>NC_091823.1:76780858-78128358 GCF_038994185.2 Dermacentor albipictus | reverse complement strand
TCTATTTCCTTGATGCTTATTGGCATTTCTAATCTATTTCGTTGTTCATCATCTAGACTTGGCAAAAGGTGTAAGAAATCATTTTCGAACCCCTGTTCGCATTGCGTTTCATGTCCTAAGAGTTCGCTGTAATATTCTACAAAGGCAAGTTGGATGGTTTTCTTATCACGTACTATTTCATTACGGTATGTTATCGCATTTATCTCCTTTCGTGAGGCATAACTTTTTTCATCCGAAAACGAGCGCTTTGTAGGTTGTTCTCCGCACCATAGATGTTCTGCGCGTGCGCGAATGATTGCGCCCCGATATTTTTCCTTATCGACAAGTTCCAACTGTGCTTTCGTTCGCTGTATTTCTTTAGCGAAACAACCAGGACGGATGCTTTCCATGTTTAAATAAAAGTTGAGCACACTTTGTAATTCTATTTCATTTCTTTTTTCTTGGTGGTGTAAAACGCTGGACCTTTCTATGGCTATTAACTTTGTTTCTTGCTTAAAACACTCCCACCTTTCCATGCAGTCACCGTGAACACCCGATAACAGCTCTTGAATGCTATCTTGAATTTTTTCTAAAAATATTTCGTCCTGCAGCAATTTTTCATTGAATTTCCAAAGACCCCAGTTGAAGCTTGACGGCTTCTTTGGACCAAGCGAAAAACGGACCAAACTGTGGTCGCTAAAATAAACATGTTTGACTTCATAATCACTGCACAATGGCAACGCTTCCCCAGAAACATAGACACGATCCAGTCTGGCATGGCCGACCCCTTGAAAATGAGTGAACCGAGGTGTATCATTATTGGCTAAAACGTCGCCGATATCCTCTAAATTATGTTCTTCAACGAGTGCTGCCAAGAGGAGCGCACTGCCTTCGAGACGAGACAGATTACGGGCTCTGTCTTCCACTTTGCAGACACAGTTGAAATCTCCCATCATGACCATGGTTCTCTCACACCTCAAGTGACATTCCACGCTTTCAAAAAAAACCTTGCGCTCGGCTATTCTATTCGGTGCGTAAACACAGATAGCGCGGAACTTGAGATTGCAAAACATAAAATCGCACATTATAATACGCCCGGAATCATCACTAAATACATTTTCCACATTTATACCAATATTATTGCGTAGAAAGAGCACACAGCCCCCTGCTCTACCAACAGCATGAGAAACGCACACATAATATCTAGACATGAACGTTTGGACTAGGCGTTCGGTCCCTTCCTCAGTTTCTATCTTTGTCTCTTGTACAGCAATAATGTCCAGATTATTTTCGATGAACAGGCGATTAAGCTGGTACTGCTTCTTCTTTGCCGTAAGTCCCCGCACGTTAATCGTGCCTACGCGTAAGGGCGTTTCAATGCGTATCGCCATTTCTACGGTGAAGAGATCAAGCCCGATAGATACCAATAAATTTGCAGCTCTCGTCAGTGACGAAGGATCACTCACATTACCGTGGCGAGTCTGCGTTCAGCCTGCACTGTTGACTGGTGTTCCATTGGCAGATCAGAAGTAGCAGCATTTTCCACCCCCCCCCCCGACCCTCCCCCCCTCCCGGCACGGGCAAAAACACGCGAACGCACGACCTGTTAAGTCCGCTGCGTCGCCGCCGCCTTTCTGTCCGGCGGTATGGTTGGCGTTGGTCTAAAGGTTGGCCTCCGACCAGTTGCTGTCTTCACAGGTGGTTCGCCCGCACCTTGAATGCTCGCATTCTGCTCTTCGCCGGTACTTTCTTCGTGCGTTCTTTTGGCCGCTGCCGCTGCTTTGCTGGTTTCCGTAGTGTCCATTACGCTTGAATCGTCCTCACTCGTTGCTACGAAGGGTTGCTTGCTTGTACTTGCGTCATTACTTGTTTCAGCGTCCTTAGCTGATGTAGTCTTGCCAGATGTCGGTATGGCTTCACTCGCAACCTGATCTACATCCCGTTTCGTAGGATTTATGGCTGGGTCTTTCTTTGAAAGTGGCGCCAGAGATGGTCTCGACGCACTAGCACTTTCCTCTGCGTCGACTTCATCCATGAGGTGCTCGTTGACGACTTCCTCACTTCTCGATGGTCCCGCAACGTTTGCATACGTGCGCACGCACTGACTTTCTTCGTGGCCGAAGCGTTGACACACAGAGCAACGTGGCACGCGGCACTCGCGCCTGATGTGCCCCGTACGGTTGCACCGAAGACACAGTGGGGCACGACCTGGCACGACCACTAGCGCCATTATGCCTGCTACTCGTAGCTGATGCGGTAGATCATCACGTGTCACACCTGGCTTCAGCTTGAGGGTCACTGTACGCATAGACGACCCTTTGTCCGTGATGCCTGGTACACGCCATTGCTCTTTCTGGACGTCGTTGACTTTCCCGTATGGAGCGAACGCTGCGTGTACGTCTTCGTCGTGCACATTGTGCAGCAACCAGTGGAGTTTAACCCGGACATCTCGGTTGTGTGGATCCACAACCAAACATCGTCGTTCCTTGACTTGAACTTCCGTATACTTCAGCATTTTCTTTGTCGCCTCTGCACTCTCGAACGTCACCGCCCAGACGTGGTTCATCTGGAAAGCCCCCAAGGCGACCACCTCGGGGAGCAATTTCAGATGAGCCAGCGTGTCGCGAAAATCTTCGACACGGAATGGTCTCGCTTTCACGTCGCCGTGAAGAAAAACTGTGTTTAAAACACACGAACCTGTAGGCAGTGGTGGCAAAACAACATGGTATTCCTGTTCAACGGACGCAGGCATCCTGTTTCCGCGGCTTGGCATAGCCGCAAACACCGCCCCTACGGAGCGCGACATTCGACGTCCGTACCGAACGGTAGCCGGAAGTAGAACGACCCCACTGAGCCACGAGTACGATGCTTCAAAGCGGTACAAAAGCGCCTCTAGTGAATGCGGTGTTGCCTTAGAAACGAGCTGTTTCTAAGGCTCAGGCGTGCGTCGCTTGCTCAGGCGCACATTTCGTTGCCGCGCCGAACGCTGCGTTGCTCGACGCTCACCGCGTCCGATGCGGGGCGCGTAGTCGCTGCGCCGTAGACCATTGTCTTACACCCCTTGGCGGGTCGACGGAAACGCTGTCACGTTCCACTCTTGAAGGCGAAGCAGAGTAACGCACGAGTTGTTTCTTCGTCTAGCCGAACCAAATATAGCCAAGCAACAGCAGTTCACCAGGCTAAACAGTGGTTCAACAACTAAAATAAAGGCTAGAATGCTTCGCATCCTGGGCTTAACCTTAGCTAAGCCAAAGCCATTTTTTTTGGCCTAAGTACAGATATCTCCATGGCACTTGCAGGGACACTACTTTCGTGACACAAAAAGTTCATTGAAATTAAAATTTGCATATCAGAAATAGCACATTGTTTGGTCTAAATGAAACGTAAATATTTCGTACCGACAGAAATTTCAGTGATGCCGCTTGACATCCTAGCTGTCCCACCTTCGAAGTCAGTTTGGCCTTACTGCCAGCAGGTCTTGTCGTAATAATGCCAATTTCTTGCTACGACAAGGCCATTTCTTCAGAAATTACAAGGTTTTGTTGTACGCCGGGACTTGTAAACTCTGTCATGGGTTTTGACCGGGCACGTGGAGCTGGCGTTGGCTTTAAGGTGACGTCTCCAACCTTCTTTTGATCTTCAGTCATTGACCATCCAACACTTTTTTTTTATTTGAAGAGACGTACTCGCTTATTCGAAAAGTTTCGCCTAGCAGTCTGGCCTAACCTAATGTACTGCTTTAGCGCCGACGTCGCCCCTCAAGGTAGAGAGAAAAATAAATTCTGGTGGCAGTCCAGCATTTCGAGGGAAAGAGATCGACGTTAATTAGAACACTCCCTTTGCCAGCGCGCCTTGCTGGAAAAACGAGCACGCACTAATAATGATTAGGTCTACCGAAGTGCTACGGTCCGTCAGCTCACGTGGCAGCGGTCTTTGTGGCCATTGGTCCACTAGGTAGCTTGATAGGACGTGGTCGCCGCAACGGGTGACGAAATTTCACATTGCTTCCGTCTACTAGGTGTCTTGGTTTCCTCGTTAACACGAAACCTGCTGCGTGTACCCGGGGAGTTCGCTGTCAGAATACAACGATGAGCTCAGTCCTCTCATTCTGGAAGGCCATCGCTTCGCGCTTTTTCATTATTAGCGGAACTCTGAGCCACCAACTCGGATAATTGCATTTATGGTTAGGTTCCAGTTGTGTAAGAGAGATAAAGTAGTCATGCAGCAAATTATGTGCCATGCACTAAACGCTACTGCGGAAATGATTTTGGTTCATCATGAAGCTGACGCACACAATTGCTGGACACTTTGCATGTCTAAATATCCTTTTTTTACGTAATTAACGCTGCAGCCCTTGTATGCTCTCGCTTGTATAGTGCTGTATAAGGACTAAGGACTGACTTACGTACGTCATTGCGGATCGTGTGATCTTGCATATTAGAGCACCGTCCCGACCGATCATCGGCTCAGAAGGCAGTGAAGGCGCTTTTGTGTTTTCTCAGAACTTCTGGTTTACTCGAGAGACTTTAACTGAAGTGCTGTCCGTACACGTATCTACACCTTCTCTCTCCCTTCTTTCTCTTCCCCTTCGTCCATCCCCCAGTGTAGGGTAGCCAACCAGACTATTAACTGGTTAACATCCCTGCCTTCCTGAATTCTACTGTCTCTCTCTCTCTCTCTTGCACCTTTGCACAGTTACGGTAAAAAGTTGCGCATTATTACAATCCGCATATCTCTCGTGGCCAATAGAGAAGCAGTTAAGAGGACCGCAATACGGCGATGGTCACGTGACGTAATTACTTCCTGTGCAGGGTGTTCTCGTAAGTTTCATGAAATACCTCGAATCTGCCTCCAGTCTTAAACCAGCCATTAAAGCAGATGCGTACTTGATATGTGGCTGCCACAAACTGCCCTTCGAGTTTAAAGAGCGACATAAAACCGCAGCTGGCTCACCTTTCAGCTGTCGCGTGCCCACGGTGCTTTAAGGACGATCCCGTTTCCTTTGAAAATGACATTGAAGCCCCTGGCGGCACGACGTGAATTCGGAGCAGGCTAGCGGCTTCACACCCTAGGTTGTTTCCAGTAAGCTCCCGGAAATCACCTTTACTTTGTTCTTTCTTTCTTTTTATCGCATTTTCCTTACGAATTCTTTCGTACACGGGTGATTCGATTTGTCAAAATCGATAGAAAACCTCTATACAAAAAAAAATGTGCGTTGCGTGAATCGCCTGTTTCGGGGAAACGGGGCCGTCAGGGAAGGGTCTCTAGTGGAGGAGGAGGAGGAGGAGCAGGAGAAGGAGGAAGAAGCGGCGGGCGGAGGGCAATCAGACGAAGACGCCGCACAACCGGCGGCCTTCAGCGGCGCGCCGGCCAACCTCGTTGCCCCAGACGACGGCGCACTCTTTTTTTCGATCCTCGTCGTCTTGTGCAAGGCTGTCCAGTACGCCGGCCCGACGCCATAACTGCCTGACTCTCTCCTTTCTGCTCGACCTCCCGGTATCAATCTCTGAAGAAGGAAGGGTCGTCGTGAGCGGGGAGAGGGGGTGGAGGCGAGCGGTCGTTTCTCCAGTGGCCTTAGATGCGGCGACCTTTGCTTTATTATGTAAGCGGCTTTGCGGCTGGTCTGCTCATTGCTTCGGGAACATGAAAGAGAATCGAGCACTTAATGTGCACGGGTAGCGACGCGTCGGACGAGTTAGGCTTTGCCTGACGCCGGTACTTGATTCCGGACTTTTGCGAAGGTACTGTGATCCTGGAACGACGCTGTTGCATTGGTCACCATTACTGTCGTATCGAACACAGTAGATAGGGATATGATCTGAAGGCCGGAGTTGCTGTGTGCGTCGTTCATAACGATGACCCACTGATTTCTTAGTTTCGTGCATCAGAAGGCGGATAGCGAAAGTGTTTAAGAAAGTAACCCAGTCATATTGACGTAGACACTTCCATATAAGCGCGAGCTGCATTGCAAGTTCGATTGGCTTTCTCAGTATTTGCGTAGCTAGTAGAACTACTATTTTCATATTACCGACAGAGAAGACTATGTATTAATATCTTGCCTTTCTTTTTGCCACCAGTGAGTGTGTCTAGCGGAACGTTCTATCATGACGCTGGTACTGAGGTAGGAGTTAATGCAGTCCTTGGAATAAGTTGTTGTTGCTTTTGTTTTGAAGCTTACACCTCTAACTGTTACAAGGAACATTGGAAATTTCCTAAACGGTGTGTGCAGTTTCAATCCTTACGCATTGATCGAACTTGTCAAAGACGATTCTATGTTATATGGCCCAGTTTTCGTAACATTTGATGGTATTTGAGCGCAGGTGATTTCTTTGCTGCATCAGTTCTCTATAATGTGGTCGTTGTGCAAAATTTAACGCATTCGCTATGAAAAAAAATCTTTGTGGTGGCCTAATGAGTTGCAGCTCTGATTTAAATTTTGTAGTCACCTTCATTCTTTGCACTTTGTTGGCTTAAATTCTGTAACTTGCTTCTTTTTTTTCGTATGTGTCTTTCATGTTACACAGGTTCACTCAACATCATATACAAGCTTGTGCCTGGGTTTGTCAATAGTTTGTTCTCGTCTTCTGTCGTGCTGTGCTACACAGAGGAAAGCGCTTTCGTCAAAGAGCTGCTGCTGCTGTTGTCGTTGTTGCCTTGGTAACGCGGATGCACGAATGAAGCACCGCCGTCATTAGCGAACACCAGGATCGTGAGCAACAGGACAATGAATGTGCTAAGCATCCACTTTCTATTTCGACTTCGTACTTTTCCTTTCCTCCCGCGCTATAAAATAAAACTACATCCTTCAATGGTGTTTTCTAGCTGTCATGCATGCTCACGTCATGCGTGGGCACGCATGTCATGTCGAATGATCTAGTAGTTCACTGTATACGTACGATGTATCCCGTACGAAGTTATAGCGTTCGCCCTCTCGGTACATCGCTCTATCGAGTAAGGGAAATTATTACGACAGCTGTCGTACAACGGCAGTAATAGCTAAAGAGCCTTGGCAATGGCCACGGTGTCGCAAGAAAAACTTTGAAATTTATTTCTTTATTTATTTACCCTCAGGGCGTTTCGGCAGTAGAGAGGGGAGTGGGTTATACAATAAATAAGAAGGAAATGAATTACGAACTTATACACAATTTTTGCTAATTATACAATTTTAGCTGGAAGTATGATGAATGCAATAATAAAACATGACATATAAAAGTAACATTAGACAAGGAAAAAAAGAAAACACCAACAGAAGTTCCTACAAATGTTTGCTATTATACAATGTTAGCTAGTGCTTTTCGAAAAGTATCATTGTTATTAATGGAAACAATTTCAGAAGGAAGTTCATTCCAATCTGAAGAAGAAGAAGCATGTGCTTGCTGCGGACGCGTCCGCGCCAACTCCCGCTTTCTCGCCAATTTAAATGCGCCTTTTGCCCAGTTTTGTGCCTTTTCTACCCGGAATCGGATTCTTGAAGTACTTTTCTACCTAAGGAGACCACATTTCGGCAAGTGCGTGACAAGTCTGTGGCGGAGCAACTATGGGCCGTCCAGCGAACCCACGATGCGGCCAGGGAGTTACAACTCCCGGTCCCAACGTGGGAGTAGCCCGCTCTATGGGACCTTGCGTCCCGTAGCTAGCAGGACCTCTCATTAAAGTTATTCAATCCAATCCAATAATTCCAATCTTTCGACGTACGTGGCAAAAATGAGTGTAAAAAATATGTCGTACGTGTTACATGCACTAATTCTAACTTTGTGCTGATGATCAGTACGGTGAGATAAGTAATATGGTCGCGACATGAATTTTGTATGAAGTGAAGGGTGGTGATTGAGCTTATGAAAAAATGCAAGGCGGGAAATTATTCGACGTGTTGCTAGCGGTCGAAGACCCTTACGTGGATCACACGTGGATTACCGGCGCTGGGCTTACTGCGCCCAGCGTCAATGCAACAACCTTTTGACACGGCCATCTTCAATGTCGCGCGGACCCTTTCGACACCTTGATATGTGCAACCACATTTGAGGAGCGGAATGTAATAAACATTTGACTGGCCATGTTTTGATGATTTAATACGTCTATGTTCGTGCAGACATTATACTTCACCTAACCTTCGCGAACCCAGTTTTTCGTTACGTACATACATTTATATTCCCTCAGTCAGCGCCTGCGCAACAAACAGTTTCAAGAAGTGCATGCGGCATGATAAAGAAGGCTGACAACACGGAACGCTCATAAAGATGAATGCTCAATGCGGTGTGTTCAAGAAGAATAACGAACCGTTGAGCAAAGTCAAAGAGCCCAAATTTACCTGTGCTTATGAGAAACTGCCCCTCGCGCTCTTGTGGGCTATTCTTTTCTGACGCGCTGATAAGTTCGAAAGCCAAGGAATTGATGGAAGCGTTCTATATCAGCAAGAAAGCTAGCTTGTGCGTTAGTGAAACGTCCATATAATTTTATAAGGGCGAGAAAAAGTTTGTTGAGTGTTCCTTTTCCTACCACACTTGATGCTTGAAATCTGTTTGGCGTGTATTGAGTAAATGTCATGAACTCAGGCAGCCACATAAGCTGTGTACAAGCTTATTATGAACCGTTTTTGAGCAGATTTTCATCTCGTCCTTTACTTTTTACGCTCGGTATCTTTGAACGTCTTGAGCACTTTGGACGTAGCCAAGCTGACTAACCAATGCTAACACGTCGCGACGTTATGGGAGGCATTGGAGCAGGGCACCGATGGTCAGTAAACGTGCAGAACTCATAGTCAAGAAGCATGATCATTTCAGTAAATGGTAAATGAGGAGGTGAAGACATCGTTGTGTTGGTGGCCTGTATGCCTCTAGGTATGGTTGACGCCTCGTAAGGCATTCACTCTAATTCTTGAAGGCGTCCTTTCCCCACAAATATCTCGATTCAGATAGCATAACTTTCAGCAAGTAAGGACAATGCACTATAAACTCAATACATTCGCATAAGCTGAAACTGAATGCACGACCAAGGTGAAGACGCAACAGCGTTCTGCGGTAGTTTAAAACTAATGACAACTACGAGGATTAGTTGAGTGGTGTCTGCGCCGGTATTAGTTGGCGTGGGTGCGACGACTACATTATAACGGGGCTGTGCTGTCTGCCGAGGCCAAGCGGTCGATTCATGGTGTTAAGAATGGCGAGCTGCGAAACAAGATTGCCACACAGTTACGACAGGGCGACACGACGTGCACCTCCCCCTCTCCGTGGCTGCAGCTGGGAGGCGTTCGAAGAAGCGGCCTTTGCGCTGGAATCCGCCGCCTTCCACCCGCCCCATCGACATTGTGACGGAACTAGTTCGGCGTGTGTGAACAATGATTCCGGAGTTCCCCAACGCGGAGCTGATTTGACACGCATGGACAAGCTGCCGCGGGAACGACGTATTTTTGTGCTTCTCACGCTTCGGCGTGGCACGGAACAACGAGCGACCCTCGATCGGCACCGATAGTTCACGGAACGGCACACCGCCAACGCCGTCGTCGGGCATCAGAGCGCGGTTGCCTTTGTGTACGTAAACTGATCTGCCGAGCAGCGGCGAGTTGGTGATGAGTAAACGAACAGTCGCCGCGTCGTATGACCGGCGGATCGAGTGTATAAAAACTGTGGTTGTGCGAATGCTGAGGACACTTCTCTTGAGCAGTCATGTTAGACTGAGTCACTTCTCTCATGCAGTCATGTTGGACTGATACTCTTTTTCTCAAGCAGTCATGTTAGACTGATTTAATTTCTGTAAATAAACCCTTTTTCCTCGTTCTCGATGAGAAGCAGTTCTTCACTTCATCAACGATCTCAGCGTAAATAAGTTGGACGACGGCATGGGCCAGCTACCTTCGAATTCATGCCGTACTCCAATCTTGGCAAAGGACCACGAACGATGGGATTGAGCCCCCAATCCTGACAATGGCCAATGGAGGGGATGAGCAGGTGCGACGGGTTTAGGCCGCAGGTTTGTGAACTCCATTGACGGGTGTCGCACAGGCTGCGTCCGCTGCGAGTCCTGTGCTGTTTGCGTGCGCGAAGCGTGGGCGGAACGCAGCATGTACTGCGCGGAGGACAAGCACGCTTCGCAGGTGTTTTCGACTCCTACGTAAAGCGGGTACAGGTTCTCGTTCGCGAGGTTTGCAAACGCAAGTGAGGCGACAGAGTCCGAACTCGGGGCTTGCACGTCGTGGTTGAGGGTAGAAAATTCGCTAAAACTAATAGTAGAACAATAGAATTTGATCATTATTATTAAATTATAATTATTTTTAAAAAGGCCGGTTTCAGGCCACTGTTTGTCCTGCCAAATGAAAACCTCGAGCCGCGTTCGCAGTCTTTCGCTCGTAAGTGCTCTTTGTCATTGGCCAGCCTTCACTACTAATATACCTAGCCTTAGGAGTGGCAAGAATGTGGGCTTACGCACTTTTCAAATGTGCGAGCTTTCTGTGAGCACGTGCCCTAGCTTTATTGCGAATCACGTTTAAATATGAGTCGCGTGCTGAAACCGTGAAGAAATAGCGGGGCATCGTTTAGTTTCGCGCGAACAGCCACTGAAAGGCTGAGAAACCAAGAAACGTAATACAGGTAGGAGACTGCCGTCTTTGTCGAATTAAAATGGAAGTGGCGCCATAAAGAACAAATTTTAATAAAATCTAGAAATCTATCGGTCTCGTCACTCCAAGAGGTACGCTGGGACATGCAGGGAGAGCAAGGAGGTTTGTTTATTTATTTATTTATTTATTTATTTATCCACAGCACCACAGTGGCATTACAGTGGTTACAGAGAAAATTAGCCCGGTCGGACACGCCGCTCTGAAGAATGGAGAAGTAATCATACAATTGAAAGAGTCTCAAACACTGATCCTGCACAGTTGCCTATGAGGGACGCCGTACAGTGAAGGAGCTCCGGATAAAGTTTTACATTCTGCGTTTCCTTAAGTTGCATCCACACAACCGGCAGTATCACAAGTAGTCCTCAGACGAGCTGCAACAAATTGCGGCGCTAGAACCTCGTGTTTAACGTTCGTGTTGCGGCGTTATTCAGCGGCACTGAGGCCCGTAGTGTTATTCAGCGGAACAAGGTCTTACACATGAGGTCAGCTCTAACGCGCACCCGCAGATATCGAAAGGAAAATGGGAGATTGATATGAATGGTAGGGCGAGAAGCGCAACTGTTCGCTTCAAGTTATTTTACGTAAGAATATCTACGTTTATGAAATCGACAAAGGGCTGTTCGTAACATAATTTTTGTTAAGCGACTGTGGGGCTTAGCTGTGCGCCTGTTAACTCCTGCACGCTTTTTCCATGCTCCACACACACACACACACAAACACAAACACACACAAACACACACACACACACACACACAAACACACACACACACACACACACACACACATACACACACACACACACAACCTCCCACAACATCCACAACAATCCGCAACCTTCTCATTTCGCGTGCGATGCTTTAACAATTGAGCTACCGCGGTGCCATTTCCCCATCCACTTTCTTGTGTATTTATGTTCAATTGGTACCTTGTGTTTGTTGTCAGATATCGTTTATGCTCACGAAAGGCCACATATGCAGCTTTCCTGGTTCCATAAACATCATTATTGCCATGCTTTATGTGGAAGGAAAGCCATGAAGCTACGGGCCAATCCAAGTGATACGCAGTAATTTGAAAGGCGAAAGCTACTTATGCTGTTTAAAGCCCATTATCTTGAGGATCAGTATATAGTCTATCCTTAGTTCTTAAGTGTAGGAGAACCGAGAGAGGAGGGGGTGGGGACCTCTAGGATTTAATTCTATTCTGCTACAGAAAATAAGATACGAAAATGATGATAATAAAACACCTAAACCAGAATACACTATTTATTGGCAGCCTACTCAGTGCCAACCTTAATCTATGCCGGCTGTCCATATAGACAGCACAGCTTTTCTTTATATATCTGTTTTGTAGGCGAGCTCCTTCTCCAATTCAAGCCGAATTGCTTGAAGAGGCGGGGCTCAGACAAACACCGGTTTTGAGATTTTATTTTGTTTCATAGTTTGCTATAGGATAAAGTACTGTTTCTGGTGCTCCAAATAACGTTCATTAGGCATTGCAGCTGAAATGTGCGTTACTAAGAATGTATGCTGTGGACAATTTTGGAGAGTATAGTTCCTCGTAATGGTAGTAGTCTGAGGGTTCGCCATTAAGTGGACATGTATCGAGCACTCACGAGATAATACTGCAGCATAAAATTACTAATTAAAGTAAGTAGCCAGTGAAATTTCCCGTTGTGATGTTGACATGAGGTTTTGAGAGCCTCGACATTTGATGGCCCGCCGGAACTTACAGGCTCCTTGTATCTCTCTCAATCTGAGAGGCCATCGACACGGATACAATGCAACCACAAAAAATACACACTTAAACAAGAACTGAAACTCGGGAGACGTAGGAGGGTCTTCAGCGCCTTCTCATATACTATACAATCCCTGTCCATGGAATAGTTCCGGACAGTGCCTCGCTATCATCAATCGCGAGTTTTAGCTTTCCGACACCCCACAGCATAAACGAGTGCGTTGAGATTTCATGTTCCAGCATCTATAGCCAGCATGTGACCGAGTTTTTCGTACATTGCGTGCTCCCCAGTTCACCAAGCTTGCATCGCTCACAACGAGACATCGTGCAGCGTCTTAGAGCACAAGGGCGCGCACTTATAGCACTCAACCACGCATGCTGAAGTCTAGCAGCGCCCGCGCCTCCCCCCCCCTCCCCCTCCTTTCTAACGTAGTGATGTTTCACCTGCAAATGCTTTCCTCAGACGCTTCCAAAATGGCGTGGATTGCTACGAAATAAACAAACATTCGTTTGTAACGAAGCGAAGCAGGTACCGAGCGACGCCATGGACACACCGGGAAAGTAATGAGGGTGGCAGGCGAGGCTTGGTCGAGAAATAAAAGGAGACAAGCATTGCAGGAAGCGGGAAAGTTTGTGCGTTAGCAAACGAGTTCCCGAGGAAAGCAAGAGTAAATCAAAGAGGATACAGACGAAGGAGAAAGGAAGCCCTGACCCACGCTTATGGTGAAGGCGGGTGGCTCTCAGCCACGCGGGCCATTAAGGCTGCGCCATTATATTCCTTTGCTATACGCCACCCGTTCCGGCACAGCGGTCGCCTTGTGCGAATACATGTCGCGGAACGGCCACGGACAAAAGCCACCGTGCCATTTTTCATACGCCGTGCGCGCTTTTCTTTGTTTTCTTCTCAAATATCGCCACCTTTGGTTTGTGCGCACTTTTTAATTGAACCCTTGTCCGTCGTGGTAATGTTTCCTCCACACTATTGCAAGGAAAAAAAGAAAAAGAAGAAGCTTTGAGTGTGGTATACGGACAGCCTGGATTGCGAGGCCGCAGCGTTTCTTTACCAACTTGTTCCGTATCTAATAAGCAGGCTTTTTATTTTAAAACCTGCATGCATGCACACTTCTTTTTTTTTTGTCAGCCACAAGGACAAGCCGGCCATTTGTTCCAGGACCGGGAACTTTCTGCTGCGACGTATTTCTCGAGGAAATGGCGCGTAATCGTACGGTACTTAACTAATAATAAAATCAAACTAAAGAAAGACAGATTTCGATTGTTATGCCACACTATAGAATGACGTACTGCAACAGTTGACAAAACGGCAGTCTAATATCAGAGAGGCTGTTTGGAAAACGTGACACCTTTCAAGCGTCATCATTCGGGGCCCTGCACATCATGACATACTATATCTCTGCTGGACAGCTTATGCGGTCAGAAAGAGATGCGGGAGATGTCGTCGTCACGGCAAATACCTCGCCGAACACTTCCTTCGGTTAACTAAACAATTCCATTTTTTTTTTTTCGTGTCTGCCAGCTATTCTACATGATCGTCAATGCAGCTGTCCATTTTCTCCTCCTTAGAACAGCAGTGATAATATCACCTTTTTTATCGAAAATCTCGCGGACAAAGATTTGGACAGAGACTATGACCACACAGTCACAGAGATTCATAAAGCCACCTTCCGAGATTACGTCTCGCGTGTCCTACACACCGCACAAGCTATAGTTCACTCGGAACTTGGCCGATAGCTCAGTGTTTCAAGCGTTGCAACTGTGCGGTAAACTAGGGCGGCACACTGCAGACTCGAACCCCCGGCGGTGCCGGTAAGAAAAGTTTTCTTTTCCCATCATGGGCTGAACGCGTGACTTCTTACATGAAATTGTGTTAGCCCTCCTATGAATCTCTTACACAATTTCTTTAATTCACAATAACTTTCTGTGGATTGCGGATTCATGAGGCTGAAACTGCGCACAATGACGGAATGACTGCAATCTTCGTATAGCTGCAACGATAACGCTTTTTGGGAAGATATCCAAATCTACTCTAACCTAACCTAACCTAACCTAACGTAATTTTGTTGCAACAGTCAATCAACATTCGCCGGATGCGACGGAAAATGCATGCTTTGTGCGTCCTGCTGATCGCCTGAAGTTTTAAGCACCTTCTAAGTTATTTGTTTCATAGCTATCAGGGTGAAGAGGCTATAGCGCAAGTTCTCTCAATTCATTATGTCCAAGTCCGCGTATACACGAGTGCACATTGTGAGCATGACATCACATGTGCCAGTTTTGACTTAATACCTTAATACAACCTCAATACAACAATAAAGATCATCATACTTTTTGCGTTCTTGTCCCATGTTCGCATAAAGAAGGTTTGTACGCTATAACTGTTCGTAAAAGCAGACAGCTAGTGGCAAGCTAATAGTCACGTGGGGCATACTGTTAGCAAAGGCGGTCAGTTAGTGGCAAACGGCATTTACTAACCAAAGCTTTTGTGAATATGGTCCCTGGACGCGTATTCTTAAAAAATATTTTATGTGAGAGAACTTACTGATTGGCTAGCGTTCAGAAACCCGCCATTCACGATAGCAATCGGCGTGATAACGAGGCGTTCACCACTGAGGTAGCTAACCACGGAAGGCATTTACAAAGTAGTAGATAAGCGAATACCAGCCGATACCTCTGCCGAGACGTAGCCCAGGCACTTTCATGTGACAGGCCTTTCTTTTCGTCGATCTTTCTTCCCCGCGTCGTCGTTGTTATTTTTTCATCTAGTGCCATCGAAAGCGAAGGTTTCGGGCTGGCAAGTCGCACGGTTATTGCCACCGCTTCCGTTCGCTGCCTTCCTGCCAGCCTGCACAGGCAGAAACAGCGACAAAAAAATAAAAACATGATTAAAGAACAGGTAGGCTCGACGCCTCGTGTTCGAGGGCTCTCGCTGGGGGGCGCCACCAAACACGCGCAAGCCGGCACGTTCGCCAGTGGCAACGCTTGTGCGCTCAATATGGCGGCCTCCCTCGTGAAAATGGGCGCGCGAGCTACAGACCACGTAGCTCAGCCTCCGAGGGCATCCAATATGAGTGGCCCGCTTCCTCTTATTCTCACCCTAAACTCTGCCGGCAGCGTCGCACAGTTTCGGGCGTGCTTCAGCTCCAGCTAAAAAAAGTGGCATTGGCGACCCCCTTTTTGCCGCCCTCGCACCGTGGTGATTCGCGGGTCTTCGGCAACAAGAGAAGGATCCTAGTGGTCTCGCCATGTGTGTACGTGTTCCTGTCTCGTTCCTGTTTACTGGCGGGGACATTGAACCCGAACTGTTTTGTCTGCTGCTACGAAGTGAACGCCGCCTCCGCTAATTTTCCATCCACCTCGGCACAGTTTATAATATATATATATATATATATATATATATATATATATACATATAGTCGACAGCCTTTATAAGAAAGTGCTTAGGGCCTCCGAAAAATCATTCGTTATACAGGTCATTTCGTTCGACCGGGACAGAGTTATTCCTTCGTGATACATGTCATTCCATTGTAGAGGCGTTCTCTGCAGAGGCGCTGTCCTGTAGCTGTCAGCATCCATGCCGGCCAGTTAAGATAAGATGGGCAGCCAACACGTATATTCCAACTCACAAGTGGTTTGCAGCATAGTGCGAGCTACAGTACTCTTTAGCAAATAGGAAGGCCGCCTACCCTTCGAGATGTGTTCAACCGCGCCCCATCCTCTGCTCAGAGGTTGCTGAATTCTCGGCATACCACGTGCATGCGCGAAGGTCCTTACATGTCACATATCGCTGTAACATATCATGTACCAAGCAAAAACAAAACTCTAACCCTGCCATTAAACACGCAGTTATGCCCAGGGCTATATTTCACTGCGCAAATATATTTATTGCCTGTGTACGCCTCGTCTCTTTGGAAGCACTGTAAACGACTTGCGATATTGAATGTAGGAGCAGTGACGTTCGCCTGTAGAGGCCAGGGTTCCGGAGTCCAATTTCGCGCCTAAATATACGCTTTGTCAAGCGTTGCCCATGCATACCACCTAACTAAGCTTTGCCTTGCTTTGCGGAGCGTAACAAGTACAACGGCATTAACTCGGTCGAAGCCGAAATTCGCCACTAAAACCTGCAACGCTAGGCTTAAGCCACAAGGAGCCAGAACAAAATGAAATACTGCTATAGGCTAAAATACACATCGGCTATAAGCACTGCTCATAAACGTTGCTATAAGTATCCTAGGTAACATTAACGCATTCAGCCTCTACTTTAACGCACATATAAGCATGAGTTATATACGTAAAGATATGTGAGGTTCACTTAGACAGCGTCAGGCGTTTCGCGGCTGAAGTTATCGCAAGGCCTCCTCACTCACGCGCACGATTATTCAGCGCACAGGACTGCGCTGGATACACAGGTCAACGACTGACCCCCATCTGCCAGGGCGTTCTTGCAGTGCATGTAAATATTGCAAATGCGTTCGTGCGACGAAGAAACGTAATAGTCGAGGGACGCCAGAGAACCGCATGTGGCCGAGCAACGGGTTGAGCACCGACGTAGTAGCCATCCGTTTTACCGACGAAGAACAGGCTGTTTAGCGCTTGCAGAGCAGGTCGTTGACGCCGCTTTGCAACACCCTGTCCTGTCTGGGGCCTGTCCCGCCGCTGGTTGTCGGCATATATGTTTCTTTATATCGTGCTTCCGGGCGCCTGCTGCGTAGTGAGCAGTGGGGCGTGTCCATGCGGTGCTTCTGTGCGATGTATATTTCCTTCCGTGGGCTCAGACCCTGGAGCGCTGGGTCGCAACTCACGGAACAATGGCTGTCAAGTAACACCACCCTTTCCGCGCACAGTTACCCTTGCGACATGGGTCCTCCTGGCTATTGTATGTACCTCTCCCTCTTTCGCATCAGCCGCGCGCGAAGCAGACCACGCGGAGTGGACGTCAGCATGTGTCGCATCAGCTGACAGCGGCTAGGGCGCACGAAGGCACGTGAGTGGAGGGTCTATCCCTGATAAATAGAAATAAATTGGGACAGCCACCCATAGATTGTCCTCAGAGTTCAAGTGTACTTGAACTCCGAGGAACTGTGAGACAGCAAAAGAAACGTAAGCAACCCGAATGCTTGAAATCGGTATGAATCGCCCGGTAACACATAGCGGTGTAAAAAAATATATCTGAAGTTATGCAGGAGTGCTCTATTCATCCAGCCCCCCATCCCGCATGGTATGCCAAACCAGATTAATTTCTGGTTAGCCTCCTCACCTATCCTTCACCTTACCCATGGGCGGATCCAGGGTAGCATCGGGGGCGGGGAGTCCCTTCTCTCTAAAAAAAAAAAAAAGTGGAAGGGGAGAGGGGAGAAGGTAGAGCACGTTCAATTTTTTTCAGCGTTGTAATAATAGGGGTGGGAGTGTGGGTAGAGGGAGTGGAAGGCTTTCATACCTCCTTCTCTCTCTACCTCTTTCTATGGACCCAGTAGCGCTGTTATCTCTCTTTGGAGTAGACTGCTCTGCCTTCTTGCACAAAAACAATAGGAAGTGGAACGATTATGCAATTCGTCCAAACGATTTTTTACACGTACGTGTAGGATGTGCCTCCTACCCCTTCCCCTCTTTCCCTCCCACGCACATGCAAGCACGCATGCACGCACATGTGCGCGCGCATTCTTCAGGGTCCCCGAACTGCCTGCTGCGCCCCAAGCTAGAAAAGCGTAACTAGATCCAGCAGCGGTGCTAATTCCTCCAAAAAGCCTGAGGCTAAGAGGCAGAAAGCTTCCCAGAAAAGAGAATCTTCCTGGAATGAAGACGGTCAGGAATAATCTGCGAGGACAAACAACTCAAATAGCCTGTGAAAGATGATATGAGTCAATGAAAAATGCTCCGGGACAAGATCAATAGGAGCCTTAGGTGGGTTGTTTTCCTATATAAGTTTAACGGCTTCACTAACCCAACTGCATGCCATCAGTAACATCATCTTTTAGAACGTCAAAGAAAGTCGACGGGTGTGACAAAGCCATACTCAGAATCTATTATTCGTTAAAATGTGTTTGTCTGCGCCGATGTGACGGTGCACCACGCTGTTTGCACTGAAAATGCTATTTTGATGCGAACGCTTTCTGTTCGACACATAATAGGCGGATGCTGCCATGCAAACATTGTAACACGCTGACAAAATCTCTGCTCTTTCTGCTCTTGTGGCGCCCCCTATTTTCTTTCACATTGGCCTTCTCAGTTTGGTATATTTACGCTTCCGAACGCACTTGTTTGCTATTATTTATTTCACCTGTCTGCTTTTCTCGTTCGCAATGACATCCGCGGAGCAATCGCTGTCGCCAAAAAGCCTCGTGAGCTTTGCCTTCAGGCGCAAGCATAAATGGATCCGGCTGCCTATGACGTTGTTCGTCAGTTTACAAATTTTATTGCTTCAAGAAGTGTTTACAAGTTTGGGAAATATGAAATACATAAGGCGGTGCCACAGTGAAAGCCAGTATTGTGACTTCCAGACGATATTAGGTGGTGATAGGAATGACCATGTGTGGCAGCAAAATAAAGAAATTTCACGGTAATAGCATACTGGTCATACAAAAGCTGAACAAATATAAGCGAATCATTGAGCAGAAATGCATAAAGAAAGAAAAAGAAAGGTTAGAGATAAAAGTGTGCGCCCGAGCATGTACAGATGTATATCGAACGCGAACTACACGCCAATGACAAGCATGACGAGCAGAGAAGGCATGAGAAAATTACAATACAAATACACATCAATTGGCAAAGAATTCATTGAAAACCATGAGCAATATATACATCAATATAAGGTAGGGTGCCAACCTAGAACAACATTCTCAAAAATAATACAATACGCAATCTGCAAATAATAATAATAATAATAATAATAATAATAATAATAATAATAATAATAATAATAATAATAATAATAATAATAATAATAATAATGTACAGTAATTACAGTAAACTAGTTAAACATATTTTGCGTACATTTTTAAATATTTATGTGGTCTTACGCTCTTTGATAGCTAAAGGCAAGAACTTCCACAGTGTAATACTAGAAAAATGAAATGTGAGTTTACCATAACTAGTGCGCGCTCTAGGCAGGATAAAATTTTTGCTGGATGCGCATCTCGTATTTTAGCATTCAGTAAATATCATTCTGACATTAGGTCAACTGGTAGCTGGTTGCTTATCAGGTTGTTAAACGAGAGGCTCAAATTACAGTTAATTATCCTAGATACGGTGAGCCTGTTATTTATGGGTGAAAACAGCGCAAAATAAACACGGACAAGGGAGGAACACAGGACGAGTGCTGTGCTGTTTTCCTCCCTTGTCCATGGAAAGCGCTTGTCTTATATTTTTTCTGTGTTTATTTTGTGGTGTTTTCACCTATGGGTTCGTGCCAACTAGTTCTCATTCATACCCTTTTAAGCATGTGATCAGTTCTAAGCAGTCTTGCTTCATTAGAATTGTAAGAGCTACAAGTTAGTACGCGGATGGGGCTTGATTTTGATTGACGTGCAACGGGTTGATATGAGTGTTATATGTGTTTCCCCAAGGCGCCACAGCATATGTGAATAAACAAAATGCGTAATATAGCGGCAATAATATGCTAGGGTTGAAATCGGAATGTGCTCTAATGTGGAGTCACATGCCGTAATCCATTTGTTACGCATGCAGTATGATGAAGGAATTAATTAATGCGCTCCAATTTGACCCCCAGATATGTGGCGTAATTCCTCGCGGTAATTAGATGTTGCCCAGTATCTCTGTATATTTGCATATTTCTTGCACGAGAATATGAGAGTGGTCCTGCGTGTGTGCGTGTGTGCGTGTTCGATCGGTTACATTTTCGTCTTCTCGTGCTCGACTTGACAAAGGATAGCGCCAGGAGCGAAGTGGTTGCAACAGTGAGGCTACACCGCAACGTGATTGGATGGATGTTGTCACTCTATACGTCTATGGGAACAGCGCTCGAACGTACGAGTGAAAGAATCTGAAATGAAGGTGGAGGAGTGGAAGGGGAAGGAGGCAGGTTGCGCGTGAAACGCCGAGGCTATGTGGTAATGCATCTCGCCAGGACGTCACCGCCTTTCATCGGTAACCTGAGCGCTGCTTTTCGGCCCATGGCAACGTATCAGGGGTCTCCGACCGGTTCGGAACTCCTAGAAAAGACAGGCTTATAGTGCGATATGATGTTTTACTTGTCTGTGGGTTATTGCTCTTCACTTTACGTAAACCCTACGTTCCCCTTCGTTTTCGAAAGAGGTACATATAGAGAGAGCGCTAGTTAAAGCGCTTTTTGAGCCTTGAAGGCACATAGATCACAGCCACGTGGAGTTTTCCGACAATATTCGAAGTCTCTGGGAGTGAAGAGACACGTAAAGGCGCGAAATGTTTTGAGATTTTGCAGCGCTTCAGCTTCTGTCAGCTTTCTTCTTTCGGGTGTGGGTTAGCTATTAGTACCTGTTGCATTTTGAAAGCGAATCAGGGGCCATTACAAATTAGAGCTGCCCTGTGAAAAGGCACAGGACTTAGAAATCTGCTCCGTTTGAGTTCGCCTCGGTGGTTATAAGCAAGAGTGTGAGTTTTCGTCTGTTGTATTATTCAGAAACAGCTTTCGTCGCAAAACTTTCTCGCTTACCCATTTTTGTATCTGTACCCGCTGATTTTAGTTATTCATGTTACACTCCGTACTTTAATTTACGTTGATAATCTGTAAACTGTTTAATTCATTCTCCTGCGCAGGTTATGAGAGGCAAGCTACGACATCGTACAGAGTCATTCGAATATCTGAAGATGAGATTTTCAAGTCTTAAAGGTCATGGGGTGACCCTGTCTGCTATCCGTTATTTTCACGATCATAAGTTTGTTAATAATGAGCTAATTAAGAACCAAATTCATCAGAAGTGAAACGCAGTCGTCCACAGCGTGATGTTGAGAACAACCCTCATTCTTGGCGTTCATTTCACAAATACATGAGATGTGTCGGGGGGATGAGTGGAGGCACCCAACCTTGTACCAGAAATGTATGACGGGAACTCCCAAAAACAGCGAGCATTTAGCTGTCTTGAATGTCAGTGGAGGCGGAGGCGTTGCCATGCCACCGTTGTCTTTGTTATTCAGTCGTCATCTTCGTGACATTTGCTGCTCCGTACGGCTTGCTGCAAATGGTCCCTCAGTCACCGGCCCTTGGTCTTTTTTGTAAGTTTGTCTGTTCTTTATAACTTCCTTGAGTTCTGTTTCATGCTGTCGCTTACAAAAAAGGCTATCACGCAAGAGTATATACGCTAAGTGATGCACCAAAAGTGGTCTACGCCTGCCCCTGAGCGCCTTACATTCAACGAACAACAAAGTTGGCGGAAATACCGGCCACCTTGCTTCAGCCGCCCCGTGTCGGCTACCCAATGTTGTGTAAAAGAGAAACGCAGCACGTTAGGGTAAAAAGTGGGGCTGACAACCACGTGCTTTATTATTGGGCTTCAAGGGTAGAGCGCAGAAAAAGTCACTGATGCTTTTGTTTTCGTTCTCAGGTGAACGACATTTGTCTACACGTGTACATTCGGAGAAAGTGATGATAAGTGCAGAGTGGCGACATAAGGGGTTCTACAAGCTTTGGGCGCATGCGCCTCGTCACTACTTGATATTTTTCTCGCTCCATCTCTCTTTGTTCCTCACGTGACCTCGACAGGCCAGCTGGGAGAGCGATTGCGGCTATCACTCTATGCACGTCTCGTGCCAACTTCTGTGCATCACTTCATTCGGCCTTCTTTTTTATTACTATCGCTTTTAACGAGGAATATCCCCGAGAAAGCAGGCTTGAGACCTATATTTTCCAATAACAATTACTTGAAGGAGCTCTGGCGGTGCGGTCGTTTAGCCACCACTGCAATGATTGCTAGTCTATATATGGATTCGTCTACCTTTCTTGGCTGTGGCTTTAAACGTTCTCGTGATCGTGCTTATTACGCTAATATTTCCAAATTGCCAAGCGCTCATCGCTTCATAAACGCAGTTAGGTAATTTCTCACTGCGCGCCTGCGTTTTCATTGCTAATTGAAGCCAGAAGGACGAAGTTTAGGCCCTCGCATACTGCACCCATCAATTCCACGTTGCACCGTGATCGTATAGCAGTTGCAGACACTGGCGCCAGAATTACCCGTAGTGAGTTTTGTAGGAAACTCTTACGAAGTGCTGGCTCTCCGTTCGCGCTCGTCTAGCGCCGCTGACCTCGGTTATTTACAAAGCGAGAGCCCACACCAGCGCAGCTGGGGCGGCGCCGCCCGCAATATACCTCGTGCCGACGGCTCCCACGTGGGCATGATGAGATCGCTGCGGGGCAACACAGCGGCGCCGCGAGAGCAGCGCACGTTTAACTGCGCCTCGCGGGTGCGCGTCGGGCGCGTGGCCCCCGCGAGAGGCGGCTGCGCAGCTGTCAGCTCGGATGAGGCCATCCTTCTTTCGCGTGCGTGGCCGGAGCACGTGGCTCTGTTTGTACGCTCTTTCGACGGACGTTGCTTGTTGCTCGCTGGCTCGAAAGAACGTGGAGATGAATGAATGGATAAATCTCTTTCGAAGAGAAATGAAATTACAGGGTTTTACGTGCCAAAACCGCGACCTGGTTATGAGGCACGCCGTAGTGGGGGACTCCGGAATAATTTGGACCATCAGAACGGCAAGCTGGGCTAGTTGGTTGGGATTCATGGTAAGGGTTGTAACAGCGCAACCAAGACAAGGAGAACAGAAAGAATAAAACGACGACACAGCGCTGTGTCGTCGTTTTAGTCCTTCTGTTGTCCTTGCCTTGGTTGCACTGTTACAACCCTTACCATGAATAATTTGGACCACCCGGGGTTCATCGAAGGAAACGATGGCTCGGTGGTATGCTTCGTATTGGCTTCTTCGGCTGTGTTTTCGTGAAGGAAAGTGGGGTTTTGAAAAGACGCTTTCCAGCAGAAATAGAAAAAAATATAGATGGGACACTTGACATTACTGACAGCTCTGTTCTTCCTTCTCGCCATACAGCAGTCGTGGGGAGGTGAAGGCACTGCCGAGAATTTGCCGCCCCGGGAAGGGTGTTCCGCTCCTGAGAAGGATCTAGTTGAAAGGCTGAATCCAACGTGTTGGCTCAACAAGCGTGGTCGCCGTGATCATTACACCGACAAGATGGACAACCAATATAAACAAAAATGGTAAAGCTTGTTATTACTACACGGCTGCTACCGTACAACCACTACTTCTATGATATACCAACCAACCTAACTGCTACTGTAAGATAAATGGCATATATAATAAAGTAAGTCAGGAAGTTTTAAGTGCCAAAACCGCGATATGCTTATGAGGCATAACGTAGTGGGGGACTCCCGATAAATTCTGAACCCGGGTTCTTTAACGTGCCCCCAATGCACCTGACACAGCATCTTTGCGTTTCGCCTCCGTCGAAATGCGACCGCCGCGGCTGGGATTTGATCTCACGACCTAGAGGCTTAGCCACGCAATGCCAAACCCCCTACGCCACCACGGCGGGTTAACTAGTCTTTGTATGAAGCAGAATGTAAGGGTCTTGTGCACCGTGTAACTAAGGTAGCTAAAGGACGTAAAAGTGTAGTCGCGGTGCATTTCTTTCGTCGTGCTATATCGTGAGAGGCACCCGCCCCAGATACGTTAACGTTATACTTCAAGGGAGGAATTGTTCGCAAGGCAAGCCCCGGCTTTCGATAGCCATCTCCACGTGTTCCAGCACGTGCTGTCGAGTGCGCACGTGTTTACTGCTCCTTGCGTGCTGAGTAAGGCCAGCGATCTCGTTGTTTGTGAACGGCACGTGCTCGGAACAAAGAAAGGAAAAGCTGTATCAGCGGGCCGTGATCATATACGTCACGTTTGCCTCGTTATGTATACGCTGTTTAAAATCACCATCCTTTCCAAAATAATTGTGAAGGATACGTATGTATTTGTTTGCGTTTTCTATGCGCTACGTTTTCTTTTTGGTCAGCAATGGGGTCGCTTGCACAAGCCGCATGTAACGATATGTAACGGAAACACAGAATACTAATATCGCCTATATCTTTGCAACCATAATTGCCGACGCACCATACTTGGGTACTGTTGTGTAGAAGAAAAAAAAAGCCGTCATTTCTTTAGGGCACGGGGAATGCGGGAGATGGAAATTCAAGACGATGAGCCAAACGATGAGCAAACCTTGATCTTGTTTTCGGCCGGAATGGATCAGGGAGGTAGAGGCGTCAGCCTGCTGCTGGTGGTTGGCGGGGACCACCTAACGTGCCGCTGTGCTTATTGATCTCATTTTGCTCATGAGCTTTCTTTCGTGGCCCAGTGTTTGACTTATGTAGGCAGCCTCATGTCGATTTAGCTTGTCGGATAGGAGCTGCTTTGTGCGATCTATGTAAGCGTTGGGCGGCTGCTTTAGAACATAATTCCCAAAAACGTTGACGAAACGGAATGGGTAGATGCCATAATATGCTGAGAAGACACGCAGGTATGTAATGTAATATGGTGGGTCACAAGAGGTTATCGAAATCCCACTAATTGCATCGCGTTGCATGCGGAGGTCACGGAGATGTGAACACGGTAGGCGTGCAGAAACAAAAATGCCGATCAAGATGAGCACAATAAGGTGAGCTAGTCAATAAGCATTCTTTTGAATGCATGTCAAGCAGGTGACACTGGGACAAGACTGTACAAGTACACGTCACAGGCACCAACTAGAGAAATAATTGCCTGAAGTACTAGAAGTGAACTGTCGTGGCCCAATTTGGAGGAAAAAGCTGGCTGCGAAAGTTGTCAACATTTGCAGCATCACCAAGTAAACCAAATCAAATTAAGCTCAGCACAATTTGTCGTTTTTTTTGTGTGTGTTACTGTGCCAAAGTCTACCCTGCGCTGCAGCCCAAATCTCAAAATGAAACTTTGCATGAATCGGGTGACACAGCAATGTATATATGGAGAGAATTTCATATGTCGACCACTTAAGCCTGACAGAAGAAATTAACAAGGCACTGCGCGGCCCTCTGATACGCCTCACGAAGTGGTAAAATTTACTTTGAAGATAGAGCTGCAAAAAGGAAAATGAAGATCTCGAGCTGATATTTCACGCATGTAGAGTTGAACTCGTGTGTACAAGCCACTTCGGCCATTGAAACGTGCTTTACAAAATTAATAATATGTAATTATGAGCGTTGAGCAGAGTGGGTACACTAAGGGCCACCGGAGACGAGCTCACGTGAGAAGCGACTTGTCGCTGGTACGAAAATGTATTCAGAGCGCGCAGAGCGTCCTATAGTGGCTCTGTGCTCTACATGTTTATGGCACCTTCGAAGGTGGGAGGGAAGAGGCCGGCATTTCTTTTTATGCGAAGCATATTACGAGAGCTCAACCCAGCTCCTCAGGCGCGGCGGTGTCGCCATGAAACCACGTGACACCGTGACGTCACGACAGAGGAGAAGTGGCTTTGGCTCAACTCTTGCAAGACGGGCTGGGTGGGAATCGAACCAGGGTCTCCGGAGTGTGGGACGGAGACGCTACCACTGAGCCACGAGTACGATGCTTCAAAGCGGTACAAAAGCGCCTCTAGTGAATGCGGTGTTGCCTTAGAAACGAGCTGTTTCTAAGGCGTGCGTCTCTTGCTCAGGCGCACATTTCGTTGCCGCGCCGAACGCTGCTTTGCTCGACGCTCACCGCGTCCAATGCGGGGCGCGTAGGCGCTGCCCTGTAGCCCATTGTCTTACACCCCTTGGCGGGTCGACGGGAACGCTGTCGCGTTCCACTCTTGAAGGCGAAGCAGTAATGCATGAGTTGTTTCTTCGTCTAGCCGAACCAAATATAGCCAAGCAACAGCAGTTCACCAGGCTAAACAGTGGTTCAACAACTAAAATAAAGGCTAGTATGCTTCGCATCCTGGGCTTAACCTTACCTAAGCCACAGCCATTTTTTTCTTCCGCGCGTCGGGGATTAAAGCAAGCAGGCTTATCTCGGAACCAAGAGATAGCGGGAAAAGAGAAAAGTTTTGCCAGAGCACTTTTTCAAAACGTCGACAGCGAGTGTGTGTGAGCAAGGATCGCCTTTGCGTGTCGTGGTGAGCGCGTGAGCGCCTTTCCTCCCGTTACCAACACCCGCGAGAGCTATCCTCGCATTTCCTCTTTTCTTTTTCGGCATTCTTCCAAACTGGTGACACGCCACCGAGGGAGCTCTGTCGAGCGCTCTCGGAAATACTAAGTTGGCTGACGCTCTTTGCGGACATGCACCGTAGAGGATTGAAATGACACACATTGCAGGTTGCTTGCATGATTTTTGCGAGTGTCAACTGAAACTTGTTGCAAGTCGTGTGTAAAGCGTTTCCGTTTCACACGAGCACGTACTTGAGCGAACACACTCCATGCAGCGGAAGCGCGATGACGTGGCAATATTTCTACGTTTTGCTCTTGCAAGTTTGCGCTGCGTAGTATATACAGAGTCAGTTTTAGCTGAATCTGATATGATACTTACGTAGGGTTATACTATACAGGTTGTTCCACATAATTTGAGCCAAAGTCTTAAAAATGAAAGGAACTCCGGACGCGAGTTAAACCAAATGCATAATGTTGGCACTGGCTTAGAGTTACTCAGGCTGTTTTTTATTTTTTCATTAACTAACGGATTAGTTATGTTTATTTTCAACTTTTTAAGTATTGGCTGCAGACTCCAAGTGTCATACGCACAGTTGTAGAGCACATTGAGAGACCACTTAATGAATTCTTTCCAACACGATATATCTCACGTGGTCTTTTTTTTTCCGCGTTCCAAAGAGAGCCCGCAAAATATGAAAAGCGTGGACACACAATGAAGGAAGAGGTCAGGAAAGTTGGCAACCAAGTACAAGGTAACGGAAACTGTAGATAGACAACCAGGAGTCATCAGCAAGAAAGTGAGAGAAACGGAGACAGTTAATTGGATGCAAAGATTGAAACCGAAAAGGGACCATAGAGGTTTACAAGAATGAGAAGAAAAAAATTGGAAGGGAAAATCTGTGCCATAACACAAAAGGCAGTGCCTTGCTATTTGAGGCTCGAGCTTGTTGCCCAAGGACAAAAAGATACCGGGCCAAATATTCGGAAATAGATTAGGCATGTGTATGCTGCCGCAAAAATCCGGAGACCACTCATCACATCCTAATGGAATACAAAGAGATTCACCCAGTGAGAACCGTAAGTAACGTACAGCTTCCAGAAGCGTTTGGGTTCAAAGTGGACGGAAGGGTCAATCGGTCAACAGCCATGATAAGTATAAGCGACGTTTAGAGTATTGGTGGAAAAAAAATCTGGGAAGAGATTGATACGACCGGATCTCTTACAGTCATGGCTGGCAGTACAAAGTAGATTTTGAAGGAAAAATAAACTTAAGGACATGTATGCAAAAAATGCTAGATAAAGAAATATGAATAGCATACTTGAATAAATCAAGAAGTCTAGGTGACTATCTGTCACCGCCTTGTTTCAAAAAGTGGATGCCAATAAATAATGGTCATCATCACCTTCTTCTTCTGTGGCAGCGGCGATCGGCCATGCGGGGAAAAGAAAAAAAGGAACCAGAAAGCTTGCCTTCGCGCAAGCGTTCACTGCAAGCGTTTCCCGGTAAAGATTACGGTTGCACAGGCTGCAGTTGCCGTGAAGCGGCAACTGTGTGGCCGGTCTATAGATAATGCCGCGCGTCGCGGCTCTGAAAGTCGGTGCATTGATCTATCCGACACCTCAATATATCGCCAAATGAAAACATATATAGAGCTGCGCTCAAATTTCGCATTAGGGGTCATCGTAATCGTCGGTCAATTTTTTTTTAAAATTTGACAATGTCTCTCCCCGTCCTAGTAGCTCAGCTTTAAAAAACAGTCTCAAGTGAAACCACGAGAACCGCAGCGGAGTACACCTTGCAGTTTCTATTATAGTAAAGCTTTACTGTCAAGCAGCGCTTAGGTTTCTGGGCGCAATTATGATTCAGCTGGCGCACTTTTTAGTGCTGCCGTGGTGTTTCCTTGACAGAGTCAGGAATGATGTGCCCAGGAGCAAAACTGTACGAGACATTTCGTAGACTGCCGTAATGCCCGCGAGCAGTCAAGCCCGTGTAATTGAATCTAATTATGTAATAGACCAAATAGTTATTTGCGCCTTACGTATCTGCGAAAAGGAGATTAAAAAAAGTTAGGATGTATTCTGATTGATCACATGTGCAGACCACAGGATTCGCTGCCTTTGCAAGCCCTATTGCGTCAACCGTAGGCGGCTGCGAAGAAACGTGTTTCATTATTTATTCTTCTCCTTCGTGAGCTGCTCCCACTGCAGATGGACAAATGCAAACAAGCCTGTAAAGCTACTGAGCGAGATGATCATAGGCTCCTTTTTGTTGAGTTGATATGGACGCCATTTCCAAGTCACAGCATAACGCCTAGAGACCAAAATTAGTCTTAAGGGGCAGTCACTCAGCAGCGAACTTTTTGTTGAGTTTTAAGCCACAACATGAAGTTCGGAAACTAAAATTAGTCTGAAAGGGCTGTCACTCACGAGCGAATATTTTTTAGGAGGCCTTCGAACCGACATTGAATGTAACGAATATGAAATTCGCTCGATGTAACGCAACGTTAAGCTTGTCATTTTTGCGAAGGTCGACGTTGTTTGTGGCTCTTGTACCCTGTTTTTTTTAAGGATAAAGCAAATATGCAGCCTGGCTATACTTCACCGATATACTTATGATGTGAATTTCAATTATGATGTGAATTTGAATCAGGCCTTCAAATATCCCCGTCTGAGGGATGTCTCAGGTTCTCTGTTATTATCAAGGGGCATGCCTTAGCACGACAGGTCTATAAGCTCAACTACAAGGAAGCGGAATCTTCCGCATATTCTTTGAAGTGTTTCCTCGTGCTTATCTATAGCCTGTGTGATGAATAATAATTCGACAATACAATTTCTTGATTCTAGTGCGACCATTGAGCCATCATTGGCAAGGGGCGCTGAAACCCTCCGCAATACTTGGCAGGGGGTCATGACTTCCCTGTGGTCCTTCTGACTTAATATACAAATCGTTCCTACGAAGGCTAGCTGAGGCTCCGGTGCCTAAAGACTAATTTGTTCCCTAGAGCCTTGAAAACGTAGTTCTACTTTTCTTACTTGGTATATTTCAAGACTGTAAGCTCAGAAACTCCGCGAGCGGGAGTGGAATGACAGCTGGAAGGCTGCCATTGCCATTGAAAGTGTTAGCTGCTCTCTCTGTCGACACCTTCCTCCGTCGAAGAACTTTGTGCAATTTATTTATTTATTTATTTTTATTGTATCCCGTCGGCCGGCGCAACAGGCGCGCGCGAGACTTGCAAAAGAAATAGGGCAGTAGTAGAGTAACCGTTTACGTAGATGCGGCCCATTACGAGCGGCGAAGCGGTTTCGCGGTCGCAATCGCGGACCACAGCGGAAGTTGCGTCGCGAGCGCGACGATACGCATGGAAGAGACGGAGGCGGCCGAGGAAGCGGCGATAGCCCTCGCGGTAGCCACCACGGGCGCCGAGGTGATAATAGGCGACTCGCAGGCAGTGATACACAACTACGCTAGCGGCCGGATTTCCCGGGAAGCGGCCTGCATTCTCCAAATTCAAGATGGCAATATTTGCAACGAGAACGACAGTTTCCTCGTATGGACCTCCACCCACACGGACCCTCCACTCCCGGGCAACGAGACGGCCCACACCATGGCTCGAGAACTTACAAGCCGAGCCGCGGCGAGCGCCGGCAATCCGGACGTCTCACCCACAGCAGTAGCGATGCGGGAGTGGACGTGGGGTGATCGCATGACTACTTTCAGAGACATCATGGAACACTACAGATTGAACAGATCTAAATACCCACCCCCACCACCACAAGCCAAACTAAACAAGAAACAGGCGGTTGCCTGGCGGCAATTGCAGACACACACATATCCAAACTCGGCGATCCTTCACCTCTGCTACCCCGACATTTATTCGTCCAACGATTGTAAAGCCTGCGGAGCCAGAGCGACATTGCAGCACATGATGTGGGCATGCACCGGTAGCGAGGACCAGGGGTCCCCGACGAACGGCGTAGAGATCGCAGTCTCGAACACTCTAAAAACTAAGAGAGTGCCGGGCACTCCCTTTGAGGGAGTAGCAGCTTGTCCCATATTTCACTCTCTTTTCGAGAGTAGATCGACCCTCTTTGAGAGAGAGTAGGTCAACTCCTGTTGACAGAGTTTTGTTACTCCGCCGCAAGGGAGTGCTAGTACTCTTCCGCAGAGTGGTAATACTCTCACCGTAGGGGTAATGGCACTCCACCAGACCGAGTACTACTACTACCCCAAACAGAGTGCAACTACTCTTCCCAATACCCTCTTAGCGAAGTCCTGGCCACGCATGCAGGCAGGAAATCAGATCAAATTAGGGTCGCTGATACACCGTTCTCTAGGCGGCTCCTCAGACTCAGTGGCCCGATTCCAAGCGGCCTTCAGAATAGGCGTGAGCAATGTTATGCAGGATTTTAAAGTCATTTTTCCTGGCTATTTGCTGCCTACCATGAGTCGTGACGGCTCGTAATCGGCCTATGCGTATGTGTCCAGAACGCCACTGCGGAGAAAAAAAAGCTAATTCACATTTAATCCGCAAATATTTTCGCATATTTCACAATCAGGAGACACATAATCTAATTAGAACACAATAGTCGAGGGAATCACACACTTATGGAGAATTACATTGCTCTTTACATCACGTGGATTTGAACCCACGTACACTCGCATCTATACAATTCCAAGCACGCATCCTAACCATTACACCACAAAGCCACCACGCTCAGTCGTGTTGTTTTAGAGCTTATATACATAACAAATGTATTTGAGGAATCTGCTGCGGTGGTTGGAGTTTCTCTGCAGTGTGCTGTGCTGTTGTGTACTGGAATACGTTTGCGTTTGCATCATTTCCATTCCTTGCTACGCCTAACGGAGGAATACAACGTAGACGACGTCGTGAGAACTATTCACGGCTTGTCGTCACCCCAGGAAAATAACAAATGTGCCGTTCAGCTCACGATCGAGTGCTTTTCCAGTCCATGCATTATATGTTCTCCGAAAATACGCGGATACAAAGTATCGTGCCAACCATCCACGTATGTGAATTTAAGTCGCGCGTATACTGGTGAGCATTTCTGTTTATTTTTTCCGCCAGTTCCATTCGTATGTGGTCAACTGCGATGCCAGTACCAGGCATTTCGACGTGCCTCACGCTGCCGTGTAGGTGTTCTTTTCAGGTGCATTAGTTTAGAGTTTGGTTCAGTCCGCTGTGAGCTGTTGTCCTGCATTAGCAGCGGATCGTTAGCGTTTTGAAGAGCACGCATTCCAGCATTTGGAGACTGCTTATGTCGATAGCCGCGTCACATGCATTGGCACGCATGTTTAAATGAGTAATGTGTCCACTTGTTACGCGTGCACTGCTCGTATCCTGTGTCAGTGCTCGTTCTAAAAGCTTCGAAGACCATCTACATTCATACGTGTGTTCAATATATATGCACAGGATAGACTTGCCGGCTAGTTGGTTGAGCATTTTAGAAGAAACAGCGCAACACAAGGACGACGCAAAAACATGGACAACACCACGAAGCGCTGGTGTGGTCGATGCGTTTTTTCGTCCTGGTGTTAGCGCTGTTTCTTCTTCCACAATACACGCACACCACAGGTACGCGAAAGTTTAGGAGTATAGGGCGTTAACTTTGTTTTCCCCGTTTCCTCTCAGTGTCAATGGCACAATGCGTTGCCCGAAATAGCGCACGCTTACCCCCATATTCAGAAATGCATCATAACTTGAAGCCCATGCTTGACTTGATCTAAATGACGCAAGTCGTGAACGCACTAAAAGAAAGGCAGTGAGCGTCTGGGGGACGTTCGCACCAGGCGTCGTTTATATAAAGTCAAGCATGGGCTTTGTATTAATATACATTTCTGAATACGGGGGTTAGTCATCTACTTCTCACAGAAAATGTCGAAGAAACGCCCACCAAAACCAGGCACATTCGTAAACCTAACTAGGCAATACGAAGCTCCATAGAAAAAGAGTGGTATTAAAAGCTTTCAGTATTTTTCTTTACTCCAAAATGGTTGCGCTCTCGTGGTTTCAATGTACAGAGATGATGCAGCGTTAGCTAAAAAGCATGAATTTCCGAACTCCATGCCAAAATAAGCTTGTAAAATTATTTAGGTGCTAGAAACCAGGGTTTGTAGCGATCCTTGAAAACCCTTTATTTCTAAAATGCCATTTTCAAGGCATTGAAAAGCCTGGAATTTTTAGAAGTACTGGAAAGTCCTTAAATTTGTACACTTGGCTAGACATAGCAGACATTGCCAAGTGTTTTTTTTTTTCCCTTCGGTGACATTCTTAGCATGTCACAGAGAATTGTCTGAGGAGGTAATAGAAGGAAAGCGACATCCTTAAAGTTCAAATTACAAAGGAGCTGCAGATACCAGTTTTAGGCACATGGAACCGGCGACGAATGTACTTGGAGGAGCAGAAGCAGGAAGCTCAACGGTTGAGGCATTCAAAGAAAAGCCGTGATGAGTAAATTGAGAGCTACAGACACAATAAAAGATCACCTTTCTCCGGTGCTGTTTGTTCCGCGATCTTGAGCGCGCGCGCGCGCGGTGGAGAACTCCGAGTGAAAAAGTAGAGCGCTCGCTACGCGTTCCTTTGAACTGCGGCGGCCTGTTCTCTTAGAAGCAAAACGATGTGTTCTTTGCTCAGCGTGCATGAATGATACATTGCCATGTTCGGGGCCAGCCACCTACAGTTGAAGCAGAAGATCACGCTACGTTTTGTTCTCTATTGCCGCAAGAGTAGAACTACTCTCTCTCTCTGAAGGGGGAAAGTGAAAAGCACATTTCACTCTCTCCTTGGTGAGAGAGTGAACAATGCATTTCACTCTCCTCAACATTTTGCGAGAGTAAAACGACGCTTTGAAGAGTGAACCGGCCGCTTCACTCCTGCGATACCCTTCCTAGTTTTTAGAGTGAACCGAAGGGCGCGTTGGGAGGCGGCGCTGCTCAGCCACGACATCGCTAATCAACTGTGGGCCGCCCGGCACGCCGTGGAAGCCGCCCGTGTCCAAGGACTCGAGGCCGTCACCTAGTCTCGCGTGCTTGTGGCCCCACCCGCCCAAATCGCCGGACATTTAGAATAATGTTTTCACTCACTCACTTGAGCTGGTGCCATGCACTGTAGATGGATAAATGCAAACAAGCGTGTAAAGCTATTGAGCGAGCTAATCATAAGCTCCGTTTTGTTGCGTTGATATAGACGCCATTTCCAAGCCACCACATAAAGTTTAGCGACTAAAGTTAGTCTTGACGTTATAGTTCTGCGTAAACCCGCAAGGTGGAGAGCAGTAATTAATGAAGGGAAGATGAGACATCCACCCAAGCGTAGCTAAGTGCTACAAAGGAAACCCATACGGATTCTTCGAAAGAAAAGCTTCGCAGTTGAAAAAAAATTCGTCCTGGTCAGAGACACGAACCCGGGACCATCGCCTTTCAGGGCAGTCGCTCTACCATCTGAGCTAACGAGGCGGCTAGCAGATGACAGGCGCAGTCAAATTTATCAACAACTCAGGAGCAAAGGAAAGAGCTTGTCGTAATAGTTCTACGGAAACCCGCAATGTGGAGAGCAGTAATTCATTATTATTATTTAGTTTTAGTCTTAATTAAAATTAGGGCAGTTACTCAGCAGCGAACTTTTTGTTGAGTTCTGAGCCACAAAATGAAGTTTGGAGACTAAAATTAGTCTGTAAGGGCAGTCACTCACGAGCGAATATATTTTAGAAGGCCTTAGAACCGACATTGAAAGTAATGAAAATAATATACGCTCTATATGTCACGCAAACGTTCAGTTTGTCATTTTTGCGAATGCTGACGTTGTTTTTTGCTCTTGTATCTTGTTTTTGTTGAAGGATAAAGCAAATATACAGCCTGGCCATACTTCACCGACACACGTATGGTGTGAATTTCAAATATGATGTGAATTTGAATCATGCCTTCAAATATCCCCGTCTGCGGGATGTCTCAGGTTCTCTGTTAAAATAAAGGAGCATGCCTTAGCATGACAGGTAAGCTCAGCTACCAGGAAGCGGAATTTTCCGTACATTACCTTGAACTGTTGCCTTGTGCTTATTTATATCCTGTGTGATGAATAATAATTCGACAACACAATTTCCTGATTCTAGCGCGACCACTCAGCCATCATTGGCAAGTGGCGCTGAAACCCTCCGCAATACTTGGCAGGGGGTCACGACTTCCCGGTGGTCCTAATGACTTAAAACACAGATCGTTCCTGCGAAGGCTAGCTGAGGCTCCGGTGCCGAAAGACTAATTTGTTTCCTGGAACCTTGAAAACGCTGTTCTACTTTTCTTGCTTGGTATATTTCAAGATTGTAAGCTCAGAAACTCCGCGAGCGGGATTGGAATGACAGCTGGACAGCTGCCATTGCCATTGAAAGTGTTAGCTGCTCTCTTTGCCGACACCTTCCTCCAACGAAGAACTTGGTGCAAAATCAGTGCAGCGAAAAGGGAAGCCACGGCAACTAAGTCGGGGTCGGTAGTCTGGGCAGGTGCATAACGTGAAAGTACTGAGGGGCCGGACGGGATGTTCGCAGCGAGTGCAATACTGAACAGAACTCGAGCTAGAATGCAAGTGGTTGTGGAAGCGCAAATGCACAGCCTAAGCGTGGTTAAGAGTACAAATGGAAATTCTGGTAACGAATGCAAAGTGACACAGCAAATCTCAATATGAGTGCGTGTAGACGAAGGTTGCTGGAATCCAGGAAATTCGACCGACGAAAAGCCGCTGAATGATAGAGCATTCACAAAATGATCTGTTGTCGTCCTTTGGCATAAGGAGGAGAACATGAATGTGCCAATCGTTAGGCTCTGGCTTAGCTTAATTGGTAGCGCAGCTTAGCTACTCCGGAAAGGCGGTAGTGCCACGTTTGATACCTGGACCACGATGGTTTTTTCTTTGCGCTGCTTGCTTTCTGATGAACCCGCATGAATTTCCTTTCTAGCTATATGATTCAATTTCTCCTTTCATGTTACCTGGCACACGTTCTCTCAAGTCCCTCTTGGTTATTGGATCAATTCTGGTTTCTATTCTATTATATCGGCTTTCACCTTGCTTAAATGTTTCATTTGCGGCGTGCGCTGACGTGCTGCTACACTTTCAGCTTTCTTTTTTCGGTAGTAACAAGGTCCGTACATCAGACGAAAAAAAAAAAAACAGTCAAGCGCTTTCCAAGCAATGTCGAGCATCACGACTTTCTTGGTCTGTGTAAAGTCTTACGGGCTGAAAATTATTTAGGTGTGGTTTCTTTTTAGCATTAAGAGTTCCGTTGTCATCGAAAGGTTCACAGGGATAAAAATAATGTGTATACTTGGCATCAAAATTACAGCCAACCATTCATTCACAATATCGCGGTAACTCTTCTCCTTCTTTTTTTTCTTTCCTTCTTTTGCAGAACAGCAATTTATAAGCCGTGGAACAGAGAAACAATTAGCTTTTGAGGTGTAGCATTCTCTCCGCAGGAACCATTTTCACAATAGAAAATTGCGATGGTTTACCATGCACGTCGCGGTAGGCCTGAATCGGTAGGCCTATAGGCCTGGATCATCAAAGTAGACGAGAACGGAACGATCCAAGGAGCGGATGATTAAACTGTCTATCAGGCAGCAGAGAAAGGCGCGGCGCAATATTGAATACTCACCAACGCACCGTATTGATATCGACAGGGTGAATGAGAATGTCGCCCATGGTTAGCCGTGCGTTGCATCATGGTTGCTTGGGAAAGCTGAAGAACTTTGACGTGTTGGTGGAAAAAAAAAGGAGAGAAAAGAAAAGATGAGAGCGAGCGAGAATTATGGGTACCAAAAATTGCTCTTGCTTTTCGCAATCTAGGACTGGGTTTGAGGACGACACTTGCCAGAGCCCGTTGCGTGAGCTCTTGTGTAGCGTTGACACTCCTTTGCCAGGGGCGTTCATTCAAACTAAAATAGTGTTCTGCAGGCTCGGGGAGAGCATAAGCTTTAACATGCTGTTGTACTGTGACGCAACAGCCTACTCAGATAAAAAAAAAGGAGGAAGAATAGATCTACGCCACGCGAGCCCTTTGGTAACTCAAGAAGAAGTGGTAGAGAAGGAAGTAAGGAAATCAACTTTATTCAGGTCCTGCAGGCCACGAGAGCTTTGGGCTCTCATGGAGTGGGCGTCTCCCACGACGGAACCGGGAGGTTGAGTTTCCTGGCGGCGTCGTGGACCTGCTGGACGGCCCAGAGTTGGGGAGCGAGTTCTTCACTCCGGATTGCCTCTTCAAACTTGCGCTTGTCCTGGTCGTAGTTTACGTGAGCTTGCGAGCACGGCCAGAGTAAATGATGTACGTTAAGGGATGTATTGCAATTGGTGCAATGAGACTTGTCGTAGAGCTCAGGCATGTAATGGTGTAATCTGTTTTGAGTGGGGTATGTGTCTGTCTGTAGCACTCTGAGTGTAACCCCTTGAGCTCGAGTGAGCGTGCGGTGTGGCGTGCTATACTGTCTGCGTTGTAGGTAGTAGTGTTTAGTGCTTTCATTGTATGTAGTGGGCGCGTCCTTATTCTCCGAGTGGTTGGGTGAAGCCGCGCGGTCTGTAAGCGCGCGCGCAGCCTCGTGTGCCGCCTCGTTAAGGTTGGGGACGTCGCCGATCTTTGGTCCTAAGTGTGCCGGGAACCAGTATATGAAGTGGTTCTTAATCTCTTTCTTTGAAACAATCCTGAGAGCCTGTGCGCAGACCGTGCCCTTTTGGAATGCTCTGATAGCGGCTATTGAGTCGCTGTAGATATGGGAAAGATTGTCATCGGTGAGCGCAACAGCGATCGCAACCTGTTCGGCCTGCTCAGGCTTCCTTGCAATTACCGTGGCTGCATATCTTGTGGATCCACGGCCATCCACAACCGCCACTGCGAAAGCTTTGTTTCCCGTGTATGCCGCCGCGTCCACAAAAGCTGAGCGTTCACGGTTCGCCAAGGCTTGGTTAAGAAGGAATTGTCCTCTCGCTAGTCGTCTGCCCCTGTTGTTTTCGGGGTGTACGTTTCTGGGTATTAGCCCCGAGAATTAGGAGTGGCGCCCTCTCGCGAGTGACGTCACGGCCAGGACGCCGCTCGCTCCGGCTCGCTCGGCTGCCGCGCGCGCTCGTTCCCTTCGTGTATGCTTGGGGTATGGGTGGCTCGAGCCGTACGTATTGAAGAATACATCGGCTTCTTTCAGCTGCCATACCTTAACCACAGTTTCTTCTACAAAAGCCTGTGAGTCGAGAAACTTTGCCGCTTGGATATCGCAAGCTAAGTAGCGTTAAAGGGGTCTACTAGGTTTTGCAATGCATATATGCGCCGTGTCTATCGGTAAATTTTGACTAAAGAAGGAATATCTGCAAATTCAACGCGCGAAGTTGTGTATGATGCTTCGCTAAACATTTAACATTCCTTTAGTATTTAGCTATGAGAGGCATTGCATTTTACGTGGAAGAAAAATTTGGTAATTGGCGTCAACATGTTATCTGATTTTAGAAAGACACTGCCCAGCGAAGCTCTCATCATGATTCCTATTACTCTGGTGTGTTGTTCTATTCAAATATGGCCATTCATTAATGCGTAAAAAAATAGTTAGGCGCGCATTTCTTATGAAAAAGTTTGCTGCTATTTTCATCCCCCTCTGAAACAGGCCTCCAAAAAAACGAATTGCTCATGGCTGCTAACACGACGGCGCGTCATGTAGAGTATTTATATAGTTAATTCACAAACACCATAGTAGCAATCACCTGAGAGTAAAGTTTCGTTGTTAAGATCGAGAGCCACTCAATTGAAAGTGATGAAATGTTTCATAGTGGCCATCAGTAGCCTTTATCGACAATACGGCACACCCCTGATCACGTAACGGTAGCAATCGACTGTCCGTATGGCGAGGCACGCTATGTTCGCGAAACCCATCAGTTCACTACAACTTCGAATTAATACCATAAAGCATGTTTTTTACAGCGCCAACTGGAATGGCTAAAGTATTCTCGAGCTACTACACCGCAGCTTAGATTTCCTGTATACAAAAGGAAAATTCAAGCACCTTCTGTCTCACCATGTCTCGATCCAGCGTTATTCAATTATACAAACGGATAACTATTCGCTTCATCGGTACATAATAGAGAACCTTGCGGGCAAATTAAGTTTGCTCCAATCCAATCGCAAACATTCATAAAGAAAGCACCACAAGCGTTGCATATACTTTCACTTGATTTCTGGCCCTCCACCGGGGGAATTTCGATATCTTCAATATGTCCCATACTACTAATCATTGACGCTTCGACTTCTTTCTGGCTGCAGCGATGCGGTCCAGCAGGCATACTTCACTAAAAAAAATGGGCCGAGCAGCCTGTGTCAGTTCGCCAAACAGATTCGTCATGTATATTCCTCAAGCAGCAAGCACCAGTAAATTTCTCAAGTGAGTTTGATTTGATTTAATAATTTCCATTTACACACACGCATGTACAGAGGAGCGGTAAGTGGAGGTGGATGAGGGAAAAAAGTCGCACAGACGCGGCTTTAGTTAACCTCACCCCCTTAGGTACAATATGGCTGCATGGGGTAACACATCAAGCGCCATATAAATTACATTTATATAGTGGCCATAAAACATTGCAGTTATACAATATATGAAAGAACAGTGAAATATTTCCACAATAACAATGCAAAACACACTGCGGCATTGAAATAAATAAATGATATACACTAGGTAACATAGACAAAAAAAGAGGAACATAACATACATTATTAATCATTAACAAACGCGCTCTAAAGAGGTGAGTTGAACGTGTAGCACGGAAAAGGGAATATATATTGGTACATTCCTATTTGTAGTCTGTAAATAGCTGTAAGCCTTCATTAACTTTACTTCAAGTTTCCGCCGCTTAAAAAAAATGAACACGTGAAGAACCGCCTAATGTTGACAAGCAGTTAAAGAAGCAAGTGAGGCATGTAGAATCTAAGCTCCAGTATGAGTTAAGTCCCCGTGCTACTGCAGAGCGTTTCTGTGAAGAAATGCAAAAATTCGATATTATACCATGAACTACTCGTCGTGAGCAAACCTGTTTTAGCGGAATAAAAACAACGTAACTGCTGTAGAAGTCATATATAGCCAGCTTTGTGACATACTTGTTGCACCGCGGCAGGTATGGTATCATAACTGGATTCCGATAGGCTATGCTCTTGCGATTGTCTATCCGCGTATGAAAAACCCGCAATGGGCTGGTCTGCGTCGCTTCGGCTGGCACTGTAGCGTTGCCTTCGAGAGCTGCATTGTTGTCTAAGAAATTAGCTCTTTGAATAAATGTTCGCAAAGGAAGACGTCGTAAAAATATATTTGAGACGACCACCATAAGTATACAAGCAGAGAGAACGAGGGCGAACAAACGAAAACACCGCAGAAAGCGCACGGACAACGCCCGAACTGTAGCAGACGACAGGCGCGAGTCCGTGCCCTGACGTCACGCGAGCGGCGCTCGCAGCGCCGCTCGTGTTCGTTCTCGGGGCTAATAGGACGGACCATGATCTTGGCGCGGATGTCCCGTGGGAGGTCCGCAAAGTCTTTTTCTATGTCTCCTTGTGCAAAGCCTAGCTTCTCTAGGATCGTGCGCCCCGGAGGCGTCGTCGAAAGCCTAGCAAGCTGGGCGCGCTGCTGGGCTTCGGCAATTTCTTCCAGGGTGTTGTGCATGCCCAGGTGCCCCAGCTTCTCGTTGCTGGTGCTGGAGGGAATGCCGAGGGCTTGCTTGGTGACCTTTCTGATTTGGGCATTCAGTCTGTCTCTTTCAGATCTTGTCCAATTGAGCATTGCCGCAACGTATGCGAAGTGACAGGTGACGAACGCGTGTATTAGTTTGATGAGATTATGTTCCCTGAGGCCCCTGTGTCTATTGCCAATTCTTCTGATGAGCCCAATAGCGTTGTTGGTTTTGGTGATGAGCTTTTGAACCGTAGAGGCATTGACGTCTTTAGTCTCTACGATCATACCCAGGACTCTGATTTTATCGACGCACGGTATGGCGTGTCCCGAAGTTGTTCGTACGGTAATTTCTTGATTATAATCGAAGTCTGACGAGTATGGCCTGCGGCCCTTCTGCGTGGGTCTGCGTACGGGCAGCTCCGACTTGGTAGGCGAGCATCTGAGTCCTGTGGGAATTAGAAATTCTTCTATGGCGTTCACTGCTTCTTGCAAGATGTCCTGCACCATGCCCGGGGTTCCTTTGGACACCCACATGGTGATGTCATCTGCGTATATGGTATGCTCGAGCCCGTGGATCTGCTCTAGTTTCTCAGCAAGTCCCGCCATGGCAAGGTTGAAAAGCATAGGGGAGATGACCGAGCCTTGGGGAGTGCCCCTGCTCCCCAGCGAGAGAGTCTCCGTGGAGAGGTCGGCAAATCGGAGCGTAGCCGTCCTGTTATCCAAGAATGACTTGACGTACGAGTGGAACCTAGCTCCGAGGTTGAGTTTAGAAATGGTGTTAGAGAAGAAATGATGAGCTTACGTAAGCATGAGAATAGAATGAAGCTGAGGCATGATCATTAATATTAGACTAATTAGGCTCACTGCAAGGCCATTACAGAAGTCCATGGTCATGCACTGTTAAGGGGGCCCGAACCACTTTTTATCGAACTGGAGAAAGCCGCAAAAAGTACTTCAATGTGTTCGGCAGAAGTGGAGTTATTGGCAATCAAACACGGCCTCCGCTATGCTCCCGTTACTTCATCGATGCCTTGCACTGCGAAGGCTACAGCAGAGTTTAGCGTGCACACAACACTCCCCCATCTAGATGTCATTGTCGCGCACAGTTCAAGTTTCATCCGAGATGTTAATGTGGACGCCACGACTTCCGCCTTTGGTGCCTAGCACTAAAGCCAAACGCGGTTGTCCTCAGCGAGACGCATTGCGCTTAGCCAGTGGACTCGTGGCGGCACCCCGTGGCGGCCGAGTTATCTATGCCATGTAGCCGACCGCAGCTTGAGGCCAGCTATCGGCCAATAGCAGCCGACTAAGGAAATGACGAAATAGTGCGTCCGATGACGAAATAGCGCGTCTAGAAGAGAGTTAGGACCGGGCCTTCTATTGAAAAAAGAGCGTTTGAGAGAAAGGCGACATCGTGGTGTGCTGTTACGACACCCAACCGGTGCCACCAGTGTTACGAACTTCAACCGCTGCACCACGATAACGGCTTTGTGGTCCCGTAGCGCTCGTCACCCGTTTCGTGACAGAGCGTTGGTAGCGAAGACTCCGAGCCTGGCGTCGATGAGAATAACAAAAGGGACTTTATACATTATATACAGGTTATCATACAGGACATGAACGGATCGGCACTGGGGCCGAGAGCTCACACAAACGCGACTGTTCTCGCACGACGGCGTCCGGCGAAAACGCGTGACACATCTCACCCCAGTCGGGAGCGACCCTCTCTCCAGGTGGGGTCGGCGGATCCTGTTTTCGAGCGGCGTGTCTCTGCTTTTATAATCCCCGAGGCCCATTGTCACTCAACCGGCCCAATACAAAGTCAGCACACGACGGTCGTCCGAGGGGTCCAACCAGCGACCGCGCTGGCCACCCGGTTCAAAGTTCGCGCGCGCGGTGACCTCCAGGCAAGGGAGGTGCGGCGCCGGGCTGTCGGGCACACGCGGACACGTTTAAACACGCTGCTTCGCCGAGGCTTCTCCCGCACGAAGGCGCAGCATCTTGACTTGTGAAGGGAGAATTATGGCGCTCGCAGGATAGATTCTGCATCTTGCAGATTCGGAATCCGGGCTTGTGGTAATGGCACAACAGCATCCCCGCCCTCAGATAAGGCGCCGGGAAGACGAGCTGCCTCCACGTGGCTCGGATGCCAGGCGCGCACGTTCGTCAGGCTCGTCCAAGTTCACGTCCAGTGTCGGGACGCCAGGTAACCTCACGTGCCCAGGTCCGACTCGCCAGGACAGGAGCTCTGCTCACCACGTCGTCGCCAAGGCACCTTGACCAGCTCCGCTCGGGTCGTTCCTAAGACCTTGCTTCTCGCCACTGGTCCCGCTTGGTCGTTCTGCAGCTTGCAAAACCGACCGGCAAAAGGCAACACCCAACACGAACAAGTGCCCTCTGTCTCCCGTCAAACACCAGACAAGGCCATAATTCAAATCAACCTAACTAAATTGTTTTCCCCTTTTTTCTCCCGCTGCAACAAGAGGCAGGTGTACGATCTAGCACACAAGGCTCAAACAATCAGTTTTCAAATCATCAACACAACGAAATAGAAACAATTATTAATCAGCAATAATAATTACAAATAGAATGGTCCCCTTGAAATCGCTTTGGACCGAAAACATACTTCTGAGGAAGCAAATGAGGTCATTCATTTTTCCCGGCGATATTTTCGCGGAATCTGAAGCTGCTTATATTTGCGACCCTGCTTATCCGTGTAGCGGCGGTACAATAAGCCAGGTTCCTTGCCAAATGAAACCCCCTTTTTTTCCACTCCCCGTTTGACGCTCTTCCTCAGATCGGCTAATGAACAATCTTCCTGTTGCTCGCGAATCAGACTTTTTCTTTCAGCTGCAGCCTGCTCCTGCCAGCTGGCGGAAACCGGAGCGAGTGCGGAGCCCGCGTCGCCTAATTGCGGCGTCGAGTCTATATCGCGGCTAGCACTGCACGCGTCACTCCCACTCACTTCCAGGACCCGCTCGTCTAGGCCAGCCTCCGAGCTCTGCCTCTCCCGTGACTGCTCGCCACTCAAGTTACCGTGATCGGTCCGTGTGCCGCACCGCCTTTCGCTTCCCGACGCTAAGTCAAGTTCCCTCGACAGCGGGCGCGCTTTGGATCGCGTGGGGGCCATGTACGCCATGTCGGCAAAGAATGATTTGCCCTGATCCCTCAGCAGCTGCTCCGAGCTATTTGAGAAGAGGTAGGAAAATTGCTCCGGGAGGGCGGCTGACACAGCGGCTTCGGTGTTAAGTTTCCCAAATTCTCCTTCAATGCTAACCGTTGCGATCGGTAAACAGACACTCTCCTTCTCGGCCACTTGCCGTATCCTAACGCACTCTCCCGTAAAATCACTCGAGGAGACGAAAGACGGGTGAACAACGTCCATAGTTGCTGCAGAGTCCCGCAGTGCTCGGCACTTCTTGCCGTTTACCTTAATTTCCTGCACATAGGGCTCCAATAGACGTATGTTCTTGTGAGTTTCCCGTATCGTTGCAAAAGCAATTCTCTCTGGGCAGCTTGCAGCGATGTGCCCTTGCTTTTTGCAATTGTAGCAGGTTAACGGTCTCCGTTTTTCAAAAGAACGCGTCATTTCGTTTCGCTGTTTCGGACCATCGTCATCATTCTGAGATGCATTCTGTCCATCCCTTACAGTTTCTTTGGGAAGGGACTCGTCGTCCTGAAACTCGCGACGCGTGATTTCCTTCCGTTCGTCGGGCTTCCCGTAAAACACATCTCTTCTATCTGCTTTTTCTACACGCACTGCCTTGCTGTGCAAGCTGCGGCGGGTGTAATACTCTTCCGCTAACTCTGCTGCCTTGTTTAGCTTAACCTCCTTTAGCCTATCTTGCAGCCAGAGCCGGACATCCTCATCAATGCAACGGTAGAACTGCTCCAACGCGATGCATTCGACAATTTTGTCGCGGTCGTCGTAAACCTCTTCGCCCTTCAGCCATTCCACCAGGTCGGCTTTTAGACGAAACGCGAAGTCAACATTCGACTCCTTACCCTTTTTTGCATACCGGAACCTCTGCCGGAAAGCTTCGGGCGACAATTTGTACTTCCGCAGTAGCGCTTCCTTCACATCACTGTAGCTCTCAAACGCCTCTTTCGATAAGCAAGTTATTACGTCTGATGCCTCCCCAGGGAGCAACGCTAACAGATTCTGTGCCCAAAGGGATCTCTCAATGCTATTCCGTTCACACACGTGCTCAAATTTCACGAGGTATTTGGCCATATCCTCTCCGACGACAAAGGGTGGAAGTTGATCGCGTATTCTTGGAACATTAGAAGTGAGACTAGGCGCCGGCGAGTTATTTCGGATCTCCAACTCTTTCATTTTAAGCTCGTGCTCACGAATCTCTCTCCTTTCCTCCTTTTCCTCCTCGCGACGTTGCTGTTCTCTCCTTTCCTCCTTTTCCTCTTCGCGACGTTCCTGTTCTCTCCTTTCCTGCTCGCAACGTTCCTTCTCCCTTTCCTCCCTTTCCCGACGTTCATTGATACCCGCCAAGGCCTCTGCGGCTTCCTCAGCCGTTACGTCCCCAGTCCTCATGACCTCAAGGATCGCATTCTTTCTTTTAGTTGAGCCCAACTCAATGCCCAACTCCTCACAAATTTCGAGAAGTTCCTTCACCTTGTACTTCTCCATCGTTCACACTGTCCTCCTGCTGTTTACCCTTTTTGAATATACCTGCCGTACGCTACTATAACACTACTAGTAACACATATGCAAGTATATCACACACTGCCCTGTTTACCCCCTCAGCATCCCCTGGTTTTCAAAACACTCTTACTAGGCTTGAAACACACAAGGTTATCACAATGCAACACCAAATCCTTCCCTAAGCTACTATAACCTGTGTCAGAGAAAGTCTGGTGTTTGAGGTAAACTTCAGGCACTCACCGCGCCGAGGTAGCTGATGCCGGTCAATCCCGTAGCTGCCATCCAGTGTTACGAACATCCCACCGCTGCCACCAGTGTTACGACATCCAACCGGTGCCACCAGTGTTACGAACTTCAACCGCTGCACCACGATAACGGCTTTGTGGTCCCGTAGCGCTCGTCACCCGTTTCGTGACAGAGCGTTGGTAGCGAAGACTCCGAGCCTGGCGTCGATGAGAATAACAAAAGGGACTTTATACATTATATACAGGTTATCATACAGGACATGAACGGATCGGCACTGGGGCCGAGAGCTCACACAAACGCGACTGTTCTCGCACGACGGCGTCCGGCGAAAACGCGTGACACATCTCACCCCAGTCGGGAGCGACCCTCTCTCCAGGTGGGGTCGGCGGATCCTGTTTTCGAGCGGCGTGTCTCTGCTTTTATAATCCCCGAGGCCCATTGTCACTCAACCGGCCCAATACAAAGTCAGCACACGACGGTCGTCCGAGGGGTCCAACCAGCGACCGCGCTGGCCACCCGGTTCAAAGTTCGCGCGCGCGGTGACCTCCAGGCAAGGGAGGTGCGGCGCCGGGCTGTCGGGCACACGCGGACACGTTTAAACACGCTGCTTCGCCGAGGCTTCTCCCGCACGAAGGCGCAGCATCTTGACTTGTGAAGGGAGAATTATGGCGCTCGCAGGATAGATTCTGCATCTTGCAGATTCGGAATCCGGGCTTGTGGTAATGGCACAACAGTGCTTGCGAGCCCCACACACCCGCGGACTACGTTATTTCACCAAGCCCGAGAGGTGGTCTAGGGCCCCTTTAAACAAAGATGTGCCTTGGCTGGCCTTCAGTATTTTATGGTAGACAGCAAGCTGGTTATTATGATTTGAAGTGTACACATTTATGAACTCTATGTGAATTGAATATTTCATGTCCGTACAGCTTGAAAAATGGCATTCATGTGTTATGCGTATACAGCGTTTTTATTGTACAGTGTACACGAACTCTTACATAACGCAGGCGCATATAAGTCACTTTCCTTGGTTGAGTTTGTTTGTTTTTTTCTTCTCCACAATTATTTTTGTGGGCTTAGTGCGCCAGTGGGTTGGTAACATGTGTGTACGTATTCCTTAACCATGCGTTGCGATAGCCGGCTCCAATGTAACCTGCCTTCCTATCTGTGTACGGTTATTAAACAATAACAAAAAATGCAAGGCCAATGACTCTCCAAGCTATCTGCGTATTCTCTTGTTCTGCGGCAATGCACTCCGCGTTATGCCTGCAATTTTCACATTCTCATCACTCGAACTAACGCCCTGCCGCCCTTGACGGCGTTTCCCATTTCCTACTGCTTGGCCTCCATTTTGTAACCGCAGTAAATTATGCTCAAGACTGTTCCAGAGGGGGAGAGAGAGAAAGAGAGAGAGAGAGAGAGAGAAGGGATGAAAGAAAAGGCAGTCATGATAACTAGACTTTGTCCAGCTTGCCACCTTACACGTGGGAAAGAGGAAAGGGGAGGGAAACGAAGAGATTAAGCGTTAAGGTGGAGACCCTTATTTGCTTAGCAGGTGGATGCTGCTGTGTTTACTGCAGCAGGGACACAGAGAACGCTCTTGAAAAGTGCCTGTCATCATCACCCTCATCATTTACGTCTAATGCAGTACAATACCCTCTTCCAGAGACCTCTAATCGCACTCGTCTTTTCTCGGCTGACTCCTTTCTATTCCTGCCAATTTCCTACGTTCTGCACACCACGCAGTCATTTGCCCTCCTCGACTACATTTCTTATCCCTTGATATCATTGATGCCAATAGATGACGAAAAAAACGTGGTGGCTATGGCGTGTTTCTGGCCCCGCAATGACTTCTAACGCATTCAGACCGCATAGGCATAGCCTTAGAGATCCGCTCCAATTACTTAAAGGTAACCGTTCATGGGGCATGAATTTGGGCATCACTTAATCTGTTGCTCTAATGCACCAGCCGTTATCTGCTCTACACAATATGTGGCCAGCCCAGTTCCAATCGTTCCTTTCCATGACAATTGGCTGCGCGCAGCATAAGTACAGAGCGTCGGGTTGTCGTGCTGAAGTGTGCTCTGCGGCAGTGGGCCTCTTCGATTTTCGCAGTTCTGGCAGCCCGCTGGTAGCCAGACGGCAGCCAGCTAGTTCCGGTTCTGACAGGAAGTCACGTGGGCTGGGATCCCAAGACAACCCGAACCTGCCCAAAGTTTGCAAAATCGAACGCCGGTACAGCTGGCCAAATGTAAACATGCTACCAGCATGGCAGCGCCCGTCGAGGCCGACGCGCGCTCGGTGTAGTCGGCCCATTTATGCGTTGCCGCCTTGAAAATGTATAGTTGCATTCAGGAATACGATCGCTTTCACGCGATTTCGCGCGACTCGTCGCAGGACGCGTACTGGGCCAACCTCGCCTTGCGCAGCGCAACAGATGACCTCCGACGCGGCAGATGACAAGACGCGAAATCGTGATTGTATACTCGAAAGCGATAGCTGGAAGATCCCTGTTCGCAGCGATCACATCGCCCACCGGCGACATTGATGATCGAGTTGGCGCTGTATCATCACAAGACATGAGAAAGCAGGTTATCGGGTACGTCTCATACGCATAAAATTTCGCGCCGACCTGCTTGAGCTTCGATTTCAGAAAGTTTGTTGTCGCTGATGGTGCTTCTCATTTAAGGAGCTGGACGCGGCTGGCGCGTGAAAATGCACGTCGCCTGTGACCAGCGAAACGTTTCACACGAAAAACAACATTGGTCGCAATCATGAGAGCAATAAGCCAATGTACGTGTGTCTAAATGTACCGAGTGCAGTCAGTGTATTCTTAGATCAACGGCCTGCAGTTCGAACACATATCGGTTTCGAGCTGCCACCTAAGCATACGACGGAGAGACGGAGCGAACACGGGCTAACTGCAAAGCCTTCGCTAACTGCAGAGAAAGGAGAGATATACATACGCGAAATATGTGAAAAGGAACGCCACCAGAGAAAGACGAAACCAAGATGTACCGCAATGTGTGAATGAGCGTCTACACCTTGCGTGGAACACGATGCAGATAACATGCACGCATGAGAGCGCGGCGCGCTGTTTACCACCGCGAAGAAGCAATCAGGGGACACACACACACACAAAAGCTTCAAACGGTTCACCACGGCTCGTATCACACCGCTTCGCGATGCGGAACGGAGCGTTAGCACCTAAAAAGATAACGCTAGAAGTAAGAAAATCCGGAGATGACCGTATACAGTTAGCTGAGCGAGATAAATTTAAGTCCTCAAGCGCCCGCGTTGAAATCCGTGAAGTCCCCGTAAAGATGGCGGCGAGCGCCCATCGCCTCTTTTAGTCGTCTGCTAGCCAGAGAACTTCCAGAGAGCAGCCAGACCAAAATCGTCCTGGCAGGTTCTGGCAGCCCGCGGGTAGCCAGAACCGTCCAGCGCGAGCAAAACGAACGCACGGCGGAAGTGCGTAGCACGGTGGGCGGAGCAACCTGAGAAGAACGAAGACGCTCTGGCTGGCTCTGGCAGCCCGCGGGTAGCCAGAAGTGGAAAATCGAAGAAGCCCAGTGATGAAACGAGTTCCACGCAACGGAGGTGCACCAGGGAATGCGAGACGTGGAAGAGAAATAGCGTATCCTTAAGGTATCTTTAGCAGCCGGTATCATTTGAAAATGGCTCATAGTTCTTTACGTGGAGCTGCGCTATAACAGGGAGTAAAAACCAGCGGCGAAACGCTACCCCCCGAGGACGGCCCCGTCGTCACACTTGTTCTCTTCCACGTCTCGCATCCCCTCGTGCCTCTCCGTTGCGTGGAACTCGTTTCGTCACTGCCGCAGAGCACACTTCCGCGAATCTGATCCGGCGCGTGTCGAGGTTCGCCAGTGGATCAAGGACTTCGCGACAATCTCCCCGGGGGGCCGCGTTCAGTCTAAGATGGCTCGGGTGCTCTTCGTCCGCGTCCCGGATTGTGCCTTCTAGGCAGGCGAGTGAGCCAGCGATAGAACTGCACGGAACTAAGCGCAGCTATGGTTTGTATAAATGTTAGATGTTCAAGAATATTGACAAATGACATATAGGAATGTACAGGTAAAGAAACGTTCTGCTAATGCTAGTATGGCACGAACGAGAGTAATATGAATTGATATGAGAGTCATACGAATTTCTTGCGGGGATGTTCGAAAGGAAGGGCCAAGTCTATCATACATGCGTACAAAAGCTAATCGGGATGAACAGAAAGAAGTTAGCACGCTCATGAGCTTCTGACGAAAATATGGAAAGGAGAAGAACAAAAGGCACGCGCATTAATGGCAGTTACTTCAGCTGCGGTGATAGGAGTGCGCATACTTATCTGACTTCGGCGCAGGCTTTGCCGTCGTTGGCTGGTCGATCATGAATTGGTCCAGAGCATTCCATTCAGTTATAAGCGTTGAACATTGCGAAAATTCAAGGAATTGTGTTGTTCATGGAAAAATATGAAATCACGCATTTCATATTTTCATATTTCATTTCATATTTCTTTCTTGTGTGGCTGCTATAGGCAAAATATTTCTTGATTATCTAAAAATAAAAGTATAGCAGAAAAAATTTTGGGTGAGACGACTTAGGGTTAGTGAATAAAATGCTTAGTACTGCGCTGCTTCCAGTCGGGTGATTGTCACCGCTTGAAATAACAACGCCAGTCTCTCGGAATTCTTTCAACAGACTAGAGCTTAAGTTTATTAATGATGCAGATGTTCTGGTAGCGTGTAATCACTCGCCACGGGCCCTTAAAGCCACACGAGGCCCTTTCGAGAGTTGAATGTCTTACGGTAGACACGCTGCACGTTTTTCGGTGCACGTGATCTGCCTCAAATCTTTCCTTTTCCCTCCTAACTCTTTTTCGCTAATCCAGTTGCCCTTACGACTTGTGAAATAGCCAATTCAAGAAAGCTTCGATAGCCTCCTTCCCCTTTCCGTTCCATTCATTCTTTTCCAGCTCTAACCAAACGCCAAGTTTTTTTGTTTTTCATTTGATCGCTATCACGAGCGCACTAAAACATTCAGAATTACAGTTTAGAAGAGGAAAGTTATCCCCCCCTCCCCCCTTGATAGCACTTCTCAAAATTTTTTTACTTTTCTCATCCGTTTCCCGTTCTCTGGTATATTTCCAGTCACACGCGCGTACATCACGCCAGCACCCGATACTAGCGCGGCGCCAAGGTTCGCCGCGAGGAATCAGACTGCGTAGCACGCGACGCTCGACCGACCGACGCGTGCTGCGATGTACGATCTTTTCCGGCCGGGTTCCAACGCCGCTTGCGGCAATCTCTCTATGCAGCTGAGAAGCCAGAAACTCGGCATAACCTCTACGGAAGCTGTACGTCACCTTTTTCGCTCCTTGCGCTGGCAATGTCGCACCCGTGCAGCTAGGCACTTACTTGCACGTCGAATTGCGCTGGCACGCGATGTTGGCATGCTTTGCTCCACTATCGAAACCCGGCATGAAAGTATACGTCGCGTCTTCGGGTCTTGCCTTCGCCTTGATATCAGTCTTCATGTCTTCTGCGACTGTAATCTTGTTTACACATTTGCTCTGTCTATAGCAGTCGGTAGCGTGGACCCACGCGCTCCGTTAAGTGTCACATACGACTACTCGTATTGTCCTGTGGCCAACATGTTTTTGGTTTTCGCGCGGGACGAGGAAGTTGCAGTTTGCGAGCACGCCCGCCGAGCCTCGTTGCCCCTCGGACGCGGGGGTGTCAGGTGCCGCGAATATTTCTCCGCTTGCGCGGCGCCGGATGCCGCATGTCTCAACGATGTACGGGGGTCGCTCGCTCCTCGTTGGTGTTAACGACTCCTTGCAAAACCGCCGCGCCGCTGCTCCCGTTCCAAGGGGGCGGCTCTGAATGCGCGACGCGATGGCGCGGTGTGCTCGGCTGCCCTACAAGTGAGCCAGGGTGCAGATGCGACGAGGCGTTGCGGTTTACCTTGGCCGGCATCACACGCTCCGGTAGCGTCAGTGCAACCCTCCGGCTTTGCAACTGCAGCTCGGTTCTCCGCTCTCCTGCTGCGTATTTTCACGTATGCGCGCAACTATAGTGCTTTTTTCTCTCTCTCTCCGACCATTTCTCTTATCTTCAATATATCCCCTTCCCACAATGCAAGGTAGCATACCGGACGGGCGTCTGTTCAACCTCCCTGCTTTCTTCTCTTCTATCTTTCCCTCTCTCTCTATGAGCTATGACAATGCTGAGTCGCTTTATTTATTTCGAGAAAAAAATAAATATAAGATACAGTATCGTGTGGACGTGAAGTACTGTGGAGACTGAAGTGACATTTACACCATCGCTGCCTTGTTTAAAGTCTACTGTTGAACTGTGCCGTGGATGAGTGGCGGGAGGTTAAGGAATGGGTATTAAGGGGCATTAGCACTCGTTGCTTAGTACCTCCGATTGAGTGACCGAAGTCAGAAAATGTAATCCCACCGGTGTATCATTATCGGCCTAACATGGAAGCATCTTAGTTTATACGTGTTGTGCTCAGCCATCCTTATCTACGTTTCGTTTCGAAACAGTAGCCAACCCCTGTGTTTGTACTACTACAAGTCAGATGAGAGGCCTGATTGCGCCTGGCAGAACTGCTCTAATGATTTAGTTATTGTCTCGAGCAGTTATGAAAAGAAAACTGATTTAGTTGGCTGGAACTTTCCTTCACCATTATTTCACTACCGCGAAAAATTCCGAAATGTAACCTTTTCCCGGGTGCGTTTGGCCGGCATTCTCAGATCATGAACAGCAGGTTGCCATTATCCCTCAAGAGAAAAGTGTATAATAGCTGTGTCTTACCAGTACTCACCTACGGGGCAGAAACCTGGAGGCTTACGAAAAGGGTTCTACTCAAATTGAGGACGACGCAACGAGCTATGGAAAGAAGAATGATGGGTGTAACGTTAAGGGATAAGAAAAGAGCAGATTGGGTGAGGGAACAAACGCGAGTTAATGACGTCTTAGTTGAAATCTAGAAAAAGAAGTGGGCATGGGCAGGACATGTAATGAGGAGGGAAGATAACCGATGGTCATTAAGGTTTACGGACTGGATTCCAAGGGAAGGGAAGCGTAGCAGGGGGCGCCAGAAAGTTAGGTGGGCGGATGAGATTAAGTTTGCAGGGACGGCATGGCCACAATTAGTACATGACCGGGGTTGTTGGAGAAATATGGGAGAGGCCTTTGCCCTGCAGTTGGCGTAACCAGGCCGATGATGATGATGATGATGATGATGATGATGATGATGAGTTTGAAACATACAACTACAGGCTTACTTTCTCGTTCACGCAATAGGTAAAACTGCAGTGAAATGAATTGGGCAATTAGACGTTCTCGGCTTTTCATATGGCGAAGGCGCTAGCCCGGGAACCTCGCCAAGTGATGATGCAATTTAGTAGAGCTGTCTAATGAAACTCCAACAACGTTTCCTCCCAATTACGTTTCATTAGCATTACAGACGTCATGGGTGCTCATAGGCATTATAAACTTCGAAGGATTTGAGCCCTCGTAATAGAAGACGATCGACCTAAATGATATTTATTTTTTTTCATTTCGCGCGCCATAGGCAGAAAGTCGGTGGTGGCTATGTAATATGCGCTGGCATCCGGCGGCAACGCCTCTGCTTTCTCAGATCGGTTGTCAAAGTCACGCCTTAACTTTCTGTACTCAATTTCCCCCTCTTGCATAACATAAACCTGGCACCAAACCTCGCGTGCTGTCCCTCAGGTGAACCTGTCCTTGAGAGACAAAGTCATAAAGGCTTCGGATTTTGAAGCTGCCTATTGTCTCAAATCTCCAAATAGTTCTGATGGTTGACGATCGATCGTGAAAAGGCATGGTTGTTTGCCTGTAGTCACGTCCTGCTGGGTGTCGTGCTGTCTTTTTCCATTTCGTTTCTTTCTAGTGACGCACGCAGTTCTCTAATGCGTCAATGGCCATTAGCTGTGAACGACCGTTTTCACGCGAGACAAATTAACCGAATAACGGCGCCCTTCAGAGTTCACGCTGTGCCATTGCCTCTCTAGATTTTGGACCGTCGCTCTCATGACCTCGCGTGTTTCTGTGCCCGTGACTTTGGACAAAAGCTTCCTAAGGAAACGTGCCGGTGAGCACGTTCCTACATACGAGCTCCCGCAAGGCGGTGACACCCCCTGTAGTGTTGTCTGCTGCGTCGTTAAACGTAGTCTGCCTGTTGACGCAGACGACACGCACCCGCGTCGTGTGAGACCACCCGTGCTCCGTGAAAAAAAAAAAAGAAAGATAACACAAAAGAACGAAAGAGCGAAAGAAGAAACGAAATGAACACATGCTGTGAAACAAGCTATGCAGTCTAGACAACGTTTGCCAGTCGCGTGCCGAAATGTCTGCAGACGACAAACAAAGTAGTGCCTCTAATTTCTGTCTCCGTCGACAACTAGACAGTCTTGATTGATAGACTAGCTTCAGTAGCGGACTAACAAGGCTTAAAGAAGCAGCTCAGGATTCTGAATTGTGCTATTGCGTCCTTCTCCTACCCCTTCCCTTATCGGCAATGTATGTTTTCTCGGAAGAGTAGGTAGTTTCCAATGCCTTTTCCGACGTTCACAAGCGAAGTTGCTCGAAGCGTGCAGTGCCCCGATGTCGAAGCCATTGTTCTCTCCATCATCGCCCCCAGAAGAGCGCACATCCGTCATGGATCGACGCGTGACTTCCAGGGGCGCGCAAATTATTTTGCCGTGATGAGCGCAAAAAGCCAACGTCACCGGTGACGTCAAGGAATTGTCGCGCGAGCAGAAAGCAGATGCTCTCTCCAGTACAACAATACTTTCATTTCTGTACTGGAGAATTCTGTATCTACAATTATGCGTAACAAATTTTGTGATACCGATGAGCAAACTAACGTTAAAAAAAGTACTCGGATAACATTCACTTGTGCTAAAATAGTTCCATATCGTTGATCACGACATAATCGCACTTCCCACTGACAAGCTACAAAAGCAAATGCAGCTGGCGAGATCTTAATATCCAGTGCCGAAACTTAAACAGCTGTCTTCTACTTTTCTCACTGAGCAAAACGACTAAATAAGGGAATGATGACTTACAACACTGTCGTAACTGCTTCGTTAACCTAAGATACCTAATAGTGACTTGTAAATTTTATTGTGAAGTGAACTCTCTCGCATTTTACAACGAAGCTGTGTATGGCTAGGGTTCCGGGAATTTTTGTTCTCCGTGAACAAAAACCATCATCATCAATGGATCATACCCCCGTAAGCAAGCAAAAATGCAATAGCTCATAGCCCCGTAAGGCAGAGGCTACAAGCACTCAGCAAAGCGAAGCGAACAGTGCTTAAATTACTTCAATCACGCATACAACACACACAACGACATGTCGAAAACTGTCATCATGAATGGCTCATACCCCTGTAAGCAATGGCTCATACCCCCGTAAGCAAGCAAAAAAAAAATGCCGTGACTTATATTCCCGTAGAGTTCATAGCTATTCACTTTGCGTGAATTACCTGCGATGACGCTACCACTGTTGTCATTGTCAGTGGTTTCAATGTGGATGTGTGGGTATCGAAAAGGAAGCGGTTTAGGCGTGGCGTGTTGCTGACATATCCCTTGCTATGCCACACCAGTCCGACCCAACCAACCACCAAGCGGCGTACGTGCATCGATTTGACATTATCAAATAATGTGATTGCAGTTGCGAGCGAAATAGTGACCACCCATCAAGACAATAAATGACTTTGTACATTTGTTCAAAATTATATGTCACCTCCGTGTCAAACACCTTCGCTGGTCAAACACCTTCACAGAGTGGAATCGCTCATGATTTTTGATTGCTATCACCGCTTCTTCTGAAAAAGTCCGAGCGTTCTATCCTTTAAGCTTACAAGCGATAGTGCTGCGGCTAGGACAATCATAGCCAAAAAGACTACATGCTTCTCTGATGCAAGGAAAATCGACACACCTAGCGACTACATCATCAGCATCGTATTAGAGAGCATTATCTATTCAACTTAAGACACATCTATTTAACCTAACCTAACATAACCTAAACTAACCCTAACCTAACCGTTGCAGTTGTAGTCGAAAAATGCGAAGGTTGTGGGTTCGGTTCCCACCTGCGGCAAGTTGTTTTTTCATCCACTTTAATTTCCATTAATTTATCGTTTCTTTATTTCATTTATTAAGCAGAAGTAATTTCCCCTATGTTGTCCTCGGTGTCAGTGTTTGTTGGCTTCTTATGATATGACTAATAAAAATCGGGACGCTCGGTTAACCCCCTCTCTTCTCGTGCGTTACAGTAGCCGTTTATCGCTTCCATTGTTACTGCGTCTCTCTACACCTCTCGGATGATTAGTTACCCGCCACAGTAAAGCTTCATCAGTACCACTATCTCCATTCTCACATTATCAGCATTTCATGCCTCAAGGTAGCTTTGCATAGGTTGTTGTCCATGTTTGCTCTCGGTTTCTGGTTCTGTGACAGCCGTCAGAAGGCTGTGGGTGAATTTTTTGAATTCTTGTTACGCCGTCATTTTGTCGTCATTACGTCAACTCGCTATCTTCTGCTTCATCTAATGGCGAATAAGAACCTACCGTCTTTGTGCTCTGCCACTGTGGCATCGCGTCTTTGTGACAATGTATAGTTGGGGAAAAAGGACGCGGTAGCTATTAAGCTGCCGACCAACATGCATGACAATTTGTTGAGGGTATTGTGTGCTACTTAGACTCTGAGAGTGGTGGCGTGCGTATACGTTTACGACATTTGTTAGAAAAGTTGCAAGAACGAGCTCATAAAAGAAAAATATATTTATTCGGCTTACAAAGTAATCACTGCCAATCTTGCAATGTAGTCCATTTGGCTCTGCCTACGCACAGCTGCCACCGCTCCTGGAGGCTTGCGCTGAGCCACGCTCCCTGCAAAGAAGACGAAATAGCACCTCTTTCCTACACGCAACCTCTCTGTCCCTCCTTCGGAGGTCTTGGAAGCAAGCAGAGAAACCTTCATCCAGTATGCTTTAAACAGTTTGCATTGCTACCATATATTTTCATGACGCTTCCCGTCAGCGGGGATATCACATGGGGGAAAGGAAAATCTGGAAAAAACCATCTCATGATGAATGTCGACGTTAATGCGATTAGCATTGAAGCAATGCAGCGACACATGGCATCACCAACGCCGAAACGCGTCATACATGAGGCATGTATGCAGCCGGGCTCATCTATCGCGCTTCCCTCTGGACAAGCAGCGCCATCTAGCGCTGCCGCCGCGAAGTCTGCGCGTGGCACGTGTTGATCATATATTCCGAAAATATCATTGAATATATATGGCGTGGGTTCTATTTCACCGAGCACCGAATAAATTTTAAAGGATTCTGTGTCACAAAAGGCTAATAATATTGCCATCTACCTTACTGTAGAACGAAGCTACAAAGGAAACACAATCGGCTTTCTCAAAAATGCCCATTCCGGTCCGTGCCCGTATTGAATTCGACTTATTCCTGGTTTCCCGGTCTGGAACGAATATTACTTTAACTGCGAAGGTGCCTTTCGGATTAACGCGTATGGGTTTCCTTGGTAGTTTCGTTCTCCTGTTGGGTGGATGACAATTTTTCCCTTTCATGAACGTTGCATACCCTTGCGGGCGGGCGCAGAACTGACGTGCCAGATGCTTTTGTCGTTGAAGAGCAGCACACACCCAGTGACACATAGCCTGCTGCCCAAGTGGGCGTCAAAAAGTTTCATTGAGGAGTGGCACTTGCCTAGTGACCCAAGTTGGCGTCAAACACGCTCATTTATAAGCGGCACATAGCCCGTGACACTACCCAATGATACAAGTTGGCGTCAGAGAGGTACATTGTAATTACCCAGAGACCCAATCTGGCTATAAATAGGGGTATTGAAGAGCTGCACATACCCACTGACAAATACTCAATAAACCGAGTTGATCCCATCGTTGGTTTCGAACGCGATTACCTCAGCAGATCAGCCCGAAGCTCTAGCCACTAGACCGTGGACTATCCAGTGATACAAGTTGGTGGGGATATGGTTAGATACATAGGAATTTAGGTAGGCCGTGACCGAAAGGTGGGTGAGTATACTAAAAGAATGTTAATTGCATTAAAAAATACATGGCGACATGTCGGGCGAATATCGGGTATGTAGGAGAACAGGAATACACTGCTTGACCATATATTACTACACTGATACAACAGTGTGGAGCCTCGCATTGTCGCGCGATCGGCGGCTGTCTGTTCAGGTGCTACTCGAGCGCCTGAACGCTTGGCGGCTGACAAGGTCGTGAAGGCACTTTTTTGTTTCTTGAGGACGGGAGGCCTATGTGAACGCCTTTGACAAAGTGGTGCCATGTGCGCTCATACGCGGTCACCACGGCTTTCCTTCGTTTGTTTTCATTTTTCTGTTACCCTTTCCATTCTCCCAGTGTAGGCAGCCTCCTCCTCGCATTGTTATGCACTGACAACCACAGTCCAGACGACGATAAGTTAGGATGGCCATGCTTTGCTGAACCATGTTCGATATCTAAGGTTTTCCCCGAGCCTAATGCAGTAACTCCTTGATAGGAAGTTCTGTCCGTGACGTCACTTGTGTAACGTTTAAGTCGCACAGTGGGTTACCAAACACAACTCTATGGTCTAGTGACATTACATCGAAGCCCTTCAATATATATGGCTGCTCTGAGTACATATGTGTAAAGCGACTGAATTGCGACTATTTATTTGGTTTGAATACCACAGATAAAAGGCATAAAAAAGTTGGTCCTCGAACTTTTCTGACGAAGGTTGTATCATGGAGGGCACAGGCAAGCATGCTGTTGCGGGCGAAGAGGATGTTATGAGCGCCACGAATAAACATTCGTTTTCTGTGAAGGTAGTGCCAACATTTGAGTTGCAAGCAAACAAGGTTGCGGTGTTTGGTGTGACAGCCAGCTACTGCAGCAGTAAATTCGTTCCCAGCCGGCGAACTCACTCAAGTCTGGCGGTTTCTTGCTTATTTCTTGCACTTGCATCAGTTTGTTTTTGTTACTGCTGTTCCTTTTTGCTAGCTATTAAGTTTGTTTTCTTTTCTTTGACAGGCCATCGAAATGTGTCCCCTTTTTTGTTGACAGAACTGTACGCCTGTATTGGCCCTATTTAGTTGCCGGTATTTTCTGGCGCTGTAACATTACGTTGGACAGGAACTTCGGCTAGTGCAACGTTGCTTCTGGATGTGCGTGCGTGCATGCATGCGTGCGGAGGGCACAGGGAAGCGTGTGTTTCTGCACATATGTGTGTGTGTATCTGTGTACTGTGATTTTACATATATATATATATATATATATATATATATATATATATATATATATATATATATATATATATATATATATATATATATATATATATATATATATGTGTGTGTGTGTGTGTGTGTGTGTGTGTGTGTGTGTGTGTGTGTGTGTGTGTGTGTGTGTCTTATAGGTGATTTGATTCTTCCCTTTACTGGTTGTTGTTTTGTAAGAATAGTAAACTTGACAAGTTGGTACGGATTCATGTTTGAATGAATAATATTGAACGACCGGACACAATGCTTTGACCGCTGGTTCTGTCTCTTTCTTTCGCCCGGTGTAGGCCTTTGCGCTATCCTTGAAACGGTATTTTTTGTGCGTTCATGGCTTTTTGCCTCAAGCCTTCTTCCAGGGTATTATTATTATGCGACATTTTTCACTGATATGAACACTATGTAGGTATGGATTTGTTTGACTTAATTGGAAGATTGCACTAATCCAAATCGTCTGCGTTGCTCTTAATTTCGGAATATTTCTTCGCTTCCTTTCCCTGATTTATTTATTGACAATTATGATGTCGCCGGAAGGTATTGCACTACAGAGTTGATAGAAATAGATATATACACATGCCGTGATGAGCTATGTAGTCCGCAAAAAAAAAAGAAATTCAATCTGAATTTCTCTCCAAGTAGTCGACTTCCTTATCGTAATGAAAACAAAAGCTATCCCAAAACTAGCCCGAATAAAGGTATTTAAAAGAATGGCTTCACGGTTCTTGTAGAACGTCCTCTGATGAATCTTCTCGCACCTCAGGGAACGCAATCTGTACTGTCTTTGGGAACATCGCTGCAACGTTCGGATACAGCGTGCCAAATAGTGATATGCTCCAGTTCGGATGGAAGATTCCGTTTACAATGAACTCCAAGTGCAAATTCAGCATAAAATCTACTTTAGCACTCTTGTTCAAGTGACTATAAGGATAGTGCCTTAGGTACAGAGACAGAAAACTTAAAAAAAAGAAAGAATCCAGCATAGTCTAAGCTATAGAACAGATTCGGTCAGTCATCACGGTGTCCTGTCGAGGGATATGTATACAATCTAAAGGGTATGGCGATATAGGTTTAATTCTACGCTAGCCGGAACAACGTGTATATTGAGGCATGTGAATAAACAGCTCTTCTCTGTCTCTGTATGGAAAGCAGTGTTATGTCGACACGCCAGCAGAGTTAAGTTTCACGCTCTTGTTACGACTCTCCAAATGCCGTGACAATTTAGCTTCCAATGCAGAGTCCATAAACATCATTTTCGTTTTTTTTTCATGCCGAAATTTAGCTACATAAGCACATTTCGAGTTGCTTTCAAGACATTGCAGCTTACGTTGCAATGATCTCGCCGACAAAGAGACAAATGTTGGCGAGCGACAACGGCGCTAGAAGATCTATCTCGTTATCTCCATCGGACACTAATCCTACAGCTTGTAACCTAAGGCACGAAAATCCTTTAGCACTTATTGGACTTAGCCGAGTCACTGTCGTCACTGTCTTCACGAGCTGCCCTCAGCCCTTCCGTGGAAGTTCTCACTAATTCATCAATGTTTCGGGCTTTAAGCAAAGCATCGTAAACCTTTTTTTTTCTCCTTGGAAACGCCTTTCCTGCCAGCATTTCCGTTATGCTGCGGCTTCCCAACACTGAGTTTCTCAGATATTTCGAGAGCATGTGTGCACTAGCTGCCGTTACACGTCTCCGCGGTTGTCTGAGCAAACATCCCGCTAGCAGGAACTCCGTCGAATGCCGCGGGGTGTTCAGTTTTCTCAAGAAGACAAACGCCTTGCGAAAGGCGATGCTTGACTTTTGCAAGTCCTTTGCTTTGTCTCGGTCTTGATTCTAATACTTACTAGAAGAGAGAGAGAGCGTGTGTATGTGCAGTAGCTCGAGATCACTTACAAGTATGGCGCCGCGGCGAAGTCTTTCTCAGAAGTAGCGTCGTCAAGTGAAGTGTGCCACGACGAGGATGCGATCAACTCGGTGCGGGAAATAACACGTGCCGACTCAGAACCTTGGTCTAGTCTGACTGAATTTCTTCTTTCTTCCGACCTGTCTGGCTTTAGATTGTATATACCCCGTGCGAGCTCTGCAAGCACCCGCTTTCATAAGAAATGACTCGAGTTTCAGCTCGGAGCTCTTATTTTATCTGTTCTTTTTATTTTTTCGTGTTTACCGTCCATAAACTCCATGCAACAGGGAAGTCTCCCCTGTTGAGTGTCGTAGCCAGGCATGCACATCGCTGCATTGCCCTTCAACTTGCTTTATGGGTACGGCTTTAAATTTAAATCGATAGAGGCGCCCGTCTGGTTAATGGCGCCTGCGCAAGAACTTTCTGCTATTTAAGTGACTATAAAGCCATCGTGTTAGGTACAGAGAAGGAAAAAAAAATCCGGCGCTCTCTAAGTAAGAACAGATCTCGGGCAGTCATCACGGTATCGTGTAGAGGGATATGTATTTAATTTAAAGACTAAAGGGATACAGCCTTAATGTCAAACTGTGCGGAACGATGCAGAGATCAAGACGTGAGAACAAAGGGCTTCACTCTTTCACTCCACTGGTTTCACTCGCCGACAACTTCTCGAAAGCGATTTGAGTCAAGCCCAGATCGTGAACACGGTGGCTTGCCTGTCCTCTATATGTATATCGATATACACACGGGCCAGCCGGCACAGCCCTTACTTAAGTGCGAAATAACCCCGAATAAAGCAGTAGAAGGATCGACCTTTGGGCGAGTTGGTACTGGTTGAACATCTTGAAGGGGCAGCGCTGTCCTGTGTGTTCCTGCCTTCTGTCTTCGTCTTCTTGCGCTGCCCCTTCAAGATGTTCAACCTAATAAAGCGCTTCTTGTGAATCCGTAATAAACCGGTATTTCCTGATCTATGCTTACAGATAGCATGACGAACCGATGGAGAATCCTCGCAAATTCATTAAACATTCATGGCGGTCACCCTGGGTGGAGCGGAAGTGATGAAGAATGTGCTGGCCTATAAATAGCTCCGGGTGTAGGGGCATCGCTGCCTCATGATCGACCCCAAGGATCCTGCGGTAAAGCTGCGACTCATTGGCTGCTCTATGTTGTAGCCATCGCGAAATAGAGGAGGCGATGGTGTGGCCGACGAAGGTGCGCGGACGGCGTTCGCTGCTTTTGGCAACGTTGCCGAGGTGAACCGTTAGCACTGGAGATTTGTTGTAATTATGAAGCGCGGAGCCACGATTGACGAACGACACGATTCGCACACACACCGGATTCGCGTCGCTAGGGAGCTGGCCCTGCTTGTCGCTCTAGGTAGACGCATGCAACTATGCATGAAATGCCTGCGATGCAAATGCATGGAGCATGTTCGTCTGGACTGCACGGTGCCATGGTGCTTGGTATAAAGGGGTTTTGGACATGGAGACGCTCGTTGCGTCCGTTTCTACGCCACCGTTACAGGCCCAGCTACAAGTGACGAACCCGATGAGCAGGTCGAGGACGCGGCCGAGAGTGAGGATGCGGCCAAGAGAACCGGAGACGCGGCGAGCGCGTGGGATGAATGCAAGACGCTGTCAGAGCATAATGCCTCTGTCACACGAGCGCGCAAAAACCCTTTTACGTAAGCGGTCTTTTACCAAATGAAGCGGTGTCGCGCAGCAGAAACAAGGCACCGACGATCTTTTTTCTTTAGTTTTTCTTTCTGGATACGCTACCGAAAGCGTGGCGCTAGTAAAGGAAACAAAATCGGCCAAAATAAACTGATGTATGTCGAAATATAAAGTGCGAACTTTCTGTACTATACGGTTTTCATATATATTTAAGAACGCTAGAATAACAAACCTTATAGTATAGATTTATTTTAGCAGCTTAAAGAGCGTTCGAACTGCTTGCGAGACCCGTTCGACATGCTTACGGGAGTACAGAAGGAAATGAGCATTACTGGGTTTACAAACCCTTCTGCGAGACATACAATTATTTTATTGTGATAGAAATTATATGGACACTCTAGGTGCATTTCTCCCGTCGCCGTCGCCGTCCTCGTGAGGTTCCATATGAGTGAAAGCTTGAGGGTGAGCCGGCGGACGCGGTTCAATCTCGCGTGCACGAGCAAGGAACGCCGCCAAGATACGTGCCCTCTCCTGCGGCGCGCGAGGCAGTGGGGCGAGGCGATGGGGGAGGGGCGTTCTCCTCCTGCGGCTATTACGGTGCCTCGATGTCCTCTTCGCCCGCCCAGATATTTATGCTGACCTACGGTGCTCTGAAATTCCAGTAAAATACCTCCGTGTGCCTCTTGAACGCTAAGAAACACTGTTGATTACGGGACTCAACCAGCAAAAGAAACACGAGAGAAAGCTACGCGTTGTAACGGCATTTGTCTCTCGATGCTTGCTATGACGACTGTATGCGACGTATACTTCATTAGCAAGTTGTGGAACACGATGCACTCACAGCTTCGCTGTATATAGGTTCCAACTCGTTGGATCTGCTGCATTTTCGATGATCTCACATGACTTGTGACATCATCACTTAGGTGGAGAAATGTTAAGCCTCCCGGGCGGTCACCCTGAGCGAAGCGGAAAGATGAAGAGTATGTGCAAAGGCCCCTTACAGTGCATTCGCCGCTTTTGTGTGCGATTACACGTGGGAAATATGCAGTAGGACGAATCTGTTCAGGAGAGTAAAGATTAGAGGGCTCAGTCTGTCGCATGTTTTCATGTGACAACTTGTTAGTCTCTTCTTTTTTCTTTCGTGACGTGCCGGATACTTTTATACACACAATGTGCCAGCTACGACTTTATTGCATGCCACCTGACTTCGTTATTAGAACGGGAAGCCTGCCTCGAGCGACACGAGCATTTCTTCAAGAGCATTGTGGACAGCGCTCACTTTTTGTCTTTTAGATTTTCAAACGAACACTTTTTTTCAGTCAAACAAAAAATCATATAGCGACTATATCTGACACACCTTTCCCGGTTCCTATGTATTGGTGGAGGCGAGGGTGGTAAAGTAAATAAACTAGTTAAGGAGATGCAAATTGAGCCTAGCACAAAAACTTTCTTCTTTAGGCTACATTCTGGCACATTGACAGTACGTACATTTTGGGAAGAGCGAGGTTTTCATTCACCATGAGGTGTCGATTCTCTTATATACAGAAAACCGGAAACAATACATCAAGGGTTTTTGCACTCTTGGGAAGGGGTTTATACTTTAGGGACATCTTGTAGAGAATGCTCAAGAAAGCCCTATCACTGCATCCACTAGGAAACTGGTTTCAAGCACTCAAAAGTGCGGACAGGCTTCCTTTTGACTTACTAATGTTTCTTGGCTTCTACTCTTTATGGCCGGCTCGAACGGCACGATTTTACTGCGAACCCTACGGGCGTCTAGCACGTCTGCTGTTTCGCGACAGCATTGCGCGGTACATTGAAGTGCTCAAAATGCAAGAGTTCGTACCTGACTGGATGCCAAGGGTGGAGCTGCTGGTAGGCTTGAAGGAATTCTTAAGTGACAAGGTCAGCAACTTGGCGGCTGGCTGCATTTTCTCCATCTTGTTTTCGTATTGTAGGGTAACAATTGTATGTCACTGATATTTTTAAGGTGTTAAGAAACAAGTAAAAAGGAAAAAAATGATTAAAAAACCAAACAGGAAAAGAGATTGTGGCCTAATGCTTAGTGCATCGGGCCTGCTGTGCTCGACATCAGAAGTTCGATTCCTGCGTTGGTCACGCACATTTTCTTTCAATTAAAGCGGGGTGAGACCAGGAGCCTACCTTTCACAATTTGCCGAGAATGAGGCAAAGATTGTTTCGCATTAAAAAAACATGTATACAGCAAAACAAAAATTGCGCACACTAACGCGCTACAATTTTCAACGCCGGTCACACAGTCGTTAAGTATCGAAGCAACGCCTTTAGAGCCTTGTGCGTTGAACTCTGCCTAGATAAGTGTTCTAGGATTTTCTCAGACCCCGCGGAGGGGGTGTTCGTCCAGGTTGTCACCCGCGGTCGAGAGCGCTTTTCCAGCCACACCGTAAATGAGGGAACAGTCACAGAGGAGGAGCCTAGTCGTCTCCTCGCAGCCGCCATCGTCTTAAGCACGTCTGTCGGCACCTAATTTTTCTTCGGCTCGTGGTATTCCTGGTGAAGAACAGAGTTGCAGACATGTATCCAAGTTGTGGAGACGTGAGTTAGATACACAATGATCCAACTATCCGCTGGCAAGCTCTGTTTTACTTTGATGAGCTGTGACAACGGGAAAAAAAAAGAAAATATGAGCCGTTCTTCAGAGACGACATATCCCAGCGCAGCAGTGAATCAATTTTATTTTCTAGTTCACTTGGAGGGCGAAGTCGATGCGTGTTTCGTAACTTATCGTCGTGTTTTTTTAAACCATCTTAAAGTTTTGCTCAATCAAGCTTAAAGTAGTTCCTTGCGAGATCACTTTATATACCAAAACATATGAGCGATGAATGGGGCTACTCATCGCGAGTTATTGTCGGTATATGGCGCCAAGAACAAGCGCAAAATTACATTTCACGGATTCCTTATATGCCGAAGAGATTAATTTTCAGCACTGTCACAAGTTCTCACAATCGCGGTGGCCGCGGTTACGATGACCTGTGACGCGTAAATCCCGCACTGATCAGCCATTTCTGTCCATCCCTGGGAAATCAACACCGCCGCGTAGTTGTGGCCTTCGGCGGATGAGAATGTGCCGCGGAGAATTTTTTTTCTTTCGCGGTTGTATGGTACTTATCTATCCCTGTATGGTCAGAAAGGAATGCTGAGCATCTTCGCACGCTCAAATTGCAAAAGGATAAAACGGGGGGTAATACGGAGAGCAAAGAGAAAGAATGCAATTACCTGGCGTGCACACGCGAAGGTATACGCATCCTAGAATCAGCACCAGGAAGGAATGGAAGACCGCGGAGCTAGATAAAGACAGAAAAGTGTCGGCAAGGCCGCACTGACAGGCCCAGCACAACCATGCGATCGCAGCAAACCCCCTCCCCCTTCCTTCCCTCTTTGGCACCCCCTTTGCCTCGTCCCGCTTCAAAACACCACGTTGTGCAAAGGTTCTGTAGCCCGACGCGCGTTTTCGCGCGCTCCCACGCTTACCTTGTACGTTCTTGGCTTGTTGAGAGCTTCGTTCTTATTTTATCATTTCACTTCATACCTGTTTCTTCTTTTCTTTGGTGCTTCTTGTTTACCTCGAGCCTCACCGCCTTGACTTTCTGGAGCATAAGCGTGCCGGTCATTAACCCACTTCGCGTTGTTCGCTTCAGTGCGGCTGGCTCCTTTTTCACCCCCGGAACAGCTATTTCTTTGTCCAGGTGCTGTGTCTGCATACCGTTTTTGCTTCTTTACTTCTCAGTCCCCTTTGCGTCTGTGGTGAATTTCGGAATATTCAGCATCTTTACCTCCCAGTGACGTCATTTGTAAGAACCGAATAGACGAACTAACAAAATGCCTATGTAACCGATCAAGTAACTAACGAACTGGCTCACTAAAAGAAATATGCCTAATAAAACATGAATTAACGAAACATGCAAGTAACTGCATGTGGAATGAGATGCCGAAGAAAAATAATATATCAAACTAAACCAGACACAGAAATAAACGCACCCATCTAATTAAGAAGTCAACTGTGTAGCTAGTTGGCGAGTTAGCTAAGCATGGCGGAGCTAAGGGCTTAGCTGAGCAACGCAGTGGCGCCCAGCCTTAGTCTAGGATCTCCTTGAGAGCTACCAGGTTGTGCACTCAACGACTGTCTATTTAACTAACTGCAATAACAAACAAATGATCAAACAAATTAATTAGCTAACTAATCGTGTTATTAGTTCGTTCAGTCCTGATCCGGATTGTGCAACTGGCAGCACGATCACTCGGCGGTATTGCATTGCTTAAATGAACATTTAGAACGTAACGATGCAGCAAAGACACCGCTTTGTTTACGATTATCGCACATATAATGTTCACCCACACGTTAATTTTTTGTTGGCACCTGCTGAAGGAATTGCGATTTGCCACATGTTTGTTGTCAATGCCCGTTGGCATACCAGCACGTAGTCAACTTCCTGTGAAGTATATAGGCCAAATTGAAGCTCTGAAGCTCTTTTTTGCAGCTTAATTACAGTAAAGTAAGTAAAGTATTTGGGGGTCCGGATTACCAATAATCTCTCCTAGAATTAACACATCCATTATGTTCTAGCCTGTTATAGCACTAGACTTTCCTTTCTAAGGAAGGCTCTCAAACGTTCCGCTCCTAGTTTTCGCTTGCTGGCGTACAAATCCACAGTACTCCCAATATTTGATTATGCAGCCATCATTTTGGATCCATCCACGCTGACTAATATAAACAAAAATTAAAACATGCAGGAAAAGACTATCCGTTTTTTTCTATAGCTGTTACATTCAAAGGTATCTGTAAGTGCACTGCTAGCGAGAGCAAATCTTCCTCCCATAAGAGAACGAAACAGTTTCTCGTCTCAAATTTTGATTTCAATTGATTTCAATAAATTATTGTCTTTCTTTTCAGGTTATGCCACAAGGCAACGTCACAATCTCACTGTTGCACCCTTTAAATCACGCAATAATTGTTTAACAAATTAGTTATTTTTTCTGAGAACTATTAGAGACTGGAATGGTCTGACTAATGATGTTGTTCTACAACCATCTCTTGAAATGTTTGCCACTTGTCGCTAACAGCTCACTGAGCTTGAGGATTTGCCCTTGTTCACTATTAACATTGACAATGTTCTTAATTTGACTATATCCTACAATTATCTCTTTGAAAATATTTGTATTGTGTTTCTAACGATTCACTGAACTATCCTCTGATTTTCTTGCAGTTTATTTTTCAAGCGTTAGATATCGTATAACCTGTAACATTTAACTTGTGCAATTCCGTGTTCCAACTTGTATTTTCATGCCATGTTTTTTTTTTACATTTTTGCTAAATAATGTATACCTGCCAAAGCTTTATTTGTTACTACTCCCGATTGTAATTCTCACCCTGCTGAAATCCCTCGATGGGATTGCAGCATCTATAAATAAAAAATAAATAAATTAGCGCTGCTTTCTTGAGCTGTATTTGTATATTTGAGTCCCAGAGCTGGCGATTAATCCACCTTTGTCCTGCCATATTCTATAGGCTCCTGAAAAGCTGATATTGTGCATAGACTGCCATGCAAAGGCGGTGGTCCTGGGTTTGATTTCGGAACCGGGGCAGGTTACAATTTGATTTCGAAGCTTGTTTCTGAGGAACCAGAACGGCTTCTTTTGTAACTCCGTGCTGCCTTTAAGTAGATATCAACACTTGATTTTGCTCGCTTTCCTCGCCAATGTGAATTTCCGCAGAAACCATTGGGTTAGCGTACTTCTATATGTTGAAAGCAGCAGCTATCGTACAGGAACCTCCTCGTGTCCCCATAGCAGCGTGAACGCCGATTGCACGGCTCCCAAGCAAGGCTTAGTGAAGAGGACTTGTGGCAAGCCACAAGGAAGCAGCGCACAGGACCGTGTGCTCTCATCCTCACCCGGGCGCGAGCAGGATCCTGTGCGAGGGGCGGTTCTCTTAAAAGGAAGCTCTCTACCTGAAAAGAGCATGCGGCACTGAACCCGCGATAGGCGGTGGTTTATTTTGGGTAAGCACCGAAGGCAGGGCCGCAAGGAATGCAGACAAAACAAAACTTTTCGTTTTGGCCGATAAAGCTTCATGCACCTGCGGAAGAAAATACGAAACACGCTAAAACCTTTTTTTTTTTCACACCCTTTTTCTCGTTGACACAAGGCGCCCGCGCGCTGACTAAGGAGGCCGAAACAAGAGAAGAGTGAGAGAGAGGGACGCCGACACTCAGGCGCCAGACGCGTCAGCGCGCGCCTAGGTCGCGTCTTCCGTTTGTACCGCGTTTTACGCCCAGTAACCAGCAATGACGGCTGCAGCGGCTGCTTGACTTGCGGATGGGTGGCGGTGAACGCAACAGCGATAAGGCAAACCTTGAGAACGTCGTGCTTGCAGCTATCTTTTTTGCTGGATGGCGTAGCCCGCCACCAGTAAGATACGCGGACTCTGCAGACAAGGCGCGCTTACGAAAGAGATAGACGGTTGTTCTGAGAGGGACAGTAAATCACACCGATACGGTCTTGCTGGGCTTCCCGTTTAATCGGCAGTGAATGACATGGCAGGAAACAGGCTATGTTTGTAAACAGGATAGTGGGCACGAGGTCTATGGAATCGCTGTTGGTGCGTCACAGACCAACCCGATTATCCTTAGAAGAACGGCTACAGGCTACGTAACGCACTGAGAAGTCACGATAGCAGGCACCGGGACCGATGTTCACAAACTTGGGTGGAGCTTCGCTGCAACAAGATGTACAAGCAAATCGCATTCTTTTGAGTAACACTGTATAAGATTTGCAGCTGTGAGGGCAAACCAAATTTGTGCGCCATTGGCAATAAAGATAGAGAAAGAGGGAGAAGGATAAATTACAGGCACGAATGTGAATCAGGACCGAGTCCGATTGGCTACCCTGCATGGCGGGAAAGTGTAAACCGGAGGAAAAGATTAGGAGAAGGAGAGCAAGCCCACTCTTCATGTCGCGCTGACGTCGCGAAAATTCACTGCTCCAAATTACAGATGGTTGCTCTGTCCGGTAGCCTTCAGAAACAGCAGCAGAGCTTTTGCGGCCTTTTGCAGCTGTGATATGCAAGTCCATGGTACCAAGAAAAAAACAATTGACGTCACTAAGGGTACAGTTTGTGGCCCCGACGGTACAAGCCATATGCTAACGTTGGAGCCCAGCCGTCACGTAACATGGTTACCCCTATAGCGGGTGTAACATTTGGACATATTTCCAGTGATACATGTAACGGCGCTTATGAAGAGCTTAGCGAGTCCAGCAGCGAGAGCTGCGGATACCACCATCCACTGGTGTATTACCGAGGAGACGTCGCAGAATCCTCATAAATAATCTAATAGCTCTCTACTGTCGAGCATTTGCTTTTGTATTGTTTCCTTCTTATTAGGAAGGCTTTACTAAATAAAGCTTGTAGAAGCGCTGAGCAAAGCGAATAAAAGGAATCGAAGGAGTCGATTTTTACTGACGCCTATAAGAAGCCAACAGGAGAGAGAGAGAGAGAAAGCAAGGGTAGGGAAGGCAGGGAGGTCAACCAGAACAGCATCCGGTTTGCTACCCTACACTGGGGGTGGCCTGTTGGCTTGGTCGCTACGATGACCAAGCCAACAGGCCATGGAGGAAAGCAGTGGGGGAGATTTGACTGCATAGTTAACTGAAGGAGTGAGCTTAATATACGAGTGACTTCGTTTTCTTAATAAAGGAAAGCGGAAGAAATGTCAACTTCGTCGGAAGTGGGAGCCGAACCCAAAACCTTCGCATGATGCGCGTCCGGCTCAGGTGTCTCGGACTGTTGTTTAACCACTGTTGTTTAACACTACCACGACTATGAATGGCGCTGGCTGCCAGTGGCAGCGATAGGGCAAATGTACGTAGGTGAAGGCACATGAAAGTGGACGGAGGGGTACGCGTCGCCTTAGCTCAAATGATGGAGGATCGCATACGCCGGATGTTAGTTGTCTTTCAATTTTCTCTCCATTTGCCTTTATTAAGTTATAAAATTCATGCGCAAATTTATCGTTCATCGTTTTTCTATTATACATTGAATTGTCCCTATGCTTTTCTTGATTTGAAATTCTTGGACCGTGGCCACATCCGTTGCTGGCACAGAAAGCTATTCGTGCGCTACGTCAGTTCCTGAAGAAAACAGACATAAGTGACCGATCGCAGTCCTGATGGGCGTCCTTACAGTTGAGACTCTCTCTCTCTCTCTCTTTTCTTAGTTCTGCTCCCTCTCTCCCTCGCCCCGAATGTAGGGTAGAAAATTGGAAGCTCGTCTGTTTGACCTTTCTACCTTTGCACGCCTTGCTTTCTCTCTCTCGTATTTTGGCGTTGCATGGTCGCAGTATCGCTGTTTCGAAAATGCGGTGCGCCGTATAGTGGAAGCTACAAGCTAGCACACGCAAATCGGCACTCATGCCAATGCGCGGCTCCAACCGCGTGAAAGCGTCGTCTGTTCAGCCAGGCTGAGCATCGCAACCGCCAGAGCATATACCCGCCTATTCTAGTTCAGATTACTGACAGCCGGCGTACGCTTGGCCTCCTGCCGCGAGAGTCTCGGATTAAATTAAGTGCCTTACACGAAGAAAACCGGCAGCCAGGAAGCGTTACCACTTAACGGGTGACACGCGGCGAGGCTGGTCCGCTTTTGTTTGCCCTTGTGCCACACTCGCCTTGTCCTTGTCGGGTCGTGTCTAGGAGAAAAGGTGGCGTTGGGAGTGGCTTCCAAGCCTTGCCCCCTTTCTGCGCCCTTCGCGAAGCGCGAGGCTGTGCCAGGTCCTCTTCACAGCGCAGGGTAGGACTCGCACAAAAAAGAGGCCCGGTCCCGCGTGCAAGTAGATCAGTTCATGCGGCCAAGGGGAAAGGAGAAGACGATGTGACAACCGCAGAGTGGTATGTTTTGGCTAATTTCCTTTAACAAATGAAACGCAATTCCTCGTCTACTTGTTGAGTGAAACATAACGCAAGAGGTGAGCGTCACCGCGAGTGCTTTGTTGCTGCTGCTCTTGTGCGGACGAACCAAGGAGCAAAGTAAAAAACGATCTAAAACCCGGCTTATCGCTTTTGCGTTTTCTTGCGAATAAGATACAAAACCGTTGCAGCAGGGATGAAAAAAAAGAAAGAAGAAAGAAATAACACGCAAGAGTTTCTAGAGGCAAGTGGCCCTGACTGAACAAAAAATAAATCAAACAGAAGCAAGCGGCGTTGCGACTTTCCTGCGGCCAAGAGAAGATTCGAAAGCAGCCGGTCGGAGACAAGCATCTGCCGGCGGTAAGGGGGGAGGGTTGAGCCAGACAAGCCGGCTAACCGCCAGGAGCCGATGAGCACGTGGACAGGGCGTGCGAACCACACGATTGGTCGGCGGAGCCGCCGCGGGGTAAAAATGGCGGCCTCCCGGTCGTGTTGGCACGCGCTGCCATTTTTAGTTCGCCGTGGTGTGCGCGACCTCGGCGGCGCCAGGTACAGTGAACTAGAATACACTCCGGGGTGTCTGCCGGAGCACCCGCTTCCTTTCTCCTTTGCTGCTTTCGTAAACTATACCATCGGCTTTTGGCGCTCAGCCGCGCGTTAGTTAGCCATGCCCGCTCGTTGCCATGCACGGGGCCACCGCAAGCGATGCGGAAGCTAAAATAAAGCCTTTAACGTGGCATCCGATGCAGATTGAATGGTTTTATAGAGAAGAACGATTCTCTCGCTTCACGGCATTCGATGATCTAAAGGCGAATTTGGAAAAGCGAGGGGAATTTCACGCAAGGCGGGGAGCTTAAGGCATACGGTAATGCGACGACAGAAAGAGAGATTACGCGCTTGCTTTACGTTGCTTGGGATTTTCTCTGTACGGCAGGAGCAAGGAGCAGTACGAACAAGTGAAAAGTAAAGCTGAAGATTGTTCTCGGGCCGTTCAGAAATTCGTCAGAGCGTGCGAATTTTCTGTTTTCTTGGTCTTAGTTCATTGTATTAAGATATTCCAATTTTCTTGGGTTCACTATAGCATCAGTAAGTAGTTTGATGTATTTTGCTGCTCGACGTTGCATAGGAACTGCCATGTGCAATTTCTGGTCAGTTCTTGTAGAGTGCGCCATCGATCTATGCCTTAGACATGCACAGTGGCGTAGCAACAGGGGGGGCCGGGGGGCCGTGGGCCCCGGGTGCAAGGGGCCAGTGAGAGGGGGGGGGGGGTGGTGTCATATACGTCTGAAGACACCCATATTTCCGCCGGCTACACCCGGGGAGGGGGGGACAGAAGACCTATGGGCCCCGGGTGCCAAACGACCTAGCTACTCCACTGGACATGCAGGGTTTGAGGCGTACATCACAACTATTACGAGGCCGTGAACATATCTCTCAATAGCGACGCAACCTCTATGGGGTTCATGCCTTGAATGGCTGCTCACACGAGACGCGCGCTCCAGACTGGCCGTTAATGGCTCTGAAGCTTAGATGTACTGAGGAAATGTTCGAGGTTTATTCACCAGTAAGAAACTACGCTAACTGTGGTTTATTTCAGCATGACATTTTTTTTCTGGTCAAGTTTCGCTTAGCCACTGTAGCAGGCAGGAATTCTCTCTCTCTCTTTTTTTTTGTCTCCGAGTATCTTACTAAACTAGAAGCAAGTGGGGAAGTACTTGAAACATGAAGGATCCGTCGGCGGTTAGCTTGAGTCATATATTTCTTCTGAATGGGTTGAATTGTGGAATAATGTCTAAATGTCGACAGCGTTAAAGTGTTATTAACGCAGTCAATATTTTTGAGTCACGTACTTTCGCGAGAGTTTGAAGCAACTTGCGCACCATGTTAACCGCAAACGCCACTGCTTTAAGTAAGGCATGTGCTATAGTATCTGCTCAAGGAATGTGGTACATAAAAATAGCTCTAGGTATCCCAACCTGATTGAACTCATTCGCATCCGCGCGTTCTCTGCGCACCGACGCAATTATTTTTCGATGCACTTCCACTCTACACGAACAACAACACATAGCTCCATGAATTGCCGCATAGCTCCATGCGGCAGTTCGGGACATTCTACGGAGGCGACACGGAGGGAAAGAGAAGACAAAGTAAGGGTTGAGAGCTCACTACCGGAGGGACGGCTCTAAAGTTGGACCGCACCAAGGGGCTTTTTTAGGTGCAGGTAGTTGTCGGTTGAATTGTTTTACAGCCTCTCCCTTTCTGCCAGCCGCCATGCACGGACACCTTGATTAATGTGGGAAAGATGCGCTTGGAACTATAGTAGGGCAGCAAGCTGGAGGAGACTTTTTGGCAAGCGTATCGGTGTCGTCTATCTCACGCTGTTCGTGTAATACCGCATTTACTCGAATTCACGCCGGATGCGATTTGAGACTGACAATGGAGAAACAGAGAGTGGGAAAAAATGAGATGCTTTCTAGACTGCAAGACAGCATCAAAACAGATTGAAAAGCGCTTAAAATATTCCTAGTCAGAAAATAACAAGGATTTTATTATTCTTCCGAAGATGTTTGAGAGTAATCTCTATAATTAAACGAGGTGAGAAGCTTCCTCAGGCTAGCTCTTCACTTGTCATCACCATCATTCAGTGACTGTCGTTGTTATATTCGCTTGTCATCTTTGTTCGCTCAAGTGATGGTCACAGTGTACGCGCGGCCTACATCAAGGAACACGAAGAAGTTGGTGGAAACTGAACACTTGAATGACGACGGGTTTTATAGTTCGGTACTAGATACATTTAACTGTACGCATATATCACGCTACATCACATTAAATCCGATATGCTTTTGACGTCGCGGTCACCCTTTTCTGTGTTTAGTCGCTTTCCCTGCTTCAATCCTTTCTTTAAATGGACGTCTAGAAACAACGGTGACAGCAAGAGATGGGCAGGAAGGTTGTCCGAAGCAGGGTAAATTGGCTGCTCTCTGTTGAGGAAAAGGGACGGAAATATTCAGGGAAAAGGACAACATGGATCAAAGCAATAGACGTCGAACATTGTGGACACCTCGCAGTGGCAGTGATACGGCATTTTTGTCCGTGTGTCTACACATGATACGAAAAAGGGTGACATTTAAAGACACATATGCTTGTCAAGGAGTAGTTCTGTACGAGAATGAATGGTTGATCTTCCAATCCAATTTCTAAACATAGCCGTCAACACTGCCAAAACTGACGAATATTTTTCACAACGGTTAATGACAAGGTGTACACAGTTGTCGGCGGCAGCGTACGAGCGGAATTTGTTTATAAGCGCCTTTTCCATACAGCCTGTAATATCAAGTGCTTTTGTTTAGTTCAGATGTCACTGAGTGGAATTGCAAACAGGATTAACACTATGTGCTAGCTTGTTTAGTGTGACATGCGTATTCGGTAACCGAGAGCGCTATTAGCAAAACCGTATTTCGACGCAGCCAACAGGGAAAAGGACTTCCGCCGCTGATTGACTGCAGTTTAAGCAACTGATCATATAGCAGCGAAGTCGTGTCCTTAGTTGTAATATCCTGAATTGTTTTATATGGTGTTATAGGCTGCCAGAGTGATTGTGCGCGCACATGGGCGTTCCAGGACATAGATATATTGACCTGAAACATACAATCGAAGAGAAGATCGAAGAGAAGGCCTTTGAAAATCGAGAACATACGAGGAAAAAATGAAGCGGTTAGTTCTCAAAGGAGAGACAGTTTCTCATTTTTAGTTTTTAGAAGCCATCGTTGGCAGAGGCACTTGCCAGAAAAAGAATAGCCGAGGTAGCGAACGGATAAAGGAGTGACCGCACCTGCAGCGTCCTTTCAAGGCTGCACCATCAGCGGAATCGCTAATTTGGAACCGCGAAGTATCGGAGGGTGGACGGCCAGCACTGTGGCCGGAGCATGCATGTGGCTCGAGTACTGCTTGTAATGCGAGAGGCTCCCCACGGAGGAGCGTCTGAACGGAACTGCTCGGGCCGTTGGTTATACAGAAGACGAGATCCCGTGCCAAGAAGCGTAAGGCACGGAGAATATCCGTGTGGAAGACTGCGCATGGCGAGGTCACCTGCCGGAGGAGATGGAAAAGGCTATGGTTTTTAAATAAAGCAGAAAAGAAAACTAGACTGGAGGACGATTCGATGCATTCATACTCTGTGGAATGCGACGGTGTCTGGAGCGTCTTCGCCGTTCGAAAGTGCTAGAACGCCAGTCGATACCGGCGAAATGGAAAAGCGTGTCCTTTAAAGGCGGATCGACGTAGTAACTACGCATTAATAATTTATTATTATTATTATTATTATTATTATTATTATTATTATTATTATTATTATTATTATTATTATTATTATTATTATTAACGAGGAAGAAGAAAGCGTTGTGGTTCGTAGTCGCGCGTGAATGGCGTTAACCCAAGTTCGTTGCGGTGCTGTGTTGCCAGTGAGAAAGACCGGAGTGCAAGCAACTGTTTTTATTTATCTGTGAATGGATATCCTAGCCCGAAGAAAAACGGTAGGACATAAGTATGCGTACTGAAAATAAAGCTTCTTATTGAGCGATGTAAATGGAATTATTATCGCGCATATAGGTTTTGGTCACGTCGTTGCTTCCGATATTGCATTAATATTACGCTCTATCCGAGACACTGATTTAGACGCATGCCTGCTGGCTCCGAGTTTAGGGATTCACTCGACAGATCAGCGATGTAGCTCCTTTTCGCAACCGAGACAGATTGCTTGGACGCACAGCAAGTAGTGCGGTGTATAAAATGTATGACTGCGCTTTTTTCGGTGTTACGTCGGCTGCTGCGGGTCATGCTCACACGTAATAATTTCTTGCTACGCTACCACTATACCGCAAAAATTTAATTTTGCTATGCAGCACATGCACTTAGATTTTTCTTGCTTACTGTAACTAACGCACTACTTTTTGGCCGCGAACGCCGGCAGTGTGCGAAGTCGCTTCAGCACTCACAGAATGGCATGATAATTTTGAAAAATAACGCCATTAACTTTTTTTCTCTCGCTATTTTGAATTGACAGTTTTGTGTTGATTAAGGTATTCTGTTAATTTCAAAGAGGCAGATCTCATATGAACGAGCATGTGAGTCGTAATTCTGGAAACAGCACACCTGCTCCCTAGGCGGTTCCGAGGCACACAGTATCGTGGCTATATATACTGGCACCGTTGCTTCTTGAGTATCGCGTGTACGTGGGATGTCTTTCAAATGTCTGCATTGGGCGTTTCTGGAATGTTTATGTATGTTATGATATATGTGCTTTCATCGACTTGTTTCGTCGAATTTCACGCGGTCTCGTGTGCATATTTCGAAATTTGACCAGCAGCCTCTGCATGTAAACATGTTCGCGCAAACTCACGCGATGCCTCTTTTTATACTCCCGTTGCACCTCGAAAAAACTCCGTCAATTGGAAACAACAAAAAAAGAAGACAGAAAAAACTCCCATAATTCAACGCGAAAATTCCGCTCGTACGGAGTGAAAATTCTACTCCGATCATACGGAGCATAATAAACTCCGAACCCGGGGGGTCGCTAGAGGACAAGCAGTATACTACCACCTCGGAGTTATTTCCGTTTCAGTGTAACAACGCAGTAGTACAAATTTGGCAAAAATGTTTCTAAGTTTTCATAAGTTCATTTAGTGACGACCAAGCTATAGAAACACTATCTCAGGTCGAAACTGCTGTGTTTCCAACAATTCGTGACACTTGCTCAATTTTGTGCGAGTCCAGGATCTAGTTTCCTTATCATTACGATTGTAAGTGGTTATCAAGACGCGTCGACAAACGTTCGTGCTGTTTGTGCAACATACTTTACCTCAGTAGTTATACCGGAAATTATAGTTAGTGACTAAGAGCTTAGCACGCAACAACTGATGCGAAACTTGAGTGGGACACGTGTGGAAAGGGTAGGCTAAAAAAAATATGCAGCGCATCTTCCCGTGTAGTTTAGCCATATTCTCCTGTGGAAACCTTTCAAGGATACTTTAACTTTTGCGTGGCGTAACAGTCAGCGCAACAGCTCATCAGATCGGCATGTCGTATACTTGCTCATTCAGCGAATGAGCCCCGAAGGCGACACCCGCGGCGCGGATCTGCCTAGAATATTGCTTCTGTACGACATTGAAGAAATGCGTGTATGCATATGCGTCTGTATGCGCGCACGTGCCAGGACGCGTACATTGCAGCTGAGGCCTCAAATGCCATATGGGGCACGCGCGCGGTGCGTTGAAGGTCGGTCGCTATATTTTTCGTCTCGCGAAATTATATTTGAGGCCGCTTCGTTAACAAGGCGCTGCTTTAACTTTGCTAAATACATTGCTCTGAGTGCAGCTCTCCTTTTGTCCGATGACAGAACGTTGTCACGTGCATGCTTGTTACTGTTAGTGTTACTCTTAATGCGCCACTGCCCAAAACGATAATGAATGTATTCTTCATTGTTTTTGCGCGCGTAGACGAGACTGTGAAAAAGAGAAGCAAAAAAAATTAAAGCAAAGAAATAGCTCAAGATTAAAGCTGACCGCAGCTTAAGAAAGAGAGATGGAGAGGATGCGAGGAAAGTCAGGGAAGTCAACCGCAGGTATGGTTCAGGTTGGCTACCCTGCACGGGGGCAGAGAGTAGGGGGATAAAAAGAGAAACAGAGAACTTCAACTTGACACAGTCGCTGGGTGTTCGCCATCACCTCGACGTGTCGCAGCAGGTTAAACCGCTCACGCGGAGTAGCATATGACGAATGACAGCGATAACGAGGCAAGGAATCTTATCATTACTGACAGTATCTTGTTATGTTACCACTCTTGATAGCAACCATCATTTCTGAATCTTGTAGAGGACTGGCGCTCGCCGACACAAAAATACGCGCACGCGATGAGCCGCAAACCGAAAATACGTCCAAATCGAATGCGCTGGGTGGGGCGATCGCACACTTTTCGTTTCGGAGCGCAGTGAACACGTATACCACATTCAGAATACACATGTATGTGAAGGCATTCGCATTTGTAATGCCCACGCGAAAGACGGCGGCTTCATTGATTTCAACCCTCGCATAATCATAGCACATGCACTTCCATCCCTTTCTTTAGGTGATGGCACGCTCTGAGAAGGCCGGGTAGGAGACAACGCCTTGCTGCGTTCGACGAATATATCTGCGGGTGCTGAATAACTTGCACTGATCACACACACACAAAAGAATAGACAAACAGGAAGGAAGGAAGAAAGCAGGAATAGACGGAAAGACAGGGAGGTTAGTCAGTTTTCAAACCATCTGGCTACCCTGTGCTGGCGAAAGGCGGTAAGGAGAGTACAAGATGATAGGCAAGAGATATAACAAAAAAAGGGAAAAAAAGAGAAAAAAATAAACTGCCCCTGCCGCCTAGCGGCCTTAGGCCTGACCCTTCGTTTTGCTTCGCTTCGTTTATGTGCCGTTTAAACTGCCGCGCTACTTGCCGCTAGATACACTCTGCGTGTATTCGCGGGCTTCTTTCATGCTCAGAAAAACACTTTTATGTAGCACGTATTGAGCAAAAAAAAAAAGAGCTGTGTCTGGCGTTTTTCACGTCGCTTTACAATTTTTTTCATTGACACTTTTCATCTAACTATAATATTCGAGAAACTAATTTAATTATTAAGAATAATCATCTAATTAGGCGGGATGAAACAATAGATAGTTTGAGAATCTCCAAGCGATGGCAAACAACATTACTTTGGTTCTGTCCAGCTACGTGGAATTCGCAAATTTTTAAACACTGGCTAAAGTTAGCTAGGACCCCTTCTATATCTGTCAGTCTTTAAGTATAGCTATAGATACACAGACCTGTTAATTTAAGACCGCACGATGTTCAACGCTTTTCTTATAAATATGTGACACCAAGAGAAAGAAAGAGAGGGAGAGAGAGAGGAATAGAAGAGAGGAAAAGGCAGGAAGGTTAACCACACGCACGTCCGATTTGCTACCCACTAAGTTCCCGCACCACCATGGTTTTTACATACGAACTCGACAACCTTGCAGACGCTATCCGGAGAGGAGCTTCCATGTTCAGAGCTAAAGTTAGATGCAGTGGTAGTATATTTCTGTACGCACAACCGTTAGTACAGGAATAGCTGCGACCAATGTAAAAAAAAACGTATGTTTACAATGAAGCTCATAATACTGTTACTGAAATACAAGCTTTCGATGGCACACAGAACGACCTCAGCCCTCGTACTCTTCGCTCTGGACGCGAATTCCCTTTAAAAGAAATATAGGGGAACGAACGGGGAGGTGGTTCTCAGCTGTGTTCTTGCTCGGTGCTTTTCTCGAACATGCGTAGTCTTCTGCCAAAGAGGGACGAACTGTGTGCCATTATTGATGACTGTGACGCTGACATCATTGCGTTAACTGAAACCTGGCTGTCATCTAGGGTAGCCAACTCTGAGTTGTTTTTTTGCAGAAATAAATACGCAGTTTTTCGGAGCGATCGCACCGGTAAAGTAGGCGGTGGTGTGCTTCTTGCAATCAGTGACCGATTTGAGGGCTTTTGTGTGCCGGTTGTTTCAGATTTAGAAATCATCTGGTGCTGCCTTACAATAAAATTTAAAAAGCTACTAATAGGGGTTTGTTACCGATCACCCTCAAGTCCTTTGTCCTTTTGCAATGACCTGTATGACAACTTGAACCAAATAACAATACGCTATCCTGGAGTGCCAATATATCTAATGGGCGGTTTTAATTTTCCAAACATCGTATGGTCACCCATCAGTCCGTTTTCTGAGCCCTCATCTACTGAATGTAATGAGTTCATTACACTTTGTTCTGACTTCGGTTTTTCACAAATGGTCACCTCACCAACGCGAATAACTCGGCACTCAACCTCACTACTTGATCTCGTGCTCACAACTTCTCCCGACAACGTCTCATCGATAACTCACTTACCTGGTCTGAGTGATCATGACATTTTGCACTTCACGCTTACATTCCCCCAGCAGTATCAATGCAAACAACTAAAGACAATTAGAAACTTCAAAAGAGCCAATTTTTCTGCCATAAACTCAAGCCTATGTTCATTTCTTGACGACTTCTTACTGCAGTTTTTTGAACGATCAGTTGAAAGAAATTGGTGTATGTTCAAGACTAAAATTTTAGAATTAATCCATCAGCATGTTCCACTCCAGCGCGTTTATTCTCATAATCAAGCCCCCTGGTATAACAGATTTCTTAATATGCTCTCAAATAGGAAGAGACGCCTTTTTCGCACTGCTAAACGGACGAAAAAGCCTGCACATTGGCTTGCATATAAAAACGCTGCCTCCAACTACTCAATCACTGCTAAAAATACTAAGCACACATTTTTTAGCAAAACCCTGCCATTACTACTAAAAACAAATCCAAAGCGCTTTTGGAGCGTAGTAAAATGTAAACGTGGAAATAAGATTCCATTAACACAGTCTGGTAGTCAGGTTCCCAGCTATCTTTGCGCAGACGTCTTGAACAGCGCGTTTGTGAAATCATTTTCCTCTCCCGCACCTAACAACGAATGTCCCGTCTTACAGGGCTGTAACTTTCCTCTTATGGACCCTATTATATTTGATGCAACAGGAATTAAAAAAATAATCGAAAATTTGAAAATTACTTCCTCCTGCGGTGTCGATGAAATCACCACCAAATTCTTAATTAGCACAGTTGAATATTCATCTATCATATTGCAATATCTATTCTCGCAATCATATAACTCTGGCATGCTTCCGCTTGATTGGAAAACAGGAAAAATCATTCCCATACACAAATCAGGTGACACTCATAATCCCTTTAATTATAGACCAATTTCTCTTACCTCAGTACCTTGTAAAATTATGGAACATGTAATCTACACGCATCTCATTAACTTCCTTGACGATAATAATTTCTTTACTCCTCACCAGCACGGGTTTAGAAAAAACTTCTCTTGCGAAACACAGCTTCTCACATTTACAAACGATTTACACTCTAACCTTGACGCAGGCTTCACGACGGACTGTATTTTTTTGGACTTCGCTAAGGCATTTGACAAGGTGTGTCATGCTCTACTCTTACACAAACTAAGCATTTTAAACATTGACCCTACACTACTTAGGTGGATCTGTAGCTTCCTTACATCGCGCGTTCAGTTTGTTTCTGCTAATGAACGTACTTCCTCTCTAGCCCCTGTCGGCTCAGGCGTCCCTCAAGGATCTGTCCTGGGCCCACTTTTGTTTCTTATATACATTAATGACTTACCTATTAATATTTCATCAAAAATATGTTTATTTGCAGACGATTGTGTGATATACCGCAAAATTTCCAATAACTGCGATGTAACAGCCCTACAAACCGACTTAAATAAAATAACTGATTGGTGCAGCACGTGGAAAATGCAACTTAACATTAAGAAGTGCAAAACTATGAGGGTTTCTCGTACTAACTCTAGTTCTCCAAATTATTCTCTCACTAATATATCACTTGAATGTGTCACCTCGTATCGTTATTTAGGAGTAACCATAACTAACAATTTATCTTGGAAATCGCATATTGATATCATAGTGTCCAAAGCTAACCGCACTTTAGGGTACCTACGCCGAAATTTTTCTCGTGCGCCATCATCATTAAAACAATTACTATACACCACTTACGTTCGCTCGCAACTTGAGTATGCTTCATCAATATGGGATCCCTGGCATTCAACACTAATACATACGCTGGAAGCTATACAAAACCGTTCAGCCCGTTTCATTTTAAATAACTTCAATCGGACAGCAAGCGTAACACACATGAAATGTTTATTAAACCTTCCTCTTATCCGACCGCCGAAAACACTCACGCATTTGTCTTTTTCACAAAATCTATTATCATAACACCTCTTTACACACTCTTTGGATCAGGCCAGCACCTTTCATTTCTTCTCGTCGTGATCACAATCAGAAGGTTAGCATATCTCATTTCAATACTATCATGGGCGCAAATTCATTCTTACCAATGACTAGCAAAGACTGGAACAGCTTATCCCCTTCATTAACAGGTATAATTAATCCACTTATGTTTAGAAACGCACTTGAAAACGAACTTTTGTAATATACTTACCATTTGTCTTGCCTATGTGTATGTACCTTTCTCTATTGCAGCGTTTTCATCAGTTTTCATCAGCATCATGATCAAAAAGTTAACAATGCATTTTGTAAATCTACTGTACATATTATGTTTTTTTGAATCTCTTTACCATTGTGTACATCACATTTGTATTTGTATCTTTTGTACCTCTGTTTATTATCATCGGATGTCAACTCAAAATTGGCAATTATTACTGCTGTAATAATTATTTTTTTGTTTGAGTTACTTTTACCGATGTTTACTTTGTATTCCCTTAGCCCCTCCCCTCTATAATGTACTATGTACCTTGAGGGTAAAATAAATGAAATGAAATGAAATGAAATGAAATGAAATGAAATGTACAGTGGTATTATAGTTTTAGCTTGCTATTCGCGCCCCAAAGCTACCGAGTGCGTTTGCTCTGGGTGTAATTCGACAACTTTGGCTTTTCGCCGGGCATCCAACACGATCGAGTTTCCGCCACCATCGGACTGTGGATGTCGTGGTCGGGAATGAAAGCAGAAACCTCATGATCAGCAGAAGTGCGCTGATCATGAGGCTGAGATCATCATGAGGCTGAAATCATGCTGAAATCATCTAAAGCCTGCCTCTCGAGCAGTGTCGGCAGCGAGAAATACCTGCAAGACGGTCACAACGTCTGGCGTTGATCCAAACAGTAGCGAAATGGCAGCGTAATCCAGGTCACGCAAGAGGCGTACCTTATCCGCACGTTGATATAGTGTACAGACACCAGTGACCGCACACCTACATGCTTCACCATTTGACAGAGACAGCACAGGTGTACTTAGTAGGTCAGCGCACGTCCTGTGAGTGTCTTCACTTAGATGAGTGTCTCTCACCGACTAACCGTGTAGCCAGCTTCTAGTGTGTCGACAGCTGCAGAAATTCCCGTTTTTAAGTAAGCGGCACGAATGGCGTTTTGGACAGGCTTGCGCGGAATTCAGACGTTTCTTTCGTGCGCGTAAATATGGCAGTGTTTCCTCCTAGAGATTCGTAGAAACGCAATCAATTCGACACGCGCGCGCGCACACACACACACACACACACGCACGCGCGTGAAAGTGTGCTAAGCGATGTAGGTGTTCGAGTCTACACGGCCATTCGGATCACTACATGACTACATGACTACAATGGACATACGGCGATCATATACGTACTAATAACGAGGGTTCGACTTTGTCAACCATATCGGTATGTGCATTTCTTTTTTCAACCCAGCGAAACGTCGTCATCGTCATGATCATTAGTACATCAAAGTCCGTCGCATGATGAAGGCCTGCCCAGCGGTTCCAAGCTCCCCCTGCCATGAGTCTATAGCGCATCACGTGTACACTCGGCGACAAAGTATTGCGAGGCCCGAGATCTGAAAAAAAGCTGAATATCTCCGCAACCTCATAACGCAGTCTGGCATTTGCATTTCGGGACTTTGCATTTCGGGAGTTTTGCTGGCTGTACTGCTATATACAGGCTGCTCCGGACTTGAACGTTTTTGGAGATCCCGTGGTCCGTAAACTTTTGCCGCTGGATGCACATTGTATAGGCTGTCGAAATACTTACATCCCATTACGTTTCTCTGACATGCATTCAATTCAAATTATCAGGTCTAAAAATACTGAAGGCTACAAGAATGCTTTTCAGATTTGGCGAAAATTTTACATGTGCCGTGGGAGCAAGACCAAGCAAATTCGGCGTACTTTGCTTGATAAACAACGACAGCAGTCTTGTATGACCTTGGCGAATCACAGTCCAAGCTCAAGCGCAGCTGTTTCTATTGAGCAGTTTCATTAAAAATTTCAGTTACCTCTAATTAAACACCAAACTGTGGAACGTTGCGCACCCTTTTCTGCACATTGCCCTTACATGCCCCACCTTACATGTATATCTAAACTCAGTGAATCCTTTAGTTCTCAATTAACACGCATTAGATGCTTCCCAGCGCTTCTAGTCGCACTAAGAGCTTCGCTGTAAAACACGCTGGATTCCGAGCGCGCAATCTCCTCTGATTCGCAGGACACACACGAGTTTGTTGTCCGTGGTCAGAGATACAAGGTGCACCATAATTGCTATCATGCACTTTGATCAATAACTGTGCCGCTGATTTTAAACGTTCCTTTACATCGTTTCTTCAAACAATTCTTTTTATTTGACCGTGTTTAGTGCTGGTTTATTTATCCTTTTCTGGAAATGGCACACCCTAGCCTACATAGATCCGCAATCTCACAATGAGCGAGCTCGGACACTCTGCTTCTGAGATCGCCAAAATTGTTGGTTATCTTCCCTACCTTTCTCTCCTTTGCATCTCCCTCTCTCGACAAAACTGTGAATGTTTACTGCGATATTGTTCACCGGGCTCCCAAGTGCGGTACACTTAGGGAGTGTTGCCGCAGTGGTGGCGCTGTCTCCTTCGCCCCTTCTCATCTTCAGAAAATCGTCAGGAAGAGAATCCGACGCCAGCCACAGAGCAGCATCAGAAGGAACTGAATGTCAGTGACGACATTAAGAGCCGTACGAAAAATCCAAATAAAATGTTTTACTAAAAAAAATCTAATAAAAGCTACTTACAATATATTTACAAGGAGCGCAATTTCGCGGAATCTGGAGAGAGCCCAGTCGGGCTGCGTCAACTTTTGTCGTCTTCAGGAACGTCGGGATTCTCTTCTTCGCCTCATCCTAGCAGATGTTTCCCTACGAGTAAGTTCCAGAAAAGACACACAATGGCGAAGGCTCAGCGCAAGGGAAGAATGGGAAATTTCTGGCAGCTGCTGGCGCGGGCTCCGAAAGGGTAGCAGTTCGCAACTGCCTTCACCGATGAGAACATTTCACAGTGGAGATCCATCCCAACATTTCCCAACTCTCGTGTGTTTGCTCCGAAGTCAGAACTTGCTGATGCACACACACACGTACCCCAACCTACACCATCTGTCATGGTGTAGGTTGGGGTAACCACCACGGGCGGCATTCCACTTGTTTTTGTGCCACAAGGTTCAAAGAAGATCGGCACTGACAAATACTTTATGGAAATTCCAGAGACTCATTTGCTACCCTGGTCAGAGTCCAAATTAGGCGAGAAGTCTTGGACATCGCAGTAGGACGGCACTCCAAGACACAAGTCGAAGAAGAGCCAACAATGGTGTTGCCCTCTCACGCGTTACTTCATTACGGCTGAAGAGTGGCCGGAGAACTTCCTTGACTTACGCCCAATGGACTTTTGCGTCTGGGCTACTTTTTAATAAAAACGCCAGCGCCCATTCTCACACCAGCGTAGATGATCCTGAAAGTACTGCTGGAGCGAACGCGGAGGAAAATTTCCCAGGATACCCTGCGGTAGGTAATTGAAGCATACCTAGAACGTTTAAGGACAGTGATCGAGGCTGAGTGTGGACAAACTGAATAATATGTTTTAGCTTGGATTCCTAATATATCAGGTAAATATTATACACAGGATTTACGGACACTTTTTTTATTCTCAATCTAAATATTAGACATAAACCTCGCGAGTGTATTGATGGTGCAACCTCACAGGAGAGAATGTCATGCCTAAATAGATCTTGGGTCCTCGCGGCACTGTAATTCACCACTTCCCTGAAAAGGCTGCGCCGAAGAGCGATTAGATGCGTTGGTCGCTGATAATCCGAGACAGTTCATGGAAATATTATCGAAACAAGTTAATATGTGGCCGTTTCTCGAGTTTAGTTTGTTTCGTCAGTGTCTGAGGTAATGCGGGAACATAATTCACGGAGTATTTCACTAACAACGCGTGCCTTTTACTAAGTACTGAATAAAAGTAGTAAGTACATTTTACTGAATGTTCTATGTCATTTAAAATAGCCCTGCCAATGAGCACTTTAATTGAACAATGGAAGCATTGCTAAGGGACGCCAATGACCATGACACATGATGGCTCTCAGAAGTCGAAACATTTCTGTCTCCACTTAACTACGTACGTCCGTGCATATAGTGTAGAATTGTTACCGCCTTAAAGAATTGCATGACATAGTTGACATAGTTGACCTCAATTACTGCGAACAACACTCTGAGTTTCCGATTCCTGGATACGCTTAAATGAACGACACGTGACCTTGACAATAACAATCCAGGGCGCCTGGAAAATATTGTAACAGTGAGCAACAAAGAAAGAAGGAAAGAGAGAGAGAGAAAGAAAGGAAGAGAAAAGCCACCACGAGACCGAGATAATGTGCTTTAATATTACTTAGACATCCAATTCAAAAAAGAAAAAAGACAGAAGAACAGCAACATGTTGCCGCACAAAGTTTGTCCTTGCTTTTGCACTGCTTGGTTCCGGATTTTAAAGCCAAGCAGTGACGAGCGATCGCCGGACGTACTGAGTCGCGGTCGGTCGGAACTGGCAAGCGGCGCCCATATCAGCTGCGGGCGTCGGCATCGGCTAGACTCCCTCGTAGTATCATGCACTCCTTGTCGCTCATGAAATCGGCCGGTTTACAAACTCTCGGCGCCTGTTGACAAACTTGAACAGGCAGATACACCAAGTGATGCGCGAGGGTGTGGTGGCTGAAATGGCATGCGCTACCGCGTACGCAAAACGGGCTCGCTGCCCCTTTAACATACTCGCTCACACACGTCTTACTCAATTCCCTTCCCAGACATGTACTGCCTAACGTCCTTTATTTGATGTATCTTTTACGCGAGGGGCTTTACAGCTATTCGTCGCAGAGCCACAATCTCGCTGTGAGAGGCACCACGAGTGGTGGTTCCGGAATTATTTAGATCACCACGAGCTTTTTAAACCTGCAACTAATGATTGAAACACGAGAGTTTTGCATTCGCAGTAGTCGTAAATCGCGCCCATGACCTTGTGCTTAGCAGTAGAGTGCCATAGCCACGGATACATCGCGGCGGTAAAACTGCGTTCAGACTATGTGGAGAGAGAGAAAGAGAGAGAGAGAGAGAAAATAGAGGTGAAAGGCAGGGAGGTTAACCAGATGGGAAGATTCGGTTTGCTACCCTGCGCTGGGGAGAAAGGGGAAAGGAAGGTAAAGGGATAGCAAAGCAGAGATAAAGAAGGAAGCATAGACATGCAATCACAGTCGGTCACTGTCACCGCATACCGTCACCACGGAGCACAGTAGCACTTGCAGCACTATAAACATCTTTTCAGGCTACAGCCGCTTGTCCATTTCTGTTGCCCCTAAAATGTGCAACAGTACCCTCATCGCCCTCCGCTGCGATGGCTTGTGATGTTGACATTGTAAAATAAGTTCCTTTGTTAGAGGTCTTGGGTGAAAGTGCGCTATCGCGGTTGCGAACGATCGGCTCTGTAAACTGCAGCGAGGACAGTCACAGAGAAGGTGTTCAAGAGTCTCCGCGCAACCACAGTCATCACACGAGTCGTTGACAGCTCATCCGATTCGGAATGCGAAAGACTTAGTGAAGGCCACCCCTAGCCATATTCGACAAAGAAGGGTAGCTTCGCGGCGGCAGAGTCCAGTTGGAAAGCAAAGGCGCAGAGAGGAGTCTAGATTGTGCAGCCGGTTGTTTTGAAAACTTCCGACGTTCCACAAGGAGAACGTGATATCGCGGGTGAGCATTCGCAGTTTTATAGCGGCATCTGTCCTTGATAACGGTATCGGCTCCCCTTCGTCGCCTTGAGGAGCCGACCGAGCAGCGTTATCGGCTTGTTCGTTTGCTATGACGCCGAACTGACTTGGAAGCCACTGAATTATCACGTGGTGACCATTCTCAGTCAAGGTATGGATTAGTTCTCTAATATCGAATACCAGTTGTTCATGTGGTCCATGCCGCAGGGCTGATAGCAAAGACTGCAATGCTGCCTTCGAGTCAAACTACGTGTAAGTATGTACACATAACATTGACGAGCGCGAAACGAGCATGAGCACAGTGAGACAAAGTAAGAAAGGCGGAGAAAGAGAAGAAAAACGAAAATAAGGAATTGAAAAGAAACACGAATAGGGAAGCAGTGAACGGGGCCAGTTAGTGGACGTTCATGATTGCATTGCGCTTAGTCAGCTTTGAAGTCAGTGTAACACTGAGCGCTATACAATCATGAACGAATAGGGAAATGACAGATAAGGTGTGCAGCTGGCACTGTCTCAGCACCACCGGGAAGCTTGACTGTCCAACTGATGAGGCAGAATTCACACTGTAAATCGCAACTTTCTTAGCCAGAAAGGCATGCGCTGAGCCAAGTTAGGGCCAAATGAACAAACGCTTATATTTGTGACAAATTGTGATTTGCCGGATTCGGTCAATTCATGTCTACGTAGTGTTACGCCACAGATGAAACCCGAATTTCTCATCCCCATTGCCGCCACGCATACACATCGTCTTGCACGTGCTATGCTCCCTGACGAAAGCGCAAAATTTTATGAGTGACTTATTCGGCGATGCAACAGCAGCAGCAGGCGGCAGCAATAGCCACGGTCAGCAAATTCCGGAAGTGTTCGAAAAAAAGAAAAAAGAAAAAGCTACACTGTCGGGGCTATCCAGCGACATGCATAACCAAAGTGTTTGTCAACACAAGAACAAACCGGCACTTCGATAAGCCTTTTCCGCCAGGCCTCAGCCGCCGCGCAACGACCGGGTTTTTTCCTCGTCCGACCATGTCCGACGCTCCCACCGAGGGAGCGAGTGACCGAGCTTCACACGAGTGCCTTCCTTTCTCTATACCTGCCTATCTAAACCATACCACAACCTCGTTTGTTTTGCTCGTCTTTACGCGCTGATGTCTACCGCACCCTCTCCGCCGTGCCTCCACCCAACGGGCATGATCCTTCGCGCACGCTGTGTACGCTGCTCTCTTCTTTATAAGGACGGACTGTATTGCACACCCCACGGATCATGTGATAGACGAGTCTGGTCACGTATGTCGTTCGCGGTGCTTAGCTGCGTCAGCATGCTGCGCTATGCCTGCCACGGATCAGCCCACCTAGACTTCTCTCACAGGCTAATGCGTCATGACCCACGACGAGGCACACATTTTTCGTGTGCCTCTGATTTATTGTGACGCCCTGCAAGAGTTCTCGTTCGATGTTTTCTTTATTGCTTCAACTGAGCGGGAGAGGTCGGTGTTCGAGGGTGCTGTAGCACATATACAAACTGTGGGAACGGGCATCGTGCAGATTCTCTGCTATTTGCCCGCACGGGTGATTAATTGCCAGTCTTCCTCAACAATGACGTCAGAACTATGACAAGTGATAGGTTAATTAGCATCCTTAAGGCTGTGTTTGCGGCCTCCCCGAGTATCGTTGCTGTGGATAGTTGGTGCAGTATACCTATCTTCCTGATAATGGCCATAATCATCCCGCGCGCTAACTATATACAAAATAACAAACTTCTCTAGTGGAGCATGTTACCCCAGTGTACATAAACGGCATGGAATGCGTGAAACTGTTTTAGTCCTTTGAGGTGGAAGAAGTAAGAAGGAAACGCGTAACATCGACCCATAACTTTCCCAGTGCAATACTGCGCCGTGGCCTTGTAAACGAAAGAGAGAGATAGACAGCTACCCTACGCTGGGGAGAGAGGGAAGGGGGAGGTAAAGTGATAGCAAATTAAATATAAAGAAAGAAAGGAGCCCAGACATACAATCACAGTCGGTCACTGTCACCGCATACCGTCAACGCACAGCACTGTAGCGATTGCAACCCTATAAACATATGTTCAGGCTACAGCCACTTGTCCAATTATGTTGCCCTTAAAGAATGCAACAGTGCCGTCATCGCACTGCGCTGCGATGGCTTGTGATGTAGGGATGCTAAAATAAGTTCCTCGGTTAGAGGTCTTTGGTCAAAGTGCGCTATCGCGATTGCGAACGATCGTTTCTGTAAATAGTAGCGAGGACAGTCATAGAGAAAGTGTTGAAGAGTCTCCTCGCTACCACAGTCATCAGACGAGACGTCGTCGGCCCATCCGATTCAGAATGCAAAATAATTAGTGAAGGCCACCCCTAGCCATACTCGACAAACCAGGGTAGCTTCGTGACGGCAGAGTCCAGCTGGAATGCAGAGGCGTAGAGAAAAGTCTAGGTTGTGCAGCCGGTTGTTTTGAAAAATTCCTGCGTTCCAGAAGGAGAACATGATATCACTGGTTAGCATTCGAAGTTTTATAGCGGCATCTGTCCTTGATAACGGTATCGGCTCCTCTTCGTCGCCTTGAAGAGACGACCCAGCAGCGTTATCGGCGTGTTCGTTCCCTACGACGCCGCAGTGACTCGGAAGCCACTGAAATGTCACGTGGTGTCCTTTCTCAGTCAAGGTATGGATTAGTTCTCTAATCTCGAATACCAGTTGTTCGTATGCTCCACGCCACAGGGCGGATAGAAAACACTGCAGTGCGGCCTTCGAGTCACTGAATACTGACCATCTTCGAGGTTGTTCTTGGCTAACGAGACGAAGTGCAGCGCGAAGAGCTGCAAGTTCCGCTGCCGTCGATGTCGTTGGGTGACACGTCTTGAAACTGATGGTGGTGGCTTTCACTGGGAAAACCATGGCTCTAGAGGAACACTGGATAGTTGCCGATCGATAAGTATAGATATGCACGTGGTCGGCGTAACTCGCGCGCAAAAGGAGCAGAGTTAGTTGTTTAAGAGCAGCTGATGACAGCTCAGATTTTTTCCTGGTTCCTGGTACGGTGAGGTGCACTGCAGATCGAGCCAAACACTATGGAGGAATCGATGGCTTAGTTTCGGGGGTGAAGCCTAATGGAAGGCGGGTGTAATAATCCTAAATCGTAGTCCAAAATGATGCCTGTGGCTTTTCTGACGGTAGTGTTGCCAGATGATGGGAACGGGCACGGGCAAAGTGGCGAATGTGCGCTCTCAACACTTTCACCGCAATGTGTGCTTGTATGGGTTGGTCCCGCGCGACTGCAATAGTCGCCACTGTCGATGTGCATTTAGCAAATCCTGAGAGCCCGAGCTTGAATAGCCTGTAGAGCACGAAGATTTGTCTGGCAACTGTTGGTCAGTACGGGCAAACTACTCATGAAGCCCAGAAAAAGAGCCCTGTACAATTCCAACATTCCATGCACTGACATTTCCCGAGTCTTTCCGCCCAGAAACTTGAAAAGCTGGGAGATTGCTGTCAGACGCTGTTTTAAGTAGGTCACGTGCGGGCTCCATCAAAGAGAGAAAGAGAGAGAGAGAAAATAATGCAGAGAAAGGCAGGGAGGTTAACCAGAGGTAGTTCCGGTTGGCTACCCCGCGCAGGGGGAAGGGTTGAGGGGATAAAAAGAAAAACAGGGTGGAATGGGGAGATCGAAAGAAAGGGAGACAAGCACGGACAAAGCGCGTACACTACAGAGCGGTAGGGGGCGGCATTCTTAGAGTCTGTCGTGAAGCCCCGTAACCGCAGGAACCTTAATAACGCGAGTAGGGCCTTCAGCGCGGTTGTTCTTTCGGAGCATTGGCCTAAAGTCCTTAGTTCTGATAGTGGACGATTGTCCAACTGGTCCAGTACTCTGCACATCACTTGTCTCTGAGCACTATATCGCGAGCAGACACAGATAATATGTGTGAGCGTCTCGTCGATGTTGCATGTGTCGCACGTGGGGCTGTTGGCCATTCCAATGAGGAAAGCATATGAGTTCGTAAAGGTTTCATCAAAGATCTCTATCCATGATTATGCCAAGAAATCTGTGAGTCTTCTCATAAGGAACTATCTGGCCATTGATTGAGATGGCGTAGGGTGCCTTTGGTTTGTGAGTGAATGCTATCAGTGCTTATTTGTATGTCGAGATTTCAAGACTTTGGTTGCGGAGGTATATAGCTGTCAGAGCAGCAGCTTGTTGAAGTCTTGCACGTATCTGAGGACGTGTCACACCTGAAGTCCATATGCATATGTCGTCTGAACACATTGATATCTTGATCGCTGCTGGCAGATGTTCAACGATACCAAAAATGAGTGTGAGATTGAATAGGGTGAGGCTTAGTACACCACCTTGAGGAACACCTCGGTAGGTGTAGTGTCGTGCGGTTTGACTATCGCCGGTAGAAACAAAGAATGATCTCATAACAAGGTAATGAGGAATCCATTGAAAAACTAGAGGGCCTATGCCAAATCTCAAGAGCATCGAGGATAGCCTCGTGAGATACGTTATCGTATGCCCCCTTGACATCCAGGAACAAAGCTGCAGGTAATATTTTGCGTGACTTTTGATGCTGGACATACGCAGCGAGATAAACACTGTTTACTGATGAGTGATCCCGACGTAAACCAGCCATGCAATTCGCGAAAATATAGTGTTCCAGGAACCCCTCCAAGCGGGCAAGGATAATCTTTTCCATTCTCTTTCCCATACAGCTGGCCAGCGCTATTGGACGGTATGAGGTGAGTTCAAGTGGGGACTTGCTTTGCTTCAGTAGAAGGAGCAAGCGGCTTGTCTTCCATTCTTCGGGAACCATGCCATCTTGCCAGTATATGTTGTAGAGATCTAACAGTTCTATCCATGCGCCTACACTCAGGTTGCTCAAGGCGCGGTAGGATATTCCATCTGGTCCTGGGGATGAAGAACGCCGGCATAGAGCAAGAGAAGATTCAAGTTCCTCTATTGGGAAAGGAAAATCAATGTGGTAGTCACCCGAAACAGAGATGTCACTGGAAGCTGGAGAGCCTAAACCGGTTGCTTTGCCTGCGATCCTTGCACAAAAGTCTTCTGCAACATCAGAATCCAGTCGCCTCTGGAAGAGCACCAGCGCTTTGAATGGGAAGCGTTGTTCAGGGTGGGAACGTAGAAAACGTATGGTTCTCCAGATGGGGGGAAAGTGGCTTTCGGGAGTCTAGTGACTGGCAAAACGTTGTCCAACGTCGAGATGCTAATCTATTCACGTGACATTGAGTTTACTTTTGTAATCGTCTGGTTGTCCTAAGGTCATCGATATTTTCATCATCATCATTTTCTTTACACACAAAAAATAATTATGTATATACCGGGTGTCCCAGTTGGACCAAGAGAGAGAGAGAGGAATATAGGAAGGCAGGGATGTTCACTAGTCAACGGTCTGGTTGGCTAACCTACGCTGGGGGAAGGGAGAAGGCGATGAGAGAGACGGGAGAGAGAAGATGTGGAGACGTGTACAGCCTCCCTGATTTTTAATAATATAGCGCGAGCGTCGACTGAACTGCTGGTGAGCGCTTTAAAACGGCGATAAGCGTGCAAAAAGAGCGTGCAACAAGGCGAGTGCAACAAGGCAACAAGGCTCGTGCGCGAACTCTCGCCTTGTTGCACGCTTATCGCCGTTATAAGCAGTTATAAGCAGTTCAGTCGACGCTCGCGCTATATTATTAAAAATCAGGGAGGCTGTACGGACAATACTTGAGCTATTTATATTTTATTTTTTTATTTGCAGGTACTGTTGGCCGATCGGGCCGTTACAGGGGTGGGGTACAAATATGGCACAAAACGCATCACGGCTTACATGAAGCAGCACTGTATAGCTAATACTTAATCACAGAGTGCCATTATACATAAATATAATACAAAATCTGACTTAACAACCGTTGTGTGAAACATAAAGCAACAATGTGTAGCCGAAAAATGCATCACGTACTACATACTACAACTTACATGATACATATTACATCACATACATCGCAACATTATACATATAACAATACTAGATTCTACAACTTACACGAGAAATGTTAGATCATGAGGATTCATTTAGAAAATATTTTGTAACTTCGGTTTCAAAATTTCTACAGTTTGAGAATCACATATGGCGTTCGGTAAATCATTCCAGTCTCTTATGGTTCTAGGGAAAAAAGAGTATGCTTATGTATTCACACGAGATTGACATACTAGAAAGTTGCTGTGGTGGTCACCTCGTAGACTCCGGACTTGTCGCAGAATTATTTTCGCTCGCGCAAATCAGACGGTCTAAGAAAGCACAAAAGTGCCTTTACTGCCTTCTGAGCCGATGATCGATTGTGTCGGTGCTCTAGTACTGTCTGTTCGCTCAGAGGACCATCATCCAATTTCCTCAATGTGTTGGACAAAGATTGTCTTTGTGCTTGAAATTGAGGACAAGGGCACAACTTGGACCAAGATTTGTACAAGTTGGTCCAACTTGGTGACCAAGAGAGAGAGAGAGCAAAGAGAGGAAAGGCAGGGAGGTCAACCAGACGAGCGTCCGGTTTTCTACCCTACACTGGGGAAGGGAAAGGGGGAACAGAAAGAAAGAAAGTGGGATAGAGGGTACACTGTCTGTGCACGCAGCGAAGTGCTTGGAAATCAGTCAAGTCAAAGCAAGTGCTCCGTCGATACGTTAGGCTGCCGTCAATCTTGGTGGTTTATAGCTGAGGATGCACGTTGAAATTACCAGTGAAGACCAAGGATCCGGTGGGCGTCAGCAGTACGTTGCGGCACGTGGCAGTATATTTTTAAGCCAAACCCCGGCCGTTCTGACTTCAGTGCGAATATAATGATGCGGGTGATCCATGATGCTTACTCAAGAGTTGCAAGTACTGAATTGAGAGCATCCAGCACTTGCATTGCAATTCGCGCTGATGGAGTGTGCATGTTATTTAAGAGTATTCGAAGGGTATTCATCAGAGGCCGGAGCATCATAAGGACTTGCCGGTCTTCTTCGGGCAATTTGTCAGGAACCCGCGCTGTTCGCTCTACAGCCGTGTGCAGCTGTATCACTTGACGTGGTTCCGGCTCGGTTTGTGGCATCAGCTGCGGCATCGCCTCCGGTTGTGGCATCAGCTGCGGTATCGCCTTCGGCTGTGGCATCTTTTCCAGCTGTGGCATCGGCTGCGGCATCAGCTGTGGCTTCGGTTGTGGCTTCCGCTGTTGTTCTGGTTTTGGCTGTTGCTTTAGTAGTGAGGACTAAGTTGTATTGTTCTCCGCCATGGCCTTGTCCGATTTAGATTGAATTGCCCCAGGCCTAGGGGGCCGAGGAGGGGGTGATGTCGGATGGGACGTACTCTTCATAGAGGTATCAGCGTTCTTTGAAGTCCGGCGGCCTCGGGAGCGTCGCTTTCTAACTGCCGCAACAGCTTCCCGACGAGACGAATGGTCTCTCGCCATCTGCTTCAAGATCGCCTTTTCCTTCTTCATTTTGGGGCAGTCCTTCGAGGAAGCATCATGGGACCCAAGGCAATTGGTGCATTTGAGAAACATGGCTGCACAAGAGTATGCAGCGTGGGGCTCGCTGCAGCGTGAGCAAACTCTCGTGTTCTCGCACACGGCACTCACGTGTCCCAGCCTCATACAATTGCGGCATTGCAGTGGCCTTGGGATGAATGGTCGCACAGGGTGTCTAAAGTGGCCCACATTGACGTGTGAAGGGAGAGCCTCGCCCTTGAATATAATTTTCACACAGCCGGATGTGCCGAGGCGATACACATGTGTTATGGCGACGCCATCAATGGCAGGCTTCACTAGGATCGGCAAGTCGGTGCTTGAGATGGAGACGTCCACGTCGTAGATGACACCAGTAGTTGAACCACTGTTCTGGGGGGTGTACGAGCGAAGCTTAACGCCACCTAGTTCTGTAACTGCAGTCAAATTTCTAAGCGCAGTCTCATGTGTGACTTCGATAGCCAACACATTTTTTCGTGTGTTGACTCTAACGCCTGCTATCTGATTTGGCGCCACCGCTTTAAGTTGCACCGATACGGACTGTCTGTTGAGTCGCCTCAGGTTGTCAGTAGCGAGTTGTGGTACAAATAGAATCGTACTGACTGCGGTATTTTGAGTTGGTGTTACCGCTGGCGTGCTCGAAGACATGGATGCCCTGGTGGTGTGTCTTCGTTTCGCCTTGCGGCTCCGCACAAGCTCAAAGGCGTCATCGGAGAAGTCCTCACTGCTGAGCGAGTAGACGCTGGTGTAATCGTCGTCGGTGTCGCTCTGGAGGCCGGTCCGCTTCCTAGACGCAGCCGCCGCTAAGTCGCCATTCCCGGCAGAGGCACGGGGACGTCAACTTGCATCCGTACCACGAACCATGCCGGCTCTCCAAAGATCTACGCAGAAATAAGGAAAAGACAGCTGAGCTAGAGAAATAGCGTTCTGGCTCGCAGACACTTCGTCTTCGTCCCCCCTTGGTGACCAAGATTTCTCTAGAGCTCAAGGGCTTCTGGGTTAAAATCTTGGTGACCAAATTTTTAAAGAAACCCATGAGCTCTAGAGAAATCGTACCGACTGCATAGTAGTGGCAGTGGTCTGCACTTACAGCCAGTATTTTTTCATCACGAAGTGTTAATGAATTGCTTTTAATTAGAGAACATTTTAATTATTGCTTGAATCGCAAATGTCAATTACAAGGTTGTAGGCCACCTTAAATAACCTCCGAATCCAGCATTTATTTCGTGCTGAAGGGTGCCTGGTTGTTTTTTCCAAGAAAAAGAAAAGCCCGTGAAAACCGCGAAATATCAACCATGCACGCTCCTGCCCCGCTACTCAAGCGCCTCCGAGCAACCTTCGAAATATATACGGCTGCATTCGTTTATCGCCGGATCGTTCAAAGCTTCCTAATATAGCATGGCTCAAGAGGTTTCGCGACGTAACTACCGTTGTGCGATAAGCGTTAGTATCTACGGACGCAAGAATGTTGTGCTCGATCATGAGCCACTCGGGATAGCTTTAACCATCGCGTATCATGAAACAAAGCTACAAAATAAATTCAACCAATGTTAAAAAAGTGCGTGAAAGAGCAAGAAAAGAGAAAGAAGGCAGCTCTCGGAAGAACAGAAAATAGCTATTTAGGAGTTTATTTCGATAAAAAAATAAACCAAAAGCACGTAAAGCGTCTCAGCCATCCACATATCAACATCCAAAGGCGCAACTGGTTTAGTCGTTTACCGTTTCTGTCTCTTGAACTCCAGAAAAGAGGCAAAACAAAGCAGTTTCATACACATTTGTATCTTAATTTGTCTCAAGCTCTTTTTTATGCAAGGATAGGGTGACATCATGAAGGCGCGTTAAACAGTCACGTTTTATACCAGTTTTGAGCGGTTATTTTCCCCTGCCACTTATAGCACGTGCTGAAACAGGTCATCATCTGAAGCAATAGAGTAGTTGCTTCTTTCCAACACTTGTGCTGTTTTAGCTTTGACCAACGACGTTGGAATCTCGCGGAAGACTATGCTCACTTTTGCCTTTATGGTGTCTGGTGTCGTAGTTTCACTGCTATACACGCGGTCTTTCACGCAGACTCACAAGAAGTCCCGCGGTGTCGTGTCCGGTGACATTGCAGGCCAGGGTACAGTTCCGTGCCGGCCAACCCATGGTCCAGGGAAAAGCTTGTCGAACCCCGCTGGAGACTGGCTACTCCTATGCGCAGGAGAACCATCGTGTTGAAACCAGATGTTCCGAAGGTGCACAAGTGGAACGTTGCAACATACGTCGTGCACTGGTCCCTCGAGGATGTCATTGACGTAGCGTTGCGTCTTTAGTGTGTTGTCAAAAAAGATGGGTCCGATGATGTTTCCATCAAAAATAGCGCACCACACATTAAACGACCTCTGGTATTGGTGTCGTGTGTGTCAGCCAATGGGGACTCCTCTCACTCCAAGAGGATGCGTTGTGAAGATTTACTTGTGCATTTCTGGAGAAATTATTGTCATCCGTCCAAAGCACACGAGTGAAAAAGTCCGGTTCTTCACATTTCGTGAAAATCCAATTTGCAAAACCAAGTCTGTGTTAAAAATCTTGGTCTTCAGTTTTGGCGAATATGTACATGGTACGAGTGCATATGACGTTTTTTAAAATACTCCACGCTGATGATCTTGAGATTCCGACGTCTGCACTGGCATCGTGCACACTACCGTGAGGATTAGCAGCAAAGAATGCCAATACATCCGTTTGCGCTTCTTGAACTACCGTCGCAGTCCTGTGTCGCTTTCTTGTGAAGCTACCCGTCTCGCAAAGAACTTCGTGTGTTTTAAGTATTGTTGACGGATTAGGCCGTCCTGCACAGTGCCACATGCGGAACAGCTTAGCTGCATTCTTCTTGTCGCCGTGCGCCGCCTTTAGAGACAGGATAACTTTAACCTTCTGATCATTCGTCTTCTTGAAAAGCAGGTAACTGGCCTGGTACCGTTGAGATCCCCCGTTATTATCTACGCACTGACAGTTCAAGCAAAAAAATGATTTACGTAATACAGCATATGCTGACCGTACAGAACCGCCAAAACGCCTTAAATGGACATTGCCTCTACCAGGTTTGTTTCTATTGCTAAAGGGAACAAAAGGAACAGACGTTCCGGGCGCGTCTATCTACAGAACAAGATGAGTGCACAAAATTACAGTCACAAGTGCGCCGTCACGGTTTCCCGGCTTCGAAATCTCTCCCCCCTCCTAACCCCCCCGCTATGGCTCCGCTGCGCTTATCAATGCGTCAGCGGCGTGTTCTTATGATGCCGCGACCATCTCATAGCGTGAAGCCCTGTATCGAGCAGCCGCCGCTAGTAAAGACGTGTGTCCGTAGCTATTCGCTTGGGAGCGCTTGAGTAGCGGTGCGCGAGCGCGTATCTATTTCGTGCTTTGGATGTTTCGTGCGCTTTTGTTTTTTCTCGGAAAAACAAACGAGGCAAAGCTGAGCACGAAACAAATGCTTGGTTAGGAGGTTATTTGAGGTGCCCTACCACTGCGTAATTGATATGTTTGCTCTTCAAGCAATCATAGAAAGGTCGCTAATTAAAAGCGAATAATTAATTAATACGTCGTGATGCAAAAAATACTGGTTGTAAGTACATACGACTACGGCTACTATGCAGTCGGTACGATTTCTCTAGAGCTCGTATTTTTTGCTTTGAACTCTTGGTCCAAGTTAACTGCGAAACCCTGTGTATATATGGAATCAATAAAAAACGTAGCAAATTTTCTGTCTTCGTGCCCTTCACGCACTGGCGTCCAAAACCAAGAGAACCTTGCGCAAATGCCAAGGTTGACGCCAAGTTCGTTTACTGGCCTTTCTGCTCTTACTTCTTAAGCCGTGTATTTCGTGGGCTTCTTCTGTAGACATGTTGCATGCCTGAGGATATGTGCCCAAGGACGTTTGTGCGGGGTCTTTTACTCAAGGCTGTCTACACACTTATCAGCTCTATAACCGTTCGGCGTTTGAAGTGTGCAGTCGCAAACACATTTTGGCAGCATTGCCGAGAAAGTAACAACCGGCAAGGGCAACTTGGAACGACTGAGCGCATTCTGGTTGGTTCGAACGAGTTGTGGCTGTTGTTTTGAGCGGTGGTCCTTAAGATGGGTCAGAGGGAACTGTAAGCTCAGGTTTGACGACATAACTATAAATAAGTAATAAGAGCGCAATACTAACAAATGCTGCCTCTGAATGAGATGCACGGAAGCGCCGCGATTGCGTGGTCGACGACACAGGTTTCACCACTGTGGGCTGAGTGCCTGAGGGAATACGATGTTTGCCGACGTCTGGCACTGAAGTGCTTTAGTATACAAGCGACCGATGAATACGAACGCAAGGAAAGAAGAAAACGCAAATGCGGAAGTAACCTCAGTAATGCATTTGTTTTCGTTCTCGTTACTTGATTCTTCCTGCGAACTCGTGGCAGGATCGGGACCAAAACACACGTGACCAAGTGATGACGTCTTGTTTCCGGCACTGGGCATGCTGCGGCTCGCACTGCGGAATCACATGGTGGACAGCCACTGCACCCGACGGACGCCGTGGCCACCACACCTAAATTGACTTTGCCGAATTCAAAAACTGAGTTTACCCAAGTTCAGAACCGACCAGGCCCACTCCCAAAGTTTACTTGACCTTCTCTCAAAACTTCGGTAGCCCATCCTCAAAATTAACTTTGTCCAATTCGAATACATAACTACGTGAAAAGTATCGCGCGGCATACTCAGAATGCTTTAGCATTCAATGCACGTAAGTACACTCAGGTGTCTCTTTGATGGTTCTGGCGATGTTAAGAGCTGGAGTTCGTCACACTGCACACAGACACGAATCAAAGAAAAAAGTAAACCTAATCAAGTGTATGCGACACTGTAGCCGTGTGGGTTCGGGGAAACAAGCCTCAAGAAGTAGGGTAGACAGAACCACGATTGGTTAAGCGAGATAACTCACCAAATCTTGTCAAGCTCGCAAGCGTGCCATCGGCTTGGGCGCTTCGCAGGAATTTCGCACTCTGTCCCCAATGGTATCATGATCTTAGTCGAAGCGACACGACGTATTTCACAAGCCACGCTGTATTTGAGAAAGGGAGACATGAAGAAAACAAACACAGATGTTTGCGGATATGTCAGTCATCCAAATTAACTTCGAGAAGCCTCGAGCTTCCTTTGCTTTGACCTTTAGCATGCATGGCGCAGATAATTCAGTGGCAGTTGTAAACATAGTTTTCATGGTTCCACCAGGCGTCCTAGCTGTATTACAATGCTTTAGTAGGAGATATGTGCTGACTTGTGTCACGTGAAAGAGGCGCAAATGACATTACTGTTATGAGGTGGCCGATTGTAGTAGCACAGTGGATAATATTAGAATGGTAACGAAGTCGGGGCTGGCAGGTAATTTGATAGGCTGATGAGGTTAGGTAATCCGCCGGTATTATCTAATATAGTTGCTGGGCAGTGGGCTGTTATATTGATTGATTGATTGATTATAAGGGCTTAATGCCCCAAGGAACACTGATGCTTTGAGAGACGCCATAGTGGATGACGCCGTATTAAGTTTGACCCCCTGCGGATCTTTAACCTGCACCTATACAACAGCGTTCTTGCATTGTTGCCCCCAACTAAATACGGCCACCACTTTCTGGAATGGAACCTGTGACCTCGTACTGAGCAGCAGAATGTTATAGCCCTTGAGTCACAGGATAATGTTCAGTGAGCTATCGCGTACTGAGCAGCAGAATGTTATAGTCCCTGAGTCACAGGATAATGCTCAGGGAGCTATCGTAGGCTGCTAATTATGAATGACTGTGGTGTGGTCTGTGACCATGTATCGCTAAGTGCTTAATTGGTTTCGCACCCGTTTCGCTTTCCGTGCTGATCCACACATACATTCAGGTGGCAAAAGAGAAACTTGACTTCTTGCGAAGAAACTTCTCTGCTCTATCACAATAACTTGCAACGCTGAAGTGCTGTCATAGCCATAAGTTTAAAATAAGAATAGAGAGACGGTGCCTGGAAACGGTGACAGAAGATCCTGTGTTTGATGACACTCAGCAGCGAAATCCGCATTTTGTTGCGGTAGCAATTACACGGGTGTTCAAGGCGCATTCACGCCATCGGCGCCGCCTCTGCTGCCAAGCTGTTCTAGTGACAGCGCATGCGCGGCTCACGAGGCCAAGTGCACACACCATGAACGCTACACGGTCAATCGTGTCGGTGGCGGGGCAAGGACAACGTACTGCCGTACTGCCTTGCGATGCTGGCATCAAGGCTGTGCGAACTGTGGAGCTACTGTGTGTATGCTCTGGTCCGAGCTGGGAATGCCAAGCTGACGTAATATGACATTTCACTCGGCACTGACTCACGTCGACGGTTTGCTGCCTGTCTCGCATCATGAACTATCGAAGTGTGATGCCTGCAGTGCCACTGGCCGCGTCCATCACGTCAGCGTTGTTGAACGCCTGGTAGCTGCCACGGTGCCGTTCTTTTCGGCCAGGAGGAGTTTCCTTTCGTGCTGTGTCACAGTGCCACCATGTCACCCCCGCGTGAAGTGAGAACACCGTCCGAGAATTTAAGCGCCTCGCTAAACCTCGCTATCGCAGTCAACACATCACTCTTCTGGTGAAACTGCCAATTTTATTCCGCTCTAAAAGGCGAGGGGACGGGAAGGGGACTGAGACTCTTGTGTTACAGAAGGCTAAAACCCAAAAGCCACAGGCGTTCATTGTCACTCAGCGTGATCTAGTTGCTGTGAGCATCGCGATAACGCCAACCTATGTATCGTGCCCCCTTAATTGTGCATACTGGTGATGGTTATCAGGTTAAGCTACTACAACAGCAAATGCAGATCGGCGTACGTGGCACTCTAGTGTGCGTACGGGGCTTGGATTGGGAGATGGTCTTCGTGCTGTGCTCTTACGGCTTGTTGACTAAACGGGGAAGCATTAGCTGGAACATATTCCCTATGTATTTCTGGTAAGCGTCAGCTGGCGTAGGCGCCTCAATAGGACGCCGATATTCACCGTTCTGAAACCATGATATAATCACGTGCGAAGTGTCGTCATGCATTTAATTTTAAAAGAAACAGCAATACGTGGGCGCCTGCCGTTCTTGCAGATAGGCTACGCTGATAGGCGTACATTATAGCAGCAAGAAAAGAAAACTCAGCGATAATTTCGCCAAATACATAAAATTTGCTAAATCACGTATTTAGGTATTCACTTTAGGGTACATATCCTTAGGATGTTTAGGGTACTTTAGGATACATAATTAACTCATCGCCACTACTAAGAGATATTGCATCCATCTCCAATTGTGAAACATTCCGTGATAACCTGAATTCGTTGCGTGTTGATATTGTATAACGATGTTGCACTTTGCTATTTTTGTCATGTAACTACTGTTGCCCCGCGTACTCAATGCCCTTCAATGGGCCTGTAAGGTAATGTAAATAAATAAATACATAAAAATAACTAACTAAATAACTAAATAAATAAACATATACATAAATAAATAAATAAAATTGCGAAACTTGAGCCGACGAGTAGTGAAGTCATGTCTGTCTAGCACCAATCCTATAATTAGCACCACTTTCGAGATAGGCGACCTTAAAATGTGTTACGAAATATATTGGCTTTCCAGACAACTGTTTCCTAGAACTTAAACAACTAGCTTAAACATCCGCTTAAAACAGTTCGTGATGATCTTAACTGCAGCACCTTTTTTCAAAACGGTCTGTAGGGTCGGATATATCGAAAGTGGAGCGAGTATATTTCTGTTAAGCTGACACGGCATCACCACCACTAGTCTTTAATTTCGAAACTACATGTCTGACAAAGTGGATAGTTATGAAGTTAATTAGCACACTTCAGATAATTAGCGATATTATTTAAAACTTTCTTTCGCTCCTTATGTCTATGCACAGCCACGTATACGAACTGGCAGAACGAAGGGGCCTAGGCATTATTTTCCTTTGCAGGAAAGTGTTCCGCATTAAAAGAAACAGCTGTACATCACGCGGTTTGTGGGCTTCGTTCTGCAAGCGCGCGCAGCACATTTTAACCGGTGTTACAGTACGGTAGCCGTGAAGCGCAATACGACACGCCCCGTTACCGAGAGATGACATGCCGAAAATACCCAGGAAATGTGTGCCACGTAGTTATTGCTTCTCACTAACACCTACTGAACAAGCGCTGTAGATAACCGGTACTTTCCCAATAGCAGTCTATAGTTTAGCAGGGAGAATGGGATTCTAGCAACGACGACGCGTTGCTATAGCTGTTGTGGGCATTCATGAAGAGACCTGTTCCGCGAGCTGGTGAGATGGATTGCTTGTCCTCCCAGAGGGCGAGAGGACTGAGAGCACGCGCCACTTTTAAAATAGCTGCACCGGCGCCACCGAGTGCATCCGTCTTCTCCTGTCTGGCCCCTAAGTTAGCAGGCGCTCACGTTGCGTCTCCCTCCGCAGGTGAGTTGCAGACGGGTGGCTTTGTTTCGTTTGTCGAGGTGCACACGACGCGGAATGCTCGACCGCGGAGCCCTCCTCTTCTGTGACAGCATCAAGTGAACGTGGTGGAGGACTGCAGATTTGTTGAGTGCTTTCTCGGCGAGGCTCTACGATTGCCCTTGAGCGCATGCTGTTACCTGTGGTTAAGCAGTGCTTGGCCGTATCCGAAGACCTCTGCTGTGGCGCTGCGAAGTTGTTACCCGCGCAGCTGTCAACGATGCAGCCGCATTTTCCGTGTGGCCGAAAGTTCAGGCTGCGCCTCGTAAATAGCTCTTTTGGGCGAGGGTAGCCAACCGGAACTACCTTTAGTTAACCTCCCTGCCTTTCTATGCATCCTCACCCTTCCTCTTGGCGTGATATCCACCGGTATCTCATCTCACTGTTCACGTATTTTCCCTCATGGTGATAGGTTGAAGTTCAGCCGTCGCTATTCAAGCTAACGTTACTATAGGGCTTTAATCGTTTCACTGCTAATCAGTTCAGTAACACAGGTGATGCATGACTTTTCATACCAATTGCCACGGATTCGCAAAAAAAAAAAAACGAGAATGGCCTTGACGGGTGGGGTGTTTAAATGCAAGACTCCCCATAAAACGCAATGAAATTGGTTTCGTTTGACAAGAAGTGCGCGTCGATTCTTATACTGGTAGACCTTGATGAAATCGATACATACACGGTTAATAACGTCCTTGAGAATAAATGTTCAGATCTTGATCACGACCGGATTGCCGGCCCATACAAAGAGAGAGTGGGAGAAAACAGGAGGTGAAAGGCAGAGAGGTCAACCAGATTAACTGTCTGGTTAGTTAATTTTCACCGGGGCATGGGGAAATTATAAAAATAAAAGAAGACGAGGAGAAAAGAAGAGAAAACACGAAGAAAACCGGTCTTCACAAGCGCTAGGGAGGCAAACGACAACCAATATAGCCTTTAGTTTAGTTTTGATGCTTTTAGAGAACACACTAGATATTTTTGAGCCACTCTGGAGAACGTATGCAGGGACCAGTGTCCAAGAACTCTGCTTTCCGTATGGGTATGGTTGTCGAGCGGATGTGGAGGAGGAGGAAGAGGAGGATGAAAAAATTTTTTCTGGTCCTGTACAAGGTGTTGCCACCTGCCTGGCTAGTCCCATATTGGGACCGGGAGGTCAAGCCTCCTAGCCCTATCACGGGTGTACTGCAGAGCCAGGACTTGAGGGATATAATCTGGAGATCTGATCATTCCTAAAAACTGATTCCGGGAAATGCCAGGGCCGAGCGACCCACACTCCCAGAGCAGATGTTTAAGCGTGCATGTCTCCTTTTTGCATGCTTTGCGTATAATATTCATGTCTGCAATGTCATACTTTATTTTTGCAGGTGAATAGTAAGACTGTGTTTGTAATTGCCTAAGTGTTAATGAGAACAGCCTTCCGGGCAAGTTGGTAATCCATTACTCAAATGAGATTACGCAACAAAAAACGACACGGCCGTGAGAGGACGACACACCAAGCGCTTGGTGTGTCGTCCTCTCACGTCGGTGTCGATTTTGTTGCGCAATATCATTTGAGTAATGCCTAAGTGTAACTGCTTGTGCTCTGTTCAGCCTCTAATGGGGGGTGGAAACTCCCTCCTTCCCATGTAGTAATGTTTTGTAATTTCATTGTATGTAATGAGCGCCTCTCTGTGTAGGTTCTCCAATCCAGCAGAATCAAAACCATATGTAAAAGCGGCCGGGTCTGTAAGGTCACGGGCTACGCTGACGGCCGATTCATTTGGAGTTACAGGAATGTCATCAAGTGAACCAAGGTGCGCCGGGAACCAGTATATGTAACGTGTAACATTTGTTTGCCTTCCGTTAATTATTTTCGCAGTCTGTGGGGCAATCTTTCCCCTATTGAAAGCTCTAATAGCTGTTTTCGAGTCACTATATATTTCTGTGAATCTATTTATTTATTTATTTATTTATTGTACCCTCAAGGCATACAAGCATTATAGAGGGGAGGGGGTCAATCATTCAATATAAGTTCAGTTATTTGCACATACACAATCAAAAATTTCAAAAAATGGGAATGAATGTAATTTCTAATAACAAAAATTCACACTGTCATGCACGGCTTTATACAATGATTACGGCAAGAACATACCATTGTAACCGATTGAGACACCAAAACATGAAGTTTCCAACCAACATAGAGAAAAAAAAAAGTTAGAATGCGTTAAATTTCGCTGGAAAGAGCATCACGAAAATGGTCACAGTTGGTAATGTTAACTAATGAGGCGGGAAGATTGTTCCAGTCGAGGCTGGTTTTGGGCAGGAAAGAGTGCGAGTATGTTGCAGTGTTTTGGTGAGGAACGTGGACTTTATGGTTGTGATCAAGTCGAGATGAAACAAAATTAGGCGGTTTAATCGTTTAATCGTCTGTTAGTGCCAATGCAATGGCAACTTGTTCAGCGACTTTGTTGAGCGTGGTGCACAGCAGTTTCTTTGTGGACAGAAACGAGGACAATACACACAAATGTCCGCCATCGTCGACTTGCACTTTCAAATTCTTCAATCGCGGCCCATATTTATGAAAAGCCTTTACGCTAAAATAGTAAAGATAAAAAGTCAAACGATTATGATGTTCGACATATAATTAGCGAAAGCGGCTGGTCTAGGGCAAAGATCACGTCCAAACAAGATGTTTTGTGCATTTGGCCCAAGGTCTCTTGGACACAGAATCGTGCCTTTGAGGCTGCTGGGTCACTGCGGTATCTCTGAACGATCTCGTCAACGCGGCTGCTATAAAAGCACATGAAGGAATAAACCTTGTTTCTCTACCTTTATCGAGGACTGGCACAGCCCGGCACCTAAGCAAGCCGGCGCATTATTTGACATCACAGAAGTGACACGCACGCAGCTTTCCTCACCATAGGTTGCATTGCCTCGAAACTCCTTCACAGCTGCGCCTGTCAGTGGCTCTTCCCCAAGTGAAAAAAAAAGTAATTTGTCTCTTGCCTTTGGGCCCTGCATTCGGTTATGCGTACTGATTTCTGTTTGGTATGACCGATAGCGCTCAATGCAATATGTATGCCGTCGAAGAAACTGCCGAACGCCTTGTGAGCTACTGCCCGTCCTATGAAAAGGAAATGCCTGGTTAAGCTGACTTCCGCACGGCTCTCAACCTGCCAGACCTTTCTCAGCCTTTCCCATTGGTCATGATATTGGCACCATGTCCTCGCATATTACAGCTACAGAAGGCCACAAAAGCGCTGAGTACGATTCCTGAACGCTACCGTATGATGTGCGACCATCTGTGATACAGAACAGAACATTCACTGTGTCAATGACCCCAACACTGGACCTTTTGTGTTTCTTTTACTCTCGCCCCACCTCCCCCTTCCTGTTCCTCAATTTCATGGTTGCCAACCAGGCTCAGTCCTATTTAACCTCATTGTTTTCGTTTATTATTTTCTCTCTGTCTCTCTTGATGAGGAACAAGTAGGCATACGTGAATACTATGCCAAGCAATGCATATCATATGAGAGTTACGTCACGTCGTCCTAGGTAGTGCGGGGGATCCTGGGGGAACACGGACCAGTGTAAAGTCGTGTGCAAGCGCGCGGAGCTTTTATCCTGCATCAGCACTTAACACTGGGTTAGCAATGCAGTCTACAATGCCATACCAAAGTCGTACTGGTGTTTCTGCCCGAGGAGTAAGGTGTTTGTGATGGGAAAGTCCCCCAATCAATTCATTCCCTAAACGGACTTCGCGATAACAGTCTGAGGAGCTACTTTGTATACAATTCTTTTTGCTTTTGCAGCGCAATTTTCTTCATATGAAGAAGGATGCACGAAAGACCTGCACGTGGCACTGACTTATGATATTAAGTTGCAAGTGAGTGCTCTTGTTCTCCTGATTTCCAGGAGCTTCGTGGTCCTCAGGGCGACTCCATGACCGAAAGTTTTGGAATACGTCTGAGTGAAGTTGATGGCAATTCGAGAAGTGGTAAATTTGTCCGCAGCATGAACATGGGCTTCTGGAAGCCGGCCACTATGCAAAAGGCAGATCAAATTCTTCCTTGCAGGTTTCCATGCAAGCAGAGCATAAAACCTCGCAAAAAAATATGTTATTTGCGCTACTCATTTCATTTACAAAATAAACGAAGTCGTACGATTTCCGAGAAACCGTATTCCGAATATAGCGTTTACTTGCAGTGTTCGGAACGGAGCGGTCGCCGCAGGCCTAGAGAGTGTCGGGAAGCCGCACAAGAGAGGTCACTGCAGTAGGCGGAATTGTCAGGTCACAGCACTCACTCGGTCTGACCGCTCCCGAGTCGGCCGGATAGAAACGCAGAGGCCGGATCTTACGTCTCTCTCATGCCATGTTTTACCTACGTCGCCGACCGCGTGACGCACAGACACAAACAAAACAGAAAGAAAAGGGGTTCGCTGAACTTGCAACCTCTCGATTTCCCGGTATACCGGCAGGGGTCACTAGCATCACGCCGGCCAGGTTCGTTGTGCCGCGTGAGAGCGTGCCGTTTCTCGTGTGCCTGCGCACCCGGCATGTAGAGGACGATAACGCAGTATAAGGTAATAAGGCGCGGAACGGGAATTTGTGATTCAAGCACCTTGCCTGCGTTTGAGGAGAACGGGTCGAGTAAAGATGCGCGCGTACTCTTTCTTTTTTTTTGCCCGTGTGAGCCCACATAAACGTATACAAACCCCAACGGCAACATCTTTGCTATCTGGCTGCTCTCTGCAGGTACCTACAACCTGACGCATTCCTTTTATTTTATGTCTTCTGTATGGCCGCTCTCTCCTCTGAACCAGTGCCTGCATTCATACTAAAAAGTTTTGAGGCTAAAAATATTCGTAAGTGTAGGCGTAAACTAGTCGCGGTATTCTAGCAATATTCGCGAAAGCGGTGGTCCTTTGGTGGACAGCTCATATGAGCAATAACTTGTGTACTGTCACGTACTTCTTTCTTTCTTTCTTTCTTTCTTTCTTTCTTTCTTTCTTTCTTTCTTTCTTTCTTTCTTTCTTTCTTTCTTTCTTTCTTTCTTTCTTTCTTTCTTTCTTTCTTTCTTTCTTTCTTTCTTTTCTGCCATTCTATTTTTTTTTTGCTAGTTGAACAGTGCACGAGCGAGACTAGCGAAAGCACTGTGAAACTGGCCACAGGCTTTCCCACATTCACAGCATAGCAACTGACACTTACCTTCACCCCCCCCCCCCCCCCCCCGACATCATCCTCCGTTACTGTAATTTTTTGGGGCGAGATCGTCGTACCTCTTTCAATTCTGAATCGATCGCATTGTTTGCGTCTTACCAAGGTATTTACGACAAAGAACTTGGCATGCTTCATCGAACGTAGCCAAAAAAGGTGTAAACTACAATTCTTTAGTGTGACAGCGCGTTAGATCGTAGTCGTTTTCCCTTGTTTTATACAGTTTTGCCCTGCCAGCTATCGCTGTACCCGAGCGTAGCTCAATGAATGACGTGCCGGCTCGGCTGATTAGTATGCCCTTTATTCTCTAACTTTCCTGCATTTTGAATGCTGATATGCGCCATGATGGACGGACGTTTCCGAGGCCAACTCATCCACTACATCAAGTCTTCGCTGAGTTAGGTTTTCCTGAGCCTTTCAGAATGCTTTGTTTTTAAGATGGCGAGACGAAAGGACAAGAGAGCAGTGCAGTTTGAAAGCGTCGCGGCAGCTTAATGACCATGACGTTGTGCTGCTGAGATCGGGATCCCGGGCTCAACCCCGGCCATGGATGCCGCATTTCGGTGGGGGCGAAGGGCACAAAACGCTCGTATACTTAGATTTAGGGGCACGCTAAAGAACCCCAGGTTGTCAAAATTAATACGCAGTCCCCTACTACGGTGTTCCTCATAATGAGACCGCACTTATGGCATGTAAAATTGGAGAATTTGTTTTCTCAGTTTAAGCAGTGTGCTGTGTTTCCTTGAACCTTTGACTGCTGGCGTTTGTGCCTGAAAGATATAGCCTTCACTGGGGCTATTTCTTTTGGTCGTACTAATGAATGGCATTGACGTGACAAGTAAACGCCGAAAGGGATACCGACTTGTGTTTTCATAAGCTGACTGCTCACGTGGCTGGTAAACGGTACGTAGTAGGATGTCACCAATAAACAGGCATGAGTTAGACTGAATGGCGGACCAGAAAGTCTTTCTCGACCTCACATCAGATTGTGATGAAGCTTGGACGGGCGCCTGATCGAGATCAGCCAACATACACTCGTCACATGATTTGACAGTAGTCTAATATCTGATTAGCGGAACAGGTTCTTTATTTTTGAATCTGTTTTTCTTCCTTTTCTATTTCTTTTCTGTTGAGGTGGTGGCAGTAGTGGGGGTTGGGATGAGAGGTTGACTGGTACGCGTAAATCAGATTGTACGCCTTAATCAGTACGCGTTAATCAGTTTGAGCATTCTTTCTCAAACTGGTGTGAGAATTTATTAGCTACCATGTGCAGCGAACTGTGGTATTTTCGCACGTGCAGCCTATTTTACATAAAGACTCAAAGGTTTCTAAATTCTGTTATTGCCATGGCGCACTAATATGATTCGAAGATTCCAGTGGTCAGCCATTTTTTTCCGAAACGACTAGCCAGGTCTTATCCATGTCTATTTATCCATGTCTATTTGCATTTACAACGGGGCCGGCGCGAAGCAAAGAAAATAATGGCTAATTCATATTAGCCATCTTGCAAATCGCACACGCTAGCTAGTTTGTACACAACGAGAACCATCATCTTTCGTTCTTTAGTGGCTGCCACATTTTTGTTACCCTGGGGAAATTGCTTTTGTGAAAGCTTGCTGCATGTACAGTTTTGTTTTCAATGCGAGAAGCGTAACTTGATAAATTATCGAACTAACAAATAGTGCGCGCAAAAAAAGAAATATAGTTCGACCACCGCGGCATCTTAGCGGCGATTGCGTTATGCAGCGGAAAATGAGGTTGCCTCACGGCAGCAGTAATCCCATTGTGACAGAATGCAAGAGTAGTGATCTTGTATCACAGTGCTAAATAAAAATTCTGATAGTCGAATTATTCAGTAGCGCTTCAAGAAGTGCATCCCTCGTAAAAGACTGTTCAGCCTTGGAAGCTGAAAGCCCGTGATTACAAATATATTTTATAATTTTGTTACAATCTTATTTTGCAACAGCGTTTCGGAATCGCAACAGGAATGAGTCCTCTATTTATGTACGTCAATAGATGTACGGGTTTCGACTACAGAACACCGTCCGCCGGCCCCTGCCGGTGCTGGTCAATGGGGTGGCTATTTGTAGCAGGCACCAGCGTGTCCCGATTGCGTGCGTAATGAAGCAAGCTCGACATGGCACCAGCCACTGCCGTCCCCCATTTCTCTCTCTCTCTCTCTCTCTCTCTCTCTCTCTCTCTCTCTCTCTCTCCTCTTTTCGACCGCTTCCCTCTCTCCCGGCGCCATTTAGGTGCCAGACGCCGTGGCCGAGGTCAGACGCGGGGCGGTCGCGGCCAGACGGGGAAAGGACTCGATATCGCTGTGGAGTCCGGCGGCGAGCGCCGTATATTTACGGAAGCCAAGGCCGAACGGAGCAGCCGTTCAGGACGCGGTGGGCTTGTCCTGACATGCAGTACTTTTGTTTTTCTTGGTCATTCCATTCGCGCTCTGGGAACAGCGTGCGAAGAACACCAGCGAAAAAAAAAAAAAAACCGCCGTGGTTGCTCAGTGGCTATGGTGTTAGGCTGCTGAGCACAAGGTCGCGGGATCGAATCCCGGCCACGGCGGCCGCATTTCGATGGGGGCGAAATGCGAAAACACCCGTGTACTTAGATTTAGGTGCACATTAAAGAACTCCAGGTGGTCGAAATTTTCGGAGTACTCCACTACGGCGTGCCTCATAATCAGAAAGTGGTTTTGGCACGTAAAACCCCATAATTTAAAAAAAAGAAAAAAAAAACACCCATCGATTTTGACGTCTATTCTGCCTTCTTCAGCTGGCTCTGTTTAGAGTCGAACTATGTTCTTTCCAACTGTGTATGAAAAAAAAAACGTTATGTATGTGTGTATGTGTGTATGCGTGTATGTATCTATGTACGTATGTATGTATGTATGCGCGCTTCCACTTTCCCCGGAAGCTCCGAGTAGCCAGTGCTAAGGCGATCGGAGGGCAGCCGTCCTTTATTCCTTTCGGAATGGGGCAGTCTCCGGCTATACCGAAAGAAAGCAGTATTTTTCGGCATATTATTGCGCCTTTAGTGCGTACACGTCGCTTGACGAGATGAGTTTCCAAGGTTTTGTGACGTTGCGTGACAGAAGCGAAGTGAACGTGGCACAAAACATTTCGACCAATAGCGGAAGGCTAATTGCGAATCTAATTACAATCTGAAATAATTATTTCCTTTTGTTGGATCTAATCATTCATAAATAGTGCGTACAGGTGATATATCGCGGTTTTCGTGGCGTCCCATGACAGACAGGTAAAGCGGGGGTGAACCGAAACATTTTTGGTCATTCGTGGATGGCTAGTGGCAGCAATGGAACAGAAACAGTTTGGCATATCTTTACGTTATCGCGCCCCTTGCATGCCGTCGTATGTTTACACAACCTGCATGTATTTCTTGCTGCAAATAAATTTGAAAGCCGTAAAATAAATCTGATGACAAAATTCGATGCTCTGTTCATAAAAAATGACATGCATTTCTATATTGTGCGGAGGTTGCAGATGAAAAAAAAGATGCCCTCTCCTAGTAGTCATTTCTCAGTTCTAGAAAAGCATCGAAGCTGCAAACCGACGTGAAAGACAGAGAGCGCATGAACGTTCGTAAAATATTTTCCGCATATTTCATACATTGCTTCCTTACACTTTCTACTTTGCTGGAAGTATACCTTACTGCAATGAATTTTCAAAATAATGCGAACTGCATTTGCCCTAGTACGCGGCACCAACCGCTAGCTCGTTCTAGCAAGCAAAAAGAGAAAACTGGCTCCAGTGAAGCAAATATGCAAATGTACCTGTAATAAAATTTCCACACTAATGCATATTTATGCAGCCCACTTCTATCGATTTTCTTTATTTTACCACTTTTATAATATTGCACGTATTTATCACAATCCTTTTAATTTTTTTGATATTTATTGATTCATCCCAGTGGAGGCAGCTCTTACGAATACGTGTATCGATAAAGTGCGCTTTGTTTGCTGGTTAGTTTCTAGTTAGCTTATACCCGGCTAAGCGCACACTTGTAACCTATGCAAGCCACTCCGCCGAGGCCACAAACTTCAAAGGCCGGAAAATTCAAAGGCCGCGTGCAATCTAGCCGAACCAAAACAAAGAAGAAAGTGCATAATAATATGCAGAAAAGGCTTAAGTGAGTAGCTCTGCTCAGAGAATAAGCTCAGTCCTACTTATCTGCTCTCACTCACTTATCGGGACTGCGAATTTAGGCTAACTTTTTCCGACAGTAAGATAAAAATAAAATAAGCAGAGGGTTTTGACGTCCAGTGCAAGCTTTGCTCGCCATCGCGTATATTCAATCGAATTAGTGGAGGTGAACGCTAATAGTGCGCAGCATAGTCTCAGGGTCAAATGTAGCAGCACAACTGACAAATCGACAACGCCGATCACTACCAAAAGTTCAACTTGGCAGCCAAGCCCACAGTACTAGGCAGCACCTCCGATTATTGTTCATCATGCACGTGTTATGTGGACAGAAATCTAACCACACGGGATGTTCTAGAACAGAGCTCTTATCGGAATTTGGCAACCGCGTGCAGAGTTATGCAAGAGTTGGCTTCGAGAAAATTTTGATCACACGGTAATATCCACAGCGTTTTTCGTATATGCAGTATATAACGGGGTTAAATTATAATTGCGAAGCGCGAATGCAAGCGCCGTGTGTAGGGCTAAAATAAATGCTCTCAAAGAGTCCCGCAGAGCCAGGAGAGGGACCAGAGAAGGCGCGATTATGAATACCAAAGAACGTGGAATGACGGACGCATGTTAAGTACGGGCTGAAGCTGGGGCCGTTGCTGCATGCCTTACTTCTTCTTTTTTTTCTCCCCACAAGCAGTGGGAACTTGATTAGCATGCCCTTTTGTCCTTGGACTTTTGTGACCGGCACACCTTCGGTTCCCGTTTAATTCGGAGAAAGCGCACATTAATTTATTCTTCCTTCCGCTTGTACGCGACAGTTGAGATAACTACGATCATCGATCACTGGATTTCCGCCTGCTCCATCACCCGTGCATTCCGCGCGCGTAATACCGCACGCTGTTCCTCTCCATTCCTTGACGCACGCATACGTCTCTACCAACCGATGTACCGGATGGATTTCCATATCGCGTTCTAGATACGAGCGCGAGATTTCTGCCCGCCACTACGCGCGTGCGCTGTGTCCGCAATTTGCCGCTTTCCCCCAGGGCGTGAACCTTGTCGCGCCTTGTCTTACGTAATCGCCAAGGCCGTCTACGCGGCAGCCACCATCAAGGCTGGCGCGATGGCCGATCCCAAGTCGTTTGTCGGCACGCCTCTCACTTATGCACATACGCACTCCGCACCAATGCACCGCGCACGTCATTATTCGCGAGCCCTTTACGCGCACATCAACGCGCGGCGCTCCTCCGCCTGTGGCCATTGGCGACGGCTCGCCGGATGTCCGCGAGGGCGGATATGAGGACGCTGTCTGGGCGGATGCGCGCTGAGATTAAGAGTACGCATGTGAACACTGCTCACTGGAGAATAGGGCGTCGTGCAATGCACGAGGTATATCTTGCGGATGTAGGAGCGCTCGACAGTTGATCTCTTATGGCAAGAGAAGAAAAAAAGCAAAAGAAACCGAAATATCTAACGCTTTTAAAGGATACGTCCCGTGAAGACATTTATTCCGCTGCGAGCGTCCCTCAAGCTGGCGACCTAATGTAAGACGTCTTTGTGCTTGACGAAAATAGATTTTGGTCTGTGAAATGAAACTGTTCGCCTCCCCTACTGCGAAACACGAAAAGAAAGAAAAAGAAAATCACCGCCCCTTCCAGTCTATGAAGATGGTCGAACAGCGAAGCTGCGTTAGTTACACCGAGTGTTACACCATGCAAGTCAAACTTCGAAAGCAGTCTGTCTGCCGATCTATATATCGTGTTCTTCTTTCCGACGCCGCCGATGTGTTTCCGCGTCTCAGGCGCACAGCTCGGGGTCGGCCCTGCGATGACGAGCCCGTTCATGAGCCAACTGTCGCTGACGTTCGCGGTAGGCAGCATCTTCCTCAGGTGTACCCATTACTCGTGGCCTTTCCATAGTTGCAGCTGGAATGGAATGTGTGGAACCAATAATCCAAAGCCCCGTATATAGGATGCAAGACCCACCACCGAAGATACGGGCGCTGCAATCGTTTTGACTATTGGTTGCATTGGTTTGACGATTGACGTGGCTTCCGGTTTTTCTTGCTGGCGCAAGAAGTGCTTGCAGCCACGCGCTCCTAGTAATGCGTTTCAATCGCTGGGCTCTGTTCGTCGGCCGCAAACTGCCAGCATAACATTTGTTTCTTTCGCGGCAAGGCGGAATCATTGGTCGATTAATTCGATGCCGATCTGGCTCGATCGCCGAAAATGCGCCATGTGTCAACCGCACAAGATTTGCGTACAAGATAGCATTCCCACAGGGGGAAAGGGATCACTCCAACCGCGTTCCCTCTGTTGAGTTCTTCTTTTACTCTCCCGTTAGGTCACGTGGCCACTTTTACAGCGAAACTGTATATGATTAACCTTCCGTAGTTTTCTCGACGTCCGGCAACAGAAACGGACTTAGCGATTTCTAGCAAAGCCATACGGGTGCAGTGCGGCGGGGAAGATGTCAAAATGCGGGACAGATTAGAACGCTCGCCATGAACCATAGCGTGACGTCAAGGTTATCGCAGCACATAAGCAGGACAGGTATCGGCACTAAAAGCAGCTGCGTTATCGATGGGGCGGACACGTTTAGTTCCTACACTCGAAGAACAACATGCGCACGAGGAGCGCCGGAGGGAACAGCAACGAGAATGTAAACGGCGCCGGCGCGAAACGACCACCGACGAAGAACGTTCCCGCGATGCTGAACGAAAACTACACTCGCAAGCCCGGGCACCTCCGAACCTCCGCTTTCCCCCTCACACTCTCTTCGCTGTCGCCGTCCTTAATCCGCCGCTGCAATCCACGTTTGCTCTTTCATCCTTCGCTGTGCTTGATCGCTAGGTTACGCCGAGGTACGACGCTGAGGCACGCCGACTTTAAAAGTTGCACAAGTTGCAAAGTTGCGCAAAAGTTGCTTTAAAGTTGCACTTTGACCGGGAAGGCGATGCTTCGATTGCGATAACAAATTAATAGAAAGCTGTACAAAGTAAAACTAGTAGTTTTATCGGCCGTATAATCTTGTAAACATTAACTTACTAACTAAATTACCCACCATTGTGTCACACACGCACGAGCAAACATGAACACATCTCACTCGATGATCCCGAAAACTCGCAGTCAAAACGCTGGAGTGAGGAAGCGCGGCAGCAGTAGTGAGTGAATTGGCCTTCGTGCTGCCTCTCGCTTCAACGCGAACTGAGAATCGAGAACAGAGCATGCTCGAAGCTCGAAGGTCCCCCTCTCCCCCCCCCCCATCCTTCTTCGCCTTCCCCTGGTGCCTTGCGCGCCACGCAAAGCAGCGCGCTTCAACCCAATTTTCCCCCATTGCGCGTGCGAGATTCAGGCACTATCGTCGGCTCACTGTCCCACGCTTTCCCTCGCAAATGCAGCATACGGCACGTGGCGGCCATGTTGTCGCCCTTGGACTTTATACGGAACATCACGGCGACGGCGACGGCTGGAACGAGCCCGGAGTGTCCATATGATTGCTGTCGCAATAAAACGATGATGGAAAAGAATGTTGATGGAATGTGTGAAGTACGCAAAACAAACTAGGATAACTGTCGCTATCTGGGTCGGTCGATGGCATGGGCCAGCTACCATCTATTTCATGCCCGACCCCAACTCTTACACTGTGCAGACGGTTTAACGGCCTCCAGCCCCACTGCTTTGACCAAGCTGCCCTTCCTTAATCAGGTGCATTTAGCGTCGTCAGTGGAGGTGCGAATTTGCGCTAAGGAATAATAAAACCTGAACGCATGCATGCCACGCTCATTCGGTGCATTTGCTGGAAAAGTGATCGTTAAATTTTTTTGGCTTACACTCCACAGGCCTCCATGCGATTCCCGTTGCAGGCTTCTTGAACAATTATAGTCAGAAGCTTCTGAGCTGTATATGACATACGACAGCCAGTTATGGGGCTTTCCACGACTCTGTATATGGCTGTGTCAAGTGTAACTAATTTGAGATACTCTAAAGATTTCCTATAGAGCTTAGACATTCAAGTGGTTGATAGTTCAGCTAAAAGAAAGGAGGTTAAAATTTGGTACGAAAGCAGTTACTCGAAGTCCACTCGCTGCTACGCCTTCCAGCAATGTTTATAATAGCACTCGATGACATCCACGGGATCGGCCACCCATTCTCCCGATGACCCTGCTATCTCTCTTGCCCCCTACCTATGTCTCCCACTAAAACCATAGAGTCCGCTATAGAATAACAAATGGTTCGGTAATTCATTCTGTAACGAAGAAGAAGCGCCGGTTAGCCCGGCGCATCTTCAGCGTATGAAATGTAACAAAGCTGTGCCGGTCAGTCAGGCGCATCACCAGCGCTTTACGCACGGGGCCGGTTCTGATTGCTCGCAGGGTTTGGCCTACCGCACCAAGTTCGACCCCTCACTCCTTACGTACCCAGTCAATAAACACCTTGGCAATTCATTCATTCATTCATTCATTCATTCATCACACTATGCTTTTTTGTGGTATACTTGTAGCTATATGAGAAGGCGTGCACCGGATAACAGATAAAAGTTGAAAGTTTGGCAATTTTCGGTGCGTATGTTGATTCGAAAAAACTATATAGTCGGCTTTCCCAAGTGAGCATAAACGCAGAATTGGGAACCAAGTAATGCTTTCTTTCAAGAAAGATTGAGCATGGGAGCTATTACGTGAAGCTATTCCAAACTTTTGTATTCCAACTCTGCAATAATGCTTCCGCGATTGGCAAAACGCTTTTTTGACCGCGCCCACTTCATCTGTTTGCCACGCGACGCCCCGAAAACCGCGATAGCTCCCTATCTGATATGACGCGTACACACTGATTATCCATGAACAGACCGAACAAAAGAAAAGTAGTTATTTCTCATTCGTCGCCTTTTCACCATTAGCCCTCGGCTATTTGTCAAAAGTTTCGCTCTGCCAACTCTTCCTTGCGGAGGATCTGTTTTAGCGACATTCTTAACCTTCTGTTGCACGCCGCCGCGGTTTTCGACCAGCCATCATAAGCAATGTAAGGAAAAGCTTACCGATCGCAGGTACCGGTACCTTCCTCTTTATTCGGCTATCTATATTCAGTGCGCTGGCTCGGCCCTATCGAACCTCTCTCCACTTGATCGTGCTCCTCGCCTCCTGGCAGCCAAATACAAACAAAAACCGCGCAACGTAGGCAATGTTATTCGTTTTGAAAGCAAAGCGACGTCCTTCAAACTAAAAGAGCGTTTGGTTGGGCTGTTGATGCAACGCTGCGTGTCACCGCCCGATGCTTGCGTCCGCGGTTACAAGAATTTGACGTCAGGAGATTGGAATAAAAACATATGGGAAAAGTTTTATGTTATAGGGCCCCATAATCGAACAACAGTGCATTAGTTCCACGCGCGTAAGTGCTTAGGACCAACGTTACAGCAGTGGTACACAAATGAATGTGTTTTACTTTTGATAATTTGGTTCTTGTATACGGCGCATGAATCTACAAAATCCTTTAGGTAATGTAATGCGTGGTAAAGCCTCATTAATGGTAAATGCTTGCCGTTAGTCGACGACTTCCCTAATGTTTACTAGTGTGCACCTATAGGGCAGCTCTCCTGTCACTATATGACAATCTGACAAAATAAAACCCAGAACCAACACTTTTGTACTCCAAAACTATATCCGCAAAACAACTGCTTATACTTTCATGCTGATATTTGCATTTACCTGTTAGTTGTGTGACGAACAGCATCTTCGCCGAGCAAATCAGTCTGCGAACATAGCCCATTTATATTTCTCTGTAGAGGCACTCAAATAAACCTCACTGAGGCCTTCCCAGCTCTTACGAATCAAACAACGTATCTTTGGAGCCGTTAAACTGCCCGAGGGGCTCTAGGGCAGCACTGAGCATCGGCGGTGTGTAGAAAAAGTACATTTACGTCCGCCACACTCTCGTCCGACTCTTGCTGCAGCTATAGATAGATGGGTTTCACCTTCGTCATGGCAGAAGATGGCTAGAGGATCTGCGTGAAGTTCCAAGCCTATCTCGCTCTGCCATCTCGAAGACTGCGGAGGAGCCACTGAACGAAGCGTCACGATTGCGTGCGTTCATGACGCACATAACGGAGCCACCTACGCATTATATCGAAAGAGTGGAAAGCTTTTTTTTTTTTAATTTGCGCCTTTATCGCGTGGATAGCTTCGGCTCCCTCTTATATAGGGTGTCCCAGCTAGCGCTACCTAAGCCGTTCAAAGAAAAAAAAGTAGTGAAAAAAACATGGTGAAATATAAAACTTCTAAAATTTACGGTGCTCCGTCATCAGGTTTCTGACGAATGAAAACCGTGTATCTTGCACTGTGATTTTTAATCTTTTTCCTTTTCTTTCAACGACTTGGCTAACATTAGCTGGGACACAAGGCACACCTCACGGTGCGGGTCTGCCAGTCACTTGAAGGTGAATTTATATTCAGGTTGCGTCATATAGCACATGTACGACGACAACACTTTGAGCTGTTTGGAAAATGACATATGTAGAAATGAATAGCAGCGGTCGTCGCACTGCCGTTTGCGGCGACCAAGAGAAAGTGTATACATTAGTGTACGAACACGCTATGGCAGACCATTACAAATCAGACAAGTTTCGAATGTGCCTCAATTTCCCGAGAGGTCGTCTCGCATCCATTCTGCAATCTCGCCTATAGTTTGTGCGATTTGATAATGCGAAAAACAGTGCTAAAGACGTGACTGAGTATTGCAAAAGACAACGAAGCAAGAGGGAAGTCGTCTTCTAAGTTCCTATAAGTGCCCTTCGCACTGTTTGTCACATTATCACAGAGTGCGGCTCGTTGTACCAGGCTCATTGCATTGTATCGCAGCCGCGTGATTCTGCCCATCGTTACTTATGTCAGTGTGCCGTATAGGTATCGAAAAGGGCAGCTGGCCGGGGGCAAACAATGAACAAGTATGAACATTTATTCAGGCTGCTGCAGAACAGTCAACGCCTGAAAGCTTATCTTCTGAACACCACGTTAAATCGATCGCTATAAATCATAAAGCAAGATGGAACGATAACACAGTGTAGATTGTATTTACGTCACGTGCGTTTTTCGTGCTTTCTTTCTGTAGACTCGTACAATAGCTACATTCCTCGACATCCCTGTTAACCAAAACAATCTTTCCATAAGAATGAGTTTAGTTCGGTTTTATACAATTTCACTCGGTTCTTCCCTAACGTCCACGCACTACATGTAGACTAGCAGCAAGACGTGCTAGAGAACATTTAAGAATAGCCTGAACAGATTACTGGCGTTCAAATATCTTGTCCCATGGCCTGTCCTGCTTACGTGGGATAATACGATGTTGTAGATGTCCAACGCTCTTTCTCTTTTCAATATTTGAACTCTAATTTTAAGTGAAGCAAATATTTTAGAGGGAAAAGAGAAAATAAAAAACGAAAGAAATGAAAAAGATGAAAGAAGAAGAAAGAAGACGGCAGCAGGAAATGGGGCTTTCACTTGACGAGATGTAACGTTGCAATCAAGGCCATAATGGCGCACCTATTAAACAAACTGGGGGACAGAAAAACTGAGAGGCAAATGAAAGGCAGAAACGCAACTCTAATGAAAGAAATGATACTAAAGGAACTGCCCCTGTGGAAACGAATGAAAGTTGAATGCGCAATCACAGGCGTGAAAACGGAAGATGGTATTGAGGCAATAAGCTGATACTGGAAGCTCTCGCTGAGAATGTTGTAGCATCGTGTTATAATGAGATACAGCCCGTTGCAAATGGACGTAGTTATAGGATGATACACTGCAGATTACGGATGAACACTATAAGGGATTATTTGACAAACATTGACATTTGACATTATGACATTTGACAAACCATTAGCAAAGGCAATAAAGGAATATAGGCTAGCCGGGGCAGAGATGTACAAGGCAGGGGAAATAAAAGGAGCCGCATTGAATCCATACAGGTCATGTAGAGGCGAGCCTACCCATTCATGAGGACGCTAGGACTGCAACGATGTCTTGTACCATAGCCGTTACCGTTAAGTTACATTTCGTAGATTGGCGAAGTCATTATCTAATACAAAATATCGTTGCTGCCATAGGAAAATTATCGCAACTAGCGTCATCAGGGAGCACTCTCATCCACTAGAAGGTGTCATAACCCTACGTTATTACCGCCGGCATGAGACGCCCAAGGATATTTTCGGGTGGCTAAGACATACCAAACCAGCCCTTTGGTCCCCTTTATTGAATCAGTGAGAGACTTCGCAACCTCACCTAGTTTATTTCTTCGATTCAAGAGAACTAAAACAAACCCGCACTTTTCTTCGGGATAATATTGCGTCGAGTTGGATCAAGCAGAAGGATGACGTCAATAAATAACTGCTGTGTTGGGCCGCAGAATTTTTTTTTTGCTTTAGGAATGTTTCATCCCATTACTCCACTGGATAACGATGTTATCAGTGTTTAAGTGTCTTGCGAAGATCGCGGGCACTTAGATATGGTAGTAAAGCGACTTATAACTGCTGATCTAATTATTCGAAAGTAACCAGGCTCCTTTCTAGAGGGACAACTGGTAATGCTGCATTCTTTAAAGGCAGCGGTGGTCGTGAGAGCTGTGACGTCATTAAAAGGTGACGGCGGTCTTTAGCAAACGGCCGCTCCTATTTGTGCTTTCCGAGCACGCCTAATAGTGTTAATGGCGCACTATGGGATTCAGCGTAGCTTATTTGCGAGTGCTTGCTTTTACCCTCACTCACGCCCAAATAGACGTACAAACATCTTCACACGTGCAGACCCATGCACCCTCACCCCATCCCTTTCATTGCAGCCAAAAATAGAAGAAAAATGATCGCCCATTATGCTGATACATTTTGTTTGTTAGTTTGTTTTCTTTTTGACTATTTTCTACATGTGTTCAGATTACGTCTCTGTACATGAACCATTAGGTGATTAGTCAGCTCTCTGTTGTTTTCGTTTTCAGCTCGAGGTCGTGGGCACGATCCTTGCCGCGGCGGCTGCATATAGAGGGGGGCGAAATGTATGGTCCTTGTCTTAAATTTATGTGCGCATCAAAAATAAAAAAAAAACGATGGTCAAAAATAATTCGAAGTCGCCCACTACAGCATCTATAATAACCAGATTGTGATTCTGGTCCGGAAAACGCCATATTTAATTTGTTTTTTGTAGTTTCACTGTGCATTGTGTGCTCTATTTTCCTTCCACCAAAAGGAACTAACCAGCTCAACAAAGAACGTTAAAGGACGCCCATCTTTTAAGTATTATCACTCCGCAACAGTGCTCGCATATTGTCAGCATGTGTGTGAGCCCAATGTGCTATCTCTGGGTTGGAACTGTCATGCGCCTTCTTTAGACGGCCACATGGATACTCCAACAGACGTCCCATTCGATGATTACACCTACGAACCTGTGCGCCCTGACATAAGAGATATTTCTCTAATCTGTTCAAGTTTCCTTGGACGAAAATCTTGGGCTACTTTAGTACACGCGATGATACAACTGTAGAAAGCGCTTTTTCTCGGCCATCTGAGGTATCTCAGGTATTTGGTCATATGTGGGTCTTCCGCCACTAGACATGTCTGATGTACAGCTTGCCAGGGCTGATCAATACCTGCAGAACTAACATCCACGCAATCGAACGTACTCAGGCCCAGGTGCAACGAGTTTATGATAGGGTTACCACAACGTACATCAACAGCTGAAACGATTGGTTTTTCTCATGACTACCAAGCCATGATTTACATTGTTATGGAGGCACCCAGAGCACTCGGTCAGGCACCTTGCTCGTACCTTTTTCAACTATCTAGCCTCATTGCCAGAAATCCTTTGCTTTTCTCATCAAAAGGGGAGATAGTGCTGCATGTGACCCCGGCAGCAGCGAAGAAACTATTGAACACGTTCTTTGCCGCTGTCCCCGATACAGCGCACACAGGCAGTCGCTCGCGACCACGCTGGCTCGTCTTGACGACCGACCGCTTTCGGAGCTGACGCTCCTGGAACGCCGGCCTATAGAGTCGTTACACCACAGGTCGGTCAAGGCATTCAAGTTTTTGCGTTCGAGTGGCCTATTAGAGAGGCTATAGTTCTCAGCGACGTTCCCCACATCTTCTATTTATTTTAGTTTCGTGTGTTTCCTTTAGATACCCTTTATTTCCCCTTCACCAGTGCAGGGTAGCAAACCGGAATCTCTCCCGATTAACCTCCTTGCCTTTCCGAGCTCATTTTTCTCTCTATCTCTCTCTGCGTTGGGAAGAGCAAAGAAGAAGAAAGCGCTTCAGGGAAAGGAGGGCGAAATGAGGAGCAGGAAGAATGCATATAAGGGATAGACATAAATAAACACGAAATTCAAAGGCGGCACGATGAAAAGATGTTTGGACTCTTTTTAAGAGGGACTGCAAAATTTGCTTAAGCTCTCAAATTTCGCGAGCTTAAACGAAGCACTGGTGCCTGGAAGCACCAGGAATGAGCCCTAATCTATTTCTTAGTGTTCGTAGTGTCTGGAAATTGAGTTCCTTTCACTCCGACAATAAGTTATTATATCCATATAAGCTAACCAAATGTAATATAATAAGAAATACAGCACATTTCTGTGACCCTGAAGAATGACAGCCCCTTTTTTCAGCGATGGAGTTACGTTTTAGCCTATGCATCAAGAATTTCAGCTGTCTGAAATTAAACCACATCCTTTAAAACGCAGCCCGCATATGACTGCCCACTTTGAAACCTTGTCTTCGTATAACGCTTTTGAGTACTTTCTTAATAAATGTTTTTTTCAAACGCTGTGTTTTTTCCAGACGCAGTTGAGTGCACACAGAGATTTGCCACGGGTTACTTTAAATGCCGTCGTCATTGAATTCAATCTCGGTGGCGTTCATAGTTATTCAAGGGCAGCGGTCTAAATTATACGATGCTCGTAAAACACGCCATAACGCCCCACAGAGCTCGCATTGAGGTGCAAATTGAAGTGCGCGTTACAGTACCCAAGTGGTCAAAATTAAACAGGAGTCCTACACCACGGTGTTCCTCATAATTATATTGTGGAGTTGAAATACAATATCTCAGACATTTTTTTTTTGATGGCACCGTTTACACCTGCCCGAATGAAACAGTTAATAGTCCATTCATCACGCTTCCTTCCTCAAGTATATTTCTTGCGCCTTAAGAATCACGTAAAGTATGCCTGAACTGCTCGCTCAATAGCAACTTTTTTCAACTGTAGCCATTTTGTGTTTATTATGATAACACGAAATCGAAGACAAATGTACTTACCGAATATCATTCATTAAGTATAACGGCTGTTGCCGTTATCATACACCGAGATTAAAAAATAAAAAAAAACTATCATCCCACACGAATAAGAGCAAGTGGATCTTGTTCGGAGCCCAATTGAGAAGTCGCTAATAAGTTGTTTATTCCCTGGCATCTAATTAGTCAAATCAAAGTTGTTCTCGAACTTGTTAATCGTTATTCTAATCCTCAACATTTCGATTGGGGAGTTGTACGTAAGGTGTTTCCAGCAAGGTACACTTCCCGTGTGAAATTTTTTTCCAGCAAGGTTTGACAGGTAGGGGGAGGTAGGGGAGGTACACACACACACGCGCACACACGCACACACACACACACACACACACGCGCACACACACACGCACACACACACACACACGCACACAAGCGCGCACACACACGCACACACGCACACACGCGCACACACACACACACACACACACACACACACACACGCACACACACACACACACACACACACACACACACACACACACACACACACGTTAGTGGACGACACGAAGAGTTTTTATACATAACTAACCAATTTTAGGAAATATTATTATTATTATTTGTTTTGAACACATATACACAGGTAACAGAAAAGGGAAAGCGCGGAGCAGGCTGGCAACTGCCACCGGAAGTGGCACAACGCTTCCCTACTCTTCTGAAGGAAGGTGACAGCAACACAGAAGTGGAAGATAGGAAATAACAATAGGAAATAACAATAGGAAATAGAAAGGCGGCATCTGACTGAAGATCGCACGAAGACAAGAATAAGTTCGTTGAACGCTTTCACATTGCGAATTATAAATCACCGGTAAGCGAACAGATGTTGTGACCTGTATAAAGACGTCGAATGAAGCTTCAAGGAATCAGTGGACCTCGATTTTTGAATATGACTGCTTTCCCTTGACTAAGCGCAAATAGGCACTGTTATTTTTCATGTTTACAGAAATGTAGTGCCTGTGCTCCTATCCATGTTACATAATTATGTCTTCCTTGAGATAAGAGGAGTGTATAGAAAAAGGGAAGTGGGCCCTTGAAGTTCCAGGGCTAGTTGAGTCGCCTCGTCGGGTGAAATCTATATTTGCACTTACATGGCGGTTACCGTGCGTTGTAAAATTTCACTGCACTCGAACAACGACAAAAAGCACTATGAGCTTCAAGATACCGGCGCGCTTTGCTTACTCAGAATGATGCAGGTCAACGCGCTCGCTTCGGCTTGCGTATGTGGACTGTTAAAGACATTCTTCAGTGTAGACAGTCAAGAAAGAAACAACACGCAATTCTATGGGCACAGGCAGTGTTTTTCTGCGCGCCGTTTGCGTCGGACGCGCTCACTTCCTCCTCACGCGCTCCATCGGATCGCGAAACAGTGTCGCGAAGTGTCTTCTTGGAAGCGACCCGCAGGTTGCGCGGAAACGCTGCCAGGGTTGTGGCTTTACCGTGAGAGCGACGGGGAACGTGAGAGACAGCCTGATCGCTTCTGAGGCTCCGCTGAGCTGTCAACTTGGCCTCGAACGCATGGAAGCCCGCGCCTACGAGAGACGGACTTCCCTGTGTGCATACACGTGCAATGCCGAGCGAAGGTAGAGACAGCCAAGTTTTATTTTCTCTAGTCGAGTCAAACAGAGGGCCATATCACCGTGAAGCGTAGGAAGGATAGAATAATTCGCGTGAACAGAAAGAAGTAGGCCTTGGGATGCACAAAAACAAGAAATCGGGCGTGACATGGAATCTTCTCGCTTTCTTTAGAATCTATCTGCCAGCAGCGCAGGTACAGAAGAAAGTAAATATTGAAAGGAGCTTGTAGGTGGTATTGAGGTGTCTCTTTCTTTCACTTCCCCTTCCCCTCCCCACGTGTAGGGTAGCAAACTGGACTCACTCCGGTTAACCTCCCTGCCTTTCCTTCTCTCTCCCTCTGAAAAGAGGTTCGCCAACCATCTACTGCAAGATCTGTAATTCGGCGCTGATAACGCACACGGAAGAAGTCTTCGTGTCTATATTTTATTTTCTTTATAAATTTTACACAAAAGCATTACGTTTTGATCTCGCAGAGCTGCCACAATCCTCGTCAACAAAATGCAGGAGCCACTTCGATGAATATAAGTCCTATCAGATTGCCTTTTCTCACTTTCTTTGCTCCCCTGTCCCATTCCCCAGAACAGGAGACCTAAAAGGCTCCGTCTTGGTTAACTTTCTTGCTTCTCAGTTATTATTCTCTCTGTCTCTCGAATTGCGGGTTCACGTGGTTTACTCGCCAAACGATGGTGCATGGATGCCAAGAAGTGCCTTTTTGAATCAGAAATATACGCATTACGGCACGAAAAAAGCGCTGAGACGCCATAAGCTATTGCAGCTTCTAGGTTACGCAACACAGGTCTGCGAACCCTGCATGCGAGATATCCCAAGCAATAGCAATAGGCACGTGTGGCACGCCACAATCGCGACCGCCTTCCATTGTCACCCGAGCCCCGTGCTCGTTACCTCTACGGACGTTGCGGAACCCAATCTTTCTCTCTTCCCTGAGTCACCGCACGCCACGTCCTTGAGCCGCGATCCACGGCCACGGACGGTGGGAAAGCAGGAGCATAACTTGTTTCACGGTGTGCTCACGGTGGCCGTTACCACACGGTCGCATTCTAGCTGACATTCAGAACGTTATCTTCTTTGGTTCCTGCTGTGTCCTCAGCGTCGTTCACAGTTTCTGCTGCGTGAGTCTCCTGAAGAAAATGGCAGCGCGTGCCAAGTTTTCGTCTGAGCCTTCGCCTCGAAGCAGTCGAGCAGACGCGTTTCGCAAATGTTAACGAACAACTCGAACGCTCGACATACGTGATGTCTCCCCACTACTCTACCTCGTGAGAAACGTAGACGTCGCCGCTTTTGTTCTGTGGCGTAGAACTGGAGGTGTGTCTGTCCGCAGTCACGTCGCAGACGAAGGCACTATAGGCCATGCTGACGGCCAAGCCGCTATCATTCGCGTGTTATATTCGCATGTTTTCGGGTATCAGGCCGGCGGTCTGGGAGTGGTTGAGAAGTTGGGCCACTTCTGGGAATGAAGTCTAATATTCGAATACTGAACGCTGCTAGTGTTCTTAAATGGGCCCAATGCCCAAATAAAAAGATCAAATTATTTTGCATCATCTTAGTAACGCGAAAAAAGGGACTGCTGAGCATGGAATACTCACTTATTTTATTAAGCTGGCGCTAACAGAAATTATCGTGCCACAGTCAAGTAGACAAAGAAATAAACACGGGTAAACGTGTCGTAACATAGTTTATCCCAAGCTTTAAAGTAGAATACAGGGCTCCACATTTGGAGACGTAGGCTTTCGCTCAAGGTGATTCTGTGAAAGACCCAGTTTGTTATTGTTATCTTGAAACTCTCCTCTTCTATCCTAATGAGGCACAGTTCGGCAACAATGCATATCAGGGTCAATATAGTTTGATACTATCGTATATGACGCTGCGCTGAACACTATAATTGACTAAATGTATTATGCACCGTGGGCTATGGGTGACCACGCTGGGCTCCGTATTAAATGCACCTAGAGCAGTTAACTACACGAGCATTGATGCATTCTACCTACATTTCAATGGGGTTGTCGCTACCGACGACAGATTGGCCTCGCATCCAATCGCATATTGCCATAATCAATAAACAAGTGGGACTGACGTTGTCCTGAACGTCTGTTCCAGGGGAAGAAAGACTGTTCACAAAACCGCCGAATCAAAAAAGAGAGAAAAAGTAATGAGGAGATGAGGTTCAAACACGTTCGCATGTCTCGTCCTTTTCCTTCGACTGTCTCTTCTCAAAGAAGCGAAAAGCGAAGGAAAACGCAACCGACCACCTTTCCTCGTGACTTGGCGCGTATGGGGGCGATCACGTCGCATTCTCACTCGTAGCGGAAAAAGAAGGCTATTGTTGGACGGTCTTCGCATACAAAACGCGGCCTCGCCTCCTCACAGGTCACCATTAGCAGTGAGCAAGCAGGACGGATTCACACTCTAGCTAGCTGCGAGACGAGACGAAAGATGTTCGGTCACCAGACGTAGCAATTAGGAGGCTCGTGGGAAGAATGTCACGAGAACTCGGATAGGCCTACTGGTGGACCACTACTATTCTTCGCGGACTCTCTGCTGCATCCAGATTGCCTTTGAACCTTGTGAGAAAGTGATGGAGTAACATGGTGGCAGTACCTCTTTGGTCATACCTGGCCCTTGCGCCACTAAACACCACACAATCATTCATTCAAGAGGGTGGCAGTATCTTACGCTGTGAAGCGTCGCCATGCGATGCGAACAAGCGCGAACGATCTCGCACGCTTGTCAGGTGTACGTGATTCGGGTCACGAAATACCATCACGTCTTTGTGTCATGGTCAAGCTGCTGGAACACGTGTCAGCTTGGCGCTTCAAGCTTTCTTGCAGTCCTTTATAATATTTTGATGATGGGCAGTCTACGGCTATATAGAAAAATATCCAGCTTTGTTCGGCATATTAATGCATCTCTAACGTGTGCACGTTACTTTGACGCAAAGAGATTTCGTGGTTTTGTGGCGTCGAGTGAAAGACAGGTGAAGTGGGTGCAGCCTGAAACCTTTCGACCAATAGCAGAGGGTTAATGGCAAAAAGGCATCGAATCAGAACAAATTATTTTTCTTTTGTTCAGTCGAATCATGCATAATCAGTGTGTACACGTCATGTCAGATTGGGAGCTATCGCGGATTTCGTGACGTCGCATGACAGACAGGCGAAGTGGGGGAGGTTCAAATAAGTTTTTGACCAATCGAGAAGTGCTAATTACAGAATTGGAATAGAAGTTTGGAATTGCTTTACGTTATAGCCCCCATGGTTGGCATTTCCGTACAAGGTGATCACAAGCCTTCCTTTTATGACCATCTGGAATGTATGCGTGAACCAAGTGGGAAGCCGAGCAGAGCGAAAGAAAAATTCGTCCCCGCATAACTTTTCAGTTTACCACAGTTTCAGCGTTTGCATTCATCTGAAATTCTCTGCGGGGGGCATTTCGAAACGACAAGAAAACAGCTTGCCATGCCATTATTACACACACCATTACAGTTATTTTTCCATTCCAGCGATTGAGTTGCTGCTTTGGAAATCACAAGCGAGGGCAATTCATTTCGTAAGGCTGACTGACGCAACCATAACGCTCTTGCAAGAAGTGCTGTTATCTATCGGGCATTACCTAACTGCATCCAACCTCAAGAAATCTCCGAGGTTATATTCACAGGCATTGTCTTAGCAGCAAATGTCAGTCTTTCAGATAATATAAAAGAAAAATAGAGCAAACAGGGTGAAATATCGTCTTCTTTGTCTCTGTCTGCATCGAAATGCTGATGCACAGCCGGCATGCCTGCGCGCTTCGGCTAACACGTGCGCTGCTGTTATGGCTTTCGAAGTTGCGCAATAACTTGCGCGCAACGGTTTTGACGGGCGCGTATGTCTTCGAGAACGAGCATTCCTCGCGAGAAAAGAAACTCAAAAGAAAAGTCAGGCGAAAACAGAGTGCCTGAACATTACGCGTGGAAAGAGACAACGAGGCGCCCACATATGTAAGACGGCTGATGTCGCGAAGAACGGGGCGGCCGCATATAGGAGTCCAATCAAACGCTCCAAAGCTCATCTCCGTGGGACGCGCCATAAACAGCCCATTCTATAGCTTACGTTACACAACAGGCCCATGAATCAAGCACGCTGCGCACGGAGCGAGCGCCTCTGTCATGGGCTTGGACAAGAGGAATTACGGTGACAATGATACACATGAGCAAATCACAAATGAATTATTAACCCGGCATGGCGGATGGCTGAACGCGGTGGGGCTAAAACTGGGTGGCGAAAAAAAAAGAATGGATGAACGCAAACATACAACGGGGTCAAGCTCAAAACTTGGGACAAGAAGGAGCCTCACGCGTCAGCCTGCAGCTCATTGATCGTTCACGGCAATTTTATGAGGGTACATATAACTATGAGAAGACAAGACGAAAGATCGCGTAAAATGCTCGATTCATTGCCAAGAGGGGAGGGGGGGAGGTCACTGGCTGCCTGTTCTCCGCCATATTGCGCTTGGGGTGTTGCGAACGAGTGCGAACACCTGCTTAAGGCCGTTGGAAAGAGCACCTGCTTTTGTGGTCTCATTCTCGACAGTTTAAAGATGCCCGAGTTATGAAAAAGCCCGACTGCAAAGAGCGGGGAGGTGCGATACACGACGTCCTTGTTCCTCCCACCACTCTCCAGAAAACTACTTTTATTTTTCGGAGCGGGCTTTCCTACCAGTGCCAGCTCAGGGATTCGTCGTCCTTTCTTGTAGGAAGATCTGTGGGAGGCCACGCTGTCTTTTCCAGGGATGGATGCCAAGCCAAAGCTGTTGGACCAGACCAGGGTGGCAGTGAGAGCACACGCATTCCTGGAATGAGGAAGCCGGCAACTCGACGGCGCAAAGAGATGTCGCTCTCTCGCTCTCTCGCTAGTTCATAAATAGCCGTTAGTTTATTCCTCTCTCAACGTTTTTACACAAACAGATGTCCTTCATTCCATGCTAACCTAATGTGGTTGCTGTGTATGGATATATGTGTCTGTATGGATAATGTTGGAAAAACTACAATTCTGTATATGCACAGGCACTGCTGTGTCTTAAGGGTTGCACAGAATGACCACGAGGTTACGGAAAGGACATCACCAGGCCATCACTGATTTAACGGAAGCAAATAACCATGTTTAAGTGTCCAGTAGCATGCCACATATTTCGCTTTAGCTTTGCTGCGGACTGCGGACCAAAGGAGCATTTCTTAAATATTTTGGTATAGATAACGAAAATGATTCAAACAAATTACGCCATGCACCTAAGCCTAACACTGCGTACCCACTGGACGATAGTCTAGCAATCTCGTAACATTGCGTGGTCTCCATAAATTCAAGATTGCGTTTGTTTTTAAATTAGTAATATTCTTCGTGCAATTACCGCAAAATCCACAAAAAAAAAAATACGCGCGCACATATTCACGGTGTGCGCGAAGTGGGCGCACCGCAAATGGAAAATATTATTCGTTCTGTCTACGCCTTCGCTGCATTTTACACCTACCATGTTTTCTTGTTTGCCACCTGAACGTTCCCACACGCACCTCATCTAATCAATACTTAAGGAGGAAATTCTCGTTCAGGTTCTCCAAAATAAACTTGAAAATTCGGCAAGCGTAGCGGATACTCAAGCCAATTATGCTGTGTAAAGGGAAAAAGAAACATCGCATGACTATTGCGGAGGCGAACACAGAGGATATTTTTTTAAAAAGAGGATTATCGGCTGTTTCAAGTCGTGCGCGAAATTAGGAGTGCGCCAAAATTCTGCGATAGCCAAAGGGAAATGTTTAAGAAGAAAACAAGTGATGCGGAAAGAATGTTATTAAGGAAAGAAAACAGAAAGGTCGATGGTTATAGGGAAAAGGCGAGTCTAAATGAGGTGAATGAATTGTAGAAAACCGACTAAGAAAAGTTGTACAAAAGATGAGGACGTCTTTGCTGCTCACCAGACCATGCCGATATGCGATAATTAAGTTAGGCGAACTAGGCTTTCGCAGAACACCGAGCCTGTATATTCTTTTAATGAGATTATGACCTTGTGCGATATGCGATGACGTTATCACCTTTGCCTATACTTCACCTAATAAGAACAATGCAGCCCTTCCGAAGGTACGAGGGGTACTCAGTCAATATCCATGCGCAGTTAAATATAGTTCCTGCTGTAACTGCGTGATTATTTGCTTTTGCTTTTGCAAAATTTGATTTGCTTTTGCTTGATACGTGACATGTTATGCCGATACGTGACCTGTTAGGACATTTGTGCATGTACGTATAGTGTACGGCGACTTATTTGCCGGTGAGCGGGGGACGGGGCGCGGATGAACACATCTCGAGGGGGCAATTGGCCTTCCCGTTGGCAAAGGAGTCCGGCAGCTTCCACAGTGCTGCAAACCACATTTGAGATGCAGTACAGTTCATGCATGTTCGACTTTACCACTGCTGTTCCTCTGCCCTCGCCATATGTAAACATCCCTGGCCATAATTTTTTTTTGATAGGGACTTTCCAGCTGCATCCTTGGTGTATTCTATTGAGCATGAAATAATCATAACCAGTCTTTTTTTTCGCATGCCACCGATTGATACAGACGGTGCACAATGCCGGATTCCATGATACTAGGTAATTGACGTTTCACTTCATCGGATGCAGACAGTTCGAAACACATGTAGGGTTTTTACAATAAACATATTTGTTGTTTCAGATTTCGTTCAGCTTCTTGCAATATCATCCTCTTAAGTGCAAGGCCAGTGCTTTAACTGATTGTTCATTTATATTCTGTGCTCTTGTATGACTTGTACTTGTTTAGAGCCGTCCACCACGCATTACCTCGAACGTTATGGAGGATATATACAGTAAGAAGTTATACATCATACTCGGCATTTCCTGTCGGGTAATGCATAAATTGACTTGAGCATGCTTGAGACATTGTTCTAACCTCTAGTGTTTTCCTTAATTCAGCCAAATGACTAAATAAAAGAGGATGTCTATAACGAATAAAATTTTGAGTGTAGTACCAGCCTAGAGGGAACCACTTTGCAGCTGCTGTCTTAGAAGGAAATATCAGAAAGAGGGAGAAAGAGAGTGAGCGAAAGGCAAGATTTACAACCGTGGCCGTGTCCGGTTATCTACCCTGCACATTGGGAAAGGAAAATGCGTAGATGAAGAAAAAGAAGGAAGAATGAAAGTAGTCTGCACAAAGCCGTCGAAGAACGCTGCCTCGCTAGCTACAGGAGGTCGTACAGTTGCCTTTAAAATGCGCATTAGCACTTCAGTGGTTGTGTGTATATAAAAATTCCTTCGTCCATGGTCACAGAATATTTTCTTCTGAGAACGATGTATCCTCTCAGCTGTTGAGAGGACAGATCGTTTTCGGAACACATCGACAGTGGCACAGAAGGTGCTCTGTAATTTCGTCACAACATCGAGAGTTACATGCTGTGTTGATAGCCATTCGGAAGATATTTTAACTGTGACTCTAAATCACATGCTGCATGATAGGGAGTTTAGACCATGCGTACGCAGAGTGAGAGGACGCAAACTGCCGGACTTACGAAAGAACGGAGAAAGGCATACAAAAGAAACACAAAAAAAATACGAAAGAACGCAAGCCGGGCGTGGTGCGTTCCGTACGGAAGAGTACATTTTGTGGCCAAACCACGCTTGCGTACGCAAATTATGAAGCTACCTGGTAAAATTATTTCGTGACACGTGAACCCGGGTGTCCGACGAAGCCGCAAGTCAGCGTCCAGTGCATACAAGAGAGAGCGTGCGAAATCCGGCGAGTTCCACTGACCAAGTGGGATGCAAAAGAAATCAAGCGAGAGGAGTTGCAGCGCTGGATAGGTTCTGGACACTGCTAGAGGCAAGCACAGATCTTGTTGGCGAGTCGAGCGCGCTGCTTCATAAGCGCTGTCACTTCTGACAAAGCCTCAGTAGCTCGGCAGCCATTGAAATGCAATTTATCGCTATCGAGTGCTCGGTGGTTAGCACACCTAATTTTATGCACACTCTGCTCGTAGGAACAAGGACGTAGGGCTGAACTGCAGAATTTGCATGGCTGTCTTGGAATGAATGTTTCGAAAAAGAATTTGATTACTCAAGTGGGACTCCCATTAAGAAATCGCGCTACGAACGAAGGAAAATGGCAAAAACAAATGCAAAGGAAACTGACCAAAAACTCTACCGGTTTCGTATACCTTGCATGGCAGTAGAAGCATAATGGCGCGTAAAGGAGATTACAGAAGCAGATGTAACCAGCAACGCACAGCGGCGCAAGCAGGAGACAGCACGTGACACAATAAGCTAAACCGTAGGCCTAAAACCAGCACAAATGGGAGCTGCGCTTTTTCGACAAAACAAGAGTGGTTATCCCAGATCAAGTGTTGCTGAAAATAGAAAGGAAAGGTGGAAGGTGGCGTTAGCAGCCCGTTAATGGCAATCTCTCGGTTATTTTTCCCATTTATTTTAGTTACAATGCTTTCCGATTCCATATCAGGTATTTCATTTAGTCGCTGCGACTCATTCCATTTTGAGGAATGCACTGGAGCGAAGTAAGCCACAAACATGAGGATGCCGGCTTAAAAATACATGCTGTCGTTAAAACTATCTTAAGCAATAGAGAGCAGCAGGTTGAGCTTTGTCCAGGGTTTATTTTCTTTGCATAACTCTATCGCTGATATGAAAACGTGCGCTGTTTTGGTCGATTCTCTATATGATTACATGGTGCTTATCCTTTGTATCCTCCTTAATTATGTCATGAATACGACTTGTATTTTTGGTTGATGCAGTCATTGCGAAGGAGGCCACAGATGGTGCCTTTCATTTTGTCTTTGTTTTTGCATTAAGTACTCGTGTATTTATGTAATCTGTACCTATAGAAGTGTCCCTAATTATTTTTAATTAGTGGAAGGCCACCTCAGGATTGTCACCTCATAGCAGGAGTCTACAGCATGAGTGCTCTGTGTTTTTTTTGTGCGCGTTGTAGCTTAACATCCTACCAATGTTGGAAAGGATTTCAAGTATAATGCCTACATAACGTGCATTGAGAAATAACAACATCGTGACGGGATATATTACTCCTCATCAGCGTCGTCTTTCTTGAAAAAGATATCTAATGACCAATATGCCAAAATAACATGACTCACGTCTCTGATGCACTAAATACTACACATATTTCGTGACAGTAAAGCGAGCGCAAACCAAGTTAATCTAGCCTTATTTTTTGTTTTATATCCCCTTAATTTGACGTGAATATTGCTTACGATTACAGTAAGTTACCGGAGGTCGCCTGGTTGTTTTCTAATGTTGACGACGCGAACATAAACGTTACCAGCCACCATGTTATTTCTTTCCATCTTCCACTGAACATCTGCGTCATTCGGAATTTCAGCTGCTGCAAAACCATATGCAGAAAGCTGCTCCCTAATTTGTGCGACGCGACCAACGAGGCCGTAAATCAGTGCCGCAACTCACTTTGATTCGATGGGACAGCGTGCGCATTTGTGAAAGGCATGTGGATTGAAAGAGCGTCGGGCGACCTCGTCAGTGCCACAGGTAAGCGGCATTGCGTTTAACGCCCGCCGTAGGGTACTGCGCGCGCGCAACATACTAAAGCGCTGTCAGTTATTTCTTTGTTGTTGCTTTCTGCTACTGTTGGTGGTTGTGTTGCTGCGAGGCAAATTAATTGCTGGCTTCAAGAAAAGTGATAAATCTCTGGTGTCTAATTATCGCCCAATCTCTATTTTGTTCTCCATCAGTAAATTTATTGAGAAATTATCTCTGAAACGTATAAACAGCTACCTAACAAAGTTTAGGTTGTTGAAATCTTGCCGATTTGGTTTCCGTCCTGGCAGTTCGGCCAGCTCAGCTTTTATTGCATTAACCGATTACATAAGGTGTTCTATTGACAGTGGTAAATTTGTTGGCTCAGTATTTTAAGATTTTACTAAAGCTTTTGACACTGTTAATCATACCATTTATTTTACCAAACTAGAATCTTTAGGGATAACCAGGTCCAGCTTTAACGTTTCTAAAAAATTACTTACATGACCGTAAGCAAACAGTCTGTGTATGGGGCGCTTATTCCGCGTCGAAAGTTATTAATCAAGGGGTACCACAGGGCTCAATACTGGGACCCTTATTGTTTCCATTTGCATTAACGACTTATCTGATGTTTTTAATCTTTCTAATGCTATTCTATATGCTCATAATACCACTATTTCTATGCCACATAAGTCTTTAACAACCTTACTCCTTAAATTGAACATTGAACTAGCGAAAGTTGTAAAATGGTGTCAGTTAAATAATTTAATTTTAAACCCTTGCAGTTCATGATATTTAAAACAAAGCAGAGGATGTTGCCATGTATCCGCCTAGTAACTCTCGAGAGCCACCTTATTCCTGCAGCGGACAGTGTGTCATTCCTTGGCATAAAATTAGATCCTAACTTGAAGTTTACTAATCATAATGCGTTTGATAAAAAAAACAGCTTTCGGCATAAGAACTCTCATTTTAATCACGTGCATTTTTTTCAGAACACGCATTATTATCTTCATACTTTGCGTTCATTCGCGGTCATATCACATATGGTATTGCTTCCTAGGGAAACACATATAGCTGCCACCTCTCGTCAAGACATACAGAACCAGACTATTCGCATAGTCCCCAATACTAGTTCATTTTACTCAAATGCTCTCCCGCTACTCCAGGCAAGCTTTATACTACCTGTATCTGGCTTATTTAGGTATCATTTAAGCATTCTTTTTTTTTAACTTACTTAACAAACAGCTTGCTTACGAATTTTCGGACTACAAATTACTCACTAATGCCAACCACACTAGGTGTGCGCATAATTTCAACTTTTTACTACCTAAATGTAGCAGCAACCATGGAAAAATGACACCCTCGTTTTCAACATTAAAAATATGGAGTCACCTACCACATTAAACCAAACACATCTTTGATTGTATTGAAACATGAATGAAAATGTTTAGTTTTTTTTTATAAATAGTTTCATGCCCTATAACATGTTCTTCTGTATAATTATGCTTTTTGATATATCTACTTTTTTGTTTGTTTTCTCTTAACAAATGTATTGCATTACGCGCGTTCATTTGTTTTCCTTCTACTTCTTTAATTTTGCTGCTTTAACCCGCGTTTTGTAAACATTTGTGTTTCTCTTTAGAACCGAGGGTCCCGTTGTAGTCATTGACTTTGGGACCCTGGTCTGCACACTATTTGTTACTTACTCATTGTTATTAAAAATATTAAAAAATAAATAAAAGTTCAGCCCTGTAGGAATAAACAGCGCATTTTATCTGGTCAATCGATTGCTTCCATTTGAGTAGCTGAAGTTGTTGAGACTGTGATCGAATTCGTGAAGCACCGTCCTTACTGTTTAACGCATTGACACGGTGTTAATAGGTTCTCCTCAGAAGGCTATAGCTTGGAGTTTAGTACGTAAAAATTGTGTTTTCTCAGCTATGAATGTTTCTGATGGAAACAAATGAGCATTTATGTTTTTCTGAACCTTTACCACTTGTACGTGGCGGATTCCGGCAACTGAAAAAGAAAGAAACGATTTGCAGGGGAAGGCAACAAACTGAAATACATACGAGCTACATGAATGGAAGAAACCCGTAATGAACAGAAATCACTATTTGTTGTGAAACGTGATTCTTTGGAAGAAGAAAGAAGAAAGAGACGAGCGGTGCTATATTATGTAGTGGCTTATGCCATTTTCCATTAGAACGCTTAGGCGAAGAAATATGGCGAGGAAACGAAAAATATATATAGAAATAAATATTGAGTTTTTGGCCCAAATGTGCAGGAAGTTTTATTGTTTCTCAGTGTTCTACGATGAAAAGAGGCGACGAGACCGGCTATGATTATTATGCTGAAAAAGATTACCAAGGGTCTCTAGAAGACGTCGTTTTAAATCTCTATGAGGAGGTTACGCCGAAGGGCATGACTTGTACCTGCATTGAGCAGAATTTCACGCTTCATTTTGTAAGGGAATAATTTTTATTGACTTGACTAGACAGATAATATCCATGAAGAGAACCTGTTACCTACAGTAGAAGGCAAGATAGAAGTCTGGACCAAGAACCAGACTCGTATTGTCACCACTATTCCTCATTTCGGAAGCAACCGATCTGCGACATCTGCGGCGTATCACTGATCGCTGGTGGCGCAGGGGAAAGAATGAAGTTGAAATCTCTTGTGAGTGTTATAATTGACACATATGACTGCATAATTCTGCACGTTGCACAATTTTCTGATGGCCCTCGACAAAAAGCATCTGATATTTTGTAACAGCCAAAAGCCTTTGCAGAGAATGACACTGTACAAGATTTAATTTTTAGTAATATGCGCGCCACTCCTCTTACTGTAGTGCATACTGCAGTGAAAATACGAGCTTAACTAAGTTTATCAAAGCTTCTCGTAGACAAACAATATTGAAACATGATAATCGGCGGCGTAAAAAATACGTTCTTTGCAGCAATCAAGTTCATCAGCAAAAGGCGGCTTGCCTCGGCACATGACCAACAAGTTGGTGGACGGATAATCCGTCTCGGCATATCGGTAAACTTGATCTCACACGCTATTTAGAAAACCACATTAGGGCAGCCTAATCTGCTTTAGCAAAACATCTCAGAGCTACACGCACAGTAAGCAGTCCTCAAGATGACGTCACAGGTTAGAGGGTGCCACTGAGACTTGTCGAGTGAAGCTGCATGTGCGCACGTCTTGACGTTGCCTTCTTTCTACCCGTGAGCACACGTTTCCTTTCTCCAAACACCAAGAGAATTCGAACTGACACTAGCTGAACCTCTCTCCGTTGTTCAGCAGCGGTACCGGTTATGCGGCTGAAACTCAATGAGCAAAAATAATCTTAAGAAACCAGCGTAGTGCATCGATTCTCGGAAGCAGCCGCTCTCGTAACTTTTTTTAAGATGAACTGCGTCTTCAATTCAAACGGAAAGTGAAGAACAGGAAATGAAGCAGAGGAGCCCCTGAGCATGGTAAATGTATAGACACGCGACTTTTATGTACTCTGTGAAAAATAAAACGCAAATATTGCAAGTGCTTCCGCGCATCGGCGATTGCAAGAACGCGTTCGATTGCGAAACGTACGCTGCGCTATTTTCAGGGTGGTTTAATCAACACCGCCAACTTGCATTGGTGCGAAGCAGCTCGATGGAACCGAGCTTCGTTCGAGGAAGAATGGTGCCGCGGATTGCGTGCATTCACGCGAATTACGACGAAAGCAGCTGGGGTGTTTGAAGCACCCTGTTACGAATATACAGCCGCAAATTTCGCACGCCGCCACTTCACTGTAAAGCAAGCTCCGAAATTTGGCGCAGTACATGTGTACTATCGATTTAATAATCCCGCAACGTCTGTTCTTTACGATTCCTGTGCGTATAGGATATAATGAGATTGTGATGTTTAAAGACGCTAAATTAGCGCTTATTGTTTTTACGTAGCACACGATGAACAAGAAACAGTTCCTAGTCCTCCCGCAGAACGGCCAATGAAAGGCCGCCGGAGATTCGCTATTTAATATCTAACGACACACGTATGCGCTGTAAAAAAAATATCAACTCGATTGACCTAATGAAAAGGCCAAGACCAAACAACGTGGCAGGCTATTGTGAGAGCTTTCACGATTGTAGCATTCTCAACGAACAAGAGCTTCAGCGGCAAGGTTAAACCTGTTCTGCATAAGTCAGCGAGCGACAGTTTACAAGCAGCGTCAATTTGAAGAAACGCGCGCATGTACAGCCCTGAGTCAGCTGCTAAGAGTGGTGGAGGACGGATTCCCGTCGCGGTCACAGTAACTGCCTCGCTGCACAAGACTGAAACATTAATTTTTTTTCCTAGGCAGAAGAACTGTCACGGTACTACAAACATTACTAGGATAGCCAACTCGTCATGTAGGAGCAAATAAAAAACAACTATATGACACAGCACGTATTCACGACTATAATGCACCAACACCAGCTTTATTACACCACCCTAGCCGCTCAGACAGTCGTCTATAACTCACGTTGCAACACAACGCGTGTCTGGAGCATGAATTCTTGCGCAATGCGACGCGTGTTGCGTCGACGTCAGATGCGTTCGCGGCTTATCTGCGTTATCGCACGAATGGCTTTCCAATAACGGCGGGTGCTTCACGAGGCGCCTTCTTTCTCTTAGAGTAGTCGGGACTGAGGAACACCAGGCTAGCGACACGCTCTCCAGGCCGACCTCTCCTCCTTTCTCTTCATTTAAAATCTACTCCTCCTCTCTACTACTCGGGACTCTGCCGTGCAGAAGATCAACGAGCGGCGGTTGACCCTTCATCTGCTTGCGTTTCCCATCGCATCCGCCTCCCAGACTGCGTGTGGCAACACGGGCACACATGGCTCGACGCGATCGATCGTTTAATGTCACCTGCATAGCGCTCGAGGCGCTGTTCACCTTTCCTTTTTTCCACGTGTACTGAGTGAGGACTCTTTCATCGGCACAACGTATTCACTTTGCTCGCAGAGGATGGTTTAATGTCTAAAACGAGGAAGGAGGATGGGTGGGGGTGATTAAGCATTGCTGTTAAACCTTCCTGTTAAACCTGTTAAGTCTTCTGTGGTCCTCGATTGCGTTTTCCTCCTCTTGCTAACCATTTCGTAACTCTAATGGTCCAAAGGTTATCTAACCGGCGCATTGCATGACCTGCCCAGCTCCATTGTTTTTCTCTTGATGTCAATCAGAATGTCGTCTATACCGTTTGCTTTCTGACCCAAAGCGCTCTCTGTCTGTATCTTAACGTTATGCCTAGCAGTCTTCGTTCCATCGCTAAAAGGTCAGGTTTAATTTCGTGACGCTACAGAGCGGGCTGTGATGGTCGCAGCAGAGGAGACCCCAGGATTAATTTTGACCATCTAAATTTCTTTAACGTGCACTCACACCAAATGTAGACGTTCTTGAGTTCTCCCCCCTTTTCTGCATATTGGGTTGACAGCCAAACGTTATGGAAACATAAGCCAGTGACGAAGGTTACCAACATTTTATTATCAAAAGCTGCCACGAATTCAAGTGTCATCAATCAAATCGATCAAGAAGGTCTCAGAGCATGCCTTATCGCTGCCCTCTGTTTGACTGTTTGGTATTGAAATATAATTTCGTTATCATGAAAAAGCTGAGAAAGGTCGGCCTCAATCGGAGTTACGAGTAGCTACACTTAGAATTGGGAAAGGAAATTAGAATAAGAAGAGATTCCTGTTTCAATTCGTTGCATCTGCAAGAAGAATAACCTATGCTCCTTGAGACTCGAGCTTACAGCCTGCTTCTAGCAAGCATCATGTAGTCGAGAAACTCGGATAGCAAAATAGCCTTTTGACAGCTTTGTTAAGGAAGTATTAACGTGGTGTAGACCGGGACACTCGACTCCCTAGGTTTGAAACATCTGGGAAATTCGGGATGGCTTGGCGCTTTGAGCAACCCACTTGCAAAACCAAACTCATCAGTGCGCATACGTTGAACAATGAGAACAGCTGCAAAACAAGCAACGCTGCCTGTCATGAATTTGGCTGACAAAAAAGTGTACGCACGATTCACTATAGTGTATATTGTGTCTCTACGAGGCCTCGCGGAGTGATGCGTAGCTCAGATTGTGATACTTATCGCAACATGAACAATGATATTAGTAATTTGTGTCTTGATTCTTTATTCAGCAAGCACTAACGTAAATATGCAGCGCTAATGTTGAAAGTGGATCCCAGGTAAGAGCTCTTCGAGAACTGTTATGCCCCTTAGTGTTTCTTGCGGAGGCAAACATCTCTTTGGCCGCAATTTCGAGTCCATCTAGCGGGTAATCAGCACGAACTGGATGCTCACGTTGGGTGAAATATTGCAGAGGGCACTCACAGGAAAGTCTTAAGATCCATCTAAAGAAAGGTGATAGCTGACTCGGCGCCAACAGCAACGGCGAAGACGGCGTGACGAGGACTACAAGGTCAACGACGAAGCTATGATGACGAAAACAGTACGATTATGGCACGATGGTTCCCACGTTCACACATTTGCTGTAAGAAAAACACGATGAAGATGATCGCGATGATGCTACCTGTGAGAGATGCCGCGAAAATTAGCTGAAGCAACCTTTACAGCTGTCGCTGTCCCACAGCTTCCTCAGACAGCTACGCAATGTGTTTCGGATGTGCAGCAGATGCAATGTGCAGCAGCATGCGTTCCATATTTACAGAATAAGCTGCACGAATGCATGTGCCCGAGAACCTGCGACCGGTTGTTTTTTCGTCCACTTTCACTTTCATTAATTCATCACTTCTTTATTTCAAATAATAAGTGCATGTAATTTACCCTATGCTGCCCTTGGTGCATTTGTTTGTTGGCTTCTTTTGATTATTAGAAATCGGGCCCTCGGTTTACTTTCTTCTCATTCATTACATAGCGAGGCCTCGAATCTGGCAGCATTGATGCCTTCGGGTAGAACGTGCGGGTTCATTAACCAGTTGCCTTCACCCAAAAATATCACGTGCGCGTGACGCCTGCGACCAGAAAGGACGTTCCACATCCGCCATCAAGGCTGTGAGGTGTGGCGCTGGCTAACACTCCCAGGTTGAATTCTAGTGCATAAACATAAATATCCCAGAAAGTGGATGGGAAAACGGCGCAAGGCTAGCTCAGTTGGTAAGACCGTCGCACACGTAATGCGAACATGTGCGTTTGTGCCCCACCAGCGGCCAGTAGTTCTTTCACCCACTTTCATTTTCATTAATTTATCATTTCCTTAACTCAATTAATAAATCCCTGCAATTTTTTCGTTGCTGTCATTGCTGTCTTTGTTTGCTGGCTTCTTACAAGAACGCATGAATGTCATACAAGTGGTTGTTTTCATGCCCTATGACAAGAAAAACTACACCGAAGTGCAACAGAGAATGGCTTGGTACATTCAGCCGTAATGTCAAAAGCGAAGACCCAGCCATTCGTTGGTTTGGCCCCCTTAGTTTCTTGCGGCGCCGTGGTCGTCTTACGTTTCCCTTTTCGTAAGCACTGCCCATGCGCACAGTCCGAAACGCGAAATCTAATACTATGTTATTGTATTCGAGGCTCGGAATATAACAAGGCCTGCCGGTTGAAAACAGAACATTCGAATGCATGCGCTGTGCTCCGTATTTGTTAGAGGTGCGTAATCCATTACGGACAAAAAAAATTGTGCATTTTATCTTTCATTAAAAAGCTGTGGCCACATTTCCAAAACCTTTCTTTTTTTGCCACTGTCGGCTGTACACAAATGCCTTATGGAACATGATTGCCTTTGAGGATAACAATTATGACGCACAAGCACTGGCAAACAAGATGTTATGATTTGCTTAAGATCTCAACGGCGACATTATGCAAGCTGTCTATAATGGCGTCACTGGTACATAGGTAAGTGAGGTGGCACTGAAGCGGACTCCACGTGAACGAAGGTTTGGCGAAAACAAGCGACGGGTTGTAATTTGAATTGCGATTGAACAAGGCGTAGAAACTACTTCTTGTTTTTTCGAACACCAGTACGTTCTAGCAATTAGGAGATGAGCAGAGAAAACATTGTGGATTGCCATTCGGTCGTGGAGTATAACGTTCGGTGTGTGTTTTTTCTTTTCTTTAGCAGGCATCCAACGTTTAATGAAAAAAAGATTGTAGCACAAAAAAGACGAGCGATCCCTTGTCTTATGTTGCTTCACATATTTTATAACTTAGGCATGGCTTTGATCACTTGTCACTGTAAGCCCACTAGCTTTATTTAATGCCCCCATGCATTTGCCAGCCTATATAATTTCACAAAAGAGGCGCTATGAATGTATGCTCTGTGTGTACGTTACGTGTTCACAGCAGCAAACAGGTTCAAACTATGCTAATGATCACTGGTATTTGTATGTCTGTAAAATGGGTACTTGTATATTTGAAAGCTACTGGATTGAGTCAGCGTCTGTGATCCGGACTGAGTGACCGAACGATATCCCCAGTAGACTTTCTCTTCCTTTAATCTTTCCATCCCCTTTCCCTTTTCCCAATGTAGGGTAGCTGACCGGGCTCAGTCCTGGTTAACCTCCCTACCTTTACTTTATCATTTGCTCTCTCTCTCTCTCTCTCTACAACCAATAGCCACTCAGAAGACACCATTTCATCAGGTTGGTATGGACTTGCTAGGATCATTCCCCACGTCTTCGTCTGAAAAGCAGTGGATTGTGGTCGCTACTGATTGCCTAACACGGTGCTGCGAAACAAAGGCACTCCCAAAAGCTACCGCAGCAGACGTCGTTCAATTTTTCGTGCACAGCATCGTCCTCCGTCACGGAACGCCAGCGGTCGTCATTACTGATCGTGGTATAGCTTTCTCCGCAGAGATGCTACAGGAAGTCTTGAGGCCAAGTGGCACTGCGAATTGCTCAACGACGGCTTACCACCCCCAAACAAATGAACTGACCGAACGCCTGAACAAAATGATAGCGGATATGCTATCAATGTATGTAACCATTGACCACAGGAACTGGGACGATATCCTTCCTCACGTCACTTTTGTGCAGAATACCGCAATTCAAGAAAGTACAGGATTCACCCCGTTTCACTTAGTCCATGCTCGAGAGGTCACTCCGCTACTCGACACCATGCTCCTTCCCGACAACTTGGGAATGTTTCACATGGATGCTGCCATGTTCGCTCAGCGCGGCGGGGAGGCCCGTCAACTCACGCGCTGCTGTATTCAGTGTTGCCAAACCACAGACGCACGCCTCTACAACCTTCGCCACCGTGAGGTTGCCTACAATTCTGGCGACGAAGTGTGGGTGTGGACCCCCGTGAGACAACGCGGCATATCCGCAAAGTTGCTGCGTCGTTACTTCGGTCCTTACAAGGCTGTACGGCCACTCAGCGACGTTACCTACGAAGTTCTCCCAGAAGGCAGCTCAAAAAACTCCCGTCTGCTTCCTCAAACTGATGTCGTTCATGTTTCAAAACTCATACCATATTTTTCGCGCCGTGACTAGACCGTCGAGTGACTACTACATTGCCGTCTTAGCATCGTTGTTTTTGTTGTTTTTGTTGTTTTTGTCCGTTTTTGTTGTGTCCTGTCTTTCTTTTTTCATTCTTTGTTTGACAGCTGCAGATTGTTATTGCGCGTGACGACACATTTCTGTCATTTTTCTATTTTTTACCCTCATATACAACATCAAGCCGACGCTTCTTTAGGCGGCAGGTGGGTGGGGGAGGGGGGGGTAATGACGTATGCCATGTCACATGAGTCTTCCGCTGTGGCACGTACACGTTTGAGTGGTTGGAAGAAAAGGAGCTCATGGGTGTCTATGTTGTTTCGCCCGTGACAATATGTACAGGCACGTGCACATTCTCACGTAGGTCGAGCGTTGTGAGCTCTAAACTACCCCAGACGGCGAAGCGTGAACTTGAAGAGCCCCGAACAACGCGGAGACATAGATCAACAAACCGCTCGCTTCCGTCGCGTGCATTTCCCTCGAGTGTAGCCAGCTCGTGACTTCAGTTTTCCTTCGCCAGACAAGACGGTGCCACTCTTGGAATGTGCGTCGGTGGCGTGGATACATAGCCCAGAGATTGCGGCTGACGCATCGGCGTTCCTTATCGAAGACCCGGCCTTGTACCGTGCCTCCTCATATCTCGGTGGATAACGCTGTTATTATGGAGCGTGTGTACATCACGGGCTTTTGTGTGTGAGCGTTGTCGTGTTTGTGTGCGTACCTCCGTGTTTGTCTGCTCGCGTGCGTCTTTGTGCGCGTGCATCCACGCGACTGTGTCGCACACTGCCCTTGTGTCAGACTTCCGCCAACAACACGTCACTATGGCTTGTTTCCCATTGTATACCACACAGAGGTCGAATGAGCGACAGCGGTGAACCTGCAAGTCAGTGACAACACTCACAAAACGAAAACGAGGAGAATGGAAGACAGCGGAAGAAATGCCCTTGCAGATCAAATATCAGGGCAACGGAGTGTCACCAATTTTTCATGCAGAATCGTAGCTGATATTGCACCATTGCTCTTCTATCAAATTCATTTTGCAGGAAGGAACACGAACGCGTGGCACACTATGGTTAACGAGAACTGACACCACGTGATTCGCATATACACAGAATTCACAACCTCAAGGGTTGTTCGAAGGAAAGCTTTAAACTTACGGCACGACAGGTGTCAAAGCTGCGGGATGTTCTTGAACAGGGCCTCTGCTTTGTGTGCTATTCTAATGTACAAAGCAGAGGTACTGTATGATACCTGTACTGCTGCGGAGTACAGGGAGTACAGATATCAATGAGACTTTAGAAATAACGGAATAACTTTTGTGCGAGTACATTTCCCGTCTCCCTCCGTCTGTCTGTCTGTCTGTCTCCCTCTCTCTCTCTCTCTCTCTCTCTCTCTCTCTCTCTCTCTCTATATATATATATATATATATATATATATATATATATATATATATATATATATATATATCGATAGATAGATAGATATATAGATAGATAGATAGATAGATAGATAGATAGATAGATAGATAGATAGATAGATAGATAGATAGATAGATAGATAGATAGATAGATAGATAGATAGATAGATAGATAGATAGATAGATAGATAGATAGATAGATATACAGATGCGTGTGTGTGTTCAAAATTATACAGGGAGTATTACGTGCCAAAATCACGATCTGATTATGAGGCATGCCACAGTGGGGTATTCCAGATTCATTATAACATGCCCACAATGCGCGCTACACGAGCGTTTTGCATTCCGTTTGTCATTAGACTGCGGCCTCCCGCATGGGATCGGACCCGTGACCTCGTGCTCAACAGCCCAATGCCATTGTGCATGTGTATGTGCAGGCGTGTGCGTGTATGTGCAATTATTATTTCTATCGCACCTCATCATCTGCTTTACCTACGCAGATTGCAACGATGAGGGGGACTGTTGATATTGAAGCTGTTGCCGACCCAAAGTTTAATCTGCTCTCCGAGCAATCCAACTAATCACGTGATCGTTATTCGGCCGAATATTGGTTGCACTGCCTGGTCAAGAATGAAAGCATCTCTAAGCGCTCTGAGCTTGAACGCCGCGCTCTGAATTAATAAAGCAAATGTGTACCGTGCGCCACTAACTTTTTACGAGACAAACCTAAGCCACGTTGCGAGAGCGCTCAGATCGCTCGAAAGGGACTACTCGAGTGTACCATCAAATACGACTATTTTAGGCGGGTCACCGCGTTTAAAACTAACATGCCTAATCTTCTCGGTGGAGCATGAATGCCTTTCATTAAGATAACTAATCGGTCAATGGTAGAACATAGCACGACTTACCGTCCCAGCGGTTCACTTGTATAACTTCTTCTTTTTTCTTTGCTTGTCGTGTGGACTGTTATTGCTGTTTAAGAAGGAGTTTCTAGCTTTTGCAGAAAAACATGTTTTTGAGTCATGGTCCGTCCTTCACTACAAGAACTCATGCCTAATCAGTTTGGTTGAAGGCTGAACAAAATGAGCAATCGCCATTAATTTTTATAGACACATGTAGTGGTTTTACCGGAGATGCACTCACTTCTGCTAGATCGGCATGTTTAGCGGACTGGGTTAACCGTCGATAAGGGCATCTTATGCCGTCGGCCGTGTTTAATGGCCTTCGCATTATTCCGAGTGCGTTATGCTGGGCGGGAAAGACGGGAGATGGGCTGCAACACATTAAATTATGCATGTGTATATGAAAAGACAGCAGTGTTAGGCGCGCATGGGACGACACGGTCACGTTTCTTCGTCTTCAGTAATGAACGACGTGTTCCGTGGGAGTAGATTTTAAAAGGCTGGAGCGGTATTTTTTACCCGAGAGGCATTACCTAAGAAACTGGCAAGACAGCCAGTTAGAATGTTGCTGACACACAGCTACCTCCTTATTAAGGCCAGAGAAATAGAAGGATATATAACAAAGGCAGGGATGCTGACCAGTCAGGAGTCCGGTTGGCTACCCTGTGCTGGGGGAAGTGAGAAGCGGAATAGAGAGAAGGGAGAGAGAGGGGGGGGGCGGTATAGAGACGTGCACGGACAGTACCAAAGTGAAAGCCGCTCGTACAAACCAGACGTTCTGAGAAAGCACAGAAGTGCCTTCATGGCCTTCTGAGCCGATCATCGGCGAGTACGGTGTTCTAGCGCTGTCTGTTCGCTCAGAGGATGATAATCTAGTTTCCTGAGTGCGTTGGACATTGATGGTCTTTGGGCTTCAAATTGAGGACAGTGGCACAATAAGTGGTCCGCGTTCTCATCGCGTCCGCAAACACCAGAGGCAGGACTGTCAGTCATTCCAATTAGTGCTTAGCGAAAGCTTATTCAGCACTAATTATTAGGGCCGAAGCCTTAGTGGCTCATGCTTAAGAAAATCCGTTTTTCGGCATTATCGAAAAATTGGCCGCCCGGCGTTATGGCGCCAAAATTCAATGGCACGAAAATTGATGGTGCCACCCATTACCATTGATGGGACTCGAACCCACGACTCTGGTAGGAGTCAAATCAACGACCGATTGTGGGAGCCAAACCCACAACATTTGGTGTTAATTACGGCAAAGTTAATTAAGGCACTCGTACCCTCGACCTTTGCTGGGACCAACATTCAATGATACCTAAACTGATGTTGCCACCATTGATGACATTTATGATCGCACCCTCGACAATTGGTGGTTCGTCAAATCCACGACCTTTGTTGTTAATTAAGGCATGCTTAATTAATATAAAGTTAGTCAAGGTATTCGAATTCACGACCGTTGGTGGTAGTCGGACACATGACCTTTGGTGTTAATTAAGAAGTTAAGGCACAGCTAATTAAGATAGAGGCATTTACGGCACTCGAACGCGCGACCTTTGGCGGAAGTCAAACCCTCGATCTTTGGTGGGCCCAAAATTCAATAGCACCAAAAACATTGTTGCCACTATCGATCGCCTAACCTACGACCTTTGGTGACAGTGAAACCGTGGCCTTCAGTGTTAATTAGGGCGAAGGTACTTAATCCACAGTTAATTAGGGTACTCATACCCACGACCTTTCGTGGAAGAAAAGCAACAGGAAGTAACAACGCGTTCTTCGAATGAGAATGTCAAATAATGTAATGAATATCTCGCGAGCGCGCAGGCTTTCGCGTTCACCGTCTTTGGCGTGTGCTAAGGTAACTTTCAACTTTCTTTAATTCATTGCTCCAGCCTCTCTGACCTGTTCGCTGCGTCACCGCTGCTAATAGAGCGGTTTCAAAATTTTGGACGCATCAACAACATTCTCTTCTATGAGAGTGCGTCCCTTATACGTTTATTTCTGTGCACTTTAATGATCGTAGGAGATGAAAAGTGATCCTATACCATCAAGTACAGCGTATCTCATAGCTTTAGGAAATCCCGATTAGATCATACTAATGACAATGCTTGTTATTAGGACAAAAAAAGTAAACACATGAGAAGCATTAGATAATTTTTATAACGATGAGCATTTCTCCCTCTTGTCATGATTCTGAGCGAGCGTACAAATGTTTTCGAAAAGAATGCAATACGCGTCACACCTTCCGCGAAACATCGTTCTTCCGATCCTCATTCGATCGGTTCCATGGTTATCTCGTTGTCATTAAGTCTCATCACATTGGACTGCCTCTCTGTGCTGTTTGTTTTACTTTTGTCTCGTACACGGCTCTTGTTCGGTATTAATAACAGGACCATCTAGGTACGCGTTTCTCTAATGAACATCTGAAGGTCGAGGCCACCATGCTGTATTGTAGAGGAGCGGATAAGCCAGTGTTCGCACACAAGGGCAACAACGAATAATGGATACGGAGGAGGGGAAAGCGAGAGAACTGCAACAAACGAAGTAAAAGGGAAGAGCCGCCGCTACATGTGCCATCGCGTCGTACCGCTCACGCGAAAAGCCACAGGCTTCCCTCGCGCACTGCGCATGAATCGCAAGCGAACGCGTGACGTCATCGCTGACGGTAAGGCACTTCCGTGATGACGTATGCGGCCGCGTCGCTTAACCGGCTTAGCCAGCCGCACGCGTGTGTCTTCAGTAGCCCCGGGAATAAGCAACGCGCAGGCGCCGTATTTGGGACGCATCAATGAGGCACCAATTAGGTGGATACGAGAGTGCTGCGGCTTCCTGCGAGCTGGCAAAAACAAGTCGTATAGCTGCGTTGTTTTCGAGTGGGCGGGGTGTCACTGCGTCGGGCGCCGAGCAAATGGGGTTTATGAGAAGGGCACTCAACGACCTCCTGTCATAATGGTGGCTTACGAAAACGGACAGCAAAAAGCGGTTGCTTTCTTGCGTGCGCTTGGGGTACACGTGGGCGAGTCTTTGATAATGCCGCTGAACGTTGTCGACGAGCTACGTGACATACGACACACTGTAGTCACGTGTAATATTCAAAATGTCAGTATGTATGCTAAGGGAGACGTGCAACGTTGAACGCTACGACAGGGCACGAGCTCACGGACAGGCAAAGTGCTCTGCAGTTTGTTTCACTGGTGATATCGCTGTCTTTCTTTCTTTTCGTTTTTACTGGCGGAAGCATTGCGTTTGCGCAAGAGTACCGTGGGGTGCCATGGCGTCGGCTTGCAAATTTGTTCAAAAGTGTGCAAGCTGGCACGACTTCCCCTCTCTACACTGAGGAACCCGTGTCAAGTGGCGGAATATACTAAATGTACCTGTTTACGTAGGAGATGCATACAAAATAGTGCATCCATTGGGTACAATGAGCTTCAACGGAAGCAGGTTGTTTTCGGCAGCTTTACAGAATGTCAACGTTATTGTTATAAATGATGTGCCATTCTAAAGTGTTTTCGTAGGACCGCATTTTTTAATACATGCAGCGGCACTGTTCAAAGGATCCTGAGGTTTCAGTAATATGCTACTCAACTCTCGTTAGGATGTGCTTATCTTCCCAGCACAGGATTCGCAATAACGGAGACCAGATGCGCACGTCAGACAAAATGTAGAGCCTATAGTGGTCTGAGTCAAAGGATTACCCACCTGCGATTAATTGTCTTTATAATTACGGAAGCCGAAACGACACCGAACGTGTTTTCTATGATGGAGGATTTTCGTGATGGGTGATTAACATTGAGTAATTATCGCAGAGGATTTCAAATGGATTAAGAAAATTAGGCGACTACTCCAGCGTACGCAATTCGACGATTGTAGCGCAGTATTCACCAACCGGTGTGAAATGGAGGCACTGATGTCGGGTAACGTCCCACCTAAGTGCGCGGATAATATGATCCATTCGGTGGCCCACTGAGTTCGCAAACTTGTCTCGACTTGAGGCTTATACTCGACGGCACCCTATGTAGAACTGAGTCTCCATTCAACCTGAAAAAGAATCCTCGCCGATTCTCACAATGAGAAAGCGGCTGAGTAATGGGCCTCTACATCTCTGTTATCGCGCTGGGAGCGCTTGGTTAGGCAATTTTCGCAAAAAAATGGAAGAGCGGAGTAAATAAAGCCCAGCGAATAAATCAGCCGAATGCCCGCGCTGCTTTCTATTTGTTTCAGTGGACGTGGAGGGTCGAGTGGGTAGGTTTTCAAGAATATGCAGCTGAGAATATAAATTGGGTTGCTGGAGAACCTAACTTCGTTGTTCAGGAAAAAAAATTGTTTGGTTGCGAAAACTTAAGCCCGGAGGCTCCTTCTTGAGGAAGAGATTGAATCGTTTTTACAGCGCCCCGATAAAGCAAAGTGGGAGCAAACTTGTCTTTTCAAGGAATTTATTTCTTTGCGGAATCGTACGATCGAATTACCATAGCGGAGAGTGCTAGACAATACGCGTGTAAGGTCCCGCGATTTCTTAAGTTCAAGTGTGCGTGCGAAAATGAGCCCACATTGCTCGTTGTAGAAAGGATATACCGCAACGCAGTAGTGACAAGCTACGGCTGAGTTCAATACACGAAAAACGACCGTGCGTGGCTGGCCCGGTGCCAGCAGTGCAAAACATAAGCGTACTTTCAGGCCTGGATGCCGACGACAGCGCACAATCGTGAGGGACTCTACGCGAATTTTCGCCTCTGTTGTGACGCCTGTGGAGGCGGTGCTACGGTCGTGTCCTCACTCTCGGAGGCACTAATTTACGATGAGCGCACGTCTTTACTCGGTTATCTATTGTTCGTTTGCGCCGGCTTTCGTTGTGAGGAGACCTTTATCCATTTCCGGCTGGCCGGTTTCGCGCATAGCGCAAGCGAGGCCTTTAGGCATAAGCAGACTTTAGTGGGGAGATCCTTGCCAATTCTCGAACTTCTTCTTTTTTTTGCGTAAAGGCGAGAACGAAGTTGTTTCGAAGAAGCTTGGAGCACGTGAAAGCAGTTACTGTTGCGGTAACATACCATCACGGGATTTTGTCGCTCGTTCTCCTTGTAACACGCCGCCTACCCGAGAACATGATGAGTCAGAAATCATGATAGACGCCTTGTTGCGTCATAGACTGGACATTTTCCAAAAGCGATGGCCCAAGGGAGGTTTAAGGGATTGGTAGTGGCGTCGCGTCAGAGGTTTGTGAAGTTCGACGTGAGGTGATGTATTCTGCAAGTGACGATATGCACGAATTGTCAGAGTAAACGTTGGCATGGTATCGAATACTTGTTCGAATACTTCGACTGCGCGGTTGCGTTGTCTCCGAAATCCTCGATATTTATTTTCCAGAGAAAACAGAGAGAAAAAGATAAAGAGGAAAATATGAAACAAAATGCAAAAGGCTTCCGGACGGCCGCCCAACAGCGCAAGAAACTCGGCGATTCCGAATACCATTGTCCAAGGCTGTTTGAAGAGTAGCGACAATGCGCACTTGCCTGCAACATACAATCGCATTTCGGCATTGTAGCACAGAGAACTAGCGCATGAATGACAATAACCGGACAAAAACTACAAAAAGAAAAAAAACAGAGGTACATTATTGTATACTAAATGCATATACATCTGTATCACATACTAACTAATACTAATACTAATAATAATAAAAAATTGTCCTTGTTATTCACTGCACCTATCTTATCGCTTTTATGAAATGTTGATTGCACTGCACCTATCTTATCGCTTTTATGAAATGTTGATTGCTTCTTCATGCTCCTATCGGTGCGCTAAGGTAGTCTAAGAAGTGCATCAATGTGGTTACTTATGATAAGCTTGAAGGAATCCTTGTGCTTATTTTCGAGTGGTAGACGATACGGCTAGTACAGGCGCGAAGCACGAGGTAGTGCATTACGGAGCGCGATACGTTAAGGTTTTGTTGCGTAGCACGTGGTCGAGTTAACGATAATTGATCTGCTGCTAGATCATTCGATGCATATTTGCAGCCGAATTAACGCAAGTAAGCTGGTCAGTACATTTACGGGTGCGCGATGAACTTATTAAATGGAATTATTGGCAATGCTATGATGCACTTAAAAGACTCAATAGGACCTTTCTTGGACTTTCCTTGACACATTGCAGCTTTTAGTGCAACAATGCGAATTACCCTTTTTTTGACGATTCAAGACTGCCCGCGACAGGTCATTGTGCTAAGCAACAAATAAAACAGATAGATAACAAAAATATTCAGAGAAAGAAAAAAACGTGTTATGTTGAGCTAGATTTGAATTTCATTTTAGGAATAGTTAAGCTAGTCCGCGAGGTATCAGAGAAATGCCAATCGTTTTTTTTTACGTGAAATAATTTATTTAAATGTGAGAGAATAAGGCTGGTTTCTTTATTAGAACTGCTATTCAATGGAGGTGATTAGTAGCCTTTGTTTAAAAGAACTTTGATGCAACGATTCTGCCTAGGAAAAAGAAATCCAGTTATATGAGCTAAAAAAGAAAGATCTAGATTACATGGTATTTATGGGCCTCGGAGACTTCTAAAGGTAGCTCATGAATGGCTGACGATTCTTCTGACAGGTTCCAACAAAAATAAGATTTTTGTAAACTCATATCCACTTTTAAATTCTGCGGTGAGAACGACAAAGTGACATAAATTGACTGCTATAAAGAATGTAACAGCATACACCCCTTGCCAAAACACAAACAAGAAATAAACGCAGGAGTAGCAAAAATTTTAGAAAGAAGTCATGCGGAATCTTTTCGCACCAGCACTTCCAAAATCATGAACCCTCAAATTTCGCAGAATTACCCACACTGCAATCTCACTAATGCAGCAAGCGGGTTTCTGTGTCTGAAAGCTTGACGTTGCACTACTAAATTTGAAAATTGACTTCTTTACAGGTTGCGAAATGATGAAAAGCGGTAGTTTTACTAATCCTTTACCGGAAGTTAATGTGATTCGATATGCGCCATAACCCCGAGAGGGACTCTATCTACTCGTCCATCTTTCCATAAGCCAGTGTTTTGTCGGCCAATGTAACCCGCCACAAACTGCTGTTCATGTTTACGAGGCTATCAGAGTGCACAGGGTTCTCGCACAGGATAACCATGTGGTTAGATTTCAGCGTACTTCATCGCATAACATACCAGAGGCGAGCAGAACACTTAATATAACTATATTCCAAAAAAAGAACTACAGAACATAGGCAATTCAAGACTAGAAGGCAAAAAAGTGCTCATTGTAAAAATCATGACAATGTAATGTCGCCTCACCGTGATGGCTTATTTGCTGAGTATAATTGCACATCTTCCCAACTAACTCCTGTCTGGGTATATTTTGAAGGCGGAAATGTATTTTGTTAATGGGGCTGTTCATGTTAATGGGCCTGTGTTAATGGGCCTGTTAACGAGCATTTCAGTGCCAAAAAATAATTTTCGAACACAAAGATGAGCTGATGCTGGACTGCTCAGAGATGGTTAAAGTCTGAAGTAACTTGCATTGAAACCGTTGTAATCTCGAGAAAGCCATCCGCCGGCGGCGACAAGGGCTGTTGCAAAGGTGGCAAGTAATTATAGGCTCGGCGGTTCCACCACATGCTTTTTTTGAGCTCCCACCAGTATACGCATAAGTTCTAGTGGGATTTTATCTCACCTCGATGCTACCGCCTATGGGGGGCACGTGTTTGAAAATACCCCACGAAGTTTTTGTCAGAGTGTGGACAAGGTCTTCTTAAAGGGGGAAGGAGGCATTAAAGGGGAATATTCAGTCAATCTGTATTTGTAAATTAGGTTGATACAATAGCATATTGGCCACTTATACCGGAAGAAGATACTTCGTAAGCTAGAAAATGCACTATAACGAAACGCAGGTGGCGACACGAGCCACAAGTTCTCGAACTAGCTCGTCGTGACGTAGTACGTTATGGTAGTGTTGGCTCGGATCTACTTATTTATCTGTCCAGACGGAATACATTCCATTTTAAGGGCGCCAACAATCAAACCAAGTGAGCTTTGAACATTGTTTACGCGTGTAAAAAAATGCCAACATCATATTACGAAATCCGCAGCGCAGCTCAGATGTACCCGATGTATCGTTTTAGCGCCTAGAATTAAAAGAAACTTCACATTCATTTTCTCCAGTATTCATTTAACATTATATCCCACCAAAAAAATACAGTTAGAGTTTTCAAAGAATGTTTTTTTCAGTCTAAATTGATTTAGTTCTCCTCTTTGTTGAGTCTCTTCAACCGCAGCTGTTGCCTCATACTGGTACGTGTGCCCGAAAAAGACCGAACAGAACAGGTTTCCGTTGAAAGTGCTCTGAATAGCTGACGCTGTAAACGTCACTGCTCGTGAGGTCAACGCTCACGAAATATACTCAGGCTTTTGAGCACGAGACTCCACAAGATCCAAAAGATGTGCACAACACTAATTATGCGATAGAATTCGCTCAGTCTACGCTATGCGCTATTCAGCTCCAAATGATCCAGTGGCAGGTGTTTTGGGCAGCCTTTTGTGTCATGTCTATAGATGGGGGACAAGTATTTGAATGGGTATGTGAATATCATGGTTTACAACATATCTCTTTACGGTACCGCTGAATGTTACTAAAGTGCAGGGGTTATGAATATTTTTGGTAATTTAGATATGTACGGCGCTCTCATAGTCTTCGTTTTCTCGTTCTTTGAAGCGGCTCTTCCACCACACATTTCTAATATACGGCGTGTGTTTTTACTCCACACAGATTTAAAGCAAACGTTATGAGAGCAGCAAGAGCAGTGTTTTAACAGAGGAGCTCCTGGGCGAGATCGACATACTTTGCTGCGAATAGCATGACCTTCAGAAAACTAATTACGAACCATTAATTTTTTCACTTTCTTATTAATGCCTTGCGGGAATTCCCTAAACGGCAAAGTTCGAGGCAGCCACATTTTATTCTACTCCAATTTTTTTTTTAATTTCCCAAATCACACGTAATTCAAGATATTCATGATTCATGATATTCACGTCGTAATGTGATCGTTATCCAGGGATTTGTCAAAGCAGAATACCAGTGTACTGTTAAGGAAACAGATATGCATGTGTTAATATTAGACAGTTTGGTGGAGAAGTTATTGTACGAGGTATGAACATATAACTCAACGAAAACGTCAGTCCAATCAGTGTTTATACTAAATTACTACACTTATGTTGATTTCAATTCGATTATCGATTCATTTATTCGAAAGCTTCGAACATCTGCGCATCCATACTTCTGACGTATTGCTGTATGCTGATTTCCCGAGACACTATGGCCTTCATCAGTGGCGTAGAAAAATAGACCCCGCATCGGCTCTCCGTAATACAACGGCAGCTAAGAGCACCGCTATGCCCTCCTTTCAGCGCACCAAGCAATTAGGAAGCATGAAAGATGGCCGCTGTTTGCGTGAGTATCTGTGTTCGCTGCGCTCTGTGGTGTTCACGCGCATTGGCGAGACATGCGTGCCAATACGAGAAATGCGCGAGAAGTGCGCGAGAAATGGCGTTCAGCAAGCTAACCAGCTATGGAGAGCAAGCTGCAGGCGTTCGTATACGGCCATGCTGCCGGCAGCGTTCGCGTAAGCTTTCAAACAATACGGCGCGCTGCCCATTGTGCTGCTGTCGATGAGACGAGAGTATATATCGAATACTTCAAACAGAACTCGTGAGCCGTAAAGGCTTATTCCGATGGTTGTTTCGAATGGGAGTTTGGGTTGATAGTTTGTGAACAAAATAGGAAAAGGGAACTGGAGGGGGCGTGATTGTCGAGACAATGTGTGAAATGCTTTGGGAGAAAGTTGGAAGTGGTACAGGGGCTGTCCAGTGAACGCGCTTGAGATACAACTAGAAATAGTTAGTTGCTCCCGCAGTACTTGCCTCGAGGTTTCCACGAACTTGTCAGTTTGCTTTCTTTTCCGAAATTGGCTTACACACATGGCGTTTTCTTATTCTTTTTTTCTAGGAGCCCGAGTCTGGTTTTATTTTTCATATACAGGAGAAAGTTGCCAACAGCCTCCCGCATGGTCTCCGCGGTTCGTTGCCCCTTCGCATCAGACAGAGACAAAGGTGAACAGCCGCTGAACTTCCGCCACCTCGTGAGAAGCAAGAGTGGCTGTTTGGATGCTTCAGGCGTTCCTTTTTTCTTCTACGTAGAAAAGCGCCAGCGCGCCAACGCACATACTTTTTCCTGTCACTGCTTTCAGGCCTAACACCCCTGTCATCTGCTCAATTCTGTTGCGCTTGGAGGATGTAATGAGCAGCCTTCTAAGCAAAGCGCTGCAACGCAAAAGGCTAGGCTGCATAAAGGTTTCTTAGAACAGCGGTGGCTCCTTCCTCGTCACTTAAAGCGCTTAAAGGGCTTCATGAAAGAGCATCATTCGTTTGCGTCAGATGCGCATGTGATCCGCCACCATCGCATGTTCTTCTTCTTTTACCGCCATTTTTTTCTGCTATTATTTTCTTTTCTTGTCTCTTTTTCTTCGCGATACATATTTGTGTGCCGGAATAGAGGTGCCTATTTGTGCTCTAAGACGGTCTGATTTACGTGGTCACACGTCATTTATTAACGAAGTTGCGAACCTTAATAAGAATAGTGACCACCTAAGCTTGCAGTGATGTGTGACGCAGTTGGTTCCGAAAGGCTTTCTCAACTATAAGCTCAAGATTATCCGTCGCGGTTCTTACGGATGGAAGATAACGTAGAAAACTTGCTAACGACTGAAGGATTCGTTAAAATGACGAGAACTATAATGACAAATCAATCATTTTATGTTACAAATGTTTTGTTATCGCAACATATTCCTCAATGCAGAGAAAGTAGGGCGGTTAGCAGCGTACTGAAAGAGGACATTGCACCCCCCCCCCCCAGCCCCCTTTTCAAGGACTTTCCCCTTCCAGATACCACGAGAAACTTCAGCGAAACCTTAACGAGGTAGCAGAAGTATCGGATGACACGACAGGGCTGGGCAAATACAATTTCGAATTGTATCATGGTAAAGATACAAGATACTGAGGAGATAAATATTGGAGATAGAGATACAAAATATTAAACGAGTCACTTTGTTTATATTTCGTGAAAATAGGAATGGGTGGGTTAAGGGTGACATGTGACTGCAGTTCAGGGTGTATGGTACAATTACAGCGCATAATTTAGCCCGCAGTCTTCGGAAAACTGTAACAACCACCAAGGTAAGATTCAGTTGAAATGACGAGAGCATTAGGGCGGAGCTGCATGCAAACTTAAAATATGTGGGTGAAATATGGCCTTTGCTAAAATTTCCTTAAGCAAATGCTTAAACGTTGCAAATGAGTTTTTCACATTCGAGCAATACATTGAAGTGTATGGTTTAATTCCATACAATAGAAATTCTTAACGCAACTGTTCGAAAGAAACATCTTCAGCGGAATGTGTCGTGTGATTCAGCAAGGTCGAACAATTCTGCTGTGTTTTTGGTTTATTAATAACCGCTAGAATGAGTCGACTCTGCACGGGAGTTATGACCTCACTTGCTCATCGGACCATATGTCCTTGTAAAGTGTATGCCGCTGGGTGTGAAGTGTAGGCGTCTGACAAGGTAAATGCAACGGGAGTTACCGTACCTAATGCGTACACTGCAGCGCAATACCTGTCAACCGCCTTAATTAAATTATGGGGTTTTACGTGCCAAAACAACTTTCTGATTACGAGACACGCCGTAGTGGAGGACTCCGGCAATTTCGATCACCTGGGGCTCTTTAATGCGCACCTAAATCTAAGTACATGGCTGTTATCGCACTTTCGCCCCCCATCGAAATGCGGCCGCCGTGGCCGGGATACCATGCCGCGACCTCGTACTTGGCAGCCCAACACCATAGACACTGAGCAACCACGGCGGGTCAGTCTACCGCTTTGTTCCCTGTTATACCAAAGTGGCACGATAGCCAGTGAAAACAGGCATCATGACTAGAAAAATAGGCAATGGGCAATGTCAATTCCTTCGATAATGGAGTGTTCTACATAACAAACATATATTTTATTACTTCTAGGACTCAAATTGAGTGGGAATTTATGGTATATTACAGTGTCAACTACCATGACTCTGGGCAATATATCTTATAGCTTGTATTCTCCCACTCAGAAACTTCCAACTTAAACTTCCAACCCTCGAGCAGCGCCGCAAAACAGCAAGACTGTGCCTCTTTTACAAATTTTATCACTCACTACTTCATCAGACCGACATCACGCCTGCGCATCGCACTTCATCCCGTCATGGCCATTCAAAGGCTGTTTATCCCCCTCCAGCTCGCACCTCCGCTCATCTTAACTCTTTCTTCATTCAAACAGCGAAAGACTGGAATCATCTATTTGCTGAAGCGGTGCACCACTCCAGTCATTCATCGTTCAAGGCATTTATTGAAAATATTACGTAAATATGCCCACCCCTCATGTAAAACCCCAAATGGGGTATTTGAGGTACCAATAAATAAATAAATAAATAAATAAATAAATAAATAAATAAATAAATAAATAAATAAATAGCTCGGCCCCTATGAACGAACTCTTGTGAGACAGCCGATAGCTTTTCAACTTGACAGGCCGGAATATGGCATTTCATCAATTTTATCTAGTTGATTATCTGATGGAGACGTGTGGGGGTACACCAACATTTTGCTCTGCACTATATGGTGCATTTGGTGAAGTGTAAGAAACTTTGCCTTTAGGAAGCTTATCGTCAACTTATCTTCAATTACCGGAATGTTCATTGTTACGGAAGTCGCTGTGAACTGGCAAGGGAGATGATTTATACCTGGACGCAGAAAATGATGATGGTGTTGCGACAATACATTCTCATGTTCCACGAATTCACCAAGTTCTCCTTGGCGGCATGGTGATGTTGACGACTACATGAGCGTACTAGTTACAACAATTCCGGTTGCACGTTGCCTCAATCCTCCTATGTTGTTCTGTAACATGTAAGGAGCGAATTAACATCAAAGAGCGAAAAGTCAGTGCATTATTCGGAGTACATACCGACGTATATCCAGTATCACACCGCTTTTATATTATCTTCAGATCACTGAGAAAGTAATAACGATGTCACCGTGAAAAAAAAATCACACAGCAAATTGGCGCGATGCCTTAGAACTGGTGGGGATGTACTCAGTGATTATCAAAAACACCCCAACAGAGCATACACCCACAGACACAGACCTACCACTAAATCACGCTATTCCTATTCAGCACTCAAATACAGACGCTTGCCATGCAACTAGGCAAGCTAACTTATCCAGCTTCCCGCGACAGACATCTTTTTTCTCGATTCAAGTAATAGTGTTCAGTACCATGCCGAACAGCCGAATTTCATAGAACTGAAACTTATTTTAGAACTGTATTGTCCATGCCCATATATCCCTTTCTTTCATTTCCTCTCTTAAGCCCCTTCAATCTGCGCAGCAAAACAATTGGCACGTGTGCCTGGTTGACCTTGGTTGACCTTTTCGTCTTTCATTGTATCTCTGGTTTTAATTCTTACACATCCTACTCTCATCAAGAGGTCGGAAAGCTCACACAGCGATACGGCTCCCTAAAATTATGCGAGTCAATACCCAACATCCAGTCATCAGTGTACCGCCAAGGTTAAGGTATCGTGAGAACCCGCAGTTTGAAAGGAACATTCATGCGAAGGAAATTAATGAAAACTTTTCATTGTGAGAGTATATTTTTTAAGCATGCTGCAAACACACCGCGAAGAATGCCACTGTTTCGTAATATCTGTTTTTGAATGTGCGATTGCGAATATGCAACTTGCTTTGACGACAAAATTCGTAATACGAACCTGAGTCTATGAAGAGACAAATAACATTTCGTAATATGCGCGCGTGTTTGCGACCCAGGCTTCGCTAGAAAGGAATTCCTGTGAGTCAACTCTATTTCTTACTTTTTGTCGCCATATGATCACTATGTGCTCCTGCCAGTGGCCTTCGGCCGCCGAGCGACGTTGTCAAGAGTGTCTTCTTGGAGCTGTTCGCGCAGAACAGGCTTGAACATTTCAGTGTCTTGCAGCTCAGCCGTCTATGTGGCTCCACCGAGGTACTCTTGTTAAAGAAAGAAACATAATTAGAAGCCGGTTGGATCGAAATGTTGAGCGGCACTTCCACACCATCAAAATCAAACAGCTATTTTTACGCTTGCCCGTTCAGCTCAAGGCATTTTCTTCAAAACTTGGCCCGCCACGCCCACTTTATTATTACTTCCTCCGGTACAGTTTTTCCTTCCTCCAAGTCAATAACACGGGGACTACTTCAAAACAAGACTTTCAACGGGTTTTAATATCCGGTCCCTCCTCGGGAAATATAAGTAATGTGGTGCCCGCTCTACGGGAATCCTTTTCGAGCAGCAGGCTGAACCGTCGACCCGAACTGGTTGCTTTCTACGCAATCTTTTCAGTACGTTGGTGCCCCCTGGTGTGCACCTGGGGGACCGAGAGAGAAAGGGGAGGTTCTATGGAGGCGGGGGGGGGGGGGGTAAAACGCAATGTGAACATGCCACACGCCGCAGCTCCTCTGTGCTTCGTGAATAGAAATTGGCTATACATATAGCTGACCTTTGCGTGGACGAGATTCCCGAGATCAGGCCAGTGAACTTAATGTCCATGCTGTTCTACCGCCAGCGTCGAAGTGAAACCGCATTGACTAGCCATCGCGGCTCCCATTGTCACAGCGTGTTAATAATGTTTGCACCTGTCCGTACAGTAATGACCATTCACGGAGTGTTATAAACGCTGGAGACGCAGACAGCATCAGACAGTGCCAGCGGCAGAGACGCCTTGTGACTCTGGTGGTGGTGGTGGTGGTGATGTTGAAGCAGGCGGGGTTAGCCTGGCATACATAGCCGCCAATTGTTCCACCTGATCCTCCTTCGAGTTGAGATCAGGGGTGTGTCTCTGCTCAACCACAACACACTGTAGAAACATGCTTTTCGATTGCATTTTCAACGAAGGAAAAGTAAAAAGCGAAACTTCCGCCGCGGCCTGCACCTGTACCTTTGGAATTCTGGTACGCCGACAAAATAAATTTGTTTTCGAGGTGGCTTAAGCGGTCTCACGAAACAGTGATGTAGTTCGTTTGTGCAGTCGCTTCGTGGAGCATTTGTACTTACAATGACACTGGAGAACGAGGGCGAAAGACGAGAGTACGAGAAGAACGAAGGCATCCGTTTGGCCAAACAGGTCGCACTGTCACACGTGCGCCATACTCTTCATACTTAACTTCATACTTAAGATTACGAAGGGAAGGTTTAGTGCTGCACTCGCTCAGCTGCCGCACGAATTCTAAGTAGTGCATCGATTTTCTTTGGTTTCGCTCATGAATTCATTTACAAATCAAGGTACAATAGCACATTTTATTGCGGCTTATTGTAAAACGACACTACAGATGACACTATAAACGACGATAAGTTTTGTCTTATAATTTTTTACAATACAATGCACTTCATCTTTACCGATATCCTCGCCTGTTCTGCAGGGAAACATCCGTTCAGCTGAAGAGAAACTTCAACGATTAATAGTTAGGAGCCTTACAGTAGGCTTAAACGAGAAGAAAGGGGCTTAACCGAGGGCCCCGATTTTTATTAGTAATATCATAAGAAGCCAACAAACACTGACACCAAGGACAACATAGGGGAAAGTACTTGTGCTTAATAAATGAAATAAAGAAACGATAAATTAATATAAATGACAGTGTATTCAAAAACAACTTGCCGCAGGTGGGGAACGATCCCACAACCTTCGCATTTCATGACATGCGAAGGTTGCGCGATTGTTCCTCACCTTCAGCAAGTTGTTTCTTCCTCCACTTCCATTTCCATTAATGTATTGTTTTGTTTCATTTATTAAGCGCGAGTAATTTCCCCTATGTTGTCCTTGGTGTCAGTATTCATTGGTTTCTTATGATATTACAGCAGGCTTAGGCATTCCTCGAGCAACGTCAAGTTCCCTAGTAACTGCAGAGGCACGCCATCCTTTATTTCCTATTATGACGACGGTTGAAACCCATCGGCACTTCTTTCGCGTTTCAGTGCAGCACAAAAGGCACCCACTAGCAATTGCACTTACTGAGAGAGACAGCGCTCGCATCAATACGGTGATTCCGTTTCCACATAAATCTGCTACCACATCACGAGTTTTCGATCTTCGATATCTCCTAGCCTCCAGGGTGACTCGTCGCCACCAAGATAGAGCTTTCGGTTGAAGAAAGTTTTCGCGAACGAGACATATTTATGCAAGCAGCACAACACTTAGCGTTATGCCAGATATACTTTGAATTACCCTGGTTATATTCAGGCGTGCATTGACGGTTCTTTTCAAACAATGTCTCCCACTGCCGCCTTTGTCATTCCAAAATGAAAACGAATACAGAAGTTTAAACAGTCTCACACGACATCGTCAACAACAGCAGAGTTTTTGCAGTATAGCCTTTGTTACGATAAATAATTTCAATGTAAAAAGGGAAACAATGGGTTATCCTCTGTGCCTCTCAAGTAGCTCTCTTCTCACTTCATGGTGACATCAGCAATTCGCAAAACATGGCGTTAGTTTACGAGACACTAAAGGAATTTACAAAAGCAAGTGAAGGGAATAGCACAATATTATTTCAATAAACGGCTCGCCACTGCAATATCCCTGGGAATGTTGCAGCAGACAAAGCAGCTGGACAAGCCCATCTTAACAGTGACACATCTGGATTTCCTATAGCGCAAGCCTAATTGCGGCAATTACTATGACAGATCTCAGCCCGCGGTTGATATGGTCCGATCAGGATTCAAAATCATATTTATTACACATTGACCCTTCGCTTTAATTTAAAATCCCATCCACATTGGATACAACCAGATCCTTTGAAACGCTTATTCATCGTCTGCGGCTCGGTACCACGCATACAAAGCGCCTTTCACACATACACATACACACAAAAAAATTAAGTGCCCTTCCACTTATGAAGAAGCACAACCAGCGAAGCTGTGTATGTGGGCCCCTTAATGACGAACTTCACCTCCGCCGCGGGTCAGCCCGGCATTGCACTATCTATGGGATGAGCCCACGTATGGGGAGTGCTTAACGCCTGCTTCACTACCGCCGCGGGTCGGCCCGGAATTGCACTATCTTTGGGATCAGCCCACCTAAGGGGAGTGCTCAATGCCTGCTTCACCTCCGCCGCGGGTCGGCCCGGCATTGCGCTATCTTTGGGATTTTGTGTCAACACAGGGACATGATCGTGGGGCAATTAGCCCTTAACAGCTTCGCTGTAAAAACTTCGTTGTAAAGAGCTGCTAGTACAGCATGCACTTGTGGCCACACGGATGAGGTTTTTTTTTCTGTTATAATGTCCGGGACACGACACACAGAGAGAACGTTTAGCACGTGATTTAATGGCCTTGGACCGGAGGCCCTTCAGCATCAGGAAGATGTTAGGTGCTCGGCCAACGATATTTATTGCAGAGACTGGTTACTGGCCCTCTAAAGATTTTTAGAAGTGAGCAATAGTCTCAGAAACTATGGAGTGGATGCTTTAACTGCGATAAGCTCACTCTGCGTAAATAATTTAATCCGACTCGGGCCCATTCGATGCCTAGGTTCTCGTGCCTTTTTCGGTATTTTCGTATGTGCCTTTATTTTAGTGTAGTTACGTGACCGAACTTTCTGTTGCCTTCAGTGCATTTACATTACTAGACTGGCAGTGTTTCTGAGTTGACTTTCAGTTTTAGTAAGGCATTAGTATACTTATGTCACTGCACTTTGCATTATTGTGGTTTGGAATTAACTTTTAGTTTTGACACTTTAAGTGACTTCGTTTTCTTTTCACATCTCTACCCAAAAAGAAGTAGCCGGCGCCAATTAAAGGCGACAACCACTCATACGCACCATATAATAACAAAAGAAGAAACAAGAAGAATTTAATTAGGGCCGATGAGACGCCATCAATATCCACGATGTCAAGAAGAGATGGTGTGCAAATTTCAAAGGCGACGCAGCGAGGGAGAGGAGAGAGAGAGAGAGAAGAGGTTTACTCAGCTTTTCTGTTTCCGTCTTTCCTCTGACTTACGAAGTCTTCTCTCGCGCGAAAAGTGAGGTTCTTTTTTTTCATTTTTTCGGCGGGTATCGTAACAGGCTAATTGACTAACACGGCTGATATAATTCTTCTACTTAGCGCATTTTTAATGTTCGCCGTGGCTGAATTCATTAATGTGCCACATTTAGAGCGTTTCTTCGGATACTTGTGTTTTACGTTCCCGAACATTTCATTTCGTCACCATACTTGTAGTGGATCAATAATCTTGGCACACTTGCGCATGCGCTCCGCTATAGCTGTCTGATATGTGGGACGATCAGGTAACGGCGATTAACTTGGACAATTATTCCCGAGATTATAAGTCATTGTTCATCTTTTGAGCAGGAGGAGGAAATACGTTATGTTAAAGGAGAAAAAAATCTACTAAGCACTGTTTGAACCGATGGCTTAAAAGCTTGTAGCCGGTCCAATATCGACTATGCATATAGCTTATACATAAAGGAGAAAACACAAGCGACGCTCTATTCTCCTGACTGAAATCAATTCAAGGACAGAAAATGGAGGTCATGTGAGGCCGAAAATTATTGACATAAGACAAAGAAGGCCGTTCAAAGTAAGAAGGGAGAAACTGAGAGAAGTTCAAGGACCTTTCGTTATTCAATACTATCTTAGCTAGCTGTCATAGCGGGGGCGCAAGCGTGCACTACAGCGCCCAGTTTCCGCCTATAAAAGTATTCTAAGAGTGAAACCTTGAGGCTCTCACACCATGATTACACAAAAGACGCACGCTTATAGTACTAGGCTTGCTGCTCTTTGCCTTCTCTCTCCTGATATTTCGCGGGCCCAGAGGTGCTCAATTAAATTCAGGGTAACTTAAGTCTATTGAGTAGGAGAGGAGAGGAGACAAAGGAGAGGAAAGACAGGGAGGTTAGCCAGGCTAAGTACCGGCTGGCTACCCTGTGCTGGCGAAAGGGGTAAAGGGAATAAAAAGAGAATGTAGAAGAAGAGGAAAAAAAAAAGAAAATTCACACAGTAACGCGAAACTACGCTCTACAACGTTCAAAGGCGGTCGCACAATTCGCATGTCTTTAAAAACTTCAACAAAGCCCTTAAGGCCTTGAGTGCCGAAGCCCGCCTGGACCAATGTCCTAGAGCTTTTTCCTCCAGTTTTGCGAGAGCAGTCACGATCACTGTTCTTCGCACTGCGTAACGGGGACAGTCACAAAGGAGGTGTCAATCGTTTCCTCGCAGCCGCAGGTGTCACAAGTCTATTGAGTAGGTATCTCACAGAAAGAATGCTGAGAGATTAACACACACACACACACACACACACACACACATATATATACATACATATATATATATATATATATATATATATATATATATATATATATATATATATATATATATATATATATACTTGAGAGAAGGGAAGCAAAGGGACTCTATTGTTTCTCATGAGCATTAAAAGGCCAACAGCCAATGAAAGCATCGCGGAAATAAGCTGTGGTTGAACTGGAAATGTAGAAACTAATAAAGAAACGAGAAATGCAAGTGGGGACGAAAAGATTACTTTGTCGCTGGTGGCAGCCCATGGCTGCTGAATAATTTCGACTACGCGCGGTTCTAATCGCGCACTCGGTGCTCCATAAACGAGCGTTTGCTCATTTTGTACTGCCATTGGAATGCGACCGCCGAAGCTGGCAATCGAACCCGCGACCTCATGCTGAGCAGCAGGATACCGTAGCCCCTCAGCCACTGCGGCAGGGCTCTTTGCGCGTGCGTCCCCTTTCAGAAAGCAAGCTCGACTGTCTGTTTGCATCACGTACGTGCTAGAGGAACCAGAAAGAGTGTGGTCACGTGGGCCCAGGACGCGCAGCATTATTGAATCTGACGCCGCCACTTTCTAGGTCGAATGGTTGCCATGACATGTGCGCGATGGCGCAATCTTCGAAGCGCAAAATCGATGCTGCACTGACGCTATAGCCAGTGGTCTTTGCCAAAGAACAAGAAATAGCGAGGCAATCGGCGTGAGTGCCCCAGTTATTGCACGACCTCGCAGTGGCAGAGTGCTAGGAAGAGATGACGACGGATCGGCCTTGCACTCAAAGCGCTGTGCAGTGGGCAGGTCTAGAACGTGGCAGATGTCCATTCCATAGAAGAATACGGAAAATAACAACAACAACAACAATGATGATGACGACGACGATGACAACAACAACAACAAAACGCTGGCTAAATAGAGTAAGCTGTTAAAATGTGTTACCTTGGTCAAGCTATGTACAGACTGTGTGAATTGTTGAAAGTAGATCCGGTATCCACAAAAGTTCTCTTATACGTACCAGTTTTCCCTCACTGCCTATTTCGGCAAGCCTTAACCAGTTTTCCCTCACTGGTTAAGGCTTGCCCGACTAACGATAGAACGACCGGCGTGAAAACGCGAAGACCTCCGCTGCAATGGTCAATCGCGTACGAGAATTACGTACGTGCGACATCTTTTGTGAATGCCGGTCCAGATTCAAGAAAAGAAAATCGGGAATTACCGAATAGGTGCAAGCGTATCGGCATAAGGAGCGTTCGGCGCCGGACGTCACTTTGACAAAAGAATTTAGAACCACGCACACAATACCACGCGGGCCCTCCATGTGGCGCAAGAAAATTACGGTACTAACTGAATTTCTCAAGGTAAAATAGGCAGAAAAACGTAAAGTACGATTTACACACAACCTACAGACTTTGATAGAGTCCGACCTTAATTTGAATATGCGAGAAAACATAATTCTGTTACGCGAAAGCTCAAACACAAACTCCTTTTAACGCGACAGCGTTTTACAGCTGCCGTTTGTGGCCTGTCTTAGTAAGAGCGGCGCCCTCGGCCCCCTCGGTTCCTTGCACACTATCAAAAAAGAACCACACAGCTCGCAACTGTGCATAGCGTTCGCAGCCCACCTTTCCCGGTGGATATTATATACTGTTACTTAAGCTCCAGTTGCCGGAAAGCTTGAAAAGCACTAAGGTATATTTGAATGCTATCGCGTTCCGCTCTTAAAGGCGACGCTTTTTCGCTCTATGCTGTAAGCTCCTTGCTAATCCTCTTGCAAAGAAACAAGTTAGCGAGAGAGAGAGAGAGAGAGAGAGAGAGATAAAAGCAATTAAGAAATGACAGGCAGGTTAACCAAAGGATATATCTTGTAAACAAGATACAAGAACAAGATAGAACGTGTATTCCAGGATGAGCGGAAAAATGAAAGGAATCAAATTACGGAAACAATGAGCAATGTAGAACTATGTGTTTGTGGGTGTTGTCACACACTCTGTAAATTCATGACATAGTCATAAACGATATCAATGTTCCACTGAAATATAAAACGCCATGCAGTACTCAGTCACAGTTTGTCGCCAACGCGGCAGTGCCTTTATAGCAGCTGGCGCTGATGTCCGTGTAAGCGAGTGTCCAAGAATTTTTTTTTTCGAATCAGCGCTTCTCCAGCTGGTCTAATGTAGATCTTTTCCGGTTGAAACGATCGCAATTCGCAAAGGTGGCACGCAATTGTTTTACTGCAGACGCAAAATTCACAAAGTGAGCTATTGGCGATTCCAACAATAAAGGAGTAAGCATTTGAAAATGCTACTCCAAACCATATGGACACGCCACGGTGGCTTAGCGGCTATGGTATTGGGCTGCTAGGCACGAGGTTGCGGGATCAAATCCGTGCCACGGAGGCCGCATTTCGATGCAGCGAAACGCAAAAACGCCCGTGTCCCGTACATTGGCGGCACGTTAAAGATACCCTGGTGATTAAAATTAATCAGGCGCCCCCCACTACGGCGTGCCTCATAATTAAATTGTGGTTTTGGTATACGTAAAACCTCAGAATCAATCCAAACCATAGGTGGGCTAGAAGGGTGGACTCATGCCTTGAGAGCTTGGGCAAAATAAGAAGTTTGATATTTGCGTTCTAGACATGTAGTGGAGCGCGTGCGAATTCGGATGAATTACACTGGTCCAATGTTAGGTGACGCGCCAAGCGACACAGCGGTATTGGGAGTCATCGCAGAGGAAGACTGCGTATTAATTTTGACTACCTCGGGGGCTATAATGACAACGTAAATATGTGTACACAAGCGTTCTGGCGTACCGGCCCCATCATATTGCGGTGGGCGTAGCCGTAAATCAAGCTTGCGCCTCCTCGTAGTCAGCAGCAAATAGCCATAGGGACTAAGTAACGCCAGTGAGTGGGACTCATTACTGCACACATATTAAATGAGTCTTGGAATAAGCGCACGAGCACAGGGATCTAGGAACAAAACGCAAGAATAATTTTTTGCACGCCTTCAAGCGTACTTATAGGTCGTTTCTCGCATGCCCTTTATCCCTCGCTTGTTTATCATCACTCAGGTTCGCAATGTCCAAGAGTGCAACGATTCGTATACTCATTGACAGTGCTCGTAGGAAAATCCTATTAAGCAATGATGGTTGCTGCATCTAACGCACTACGACAAAGAATGTCGAGTTTTGACAGCACGTAACCTTCATAACGTTGAAATGAAGCATCTACAAAGAGAAGAATGAGATAAATTGTGACTCCGCTGTTTTCTGTGTTAAACCGTTAAAGCACCTGTGGATCCGAACGCAAACTGAATGACTGTTCGTTCTCGGTAGAAGGGGCGAAAACTATACAGCAACGTGAAACTATAATCCACACAGTGTATGATAACTTATCTGTACATAGGGTGTCCCAGCTAAGGTTAGCCAAGCTGTTCAATAGAAAAAAAGAAAGATAGAAAGAGAAATGTGCAAGATAAAAATTTCACACCTTCGGTGTTCGGTCGCCACACCTACCCCGCCTCATTACAGTAAGTCTTATAATGGTGCCTAGCACTGCGTTTTTCTAATTATATCATTCGTTGAAAATTTTAGCTAATCTTAGCACGCACATACCCTAAATACTGACGGCATCTCATTTACATACATCTGGCAATAACCACGCCGCTCAGAGAGACATCGATTGCAGAGTTGAATCTCGACTGGACATGTGTGTCGAGTGCTTCATTCAAAAAAAAAAAGAGTGCTAGTATCGCAAGTCTTCTAGCCAGCAATCTGTTAGACAACTGCTTCCTCGAGATCATCGGACCTTCGGACATTGACCCATACGAGCGTAATAAAGCTATCGCTGAAAGCAATGCCTCATTCTTTCATGCGGCAAGGTCACTGGCACGTCGGTAACATGAATAAAACTTCAGCCTCGAGCATTGCTAAGCAGAGTAATCAGTATTGTCTCCTAGGATTAGCTTGAAGCGGCGAGGCATTGTTGAAAAGACGCAGCACACTGTCACGTTAGACTGGAAGAGCTATCTTCTTGCCGTTATCGCTGAGTAAAGGATACTTATGATAGTTTTTCATGCGTAGCCAGGATTTCTTTTTATTTCATTTTCTTGACGACCGGTTTAATCACCATGGTAGTAAGGCGGCTAAGGTGCCTTGTGAACGACGTTTCGCAATATGCTGGCGACCGTACTTCAGTTACCGTAAAAAATCGCGGTATTTTGTACCAGAATGATGCATAGGTTTCAAGCATTTTGGCGTGCTGAGAAACTGGGCCCAAAGAAAGCTATCACTTAAAAAATGAAAAAAGAAGAGGATGAAGACTGCTAGAAAATGAATGTTTCCTTTTTTTTTACTCTTTAGTCCTTTGTTGTGTGCGATTTCCACTACCTTCATTGTGGCCAGTACATCTCGTGGGTATGTGGTAGGTGTCGAGGCCCCAACAACAACAAATGTTCATGTTTCACTCTACTCCCGCTCGTGCCATTTCTATGAAATACGTCTCCGGCTCAGGGTCATCCGGAGTCATCGGGTTGTGACATGAGGTCATCAGCACCTTCATCGTTTGGCTGAGATGGGACTTGCGTGCCAACAACAATGACTGCTGGTTACTGCAGAATAGATTCACTTAGGTGGATACTAGCGACGGTAAGTTTCGCAACTTCACTTCGCTACAACGAGTGACGTAAGCGCGCGTGGTTGTCTTTTGCAGAACAAAAAATTAGCACTTCTCCTTATCTTTTATTTTATGTCGTGCAAGAAAGGAGCAAAATAATAAATGTCGTGGCTAACGTGATTCCATCACACGCAAACAAACTCAGGCTGCATTCTTTTCTTTTTAAGCTTCTCAAATACTGTCGGTGAGAGGCTAAACGACGCTGGGGTTCCAAGAAGCCTTTAGGCAAAGAAGCCCCCTCCTGTCGCAACCCTTTATTTTGGAGCCTGCAATAAGCTGAGGAGAATGTAGCTGGGGAACAGGCTGCCGGCGACAGCACAAAGACCGTTGTCTGGGGCGCCCTTTTGAAAGGAAAGAAAGCAGCAGACTCCGGAAGCATCAGAATTGCGTCTCCGGCGCTCCGCGAGACGACAGCAGCTGAGCGGCTGTTCAACTTTGTCTTCTCCGCGCCAGAAAGGGCAACGAACCACGGAGGCCAGCCGGGTCGCCGTCTCAATCTCCTTTAGCCAAGCATGCCGAGGGCCAGTTTGAAGCGTAGCGTTTCCGACGAAAATTACTACCGGCGCCGCGATCGTTCAACGTCAGCTACAACGAGAACGATGGTTAGTAGTTGATTTTTTTTTACATTCGCGCTTGCAGCTTCAGACGTTCCTCAGACACTATTTACTGTGCTAAAGAATTAAATTAAACTCAGGGATCTTACGTGACGAAACCACGATCTTATTTTGAGGCACGTCATGGTGGGGCTGCTCCAGATTAGTTTTCAACGCCTGGGGGTTCTTTAATGTGCAACCAATACACGGCACACGAGCGTTCTTGCATTTGGTCTCTATAGGAATGCGACTGTCGTGGCGGAAGTCGAACGTGCAACCTAGAGTTAAGCAGCACACCTGCATAGTAAATGGGCTGCCACAGATGGTTAAAGGCGTTTATTTGCAATTAAGGAGCTTAAATTGCCAAGCAGTCCTATATTTCTAAATGCAGAAAGCAAAAAGACCGTCCGCATATGCATATCCACTGCAAACACTGGCAATTATAAGGCAGCATATTGCTTACGATGATCAATTTCAAAAGTCACGCGGCAGTATGAAACCAGAAGGCCACAGTTTATACTAATTCATGCGCAAACTGACGTTTACGCTATGGCTGAACCAAACTGCTTCCCGCTCCCATTCACACTAGCGCCAGATTTCCCTCAGGATACTTTGTAGAAAGCTTTATATATTGCAGGGGACAAGAATAATCTAAATGAAGCAAGAAATCGCAAGTAGGCTACAAAACCAAAAAAATAAATAAGAACGACAAACATAGGGGCGCTTTAAGCAGCCTTGCGTCATTAAGAGCCGTTGCAGAATTCACTTTCGCGCGTCCGTCATCACGACTGTCATGTCTCGAAACCGGATCTGGACTTGCAGCGCAAAACCGGGAACCTTGGTAGTCAGCAGAGTATCACGAGGAAAGCACGTTCCGCCAGTGACCTCTCTGACGTGTCTTGACTAGGCGTCGAAAACACATTGCGAGAATTGAAAAACAGGTATCTGCATACCTGTTTGCAAAGGCTGATCACAAAGACTTCACGGTTGTGGACCGGAGTTGTAAGATCCTGGCAGGTTAGAGAATTTATTTGGTGTAGCTCACCGCGCGGTACACTGAATTTCCGCACGAATAGTCCCGTCAGAAAAAAAGCAAATATCACGCGAATTTAACCTCATTCATTTGACCCACAACACCAAGCACGAGCTATCTTTCTTCTCAATAAAGATTCATTCAGTCATTCATTCATTCATTCATTATTACCATGTTCTTACAACGCAGGCAGCAGGCTATACACGGCAAAGTTCTTAATATTCTTGACAACAGCGATCATATTCGCAAAAGGCTTCCGTGCATTTACTAAAAACTAGATTATTGTGTTAATTTATGGACTCTGTTTAGTTAACTCTAATGGAAACGTCACTGTAGGTTTATTTATATGCGAGAAAATGTATTTTCGGTGTTGAGTGCCTTTAGTCGTCTGTTTTAGAATGGAAACCTTGTCGATAATCAATAACAACACAACTTCAGAGAGCCCATCGCCAGCTAACAACCTTCTGATCGTCGATACGTGTATTAGAACGCAGCACTGGTACAGGCGCTTGTAGTCCTACCGGCCTACCGTCAATTCCTTCATCCAAGTGCCGTCAAATCACCTGGACAAACTGATATCATGCATTACTTTGCAGAAAGGTCAACTAAATCTGAGAGTACCACTCATCAAGAGCATAAAGCCTGAAGTGGCTCACACCCCCAACGCCCTTGAAGAAAGCACATCGTCCGGTCCAATTCTACAAGAACTACCATCATCAGCAATGACTCGTACCCCTCTAAGCAAGCCAAAAATGCAGTGGCTCATCCCTCTCGTAATCCACAGGCTACAAGCACTCAGCAAAGTGAAGCGTACAGTGAATATATTCATTGGAATCACGCAAACAACGTACAGAAACGCGGTGCCTCATCCAGTTGTAGCAAAAAAAAAATAAATAAATAAAGACGTGACCATCTGAATAGCTCAGACCCCCGAAAGCAAGCAAAAAATGCAATGGCTCACACCCCTGTAAGGCTGAGGCTACATGCGCTCAGCAAAGTGAAGCGAACATTGCACACATTCATTGAAACCGCCCCTACAACACACAGAACAACATGCGTTTCATTCTCCTGCTGAGAGGATGCAACATAAAGTCGAAGAGAAACTCCCTTGGCGTGAGCCGGACCCCGCTATAAGAGCGCACGAAGCCGCAGCTAGACCACCGAAAACAAGCCGAAGAAGTCGGAATGAGAAAACAGCAAGCGACGATGCGAGACGGTGCATTACCAAGTGTTCAGTAGGCTTTTGCCATCACGTGTTACAGGAGTGTAACACGCTCTCAAATTTTTTTGTTTAAAGAGAGTGCAACGTGAATTGATTTTGTGTGAAATAGTCGAGTGGCCGGCTGCGGACTGCACAAGCGTCAGTAGTACCTTCCGAGTGATAGCTGCATATTTTAAGATTTCTATACAGCATGGACCGAGTAAGCGGTATGGCGATGTGTGGCCTAATTGGAAATTGGAACGTAGGCCCGCACATTCTTTCCACGACAGATAACAACCAGATCGGTCGATTTAACACTATATATACAAGTATGATTCACGCTGAACGCGATCGACCAGTGTTTAGAAATCAAGGACTAATTAATGCGATGCTTGTAAAATTTATTTTTTCTTCTTTTTGGCTTCTGTGGTGTGTGTGAAGCACACCTTGACTTGTTTGTTGCACCTGGGCATTAAAATGAAACTCTACTGCAGCGCTTGGGGTAGGGATTCGCAATAATAGTAAAATTACTCACATCGCAATGAGGCGAGTGAACCAGACGTCATGGTGCAAAGCCAATCTCGCCTGCACAGTGAAACTCACTCACTCACTCACTCGCTCACTCACTCACTCACTCACTCACTCACTCACTCACTCACTCACTCACTCACTCACTCACTCACTCACTCACTCACTCACTCACTCACTCACTCACTCACTCACTCACTCACTCACTCACTCACTCACTCACTCACTCACTCACTCACTCACTCACTCACTCACTCACTCACTCACTCACTCACTCACTCGCTCGCTCGCTCACTCACTCACTCACTCACTCACTCACTCACTCACTCACTCACTCACTCACTCACTCACTCACTCACTCACTCACTCACTCACTGTGGATGCAGCCTGCTGTCAAACGTGCTATTTCTTCCGCAACTAGTACAGGTGGAGGGACTGTGAACGATTAGAGCATACAACACAGCTAAAGCATCATGATAAAAAAAATTCTGGCAGTACCAATCTCACGATGATGAATGTCGTTGTTAACGCCATTAGCACTAAAGCAATGTAGCGACACAGGTATTGTGAAGGCAGACACAGGACGTAGCAATCTGGCTGCCACTCACAATGGCAAATGACACCCCGACACAGTCACAGTATATGTTGTTGTATATTAACTACACCCTAGTTGAAGTTCCGTAGTATCTCTAGTATACTGGCTGCAACTTCGTTTCAATGGCTCTCCCTGAAGTGTCTGTTTCGGGAGCAGCCAGCACATACGTAGTGGCGCAAGCTAGCGGACAACTTAGTCACTTGGTGTAAGAGGTTAGATATAAACAGCATATTTAACAGGGATAAGTGGGCTAGTTGGTGGTCGTTATTGGTATGCATCATGTAACCGCACAAAAACAAGGGACAAAGAAGGAACACACAGGACAGGCGCGGAACTTCAACTTGAAGTTCCGCGCCTGTCCTGTGTGTTCCTTCTTTGTCCCTTGTTTTTGTGCGGTTACATGATGCATACCAATAGATACAAACAGACACACCGCAATATGGGTAAAGTACCCTAATCACATTTAAAACGAAACCGCCTTTATGTTTGGGCTAATACAAGAGAAAACAAAACAGAAGGAGCAACTAAACTTTCAGGTTTTACAAAAAGGAAATCTGTCTTTTTTTTGTTGTTGTTATTATTCAGTAGTAAAAAGAGAAAGTCCGGACATTTTGCCATCCCAAATGAATCAAGTTGAGACTCAGGACATATTTTCAAAAGTTCGGACTTTCTGGAAAAACTCGGGACGGTTGGCAACTTTCGGGGTTATCAGCGCTTATAATTTCATCTCCAATCGTTTTCATCCAGAGTATAGCATTCTAGGCGTGGTGTCAGGTAAACCTCTCCGGTTTTGGATTGTATTGAATTGGATTTCCTTCTTCGATGGCGCGTGCCCACTGAGGGGGATTGGGCAAGATTTAGATAGCATTAGGAAGATATTGGTATTATAAAAACTGGCAAAAGTGTCATGTGGAAACGGATAAAAATATTGTTTGAAGAACTTAAGAAAAACGTCTTGAAACAACTATGAATTCCTCCACGGCTCAGCAGACACCTCTGCGGTAGTTGCCAAGAGAGGAGGCTCCTAGGGAAAGGTAATTTAAAATGGACAAATTTAAACCAAGTTGCGTGAATGTTGGTTCTAAAATGTTTTCCCTTAAAGCGGAAAAACCGTGGCAGAATAAGAAAAGAATGATCGATGGTTTCATCTACTGCACAGAATGGGCACAGAAAGGAGGGCGCCAGACCAGCCTTGTGACGATAAAAGTTTAATAATGGTGTTCCACAGAGCAACCGGGTAAAAATTACCTCAGTTTTTCTGGTGTGAAAGAAATTTTTGTGCCAAGGGAATATGCGGTGTCGATATTCTCAAAACTTTGCTATCACTGGATTCTGGATCACTGGATCACTGGATCACTCAAAAAGTCTAGAGCAATTGCGTATCTCCTGTATCTAGTAGTGGTTAGGCAAGCTGATGCCGGAAGTAATGATAGTGCAATGCCATTGAGGGGCCACTCTCGCAAGACTGTCAGCTATCTCGTTCATGTATAATCCCCTATGATCTAATTAAATTTATGTTGTCAGGGACTAGAAAATGAAGTGCACGTAAAAGGCTAGCATCACTTTTTGTTGTGAGCGATGTACACAAAGATAAAGAATGCGTTATTATCACCACCGTCGATATTGATGAATTTAGCTAACGTAAGGCTAATACTACAGCTAGAAATTCAGCCTGAAATACGGATAAGACGTCCGGAATCCTAATTGAGAATGACTAGTCTTTATTGAAGAGCTTCTTCTTCATCATACTTTCACTTCTTTTTTTTTGCTTCCGTGTAGATGCTGGAAAGTCGCCTTGGTGTCACCGCTATGTTCAATAAAAGTGAGCGTACCAAGAACCTAATCAATGGATATTACGATTCCATCTCTTTCAAGTCTCGGAATACGATTTCAAAACACTGCTCTCGTAGCTCTCTTGATTAAGAAGGAGTTTGTATTATATCCTGCTACAATTAGATACCCTGTTGGAAACATCTCTTGCTAAAAGGGTATGTTCTTTTTTTCTTATCTTTTCTTATTTACACAACGAAGGTAACTTTCATTTTATCCTCTTATCGTTCTTAATTAGGCAATGCCCCTACGCTGGTGCTTCGCCAGGGACTTTCACTCCAACTTTGTGTCCGAGTGCCCACGCCTTCTGTGCCGACGCTAATGGAAAAGATCGGGTGGAGACAGGGGCAAGTGGAATACAGCAGCAGGCGGCAGTGAAGCCGCCTACGTCGGGAAAACTCTGCTGCTAGCTCTGTCTACGCGCAAACAGCTTCAAGCACAGAAAGGGAGTTCTAAAAAGGCTGCCGAAACCAGCAAGTATCAATGCGCATTCACGACCCAAAGCTGAGAGTGGTGCTGATTATTTCCGCGTCAATATAGTGGGAGTACTGTCCGCCTGGGCTTTCGCGCAGTTCCGTGCAGGCGTCCTTGCGTGTGTGTGAACGCGTACGGGACATGTACGTGTGTCTATGCGCCTGCTTTTCTATGTGCGTGTAGGCTTGTTTGTAGCTGTATGCATGTTCGGGCCTGTTTGTCTCTTTATGCATGCATGGGTGAGATAACTATATGAAAGGATTATAGGAAATCACACACACACACACACACACACACACACACGCGCGCGCGCGCCTTAATTATCTTATCAGTTCGTCTCTTCTAGATTACAGTTCACAGTTTCTGCCAAATTAATTTGTTTCATTATTGCACGTAGGCGCTGGTAGTCGATATCAGTTTTTTTTCATTCTTAGTGCTAACGTGCGCGTTACCGCGCGGCCAACCCGATTCTCCTGCACGCACGGCGTTAATATTCGATTCTAGCTTCCTTGCTGGGGACATTTTTCTTTTTATCTCAGTGCCGGCCACCTGTGGAGCTTCCGCGGCACGACAGCCGCGTCCGACCAGCGCCGCGTCCTTTTCTTCCCCACCTCGCTTCCCTCGTCTCGTGTGACGTGGGCATTGACGTCACCCTCAGCTTCCGCAATCGATGGCCTCCTTGCTTACGTCCACACCGTCCCACAGCGCTGCCCGATGCTACTCCGGCAGGTTCTTTTTTCCCAGGAGACGGGATTTCTCGGGATTTCAGTCTTGTGGTGCGCAGTCATGCGGAAGCTGCGTTATCGGCGGGCCCTTTCAGGGAAGACCCGTTGGATAATTGTAGGCAGTAAGGAAAAGCGTCAAGCACCGTGACGTCATTTTCGAGACACCCTTGCTCTCCCTGAAGCGTGCGTGCTTACAGAGACGAGCATAAGAGAACGGAAGCAGCACGCGCACATTCGAACCCGTTGCTTCAAAGGTTTCACGAATCTAAAATATCGGCAGAGTAGCGTGAAGTCGCGCAGAAGTTATGCATAACACCATGCTCTGGCTTTTTCTTTAGATTTTATTGTGTATAGTGCAGACCTGTTGCTACGCAAACGGCGGTTGTACTAGTCTTACTCTCTTATTTATTCGGGAAATTGTCGCGCGAATATGGAGTATTAAGGTCTCAAATATGTACTTCAAGAAACGCATTCAGCCCAATGTGATACAATTACTGCGCAATGAATTTGCGAATTTTTTGCCCATTCTTCAACATCCCTTGTATGGCTTATATTCCTTGTGCCTATAATATAATAGAAGCCATAGGTACCGACTATGGGGCCATTCACCGACTATGGGACATTCACGAAACAAAATGTTTCGTGAATGGCAGTCTTAAAGCTGTTGATGTCGGGGATGGCGGCAATGGAAGCGGAAAGGTAGTTTCCTTCTTTGTTAGTCTTTGGTATGAAAGATTCGCTGTAGGAATTAGTCCGACGAAATGTCACACCGACTTTATAGTTATGACCAGAACGCGATGACACGTAGACGGGAGGAGGATCCGAAGGAATTACACGAAGGAAGATTACACCACCGAGGGACACCAGATTTTCGGTGGACTCAGAGTGTGAAAGGAACTTTTTCCTACTATGAGGTCTTGTAAATTCTCACGTAAGGCAGTCACTTCAGTTAACAACTGTTCGAGGTCACACTAAGTTTCTGCAAGTGCTATATATATATATATATATATATATATATATATATATATATATATATATATATATATATATATACCAGAAAAAAAGCAGTTCTGGGTCCGGGTAAATATTCACAGTGAAGTAGACGCGCGTATGAAGCGGTTTATTGACGTTTCGGCCGGGGTCCGGCCTTCATCAGAATGCATTGCATGGTGTCAGTACAGTTAATATACATGCGCTTATCAACCAAATGAAGATACGTTAACATGAAAAACGAATAAAATGGGCGAACAAAATACATCCGAATCGTTCAAAGGATAGCTGACACGTGTATAGACCGATGGCGATTGCAAACATATAATCTAAGATACACAGTATAAAAACGTACCGAAATGAATTGTAAGAACCAATCGCCACGTGACAACAAAACGTCGATATGCGCTCAATATGTGCTATGTTATCAAGCAAGCACAGACACAGAAAAAGGGGAATAGCGACGTACTAGTAGAAGAAGGGACAAGTGACGGGCTACAAAGACAGGCAACTCAATTTTCCTACACATTCATTCATACCACACGCGACAGTATCAAAAACGAATAAAATGGGCGAACAAAATACATCCGAATCGTTCAAAGGATAGCTGACACGTGTATAGACCGATGGCGATTGCAAACATATAATCTAAGATACAAAGTATAAAAACGTACCGAAATGAATAGTAAGAACCAATCGCCACGTGACAACAAAACGTCGATATGCCCTCAATATGTGCTATGTTATCAAGCAAGCACAGACACAAAAAGGGGAATAGCAACGTACTAGTAGAAGAAGGGACAAGTGACGGGCTACAAAGACAGGCAACTCAATTTTCCTACACATTCATTCATACCACACGCGACAGTATCAAATTTATAGATAAGGAAGGATTCGCGGGCTTCTCTATCATAATTTGAGCGAAATCCAGATTCAAGCAACGTGACTTTCAGTTTATCAAATGAGTGGTCAGGAAGATGTACGTGCTTTGAGATGGGCAGGTTGGGCAACGTGTTAGCGTGGGATTTATGATTGTTAAAGCGGAATCTGAAAGGCCCTTCCGTTTGTCCGATGTACCGTTTTTTGCAGAGCGTACATTCAAGCATATATATTACGTTTTTTGTGTCACAATCAAAATCGCCTTTGATTTTTAAACAAAAGTTTGAAGACGTACTAGTAACCTGTTGCGATGTGGCCATGTAGGGACATACTTTACATCGCGGTTTTCGACAAGGATGGCATCCGATGGCATCAGGGCAGTCAGTCTTAGATGATGATGCTAGTATATCTCGAATATTTCTAGCTTTACGGTATACTGCTTTAGGCGGATCAGAGAATATGTTTTTGAGGCGTTCACTTTGCATTAGAATATTGTGGTGTTTCTTTAATACATGCGAAACATTTGAGACTGACGCAGTGTGGGTTAGGACAAGGTTTGCCTGGGGTGAGGGAGTCGGTTTGTTCTTAATGCAAAGAAGCGTCCTTCGGTCATGCACGTCTGCGCGTTTTATTGCATCGTCAATTAATTGTGGTGGGTAATTTTGTTTGGCTAAAGCGTTTTTTAGGGTACCACAATTCTTTTGAAACTCTGATTGCTCAGAACAAATTCTTTTAAAACGTAAGGCTTGGCTATAAGGAATGCTGGTCTTGCAATGTTTAACGTGACTGCTATCGAAGTGTAAATATTGACATCTATCTGTCGGCTTTTTGTATAAGGCAGTAGATAGTTTATCATTTAGCACTGAAACGCTGACGTCAAGGAAGTTAATAGTAGATGCAGAATACGTGTGAGAAAATGATATAGATGGATGGGCATTGTTAAAGTCAGATATGAAAGAAAGCAGTTCTTGTTCCCCATGAGGCCAAATCAGAAAAACATCGTCAATGTAACGTTTGTAGTAAAAAGGTTTTAAGGTCCTGGTTAGCAAAAATTTATCTTCTAGCTGACCCATAAATATATTGGCGTAGTTCGGGCCAATTCGCGTACCCATAGACGTCCCACTAATTTGCACATAGTGTTGTCCTTCAAATTCGAAGTTATTTAGTTCCAAAATAAGGGCTAGCAAACTTGCCAATGTGTCGCTGTCGATGAGTTTCTCGGGTGATACACATTCGTAGCAATTGACGACTGCCATGATGCCATCAGAATGTGGAATGTTAGTATACAAAGATGCTACATCAAGTGTGACCAAAAGAGAACCTTGAGGAATAATGAGATCGATTATATCCGACAGGAAGTGGGTAGTGTCTCTTACATAAGAGGAAAACGTAGCTGGGATATTACTAATCAGGGAATCTACGTAGCTGGACAAATTTTCTGTGACTGTACCTATACCAGAAATGATGGGACGACCTGGGTTGTTTATCTTATGTATCTTAGGTAAAAGGTAGAAACGACCAGCAACAGGACTTAGTGGAATTAGAGAATGAACCGCATTGTCAGGCACCTTTTTCTTCTTGACGAGATCTAGCACTGTGCTTTTGATCAGAGATTTATATTGCTCAGTGGGGTCATGATCAAGGCGTTTATAGAACGTCGCGTCTGCTAGCTGTCTGTGGGCCTCTGCGGCGTAATCGGACTTGTTCATTATGACAACGGCACCACCTTTGTCAGCAGGCTTAATGACGATGTCTTTGCGAGAGGAAAGGGTATCTAGTGCTTTCATTTCGCTGGCGGACAAATTACGGCGGAAGGGTGCTTGTTTTTGATACAATTGCAGAACGTCTCGTTGTACTGCTTTTATATACATGTCCAAAAATCTATCGCGCTGTGTGGGAGGGACCCAGTGCTTGCCAGAGGGTAACGCCTGTTTCGAATCGCTTGAATTGGAGCGGTCATGGAAGTATTCGCGCAAGCGTAAGTTACGGGCGAAATTATCCAAATCTTTCAGTAGTTGAAATTCATTATGTCCACCTGTTGCTGGACAAAAATTAAGACCACGACGTAGAACACTGCACTCCTCAGTTGTTAGCTGAACGTCCGAAATATTAACAATATTATTTAGCTCCTGATCGGCAAACCTACTGATTGTTACCTACTGATTGATTTATGATTGTTAAAGGGCCTTTCAGATTCCGCTTTAACAATCATAAATCCCACGCTAACACGTTGCCCAACCTGCCCATCTCAAAGCACGTACATCTTCCTGACCACTCATTTGATAAACTGAAAGTCACGTTGCTTGAATCTGGATTTCGCTCAAATTATGATAGAGAAGCCCGCGAATCCTTCCTTATCTATAAATTTGATACTGTCGCGTGTGGTATGAATGAATGTGTAGGAAAATTGAGTTGCCTGTCTTTGTAGCCCGTCACTTGTCCCTTCTTCTACTAGTACGTTGCTATTCCCCTTTTTGTGTCTGTGCTTGCTTGATAACATAGCACATATTGAGGGCATATCGACGTTTTGTTGTCACGTGGCGATTGGTTCTTACTATTCATTTCGGTACGTTTTTATACTTTGTATCTTAGATTATATGTTTGCAATCGCCATCGGTCTATACACGTGTCAGCTATCCTTTGAACGATTCGGATGTATTTTGTTCGCCCATTTTATTCGTTTTTGATACTGTCGCGTGTGGTATGAATGAATGTGTAGGAAAATTGAGTTGCCTGTCTTTGTAGCCCGTCACTTGTCCCTTCTTCTACTAGTACGTCGCTATTCCCCTTTTTCTGTGTCTGTGCTTGCTTGATAACATAGCACATATTGAGCGCATATCGACGTTTTGTTGTCACGTGGCGATTGGTTCTTACAATTCATTTCGGTACGTTTTTATACTGTGTATCTTAGATTATATGTTTGCAATCGCCATCGGTCTATACACGTGTCAGCTATCCTTTGAACGATTCGGATGTATTTTGTTCGCCCATTTTATTCGTTTTTCATGTTAACGTATCTTCATTTGGTTGATAAGCGCATGTATATTAACTGTACTGACACCATGCAATGCATTCTGATGAAGGCCGGACCCCGGCCGAAACGTCAATAAACCGCTTCATACGCGCGTCTACTTCACTGTGAATATTTACCCGGACCCAGAACTGCTTTTTTTCTGGTATATTGGAACAATGGTTCCGGAGAAGACCGCGTTGAAGCACGTCTACTGGAAGTACCCAAAGAGAGCTCCGTCAGTGACCGTTGTAGGCGACTCCCAGACGAAGCATATTTACCAGTACTTCGATCCTGCGGTGAACGAAACGCCAGCGTTTGTGTCTCAGTGCGGTGCATCAATCAGCGACGTACCAGCACTATTGGATTTCGTCCCTCAGAACACCACAACAATCGTTCTTCATGTAGGCACCATCGACCTAGCTCGAGTATCAGCCCGAGAAGCTTTCCAAAGTTACTGTGAAGTCATCGATCACATCGCCAAGGAACGTCCTGAAATCACCAGAATCTATGCCACTCTCGTACTGCCAAGGACCAGGAACCGCCGACGAGGGTACCCCAGCGCCACATTTGTTCGCTGCTTTAACCAAGAAGCGTGTTATTTCAACTCCCTGTTGAAACAATTCTGCAGTCGCTCCCGACTAGTATTTTTCCTGGACCATGGGTTCGAATGGCTGCCCCCGCACCGCGTGCTCGCAGCTGACGGTTTGCACCCGAACTTCGAAGGCGTCTCACTCATGGCCTGTCACATTCGGCACCTCTGTTACAAGCCGTCCAGTACTATGTACCATTCTTGGTCAGACAGTGCTCCCAGCAATCCGCCTCAGCACTGCACCAAGGAACCGAGCGTTGAAGGCCCATCTTCTGACCCGGCGCTATTGACAGGACAGACAACGAACAGCAGTCCCTCTCAAAAGGAGTCATCACCCCACAATCGAAAGACACAGGTCCATCGCAAGAAGGCTGCTCCGAAGAACCGCAAGAAGGCTACTTCAAAGAATCGCCCAAAGAACGCCGCAGTGATAGCTCCGTCAGCTGAACAGTCGCCTTCAGCACAGGACGCTACAGGTTCCTCCCCGAAAGGTCCCCGCTACGAGTTTCGCAGAGCCCACACGCAAACCGTGGATGATGCACCGGCAAATTGACTAAAGGCTGTGTCTCCCGGTAACAACATTTCTTACCTCTGTTCGCATGAATTTCTAAGGCTAAGGAAGGTTACAGAAAAAAGAATTCGCAATGCTCTACATGTAGATACGCTGAATACCTACCTAGCTGCGGCTGTTGCACCAAAGGGTCTCCGTATTGTTGTAAAACCCGCTCTGTCGGACATGTCTGAGCGCAATATAGCTAGATGGGATAACATACTAACAAATGCTTCACTACAACTCACCCGTGTCGTGTTAGATCACTATCGTTCTTCCAGTAAGAAATTCATGAACCAAGAAAGTCAAATTGCTGCGAGCTTGAACTTGTCCTCTAGCCAATCCGCCGCGTTAGAGGCATTCGCAACCAAAAAACGGAATGAAATCTACGCATTGAAAGCCAAGAAACTGTCTCGTGACGGTGTTGTGTGCCCTTCTGGAAGCCAGAACAAAGTATTCAACTCTGCCCCTTTTCAAACCAAACCTCTAGAAGTACACTCCGGTACTTCTTCGTCATCCTCTGTTAGTAGGTTTGCCGATCAGGAGCTAAATAATATTGTTAATATTTCGGACGTTCAGCTAACAACTGAGGAGTGCAGTGTTCTACGTCGTGGTCTTAATTTTTGTCCAGCAACAGGTGGACATAATGAATTTCAACTACTGAAAGATTTGGATAATTTCGCCCGTAACTTACGCTTGCGCGAATACTTCCATGACCGCTCCAATTCAAGCGATTCGAAACAGGCGTTACCCTCTGGCAAGCACTGGGTCCCTCCCACACAGCGCGATAGATTTTTGGACATGTATATAAAAGCAGTACAACGAGACGTTCTGCAATTGTATCAAAAACAAGCACCCTTCCGCCGTAATTTGTCCGCCAGCGAAATGAAAGCACTAGATACCCTTTCCTCTCGCAAAGACATCGTCATTAAGCCTGCTGACAAAGGTGGTGCCGTTGTCATAATGAACAAGTCCGATTACGCCGCAGAGGCCCACAGACAGCTAGCAGACGCGACGTTCTATAAACGCCTTGATCATGACCCCACTGAGCAATATAAATCTCTGATCAAAAGCACAGTGCTAGATCTCGTCAAGAAGAAAAAGGTGCCTGACAATGCGGTTCATTCTCTAATTCCACTAAGTCCTGTTGCTGGTCGTTTCTACCTTTTACCTAAGATACATAAGATAAACAACCCAGGTCGTCCCATCATTTCTGGTATAGGTACAGTCACAGAAAATTTGTCCAGCTACGTAGATTCCCTGATTAGTAATATCCCAGCTACGTTTTCCTCTTATGTAAGAGACACTACCCACTTCCTGTCGGATATAATCGATCTCATTATTCCTCAAGGTTCTCTTTTGGTCACACTTGATGTAGCATCTTTGTATACTAACATTCCACATTCTGATGGCATCATGGCAGTCGTCAATTGCTACGAATGTGTATCACCCGAGAAACTCATCGACAGCGACACATTGGCAAGTTTGCTAGCCCTTATTTTGGAACTAAATAACTTCGAATTTGAAGGACAACACTATGTGCAAATTAGTGGGACGTCTATGGGTACGCGAATTGGCCCGAACTACGCCAATATATTTATGGGTCAGCTAGAAGATAAATTTTTGCTAACCAGGACCTTAAAACCTTTTTACTACAAACGTTACATTGACGATGTTTTTCTGATTTGGCCTCATGGGGAACAAGAACTGCTTTCTTTCATATCTGACTTTAACAATGCCCATCCATCTATATCATTTTCTCACACGTATTCTGCATCTACTATTAACTTCCTTGACGTCAGCGTTTCAGTGCTAAATGATAAACTATCTACTGCCTTATACAAAAAGCCGACAGATAGATGTCAATATTTACACTTCGATAGCAGTCACGTTAAACATTGCAAGACCAGCATTCCTTATAGCCAAGCCTTACGTTTTAAAAGAATTTGTTCTGAGCAATCAGAGTTTCAAAAGAATTGTGGTACCCTAAAAAACGCTTTAGCCAAACAAAATTACCCACCACAATTAATTGACGATGCAATAAAACGCGCAGACGTGCATGACCGAAGGACGCTTCTTTGCATTAAGAACAAACCGACTCCCTCACCCCAGGCAAACCTTGTCCTAACCCACACTGCGTCAGTCTCAAATGTTTCGCATGTATTAAAGAAACACCACAATATTCTAATGCAAAGTGAACGCCTCAAAAACATATTCTCTGATCCGCCTAAAGCAGTATACCGTAAAGCTAGAAATATTCGAGATATACTAGCATCATCATCTAAGACTGACTGCCCTGATGCCATCGGATGCCATCCTTGTCGAAAACCGCGATGTAAAGTATGTCCCTACATGGCCACATCGCAACAGGTTACTAGTACGTCTTCAAACTTTTGTTTAAAAATCAAAGGCGATTTTGATTGTGACACAAAAAACGTAATATATATGCTTGAATGTACGCTCTGCAAAAAACGGTACATCGGACAAACGGAAGGGCCTTTCAGATTCCGCTTTAACAATCATAAATCCCACGCTAACACGTTGCCCAACCTGCCCATCTCAAAGCACGTACATCTTCCTGACCACTCATTTGATAAACTGAAAGTCACGTTGCTTGAATCTGGATTTCGCTCAAATTATGATAGAGAAGCCCGCGAATCCTTCCTTATCTATAAATTTGATACTGTCGCGTGTGGTATGAATGAATGTGTAGGAAAATTGAGTTGCCTGTCTTTGTAGCCCGTCACTTGTCCCTTCTTCTACTAGTACGTTGCTATTCCCCTTTTTGTGTCTGTGCTTGCTTGATAACATAGCACATATTGAGGGCATATCGACGTTTTGTTGTCACGTGGCGATTGGTTCTTACTATTCATTTCGGTACGTTTTTATACTTTGTATCTTAGATTATATGTTTGCAATCGCCATCGGTCTATACACGTGTCAGCTATCCTTTGAACGATTCGGATGTATTTTGTTCGCCCATTTTATTCGTTTTTGATACTGTCGCGTGTGGTATGAATGAATGTGTAGGAAAATTGAGTTGCCTGTCTTTGTAGCCCGTCACTTGTCCCTTCTTCTACTAGTACGTCGCTATTCCCCTTTTTCTGTGTCTGTGCTTGCTTGATAACATAGCACATATTGAGCGCATATCGACGTTTTGTTGTCACGTGGCGATTGGTTCTTACAATTCATTTCGGTACGTTTTTATACTGTGTATCTTAGATTATATGTTTGCAATCGCCATCGGTCTATACACGTGTCAGCTATCCTTTGAACGATTCGGATGTATTTTGTTCGCCCATTTTATTCGTTTTTCATGTTAACGTATCTTCATTTGGTTGATAAGCGCATGTATATTAACTGTACTGACACCATGCAATGCATTCTGATGAAGGCCGGACCCCGGCCGAAACGTCAATAAACCGCTTCATACGCGCGTCTACTTCACTGTATATATATATATATATATATATATATATATATATATATATATATATATATATATATAATGTGAGAGTCTGTTGGGATGTGGTGCTTGAACGGCCACTTGTAGGTTGAAGACACGCGTACGAGAGAGAAAACAAAAACGATGGTTTATGTCCCTACGTTTCGGCCGGGGCCCAGCCTTCGCCATATTCCCTGACTAAGGCCGGACCCCGGCGGCCACGTAGGAAGTAAAGCATCGTTCTTTTTTTTCGTACGCGCGTCATGTCATCAACCTACAACTGCCTATATATATATATATATATATATATATATATATATATATATATATATATATATATATATATATATATATATATATATATATATATATATATATATGCGTGTGTGTGTGTTAGGAAGCTTGTCGCAGTTAGGAACGCTTGTCGGGCCCTTGCCTTCCCCCCCTCCCCCGGAAAAATGAAAACTGTCCGCGTAATGGTAGCAGCTGCGCAGTAATCTGCGGCCCTTCGATGTACGCTGCGTGTAGGCCGAGGACGCTACACAAAGGTACTTTCATATTGCTCTGAAGAATCGTGATAGCTTAGCTACGTCCCAAAACTTAAAGCCTTGAATGCCATTTTATTCTTCCGATCATTACAAAACTGCACTTACTAAATCTGCTAGCCTGAATTCTCAAAATAAAGGGCAAAGATACATAAAAATAAGTAATATTTTACTAAGTAGAGGCGGTTCAACACGGAGATAAACGTACAGGGCAAGAAACATACATGTGAACACAAGGCTAAATAAAGTGAGGGAAAGAAATTCCCTGCCGAAAGAGCAGGACCTGAATTTACGGTCCCTTTCCACGCGGACGGGTAGGGTACAAATGCGTCACAACTGACGCACGACAAGAGAAAAAAAACAAAGATAGCGCATGTGGCTGCGCAAGTGGACCAAATGCGCCGGCGCCTATGCCGAACGCACTGAGTTCACGGATGCAAACAGAAGAGAGACTGTACACACAATGCCTACACGGCGACTGGAGCAGGCTAGTTTCCGTGTCCGTCCCGTTGCGCTGAACGAAACTTCTCAGGCGGACCTCTTTTTTCCCGGGAAAATACCAGTGGTCAGAGACATGGATGGGAGTTCCATTCAAGCGATTATACTGCGTGGCGGTGCGCAGTATAATCGCTTGAATGGGGGAATTTGGGCATTCTGTGAACTGATTTCAAATTACAGTACATGCTGCGAGATTGGTGGGAAAGAAATAGCACGCGCACAACACATGTGCGCCGTACGGACGATTGATATGTAGATGAGAGAGATCGCGCGAAGCAAAAGCGCTTTACTGTGCGGGTGAGCCGTCCCATTGCTTCATTTTCCCGATGGCACTCGACAGATGTTTCCGTAAAGCACCAATGATTAACCCTAATTATGCATAATATGCATTTCCTTATTAGCCTTATCACTCTCCTAAACGCAGTCGCGTTTTATGGCCAGTTCTCACTTACCTTTCCTGCCAAAATGTTTCGTTAAGTTGGCGCATTATAATTACTTTAATGAGAATATTAGAAGGTCCGTAGCTTCAGATTTTCGCTTAGAGGGATATCGGAATCAATTGATCACTTTACATTTTTTTTTCATTTCTTTCTATACAATGAAAGGGCTTAAATTTCAAACTTTTTTGAACTGCAGGCGGCAGGGATCCGCGGCCAGAACGTAGGATATTTTGCTGTTGATGCGGGTGGCATCGTCTCGAAGCTGCGGCCACTAAACTCTCCAAATCAACACTTGCAAGGCATTGCGCATCTTTTCGCTCAAACGTTCAAAGGCTTCAGCGTGAGGAAAATTATTACTCTGCAAACGTTTTGAGCTGAAGTCGGGGCTGCTTCAAGCATATATTTGGTACTCTGAAACAGTACGATGTGATAAAAACGTTCCTGTTTTATTTTCAGAACTTTCCCATCTTTTATATCCCTTAAAGTCAGGCTACACGTTATGCATGGCTCGCATGAATACCTTTGAGCGATATTGCACAATGGTTGGGAAGTTAAACGTATCATTACTTCGACTGGCTTCCAAGTCAGCTGAACAATTCCGCAGTCCAAAAGTGCTTATCCAGCTGATAACCCGGTAACCTCTCGTTGTGTGTTCGACACATGGGGACCCAGTATAGAACAGTTCGACCCTCAGGGACAGTGGTTTCCTTCGCTGCTTTGTTTTCCTTCACTGCATGCTGAGGGTGAGGAGCTGCTGTCGGTTTCTCCCCACCCTAACGGTGGGGAGAAACCGACAGAGCAAACCCAATACCGATTTGTTGACTGTTGCTACAGTGGAATATAGAGCGGACGAGGGTGGAAGACGCACTGCGATTTTTCCAGCTATGGTACGCCCCGCACTGTGACGTCATCCGGTGCGTAGGGCGCCACAGATTGACGTTCGGAAAAAAACTGCGACGCGTTCCACGAATGGGGTCGCCCGCGCAACGCGCGGTGGCCGAAATCGACCGCCGGGCATGCATGCAAACGGAGTGAGCGTGACAAACGGCAGTCATAAAGGCAACCGGGTTACAGGCAGAGAGGGCGGAGAAAAGTCGTTTCTCGATGACCCATTGTCGTCAACTGTACACTTGCAGGCACTCGAAGCCTCGTCGGGTGAGACTGAGGCGCGAATGGTCGCTACATTTTGCAATAGCGTTTGCATGCGAAGGATGGAAAAATACGGCTGAACCGGGGCAGTGTGTCATGACCCTCGAACAAACGACCAAGAAAGCGAGAAAGAAACGAATATATTAAGGAATAAAGAAATGTCTAATTCACCGAATGAATGAATGAATGAATGAGTGAATGAGTGAATGAATGAATGAATGAATCAATCAATCAATCAATCAATCAATCAATCGCATGGTATCTGGTCTTGAAGGATATGCATTTTACTAAGGATGCACACTTGCTTAGTTCTTGTGTACATAGAAAACTGACGTCTTTTTTTCTTTCAGCACAATTGTGCCGCATCAAATTTCTTTCCTAAATACGAGGGTCGTTCAACTCAATCCGGGACTTTTCTTTCTTTCCAGGTTTAAATGTACGCCTAGGCTGGAGGTTTTGTATCCAGTAGAAACTTTGACCTGTGTCCTGTTACTGGTAGACGGCGCTCATTTCCCGCGCTTCTGAATAGGTTGTTATTCAAGATGGCGGACAACAGTGCGAACGTCTACGTGGAATAGCGTGTTATGATGAAGTTTTCAGTGAAGGAGGGCATTAAACCTGCTGAAATTTACAGAAGACTTCAGGCCCAGTACGGTGATGTGCCACTCAGTTGCAGTAAGAAATTTGAATGATGTAAGCGCTTCAAAGATGGCCGTATCTCTATTACTGACGATCCCGGTCGTGGTGGATCACAGCCCACGGTAGTCATTTCTGAGAACATTCAGTGCGGAGAGCAGCTGATCGTGCACAATCGTCGCATCACCTGTTATGAAATTGCAAGGGTGTGTAATTTGTCGTTAGGAACAATGAACACTGTTCATTCATGATCATTTATTGTTCCGAAAAGTGAGAGCACGCTGGGTCCCAAAGCAGTTGTCTTCTTTTGACAGACACAGAAGAGTTGAAATATGTAGAGAACTGAAGTAACGCTATGAATTGATGGCCAGGATTTTCTGAATCGTATCATGACATGTGACGAAACATGGGTTCACCATTTCACCCCAGAATCCAAAAGAGCATCGATGCAGTGGAAGCATACGGGATCACCGCTTCCTAAGAAATTTCGAACAGTTGCGTCTGCTGGCAATGTGATAGCAACTGTATTCTGGGATAAACAGGGAATTATTCACGTTGATTTCTCACCCCATGGTATCACTATCGACAGTAAGCATTGCTCCTTGTTCTGCGTAACGTGCACAAGAGTTTACGGAAGAAAAGTCCGGGTTTTATCACAAAGGGTGTGGTCCTTTTGCAAGACAATGCACGACCGCATACCGCTCAACGCACATTCCAAACAATCTAGAGACTTGGCTTAGAGATATTACCACACCCCCCTATAGTTCTCACTTAGCACCATGTGATTCCACCTGTTTGGGCCCTTGAAGGAATTCCTTGGAGCAAAACATTTCAACACTGATGATGAAGTGATGAATGGTGTCCTACAATGGTTCCGTGGTAATAAGAAATCTTTCTATACCGAAGCATTCCAGGCGTTAGTTAAAGGCTGGGATATGTGTATGACTGTAGCTGGAGGTTATGTGGAAAAATAAATCCCTTTTCCACACTTTGAAATTCGTTCTTCTATTTGTGTTTTTTTAAAATGTCCCAGATTGACATGAATGACCCTCGTAGATTAACTCGCAGATTAGACCCCAAGAGCACTCGCCCAATCACTCGGCCTCTCACCTCAAAATTGTCATTAACGGTGGTGGCTGTGGCAATCACTTTCGATTTCGGGAAAAGTTTGCATCTCCTTGCGATGTAGCTACGTTGTTTGGATTTACCTATCACGTCCGTCAATTATTTTGAGTTCTTGACTACGACGCATCGTCACCAACGCACCGTCGAAGTTGTGGGACACTAAATATTGTTTAGTAAAACAATCCCGAAAGTACTATAGCAAGGCCGCGTCCCACAGTGTGTGACGCACGGTGGCACAGACGAGAACGGAACAGTGAATTCGTGCGATTACATACATTGACATCGCGGGCGCATGATTCTGTGTCAGCGTGGCATACGCCCTGTACTATCATGGAAGCTTCGGGCTGGGTTGGCCTAATGTGAGAAATTATGAAGACAAATCTACATGCGCAAGCATTTCAAAGCCGCCAGGCTCGTATTAGTTTCTGCATAAGAGTTGCATGATCAAATAACTGGTGCGAAAATGTCATTAGAAAAGTTAGAGCTCTCTAGCAATTTAGCACTATTTGCATTTAGAAATGCAGGTTGCGAGGGAAGATATTAACTGGCTACGCACTTATGGCCACATTGAAGAAGTGGGTCGGAGATCAGCGGAGAAATCAATGAGAAGACAAGTGAAGACAAGACGAAAGCAAGTGTTGCAAACCCGCCGTGGTTGCTCAGTGGCTATGGTGTTGGGCTACTGAGGGGTAGCCACACCTGCTAGTTTTTGGGACTTCTACTGTGGTCAGCAAAAGTGTGGTTCCTACGGAATGTGCGAAAACTTTAATGTTTCATGTAGCGGTGGCTGTTCAGCACGAGAGGATGACAAGCATCTTATTGATCCAGCAGGTCCACGTGAATCCCTAAATGACTATGATATTGACATTCTTTTACACAGCAGCCATGATCTTAGCCGATCTTTTTCTCAGAATTCGACATGTCCAATTTGTGCTATCAGAAGTGTTGGTATAGCATAATGCAACAGTATACGCGGCCGATAACATCGTCCACAAGACCCGCCAGCTGCCAATGCGGAACAAGCTGGCGTGACTCAAGTACGGTTTCTTTCTTCCTCTTTCTTTTTTTTTTTTGAGTCAACGCGCCGGCAGCTCGTTGAGTAATCGGCCGCTCGCGCCTGCCTCATCGCCTATCGAGTCGTGTAAGAGCGCACGCTACGCGAGTTACGATATCAGGCAGCGCTCTTATTTCGCACTGTTCCGGCAGCGCGTCCTCTTCCTTCGTGCGAGTTACGCGAAATACGTCTGCGGCATCCCGCCTAAGTAGTCGGCGATTTTTGTAACCTATACTTTGGCATTGTTTTGTACCTGGGCTCTAACACACACACGCACACACACACACGCACACACGCACCCACAAACACACACACACACACACACGCACACACACACGCACACACACACGCACACACACACGCACGCACACACGCACACGCACACACGCACACGCACACACGCACACGCACACGCACACACGCACACGCACACGCACACACGCACACGCACACACGCACACACGCACACGCACACACGCACACGCACACACGCACACGCGCACACGCACACGCGCACACGCACACGCACACGCGCACACGCACACGCGCACGCGCACACGCGCACGCGCACACGCACACGCGCACACGCACACGCACACGCGCACACGCGCACGCGCGCACGCACACGCACGCGCGCACGCACACGCACGCACGCACGCACACGCACGCGCACACGCACACGCACACGCACACACACACACACACACACACACGTCGTCGGGCGAATCTCGGGCTCGAGTACGCCTACACGCTCACTGTGTCATTTTCTCGCTGAGCACGCATTCCAAGAGGTGGTTCCGCTGTTCGATCAGGAACTTCACTCACGGCGTTCCACCTAGTCGCTGCGTCAGCATATAATACATAGTAGAAGTAGCATGTCTGCCCGTGAATCCGTGCTATTCGAAGCACATAGTTGTTGCATGAAGGTATTGTCGTGACAATGCTCAAAATCGTCGCGTGCGTTAAGCTGGCCCGCTTTGAAACGAAGGCCACGAAAGGTTTGCCGGTGGGGCATTTAAGAGGAAAAAACCCTCTGGACGCGAACCTGTGTAAGAGCTCCAGAAAGCATTAATCTGCGACAGTGTTCCCGTCTTCTTTTATTACAGTCAAAAGAGAGTGAAGTATTTTCTGATGATAGAAGACGTCGTTAATGAAATGTCGAATCTCCGCCATATTCTGAAAGAATACTCAAGTATATTTTCGGACTCGTAGGATTCACGAACTCTTAATTGGGAAGCAGCTGCGTCAAGCACTTCACTGCTGTACCGACATTGCGCTGCACCTTATGTAGAGTATATCTGCAATGTAGAACAATGTCTGTACTGTGGGATATAAGCCATTATGTCTTGTCCTACCATTTAATATGCAGCCAACTGGCGACAGGGCCTCCTGCAGTTTAAAAAATTTGCGCTAGTTTAATTTCTATTTCAGTCAAAGTTGCAGGCTCTTTTGATTTTAGTAAGTGTGAAAAAGCCTTTAACAACGGAGAGAAAGAGATGAACAGTGAGGTTTGAGAAACGGTAAGCAGTCGAACGCACGAATAAAGTTTAAGGAACTGATACGCTCAACTCCTTTGGAGAATATTCTAGGGATTTTAACGTTCCAAAGTTTCGGCCTAGCTATATGCTCGCTGTCGTGGATGGGAAATCAATTCACATTCAACCTAATTACTGCGTCTAGATGAGCCTACAGCAGCTCGCTTGTACAACTGGACGCTGTAGTACAGGTCGTGTGCCGGACCCGACAGAAAACCAAAGGCGTTCCTGAGCGCCCAGTGCAAAAGTGTTACCTGCTCGGCTGCGCTTTAAATAGCTGTGCAATAGTGATTGAATACTCGGCTTGTAAGCGTAGGATTGTTGGTTCGATCGTAGGTCAAGTGTCTTTCTGTAGGCGCGTTCTTGGCCTCAGTATCACAAGCCTTCTGATCTGAGCGCCACTGTAGAACTACTGTCCATTACCCGTAGAATTAGTGCCGCGATTAAAACTCGCAATGAGAGATGGCCATATTCTTGACACACTCAGCGTTTTAAGAACAAAAATCGCGATAAGGAGTGCAAAACATCAAACACATCACATCATCATCAACAACAAAAACAACAGATAAGGAGTACAAACCAGGCGCCTATGTTCTTATTGTCAACACAGTGCTAATTAAAAAGGAAAGTGGAAGGGAGTAAATGAGCGGCAGAAACGATCCAAAACAAAACGAAATAAGAAAGCGGGGAAGCAGGAGAGGTAGCCATCTTAAAGACGAGGCCAGCATCGCAGAAAACCTAATGGTTGCTCTGAAGGTGCTTCGTACTCATCTTTTTCTTTGTTCTGTTTCCTTCATGCCAATAAATGTGTTTTTAAACGCTGGAGAGAATTTAATACCTTGTTTCTACTTCATTTCTGCCAGTCGTGCAACCCAGGAAAAGGAAAATCCCGACAGTGTTAGCGGGTGGAAACTTAAGGCGTGCTCAATGTTGTCAAAGAGCATTCAAGAACGAACCCAGCCTGCGCGCTATACTCGCGACAGTGAGTCAGAAACTAGCATGCAAAACGCTTGGTAATGACTGACCGACAGACAGAAAGCAATCTAATGTGTGAAATGAGAGAACAAAGCGGCAGAGGCATAGAAAGGGGGAATAAGGTAGGGAAACGAACCATGTGAAGGCTTTTATTTTGTGCACGCGGCAAGTTGACTCAACCAAGCCATTCCAGAACAAACTGCCACAAGCCCTAGTGCGACACGGCTAGCTAGCAGTGCTGACAATAGGCGTGTTCTTTCTTTCGTAGTTTCTGAGTCGGAAACATGTAATAGTCGGGAGGCGCTCCAACGCACGTGCAGGCTACGGGCGCTGACGTTGTCAACGAACCGTCGCAGCTAGCGTTAACCCCGAAAGCTTTCAACATCGAGGGAAAGGCCCCACTCCGTCTCTTTCACTACAAAAAAGTTAAACAATTAAAAAAGAGAAATAAATAAATAAATAAAAATGAAAGGAACTCCCGGTGGGATCGGTCTTTCCCGGTTCTGGGCCACGAAACAAATAGATGCTGTAAAAGTTTGTTACACCACGCGTTCCTGACCGAAGAACTCCGGTGCGCGCCGGCTCTCGGAGAGAGCAGCCCTGCCAAGAGTAACTGCGCATGCGCTTCACGATCCTCCGCGACGTGGCGCGAGTAGCGCGCTCGAAATGAATCGTCTGCTCCGGTCGCGTTGCTTCAGTCGTCACCTGGCCAGCGTTGAGCGCGTATGCGATAGTTTCGGGTAAACCGACAGTTCTTTTGATCGCGCGTGCTTTCTGAAAAGCAATTTGGATTGATTATAGTGCCGATAGTATCGCAGGAAATCACGAAGGCGGTACCTCGTCAACACCTGTCGCTAATTCGTTCAGCTCTTCCTGACGTTCCTGTGTCCACCAAGTGGGATAATTCGATGGCCAGCGGAGTTATAGTGAGCTACCCGTCTCCGGCGCTTCATGAGTCGCGCCCCACGGTCTTCAAGAAAGGTGAGAGCCACTTGTACCACTTCCGTTTGGACTTCACGACTGACGTCGATAACAGCTGTGGCAGTCATAGATACAATAATGAGGCACAATTGCCCCCCTCTTTCTCTATTTCATGGAAATGACGTCGTTGACTTGCCGTCCTAGTTGGCACCCGGGTACGAAACGGCACAAGCGGTCATTGTTACCTTGGTACCGTTACGGTACCAGGGTACTACCAGGGATTTAATGAGAGAGCGCGCTCCTCTGCGACTTTCAACTGGGTCAAGCGCGCGACCTGGCACCATTGCGCCACGCGTGCGCTAGAATCGCCAGGTGCAGTCGTTGCTCGGCTGAAGCACAGATACACAGCGCGCTGAAAATGCGAAAATCCTTCGCCCCACACGCAGCAACGAGCCTATCACGGTGCCTGGCTTATCCGCCAAGCCAGGTGACGCCGCGTGCTTTTGGCGCGATAGTTGGTGCTGCGTGGCGTTATGCGAAGCCGCGGACTCGGCGATCGCAGGTCAGCCTACGTGGCCCCCTGCCAAGCTAACTTGAGCCGTCCGCTTGTCAGCCGTTCCTACGCCGTGCTGTAGTGCAGAAACTAAAGTCATGCCAACAGGAAAAACAGCGAGCGAAGGCACAGAGCTGGTTACGCCGAACAGCGCGTCTCTTCAGGTTCCACAGATCACGCATAGTCCACGTGCAGCTCGTGCGCATGGTAATACGTAAGCGTCAGACATTCCTCGCTTTCGGAAAAATAAAGAAAGACGTGCCGACGCGACCGACGACCTTGAAAGACGGCAATGCTTTTCAGACCGCGTCCGATAAGACAGTCTCCTCTCGATCGAAGGGTGGTTGCACCATAACACGCAGAAGTGGGTAGATGTTTGGGTGTAACGATGTGAACGTGAGTATCCTGCGCATGTGAACGTAAGGTGATAACCATAAAGTCTGCGTAAAGGTAGCTGCGCACAATAATAAAAAGAAAATCAGATAAAACGCCAAGCATGATTGCATGTGTGCTTTCAATTTACTAAACTGGGCACAGAGTACGCGATAGGCAACTTGCGCGAGAAAGTCGAACACGGGTGAACGTTCCACGTTTCTCGCCCTTCTAAAGCAATCCTCTTTATTACTGTGAACGCGGGGTGCTCAGTAAGAAGAGTGAGAAACAAGCGTTCTTCCGAGGACGGTTTGGGAGACAAGTCCAACGAACAGTGTCGTTACCTCGAATCTTGTGGTGTTCGTTCTAAAATTTTCGATTGCTCTTCGGAGATAACGGCGCGTTGTCGTCGTTATTGATTCTTTGTACAACTGTTACTGAAAAGCGCCTAGTAGGAGGAAAAGGCCTAAAAACAATGCCGACCAATGTTAGAACGTCGGACAATTTCGGGACTAAAGATTAGAGCACAAGAAACTCGCATCAAGCGTTCCGACTGTCTCCGCCAAGAGGACGGCTCGGTCAATCCTTCAATCATTCCGCTTTGTACAGTCACCAAGCTCAGAAAACGAACCAACTCCATTTCTTTCTTTTTTTTCTAAGTAGAACATCTCAGATGCAAGCGCTGACTCATTTTTTTTCTTTCCGTGCGCGATATTTGGCGAGAGTTCAGGCCCGGCCGTGTCAGCAGTCTGCAACGTAGCGCACCTGGCGCTACGTTGCAGACTGGCGCTCGAGGGCCACGTCTGACATAACGTCGTTGCTGCCTATGATGAAACACGTGCGCTTGGCAACCATGCGTCAGACCCGTGGCCTAGAACGCATGAGCTCGTCCCACGCGAAGGCGAGGTCAGGTGAACAGCGCATTGCGTACTATTGCCGCTTCTCGCTAAGGGTGAAGATTCTTCCGAATACAGTTCGCCGTCGTCGAGCCTTTTACAGCACTCCGCGAGTGGTCGGTTCTTTATATTAACTGCAAGTGAGACGCCGAGTGCTCGCATTTAAGTACACTCATGTTCAAGGACACGCGTGAGAGTAAATGTCAGGGAAGCCGCTCGTCACCGACAGGTTGCTCGTTTCCGCGATCCACCATTGCTCCGGATATCGCGCTTGCTTGAAATAAACTTCCTGGCATTAAACATTATTATTACTGAACAAGGAAGTTTTATCGTTGACTTATAGTTTGGTGGGGAGGAAAACCTAGATTTTGGAAGTCTGTACTTGTAAGACCAGCTACAATGACGGTGCAAGAGAAATTGCGCTGTGGAGAGTGGGTAGAGGTGGTGCAGATAAACCGAATTGTAGATAAAAAAGAAACACACAGCCGCTGAAGAGGATAGCAGAGCGCCGTACGTTCTTTAGACTGTTTACTCTTAGCACGACGAAATGCACCTTAGAGAGTGACGTATACGGAATGCAGACAAATAAGTTGGTGAGGGAAAGAAAGGACGGATTGGCAATATCGTATATGTATACGTAGGCATGCAGGCCTTGCGCGCATCAGATCATTGGCATTTCGTAGTTTTTCTTAATTTTCGGCTTACAATTTTGTTTACTGATCTGTTCTGGTACATATTCTGCTTCTTGGAGAATAAGCCGTGTGGTAAAAGTACCCGCAGAACGCCAACGTGCACTCTTTTTTGTCTTCGTCTGCTTTTAGTCTTACTTGCTTATAAGGAACTCGAGACTTCGAATGTAATCCTATTGACTCAAAATTTTCCGAGTTCCGAACAGGATTGGGACCTTGCTAGTGAGAGAGCACGGTTGCGTTTTAGCTTCATTTTTCTATAACAGACATGGTATCGCGCTCTTCGTTTTTTAGGAAATAGCAGTAGTACAAAGCACACATGGGGATTTCTGGAAGGCGACTGATTAGATTAGCGTGTGTAGTGCGCTGTCGCAGGAGGCCGGTTGTCTTACCTGCGAGATGCGCAAAGAGATGTTTTTAGCGCAGATAAGGCGGTGTTAAACTGTGTAAAAGTGGAAGGTTGGCGGTAGCACGCTTCTGGCCACACGATTTCACTGTGGCGAAAACAAGAACGCAAATGCAAAAATAGCATAAAGAAAGAAAAGGAGGTATAGGTTAGCCCGAGGAAACTGACACATACGTGAAAGTGAGAAAAAGAAAAGCGATATCAATCAAGAAAAAGACAGAACTATAGATGTGCGTCACTCTAGATGTGCTCGGTCATAGTACTTTAACTGTATGCTGTATTAGTAAAGAAGTCAATCAGCGCTCATGGTTCCTTACGGCTAACACTGATGGATGTTATCTGTACGCGCGGTAGGCGAGCTCCACCGCCTAAACCAGCAGGGTTTGAACAAACGGCGCGACGGTGGCTGAGATCATGCATTCGTGCCTTGTGTTTCAGGGACGACAGCTGCGAGCATACTGCGCTGTCAGTCAGGCGCCATGCGCTTGCTTTTGTCTGCAGAGGACCCGTACCGCTTAAAGCAATGACGACTTGCTGACAGCGAGGTCCTTCTTTTTTGTGCGGTGGTTGTCGGCAGTGCACACGGCACGGGATAGTTGCGATGCACCTACTAAGTCTGTTCTTAGAGGTGAAATTCGAAGAAAAAGAAAAACAAAATTCAACGTTTGTAGTCGCCTAGCTGACAAGCAGAAATTGTCATTCAGGTCACTGAATAAAGTAGTATTCGCGGTTATATGTTCTTAAAAGTGCGCCTCGCGGAGGAAGTTTGGCCAGAAATGGTTGCAGAGCATTCCGCATTACGACGGTTCATTCCTTTACAGTCTGTGCCTGATTGTATCCCCCTCTGTGAAACGAGTAGGATTCAAAGTTATCAGTAATGGAAATTGATAAAATTTGTGAGGACCAATCTTCCACACTAACTTTTAGGACAGGGAGAAGCAAAAGAACGCAGGCCATGGGCTGCATTACAAGTATTGCACTTGTCCCCATCTTAAGTGGTGCTGTAAAAGATAGTTAGATTCGTCGGCTGTCCTGTTTTCATGCTTTCAACGTAGGTACACTATCGACTAACAAGATATGTAATAAAGTTCTCGTTCTCCATTCTGTCGTTTCTCTTTCCCACGCGAGCTACGCCCAACACTAAAACCAAAACTTACTACTGTCGCCTTTAGAAAACAACTGTAGTCATCTTTCACAGTGCACCGTTTGATTGTGTAGAAATGGCGAAGTGTTGTAGTATTGGCAGTGTTTTAAACTAAATACGTCGTTCAAGGGAAGGACCTCCTGGATTGGCGTGTTAAAATACCAAAGTTATAAGTACTTTAAGAGTTTATCGATTTATAATCGCAAACCAGACTTTTTCATAATTATTGTTTAATGTAAGGGTGTATATATAAAGAGATGTATTGTCTATTGCCGTAGTTTTACGAAAAGCGGCAAGAAGTTTGGTTCTTACTATTTTTGTTTACAGCGCGCTGTCTATATTCTGTATCTCTAAAGAGAGAGAGAGAGAAAATAATTCCCACAACAGACACTTGCGCATTGAAAAACGCCACAGCCGCATGATTGATGCAAGATGAAACTGGGAGGGCTTCGTCATTGGCACGTTGCACTGATCGCTGCTGCGTGTACGTTCCGGTTGCAACTGGATTTAATGACGGCGCTTCTTCCTTCTTTCTAGAGGCTTTGCCAGCCAGTATGACGCGAGCTTCTCTCGAAAATAAACTCGCGGAAACACTTTGATGACGGATGATGTAATTTGGGTTCGGTCGGCTCGGTACTTCTGGGAAAAGGCGTTTTGAGAACTTCCGTCAGTGCCAAAACATAGTATAATGGGCTGGCAACAAGCAGGAAAAAAATAAACATTCCGTCTTCATTACCTCGTCAAGTGAGCCTGCGCTGTTTGTGAGGTCAACCAGTGGAATTTCGCAATAAAGATTAAAAAAGGGCAGTGCGTGTGCTTGAAGCAGACGTCGTAGAGTGGCAGAATTATTTTTTCTTCGTGTTTATAAACTGCAGCTTCTCGTTATACCGTTACCTTCTTGTAAATTGTAAAGGGGAAATAAATGCAGTCTACTTGAACGTCGTAACCGCTTGAAGAACGTGCCTTAGATTAAGGAACATCGATATTTAGGTGTTACCAGCATACTTAGGATATGACATACATTTTGAATCATTACTTTGAGTACTTCGCGCTCTCTCGCTGAACCATTGCCATAACTCCGGCACATCAGCTAGGATCACCTTGACGACGACACTTAAAAATAAATTTCATTGAAATAAAAAAGAAGTAAATAATATATTATAGTACTATAGTTTAGCGCTGTCAGTGTCAGTGTGCTCTTTGGAACGCGATTACATTTCACCTACACTTGTCATTCACTCCGAACAGCTAACAATATTCTCACATCACTTGCGAAAGGCAAGAATGACGCTTATGATGCCTTATTTGCTTTACAGACCGACGCATCCGGCATTCAAAGTCGGACCCTGTGCTGGTGGCACTGTCGCACAACTCGTTCGCGCGGTGCCCAGACCGGGACAACTGCTGGGACAGCATCGAGGATCGAGCACAACAGCAGCTGCAGTCGGATGGGTCCGGCGCGATTACATTGGAGGGTCTCAAGAGCGACTACAACAGCTGCTTCACGTGAGTTCCTCGTGATTCTATTGCACATCATGAGCCGGTCGTACTGGAAGACGAATGTCCTTCATTAGAGTGTCATGAATCGGTTTTCGCGTGGAGCATCCTGTTTGATTTGCCTTAAGATTCTGGACTCAAACGGGAGAGGCGGAGGCGCAAAGAAAGATAGTATAACACAAAATAATATTCAGAAGTTATAAGAGCTGCTAACTGGAAGTGGCCATATTTATGGTAGCAACAAGAACAAAAACGATACGCAACCACCAGGCGGCCTCAATATCATCGGCGAATTTTCGTGGAACTTTCAGTGATCCCTGCAGGTTAACGCTTGGATCGGATAATTTCTTATAAAAAGGCACTGTGAGAACTGGTACGACAGGAGACATATTAATGAAATTCTCACAGGACTTTGTGGTTTTTGTCGCTATTGACGAATTCGTAATCACAAAATTCCGTTAGCATATGTGGTGGTTAACAGTGATAATCTTTTGCCTCCGAACACTTCTTTTTATTGTGACTTAAATTTTCTATGTTGAGCATGTTACCAGTACAATAAAGACATTTCCCAGTAAGTCATACAAGGCTAGTGGAGACTTTTTTTAAAACTGTATGCGAAATAGTATCAAAGCTTTGGCAGCGAAAAATCATACTAAAACATGTGTTGTACATATTGCAGGTGTGGGGTGAGCTGGTCGGAGGATCAGGCTTGTTTGGACTGTAGCGAGTGTGGAGGATACGCCCTGCAACGTCCTTGCCCGCACTGCAATGGCAGCTGCAACGGAATGTGGAGCAGAGACTTGGATGCTGTAAGGCTTCTTTACTTCTCGATACGACATACAAATTATTGCTGGTTCCGCCTAAATCCGCATTCTTCGCAAAGCCATCTCTTGAATATCTCAGTAACACTTCATTTGGGACTAGTTGGTACATAATTCTCCTTGAGTGATGAGTTATTATGCGTTGTCAATAAATATGACAGATCAGTTCTACGGAAGCCAACAAATGTGTTGTTAGTAAATTTGTCAAGTTTGCGCAATTTTACTGTGATGGTATGCTGACCTTGCTGAAACAAAATCAAGATCGTGGAGCGATCCATTTTGTATATTGTAATCAGTCGTTTTAATTGAGTTATATCTTGTGAGAACAATTGAATCACCTAGTAAAACGAATTTTAGTTTACACTTGCTATCGTGGCCTACCAACATTTGAACGTGACATAAGGCAGCGCCCTGCTTGCACGTTAAGAATGTGTATCTTGGTAAACATGTGCATCTGTTTCTTTTTTTCCTTCCAAACAGACCCACAAGACGAGGCGCGCCCAGTGGCTGGGAGAGTGCAAGAAGGCTCCCCATGATAACGCACCGAAGATCCAAGACTCTTGAGTGCTGTCCTTTCTAGGATGGCTCTTGGTGGGCGGGCAGCACTTCCATCAACTGTACATACAACAAGTGACCCGCGTCACCCACGATGTCGTTCTTCGTCCCGCCTGCTGCAGGCCGATCCTGTGGTTCGACGAATCGCAAAGACGAGAGCATTGCAGCGTACGCGTCGCTACGAGTGTTGCGTTCTGCACGGTGCTTTCTGCATGAGGATTTGGTGGCCACGGAATCAGCTGGACTTGTAGTTGCGGTGTGGCATCCTCTGAACTTGCGTGCGTCGTACAACAACGGCATTCTGCATATCGGAGAGGCCAGCGGCACGATGCTGTCGTTGATGGACGACCAGTGAGTGGGATACATGTGGCATCCAGAACATTCCAATTTGCACAAGGTCGGCTGCTTCCGTGCGAGCGAGTTGGGGAATATGAGACATTGGGATCTCGAGGGATAGTCTGTACATATTTGTTGCTTGTTTTGCGCTTTGACCGTATTTGTCCGTGCGCATGTTTTCTGGCCTTACAACCCCTCATTTCAAGCTTCCGCTACAATGAGGCCGCGGTTATCACGTTATCAAGTGTAAAAAGCATGCCTAAAAATGTGAAATGCCTATTCTCGTAAAGAACGACGTGTGCGGGAAATGTCACTGTTGTGGATTTTGCAATTTTCCTAGTTCTTATTCCTAGCCGTTTACTTCCGAGAGATCATGAGTGAGAAGATTTGTGACCAGCGTAGGTTTTGCGCTTTTTCTGCAACGCTAAAGTGGTTTATTTTAACTTTCAAACTATTGCCTCATAATCAACAGGAGACGAGCACAGCAGGACAAATTTACATACTGGTGGCAACTGCGTGAGACCAGATGTAGCAGGCGTCAAGACTTCCTTCCTAGCACAAGACGAACGAGTTAAGCAGCAGCTATGTCATAGAAGTGTGCCATTGTTCTTATCGTGGTTTGATATCAACGACCTGCGAGCGCTTAGTCAATTCCACTGGAACCACGAGCCGTGGTGTAAATACATTTAGCATCTCTTTCCGGTTAACGTGCTATAAGATTACGCGACCACTGAGCGCCAAACTCCGGCTCATTGCTGCGCTGTAGCAAGGCACACACGTGACGTAGTTGGTCATTTATCATGGCATGGCTTGACGTAGCGACTTACAGATTGTCACGATGAAGGTATAACAACCTTTCTGTTATTCGCTATCACACCAAAGCCTTTGCTGCCATTCGTGCATAGTTTCCGACTAGCTTCTTCTATAAAGGAAGGACGCTCAAAATTATGTCTTTTATTGTGTGCCAAAATTGTTTTTATTCTGCAGCAGTGCATGTATAGAATCTCTCACGTGAACCAAATGTGTCACCGCCTTTAGACCGCTATTGTCCTACCTTCACATTAGAATGTCAGGAGACAGGCGAACAGTTTAATATTAACGTTCTTTTTAAAGAACCTGTGCTTTGGAAGAGTGCCTCAGGTAGTCATACATGTGAGATGAGAGTGCCTTGGATATGCGAGGAAGCAATTCACAAAACGTGTATTTTTGTAAGTGGAGATGACAAACGTTATAAACGCCAAGGCACGGTCTGTGGAATATGGTCACGAAAGGAGAGAATTTAAATATGTCCACAGTCGCTTGACCGGGGAGGCTGAAACAGGCCGATGGAGTCCACCTGAATGGACGATTCCGCTTGCTTGTCGGGCGTTCCATTCATGTGTTCTACGCTGTGGCAGGTAGCATCCGTGATATCTTTCTGTTTTCAATTATTCGACGTGTCATATGCATATTTATGGTGATCACTCAAAACTGCGCTATAGTATTTAGGGACTAAGCTTTAGGAATGCACATTAGGTAGTGAACACGATTAAAGACAACTCGCAGCACAGATTATTAGCAACGTACTCAAAAAGTGTAGCTAATCGAGAATTAAATGACCATGCGACTTTTCAGATTCGAAAAAATCGCCCGCAAGTCGCGTATACTGTGCAGGCCGTGCTTTGTCTTCTACAACCCCGCAGCAAAACGTTTGTGCCACAGATATCAAACTTGTCCTCCGGTGCACAGATATGTCCATCGTGCGTGTCTTATTTATTGAAATATGTCTCGCGGATCGTGCATTTCTTTCAGAGTGATTATGATTTGCAATAAAAGTTATCACACAGATACCTGACACCCGGACTATCTCTGAATTGATCTTCACGCGAACGGCACTGCCCTGAAGTGATGGTGTTTGCTCAGAGCCAGACAGCAGGTTGTCTGGCGGCGGTGTGGCGTCCACATGTGCTGCGTGCTTTTTCAATGCTTTTGCAAGTAAACAAACAAGCAAAAAAAAAGACTCGTCGACTACGTAGCTTAGAGTTTTATGTGTAAAGGATGAGGGTCTGGTAATTTCAAAGGTGAAACCTGCTCAGCTAATTAGAGGGTTTCACGTAATTTAAGTCAAACATTTAAGATACACAAATTCCACGTAGCTGGACCTAACCAAGGTTATGTTGTTTGCCGTCACCGGGAGATACTAAAATTGCAGCCCAACTGGCCGCTGGAGACGCATTGCGTGTAATCGTGGGCTTCTTTCACGCTCGGAAAAAACGCTTTAGTGTCGCAGGTATTGAGCAACAGAAAGCAGTATCGGGAGTTTTTCATGTTGCTCTAGAAATTTCTCGTCGCCACTTTTCATCTAAGTATAATAATTCAGAAGTTTATTAATTAAGAATAATTATCTAATAGGTGGATTGCAAAAAATAATCTAAATATCTCCAAGTGATAAAAAACCACATTACCTTCGTTCAGCCCAGCTACGTGGCATCTGCATATTTCTGAAGTTTGACTCAAGTCACGTGGGACCTGTATGTATATTACCTGGGAAACCCTGTATATGCTAAAATAATATACGCGCTCTATCACTTGACGCTATGCAGGTAAACAAATAAATTTACGCCCGAAATGTGAGCAATGGGACCTGAAGTAAGCTCCAACTCTACATGCAAATTAATTTTAGCAAACTGTGTGTGTGTGTGTTTTTTTTTACTACGATACCATACGAAATACGCAATTAAGATGTCGATATGACGTTCCAATTACGTCAGTATTCGAGGCGCGCGCGGTTTAGGGAACGGCTCCTCAGTAAACGGGACAAGTTTTTAGCAGATAAATTTTGTGAGTTACTTACTGCGCATTATCACTCCTTACGTACTGGCTATTTTCTCTATCGATCAGGTGTGTTGTCTCGTGTGCGTTCTATATCCGTGTCGTTGTGCCTGCACTAAAACAAATGAAGCCCTTTTGTTTTTTTCGTTTTACATTCTTCACGTTAGGGCCAGACTCGGAGAATAGCCGTGATTAAGTCGCTCGTGAGTCGAGAATCTGTCACAGCCCGACAACTTTACTCAGTGGCTGCAGTGGTGCGACACCGTCTGTGTACTTGTACTATCACACCTGAATTAATTGTCACCACGAGAAAACAAACAAACCAGAAAGAAGGCACATTTATTTATCCGGGTTTGTCACTGTCTATGTACTACTGTTAACCGAGAAAATGTAAGAGTGGGACAAAGGTAATATTCAATAGCCTGGTGAGGGAGCAAAAATTCAGCATCGCCAGTCAGCCTCTAGAGTCTGTACAGGAGTACGTTTATCTAGGCCAATTACTCCGAGGGGAGTCTAATGGTTAAAAGGAAATTTACACAAGAATAAAAATGGGTGGGAGAGCTCCCAGCAGGCGTTACAAAAGAACCAACTGGGGGCTTACCATTGTCGTTGAAAAGAAAAGTGTACAATCACTGTATTCTACCAGCGCTAACATATGCGGCCGAAACTTGGAGGTTGACAAAAAAACTCGAGAACAAGTTAAGGAGTTCGCGAAGAGGGCTGGAACGAAAAATATTAGACGTGAAGACACAGGAATAGAGTGGTGTGCATGAGGGAGCGAACGCGGATAGCCGATATTCTAGCTGACATCAAAAGAAAAAGAAATGGAGCTGGGCAGGCCATGAATGCGCAGGGTAGATAACCGGTGAACCATTAGAGAATGCGTGTCAAGCGCATTCGAGGGCGGCCGAAAACTAGGTGGCGTGATAAAATGAGGAAATTTGCCGATGCAAGTAGGAAATAGCTAGCGCAAGAGAGGGGTGATTGGGGATCACAGGGAGAGGCCTTCCTTGTGAAGCGGGCATAAACATCGGCTGCCGATGACGACGACGACGACGATGATGATGCAATGATGATGATGTACCAATGGTGGGATTCCTCACAGGCGCATATTTCTTGCACATCGGTCACTTATCACATCATTCAGGCATTAAAAGTAAGCGTAAGACAAGACGAAAGATAATGGTATTCACTTTGTTGCTTTTGTCACTTCGGCCCGCCATTGCCGCTTAGTGGCTTTGGCGTTCTGCAGCTGAACACGATGTGGCGGCTTCGATTGTCGGCCGTAGGGGCACGCATTTATCCGCATTTTGATTGGATCGAAACGTCCCTCACAGCCCCAGAGTTGATTTTGTACGTTAAAGCAAATTAGATAGCTAGTAAATGAATTATATATTAATTAATTAATTGGCCCGTTCGCGTATCACTTCGGCATTACGGTTGAGTGCGTGAAAATTGGGTGAAAGAGCCGGGGGCGTTTTGTCGCGCAATTCCCGTGGAAATCACCCTTTCAACTCGTAACCGCCACTGCGGATCGGTGTCTGTGCCCTTCAGCTGCCGAGCACAGGCTCACCGGCTTGATTCTGGACAGCGTTGGTCCCTATTCACATGATTGCAAGGAATGTGCATTTGTTGGAGTACCCACGTTTCGGCGAACGTGAAAGGACCCCTAGTTTACAGTCGAAATAAATATGTAGCCCTACACAACGTCATCTTTTGCGGCCCCTGCGTTGACGCGGGATTACAAAACACAAGCACGAGTTCACCAACAAACCCATGGCCTTTTTGTCGCCAGCGATCAGCTATAGCGCGCACATGGAGCTGCACTGATTACGAGATAGCTCCTTGCTGCTGCGCAGCTGATAGGAACGTGCATTTCAGAAACCTGCTTTTAAACTCTGACTGTGTGACTGTGACTTCGCTTCTGACTCACAATGAACCAGGCGCGTCACGCGAAGTTGTTGCGATGAAAACCGGCTTTTACAGTGAATCGCTCTCCTACAAATACGTGAAACCACGACACGTCACACCAAGGGCTACAAAGAGAACACCGCCAATTCCGCGAAGTTGCATTGGTTCTCACGAAGACAGGATTCAATAATGAATGCTGTGTTCAAGCTAATAAGAAAAAAATTGGCGTTTATTAAAGCAAACATTTCTTGATGAGTCCTACCAGATATTTATGCCGTTGCTCTGCTGCTGCTGCTGTAATGCCGAATACCTCAAACACAGAAAATAAACAAAAGGATATACCTGCCCTCCTGGTGAGACCAAACCATGGTCTCCCCGTCTAGGAACCCGATGCCGTAACCATTACACCATGATGATTTCTTTTCATTCATTGTCCTTATTTCATGGCACGAATACTCTTGAAAGAAACAAAGGGAAAGGTCGGAGCTACAAAGTTTTTTTTCAGTGGAACGGCGACGCTGACACAAAAATGTAGCTCCATAAGGCAGCGCGCTAGACGGGCCGTGCTCTTCTGACCCAGGCCCGAGCACAGTCAACGAGCGGTTAAACCATGCCCGGCTCGGTAGTTTTCAAACCTGACCTGTACTGGCCTCGGACCCGGAAGTTTCGGGCCCGGCCCCGTTCGGCTGAATAGCTTTTTAACCTGAACGAAGCCTGGTACAGTTCTCGGTTATTGTAAACATGCTAGTGGCACACAGAATAACTGCTAGAGACTTATAACGGAGAAACAAACCAATAAAATTGAAAAACAAATGACATCGTCTGTCCAGTGTGTACAAGCGTTAACGTGTGTTATGAGCACCAATACTACATTCGCGAAACTTATTTTATATGGCGGTACATAGCGAAGACATACTGTACTACTCTTGCGCACACCGATCGATAAAACTCGACCCAGTAAACTTGGCGGGAATGTAAATTTAAGTACACTGGTTTACTGGCATTCATAATTTTGTAATAGACGGGCACCGGAAAATCATCTAGCTCTATTGAACATGAATTGCTGACACGCTAGGGTTTACGCTCATCTGCAACCGCATTGCTCCATGAAAAAGCAATGTCTATTAGTTTTTTCGGCCAACCTTCGGTGAGGTCAGTGTTGCAGTCGACAATTTTGACATCCGTATTTCGTAACAGAAGTAAGTTTGCGCTCTTTGTTGAACTTTTTTTTTAAACATGTAGGTTTTTAAGCACAGCACATGCTCTGGGGACGCAACACAGTTTATTATTCCTTTCTTAATCAATTTCTGATGTGTTGTTCATTTGTTCACGCTAATTCCTTGTGAACCTGCCTAGTGCCAGAAAAACAAATACATGGAAGTGAACAAGATTGGTCCACCATTTAGGTTGCGAAAAAGTAATTGAAAGGAAATGTGCATACAGTGAATGAATGTTTCTGCGCTATGATTTCATTTCCACCTCCTCTTCTTCACTAACGTTGCGAGATTTTTGAAGCCTTCATGGGGGCTAGAAACATTTATCTAACCGCCATAGACAAATTCAATGATGTTGGACCAATCATGCAATAAAATATGACAGTTTATTTGATCCACCTAAACATATGCTTATCAAATTAAATAGATTCCAGTAGCGAGTTCAACGATACGCCACCACGCTACCTAATTTGTGAATGAATATTCCAGAATTTACTTGTTACGATGGTAAGCGGCCTCTTTACAATAAAAAGTGCTTACATTTTGCTTCGCCTTTGTGCTTGCTTCATCTTTGTTCTTGCACCAGTTGCGCCACCTACGAGTTTTCTAGGTGGCTCGCGTTTAATAATGTCCTCGTGTATTAATTATCACTTTAACGTTCGCAATTTCTCAAACCTTCTTATCTTTCGCGTTCACAACGCACCTCGCTACAGCCATTGTCATGCTTTTGTTACGCTGCTATACCACATAATCCTATCGCAGTTTCGGCACGTTAAACCACAGAATCAAGAAAAAAAAAAAAACCTCGTAGAGTCATATAAGAACATATGCAAGGTGTTTCAGCGAACACTTTCAAAAATGTTTTTTATTTGTCTGTGGCAGGTAGCCCAATTCTAGTCCATGAGCTGATCTACTCGAAGAGGCGGGCATTACTTACACAATATATTGAAATGTATAATCGACCAATTAGCAATAATTCACTAATTAAGTATATAACTCATTACGTTATGGCACATATTGCCATTTACAAATTCTAGCGCGCGAGAGTGGAAGGCATATCCACTTGAAGAAAATTGTGTGGATGACATCGTTTACAAGATATGGGCAGTCAAACTTGCGGTAAAAATGTGCTGTCGTTCTATTTGCTTTCCTAACAAAACGTCGTTTTATGCATTCAAGCACAAAAGTATACAACGCCAATGCATTTCTCTCCAAATTTCTGGAATTCGTACCTCGAAACTGGTGCCATCTTGATAACTCGTTCCCAGTGGAACCGCCTTGCGATCTTCCCGGCTATAATTAGTAGATTTAAATATGTGCAGTGAAATAATTAAAGTGAATTAGTGACATTTTGTTAATTAGTCGATTATGCATGTCAAATTTTTGTGCAAGTTATGTCCGCCTTTTCACTTAGGCCAGCTCAAAAACTAGAAATGTGCAATCTGCCACAGGCAATTAAAAAAAAATTGAAAGTGTTGGCTGAAACATCCGGTGTGAAATATATGTGTTCATATGATCATACGAGATTATTGGATATGTGGCATACGTGCCATATGAGATTTTCTTATACCGATATTTTACGTACTTTCAGGTCTCTTTACAGTAACTTTAGATAGTGCCATGTATAATTTATCCCATGATGAACCGCTGATTGCGATGTATTTGGTTCTCTTTGGTCATAGCTTTCACTTGCGCTACAAAACACCCCCTCATAATTCGTGCGTTCACTTTTCTTGCAAATCCACTTCGCGGGAAGTAAATACCAGCTTGGTGCAAGTCTCAATAGGCACACTCATTTTTCGACAGTCAATAAAGAGCAAATTGAACAACATACGCCTGAATAGCTATTGCTCGTCATACATTATAGACGAGAATAACCATGCAGGCTCTTCCCACCTTTATACATAGAAACTGTCAAATAAAGTTTCTATATATAAAGATAGGAAGAGCTTGTATAGTCATTCACGTTATGAATGTATGACCAGCAATAGCAATTCAGGCTTACGGACAGCAAGTCAGTGGGCATCAGTCGTAGAAGAGCAAGAAATAAACATAAGAGCTTGCTCTGGCATTTGAAAGCTCTACACATTAACGTAGTCTTGTTAAAACTACTGCGTCGTAGTGAGTTAACGTAAGAATGGTGCAGACTTCTCGGGAAATGACTCAGCAGATTGATTGTTGCAGTTTAAGATGCGTTCAGGTACGTGTCCATCGGGTACGTGCACATGTTCAGGATGAGGTCCATTGCCGAAATTTCGCAGAGGACAATGCTTTCCCTGGCCAGCACTTTTTGGACACTACCCATCCAACTGACAATGATTTTCCGGTTCACCTTTGCGAGAAAAGGACCAAAATTTACATGCGTTCGTGCCCTTTGAATGTGGTTACCACTTTTCCGTGAATTTTGTGATCCCATTTAGTTTTCTAGGAAACGAGGAGTAGCGGTACCACCTAAAAGTACCAGCCATTTCTTTAAGTTACGTTATTAAAGAAACACACACAAGAGAACCAAGGAGGCTTGCCCACTTGCGCACATACTGTTAAATGATGTCTGGAGTGTACATAATATATAAAGAGTGACACAGTTTTCTCATTAACAATGAGTACAACAAGCGGCCGAACTTCTCGTTCTGCGTGCTGCAGCTAGAGCCACTGCTGCTTTTTTTTCTTCTTATACATAATTTAGCTGGCGCCTGCTGACTTACTGAGGACAAGAAATGGAGCACTCGTGGTGGCCTTTCATAATATTTGCATGGGTTACTTCACCTACAATGGTAGCTTCCACACACCATCTCCCATAGTAACTATCGGTGGCAGCTTGCTTTAGCTGCTTTGTTGAGTCATGAATCCCTCCTCTTGAAGCTTTATTCTCCATTAGAATTCATGTTTTATTTTATAAGAAAATAATGTGCTAACTGCACCAGAGTTGATGCCATTTTTATACACTACAGAGATAAGTCAGTTAACATTTTAAATAATATAGAGAACTGAATATACTAAAGAAAAAGAAAGTAAAGGAATAAAGTAGAGTCCATGTAACGAAGCGGTTCCTTTCACTCGATTCTATTTTATTATCATCCACCCCTCACAAACGGCCGATTGGAGTGATAACGAAGGCGAGGCGCCGCTCAGAACACTGACAGAGTGCAGAAAGACAAATAATTGAAACAGACCCGTTACATTATCCCAACCCCGCAGTATCTAGGGGACCGGTTCACGTCTCTTCACAGCTGCTATCAACAAACCGAATGTACTACAATATTGTGCACTTTGACATAATCATTACGCGTTCTGTATCACGCGTTCTCTTTCACCATATCTACGGCATGGCGACATGTTTAAGCGTTTCAGCCAATGCATTCTTTCACCGCACGAGAAATCGCCGACATGCTCTGACATGCCCAGCAGCAAGCGGGTGCCGCCGAAGTTCCGCTTCATGCACGCACGAGTTTCCGAGCTGCAATTCTGAGTCAGCTGATTGATGTTTCCGACCAAACAACACAACCGACACAGACGCCCTTCGTCGGAGCACTTGTTCAAAACATACTAGGCGAGCGCGCCGTAGCGCCAAACAGACGCGAGACATTCGCGTGGCTTTTGGTGTTTTTCGCATGTCGTGACAGGTACTTACCGGCGCCAAATTATAGCCCATCGGTTGCGATGAGAACAGACAGGCGGGGCTGGGAAGGTCTGGCAGGAATAAAACAAAGTAGTGCTTTCGGAACAGAATGATACACCAGGGGGTTTCTGCCCGCTGCAGCGTGGTTGCTCACGCGACGTGGGATGTTAAACAAGCCCTAACGTGACACAGCAGCGAGCGCGCGCGGTTTCTCAATGCGATTCTGCCGAGAATCTCGGAAACAGGCTTTGACTCACTCCAGCGTTCATTCCGCGTGTCGTGTCGCCGAGTTACACGATCCACGTCATCGATGGTGCATAATCGTCTGTGGTTTCACTTGAAATGTACGACGTAATTCAAGTGGGGTATTAGGGTGATATAGATAGATAGATAGATAGATAGATAGATAGATAGATAGATAGATAGATAGATAGATAGATAGATAGATAGATAGATAGATAGATAGATAGATAGATAGATAGATAGATAGAATAGATAGATAGATAGATAGATAGATAGATAGATAGATAGATAGATAGATAGATAGATAGATAGATAGATAGATAGATAGATAGATAGATAGATAGATAGATAGATAGATAGATAGATAGATAGATAGATAGATAGATAGATAGATAGATAGATAGATAGATAGATAGATTCTTTCATTCATTGACTGATGCCGTCATTCATGAATCAAAGATGCAATCGACTAGCTGGAAGCAAGTTGCTTCTCTTTATGGCCCCTTATAGAAACCCCTATCGAAATTACTTGCACCGTTGTCAAACCTAAATTATTATTGTACACAGCTGGTTTGTAATTACGAAAAAATAAATCTGAAACTAGCAAGAACGTTACCTGTCGCATTCAACGAGTTAATTTATTCTAATGAAAGACTTCAAGTCTACGATTTATTTAATTGATGTTCGAAAGATAAATATGTAAAAGAAGAGACTACTAAGAAAGCGGCATTAGCCTAGAAGCACGTGATTAGTGTTGGGCCTATTGAAGCCTGCAGCGCTTATTTCCTTGCTGTGAAATCAATGCGAAATGTTCAAAATGCGTAGCGCCAAGCGAATCTATAATTGCTAGCAATGTTTAAAAGCGACGCTTGCTTTGCGAACGTTCCCGTACTTTCCTAACCATGGCTCCTGGGTGAGGCTGCTGTCTTGCTGAAGAGCTCAAAATTAAACAGAAAAGACATAATATTGAAATTTGGGCCCAATAGTAGGATCGAACCTCCGTCAACTTGCCCACAGCGCGATACTCGAGCTAATAGGCAACAACCGCCTTTGTTTTTTTCTTTATTGCCTCGTTGTCATTAACATTGACACAAAACGAAGTTTGCCAATACAAGTTTTCAGCTGTTCGTCGCCCTTCCCCACACATTACAGAAAAAAAAAACGAAAATTCTTTCAAACTGATCAAATAATCGAAAATGCCGACCCGCTCCGGTGGCTCAGGAAGTGTGCGGTACAATTCATTCATTTGTGCCACGTTTTCTATAATGTTCCCTCGGCCTGAGCGCACATTTGAACCTGAGTGTGGTACCTGCATTCGTGTTTCCACAAACTGTGGGAGGCTCAAAATCATTGCTAGATGACTGGGTAACCCACACGTGTTCACAACACTCAGCAATCTAATACCACGGGGCTCAATCTATAACGCTTTTTTGATTGCACGCTATAGGACGTCCCAGTGGAATACCGAGTCCCAACAGTCCATACATACGCGTTTCAGCGTTTCAGGCTTTTTTACAGAGCAAGCAAAATGTCGTCCATAATACAGTGAGCCACAAAAGTTTACGAACCACGAGATCTCTGAAAACATTCAATTTCCAAGCAGCACGTAACAGCAGTCAGTAAAACCGAGCATCACAATGTTGTTCACATATACTGGTAGAGGCTGTAAATACAAATAGTAGGCTATGTTGTGAGGTTGCCCAGATATTCAGATTTTTCTTAGATCTCGTGTTTTGTAACATGTCGTGGTTGACTGTACATACAGGGTGGTGGTATTTAAGTTTAGTGGAATATTAAAAAATAGCCTGTTGCAGATGACCTAATTCTAGTCCTTGAGCTCGGTTATTCAGGGAGGCGGGCATTACTTGCACAAAAAACCGAAACACATATTCAATTAATTGACAGAAATCGCCTAATTATCTTTTAAATTATTTACTTTACGGCACATGTCCCAATTTACGAATCGTAGCCGGTGAGTTTGCAAGGCGTATTCACTTGATACGAATTTTCCGAATGACGCAAGTTTGAAGATACGCACCATCCAACTTGCTCTGATAATGGGCTGTTGTTCCAATTACTTTCTTAATAAAACGCTATTTTATGCACTGAAGAGCAAAAGTAACTGGAACGCACTTGTATTTTGTTCCACGCTTTGGGAAATATTACCTCGAAACTAGTGTCATCCTTGAAATTAATTTGAAATGAATATGTCTTGCGAGCTCACTGGCTACAATTCGTAAATTGCAATGTGTGCCTTAAGGCAATTAAATAAGAAATTGAGTAGTTATATTTTTACTCAGTTAAATATGTGGTTCGATTTCTCGTGCTATCAATCAATGCCCACCTCTTCGGATAACCCAGCTCAAGGACATGATTTATGCAGTCTGCCACAGGCGATTTTTTTAAAAATTCCACACAACTTAAACGGATGCTGAAACACTTTTCGAAACAAAAAAGAGTTCCCAGTGGCATTCTACAGTTTTGAGTCCCCTGAACACGAATATCTGGTTCAAAAAGGGCGGAAACAAACGCAAGCGGCTGTTTTTTCATGAAAACGCGCACCAGCGCCTCAGGGCATCGCGCGAACGCCGCTGTTTCCCGTGATTGGTCGGGGCCTCTGTGACGTCATTCGCGACAGTCGCCGGTCGGCGCCGCCGTTTGAGAGCGTAGCACGCTGTTCTGTTCTGGCTTCATAGCTGAGTCATGGCTGAGTTGTAAGCATTATGGAACGTTCTCGCTGTCTCGGACAGCTTGTATTTTCGCCGTACATGTTCGAACCGACAGCCGATACGGAAAACGATGGCGGCAACGGTGGCAACGACGATGTTGAGTGTGCCAACAGCGAGAGCGACATGTGCACCTTCTCGCGCGTTGGAAATCTTAGCTGGTACGTATGTTGTTTTTTGTTTTCATGTAGCTGCACGTTCCAATGGCGGGTGAAAAAAATGGCTGTGGCGTAGGTAAGGTTAAGCCCAGGATGCGAAGCATACTAGCCTTTGTTTTAGTTGTTTAACCACTGTTTAGCCTGGTGAACTGCTGTTGCTTGGCTATATTTGGTTCGGCTAGACGAAGAAACAACTCATGGGTTACTCTGCTTCACCTTGGACGCCCCGCATTGGACGCGGTGAGCGTCGAGCAACGCAGCGTTCGGCGCGGCAACGAAATGTGCGCCTGAGCAAGCGACGCACGCCTGAGCCTTAGCAACAGCTCGTTTCTAAGGCAACACCGCATTCACTAGAGGCGCTTTTGTACCGCTTTGAAGCATAGTACTCGTGGCTCAGTGGTAGCGTCTCCGTCTCACACTCCGGAGACCCTGGTTCGATTCCCACCCAGCCCATCTTGCAAGACTTGAGCCAAAGCCACTTCTCCTCTGTCGTGACGTCACGGTGTCACGTGGTATTCAAGGCGACACCGCCGCGCCTGAGGATCTGGGTTGAGCTCTCGTAATATGCTTCGCATAAAAAATGGCTGTGGCTTGGCTAAGGTTAAGCCCAGGATGCGAAGCATACTAGCCTTTATTTTAACGCGACAGCGTTAAGGAGCTCGTGTCGCAGAAAAGCCGGTGTCGTCGGCGTCGGCCCAGGCGTGCGTCGCTTGCTCAGGCGCACATTTCGTTGTCGCGCCGAACGCTGCGCTGCTCGACGCTCACCGCGTCCGATGCGGGGCGCGTAGTCGCTGCGCCGTAGCCCATTGTCTTACACCCCTTGGCGGATCGATGGGAACGCTGTCGCGTTCCACTCTTGAAGGCGAAGCTTAAGCGCCCGCTTTGCAGCTGTTATGACGTCATATGGTAGCTACGCGGCCGTGCGCGGTGCAGCAAGGAAGAGCGTGGTTGTGCGGCTAGTATGCGTCGCATAAAAATGCGCTTAAGTGTCACTGGGAACTTGCTGCTGGAAGAATGCCGAAGCACTAACTTCACATTAGATTGTAAACACGGGTGCAATTCCGCGATGTCAAGCACCTTGCCGCTGCTTGTCTAATGACCTGTGGTTTTTTGAGTTGATACACGATTGCGAACATAAGTGCCGCGTTTCAAAGCGCGCACATGCCGTGCTGTGAGGTACAGTCATGGAGGTTGCTTATCATACACATCCAGAGATGGCCAGAAGTATTATATGTGCAATATTCATACTATGGTTCGACGACATTGCGATTGTGGCTCGATCAAGAATAGGTATGCGTGCTCCATGCTAGTGTTGACATAAAGATATTAGGCAGTTTTAGCACCACCGTGTGGTAAACACGATAATTGCAACCGCACGTCGAATGTCACTAGGCACGCCTATACTCCACTTCATACCTCAGGTGCAACGCCGTGGAAGCTATGCACGAAGTCCGGTCACCAAAATTTATTACTGCGCGCGTTTCCGTCTATGCTTCGCAGCGTGCCAGTGGCGTTTGCTTGCGCGAGCATGCACGTGAAGCTGCTGCGACGGACTGCAATTAAAGAATGCCGAAAAGAGAGAGAGAGAGAAAAACTTTATTGGTTCTATCAAGGGGTTTAGCGGTGAGCCGTCTTGCGCTTGCTGCCTGGCTTCTCAGCACGGGTGTGCCCCTATTCCAGGGCTCCACTGAGCCTGGCCACTTCGCACGCGTGCTGCACGATCGCCCTTTGGGCGGGGAGCTCGCTGCTGGTGAGCAGGCCCTCCCATTGCTCCGCACTCGGGTTTTTATGTTTATGGAATGTGTAGTTATGCTTACATTCCCATGTTATGTGGTAAAGAGTTGGTATTTCTCCGCACCATGGGCAGGAGTTTCTGTATTGTGTCGGGTACATTTTACTTAATATGTGTAGATTATAGAAAGTTCCGGTTTGTAGCCTTCTCCAGTCGGCTGCTTCCTGTTGTGTAAGTAGTGTGTGTGGCGGAGGATATTTGATTCTCTGCCCTCTATAGTAGTTTAATATTTCCGCACACGTCGGCTCCACCGTTGTAGGGTTCTCGAGAGGCTCTATCTGTCCAGCTCGGTATGTTATTGATTTAAAAGAACGTGTTAGCAGCCGTATAAGTACACTGATTGTTTATATGGGTAAATTCTTTTTTTTCATTCAGAACTGAGCTTATATATGGAAAATTTTCTAAAAAACCGGGTCAAGAAACACCGTACTTTTTCTAAGTGCGAACGCAGCCACTGCGAGACGTATCTCAAGCCAACACAGCGTTGCACCTGATGTATGAAACGGGGTGTAACAACGCTAGCAACAACGCGTTTCCGCATTTGTCGTAAGGCTATCCTGCTATCGCGGAAATGGTCCGAGCCCAGCACAGTTGATTTCGTCGGCACGAACTTAACTCTCCTCACCGCACGGACCCACTGCGCTGCAAGCTTCTTGTTTTTCGGGAACCTGTGAAACACCACATCGTCTCGCCCGCCTGTGTTCGCGCAGCCGAATGCTGCACAGAACGAGGGCATGTTGGGCGCCCTTGGCTGTAGGCACTCACGCAGCACAGAAGGAAAGAACAGTTTACGAAAATCGCAAAAGAAAGCAAACGTGAGCGGCGGCGGCGGTGGCAGGGCCGGTATTTTGTAGCGATGCCTTTTCCGATGCTATGCTTTTTCAGGCTTTTCGCGCTTGGCCAGTGGTCAGAGCGACGGTCTGCCCACATTATCAACGGGATCAGGCGGCCGTGTGTGGTGGATGATAAGAATAGCATAGAATAAGGCATAAGACATCGCTACAAGATAGCGGCCCAGATCTCTCGTGGCGTCGTTCAGTAAAGCGCAGGACGGAAAGAGGCATGCCAGCACATGCCAGCACGCCGGTCCGGCAGCTCGGTCCCGGCGCATGACGTCACTCTCGCCGGTTCTCTCCTCTGGCAACCATCTCACCCGGCGCTCCGGGAAGTGATGGGGGCGTGTCCGCGGGGGTGATTTAGAAAGCGATTTCTGCCCCTTATATTAACAAAACGAAGAAAAAAATTTCGGAACCGTAAATTATTAGGTCTGTTCTTCCCAATCCCAGCAATGCATGGAAATTGAAAACCGTTTCAGCTTCCTTTTAAAAACGATCACCCTGAATAAACTTCGTTCTTGAAGCTATGTTTTAACTGGAAGAGTGGCATCGGCTGATTTGAAGAAAAAAGAGGTTTTGACGGATGGTTAACGTGCAATTTTCTTTCCGCTCTTTAAAGAATTTTGCCTTGCACCTTCAAAGTACAATGTGTAGTATATGTGGATGGGTAACCAGTCAATCAAGTCCTTATAAAGCTTTCTCTTTTGAAAATGTACACTAATATTCCGTAAAGGATTACACTTCTGTCATTCTGTAAGCCATCGCTACTTCACAGAAACACACGGTGGAACTCCCTTACACGTCTTGAGTAGACATGTACGCTTTTATCGTGCATTATTAATGCCGGCTAGCTATTCGAGATGCGGAGTGCGGTTTATCGAGATCCCATACAGGCGTATCAGTTTCCGTTACGACAAGGACGCAGGAATAAAATGGGCGAATTTATAGCATTTGATAAACCGCTTGACGAAAGCTTCGCCTCACGTACATTCTAAGATGCGCGTTGGATCTTTATAATGCTTCGTCCTTCGCATGAAAATGAATGATTAAGATGGTAATGAAACAAGAATGATGTAGTTAAGTTTCTTCTCCCAGGTTTTCCAGGCAGACGATACTTCAAAGAGTCTTCGCCACCGTCCGGTGACACTTTGCACTGAGGGATGCCAAGTTAGGAATACATCGATTTATTATAACAAAGTAGCGCACATAGACCAGCTGCGGCCGATTATCGGCTCGTTCGCTTCCCCCTTCTCACGTCTACGCACTCTTTCAAATATCCTCGTGAATTGGGGCGGTACCCTTATTTCAGGTCTCCTCGCTCACATCCTAACACTTAGTTCTTTTCAAAGTAGGCGGGACGATGAACAAACCACAATGTGACCCCCCCCCCCCCCTTTAGGTCCGGTTTTTCGAACACACAAACCAACGTGACTTAAAAACGAACGCACATGGCTCCCTTGGTCTTGGTTCACATACCACGGTGCACCTGGCCCGGTAGAATGACATGCCCCACGAACACGCACATCGCTTTGCAGTTCACTAACCCCAGACATGCTGCAGAATCGCACGCACGCTCGACGTCGTCGCTAAGTCTCCCGTTACATATACGTACGCTCGGCTGCGTAAACTGTGCATCTCCTACACCGATATGGAAATTCCGCCAGCCCCGGGAATGCCTGTGTTTGTATTAGCCCCCAAGAACGCGCATATATGTCGCTTTAACGACATGCGTGTGGTGAGGCGGCTCCTTGGCCTCTCGTTACATACGCTTGTCCGTAAAGTGTCCATATATCTTGGACACCGCAGCGGAAGTGGGCCATCGCCATCGGTTCCTGTCTCTTAAAGCAGCGCAGTTCTGAGAACACGAACGAATGTCGCAGCGGAGGAATAAGCAACCTGCTTGAGTGTCATGCATATGGCCCCCGGCTTTTAACGTGGTTGCGTTCAATGCATGCAAGCCTGCTTTTGTCGGCGAACTTACCTGTTGCTCTCCAAGAGCCAAAACAAAAAGTGATCAAGCTGCTTAGTCTCTATGTATCCATTATAAAGTTTAACACCCGAAGCTTCAACAAATATCACAGGGGCATAAAATATTGACTTGTGCCATTTTTCAAAAGAATCAGCCAGGATTCCGTTTGCATAACATGAATTTCTTTTAATAGCCTTAAGTGCCCTCTAGCCTTTTCCTTTCTTTGTTTATATTTATCCGTCCCATTCCCTCTTTCTTTTCTGTCTGTGTGACTTTCTGTAAATATATCTTCTTTTCCTTGTTGAAGGTCTCTACTCTATCGTTTGCGATTCTACTTCCCTAACTTCATTGTCTTTCTTTTATTTCACTTCCTTTTTATATTCCTTACGCTACCGCTTCTTTCCTTCCTCCTTTCTTTCGGAATATCATTTTCTTTTGTACTTACGATAAAAACGTTATGAAATTCCTGCCTATATGCCCTTTTTAACAAAGACTACTTCAAAATCCTGTACACGTTCATGCACTAATTTCTTGAGGCAAATAGCGTGCGGCCACTGAAAGCTGCGCCTATAGTGGTCGGTAAATTTTCAAGCTAAACGGATTCTCCCTACCTTCCCGGCTTTCCGAATGACCTACTTCTTGACTACCTTGCGCCCTCCATTGGCCTAAATAGGCGCGGTGGTGGGGTCGATTTCTGCAAAGAATACGCCGCGGGAACTACACGTACGATTCAGGCAATATGCCGCTCGCGTTCCCATACGTTGGTCATCTTACTAAACCCGCACTGTGACTCACGAACCCGCACTTTGAAGCCGGACCACGGAGCCGGAAAAGCTGCAACAAGAATGTGCTGTGTCCGCAGGCTATAGATCTCTCTCGGTGTTCTTCTCATCACGTACATGGCGAGAAACTGCAGAAAGAAAAAAAAACACACCGAAAATGCAGGATTTGTTTTAATCGTTTAAACCAATCTCTTTAATCGCACCATTCATTTTACAACAGATATCACAAGGGTATTTCAGAGGTATATGCAATTCCATGTTCACGGTGGAGTCCCTTGTACCGATCATTTGAAGCGCAGTTCTCGTTGACATGATCTGAATAAAAGTAAGCACCATCGAGGTTGCTCGACAGTATATACTGGAATTGCACGCCCTTATTGATTCGCATTGCTCACTTCTTGTAAGGAATTACTAACCTGTAAAGCGATTTTGAATCCGTAGTTTAAAAGTTCCACAATCGGTGTCTTAGAAAAACAGAAACAAAATTCAAAGAAACTATACGCTGGAATTCCGTTAGAGCCAATTCGCACCGTAATTCCGAATTCGCGACACTGCTGTCACTGCAGTATTCGCACATTTAGAGACATTATACATGTGTTTTCAGAGTAAATCATCTAGGTTTACGTTCTGATTCGAACATATCATGGTACAACCAATTTCGTTATATTTGTACGCCTCAGTTGGACATCTCTCGATCTGGGCATGCGTTGGATATTTAGGATCTTACAAGTGCATTTAGAAGCAAGGCAGATCGCAGAATCGCTATGTCACGCATCGCTTGGAGCTAGCTCTGTACAATGGTTCAGCGCACTTTCCCACTTAGCACCGAACGGAGCGCTGCCGCTGAGTTGCCAACGCTGCACACAAGAGCAGCGCGACGGGCGGCTACCTTTTCCCCACGGGGAAAGGAACCTTCGAGAAAGAAAGGCAGCTTGCGTGACGTGGCCCAGTGCGCGGCGGCCAACGCGGCCCATCGATTGGCTACACCCGGCTGACGTCAACGCTTACATCATTGGAGACGAGGGGAAAAGAGGGACGCGCGTTCCCTCACGTGACCGCACGTGCGACGCACAAGACGCCCGCAGTCATTCCACGTGCGTCATTATTATGCCAGTGTCAAGGGACCCTGGTTGTACACTATACAAGCAAATACGCTAGAAGCGCAACCACGGGGGATGAGGAAATTGTCTTCCTGGCAGTGAGGAGAGATAAAGAAACATTGTGGGCGACGACACACAAACACGGTGTCTTTAGAAGAAACACGGATGCAAAAGGACGTCGGTGTCGGGGAAGACGATAATACTGCGCCTATTGAAGGGATTCGACGTTTCGTGCCTGGTTTGATTAAGACAACACAACGAGAGTACAGGGCCAAACTCGACAAAACGCGTAGATTACTAATCTGGACGGCTTTTAATGTGAATTGAAGGCTGAGAAACGTAACGTTAGGCATACATACTTCGGTTTAATTGATCTTGCTGTAAACTGAAAGAAGGCAGAATGAAATTATCGTCGAACACGTTAGAAAATCACCTTACTGCACTTCACATTTAGCCCTACATATCAGTAAATAGTTCTTACCCTGTGTGATTGAGACCTATAACTTAGAATAATTGGTAGCCAGAGAGGAAACTCAGAATAAAAAGAAATGATTAAAAAAAACAGGAAATCCTGTTAAGAGCAAGAATATCCTTAAAGCGACAACATTTTAACGCAAAATCCGCGGGTTGGAAAACCTATATCTTAACTACTGGACAACACATCACCCGAACAGGTCACGTAAAGAATACAATAATTTTTTTGTAATAGGCCACTGTCGGAGGACCTCTTGCTAGGCGCATGGCCACACAGTTGGCAGACGATAGAGAAAATGCGTGCTCTTTAACGTTTCTTAGGCGACACGGGCCTGGACTCACGCTTGTGATAACAGTTACACAATGTGTCCTTCCCCTCGTTCCTCCCATTATAATCCCCCATTGTGACCATTTTTCTTCCCCTCTTCCCCTTCTCTCGCGTAGAGTAGCAGGCCAGATGCTCCATTTTCTGGCAGACCTCTCTACATTTTCCAATCATTAATCTACTTCTATTTGTGTGTCGTGTAATGAAATGGCCAGCAGTGTTGCGACAGAAACAACGCTTGTTAGGGCAAATGCTTACATTAGGAAATGTGAAAGCATTAATCTTTTCGGGTAATGTGGCCTACATATTTGATGAAAACCTCAAGAATGCAAAGTAAAATTCACCTGAGCGACCTGCGTTTGCACCAAAGTGTTGTTATGATAGTTACGCAAGTCCACGTAAATGCCACCATAAATAAGAAATTAAAGTGTGCGCACGAAATTCGCAAAAGTCTGCATTGCCTTTAGCGATGCGCAATTTGCACCCTCACTTTTATAGTGTGCGCAAGGTCTTTACGTATGCTCCACTAATACTATATTTTATCTTACCGTTGCCACTATATACATATATGACACCGTAGCTAATCTGTATTTCTCTCTCTCTCTCTCTCTCGTTTGGCGTCCATACAGACGGAGACAGCTCAGGCGGAAAGAACCAGCGACATGTATAACACTACTATGATGATGATGATGATGATAATAATAATAATAATAATAATAATAATAATAATACAATTAGGAAAAACAAGAAATAATGAAGTAAAGACTACAGAACAATCGTCGGGCCGCACGGCTGATCGTGACAAACCATGCCGCCAGAGGCTACAATGTCTAGCGCGGAGGAAAAAATTGAGACAAGAAATTTCGCAGTTCTCATTGCAAGCGAAACTGGTCACTCAGTATGCAAGCCTGCCTTTGTGCTTATCTCTACGTCCCAGACGGCAGAGTGCGCGGATGCCCGAGGTTCGCTAATCCTAATCTTGTTAACTCGGCGCAAAGTATACGTAAAATTATGGCGTCATTCATTTGCATGTGCATGCGCAGGAGTGCTTTGGGGGTTTAGAGGAACGGCTACAAGCCCACTCGTCTGTGCCACCTTTTGCGCGTTAGCGGTGTGCTTTAACAATTCAGACGGTTGCCGGCAGCGAGCGCACAAATTTGTGCGGCAGTTCACAGGATGCACAGGGGGCCTTAATTCGAACCCGACTACCCTTCCCAGGATAATTTATTGGGATCGCGATATCACTTCTCACCGCGTCATTGCGAACTGCGACTTTGTTTGTGGGGTCTCTCTGGCAGCAGAATCACAATAATTAGAACTAAAGAGAGGTTAAATTTACGGATATAACACGTATACGGGTCATTTACGGACACCCCGCCGCGATTTGCGAGGGGGCACTAACCATCTGGTGTCGATCCCTAGTTATCAGTATTGTAAGGGAGACACATCAACAAGCGCATGTGCTGAGAATCGTTCTGATAATTGTCAATAACCTTGCAGCGGCACAACTAGTGGCTGCTCGCGATGTTGGCTGACAAAATTGACTAACGGCTCTGGGCGAGCTTAGAACGATGCCAGCTACCGGGCCAAGTCGACGGGCATGCTGGTTTGCTGGCTAGCTGCCACTGGACACCATCGCCGACAATGAAGGTATATTGTCTGCATTAGGTAGATAGTCCGTCGACAGTCCGTCCCATTCAAGTTAAAACTTTTTTCTTGCTGCTTCATGATCACAAATACTTTCATGAGCTCGGAAAATTGCTCCACTGAAGTAAACGCCACAGGAATGCGCCACATTTCTTAGGAATAAGAGCAGAGAGCAGTGCATCCAATTCAAGCCACGAGGGAAACGTTCTCGTTTGGTACGCATGGGCTGAATATTTTTGCCTGACCACATAGCGGGCTGCATACAAATAACGCGCGGTAAGTGTCGCCTATGCAATTAGCCTGTTGGATTCGCCAGAATACAGTAACATCTACGAGCTAAAGTGTACAGACTTGCTCTTCTATTACGGTGCAGAACAGCTGCTCCAGCTGTCTCCAGGGCTATTTTAGGACTCTGATGACGAGAAAAGAATACATTTGAACTCTACCGTAGCAATTACTTAAGCGTCTCATTTCCTTATCAGAACATTACCACCTTGTCTCTGCCAAATCTCTCATGAATGTATTCGTCTCACCTACTGAACAGTAACGAAAGTCTCTTGTCAAGCACATAAGATGCATCGCCATACATAAGGCATAAGAAAAACTCGGCTATCGTAAGACTGAAGATCTGACTGTATGATCTGAAGCACTGACCTTCGACCATGTGGTGGTCTTCACAATTGCGCAGGTTGGGCGAGCCTGCCCCATATTTTTCTATGTACGTTGCCTTCTGGTTGCGTTATTATGCATCAGACAGTAGCAAACAATTTAGAGACAATAGTCTAGTTTAGTTTGCTGAGTGTTGTGATACGTTTTGTGCATACTAGGTACAGTCAACAGCAAAAGCTTACGGGATGCGGTTTCCCTTTCAAATGTGAATTCCTGCACTGTTAAGGCATGACACTTCATATTTAATGAATCACTGAGTAGGTGGCGAAGGCTACTACATGCTGGAACATTTAATTTGAGGCTGTGTGACCACGCTTCGCGAGAATTGAGCTTCTTGGCAGACCCTGCGTCCCGTAAACTTTTGCGGTTGACTGTACCTGTGTCGTACACTGAATGTTGTTTAGTTTTTCATCATACACATCCGGAGTAGCCGGAGTTGCCATGGGCACCAAGCAAATGTCCACGGGCACCAATAAAGAGCCCTCCCCGCACTTTCTACTTCTCTGTCTGTCACTCTCTATCTCCCTAGCCAAGAAAGACGTTTTCGTAACTTAGACGAACAATCCGCAGGTGCTTAGGAGGAAGCTCTAGCAGGGGCCAACTACGATGCCCCCAATTCATATATATGTAAAAGGCAGAAACGCTTTGATGAGAGAACCTCGGGATAATATTTATGAAATTTCTTGCACTTGAGAAAAAAAAAGTAAATTCTATTGACTATATTGAGCACAATTTCAATTTCAGGTCTGACTTTTATTTTACAGGAAATTGCGGGAAATAGCTGTGTTTCAATATAATAGAAGCACGAACTTTACAAATCAGTAACTATGCACCAAGAACAGATACCAAAGTTTTGTACACTGCATCCGTTAGAGCATCTAAAGCGGAAAGTTAATATTATTTTACAGTTAAGTGAATTTCTTTCGATGTTAATGAGAGTTGTTCCATAGCTCCACTCACAAGACAGTCGCATATTTAAAGGTCATCTATGATACATCAATTTGGTTTGCTTTAGATATGGCGTTAGCTGCAGTTTACAAATTGTGATATCTTTTTCAATGCTGAGTTATGGAGTTGCAAACCTGACAGTTTCATTTTCCAAAATTTTACAATTTTCAAGCATATTCATAAAAAAATTGACGACTTAAATAAAACATCTACTTGCTGCTCTCGCTAGATTAAATTTGTTTATTTTCAAATGCTACAAAATTTGACAAATGAGTTGATGTGGTTGTCGAGGAAAGTGAATTTTCTGTTTCCACGCCTTTAGAGAGTTGCCCCCATATGGAAGGTTCAGCTTAACATTTTCTCCCGCAGTGCCTTTAGAAGCCAATCCAGGCAGATTGATTTCCATGCTGCCTGAACATCGGCGGTACTTTCAGCGAGTCGCTCAAAACTACGAGTGATAGAAGGAGACCGAGAAAGCGAGAGAGAGAGAGAGAGAGAGAGAGAGAGAAGAAACTGGCGAATGGCCTTTAATTATCATCTTGAGCGGCAAACACGCGTTTCGCGACCTGGTGACCGCTGAAGCGCAAGACGGAATGGCGCAATGGCTCTCAGATAGGGCGTTCCGCCGGCTGTAGCCACACACATTCGCTTTTCTCTTTCTTTTGGCTTAGTTTGCGCACCCTTGATCTTTCCGCTCCGCAAAGGGGCGCCCGCACGGCCGGCTAGGGTCGAGGAGATGGGGGCAGCAGCTCGCACGGGCTCCACGGTTCGTTGCCCCTTTTTGGCGAGACGACTGCGAAGTTGAACAGCCGCTTTTGCTGAAGCCGCCTCGCGGGACGCAGAAGGGGTGGCCCCACTTTGTCTAACACTCCGGCGTCTTTCCTTTTTTTTTTTTTAAACCGGGGGAGCCGCTGGTTGTGCAGAGCAAGGGACAAAAACAAATAAACGCGCCTTGTCGTCTGGTTCTTGTTGCCTCGGAAGGAGGCACTTGAGAGGAGAAAGAGTATTTGCCGGTGCCATATAAAGGCTTCCCGCAATGGCTACGCTCGTTCTTCGGCGCTTCCGGCATTCATAGGCTTTGAAATGGGCGGCACTTCCTTTGCGGCAGTCAAGATTGCGAGCTTCGCCTTTCTATTTTCATCGCACTTTGGTTGAGACGGTTGGTTTGGAACACAGACGAAGAAATCGTAATTCCCTGAAGCACATCTCACAGACACCGGATGCGGACGTCTGTTCTGGTCAGAAAGCGTGCATAATATGCGAGGGTACAAATAGCGGCCGCTTCTTTGGTTCTTCACTGAAATCAGGTGCTAGCAAAGTTGTGAAAGATACAAGTTCCGAGTAATGTAGTGCGACTAGTTGGGCTTGTTGGCTGAACGTAGTGGAAGGCTACAGCGCAGGAACCGACGGAGACGGAGGAGGCACACAAAGTACACTGACACAGCACTGACTTTCAGCAAAAATGTTTATTTCGCTGATGCGCAGCTAGTTTTAATGTCAACACATGGAAAAAAAAGAAGAAATGAATGATCACACATGTGCACAGAACCTGCTCATACGGCTATCGCACCCTGGCGTTTGATTCAAGGTAGGTCAGCTCTTTTTCACACAAGGCTATCGATGGACACCCGACACAGCTTTTCCCGTACCTGAAATTGCGGCAGCCTCTGTAATTTCCGTAGTAAGGCTTGATTTGCTCCTAGATACAGTCTTGAATTTGTCGGGCAAACCGGCCGATGCATTAACGATCGGCTCAGAAGAAGGCCCTCTCGTCTTCTCTGCGAATGGGTGGAAGGAAAGCTCCCGTGAAGGGTGATAGTGGTGCATATTAGATTGTTAATTTGAAAGAAGTTAACTTGAAACTTTTCATTGCGGTGTTCCATAAAGGCATAACTAAAGATGGTTGCAAAAATTTGACAGACACGCTCCATACACAGACAAGCGAGACAGAGAGGGATGGACAGAGAATGAGAGGGACAAGCGAGACAGTAAAATACATTTTAAAAGCGCAGCAAAGTTATATATATATATATAAAGTAGAGGGACATTGAGTTGACTACTTTACGCGAGGTTTGAAGGAAGTCAGCAGAGAAACAAGAGTACAGGAAATGATAAATATATATTGGGATTGGTTGAAAACACCTTTAATTGCAACTTTTGATAGTAAAGATGGGGTGAAAACGTAGACACTCGAAACAAGCGGCCTTCCCTCAGTGGCATTCACACAGGCCAGCCGTTGTCAAAAAGCAGAGGATTGCTAATTTCGCATTGCACGTGGTTGATTTCACTGGCTGAAATTATGCTCGAGAATCTGCTCAACGGGCAGTGGTCGCTCCTTCAGTCGTTTTCCAATACAAATGCCTCACCGCGCGTCTAGATACAAAACCGCTCACGTGTCATGCACGCAGATGCTTCCAGCCTGATCACGTTCACAGCGCATGCATAACCAACCAAGGATTCAGCTCCTTTTCCGCCTTCCGACCTTCCCTCTCTTATTTCATTCGTCGGCCCATCTCACGTCTGGGAGCAATTTAAACTGTCAGTTCCCATCACGGACGTGCCGCGCAAAACGGAAGACGCTGGGTAAAGCGTGGTGGGCCACGCGCCGTGTTATGCAAAGTATGCCCTCGCAACTTCCTCTCGAAGCCGTGGTCACCATGACGCGTGTGTATGGTGACGCAATCAGATGTGGGCCAAAATAGATGCCTTTCGAAGCGCAAAAGGAAAAAAAAAAGACAAAGGAGCTTGTGTAATGGTTGACGTTATAATGTGACTGCACTTGCCACAAGATAAAAAAAGAAAGGAAGAAAATGAAACAAAAAACGCGAACAAAGAAGCCATTCTCGTGAATATTTCACTGGAAGTCGGCAATCTCATTTCGGATGGAGCATAAGGATATTTCAAAGAGCCCAAGGCACCACAGAAACGAGGAAAGTCGCACAATCGTAATGAAATAACGACACGAGATATCTTTTTTAACACGGGCGTTGGAAAAAGCTAAATGCTCAACCGTCAGAAAGGGCGCTAAATAAAGCGTGTGTTCTCATCACAGTTTTACTTCGGAACATGCTTTCTTTCTTTTCCTTTCATTTTTTTATTGGGGGGGGGGGCATTTTTCCTGTGATAACCGGCTCTACACACATCATGACAGTATAGACCTAAAAATAACAGGCAGAACAGCTCAAGGGGACCTTGTATATGTATGTCCATCTGTTTTACTGTATTGCATGGAGTTGCTTAGACCAAACGTCCACTTTGTTAGCTGTGACCTCTCCTCTCTCCTTTTTCACACCGAGTTCTAAATAAATGCGGAACCGTTCAACCATACGTCACCACTAAGACATTTATTACTCAGGAGAGACGAGCAACCCCTCAACGTACGACTCGTTTATCACAGCTTAGCCTCGGCGTGTCAGTGAAATACGATTTATTGGCCAGATCGTGCGGATCGTAGAGGTCGACGGATATACGCGATGGGCGGAAGGACCCCCAGCGACGCCATCCTCGCCCTCCCCTATACCCGATGAACAACCCCACAACCATTCGCCTTAATATAGCGAGTATAAAGTGTTCAGACCCTGGGGACGAATGATCTATAACGACGCCAATAGGGCTTCCTCTTTCCAAGGTTTATTAGCCCTTCGAATTGGAAGGCTAAAGAAAGACTGACGATTACCACCATGCACACGCAAAGGCCCCTTTCTGCGATCAAAGTGCACAAACAACTAAGGTTTCTGCCAGAATTCATTCTTGATGTAGCTGCTATCTTTGGTCGTGTCTTCGAATTCGCGTCTCTTCGCAGTCACATCGTGTTGCTAAACCGCAAAGGCTCAGATCGGCCTACGTACAAGCTTGTGACTAAAAAAGTTCTATGAATCAAGGTGTGAGGTGCAGAAGGTATATATATGTAGCACTGGAAGTGTTTTGTGACATTCTGGTAACATCGTCTGACTTATTTGCTTTTTTTATTTGTTACTGGATGCAGCATAAATCTGCATACGCGTAAGTTCAGCGAAAATAGCACTTAGTCGGCGTTCTTCAAAGCCGGACGACGCTCTACAGAAACATGTGTCTTTGCCGTTGTCACGAATAAAAGTGTACCTTTGCGCATTCCTACGGAGCTTTCCATAAGTTTTGTTTGAGAGAGAAAAGCCAATTCTTAGAAAAATTACGGCGGATGCCATCTCACAAAGGGTGTCGTGGGATGGGTTCATTTTTTTTAAGCTATGTAGCGGTCGTCCGGAGACTCCCGTTGCTTCGACTATGTGGGATATACGCTAGCTGTCTCCTATATTTGCCCATTTTGATATGAAATTCACTTGCCCAAGTCTCCGATGAACATGACGATGACTGTATGATGATAACGCTATAACAAGAATGGAATGATGAAGAAGAATGGCGTCAATGGAACGACAAAGGCGGTATGACTAAGGCGGTATGAAGACGAAAAGATGAGGATTCTGAAGTGATGACGATTGTATAACGATGACAGCGTAATAACCACTGCTTGACGACAATGGAACTGCGACAAGTTTGTGACAAGCGGATCACGACGATGGCACGACCACGACACCATGACAACAAATGCATGATAGTGAGTGTTTGATAAAGACAAAACAGCAACGATGGCATGACAACGGTAGCATAACTACGACTGAATGATGACAAGATGATTACGCTAGAATAATGATGGAATGACTTCGATCGAAAGACGAAGGCAGTATGACGAGGACCGCATTACGAAAATGGTATGAAGACAACTCTGTGAACATGACACATTGACGGCAATGGCATGACAACGGCGGAATAATCACCCTTGGATAACGACAGCATTATTACGCTAGAATAACGGCGAAGAATTCACGTCAATGGAAGGACGAAGGCGTTATGAGAACGACTATATGATGACCATTCAATGACGTTTCTGAAGTGACGGCAATCGTATAAATACAGCGTCACGACGATGGCACGGAGAAAATGGTATGACAGTGACGGACAAGTCGACACTGACTTGAGCAAGTCAGAATGAGCATGATGAAACGACCACGACGGCGTCATGCTGGCTGTATGGCAATGAATGCCTGACGACCATGACATGACAATGGTATCAGGACAATGGGATGACGAAGAATGTATGACGACCATGGCGTGGCGACAGCTCTATTACCAAGACTATGAAAACAACGGCATGATAACGATGACCTGGCGACGATGGCATGATGAAGCGAGGACTACGGTGATAAAATGGCCACGTCGATCTCACCACGATGGTATGACAACAAATGCCTGATGACCTGTAAGGCAACGATGGTGTGACGACGATGGCATGGCGATAGTCGGACGACCAAGCTGCAATGACAACGATCCAACGATCTAGATGGCATCACGACTACTAGCCATACATGCATAGTGGCCCAATGTAATACAAAACTTAAGCCACTATGCTTGCGTAGCAAGCGTGACGATGAAGGCACGAAGATAGTCAGATAAAGCTCGAATGACGACAATGGATTTACCTCGACTTCCTCGCGACCACGAACATATATTTAGAGGAGCAATCTGGTAGCAAGTTGGACCACTGGTCGGGGCGTGAGAGGATAGATAGATAGATAGATAGATAGATAGATAGATAGATAGATAGATAGATAGATAGATAGATAGATAGATAGATAGATAGATAGATAGATAGATAGAGATAGATAGATAGATATAGATATAGATAGATATAGATATAGATAGATATAGATATAGATATAGATAGATAGATATAGATATAGATATAGATAGATAGATAGATAGATAGATAGATAGATAGATAGATATAGATAGATATAGATAGATATAGATAGATAGATATAGATAGATATAGATAGATATAGATAGATAGATAGATAGATATAGATAGATAGATAGATAGATAGATAGATAGATAGATAGATAGATAGATAGATAGATAGATAGATAGATAGATAGATAGATATAGATAGATAGATTCAAAACTCTTGTAGTAGGCAAAGACTGCTTATCGCATTAAAGAAAAATCTCTGTGCCCTTCCACTCTGTGAAGAGAGTTGACCAGCGAAGCTGTGCATGTGGGCCCCTTAATGGCGAACTGCACCTCCACTACGGGTCGGCCCGGTATCGCACCATCTTCGGGATCAGCCCTCGTATGAAAAATTGTTGGTCTACGCGCAGACGCTATCCCCCAGATCCTAGCCTTAGACAGCTTCGGCCTAAAAATAATAACACATCCGTTGTCGTTTCAGCAGTAGCCATTTGCGCCGTTGGCATAGCTCTTGGAAATGGAAATTCGCGCAGCGTTTTGCTTGCTACTGCTCGCATTTCTTCCACACAATCGGTGCAACAGCTCCCCCAACGTAGTGCGTCGGATAAAAGTTAAAGGTTGCTTTCAGAGACGTCCGGGATAATTATGTTTAGCTTACATGGATGTTTCCAATCAAAATCTCCCGTTACTGCAGAATCATCATCATCACTAACTTAAATATAAATACTCGGATTTTACAGGCCTAAACCATGATCTGATTGCAGGCGCGCCGTAGTGAAGGTATCGAGAGTAATTTTGACCCCCTTGGGTTTTTAACGTGCACCTAATCCAAATGCACGCAGGTGTTTACATTCAACCCCCAACCTAATGCGGCCACCGTGGTTGATATTGTACCCGCAACCTTGACCTTAGTAGCGCCACGCATAGCTACTGCGATGCCGCGGCGGGTAATCTTCGTCACCTTTAACTATTTTCCTTCCACTCGAAGGACACGCGCTATTTGGCCTCGTCAGCTTTAAAGAAATCGCATTGCGTCGTGATGGCGACGTCCTTTGTTCGATCTGCCTTTCTTCGCTCCGCAGCCTTTCTTCGACCTACGCCTTCCCCTGTGTCTCTTTTCCTTGTATTATTGAGGCAGGAAAAAGTGTGCAGGAGGAGGAGGAAAGATAAAAGAAGAAGGCAGGGAGGTTAACCAGAATAACGTCCGGTTGGCTACCCTACACCGGGGGAATGGGAAAGGGGAAAGCAAAGATCACAGGGAGAGAGAGGAGGGAAGGAAAGAAGGAAATTGCGGCAAGTTCGCTGACGTGTGTGGTTTTACAGCAAATGATCACTCGCATTAATATGGTGAGCAAGGTTTGTTTCTTCGGCAAGCGAAGTGTAGCCCGTAAAGCTAAAGACTAATAATTTATTAAATAATAAACAGCTAAACAAGACCGAATGGTAGATAAAATGAACCTGTTAGTTTAATGACCGTGAAATGAAACACGATTTCAGAGAGCGCGAACAATTTATCCTCGCAATGAAGTTCAGATGGGTCATCCCGGAAACTAAAGCGAAAATTTCGGCGCCGCGCAAGCGCACGCTCCGACGAACACGAAGCTCAGTATCCTCGATCAATGGGTTCGCTTGGCGACGCAAAATAACATAAACGTTGTTACACCTGCCGCATCGTAAGGCACAGGTAGGGCACTACGACGTCATGTTCCACCGTGAATGTTCGAGAAAGCAGGCGCGCAGAGAACGTTCGCGTGAGAAGACTTCATCGGTCACTTTGCAGCGAAAGCGGGTGGCATACAGTCCGTAGTCAAGTGGCCACTTGGTGTGCGGAGACTGAAACAATGTGTCTCTGTGGTCTCTACTGAACCAGCGTATTTACAACGACAGCGCATGACGATTGCATCGTTTAGTTTTACACGTGGTCTCTCTGTGGTATAAGGCGGCGAAAATAGCGCGACACAGCGTTTGCGACATACGTTCCAATCTATAAGCTTAAAATTCGCCTAGTTTGCGGTACTGCGGCGACCGGCATTTGTGAAAGTGGTGCCTAGAGTAACAGAATGGATAACTATAGACTAATTGGTTTACTTGTAAGTTGAAACTGTAAAAGCGCACAAAGCTTTTGTGCGCTTCTACAGTTTCAACATGGAGCCTATAGAGAGAACAACCATAACTCGGGCCTAAATCGTGGACTATCTTTCTCGAAATGCTCCAACCCATCGAACACAACTGGCGGCACCCCTCTTGTTCCTGTTGTTTGCGCGTCTTATCTCCGGTACTTCCGGTGGTACGGTATGAAGAACTTTATTGGGTCCTGAAGATCAACGCTAGGTTGACGCGGGCCGCTTCCACGTTGGGACTGTCAGGCCGAGCCCTTGCGATGCACCATCGTCTTTCACAGATATAGGAGTTAAAAAGTTTGAACTGTAATTTGCAGGGTCCGTCAATCTTTCTGCTCTTTTCATTATACCGTCATCGCCATGCCATTTTTTCACACTTAGCGGCTCAATTGCCACAAAGCAAAGAAAAAGAAAACCTTGCCTACCGCAACCGTTGGGAGTCGAGCACATGCGCAGTTGAAATAGTGGTGCGTTATCCGGCTTTTGGGCCCAGTAATTCGCAGAGAGGTGAAAGCAAGCGCCCTATGAAGATGACTTTTTGTGCATGACAAAGGAGAAGTTGCCTTTGAAAAAACGGCAGCGTCACCTGCGAGACTCTGCTGCTGTTGCATTAATCAATACTAGGAGGAACAGCGCAAGATCTATTGCGTATATAATAGCGGCAGCTATCTTGCCACTAGTTTTGCATTAAAAACAGTTTTATCCCTGTCGCTTACTCCGATACCACCATTCGCAGATTGTTTTATGATGCATTCTTGTTATTTGTAACAGACATCCCGAACGCTATTACGACGCCATCGAAAATCTTTTTTTTTTCTTATCTTATAATCCAAGTCGCTCTCCCGCACACTGTTCCACGCCACATCTTGTTTCCGTCTTCCATTTACACCATGATAAACTTTAAATCCCCACATTCAACCTGCATCTCTATATCATAGGCTTCCTTGAATTTCTCAGTGTGGCGTCCTATAACGCAATACCATTCCAATCCGTTTTTATTCAAATCTAATGATGTCAAACTTACTCGTGAGGCTTATAGCGCGTTAAAAAGACAAGGACGAAGGTGAGACGTGACACACACAGGCTGACAAGCGCCTGTGTGTGTCACGTCTCACCTTCGTCCTTGTCTTTTTAACGCGCTATAAGCCTCACGATGTCTTACCAACAAGCCCAATTCACTGCTTTACAGCATGTCAAACTTACGTAACCGGCAACGTAAGCATACAGCGGTGACCCGCAGTATTGTTTGAACCACCTAGTCACTCTGCTCTTTTACAGGAGGTCACCTTTGATTTCGAAGGAATAGCATTGCCTACTTTGACCAGTCTTTTCTTTTTGATTGGCTGACAAGAGGGGAGCAGCAGACACAAGTGGAGATGATTTCAATAGCATCGGGCTAGCTCGGTGAAAGCAGAGAACCGGATGAGGAGCGTGGTGCAGGCGTCTCTGATTGGTCCGCTTCCCCTTGCTTCGCTTCTGGTGGGTGGTCGAAAATCGCAACCGCGTGCAACGGAAGCGTAAAAATGCCGCTAAAAGGACTCCTCTAAGGAGAGTTGGCTAAGCGATTGCACGAAAGTGCCGAAAGGGCACGACAACGTTATGCTGTCGCAGAATTTTTTTATTATACGCAAATAAATCCATTTTTCCCGTGAGCTCCAAGTAGCCAGTACCAGAGCGATCGGCGAGGAGTCATGTACTCACTTCGGAATGGAGCACTCTCCGGCTATTCTGAAAAAAGAAAGAAGAGCTTTGTTCGACATAGCAATGCATGTTTAATGCATAGACGTCACTTCAACGTGGTGAGTTCTCGTATTTTCGTTATTTCGCGTGACAGAAGCGAAGTAAGCGCGGCCTGAAACATTGTGACCGAAAGTGGAGGGTTAATCGGGAAGCCACAAAATCAAAAATATATATTTTGTTTTGTTCCGTCTAATCATGCATAGTTAGTGCGTACAGATCGTATCAATTGACGAGTTGTCGTGGTTTTCATGACGTCGCATCACAGACAGACGAAGTGGGGCTCGTTCAAAACATTTTTGGCCAGTCGTGGAGGGCTGGTGGCAGAAATATAACAGTAACACTTCAGTATAGCTTACATTATCGCGCCCTTTGCCTGCCGTCGTGGGTTTACTCAACCCGCATGTTTTCCTTGCTGCAAATGAATCGGAAAGCCATAAAAGAAACCTGAGGCCCAAATTTGAGGTTCTTTCCACAACTAATGACAGGCATTTCATTGTTGCGTGGAAGTTGCAAATTAAAAGAGAATGCCCACTCCTCGCAGTAATTTGTCAATTCTAAAAAAGCGTCGCATAGCTACAACCAGACGTGAAAAACAGAGAGCGCACAACCCCTCGTGGAATATTCCCCCATATTTCATGCTTTGATTCCTCGCACTTTTTCTTGTGCTGCAGCTACACCTCACTACACTGAATTTTCAAAATAGTGCGGGCTGTAGTTGCCTTAGTACGCGGCACGATGTGCGAGCTCTTTCCAGCAAGCAAAGCAAGAAAACTGGCCCTACAATCTTCTGCAATTTTTATATACCCCTTTCGCCAGGATCACGCTATTTTAGCAGTTGATTAGTTATTAATAAATAATTATGTCATTCGGCGAAGTACAAGATACAGTGTCACTTGTCACAAGCCACGCCAAACCACATTACCTTAATTCCGTCCAGCTGCGTGACATTTGAATATTTTTAAATTTTGGCGCAGGAGACGCGGGGACTTGATATGAGTGTGGGTAAGTAATAATAATAATAATAATAATAATAATAATAATAATAATAATAATAATAATAATAATAATAATAATAATAATAATAAGAGCACGCTCCTCGCGTTTTAGTATGCCCTCACGTCATTCAATACCTTTGACAAGCACCGGTGTTGTCGGTGAGACAAAGAGCAAGCAGGACAAGTGACGGCACGCCAAGATGATGCCAAAGCTGGCATAAATTGTGGGTTCTTGTCGATGTGCCAGCGTGACACGTGCACCTATGGGACGACCGTTAACAAGGAAACTGTAGTTTCCGTATATAGAGTGTCATCCGATATAGAGCCAAATGACTGCACATTGGTAATAGACCACAGCTGCTATTTATTGAAGCGGAAAAGAAAGAGGCCTTGGCTCGATCTACACTGCTACGTTTCCCCGTTCCTTCTTACCCTTTCCCATCGACGTTAAGACCTGTTAGCCTCACAATATATCGCAGAAAGAGAGAGACAGAAGAGCATCTACACATGATTCAACGCTATCGAGCTTCCTCGTTCTTGACATTCACGTTTGCGCCTTAATGAACGTTTGCGACAAGTCCTTCTACAAATGAAGGCGGCGCCGTTGCTATGGTATTATTCTGCTGAGCCCTAGGTCACGGTGACGATAGACAGCGGCGGCAGCGGTCGCATTTCTATAGGAGTGAAACGCTCATAGGGAGAATGAATTTATTATATCTACTGGTACGTATGAATACTTGCGTACACAGTAAAGAGCTCAAAGTCACGCAAGTTAATCAGCATCCCCACAATCCGCCCCCCCCCCTTCCTCCCTTCTCAATTTGCTGAAGCCTAACGCTACCCCACCTCTTCCCTCCCCACGGTGAGGGCGTGGGGGTCGCTTTAGGTCTGTACAAATTCCTTGACATTTCAAATAAACAGAGTGGGAACGAGGAGAAACTGCTTTCGAGCTGGCAGAAGACATCCGGAAATAAATTGCTGCTTGAAAGCACCATCAAAAGCTTCCTTATGGCTATGCCACAGCTGTATATGTTGGGGCATAGCCATAATATATATATATATATATATATATATATATATATATATATATATATATATATATATATATATATATATATATATATATATCTCTTGCTCAGTGGCTATGGTGTTGGGCTGCTGAGCATGAGGTCGCGCCTGGATTGAATCCCGGCCATGGCGGCCGCATTTCGATGGGGGCGAAATGCGAAAACACCCGTGTACTTAGATTTAGGTGCACGTCAAAGAACCCCAGGTGGTCGAAATTTCCGGAGTCCTCCACTACGGCGTGCCTCATAATCAGAAAGTGGTTTTGGCACGTAAATCCCCATAATATATATATATATATATATATATATATATATATATATATATATAGATAGATAGATAGATAGATAGATAGATAGATAGATAGATAGATAGATAGATAGATAGATAGATAGATAGATAGATAGATAGATAGATAGATAGATATTGATTGATTGTCCCGTTTTCCTGGCTTCTGCCAGGGGCCCTGGAGACTTCCCCTAGATGAACGTCCCCTAGTAATATATATATCCACACATTGAACAATAATGCGTCACTCTGCGATAGGCAGGGAAATCAGTTCTCTGAACAATCCATGATAAGTTAGCACTCCTAAGATGAGCTTTCGCCGGTAACTTCATACCGTCAACTTCGTAATTTGCTTTTACGTGGTGTTTACGCTTTTACTCTGTCCTTGTATGGTATGCCAAATAACAACAACAAAAATGCTACGTCGCTGTTTAACATTCTGAGCGCGTGAACTTGCTCAATTTATTGTTCTAAATTCTTTTCCACCGATAGTATGCTGGCGGAACATTGAAAACACCGGTGAAATGTCAGGCTAGGAAGTCGCTTCACTGCTGATGTAACTGGTATCCGTAACTTTTCTTCGCTGTTGCAAATTTCCGCCGTCGAACATTCTTCATTGGTTCGCCTTCATAAAAACTGCGACTTTTTTCAATTCAGGTAAGACTTATTCGGTTTCTCTGAGAAAGAGAACGCTTAAAAGAATGTAAAGCGCAGGCAAAACAGAATTGAGCGTTCGCGTCGAGTCTTTCTATTTCGGCAACATTGTGAAATTCAGTAAAGTAGTTGGTGAGTACTGCAGAAGCGCGAGTGCTGAGAAGACTGTGAAACCTGTCCGTGAGTTGCCAAGGGATTCACACTTTTCAAGCATTGCCACCAAACTATCCTCATTTTACTTAGAAGAGTAGTGCTTCTGTTCGCCTTTGATTGCTTGCGTGCGAGTTTAAAGAACGAATCTATTACGGCCCGCCTGAGTTGATGGGATGTAGACTATGAGAGCATACGCTATAGGATGCATAAAGATCGAGTAGAACAAACGTTCTCAGCCTGTTCATTGAAAAACCGTGTGACTTCAGTGAGCAGACGCGCAAGGGTTGAATAAACACTGACGAGCGGTGTTCAGAATGCTTTACGGTGAGGACGAATTCGTCGCAGCCTAGGAAAGCGACGTGGTCTGGCGCAACTGTCACGTGTGGGCATTTGTTTAAATGGCAAGAACGACTGCATTCACACAAAAGCCATGAGTGGGTGAAATTTGTATTTCAAGCCAACGTTTTTCTTTCAAGAAGAGCCAGTGTTGCAGATCTTAGCATAAATGTGACGCGAAGCCGGTGGGGGAAACTGGCTAAAAGTTTTATGTACGTTAATTAACGTTTTTATTTTAGTTTTGTTATTCACCCGACTAGCAGTTTATTTATCAGCACAGGCAATTTATCATGCGAGAGAACCTTCTTTGTGTGAATTTATATTATACTATGAATTTATACCGCTTTGGACTACAAAAGGTTCTCGAAACTATATTCATTGAGTATTATTTTCCTTTACAATCTAACGCACTCCTTTGCGCTGAATCGGTGAGTATACTAGAATAGGAGCTGTAAAAATCTATGACTTCACGACGAGGTGTTACGAGAACTTCAGGATGCTGTCGCCACCTGTCTCGTTCTTTTTTTGTTTTCTGATTTGCCATGCTTACTCTCATGGTAAGAATGAGCACATTGATTTTAAATGTGAAAAATTGACTTTTACATACTTGACTTAAAGAGCTTCAAGTCAAATATGCATTCTCACAAACTCACCCAAATTTCAGCTTTTCTACATCTTAGCAGAATATTAATTGTAGTGTACATTCAAGTTACCGTTGTTGTGTCCTCCTATGAATAAAATCTAGAAAAAGAGAAAAAGAAACGGCACGCCCTCGTGCATGTGCAAGCGCAAATAACGTTTCACGACAAACATAGGTGTCAAAACTTTGGCTTTCTGAGAAAGTAAGTGTCTTAGAAACAAATGTTTGGCTCAATTCATAAATCTTTGAATTCACGGGTGCTGTTTGTCATTGGCCGGCCGAAATCAGCCGGAAATACGTCCGAAGTTGCAAATGGTTCGGATCTACGGGGAGTGATAACACAAGGATATGTTTTTACAGTACGAACCCTGTTTATTTTATTAATTTTGCAGCCGAAGAATACTTACGTCCAATGATTCAGTGACCTTTTAGTACGTTTATTCACACGAAAAGGAAATGAATTATCAGTCGTGCAGCAGGAAGTTAACGTCTGTGCTCTGCGGGACTGAATGATTACAGAAGGAGGCTCCTGCAGTTCGTGAGCGGAATTTAAATATTTATAAGCTCATAAGAAAGCTCAGAGTTAATGCCGCACATTGTCCTCGTCAGAGAGCTTTGCGTGGGTGAACGTCTATTATGCACTGAAACATATTTGTCCGCCTTCACCCACGACGAGGTGGTATACACAAATATAAAAGGTCAATCACCGTGGGTTTCCCTGTCATGTCTTTACAAGCGGCGAAAGGGCGTAGAAGCCTGAACTAAATATTCCAAAAGTTCAAGTCACAAGAGAACCTAATGGGCTGTTTGACCTTATCTTCTTTGGGAATAAGCCGACTTTTACAGTTATATATAGTCCTTTACTGACTACTGCAAGATGCTCGCTAAGGCAAATGACATTTTAAGTGCCGGGATTCGTGGAAGCTGAACGTTTGTTACTTTTCCCCTGGGTGATTACTCTGAAGGGACATGTTTTGGCTTCGCGGGTGCCTTCGGAAAGTTGTGATTCACGCAAGCCAACGTTTATAAAGCCGCACATGGGATGATGGCTTATGGGCTTATCAAGAAAACATTATGTCCATAATCACACAGTGTTTTTCATTTATTCATATTTTTCCCCAGCTAAACGTTTCAGCCAAACACGGACGTATGTATACTCTAAAGCTTTGTGTGGTGTCGAACCAACATGCAAGTTTCTGGTGTCTGGTTGGAAACATTTGCTAGTTCACTTTGATGTCTCTCCTTTGATTAATTACTTTCGTACACAGAATTTACTAACTTAATTTTTTCTAGACTTTCTGTGGTTTTACTTGTCAATACCATGATATGGTTAAGATGAATGCCAGTGCGGGAGACTCCGCATTAATTTTGACCACCTGGGGATCTTCAACGTGCACCCAACGGCATGGCGCTTGGTAGCGCCATGCCAAAGCCACAAGGCCACTACGGCGTATTTGCCGCTTTACTGTCAAAGTAGTAGTATTGTTCGCATGCATGTATTCGCGCTCATGTACATATGTTGCGGCGCGTGTTCGCGTGCGTGTGTGCGTGTGGCTTGCGTGCATTTAAGACCACGCTTGACAACCACACGTCTTTGAGCCCACAACATGCGTGCGCTGCGCGTTATCATTGCTAAGGCGCAATGAGACAAGCTCTTGGGTGCTTTTCACAGCAACGAGAAGGAAGAACTCAAGTAACGACGAGTAGCCTCCGTTTCGTTCCTTGCACGCCGTGGTTAAGCCTTTCCAAGTACGTCATTAATGAGACAACTTTTACAACAGCGCTGTGGCCAAAATTAACGCGCCTTGCAACTTCACCGGCGGATCGTAAAAAATATGCAGGTGAAATATACCGAAAATCTGGAGCTTCGTCGAGTCCCTGTGGTGCGTACTGAACATTTCCTTTTTCATAATCGCGCTTTGGCCAAATGATTCTTACTTGAGTGAGTGGGATCATCAAAACGACTTCCTACCAGACTGACACGCTCTTTTCAGCAGGCTGCAGTAAGCAGGCATTTAGGCATATGCCCCCTCCCCTCCTCCTCCTCCCTCCTGTTACTTTCTAGCGTTTAATGTCATTGTCTCATGTGTGGAGGAAGTGTTTTCATTTCCAATGCCAGCCATGCTATGGGCGACAACAAGACTGAAGTTGGCATTGCACGGGAGTATCATGTCTTGAAGTATTATCATCGTCCCTATAGTTATCAATATCCCCAGAAAACGCGTGGCCATTGTTATTTTTTCACCCCCAGTCATTTCACGCCATTTCATGTCAATGAACGGGTCAGCTGCAATAATTAACGTAAAGGTACATAAATACCTTGAAAAATACGCAGGCTTCAGAGCACCCTGCATAATTTACTATACTAGCATCTCTACAACTAAAGTACAGTATCGTTTTCTAAAAGGCGGATGTATTGCAACGTCATGACCCAGAAGGCAATCATCTGCAAGCAGAACTTCGCAACACTTCCGCACTCGCTCCGGCTTGCATGGTTGTCTGTTAAGCTGTAACATCGCACCGCGCGATTAGTGAACATTGCAGTAGCCGCCTGCCTATCATTTATAGCAAGCAAATAGATTGAAAAAAAACTCTGTCACTCTTGGACATCATGATGTTGCGCACACATTGTTCTATCCCGAAGCGCCGGCCCTCCTTTCAGTGATGGTGGCAGCACAAACGTGACGATGGCCGGTATGTACTTCTAAATACTCTGCTTGCACCAAACCGGCCCAAATGCTGTTGACCCAACCTTCGCTGAGTCCTGGATAGTCTCTCCAAAATAATGTGCTGACCTGGAAAGGCCGTTAATAATTAAGCACGATCCAGCAAACGCGCAACCACAGCACATTAAACATCCGCGTGCGCGCACAAATCAAACAGGAAAAGCCCCTTCATTATGTTTCCAGCACTGTGTGGACGGAATGATCGAAAATGGCGGACTGATTTCAGAACTGAGATCATATCTCAGCTTTAATATAATCCGTTCCACGGTAACACGCGGTAGCGTTGCCAATACACAGTGCTCAAATATACAGCTGCAGTATGATGTATGCTTGGCGCATTGCTGTCTTTATACCACGCGATGAATGAAAACACAGACGGAACAAATGTTGACGCATGTGTCTCGCGCACATTTATTCCACGTTTTCAACAACACGCTCTTTTGCGGGCGAGCAAAATGGCGCCTTTCCACGGCGCTTAACCCCGCTTGTCAGCGCTGCTTGTTTACTGCACGTGCATGCCGAGGCGTTCACACGGCACATCGAACGCCGACAAGCTGGTCGCTGTCACTGACGTTATCAAAGAGCCGCCCACGCGAACTTCGTGTGAGCAGAAACGCCCCCGCTGCTTTCCAATAGCTTTCGTAAGCAAGCATTCTGTGAACTACTGTCACCCTATACGGTCCACCAATGCAGCCTCAAAAGCGGTTTTTTCATAAGCGACATTTGCCGCCTGCTAACACGGTAACGCGCCGCCCACCGGTGATGAACACCAGTGGGCGGTCTCCGACTCGAACCATTTATCCACACCGGATAGATAAAGCCACACGTCCATGTAATGCTGTTTCATCGATGCGACCTGACCAGGACAAACCTGTTGCTTACCAAACAACAGCCATTGTCCCATGGCTGCTGTTGCTACGATTCGAGCGTGCCGCTGGCTTCGGGCGCGTATACGTCAGTGTGAAAGTGTTTTGAGGGTCATCAGCGGCAGCGAGACGTCTATCTCGCCAGAATATGCATGCTGCGTCGGGAGCCCGTGGCAACCCGCGTGACTGGCCGAGCTCACATAACACGGCTGTTTCTTGCCGCAGCGCTTGGTGTTTTGATAATTGATTCAATCATTCCTATATTGGGCTTAACTGCCATACGAACACGAGGAACAATATATGACGTGTAGTTCAAGATTGTGGAATAATTTTTGGTACCTAGAGCTCTTTAACGTCCCTCTCGATATAAATGCGGCAGAGAATTTGTTTCGCGACCTTCTCCTCAATAAGGGGAAGCTGTGCCTATAGTGGTGGGGATGTCCTACAGGCCTCTTTTTGACGTAACACTAATAACAAGTAAGATTTGTGGAACTACAGTCACATTGGAGTTGGGATTAGTTTATCATTGAATCTATGCGGTCAAGGTGATGTCGCCACTGTTATGAAATGGCACGTCATAACGTGAGGTATCAGCCGCGACAAAACAATCGTGGTCACGCATGACACAAATAAATAACCAAGGTATCGGCAAGCGTGGGGCCGAAGAAGATAGTTCATGGCAAAATACGCGGGGCTTTGAAGGTGGACTAGGATAAAGATGATCTTGACATTGGGTCAAAATAACCGTTTCATCATCGTTTCTGGAGCGCCAGCAGCATGTTATACGCAGCAGCCAGAAAGGTACACAAGGCTGGGTCAATCCCTCTACTCGCTGAAATAGTGTTTAGACCTCATGAACAGGTATTCAAGGTCCACTCCATGGCTCAAACATTCACGCCATGGCAGCACGTTAGGGATATTATGGTGTGGAGGTTGTCAGTATATAAGAAGGATGTTAAGGAAAGAAAAGAGGGAATTGGAAGGTGGTGTTTCGCTGGCCAGTGCTCACGTCTTGCACTGTTGCATGGCGACAACGGTGCCGCTAACAAGCAAAACTGGAGGTGTGTGTCGGGCAGTGCGTCACTCGAGGTGAGTGCGAAGACGCATAAAATTATACTCACAGGCCACATCCCTCTCACAACAAAAACACATTAAAGCAAATTTCAAAGTAATGAAAACATATCGCTGAACTAACACAAGATAGTTGCTATTGGATATATTTAGCCGTATTTGTCGCCGAATGCGTATATAATAGGGATATTCTTGCCTTTTTACAGTCGTTCCCCTGAAGAGAATTGGGCACTTTTCAGAGAAAAGGTGTATGCGTTAGCAGAAGAAGCACGCTCCTTTGATTGCTGTAACCAACTACAAAATTAATATTTGGTTTACGAAGGGCCGACGTTGTCTCACTAACAAAAAACAAACAAACAAAACAAAAAGGGCGGCTATGTAGAATGGCGAAAATCGCAGGTTCTTGCTCTGCCTGGCAAAAACACTGAGACTATTTAATGAACTACACTTCCGCCATAAGTACTGGCAAACATAAATATTTTCTTTTTTTAATTAAAGCTAGCCCAAGGAATTCTGGCAAATAATAAGTCGAAGTCACGACACCAACTACAACATTTTGCCTAACGAGAACCTCATTCCCCTTTCTGATATTGATTGCGCATACGCTTCTAATTCATTATTTTCTTCTATGTTCACAAGCCAAGCCCACGTGCCCGAATTTCCCGATATTAATTTGAGGTACACGAATCGCAATGACATTACCGTTGAAGATATTTCCAGCACGGTAGAAAGCTTTAAGATATCGATATCTTCCGGTATTGAAAATATTCACAAAAAAATACTGCTCTTGTCCCAAGCCTGATCTTGTTTCACATCTTTCGACAACCACTAATGGCTTGACATTTGCCTGCGGGACTGGAAGTAAGCAAATATGAAACCTGTTCGTAAAAGTGGAACTAAATATTCCTGCCGCAATTAGCGCCCTGTTTCCTAACCGGGATGCGTGCGAAAGAACCGCCCGGGCGGACCGTGTCGAACTGGGCGGCCGCGGCTATAGGCATCGGCTTCCCAGTGCGCCAGCGTCTTCAACGGTGGCACACGGTAACGAATCGCCGTCGTTCCTGATAAGCGAAAGGCTCGAAGCACGGTTGAGAGCGTTGCAATACGATAGCTCACGAGCGCAGTCACGTGGTTTTGTTTCATATTTCGCGGGCTTTCATTAAACGACGAAGAAAAAAAAAATCGCCACGCATCATGTAAGTTACGTGAAACACCCGGTATATGAGAATGCCTTATGAATGCGTAGGCGTACTGAGATTTATGATTATGACTATGCAGGGTGTTTCAGCGAACACTTTCAAAAATCTTTAAAAGTTTCCTCTTGCAGATATCACTATGCTAGTCCATGAGATGGTCTACTCGAAGCGGCGGACAATACTTGCAAAAAAGAAAAAAAAACTGAGATGCAAAATCAACTAATCAATAAGAATTTGCTATTTAAGTTTTTAACTAATAACAATATGGCCCATATTGAAATGTAGAAATTCTAGCAGTGGAGTTCGCAAAGGCGGATTCATTTGGAACAAATTTTCAAGATGGCACCAGTTTCGATATATAAATTCCCGAACTTTGCGGAGAAATGCATTGGCGTTCCAGTTAATTTGTTAACAAAACGTCGTTTCATGCACTGAAACACACAAGTTACTGGAAGGCCAATGCATTTCTCCGCAAACTTCGGGAATTTATATCTCGAAACTGGTGTCATGCCTAAACATTTCATGCGCAAGATGCCTATACTTAAAGGGAAGCTGAAAGGTTCTCCAGAAAAAATGAGTGAACATCTGTACATAATGGTTTTCAACCCTCCGAATTCGAATATCGTATCGAAATTGAGCGAAAGAAAGCGCAAATATATTTTATTTCGATGAAAAGTGCAGCAGCGGACACGCCCAGCTCGCGCGTCTCGTTTCCGCCTGTGATTGGTCGGTGCGCCTCATGACGTCAACTCTGCCAATGCCGACCGCTGCCGCTACACATGAAGCGCGGTGCCAGGTAGTTTGGTGCTGTTTTTCTGAGACGGTAATGGAAAATTTAGAGAGACTGCGTTTTAACGCGACAGCGTTAAGGAGCTCGTGTCGCAGAAAAGCCGGTGTCGTCGGCGTCGGCGTCGTCAGCGTTGGCCGTGAGCGATAAATCCCAGCAGGCACTTCATGAATAAAAAACAACTTGCAAGATGGGCTGGGTGGAAATCGAACCAGGGTCTCCGGAGTGTGAGACGGAGACGCTACCACTGAGCCACGAGTTTTTTTTTTTATGCGAAGCATATTACGAGAGCTCAACCCAGGTCCTCAGGCGCGGCGGTGTCGCCTTCAATACCACGTGACACCGTGACGTCACGACAGAGGATAAACGGGGCTCCAACTCGCGCCGTCGCGGCGGTATATAAGCAGCTGCGCTTGCCTCTGCTAGACACTCACGAGGTGAGATGCCTTCTGGAGACAGAGCTGCTCGTTGGAATGAGAAGCGAAGGTTGGGGCGTGCTACAGAGACTGTTTCTAGGTGGCTTTGGCTCAACTCTTGCAAGATGGGCTGGGTGGGAATCGAACCAGGGTCTCCGAGTGTGAGACGGAGACGCTACTACTGAGCCACGAGTACGGTGCTTCAAAGCGGTACAAAAGCGCCTCTAGTGAATGCGGTGTTGCCTTAGAAACGAGCTGTTTCTAAGGCTCAGGCGTGCGTCGCTTGCTCAGGCGCACATTTCGTTGCCGCGCCGAACGCTGCGTTGCTCGACGCTCACCGCGTCCAATGCGGGGCGCGTAGTCGCTGCGCATTGTCTTACACCCCTTGGCGGGTCGACGGGAACGCTGTCGTGTTCCACTCTTGAAGGCGAAGCAGAGTAACGCATGAGTTGTTTCTTCGTCTAGCCGAACCAAATATAGCCAAGCAACAGCAGTTCACCAGGCTAAACAGTGGTTCAACAACTAAAATAAAGGCTAGTATGCTTCGCATCCTGGGCTTAACCTTAGCTAAGCCACAGCCATTTTTCTTTATTGACCACTGAGCCACGAGTTCGATGCTTCAAAGCGCTACAAAAGCGTCTCTAGTGAATGCGGTGTTGCCTTAGAAACGAGCCGTTTCTAAGGCTCAGGCGTGCGTCGCTTGCTCAGGCGCACATTTCGTTGCCGCGCCGAACGCGGCGCTGCTCGACGCTCACCGCGTCCGATGCGGGGCGCGTAGTCGCTGCGCCGTAGCCCACTGTCTTACACCCCTTGGCGGGTCGACGGGAACGCTGTCGCGTTCCACTCTTGAAAGCGTGCTCCAATTATTTCTGAGGAGTTCGGCGTTACTCCCTACACGTACGAGCCGATTGCGAAGAGCCGGCCTCTCGAAGAAGCAAACGATGCTGGTGCGAGCAGTGCTTTCGACGCGAACGAAAGCAAAGTCTTGGGATCTCCTCGTGTTGGAAATGCTCTTTGGTGAGTATGTTTTTTGCAAAGCGATCTAGTGATCTCGCCGATCTTTCGCCGATCTAGTGAGCTCGTTTCCGGTCAAACAACTGTAGTGTTGTGTTCCTGCATGCCTCCTCGTGGAACGTAAGCGGGGATGCGATCGTCGGCATTCGTGCGCTGTCCAAAGCTGTCGGCGATCTACAAAGACTGTTTAAACGCGTGAAAAGCTTCCCGGTTCATGCAGTACGTGTAGTGACCTTCATCTGTTGACTACCACTCACGTTGACTACCACTCACGTTGACTACTACTCACGTTGATTACCACTCACGTTGACTACCACGCACGTTGACTACCACTCTACATACACGCAGACGCACCAACAAAGGAATGCAGGGTCGATCGAAGCAGATTACGATGGCACGCACGCAGAAACAAGCGCGGTCAGGCACGGTCGCGGACGCTGCGAAGGAACGAAACAGAGTTGACGTCACAACACCGCGGTTTCCGGTCTCCGCTCCGCTCGCTCACTCAAAGGGGGGCAGAGCTACAGCGCAATTTCAACCGACGATTACGTCGCTCCTAATTGAAAAAAAGCCAAAATTTTTCCTACATGGTTTATAAGGTTCCCGCATCCGTATATGAGCGTCTTATTGAATTCGACAGACTCTGCAGCTTCCCTTTAAATGAAAGACCCGACAGTCCGATGCATGTGGCGGTCCGGCAACAGTGATTGCGCAGGGTTTCGTGTCGCCTTGCCTTGTCAGGTGTAAGTGTCGCAAAGGTTTTTGTCACGTAAGGCCAACTGCCGCAGGCAAAAGAAAAAAAAAGAAACGACCAGTGTACGGCAATTACGACATTCCATAATGCGAAATTTCAGCGCAGCTCGAGACGCCTTTTGAATTAATTCTGGCGTTTTACGTGCTAAAAACAGGATTTGATTACGAGGCACTCCGTAGTGGGGGACTCCGGATTAATTTTGACCATCAGAGATCTTTAATGCGCCCCCATTGGACAGGAGACGGGTGATACGTGTTTTTATTGCGCAATATATGCGCGAAAAGACATATGCATGATTGGAAGCCCTCAGCATCAGCACACATTGATCGGTTAAATGTAGTGGGTGCGTTAAGGCACTACGTTCATTATAGACAACAGCGCGCAGGCAGAGAAAGCAAGTAAGTGAAGGCAGTGCTGACCCATTGTTCTAGTGTACGTCGCACAGCGTACAATCAGAAGCGCTCGCGATCAAGCAAAAATAGTGTGGTAGCGATGTGACCGCGGTCCGAAACGGTGCCAACCACTCTAAAACTGCCCCAATGGGTCGAAGTTGTCTGAAAACGAGAGTACATGATGCTGGCGCAAACCGCTCCATTTAAGCTATCCATGTGGCGAAGCTGGTATATTGTTCGAGCTTTTGTCTCATTGTCCGCGCTGTACCACCGCCTAATGCCCATCCGATTTGTCTTTGGTGTTTCTGTATGGGCGCATTTGTGAGCTTACTCCGACTGAGTGCTACGAGCCGGCTATCATAGCCGAGCTGATCATTAGGGAAAAGTATGTCTGTAGTCCCATTTGTTCGCAACAAAAGGGAGCGATACGGACTGAAGAAAAAAAAAACATGCAAACATAAGTCTTCTCCGAAAGACATGACATTTCCGCCTAATCCTGAAAAGAAGCTGAGAAGAGTGTTCTGCCGACTTGATGATGTGAAGTAGGCTCGGGAAATTGCCAGAAGGGCTCACCAAAAACAACAGCGAGTACCGACAACGACTGGGGATAGTCTGTGTACGTGCGATTTTTTTTAGCATTTGAAGTACTTTCTTTTTTGTAAATGCGCCTAAGGGATTTCTAATTGTAAATGCGCCTAAGGGACAAGAAAGAAAGAAAGGACAAGACAAACGTAGCGCATAGTCGTTTCTTACGTCCCTGTCTCTTGGCGCGTTTACACGCCTCCAGTGATGGATGAACTCGTCCAACTAGCTGTGCTTTTTTATGTATTCTGATTGACGTCATGTGGACTTCTTAAAACGTTAATAAATGTTAGCGCACAGAGAACAGATAACACAGTGGTGAAAGCGAAGCTAAAAGGAAAAAGATGTGAAGCCCTGTTTAATTGCTGAACCAAATATGCACACGCACGCAAAAGTTAATCAATTGGGGGACTTCTTTTATGCCATATTGTAATAATTAAAGTCTGCTGAGGGAAACCCATATAGGCCGTGATTGAACTGTGCCGCAGATAATGACGTCAGCTTGGCTGCAGATCTTGATAGGGAGCTTGTGAGAAATGCTCGAAAAAGACGTGTCTGCGCAATAAAACACAAATAATGTCAACCGTACGCTACTGAGGCTCTGGGGCAATGCTAGCGCCCATTGTATTATAGACGCATGTGACATGCTCAGAGAAGCAGCAGGAGAACTAAAGATATACCTACTTGCACGTCGCCAAATGGATTGCTCAATGTTGTCAGGATTGGGGGCTCAATCCCATCGCTCGTAACCCGCTGTCAATATTGGAGTCCGGCATGAATTAGAAGGTAGCTGGCCCATGCCGTCGTCCAACTTACCCACGCTAAGGACGTTGATGAGCGGAAGGACTGCTTCTCATCAAGAACGAGGAATATGGGTTTATTTACAGTATTTACGTGCAATTCATCAGTCTAGCATGACTGCGAGAGAAAGTACGTCAGTCTGACATGACTGCTTGAAAGAGTGTACTGAGCGTCCGCGCAACAGCAGTTTGTAAACACTCGGTCCTCCCCCGATTCCAAGGTGGCAGAAACGTTCGTCCAGTCATCGTAAACACGCCGCCTCTCCGCGGGACGACTTACACACACACACACACAGGTTCATGGTCCGGAGCCGACGTCACACGGACTTCGTAGAACTCGGGGCTTACTGCAAGAACGGTGCGTGGGAAGGGGTCCCCGTCGACGTCCCCGCAGCGCTTCCCCGCTCGCGGCAGACCAGGGTGGCGGTGGCGAGTGCAGGCACAAAGCCTGCTTCGTCGAACTCGGCTCCAACGACGGAGAGTGGAGGACGCGCGTATTGTTCTCGACACACAGTCGACTCACCCCCGTATGTAGAAATGCAACTTAAGTCGAAGCACATTCTTGACTTGAGTTAGATGACGCCTGGCGTTAACGTGCCCAAAGACGCTCACTGCGTTTCCTTCGGCGCGTTCCCGATAGGCGTCACTCGGATCAAGTCAAGCACGGGCTTCAACTTAAGTTGCATTTCTGCATACGGGGGTTAGTCACGCCATGGCTAGAGGTTTGCGGCGACGCTCCAGGAAAAGATGACGCCCGCGGTCGCAACTGGTTGGCAAAACTTGCACGTCAGCGGGCCGTTCTTAACAATGTGTAATGCAGACGGACAGCATTCTTGCGGTTGACACAATCATTTCTGGCGATTTCGGGTTTCCTTGTGCACTCGATGTATTGGCTGGCGCACTCATGGTTTTAGCTCAGAGTCAGTAATTCTTACACAAACAAAGCTTTGATATCCTTACGCTAATCACTCTCGCCTCTTGACAAGTTGCCATCGATCAAGCGCATACGCGTGCCACGACATTTAACAACGAAAGGCGCTGCACGATTACAACGTGAGTCGCCTTTAAGCAATTGGGTGGCAACTTCAGCTGAATCAATTAACTTTTTAACGCGAAAGCGTTAAGGAGCCCGGGTCGCAGAAAATCCGGCGTTGGTGTCGGCGTCCCTCACCGGCATCCCGCGTCGGACGTCACCTCGACAAAAGCTTGGGACCAAATTTTGAACCACGCATACCCAACCACTTTTTATTCGTTGTTCACCAAGTAGCAAACAGAACGTGACCGTAACCCGAGCAGCCTTCCATATTCGGTGAGCGGCTACACATACCACTAACTCCGTTGAAATGTGTGAGAGAACCTGCAGCCCTGGTTTATCAAAACACGGTGCACTCCAGCACGGTGCATGCCAGGCGTTATCTGATGAGTGAAAGAAAGAAGGAATGGCAAGCACAGAAATCATGGTCATGTCTGTACTGCGGAATGTTCTTTATTAGAGAACGTTGGAATTTGAACACTGACTGTGGAGCTGTAAATTTCGACACATTGCTGTGGAGCTGTAAATACTCACACATTGCTGTAATGCTTAGGTGAGTGCCTGTCGTTTAGGCGATTTAATATTTTTGCTAATAACAGTTTTCACAGTATTACAAGTCAGTGTTTATGCTCGACCAGTCACCAGTCATTTATGCTAGCCGCTCGAATACCTTCGTATGAAATTTCCGCAATGATTTAATAAAGCTCCATTACTATCGCATTCCCCTGGGCCCTGGCCCCGGTCAAGCACATGGCCCTTCATTTCTGGTGCCACTGCATAAATGGACCGGCTATATTGACAGGAAAACTTATTCACCCGTAGGCACGTTTACAACTGTGGTATGAACGTAAAGTACAATATAAGGTATAGCACATGTAATACATCATACTTAATATAAACAAAACAGATCATGTTGCTTAGAAAAAGTTTATTTCGACAAGAGGTGATACGAACACTGAGCCACAATCACGGCACGATTCTACCAGTACGATAACATACAAAAGAACGAAACACGGCAGGTTTTCAAAGTAGTGTCCGAGTCCTCACTCACCAACATATAATCACATAGACCCCGGAAAGGCACAGTTAAGGTACTTACGCGCTAGCGGCAAACATGCCGTAACGGCGAAGCGGTCTCCGGTGCCGCAGGACGTCTTCCGCGCGAGAGGTGTCCAAAGTAGACGGCAGTTCGGCCGGAGCACCGCCCGCCGCACGAACGACAAGCGTGAAGATGCGCGCCTCCGGCACCGGCGTCGCAAACATACTTTGCTTATGCTCCGAGCAAAATATTCTCCGCCAGATATAAAGTGGTGCGCAAGTTGTACATTTTACGAAACACGATATCCACGGTCAAACGTTAAACACGAACGAGAGCTCAGAAACTTGTCCAGCTCGGCTGCAGTGCGCGGCTACCGACGGCAGAATGACCGGCTCGGCTGTGCTCGCATTGCAGCCGGAGGCGGGGCCGCTCATACTAGCACATTTTCTTCTTTATGTATTGTTATTGCGAGGAGCGGCAACATCGGCAAGAAAATATTGCGGCTTGTAAGCGTCCCTGATTCCTTCCGAAGCGCCGTCAGCTTTAGGTTTCAAGTGAAAAGGAGAAGGCCTAGAGACGATATCGGCGCCGCCGAGCGATCAGCCGCGATGAGGCTGCCGTCGGTGCCAGAGTCAGTCGCTGCATGGCCACTTCACTGTACGGCTGCCGCACAAATGGGTCCCGGCTCCATCCTCTCTACGGCAAAGAAATCTTGCCGTTCGCTAGCAAAATCGCCGTCAAACGGCGTTCTGCGAACGGCAAACGGCGTGCGGCAATATTACCGTGCCGGTAACGTGGACGGGCCTTTACACATAAACTAAACGCCACATGTATAAAATGATGTTCCATATATACAGTGTACACAATGGTTATGCACAATGATGATGTGACAGAACACGTTACACAATTTTAAAGTAATGAGCACAATTATGTGTATATACAAAAATGATCATGTATACGAGAGCACACACCTACATTCTATGTGTGTTTAGAAAAAAAGTTTATTTCGACAAGAGATGATACAAGCACTGAGTCACAATCACGGCACAATTCCACCAAGACGATAACACAAAAAAAAACGAAAAACGGCATATTTTCAAAGTAGTATCCAAGTCCTCACTCGCCAACATATAATCACGTATACCCGCGGAAAGGTACAGTTACACATAAACTAAATGCCACATGTATAAAATGATTCTCCATATATACAGTGTACGCAATGGTTATGTACGATGATGATGTGACAGAACATTTTACACAATTTTGAAGTGATGTGCGTGAGATGTGTAGGGAAGGAGGAGGGAAAGAGATAAGGAGAAGGCAGGGAGGTTAACCAGAATAACGTCCGGTTTGCTACCCTACACCGGGGGAATGGGAAAGGGGAAAACAAAGATAACAGGGAAAGAGAGGAGGGAAGGAAAGAAGGAAATTGCGGTGAGTTCGCTGACGTGTGTGGCCGTACAGAAATTGCATTAATAGTCACAGATGGTCGCACAAGCCCGTCGTCCTTAAGTAGCACAAAAGTGCCTTCACCGCTTTATGGGCCGACGGGCGATGGGGGCGGTGTTCCAACAGCACCTGCACAGAAAGCGGCCGATTGTCCAGTTTTTGAAAAGCTTTGGCAAGTTCTTGTCTCTCAGGGGTGTATCGTGGACAGTGGCACAGCAGGTGGTCGATGTTTTCTTCGGTGCCACGGACCTCGCATGCTGCGCTGTCAGTCATTCCAATTAATGTAGAGTATGCCTTTGTGAAGGCAACTCCTAACCAAAGGCGACAGAGAAGCGTAGCTTCACGTCGAGGAAGTCCGAGTGGAGGTCGGAGTTGCAGGGAGGGGTTTAGTCGATGCAGTCGTGTAAGTCGCAAGTTTGGCGAGTTCCACTCAGTCAGTGTGAGACTGCGTGCCAGGTGTCGAAGCTGCATTGCGGCGTCTGTCCTCGAAAACGGAATTGGAACGCTGTGCTCTTCATGATGTGCTGTGCGAGCAGCGTTATCGGCGCAATCATTGCCACTCATTCCACAATGGTGAGATGTGTATATACATAAATGATCGTGTATACGAGAGCACACACACAGAAATCACGGGAACCTACATTCTATGTGCATTTAATGAATACTTCTGATGACCTGGCCACAAGAACCAGGCTGGTCGAAAATTAAGCCATACGCGTCTATTAGCCACCGACAGGAAACGGCATGACCACTGTCGAAGCAACTCTTCTCCAAAGAAGAACTCTTCCGACAGAAACGGACAGTAGCTCAGAGTAGAGCCTCCCCAGAAGTGGAAACAGAGCGCGGCGACGACGTTCCACGGCAACTGCATCGCACCAGTACGCCAAAGACAAATTGCCCCCGCAGCATTTAAAGGTTCTGCGAAGCGGCAGCGTGAGCAGCGACCAGATGTAACAAATCGGTTAACTCCAAGGCCACGGAAACCAGTACGCTTGGCCCTCCAACATATCCTGGCAACGACGCATTGCAGAAGCACAAGTTCATTGGATTCTTGAAGGGCGCAATTGGGACACAGCGAAGATGGGACAACGCCCCACCGCTCTAGCCTATTACGAGTTGGAAGCACTTGCCACCTTAGACGCACATGAAGTCGCGTAGGAGGCCAGGCAGAAAGGATGCCGTTATCGCATCCCACGACGCATTATTGGAACGTGCGAGTCGCGCTGGGGGAACTAGAGGAAGCAGTAAGGCTGACATAGTATCTACTACATGGTTTTTGAGAACGTCTCCATCAGGACGTACCTGTTGTATGTGGCGATAAAATGCCACGACCGTACAGTAAAATGTAGGTGCGTTTAGCACTTGTGGTCCGCGATTTAAGTGCACGCCCGGTAACATGTAACGAATTTTTGTGCCAAGGAAATAGCATGCGAGTTCACGCGCAGGACACTGATCACGATGTAACAGGCGGAGCAGAAATCGTAGAGCAAGCAGCCGGCAGCGGACAGACACGGATGGGAATGTGAACCCACCGCGAGAGCGTGGCTGCCGAAGCGCCGCGCGACAGACAAGTTCTGTATGGCCCGACCAGAAGAAGGAACCGAGAAGGGACTGCAAGGACCTGGTAACCCGTAAAGGTGCCTGTACAACGTGATAAACGTACCACACTCGGTTCGCAAAATATAGACTGTGCTAAGTACCTTCTTTCTAATAGCGATAAATCATACCCTTGAACATCTTGAATATTTCGCCTTGCATCTCCAAAAATTGAGAACCATGCGGAGTCTGATATGCCATCATAGGTGTAATGAAGGCATGAAAGCTTCGACAAAAACAATGTCCTAGATCATTTGTTCTAAGTGGGGGCTTTGAAGAGCCCGTGTCGAAGAAATTTCTGAACCGCACACATACCCAACCACTTCTCGACCACCAAATTTGCTCATATCTTGCTTTAATTCTTTACAAATTTAATCTTTGGAATTTTGAGAACGGCAGCTCACAAACAACACACACACATACACATCCACACAAACACATACACTCCCACACAAACACATACACCCACACAAGAGGCCGCGTTTGTACCAGGAAGCTTTCCTTCATGCTTAGCGTTCGCAGCCAGAGCTTCCCAGTAAAAGTTACAGTTACATAAGGTGCAGTTGCAGGGAAGCATGAAAAACAGTAAGGGGTTCTTGAACGTGTCGCGTTCCACACTTAAAAGCGAAGATTAAGTGTCCTCCAAATTTCTCTGTGGATTCCTGGCGTGGAAAGAGGAATGACTACTTGATAGGATCACAGGCGAAGAGCTTTGGGAATATAAATTCATCAGTGAGATTTTAATTTTAAAAAGCAGAGAGTCGTTGATACGTGGAATAGGCTGCAGTCTTCTCCACCTATTCACTTACGCTTTTCTTATTACATTTACGCAAAATGCCAATGTTGAACAGCTTTTGTAGGAACCTCATTGGAATTTTTGTAACGGCTGTATTCTGAAACTGTCCCCCGAACCTCCCGGGTGACAATATAATCTTCGGTTTTCGTAACACCTGCACTGTGAAAATGGCGGCTTTTATGGTACTTGAACGCAGAGTTTACAAAGAACGAAGGGAATCAACCCTGTAGCCGAAAAAAAGGAAGCTTTCAACAAATGAAGTTTAACTGTAGATGTTTATTGGCCGTCTCTGAGGCCAATAAAACATACCACACTAACAGCCAGATAGCTCTCACTTCCCAATTTTCTTTCAACTAGCATTCTTCTAAACTTCCGGCTTTCAACTTTTATTTTCAAAACGATTTAATACATCGAAAAGACAACAACAAAGCTAAGAAGAAAGCTCCTATTACAGTTAAAAAAGAAATTGTCATTTCCTCCCTCGGTCACCTACTAATTATCTCTTTCTGTTCATAGAGATTAGTTGCACATAAATATGCGCCATAAAATGTCCGCTCTTTATCACTGTAAGGTTATCGTGAAATATTTAAGCGTACACGGAAACCTTGCTATCTTGTCCTGCAACGAAGACTGATGGGGTGCCATCTGACGCAGTTCAGCGACAAACAGTCGTTCGGACGATTCAAATAAAAAAATGGGGCAGCCAATTGATTTGATGTACGCTACAGACAGGGCTGTTTCGATCAAATAAACGTGCTTAACAATGAAAGGCAGTCAAACACTTTCCTAAAAGCTTTGAAAAAGTAAGTGCACGAATTTTACTAACCTCAAGTATTATCTATCCTTTCTCGAATAAAAGGGATCTAAAATGCCCTGGCAGCAGAAGCGCAAGGCGTGTGACCAGGCTAGCTGGTGGTAATGCATTGTAAAAACTGTGCACCAGCGTACGGAAAAGTGATAGAAGAGCCGGGCTCAAGCTCTGCAAGAGGGAGGAGCGCAGCGCCGTGTCGTGGTTCTGTCGGCTGGTGCGCTGTTTCTACAAGGTGTTATCGCGTCGCATTAGGTGAAGTGTGGTGCACGTAACACGATACGCCATCTTGCAAGAGGTACCTATCGATGAAACACAACAATATGTAGCCGTGAGACACGCAGCATGTTGCGAAAACCTTTTAGCAAGGTCGCAGACGTAATCAGCATGCCTGGCTCGCACGTTTGCCGAGGTCGCTGAGCGGTTTCGTATGGATGAATAGGTTGCCCTCGAATATACATACTGCATGGGTCAAAGAAATTATGCGGCAGGTGCATTTGGAAGCCACCTCACTTCTGTTGTAGTCAAGGAGATTACGTCCGCCATTTAGTTCATATACGCACATACTGTACCACAATGAAGAGGAAAAAAAAAATACAAAGTACAGCATTTTTAGCACGAGTTTAATCTCAACTGAAAGGATGGTACAGCATAGCTGCTTAACCGGTCACCAAAGATTACATAGATGCCTATGTAGTCTTTGGTGACCGGTTCAAGGTGACCGGTGACCACGTTCAACACGGAATCATGTCGACATTGCACGAATTGGTGAAAGCGGAAACAAAAGAATGGTTAAAAAAGAAAAAGAATGATTTGGCAGCTAAGTGATGCATGAATTTAAAAACTTTCTACAAGCGCTGGCCTATTCGAGTCGGGGGCGAAATGCGAAAACACCCGTGTGCTTAGATTTAGGTGCACGTTAAAGAACCCCAGGTGGTCAAAATTTCCGGAGTCCTCCACTACGGCGTGCCTCATAATCAGAAAGTGGTTTTGGCACGTAAAACCCCAAATATTATTATTATATTCGAGTCGCTGCATTTCTGAGCGACGCTGTTACAACGCATATGCAATTCTGTCTAAAGTAATTCAATGCCGCCATCCATGGAAGCCAATAAAACACTGCGCAAAACTTTCGCGTCGTCTGTAACGTGCAAAACAGAACTGGTGAAACACACATCCTTACCCTCCCATACAAATCACAAATAAGATATAGCGATAATCTACTATCAGAAACAGAATGCGTTGCCAGCTTCCGAATGCGAGTGTAATCAACAGGACTAAGCTGACAGGCAGTACGGAAGTCTGTACAGTCCCACAAGAATGCTGTTTACATGCCCACCACTTATCAGCCTTCCTCTTTGACCAAAACGACATGTTTTAGAGCTGTCGCGCACAATGCATGAATCTGCCCCGTGCGACGTTTTCACCGGTAGTAACAGGGAATTGAAATAAAGGACAATACTCTTCTGGCAAACCCACGCGAAAAACTTGTTGCCAGTGTTTCGTGGTCCTAGTAAACCACTGAATGTAACACAGTTGCATTAACACCCAGTCAAGATTGCACACGCTGGCTTTGAAGTGCATGGGTGTCTCCGATTTGCTGCGGCTGGGAAACGCTGTTCGCGCACTCTGGCGTGATTGAATAAACGAGAGGCTTCCTCGACTATCCGTTTCAGCCCTGCGAATTTATCGGAAATGGAGTGACGGCTTGTAAGCAGAAGAGTCTTGAACAGCTGTTACGTACAGCGCAATACATCGGTATTGTTTTGCGAACAGCTCACCTGCGCAAGTTCTATTTTCTCTTTTTCTTTTTGCACGCTTTTAAAGGAGAACGCATGCATTACATGTTATGGCCATCACTTCCTAAGAAATGTAACAACAAGTTACCCTTTACCTTTTGGGCGGGAACAACGAGCTTCCCTTGTGATGTTGAACAGCGCTTAATGCAGCTTGAGTCTACAAGAACGGCATTCATAGCAGCCTTGAGGGATTTGTTGAGTTATTCAATAAACATATTCAACTCATAAAACTTACCATATAAGATGGAAAAAAAAGAAATAATAGAGAAACAGAAACCGAAACAGAAGACATTGGGGAGTGCAGGTATACTCTAAATACTTCGCCGTATTGAGCATGGATGCCGTGAACCCTTCCCGTGGGGACTAGTTTGGGAAGAAGCACTTCACATGGTTGGGCGTGCTCAAACACCCGGTAAGAATTGGCAGCTCAGCTTTCAGCATGTGCTCGAATTACTTCAAATTTTTCTGTTGTTTCTATTTTGTTTTGCCTGTCCAGAGTGTGCGTTAGACTTAGTCGCTGCTTTGTTTGTGTAGCTGACAAAAAATTGTTTATTTGATTTTCATTTAATTAGGTAATAGCTAGCTTCTTTGCAGCGACGACACCTTCAGCAATGAAAAAAAAGCAGTAGAAGACCGGGCTCTAGGTTTCGCTCTAACACACATATCTTGTAAACAACGGTTCCATAAACCACTCAATAGAAGTCAAGAAGCAATGCTTTTAAGATTCAGTTTTACGGACCTGTGGTGAAAAAGGAATGAAATCTTTTCTTTGAGAGGCGGACGGACGAATAAGTTGAATAAAGAAAATATGGTTGATCCCTCGCTCACAGGAATCGGTAGAACACGAAAGCGAAACGCGTCTTCACAGAAGCTGTTGCATGTTTGCTTTGTGAACTCACGCTCTCCTGCTGCGAAAGGCACCCGATTTGCAGGTCAGTGGCCGTGTTGCAGGTTTGCTTGGCGAGCGGCGTACTGCTGTCGAGTCGCTTCGGCAAAGGTACGAGCATTGTAACGCGATTGCGCTAAAGGCCCCATGTTGCAGAAAAATCCGGTGTCGGTGTCGGCGTCGGTGGAGTTGTCCATGAGCGGAAATTGCCGCATATATTTAGCTATATGTATATGCCAAGCCTTTCTCTGTGACATGCGGTATATGCCGGTTATATTGCCATACCATTCTATAATAAAGTTGCTCGTACATTGTCTTGCATTCTTGATAAAGGTATTCCTCGGAATTTTGAGAATGACAGCCCACGAACAAATTATTAGAAGCCAACAAATAACGACACCAGACACATCAGAGAGAAAATTGCGTGCACCTACTAATTGAATTAAATAAATTAAAATTAATGGAAATAAAAGTGGATGACAAAACAACTGACCGCAGGTGAGGCACAAGCAATGCCAAGACGTGGGTTTGTGTCCAACCTGCGGCCAATTGTTTTTTCATACACTTTCATTTCCATTAATTTATCACTTCTTTAATTAAATTATTAAGTAAATGTAATTTTCCCTATTGCTTTAATAGGTGTCGTTGTTTCTTGGCTTTTTACGATTTGATTATTAAACATCGGGCTCTGTTTCCTTTTTTCTCGTTCATTACAAAACGAGGCCTTGAATCCAGTAGCATTGGTACCTTTAGGTAGCCCGTGATGGATTTATTAACCAGTTTCCTTCACCCAGGAAGATCCCGTACACCCAACGCCTGCGACAAAAAAGGGTGTTCCGCATACACCATCAAGGCCGGGAGGTGTTTCACTGGCTAACACTCCCAGGCTTAGTTCTAATAGTAAAACATGAATACCTCAAAAAGTGGATGGGAAAACGGCGCCGGGGTAGCTCAGTATGGCAGAGCATCGCACGCGTAATGCGAATAGGTGGGCTCGAGCCCCACCTATGGCCAGTTGATCATTTCTTTGATTTAAATGTCATTGCATGTAATTTCCCCTATGTTGTCCTTGGTGGCATTGTTTGTTGGCTTCTTATGATATGAGTAATAAAAACAGGCCCTCGGCTTCCTTCCTTCTCGTTCAGTCTACAAACAAATGTCATGAAACAAAACCGACAGTGCGTGCCTTTTATGTTAAGTATCCTCAGAGAAATAGTAAAAGTGCTAAACAATACCAGAAACCTGAAAATGATGTAATTTTTTGGCGTGGCTGTGCACAAGCTTTGGGACCAGCCCTCGCAAGAGGCCGCGTTTCTACCGGAAAGCCCGCCTTCGTGAATAGCGTTAGCTGTCAGCGTTTTCCGGTAAACATTACGGTTACACAAGCTGCAATTTCGGAAAGCGTGAGAAGCAATCAGGGATCTCTGAATGATATCGCGTTTCACTCTTAAAGGCGAAGCTTAAGCGTCCTCCAAGTTCTGGTCCTGCTCCGTAGTGTTTTGGGCAGCCACTTGAGTTGCGATGCGCTCAGCCGCCCTTCTACGAGTGGCGCAGTTCGAAGCGCGCACTGCGAAGGCGCCAAGGCGTTCTGCTTCACGCTTGCGTGTCTCTCGCCGGACCAAAGCGAGATTCGCCCGTTGGCGTCGTCGCCTTTCTGCACCGCTTAGCGCAGCAGTTTTCTTAGTTGGCGCCATCGCAAGCGAAGGAGAAGGCGACGTGTAATCACTACCGATGCATGTTGAAGCTGCACTGCGTGGGTGACAAGGCGTCACAGGCTAATCGGGCCCGAAAGACAAATGCATGTGCGCAAACTGCGTCGTCACCTGAGCAGAAGGCCTACACCGCCGACACCGGGCTACACTGTGCCAGAGCCTCCGCTGCGTTGAGACTACGAAGCGCTCACTGTTGGCGCTCGTTAGTGTCGCGGTGCAGTACTTCGCTTCACCGATCCTATATATGGTGACGCCCTCCCTATCAAGACAAAGCACGTTTTACGCGTTCGCGACAACGTCACATCCGTTTCAGGAATTTGATTGTGGACCCCGGCATAAAATACTTTCGTGTTAGAAAAACACGCCAAGAAGACATGCTGCTGACAGTCACCGTGCCATCGCACCACATTCTCTAGACAAGCCTGACTGACTTGTACGCATGTGCTAAGAATGAGAATGCAAAAAGAAATTAAACATGAAAAAAAAATGTTGACACTATTGATCAGCATCTTATATTATTTCCCTAGCTGTCTTTCAGCAAGCGTTCTTGAAGGCCTGGTATACAGAAGGGCAATTGCAAATAGTAAAAACTATGCAATGACAAGGATGATTAAGAATATAAAATTTAAGCGCACGTGTGCCATCGTAATTTTTCTGCGTTGTCATCTTGTATAGGCACGAGCGCTTTCTTACTTGTAAACTTGTGGGTAGTGGGTAGCTTGTAGATAGTGACTAGCTCTTGGGTAGAATTTGGTAAACCGCACCTACAGGGCTTGCATAGAGAGAGAAAGAGAGAGGGTGGATAAGCAGGAAAGGCAGAACATTTGCACAGGACTATGGCGTTAGATTATACCGTCTGGGTATAACTGCAAGAAGCTCCTGGCATTAGCATCTCATGAAATAGTTTAAACTTTTTAGAAATGAACGATTGGCCGATATTAGATTTCTCTTAATTGGCTACTGTGATGCTTTGATTGAGTCCTTTTTACTCCTCTACTCCGCCCCCCCCTTTTTTTTTCCTTTTCTGATTTTCGCTACAAAAGGTCTTCCAATTGTCGGACGTTTCTCGTCACTTCAAATTTACTGGTGCTGTCACACCAGGCCAGAAGGTTCACGACAAGCACGTGTTGACTGACCTCCACACACTTAGAAACGATCCTCGCGTCGCATTATTGCATGCTGACGCATTCCGCATGCTTTCACACCAACGCAACGTACACAAAAGAAAACGAAAACACACGCAGTTCCAGCGATAGCGGCCCCAGTCGCGCCGTTCGTCCTGGCGAGACGGAGCAAGGTAGAGGTTCAGACACCGACAGAGGACGCAGCCACGTGAGCCGCTATCTCGTACGTAGCTATACACGTGCAGTCCGCCGTGACGCCACTCTGTCTCGAGAAACAAGCCGCAATTTCCCGGTCGAGTAAACAAACAAAGGAAAAATGCAAGTCGCAAGTGCGGCTAAGTTGACAGCGTCCTTGAGTGCGGCGATATCGCTTGGCTGCCACCGTACGTCAAAGAAGCTTTTATGTCAGGGTAGATGCGTCCCAGAAGATCCATTAAGCTTTATGGTTATTAAACCGCTGGCGGTAGTAAAGTTACTCTCGGCCAATCCAAATACTCACGGTTGTTTTTAAATCTGTTCTGGTGGTTTTTCTGCTGCGTCAAGCGGCAAAAATTGTTGTACTTGAGAACGCTGTCTGTGTGTGTCCAGTGATAGCATTACAATAGCATATTTTACTCTTGTTGACTGTTTAGCGCTTCATTATGCGCATGCACATAAACAAATTTAGAAAGATGTACGAAATAAAATTTGAAGTTACCAAATAGTTGAATAGGGGTAAGTGTTAGTGCTTCATGCACCTTCAGTAGCATTGTAGTACATAAAGACTCATCGTACCTTCTTATGCTGTTATGCATTACTTAAATGCCGTGGCTTAACCCTTGGCAGGACGGTGGGAAATGTGCGTCCCACTTTATGATGTGCGCGAAAACGCTTCCTAGCAGAAACCGGACGTATTTACCTTATTTGCTAGGTGCTTCCCTTTATATCAACGTTTCAACTCTTCGTGCGAGAAATGTTTTGGGAGTTCGTACTTGGTGGCGGCAGGCGTGCAAGAACTGGAGCTGGAAAAACTGCTCTCGTTGTTGGAACGCTTCCGGGATTTGACCCACATTTGCTTACGAGAGGAAACTTCGCAAGAAGCCCAAAAAGGTATTCCCCACATTTAGAGTTAAACCTTCAGTTACCATGTAAGCAACGCGTTTTGTATCTAATAATAATAATAATAATAATAATAATAATAATAATAATAATAATAATAATAATAATAATAATAATAATAATAATAATAATAATAATAATAATAATAATAAACTTCCTTATTTCTGTCAGTGATGGAGCTGGAGACTGCGTGTAAAAGTCGCTTTAAAGGCAAGCGACTTGACTGGAGCCCGCAGCTTCCTTTACAAGGCAAACAGCGATTGAACAGGTGACATCTCGAGTTGACATCTACATCGCAAAATTCGCCCTTGTCAATGCCCATGCCAAAACGTGCAATACAACATGGCGCCGATGCCAGATGTGTTCGACGCATTGTCGAGAAGCGCGCAGGAGCTTTTTGCGTGTAAGGTGCGCTACGCTACTTTGTCCGTCGTGCTCCAGTCGGTTTCATAAGAGAAGTGGTAATATGTCATTTCGCCTTGGCACCCTAGAGCGTCAGCGGGACAAATGCGCCCGCTTTATTCTTAACTAACGACTTGTTCCACAGAAGTAAAATTTGTCGTACTTTATTTCTAAGCAACTAAGTAACTCATGCCACACAAAACAAATTCAAGGGTTTTGTTTCACGATTGAAGTGGTCGGAAATGATTTTTGATTGCGACCCCAAAGAGTCAGTGAGTCAAAGACATTCCGCTTTTTGAAAGACCCTTCAGCGCTCGTAGGACAAAACCTTTACAATTTTTTTTTTGTAGTAAATAGCTGGTTGTCTTTAAGTGAAATCCGTAGTAGCATATTTCTAGGCACGCAAAAGCTTTTCAAAAGAGAGACATTTATTTGGAAAAGGCAGAGAGATCGACCTGTGCTATAACTTGCTCTGGCCTGCTGCTTTACACTGGGGAAAAGGGACGGGAAGGAAAATGAGTGATAAATGAGGATGATGACGATGACATGAGGAGGAAGTCCGTATTTACAAGTTCACAATGTTGTCGCATCTCTAAATCTGTGCGTCAAGCCCAGCAGCTTGTAGAAAGGCTATAGCGGCACTTTTTATTCAGGGCTGTTTGCATTAGGCCAAGGACCTAAAAGGAACTCGTCTGACAGCGGCCTCTTATCGACATTTGCAATGAAAGAGGCTAGTTGCTGTCGTTCTTATGCGTACGTGGGACAAACGCAAAATATATGATAAAGTGTTTCTGGTACCTGTATTCTTAGTTTGGGCTAGTATCGCTGCAACCTATCAAATGTCTATAACGCTTGGTGAATGCAACCCCAAGTAGAATCCGGTGCAGCATGGCTCTCTGGCTTTTTTTTTTTTTGATCTTGTGAGGCATGCGGAATTTTATTTCTGGGTCCTATTTAGCACTCGCTTGTGCTGTACAGTATATACCCTATGGATTACACCAATTGCATCAAGGGTGTAATTGGAGTAACGATGACTCCGAGGGGCCCAATCTTGTTCCTGCAACGACGCGAAGGACGTGCACTCCTCAGCTTCGACTTCAATGCGGCGACGAGTCTTGACCAAGATAGACTCCAGTCTACATGTATGAAATTTCCAAGGAATCTGTGGTGTGTTACTGCAGGCATCGCTGCTCCGTTAACGATTGTGGAAAACCTGCTCTTTTGTTTCCACGTCAATGCGATCACGGACCATTCTTCTGCTGAAGGCTGGAGAGGTCTTGACCCCGCAGATACTTAGCTTTCAAGGGTATGCTAATATATATATATATATATATATATATATATATATATATATATATATATATGTATGTATGTATATATGTATGTATGTATAGTTCTACAAGAGCATACGTAGTTCCAATGATGAAGCAACGTCCGCCACGTATTCTATCTTGGCGACACGGAGAACGGTGCGCGGCCGGACACCGATGGAGAACACGGACACCTGAGACGCTGTCTCACGTGTAGCTATACACGTGCCATTAGTATTGGAACCACTCTGTCTCCGAGACACAAGCCGTTTTTTCCACTAAACAAGGGAAATGCCTAAATCCACAAAGAAAAAAAGATGCACGCTGTGAATGCGGCTAAATTGCCGGAGTCTTTGTTTATGGTGATATCGCTGTGCTGGCTCCGTAAGTCAGAAACGCTTACATGTCAGTGTAGAAGCACCCCAGAAGGATGCCATTTAGCTTAATGTCTATGAAACCAAGGGGTGTTATTAAGATTCCTCTCGAACCTTCCAAATACTAATGAAATTTTAATATGTTCTGTAGTTCTTGATGTGGCGTGCAGCGAGGAAAATGATCACAGTAAGATCACATAATTTACTCGTTCAATTGCCTAGTGTTTGACTTCGCAGATACTTATTGCAAATAAAATTTGACACTATCATATAGTTGGAGAAGTGAGTCTTAGTGCTTCTGGCACCCTCTGTAGTGGCGCAATAAGTACAGACCTATCGTACATTCTTATCCTGCTATGCAATAATTACAAATAAAGAAGAAAAAAACATTTTGTTGCCTCAGCTAGGCGGCGAGCAATTACATTTTCCGCCTACGCAAGGTTCCTGTTCCTTTCACGTCGCTTATTACGAGAAAAGTTAATCTGCGTTCTCGAATTTCCTGATGAAGAGACTGTTCCCGTACGGCCTGATTGGATGAGAGTGTCGTGTTTGGGTAAAGCCACTAAAATAACAATGACGTCTTGTAGAAAATTAGATGCTCAATATTGCATGGCGACGGCCCACGTACTTCGGCGACGTTCTACTTGACCACATTTGTGTTTTCGTCTGTTTAAAGAGATGAGAATTGCGAAAACAGAGCTGAAAAGGATGAGGCGGTGATATCCTTCACGGAATCAATCTGCTTGCAATTTCACCACCGTTTCGTCGTCGGTTGCTTTCTTTTTTTCACTATTGAATATGATGAATCCTTTTGTCTGACCTCATGAGCGGGACAAGAGAGCTACAAATAAAAAGACACTGCCTTAGATAAACCCTGAGCCGTTGAGCCTGAACCTTCAGCTGCAGCTCTCCGACATCAGGTCAAGTGAGAATATGCTTTTTTTTAAATTATTTTTTGCTTTCATTTTCTTTAAGCTTATTTATTCGTGGCGGATGTCGGCACGTTGGGAATGTCAATGTGTCAGTTCAGTTTCCATGCGAATGCTGCCGTGAAGGAATAAGGGGAAGGTGAAACTTTTTTTTCAAACAAAATGATTTCACTCTATCTCCTGTCTCTCTCAGTCTCGGTACTCTACATCTAACTTTTTTTTTTCGTGTGCATACATACGATTCACATAGAACAAGGCGAAATGAATGTCAAGACCCGCTGTCTTTTATCCTGCGCTACGCATTAAATTATCTTGCAATTTTTATTTTAGTGTAAGAGCGTCTCAGACATAACTTGTGACATTTATTCGGGCATACAGAGTGTTGAGAATGCGCCACTGAATTTCCGATCGGCCTCTTACTTGCTTTTTTTTTGTTACTTCGAAGATTATCTCGGATGATGAACTCTGAAGTACCGTATGTTATGGGATCTAGGTACAGTATACTGACTTCTAATCCCAAGGAAAACAGCGCGCTATTCGTTGACTGGCCATTTCAGGTGGCAGTTCTCATTAACCCCTGCCAATTATTATTTCATTATTATATATACCAGCATTAGACGCCACGTTCGCACCTTTTGCGCATTCTTATCAAAATAACCGTAAAGTTAAACACGAACAAGCTTTTCAACTAAAAGGGCAATGCTCTATACATGATTACATTATTATTTTCGAGACATTTCTGGGGGTATCTGTACGACGGAACATATATCCACGCCGTGACAGCGTTCGACGTAGTTCGGACACAAGCCCGCCTTCTCTAGGAATGGTCGTTTTGGTTAGCTCAGTGCGAAGCATGGCCGAGTTTGGCGCAGCGAATCAATGCACAGCAATAGTGGTCAAGTGGCGCATACAGCTGCTGCTTGCAGAGACAGGGAGAGCAAAACACAACCTGAAAACCAAGTACCAATGCTATACGTTCCCGTATCGCAATTCCGAACTCGTAGAACAACGCCGTTACTTGTAAAAAGCTACGCAGACGCAGTTGCTTCCACGTTATCAGCTGTTTCAGCTATCGCTTCAAGTAAGCCTAGAAAAAGAAGAGATTTTGCAGAAGTACTACGAGCGAAACACCCTTCATTGCGCGTTCAGAGCAGCAGGAATTACGTTTGCACCCGCCACGCCTACGTTCCTTTTGGGGGGAATCGGAGCACAGTGGTGTAATCTCCTTGTTTGACTGGAAGCGAAAACGCACACAACGAGCGCAACAATGTCCATATAACGAGGCCGCTTGTCGATGGCGTCCCTTCTGTTTACTGTCGGTAATCTGACTATGCTATGCTCCACAATACACCTACTCGTCGCCTCAAGATATCTCATGGGTAAAGTTTAGAATTATGGGGTTTTACGGGCCGAAACCACTTTCTGATTACGAGGCACGGCGTAGTGGGGCACTCCGGATATTTGGACCACCTGGGGTTCTTTAACGCGCATCTAAGTCTATGTACACGGGTGTTTTCGCATTTCGCCCTCATCGAAATACGGCCGCCGTGGCCAAATATCTCATGGTCAAGCAAATAGCGTACAAAATTCCCTCAGTGTCTTTAGAGGTTGAGAGAAGGCCTTGTAGTTGGCGCCTGCATGGTGAATCGATGCCTGAAGCAGCTTTACGACGTCTGATAGCCATTTACTGCGTCTAAGCCTGCCAAACCCTATAGTCAGGGTCAGAACCCTATAGTTTCCTCTGGTGAAAAAATACCGCACTGACACATCAAAATAAAAATATTATGTATCCGCTCCAGAACTCACAGAGCTTATACCACTTTCTATTAAAGCGTATTTTAGCATGCTGCGTTTGCTCGTTTGTGGTGTACAAGCCGAAAAAGAGTTGAAAAGCATATTTAGCGCCAGCGAACAAGGACAGAAGGGAGACGACACCACAATGCGCTAACTTCAACAACTTGATTTTTAGGAAACACCCTCCTATTTAACCCTTGTCCTTGTTCGTTGGCGCTAAATATGCTTTCCAAGTCAGTTAACCAACACTCCCAACAAATGGCAATGCTTAAAAAGAGTACCCGTTCTCCGATTCAACTAACGTGTTTTAGTCGCAGCAACCAAATAACTATTTTCTTTGCTTCCTTTTGTGTTTACGACTAGTTGCAGATATCAAGATCGAATTCTTTAATGACCAGAAATATTGCTCATTCGGACATCCTGTTATACTCTTTCTCTTGTTATCAAAGACTCTTATTCGTCTTTGTTTTCAGCTCGTCACGAACGCATGGGAAATTCAGTATGTGTGTTGCCTATGTCACTCAGCAGGATAGACAAAGTGGTTTAGAGCAAAAAGAACGACATCGTGGCAGCGCCTCCCCCACCCTTTCAAGTGACCTTGCCGAGAAAACTGCGTACCGCCTCAAAACGTAGAGCCTGCTTTCAGGCTGGCATGCCTTCGTTTCGAAGATTAGATTACGTGCCTATTTTGAGATCGCAGCTGTAAGCCTTGACGCGAGCATCTGCGCAGTTTTACATGCACGAGTCTGCAGTAGCGTGCACAATCGAGTGCCGCCGTCTTCCAACTGCGTGGTTGCAAAAACAGAAATGATCATGCATAGTGTTTGAATGCCGGAGGTGTTCAGAAGTGGAAACCAGAACCCATAACTACTATTATTACATTTGTTAGTATATAAATATTAAATAGTAACTGGTAACTTCACGGTGCTTTCGAAGATTTGCCTACATATGGCCACGTGGTCCGATATATTGACCCGGTAACTTTTTTTTTCTACTTTTAGTTTGAGTGGGCCTCTTAATGTCAGTTAACTGAAGAGGGGCGCATTGCTTTCAAGGCAGATCGCAATGTCAAGGAGAAAGATAAGACAGGTGGCGCATGAAAGTTTTAACACACACACAAAAAAAAAACGCATGAAACCAGAATATGAAGAAAGCACAAATAGTAAAAGAAACTGCTCGTTTCATTCAAATTTAATAATAAGGATATTTCTCGTTCTACTCTTTTTTCCCTTTAGAAAATTCAATGTGGACGAAAAGAAAACTTGCAGTCGGTAGGAGTCGAACCGACATCAGCAGCATTATACGTGCGATGTTCTTACCACTTGAGCTCCAGTGGCGTCTCTACTTTTTTACGTACTTGTGTAGGCGTACGATATTTAGCCGTTTTATTGTTAGCAAGCGCAACCTACGAACATGCTACACAGACATTTTGTTTCATGAACTCATAAAAGACGTCTGAAAAGGAGGCGTAATTGAATCGCAATCGTGCGCCGCAGAGTCTGGTACAAGAAAATAGATTCCGAATCATGCACCCCTACCCCCTCGCCCTCCCACCCCCCCCCCCCCCCGAAAGAGAAAATTAAGACAAAGGCGTAGGTGGAGTAACGATTTAGTCAGACAGTATAGAGTGACTACTAGGCGCGGCACCATTACGATCAATGTATTGCACTTAAGGTAACACGCGAGCGTGCCAGAAATTTAAGAGCTGTAGTTACTCCATAGCAGTTAAACAATTTGCACTTCACTAAGGTGATAGCTGAAATCGCCTTAGTACGCTGGCGTTCAATAACAGAGCTCCACACATTTACACAGATGAGCGACCACATTAGTCACATGCTTGATGCGAAAACTCTTGACGGTAATTGGATAATTGACAAACAACCTCCACACCCCTTTTACAGCCAATATCCTTTGTGCAATCGCTAATGCGCGGAAAGTCTTGGTCAACAAGTTTCGCTTTCTTTATTTTTCTTATCTCCTGTCCGAGAATACAGCAACGGATGCGTGGTTATTTACCTTACACGCGTGGCGCTTCTCGCTCTTTCTTTCTCTGCCAGTGAAATGTGGGCCCAAGGACAGTTACAAGCATCAACGCTTCGTAGAAGCGAAGGCTTCCAGCTCGTACCTCGGTCTGCGTTCCCTATGGACGTTGAGTTTCCGAAGTTCCTGGGAGTAGCGTTCCAGGAAAGAGCAATCAGAGTCCAGTATAGATGCAATTCATTTAGGCTACGAGGAATGGCTGCTTCAAAGCTACGACGTGAAAACAGAGAACACGAGGAAATGTATAAATACAAAAGGCAAACTCTGATGACGTAAAGCGCATGCGAAAGGAGCGTCAGGACGTGAAGCAAGCCTTATTCATAGCCGCCAATGCCCTGTTCATACTAGACGTTATTGGACAAGAGCAGACAAGATTTATTTTCACGTTAGAAGCAAACATTTATAATTGCAGAAATCATATTGCCAAAATCATCGACAACCGCATTCTGCGAAAATGTAAAGTAATCCCGGAACGTTTTTCTTGTTTGTCCAAGTTAGGGAAAAAATTGGCTTCGTAGGTTGGTAGCGCTGCCATCCCTGTTTTCTAAGTGCTGTTGTTCCCGGGAGGAATGGGTTCGAACTGACTCGCCTGAATGTGGAAGCTGAGTGGATTGTCATGTTTGGTGATGACTGGATTAGTAAACCTTCCATTGCCTCGTCGAATGAAGTGCTAGAATTTCCGCCCATGATCGGACAATAAACAGTACATTTACATTTTTTTTTTGTTGCCGCACAGGTGTTTACGCTTTTACGCACGTTTTGTGACGCACGAGACATCAGGTAGAAGCATGCCGTAGTTCGCGAAGATAAAGACTGTTGTTGAATGTTAGCGCTGCGTCTGCGAAGTTCATGATCTCGTCTGTGTCCTCGTCTTGATTGTGCTGCGCTAGCATTTATAGTTACATGCATATATTTTCTTTTTGTATACGACGGGCTAATTGCCAAAGGCAGCATATCTATTTATGCAGAGAACGTAATCGGCTCATTATGTTTGTTGTCGTTAGAAGGCGCTTTTTCTTGCTATACACTGCAGAGATGAAGGTCAGACAAGGCGTGAGAGGTTGGCCTGATGATGCAACATCCTGCCTTTTCAAGCCAACTCGCGTTATTCGCAAAAAGCGCATCACATGAGTTTATGGCCGTTTGTGAGGACGCAATGGTGCGGAACAAATTAACTTGAACATTCACGAAGGTTGACGGAAAGAATAATATTAAACATTCCGTACAATTCATATCCGGGCCGAATAGTTTAGGTAATTGCTTCCGAGTTAATATTGAAAAAACAATTGCAGGCAACCTATATTTTGTTATGTAGAATATGTTGTACGAGGATGTATCTGGTGCTCTATATTTCTTTTCGTTAATTGAATTTTAAAGACATTCCAAGGCACGTAGCAGAAACCTAATCATTGATAGGAATTACACAAAGAGGCGAATTTTACTTGCACAAACATAAAATACACACAATGCAGTTATTACTAATAAACTTTATAGCTAATTACGTTAGCCCACATATTACAGTTTACGAACTGAAGCTATTCATTTCACATGGGACATCCCCTTGCAACAAATTTTGAAATTAGCCCTACTGTTGAGACAACCGCTGTCAAACTTGCTGTGAAAATGCATTGTTGTTCGACTTGCGTTTTCAACCAAGGTATCTTTTTAAGCATTGAGACCAAAAATTTATAGGGACAAAACGATTCCGGCAATACACATTAACGAACTTGTTCTTCGAATCCACTTTGTGTTCAACAAAGTGGATATCACCTGCGAACTTTCCGGCTACAATTCGTAAATTGAAATGTGTGCAGCAAGGAGTTATGGCAATTTGGTAATAAGACAGTTATGCATGTCGATGTCTCGTGCAAATAATACGGGTCTTTTATTTTAAGTTGGTTCAGCTCTAATGTAAAAAAAAAAATCGCTACATACCACTGGCAATATTTAAAAATGCGGTTAGATATATTGGAAAACAAGGAAAGCAAAATTGTGCAGATCCCAAACACATATGTTTGAATCTGAGAAGCGAAAGCTTTCGTCAAGCGCTTAAATAATGCCACGCAAGTGATTATATTTTGCATGGCATTTTGCACCACAAACATTACCTGCCTATCAGTAAAGATGTCGAAACGCGGACACCCTAATCACGTGACCGCGCATCACGCGGTCTCTGGGATTGGCCCCATTTACTGTGACACTGTATGCAGGATCGGCATGGCGACTAGAGTGGGTGTATGCACTGTATGCAGGATACATTGTGCGCAGGATACACTGTAGGCAGGATACGCTGTATACAGGATCGGCATGGCGACTAGACCAGCTTGTGAACTGTTCGGCTGGACGTATATATATATATACATGTAACAGAAGAATGCAGCAGCCGGGCCTCCACGCTAAGCCCAGGGGAGTAGGCGAATAAAGCGTTGCTTGAAAAGTTTGCATGTTTATGTCAAATTTTATAGCTTTAGTGATTTTAGGCAGCCTTCGATGGAACACCAGCTATATATATATATATACTTGCGCAACTAAGACCAAACAAAGCACAAGCCCAGTGCCATATCAATTTATGAATCAACTAACCAACCAGCCGACCTTGAGGCAGTCGTCCTGTCACCATCGTTGTCACGGTCGTTACTGTCGTAACGCTGTACTTATCCTTGAGTTTTGCGCAGGTCAAGGTCTCGCTCTGCACGGTCTTCTACAGCAATTTCTTTCCGCCTGTCAGTGTTCTCCATTAATGATCAAATGACTTTTGTAATTATGCACTTCCACTCGTTTTATTGACCTTTATCTAAATTTCCTCGCTTATTATTAATATCCTCTAAACAACTTATGTTAAAATTATATCCGGAAACACAGGCGCGCAGGCGTAGTGCCTAGATATCACTGATGGCCGCGTTTCCACGAAGCTCAACAGGCGGAATAAAAGCAGAAATTAAGCCAACAGGTCATTAACGAGCATAGGCTGAATGACGTTTCATTAAGAAGGAGACTGAAAGAAAAGGAGGGACCGTGGTCTTCTTCGTAATCGCAAAAGGAAGAAGTCGCCGCGATGTTTCGCCCCATGCCACTGCTATAGTTGAGCTTTTCTTTTATGTGTATATGCTATCTTCTTTTCTCTCTGTCTCTCTTTTTGTTATTGCTGTATTGTGCGCGCCTCGTCGTATAATGTACACTCATCGGAACCGCAACCCTTCGCCAGGATTTACCAGGGCAGCCCTGGAGTATGCAAATATTCCTTTTGTTTTTATACACAGATGTTTTTCGACATTTTTCTTTCTTCTCGTTATCCCTCCTGCGCCTCTCTACCTGACGAGCGCAGAAGCAGAAGACAGCTCCCCTATCGTTAATTTTTAAGCGGCTCATTCTTAGTTGAATGATGGAGTTGATGGGATTGGCAAAGCTTTAAAACTATCGTCGGCGATTATTTCGAAACCTTTTACTTTCCAGTAAAAAACCGAGTGACATGAGTTGCAGAAACTAATTTAAAAATGAACTTTAAAAGTTGATTACGAGCGCTTTAGCTTCTATTACGCTGGAATCTAGGATGAATATAGTGGGAATGGTAATACAGTTGCCACGATAAACGGACACTTACACGCACACACCCACCTACAGGGCGTCCCACGTAACCTGAGCCAAGATTTTAATAATGAAAGGCGCGTCGGAAGCAAATTGAACCGAACGCATACTATTCGCAAGGATCTATATATATAACTCAGACAAGTTTTTTTCCCTTAACTCACTAATTCATTAAGTTTAATTACCCAAATTTTAAATATTGGTTGAGGATCCCAAGTATGTTAAGCAGATTTGAAGAGCACCTTCAAAAACGACCGGTCGAGATATTTCTTGTAAGATACGTCTCACGTAGTCCTTTTTTCTGGGCTGCAAAGCAAGCCCTCGAAATATGAAAAAAAGCCATGTGACGGAGTGAGTGAGTGAGTGAGTGAGTGAGTGAGTGAGTGAGTGAGTGAGTGAGTGAGTGAGTGAGTGAGTGAGTGAGTGAGTGAGTGAGTGAGTGAGTGAGTGAGTGAGTGAGTGAGTGAGTGAGTGAGTGAGTGAGTGAGTGAGTGAGTGAGTGAGTGAGTGAGTGAGTGAGTGAGTGAGTGAGTGAGTGAGTGAGTGAGTGAGTGAGTGAGTGAGTGAGTGAGTGAGTGAGTGAGTGAGTGAGTGAATATTTATTGGGTCCAGCAAAACGCTATAAAACGCGCACCCGGCTAATTGCACGATGGGACTGGGAGATCTAGTCTGCCGGCCCGATCGCGGGCGCGCTGGACGGTCAGGATTTGGTATTTAAAGACGGGACTTCGCAGGAGCGCGTCCCACTCTTTCTTGGTGAACTTCGCGCCCAACGACCCGCACTAGCATGCGATACAAAGTAGCAACCTCACCACATGCCACGTAAGAACAATTCGGGTAAATCTCAGAATATGTGCTGTTAACGGACGCCGGATTTGGGTGAGAGTTAGTTTGCCAGAGTGTGAGCGTGACCGCCTGCGGCCTGCTTAGCTTGGAATGAGCGGTTGCGCAGTGGCATCATGCAGCTCTCAAGCGTGCGTTCAGTGAACAAGGTGGACTGCATAGTGACTAGAGACGAGGAACATTTTTGTAGGAAACTCTGTGACGGGGAAGTGGCAGGGCCTTCTTTATCTCCTCAGCAGCTCTCAGCCAGAAGGCATTGGCGTCGCCATCCGACGAGAGTCGACCTTGTTCACCAGCAGCACGATACCACTGCGCAAGCGCTCCGTCACGTGGCTTTTTTTTCATATTTCGCGGGCTTTCTTTGCAACCAGGAAAAAAGGACTACGTGAGACGTATCGTACAGGAAATTACTCGATCGGTGCTTTCTGAAGGTGCTCTACAAATCTCCAGGGGCGTAGTCGGGGGGGGGGGGGGGGGGAGGCTTATGCGGCTTCAGCCTCTCCTCCGAAATTTTTACGAGCTGTCCATGCACCACCGGCCAAAACAACCCCGGCGCCGGAAATCATTCTGGATTTTGTCTAGAATGTCTTTTTCAAGCTCGAAAAGACATTTCAGCGCGAACATAGCGAAATTGGGCTGGATTTCACGGCAACGCCCATGCACCGGGAATCACATAACGCAACGAGCCCTATCCGAGCACAAAGTTTCAAGGGCGTTTTGATGATAGCGAACGGGCTCGCCGCGGCATCTCGCGGAATCTACGGAGTGCTTGCATGTCAATTCCAAAAGATTATGGGTAAAAGGTCTCATAAACTTTTGATGTGAAAGGCGCAGTGACATTTCCAAAGTCGTGCTTTGGATTTTCAAATCCAGAACTTTGCGGGCTTAATGTTGTTACAAACAATTGACGCCAAATGTGCATTGAGTTTTCTAAAGGCGTACATTGGTCCATACAACGAGACAAGCCAAATCAACACACTATCAGACAAGTTCACAAAACACGCAGCGAGGTCCATAGAGACGAAGCATTGAGGTGGTTTATTTGTGCCGTCGTGTCGCATAAAAAAATATCAACTTTTGTTTTCCCTATACGCCAAAACATCCATGTCGGGCCACTAAAGCCAGCAAACGTAACTAGGTTCTTACTTATTTTTTCTACTTTGAATTTCAATCGCGGGGACACATTGAGATGCTTCAATTTTTTTGTTCTCGCTACCCTACCCGCGGGCTGCCAGAGCCAGTCAGAGCGTATGCGTTGTGATCGGGGACGAATTGTGATAGGGGACGAATCATGGTGCCACTACTACGAGCCTGAAACACAGCGGCAAAGCTTACAGTGGAAAAATTCGGATTCACTGCTCCAAAAGAAAGCAAAGGTCGTCATTTTCGCCGGAAAGGTGTTGTTGACTTTTTTTCGATCGTCAGGGCCAACACTGATCGAATTTTCTAAATCTTGAGAGGCTATCAATTGTTTCCAATATTTTGAAACGCCGGATCGGCTGCGTGTCGCAATCAAGAACAAACGAGCTGGAAAATTTAGGAATGGTGGGATCGTGCTCCACGACAATGCCCGTCCCCACGTCGCTGACATGGTTAATACAAAATTGGCAAAGTTCAAGTGGGAAATGCTGCAACATCCGCCATACAGCTTAGACCTATCGCCTTGCGACTTCCACAATTTGGGGCAACTGAAGAACCAGCTCAAGGGAACCAGATTCGTGCCGGACGATGGCAAGAAAGAGTGAGTTACAGACTTTTTGAAGCAGTAACCCAAAAAATCTCTGAGACGGGAATCAGGTGACTCGTTAGTCAATGAGACAAGTGTCTAAATGCTCATGGAGACTAGTTTTAAATAAAGTACCCCGTTTGTCAAATATAATAATAATAATAATAATAATAATAATAATAATAATAATAATAATAATAATAATAATAATAAAAACGAATCACATATCATATTCGTATACTAGCAATAATGATATGATATAGATTGACTAATTGCTCACAAATAACGGGCAGCGTTAATTAGTTTCGTAACATCTGTATTTATTATTATTCCTTTGCAAAGGGCATACTTCGGGGAGAAATCGGATTTAACCCGATTCTCATAAATTTTGTTCTGAGTGCGAAAATTGAGAATTATCGGGTTTCACTCGAAAACGAAGGACCGGACTTGTATCCCTTCCACGTTTGAATTAACACTGAAGGCGCATTTCTAGAAGCAGTCATGGCGTCTTCCTTAAACTGAGGGGAAAACGACATAAACCCTAAACAACGAAGATGTCGGTGTGTCCTAAACATCAGTTTACATAAAATTAAAGAAAAAAGAATCGAGAGGGGGGCTTTCTTTCTGTTTCGAAACTCTGACGTTGCGAACAAAACTTGCGAGAACAAGGTCAATCTTGGCTTGTAGAGATGGTGTCGCGTTCTCTGGCGACAGCGCTCCAGGGTGGGTGCCCGCAGCTTGGATTTCTGTAGGCGTGTGAAGCGCGCCGCGTAACGTTGTGTTTCCATAAAATCTTCAAGCCCACGAGCACTTAGGGAAATCGCGAGCTGTACGTGTACCATTTCTACCACGCGCGGCATCCGAAGATCACTAGAAATTGTGGAGCGGCATGAGGAATCTGTCGAGCGAGAATAATTTGCCAATACTAAAAAAAATTATAATGTATTACATGTGTCAGCCTCGCTACACGTTCCTGTCAGTGGTTTTGTCCCACGGTCGTTTTCTTCATGTACGTGTGACATCGATATTTGCAAAAATGCACTGCTTGACTGGTTGGTCTGACATAGAGCTAGTTTTTCGGGCACAAAGAAGAGACAACAGGAAAGGTAAGAACAGATAGAGCGTTTACTAAGAATTTATGTTTATTAAGGCGACAACCTTAAGCAGCTTGTTTCAATCGCTAATACCAGAAAAAAGAAAAAGAAATAGCGTCTGGCCCAGTGAAGCATAAGAAAAGTAGAGGAATATTACGAAAGATATCCTCAGCAATAGCTCATACTCGAAAAGAAATAACATAATCTGGAATGGCTCATACCCCGGTAAGCAAGCAAGGATGCGATGACTGATTATGAAGACACGCAAGAAAAAAAAAAACGAAGTACCGAAAGAACGAAAATAACATCAGGAATGGCTCATACTACCGTAAGCAAGCATGGATGCAATGGCTGTATATGAAAGAAGCAACGAAATAAAGAACGAACAAAAGGATAAAGAAGGAGAGAGCAAAGACAGAAAAAACGAAAGGAAGCAAAAAGACGGAAAGAAAGAGAGAACGAAATGAAGAACGAAAAAGCCTCTGGATAGTGCATTAGGTGCTCGCATGTGTCGCTGGGTTGATCGACTTACAGTGCAATACGTTTACTTCATACTGCAGCTTGCTACATCTTCCAAGAACTCTGACCCCTCCCATCGGATAACTTAATGCATTGCCACGTGTGCAGCAGGCTTTCGCCTTCACGTGTTACAGGAGTGTAACATGCCGCAGATTTTACTTGTTTTTGTAATATTGCGCCGAATATATAAGTTAGCAACCACATTGGGAAATGAAGACATGTTAAAGGACATCTCTTTTGTAATCTATATTGTGTGTTTTGTGCAAACGATGTGTGACAGTTTTGCTTAGAGGACGTCACACATTGTCGTCACAGTGCGTGACAACTACCATCATCTACACAATACGATGTGTGACATCCTCTACATCGTCTATACATACCCAGTTTTGTGTTGATCATAGTTATTTTTTTGCTTTAAGCAATCGTTAGGGACCCAGGTTACAATAGTTTTGCTTTGCTGATGACATTCTGAGACTGCGAAATAGTTCATGAGTTATGCAAGGTGCTCCTTAATTCCAAAGTCATCGTAAGAGTGTTCTTGAAAGGTAACTTCATGCTAGGTATCTCACTGAGATGAGTTGTAAAAGTGCGTAGATGACGTTAAGGCTTCTGCTCAATATTAACTCTTCCTTAGACTTGTTTTGCAATGTCTATAGTTTGCTTTTCTGCCTGCTTATGCTCTGCCCTTATTGATGGTCCCAGTGCACGTCTTCGAATTTATGAGGTGCATTACCTCGTTCTGTGCCTTCAGCAAAAAGCAACGACGCACAAAAGAGACCACGTGGTTGAGCTCGCGTTCACACAGTGATAGAGGGAATACGAAAAACACGTCTCGAAGCCTATGTAAAAGATGTGGAACAAAAACGACGGCCCTGGTCTCTGTTCGTAAATTTCGTCTTTCCTTTATCTCATTGTGATGTTGCGCATGATGTTTCGCATTTACATAACATCACCCACTTTAATCTTCGCGATGCATATAGCAGAGGAAATTGAAGGTTCTTTGAAGGTTGCATAGAGTTAGCGAATACTGGGAAAGAGGCGTCTGGCGGGTTGAAGGCAGGAAAATATAACGATGCAGCAGTTGAAAAGATTCAGGCAGAACCACATCGCGGAGCAACAATACTTTGATTTGGGCGCGTTGGTTCATCTTGACAGACGCGCTAAAGACCAAGATGAAATGAACACATACGACAGGATTGGCGCTACTTCCAACTGGCGTTTATTACAAACGATCATCTATTTATGCCCTGCGCATCAGGTACATCATGCACTCATCATCATACACACAAAAGATTGCAAATGAATCAGATCATATACACAATTGTATGGCCAATCAGGTCATGTACCTAGATACACAATGTCAATCTAGTTTTTTCAGCGCCTTGCAAATTGTCAGCAGTGTGTAAACTTCAAAACAAAAAGCACCAGAAACGCATACGATGTCATACTAATCACCGGAGCCACTGCGCCGAATGCACTGCACATGTTGCGTATCATATACCCTTAGATTGTGGACGCGTTTATATAGGACAAACCGGCCAGTGCTTCAACCACCGGGCTAGACAGCACAATAGTGACGTTAGAAAAGGATACGGTAGTCACTTGGCCGAACACTACAAAAGAAATTCCCAGTTCCGCCCGAAAGGCGAAGCACCGATTGCGATAGCAAATTGGTAGACAGCTGTACGAAATAAGTATAGTAATTTTATCGGCCGTATAAACTTGTAAACATTCGCTCACTAACTGAATTGACAATGATAGAATGTATAAGCGTGACTCAAGGAGGACGTGGAAATAAACAGACACACAAAGACAGCACTGTCTTTGTGTGTCCGCTTCTTTCTACGTCCTTGTTCAGTCGCGCTTACACATTCTATCATGGATTCAAACCAACTAGCCCACCAACGTGTTTCAACTAAATTAACCAGCATGGTGTGACGTGCGCACAGGTAAGCATCAACACATCTCGCTCGATGAAAGCGGTAACTGTCTGTGAAAACGCTGCAGTTACGAATCGCGACAGCAGCCGTGAGCCAATTCCCCTGCGTGTATCTGTCACTTCGATGCGAACTAAGCATCAAAAGCACAGCGCATACGAAGCTACTGGCGGCACGCGCACTCTGCAAACATTGCAGATCGCTTTGAAGATGAGCCCCGCACGGGAGCACACTTCGGTCACGTCGTAGATCACTTTCAAAACACACGAGCGCCGACAACGCGTCCCTACGGCATCCGCCAAAGACGTCTACTACGGCGCCCGCGATTCGCGTGCTCAACGCCGTAGTAGACGCTGCGGTTGTCTCCATTCTGTACGGAGCGGCAGGCGAAGAGAACATCGAGGCATCCTAGCAGCTGCCGGAGTAGAACGCCCCTCCACCCTAGTCTGACCCACCTGCCTCGCGCGCAGCAGGAGAGGGCACGCATCTGGGCGGCGTTCTTCGCTCGCTCACGTGAGATTGATCCACGTTCGCCGGCTCACTCTCACACGCTTTCACTCATACGGAACCTCACGGCGACGGCGACGGCAGAAGTGCGCCTGGAGTGTCCATACAATTGATATCGCAATAAAAGTGCGCATGCGCACCCATGTTTGGTGACACAACTTTCTTGATAAAAGAAAACACAAAAACAGAATGCGAAGTAGTTGAAGCATATTTTATAAGGAAAGCAGACGACAAACGCGTCAGCTGTCCGTCTTCGGTATTGCAAGAAAAAAAAAGTGACGTTTCTTTCGAGGTGCCTAGGCACATGGACTGATGGACCATACAATCGTGTGTATGATCTGATTCCTTTACAACCTTTAGTGTGCGTGATGACGAGTGCACGATGCACTTGATGCGCAGAGCATAAATAGATGACCAGTTGGAAGTAGCGCCAGTCCTGTCGAATGTGTTCCTTTCGTCTTCATCTTGAGCGCGTTTTTATGAAAACTGTCCTCTAGGAGTTGTCTAAATAAGCTTAAGCGTTGTGCGCTTTGTCATAATCAATGTCGTTATTATTGTTATGAAACTTGATCCGACCAGTGTAAGCGATAGCGCTGTGGCGACACAAATTGATGCGGACGGCGGCGCAATGTGGATCGATTACGCATGCAAACTACTGCATGTGGCGGCGCCAGGTGAGCTGATAATATTGCTATCATTATAAGTCGTTATCGCTCTTTAGCGCCTTATCCCTCCGTGCCGAACCACTATGAACCCTGATCAGTCGTACTCCGGCGGCGGCTGCGTAAAGCGCAGCCGCGCGTGCCTTATCTTGAAGGTGATCTGCGAAGGTGACAAAGTGCACCGAGTGCTGATAGCTTTGTGTGCACTGTGTTGTAGCCGCTTAGTTCGCGTTGAAGCGAGAGACAGCACGACAGTCAATTCCGTCGCTGGTGCGGACCCCATCTAGAAAGAGAATGTCATACGTGACGGACGGAGTGACGAACGGACGGGCTTCCTCATTGGGTAGGCATTGAAATGCTTTTGCACTTAAAAAAAAAAGAGCACTCTGCGCGGTGCATTTTAATACTTTGTCCACGTCTTTGCTTCCGATATCAATTCTGATGTTGGTTTCCACTTTGCTCCCCATCTTGCTTTTCCAGGTCCTTCGCGTCCTCCACAGTAGTCGCATCCAACTTCGATTTTCTATAACCAGCGCTTTTGTAAAAGTCGAATCTTCGTATAAACTGCACGCTGCTTCAAAGATAATTCCAGTAAACCGCGTGTTTATGTGTTAGAGAGCTCATACCTTATGAAGAAGCAAAATAATATAAAGGCAAAGCAAGTCCGGTGTGGGAAGCTGCAACAAATTGAATTTGATGCGCCAGAGCCGGTAGGTATACTCAGGCACCTCAGAGGCCGCTCGCTGTTTCAATGTTGAAGCAAATGTTTTTTTTTTTTTTCTGGCGTCCCATCGGCTCTTTTAAGGATTATGGCCTCAAGTTTCGTTCCAAGCAGCTTCCTGTCTCATATTTTTTTCTATTTTAGCTGCTGGAGCGCCTAACATCGGCAATGGTAAGAAAGGATCTGTGGGTGGCCACGACCTGCATTTTACTAATTTTAAGTCCTATAAACTACCCTGTAGGCATTACTCGCTCCGTTTGATCCATTCTGATAAGGGCTTTGCTGGTAGCTCGTTTGTACGTCACTGACATTCGCTGCGAACTACGTCTCCTCAGTGCTTTGAACAAGACGGACATTATGCCTGACTTGTTTATTTATGTTATTTATTCTTTTCATGCGACAGCGCCACTCATGTACAACCCATAGAAGCACGGTATTTATAGTGCTGATGTTTGGCCTTTATGCGTAGCTTACAGAGCGGGCTTTTTCGTGGCGTGTTCCAGGGACATAAGCTTTGGAGTGCACCATTAGTGGGAAGAACGAGCGCTTCGTTGACCACATGCGCAGCTTTTATTTATGTGTGTGTCGCTTTCTAATTTTATTTTTGTGTTTGTGCCTTGAAACGAAATCGCCCTTTCTTCTGCTCCAAGCCACATCATGAAGGTTATCATGCCATACTAACGCCAAAAGCGACGATGTGCCAACGCGCAAGCAGCAAAAGCAACGACATATGTGAATATACTTTGCAGGCAATCGCAGTTATTACGAGGAGAAACGAATAAGAACAGGGCAAGTGAAAGTTTTTTATGAAGCTGGTTTTTGTTTAGTTGTTTATGGCCTTACTTATATACACATTAAAATCTTGTTGTGGCAGATTAAGCTGGGTAACAAAAGAGAGTGGCAGCTTTCCTTTTCTCAATGTTTGCAAGTCGTACCAATAGACGTTGAGCCTGACCCATGTTTGCTCTGCGCTGACGCGGAAAATGGACCATCAGACAGTTTGGTCGTCATTAATGGCTGTCCGGACGTTCCGTTTGCTTTTGCAATAAGCGAGAATTGGATAGCACGTGTCGCAAAGCAGATCCACCAGACAGACGAAAGCGCAGATTCCGGAAAAGAAAAAAAAACAGAGACAGAAAGAGAGAGAGAGAAACGAAGAGCGAAAGGTATGAAGGGTAAAAAAGGACGTGCTGTGTTGGCTTCCTTACACTTGGGGAGGGGAAAGGGGAAGAGTAGATAAGAAGAGAAACGAAAAGTAATAGAGTCAGCCATTCACAGAGTCAGTTGCAGGAGAATCTCCTCTATCACAAGCGTTCGTACAGTCCAGTACCCTTCACGAAATGAAGAAGGGCTTTTGTAGTCTTTTGCACGCATTAATGCATAGGCCATGGTCCAAGGATATTTTCTTCTGAGAGCGCTAGATTACTAACACGTTGTGTTTAGCTTGTACAATACGTCGTTCAGTGTCAAAAGATGGACAGCAACAAAGAAGGTGCTCCAGAGTCTCATCGCAACCGCGCAGAAGAGAGAAAGTTAAACTAAATATGCGGATTTGGACCCATACTGGACTTGCAACTTCAAACAAGGTACAAGGGGAATAAATCGACCGGAAGCAGCAACGAGAAAACTAAACAAATAAAGAAAAATATTATTTAAAGACAGTTACAGTACCGAACGAAGCCCAGGTGCTTCACTTGTTTCTTGAGTGCGTGTGTGTATGTCTTGACTGTGTTTCTTCTAAGTGTGTGGAAGTTTTGGCTGACCTAAGCAAACTATCAGAGCCTTCGGGCCTTTCACTGAAGCTTCATTTTTATTCTAAGGCCCTGGGAAATTGTTTGTTTGTACCAGTATGGCGGGAGTGGAAAGTCTGTCTTCTTTTCCTTTAAAGAGTGAGATTCTGCTTGGGAGATGGCGGAAATGCTAGTAGTAACTAATAGGAATAAGAGGCCGCCATTTAAAAGCGCGAACTCATTCACAACTTTCTTCAGAACTCTTCACCCACCGTGGAAAGTCAGTAACTATAAGACGCCGCACTGTTAAGCATGAGGTCGCGAGGCCTGCATTCCAACTACGGCGGAATGGAAAACACTCGTGAACCATGCATTGAACTCTAAAGAATCCAGGGTGGTAAAAATTAATCCCTTGCTCTCCGCTATACTCAATCCTCTTAATTAGATCATTGATTATGACGCACAAAATCTCAGAATCTCAGAAACGAGAAATTTAGCCAAACGCGAGGGACAACCGAAATTTAACGAGTTTTGACCTACTTTTATTGTTTGTTTTCTATCTCTTCACGGGTGAACTATAGGCCAGGGCCTTGGTGTCGTTTTGTCCGCCTTTCATTTTGTGATTGCAATGCTGGCTCGAGCCTTTCCTGGTGCAGCCACTCGACTCGTTTTACCGCAATGATAGTTAAGAGCTCTGAAGCTCGCCTGGGTGTGTCCATCCGTCTGTCCATCCATCCACTTGTCTCTCTATCTGTCCGTCTGTACGTTCATCTGTGAGTTCTGTTACGCCATATCGACATCGTCAGCCAACGTCTCCATCATCAACTACCCACTCACCGTCGCCACTATCGAGGGTCGAGCTCAGTCCCTTGTGGCAATGTGCGCTTAGGAGCCGAAGGTGCTAACCACTTAGCTATCGTGCAAAGGTGACACGCGGCAAATTTTGCGGGGTTTCGTGCGTCTCGCACGCTCTGAGCGGCGGCATCTGCGCATATATTTCATAGGCCACAGCAGACATCGCTGTAAAAGCCGAAGACGACGTGGTGCAAAGAAGTTATGAAGAATTCGCAAAGAAGTTTCGGAGAAAATGGCGGCGTTCACCATGAGATCCTGCTCCTGTCCCTGTAAATAAGTTCAGAGTTGGAGAAATCGCCGATCATCTTCTCACCATTTTTCGCACACAAGGCTGACAGAAGCGGGAGTTCCTACAGATATTTACATTAAACAAACCTTTCGCGTGTACCATAAATACCACCCATGACGACCTACCCGTAGAGGAGGAGAACGAAAAGGAAGAAAAAGTAGAGAGGTCAACCAGACGCGCATCCGGTTTGCTCCTCTATGCAGGGGAAGCGGGTTAAGGGATGAGAATGGATGAGCTTTAGAAAAGCACAAGATTAACAGAGAACGGAAATTGAGCCGCCCAACGCTCGCCACAACTGGGCAGCTGCCAGCAGCGACACGAATGACCGCAGTTGTTTCAGGCAGTGAAACGCACGGTAGAAAATTGGATACCTTCGACGTCATCCGTCGAGAAATTTGCGCCATGCGTGGAAAAGCAAAACATTGTCAAAACACTAATAATCAAAGCTACAGGAAGCTTGAAAGCTCGAGCGTGCCAGTTTTCTGTACCTTCGTCCACAAGCGTTGTTGATTCTGCAGCGCGACAAGCGTAGACGAGGAGGGAAAAGAAACCCCAGGACACGTCCTACCACACTGGTCGACTTTTGTTCCTGAAATTACAGAATGACTACGTACCAACTTGCTCATCTCACCTTTATTTTGAGTACTTCTGCTCCAACAGAGACATTTATATAAATTCTTTTTCGGAGAAATGAGAACTCCCTTCTTTGATTTCCGTCCATCTGCAGCAGTCGGTCTTCGTTTGTAGCAAAGTACTTCAGCTTAAAGCCAACATATTTGTTAGCTTTTTATGCTTACTGCGCTCACGCAACCGAATTTGTGTAGGTGTCTTTATGGTAGGGTGCGTATTTACACGCGTTCTTCTGGTCATCGCGCCATTGCCTGCGAGAGGCCCAATGCTTTGTCATCGGTGCACAATTAATGGCGGCCGATGCGGCTCGTTGGAGCTTAATAAATGCATGCGTACGAGGCGTGTTTGCAGTAAGGAGCTACAAACGACGGTGCTTTACAAGGCTACTGCATCAAGCTTGATCAAACTTGCCTCTAGGTGAAAATACGACTCGGGTAATTACGTTACGCGCAGCAAAGGCTAACGCCCAGAAGCAGCTACTGCAGCTCACTTTTGAAGTAGGAGGGGCAGGACTAGAGCTACACGTGACACAGACTCAAGGTTACATCTGGTGTTGTTCTTGTTCTCTACCTCCGTCTCCACTAAGTACTAGAATGGTAAGCGATTAGTTCAACAGCCTCCCCGGTAACAGTGGTGCGGCCTTGTAGTGTATACTGTGTCTACCTGTATAGCTTTTGTGACACGCAGAAATCGTGCTTCTGTGCGGAGCACCATATGCAAATCAGTGCGAAAGAGATGGACGAGTCAATACGGGCACCAAGTCGGGGACCAGCTTTGTCGAGACGAGGCTAGCAGATGTAACAGGTAGAAGTGGGGCAGGGGGTGCATTAGAGCAGCGGAATTGGATTGACCGACGGTTGGAGGACAGACTAAGTTTCGCGCCGTACGCAATCGCACGCAAAAAAAGGGATGATCAGTGAAGTAACTGGACTAACACAAGTTACAACAAAGAAGCATACTGAGCCACGACAGCTAACTTTCAATAATAGCCACTTCATTTATCCTAGCAAATGCGTAATACGTAAGAGGCTAAGAGACGATCGAGAGAGAGAGAGAGAGAGAAATTAACTTTATTGGGAGACCAGGCTTCTTGAGCCCAAAGGTGGGTAGCCTCCTCAGTCCAGGTAGCCATAGCTCGCTGCCGCCGCCCGAGCACTGTTCACCAACCGCAGCTGGCAGTCAGGGTCTTGCGTCACCAGCAGAGCCTTGAAACAGAAATATTGAGATAGGAGCTGGGTATGATAGCCTAACAAAATGTCTGAGATGCTACACTTGATAGCTAGAATGAAATATGATATGAAAAAATGACAAAGATAAAAACGAAAGAAGGATAGAAAAAATCCGCGAAGAAAGATGATAATTATTCACTAAAAGGAGGAAAAAGAAGAAGGAACGCACAAACTAGATAGAGCAAGGCGAGCAGGTGAGATGCTGGCTGGGGAGCAACGCGAAACGTAGACGGGGACACGAGACGAGAAGACGACACCACGAGCGCTGACTTCCAACAACGTTTATTCGAAAGAAATAAAGCTTCTTATACATTTGCGCACAGGAATCACGCGTGTCACAGACACGTCATTGCACATCACGTGACACACGCACTTCTGCGCATTTAAGAAAATGGTTGCATGTGCGAAACATGGTGTGTGCACACACCATGTTTTGGACACGATCTATTGCGCGGGGGCGTATTCACCTATCCTCACATAAAATCCAACGCTGCAGTGGCTGAATCTTCGGACGCGTCTATAAGTACCATAGCCCCAAAGCTCTGCGACGATTAGGTGTCATCTTTGTTATCCCTTTCTCCATTCCTCCGGTGTAGTGTTGCCAACCGGGCGTTATTCTGGTTAACCTCCCTGCCTTCTGCTTTTCTCTTTCCTCCCCCATGCGACGAGGTTCCAAACCTCGCCGCATGATCAATGTGCATGTCATATTGCAGGAAACACAAGCCCATGTTTGCGAAAGGTTCAGATAAAATACAGCAGCAAAGTGAAATGACCTACTTCAATAAAACGGGAATGGGGGCTAGTCAGTAAAAAGGTAAACAGCAGCGCAATACGAGAGGAACGGCCGCAAAAATGAGGCCCAGAAAGCTCTGTGTAAGTTAATACAAAGGGAAGTAAGGCACAGCACTCTCTGTGTCTTCTATCTGCGGTCTTCCTTTGCCTAACGCGCTGTGGTTCAGCTGTAACGTTAAAAATAACGAGCATTGGGGCAGCTGTAACCACGGCGTTATAACGAGCACCTGTACGTCCGTCCATCGGTCCACTCATTCTATCGAAGTGAATGAAACTCGAATGGTTGTGTGGAAACTATTACTTTACTCGCGCGTAGTGCTGACCTGTTCCTTTCTTTTATTAGCAGGTAATTTATTAGCATTATAAGTACTATAATTAGCCCTATTAGTAGGAAAGTTACTAGCTTTGAGTAAGTTAAGCATCATTCTAGGCGGTATACCGATGGCTATAAGTGAAAATGAATAGCACTAGGACGTTTATTTTGGTTACCAGTAAGAAAAAGACACGTTGCCAGCTGCCAATGAAGATCAAGACAGGTCTGTTAAAGTGCTCGAACATGTTCCTAAGCAGGCCCAGATGCCAAGTAATCCACGTTCACCAAGTTCACCCTATTTCCAGTCGACAAGCCGACAGACGACAGGGTGAATGACGCTTGTGGCTCTAGTCAAGGAGTTATCACATATTATTGCACATTAGCGCGTAGTCATGGCGAATAGGCAAGCAAGGGAGGTGTCACCATGCATTCTGCACCCTGCGGCATTAAGCATGCCCCGCAGGTCAATTATGGGATAAGCAGGCACCTGGGCGCAGTATCTCAGAAAATGAATGAATTCTGTGATTTTACGTGCCGAAATTACAATGCATCCTGAAATAAGAAGAGTGCAAGCCGTGTCTGTAAATAAGCCTCCTGGCTGAGGAATAAAAGTGTGAGTTGAAACGGTGAATCGGTGCGCAGAGTGAAAAAAAAAGGAATAAACGATAAAAGAACACGAAAAGAAATAGCCTTGGATGCGGAGTACTTAGGGCTCAGGCTTTAGGGATGCAGTTCGCAAGGAAAGGTACTTCGGCTGCGCCATTACAACACCTTTGGGGCGGTGATGTAATGCTCGTCTGCCTCATGGTATTTTCGAAGCGAAGCATAGCGTCTGGCCCGTTGATCAGCGGTGGGTCTACGCAAAGGGTATAAGGAAATTGGCTTTTGTATTTGTATTATTTCTGGAACTGTGTATCTTTATGCATATTTGGGCATATTAGTAGGCGTTCCTGTACTATCTTCTGCTGCTTCCTGGACTAGTGAGCAGAACGTTGTGTATGTTTGTGCTGCTTGACTGCATTTGCTTTTCTTCGGCGATCTTTAAAATTCCGTTTTGTTTGCCGCGCGAAGAAGAGTAGCCGGTGCCGCTTAGAGGCGGCAGCCATTCCTATAATACCATTTTAATTAAAACCGAGGTTCATATTCACAAAAACTGCTCTTGTGCCTAAGTGCTGCTTGCAATTCGCGATTGTCACGACCGTTGTTTTGTTAACACGCCGATAAGGGGAGTGTGACCGACGGTATGGCATGCCCGAACACCGGCCAACGGGGAAATACTTCTTGGTAACGGCACTTCGACCGAGCATGTGCGCAGATAAGTAACTGAAACCAAGAATATTGCTTTGCCTTGAGAACACAGTCCATCTGTCCACCTTGCCTCTGACTCTGTCCGCTTACCAACGTGCGCATATTTCTCTCCTGGGACATTTTGTGTGTGTGTAATGTATTAATATCATTTTGCGACACTTCGAGCACTCTATCCCTGTTGTGACATTCTCTCCTTAGCTATTTTGTTATTGTGCATGCTTTATGTTTTTTTACCATAATAGTGCTGTGTGATTTACGATACACTTTCCTGTTTGTCGTAAAAACGGGCAGCTGGAATCATCTTTTGTTGCCAACAGCTCTGCATTCATTCATGTAAACAAAAATAAAAGTAGACGTGCAATGACATTGGACCGCCGAGAAAGTTAATTCAAGAGATTTAACATTACAAAGCAACACTGGGTGCGCAGCTAACGCCGTAGTACAGGGCTGCGGTTTATTTTTATCACCTGTAGGTCGGTAATGTGCACCTAAATTTAAGTATACAAGCATTTTTACATTTGGTCTACCATCAAAGTACGGTCACCGGGGATCGAACACGTGACCTCGTGTTCGCCAGTAGAATTCCACAGGCGCTGAGCAACCGCAGGCGGCAAGCTTATAATGGTGAGAAAATTCGCGCCAATGATGTGAGGAACCGAAGCAGTTGTGAGAGGTATGGAGGCAAATGTGAAGATAGAAACATTGAAAATTGAGCGCGCATGCACTACGCAGTAAATATTGCTAAGCAGAAATGCCCGACCATCGTTTACTTGAAGTAAGGCTTAGAATAAAAAAAAATGGCTGTGGCTTAGCTAAGGTTAAGCCCAGGATGCGAAGCATACTAGCCTTTATTTTAGTTGTTGAACCACTGTTTAGCCTGGTGAACTGCTGTTGCTTGGCTATATTTGGTTCGGCTAGACGAAGAAACAACTCATGCGTTACTCTGCTTCGCTTTCAAGAGTGGAACGCGACAGCGTTCCCGTCGACCCGCCAAGGGGGGTAAGACAATGGGCTACGGCGCAGCGACTACGCGCCCCGCATTGGACGCGGTGAGCGTCGAGCAACGCAGCGTTCGGCGCGGCAACGAAATGTGCGCCTGAGCAAGCGACGCACGCCTGAGCCTTAGAAGCAGCTCGTTTCTAAGGCAACACCGCATCCACCAGAGGCGCTTTTGTACCGCTTTGAAGCATCGTACTCGTGGCTCAGTGGTAGCGGCTCCGTCTCACACTCCGAAGACCCTGGTTCGATTCCCGCCCAGCCCATCTTGCAAGAGTTGAGCCAAAGCCACCTAGAAACAAGCGCAGCTGCTTATATACCGCCGCGACGCCGCAAGCGACGGCGCGAGTTGGAGCCCCGTTTCTCCTCTGTCGTGACGTCACGGTGTCACGTGGTATGGAATGTGGTCAAAGGTCACTGAAGGCGACACCGCCGCGCCTGAGGAGCTGGGTTGAGCTCTCGTAATATGCTTCGCATAAAAAATTCAATTATGGGATTTTACGTGCCAAAACCACTTTCTGATTATGAGGCACGCCGTAGTGGAAGACTCCGGAAATTTCGGCCACCTGGGGTTTTTTCACGTGCACCTATATCTAAGTATACGGTGGCTTCGCATTTCACCCCCATCGAAATGCGGCCGCCGGGGCCGGGATTCGATCCCGCGACGTCGTACTCAGCAGCCAAACACCATAGCCACTGAGCAACCACGGCGGGTGCTTAGAATAACGGTTTTCCGTTCAACGCATCTCTACTGCCACCAAAAGCTCATAAAATTTGAGAAGCCTGGCTTCGACAAGAACGCAAGGTCAAAGGAAATAATTTATTCGTGACGTCCAACCAAGACTGCTTATCCGCCTTTCTATTTTATAAGCAGCCAAGCTTCACCCCCGGGCGTAAACGCATTAGGGTTCAGCGAGCGTCGAGGCGGGAACCGCACCCACACGTGCGCGTTTGCGGGAAGCAGCCTGAATTCCGGTCTTATGTAGAAAGCGCCGTTCGCGTCACGCAATGCGACAAGATATTTGTGCAGTATCAGCTGATTAGGAGTCAGTCCACGTGCTACATTGTGCTCAGGGAGTGGAATTTGAAACCCACTGGTCGTGCCCGGCCGACAGAGCGTCCGTGAAGACTCAGTTTCGACAGCATGTGGTCATATATAGGCGTAGGGCAATTAATTACAGGGTGACTGCATATCTCACTCTTATTTTAGCTTCAATAAAACGTAAAATGTGCGGATAATATACATTTGGTGTCTACACACGTTTAGTCGTCCATTTTGAGCAATTCCAGCCGAACGCCAACGACAGAGAGAACGTTGTGCGTGTTTGTGTTTCTGAGCAGTTTCCACGCCGGCTGTGGCACAGGTGAGCTTGAGAAAGTTGTCTCTGAGCCTAGCCGTTCTGCTTGGCCCGTTCAAAAATCAGGAAGGCGTTGTACTGCAGTGCTTCTGGACCCATCGCTTTTATATACTACACGATATGCAAGCATTTACAAGGCTACTAAACTCTCACAGAACATTAAGTCTACTAAATGCTACACTTTCATGCATCCGGAAAGGACAAGGCATAGCAAAGCATTTTGTGGTGCCAATTGTAAAAGTGGAGGAGCGAGAGCAACGATGAAGCCCCCGGACTTCATTTTCTTTTAGTGCCCCTCCGGCATCACCTACACTAGTTATGTTTCGCATGCTTTGACGAAGAATTTCCAAATCTATAGGCACGGAAATTCCCGATTTACGACATTTTTTCTCCTCATAATCCTAAATAAATTGCATTAAATTTACCAGTACATAAGTACACACACATAGGAACAATATGCAAGGTGTTTCTGCAAATACCTTAAAGGGATTGACAACCAATTTTCATGGTACCCACATATTTTAGTGCAATGGAAAGCTTGCCGGCCACAGCGTCTAATCATGAAGTAGTAACTCGGAAAACGCCGTGGAACATTTTTTATCAGAATTTGTCGATCTACACTGAGGATGGAGTCGTTCAGTGGAGCATGCTGAAAAGTGTGATAGGTGAGTGCGATAGCGATTATTGGCCTGCACTAGTGGGAGCCAAACGACAAGTGCGGCCGTAGGTGTGAGAAAGTATTATTTTGTTTATCAAGTCGATGATCCTGCGATTCATGTCTTCCAGAGTGTTAAAGTATTTTTGCAACAATAGCTACGTGTTTTCGCGGTTTCCTGTCCATTTTGTGCATTTGTTTACCGGAAGTTCCTTTATTTCGCTTATTATGGATACCTTGCCTTTAAATCTGGATTTTCTTGCTCTCGTAATGCGCACTGATCTCGACAATTAGAGGGAATCAGTGACAACAACGTTAAATGTTTAGCTTACTACCGTTATGCGATCAGTAGCATTCTTGGCTGCGATCATCATCATCATTAAAAATAGAAGATAAGGAGCCTCGTGGGCACGTGGCCTCGTGTGCAAAAGAGGAAAATTCGACGCTGAGTACGGCTGCCCCGTAGGCGCTTCGTCGCCGACCCCTGGCCCCGACAACGTGAGTCCAATGCCACTTATTTCGCACCATCTTGTTTGTAGTGAAGTCCGTAGGTTTTCAGCTCTTGTTTAGGTAGCGACATCTCCTCTCACACGCAGCCGGCGTCGGCCGCCGCGTTCTTCCTAACCTCCCGAAGCGGCCCAGCGCGTAGATGGCATCCGACCGTCAACGGCCACTGCTGCATCGCATGAGTCAAATATAAGTTTCAGTCATGGCGCCATACAGTCAAATGCGAATCCAAAAGTGGCTTAGCACTGCAGTGGTGAGGCCGAACGCGAAATTTGTCGCCGTACTTGGTAACTGTACTTACTGGTGGTGACCGTTCTCAACCAATCTTTACCACGACGCCAGCAGCGTTGTATTGGGTTCGCGCGATACGCCTGCCGCGTTTCTGTGGTCCCGTCGACCGCAGGAAGTTCTTCGCACATGGAAAAGAAAAAAAAAGTTAACGCGCAATGAAACGCTCCTTACTGCGGGCAAATGACTGGCCCCGCAGTAACTTGCACGACTGCGGAGGAGCAGAATTAGGAAGAACCTGGCTGCCAAAAATGAGCGCCTCCCATTGACATTAGTCGGTTCGTCAGCGGTGCTTCAAAGCTTGTCGCTACTTAAGGCACGGTCACGGTGAAACGCAAACTTCAAGGGGTCACATAGGGCTGCAGTAAGGTGAAGGTATGTAGGCTTCGTTGCAGTCTGGCGCATCGAATCCACATTAAAGAGCACAGAATTTGAAGAAAAACATTAACTGCTTTTAATGTCATTGATTGCTGCCAAGTACCACTGAACCGTCAGTTTTACGGTGAAGGACGTATTTGTTAGAGAATACGGCAAGAAATCGAAACAAAGTTGGCGCCACGATTCTGAAAGCACTGAACTGGGTCCGACCTGAAGAACGGTGGATTGGTCGAATTGGTGGTGTTCCATATTATTTAAAAAACAGCGCTACCAACACAGGACACAGCAATGAGATTGGGACACACATGGCCTGCGTCCCAATCGTTTTTCTGTGTCCTGTGTCAGTAGCGCTGTTTTTTTGAATAATATGGGTCCGAATGCTCTTTTGTATTTAATTTCTAATTGCTAAATTTACTAGGGAGTCACAAAAACGCGACCGGCGTGCGACCCAACACGACAGGCCTCACGGAAGCTGGCACGAAGCGCCTAAGTGACGAATGACTTCTTCCGCTGACGACCAACCAAGAACAGACGTTTTGAACCAAACAGACGTTTTGAACCAAACAGACGTCATTTGTGATCGCGTTTCGATTGTGCCAGTGCGTCAGGGTAAGAAACCGGGAAAAGCGTTGAGGGGTGCGTTGAGGTGCCGTAGAGCAACCACGACACGTTTTCAAGAGGCTGCTCACTAAGTGTGTATAAAATATCAAAACCATAACATAAAAAAATTACGGCACGACCAATCTTAAGTTGAATGTCGACATTAAGTCGATTAGCATTGGACCAATCAATGTAGAGGCACAGTGTCGCCACCGATGAAAGGCGTCATACATCAAGCGTGTATTCAGCTGGGCTCCTCTCTCGCACATTCCTTTGGACACGCTGCTCTCTCAAGCAGCGCTGCCGCAAAGTGTCAGAATATATATTCAGTGAAAATTGTCCTGATATGCATGGCACGGGTTCTTTTCCACCTAGCATCGAAAAAAATTTAAATGAGTTTTATTTTTAACTGTATATACCACTGACGAGCGACGCACTTTCAGTGGCACATAGCCAGTGACTTAAGTGGCCCACAAAGAGGTTGATTGAGGTAAGCCGCATACCATGTCACCCAAGTTGGCGTCGAAGGGATTGAATTGAAAGCGATTGAAAACAGCCTCTCACTCCTTACCTGTGTGGCAGCAATGGAATGGCACTTTTGTGCCACCTTAGCCAGGGCTGGCCAAGGGCCATGACAGCCGGCTGCCGTGGCTCTTCCACCACTCCAAGGGGCTTCCTGACCCTGGAAGCATAGCGGCACCCAAGTTGTCTGCCTGAAAGTTTTTAAGTGACCAATTCACCTGAAAGTGTCCCTTGCCTTTGCAAGGGACACTTTCAGGTGAATTGGTTTGCACTAAGTTTTAGCTTCAAGGGACAGACAACTGGCCAGGATGTGTTGTGAGACGTTGATGGAAATGAAATTACCATGATTTATAGTGATAGACTATAGGGCGGTGTTCGCGATTTAAGTAGGAATTATAGTGTTAAATTGGTAAAGAAAATCTAAAAATAAAGAGTAAGTGACTAGACCTGGCCGTGAAACCTTGGTACTTCGGATGTATTCTATGAGATTACTGTACGTAAGCCAACTGTTATTACCTACAGCAAAATTAATTCTTAAAATTGTACTTGGTATATTATTAGACATTCGCGTTTATTCTTTGCTTCGGAAAGCAAAAGCGCACGTATGGCTACGGCAACATGCTCAACTGCTTATCGCGTATACAAGCGTCGGTTCGTTTTCGATGGGATTGGTTTAGTTCTCACTGGTTAAATACCAAAGCAGTTTGAAAAGCAAGCCACAAAAACACGTAGCTATTATCACCGAAATACTTTAACACTTCGGAAAGCATGAATCACAGGAAGATCGCCTTGATAAAGAAAACAATACTTTTTCACAACTTCAGCCGCACTTGTCATCTCCCTCCCGCTAGTGCTGGCTTATAAGCTCTGTTGCGCTCACCCATCACCCTTTTCAGCATGCTTCCAATTAACAACTACATCCTCACTGCACATCGAAAAATCCTGATAAAAACGTTCCAAGTTATTTTCCGCTTTAGCACTTCATGATTAGACCCTCTGACCGGTAAGCTTTTAATTGCACTAAAGAATTGGTACCATGAGAATTAGTTGTCAGTTCTCTTAATGAAAAACACCACAGTTGTGTCCAGCAGATGTTTCTTCTTGTTGCTTTTCGCTTCTATTGTCATCTGTTGCGTCACCACTCACGTGGGTATAGAGTCATAGATTGAAGTTGTGGGAGTTCCTTCGGTCTACCGGGGCGCAGTCGTTGCTGTGCCTAAGGCTCCGGACTTATTCGCCATTGCGAGGAAAACCTCGCCCAAATGCCTGCCCCTCGACCCGCGCGCCGTTTTCCCCGGGCGCCGCGGCCGCGTCCCGCGACGTCATGCTACGCGGCCCTGCGATTGGGTCGTGGGGCGTGACGTAGGGAAGAAGCCCCGACTGGGGACGATCGCGGTGCGCGGGAGAGTCGTGCGGCGAGAGGGACGAGCGCCGGTCACGAGAGGCAAGCTGCAAGGTACGTGAGCGACCAGCTATTTGTGTCCCCAACGCCCCGGCCTGGGGACGTTCACGTGCTTTGTTAGCTTGCGTAAGTGTGACTTGCTGAGTGGCTTTGCGTTCCGCCCTTGCGGTAACCGCAGGCGCTCAGTGCATCACATCTTGCGTGTCCGAACCGTCGCAGACCATTGTCGGTGACGGGAAGCGCTAGGTAGCGTTTGCGAACGCATTTCGGCCCGCGCGCGTAAACCATTGTTCGACGCGGCGTGTAACCCGCCTTCCTCGCCATCGGGAACCGCGGACGCCGAGTGTACTCCGTGTGTTTGGGTGCAGTCTGGTACATGTTGGCCATTGGTGATCAATAAACGCCTTAACTGTCCTGGACGCCGTGTGTTCCTGGGAGAGCGCCCATGCGTACGGCCAGAGCCGTCCAGGTCTTTCGGCTCGGTGCTCGAACCTGCGGTGGGTCTATCGCCGTGCGCCGTCGTGCCGCGTCGTGAGGCTCCACTTCTCGGGGGCCACTTGCCGACGCCGTGCGCGGAGACGTACTGTGAGCCCACAAAGTAAATGTGGGGTGCTCCTAAAGAATGGGCAGACGCTATCGGAGTTGTTTCACTCAGCTGACGTGCCCTAGTTTACTCGACGTGCAGTGACCATATCTGATAGACGAGATAACAGTACATACTAATGCGGATAGTTTCCTCTTCCTGTTGGTCTCATACTATACTCAATTGAGAAGCGACGTCCTGCAATGCCACTGCCTGTGCTTTTAATCATGCAAACGTGGTGAGGGTTGTGAAGCGCCTGGTAGCTGCCAGCGTGCAATTCCTTCTGCATAGCAAGAGTTGGCCTGCATGCTGCATGGTGCCAACGAGTCCTAAGAGTTCGAACGCGACGCTGAATATTTGCTAGTGCTGTCAATGCTTCACCTTTAGTGCAAAGCTACAAAACTTCGTTAATCATTCCAGCGTGTGCTGAGAAGTGATCATGTGCTGAAAAAGAAGATATGTGCCAAAAAGGTTGACGTACGCGTGCTTGATTTTTTAAGAAAGAAAGTATTCTCTCCAGTTATACTTAGTTGCGAATAAGTTGCTTTTTGTTTCGCCTGGTTCTCCGTCCTTTGTACTGCGCTATCTCATTCTTGACAATGCTGCACCGACTGACCTGTGCTTCCACAATTATGTTAAACGGCTCTCGACACAAGCAAGGAAGCCAAGCAGCGCCAACCAAGAAAGGCCTTGCGGTGGCCATTTGGAGCAAGCAGTGGCACACGGTCCTGAGCTGTCTCTTGCTGTTCATTACTAGCATTCTAAAATGCTTCGTGATTTGGTAGGCTGCCGTTGCGGTATATTTGCTTGCGCTTTGAGCAACCAGTGGTCCATTCCGAGCTGGACTGGTCCCTTTCTCTGGATGCATGTAAAACGTCCAGAACTGTCCCAACTAAACGACCATTTAACCAATCTGAACGAAATTTGTTGTTTACAACCAAGGCTGTTTTAGTTTTGGAGGGATCTACGTTTTTTTGTTTATTCTTTCACATTTTCTTTAAGTAATGCGAACGTAAACCTTGAAATAGAAATGCACGATCTCTATCTCGCCACCTGCAAACACGCGAGACTGTGTAGTGTTCTTAATTAAATCAGTCAGAGCCTTTCAAACATAAAGACTTATTGAAGGAACTGAAGCTGTGTCATGAATAGCAGTATTTGAAAGTTCACGTAACCGAGGCAACAGCTGCTATGGAATTATGGGTCAAAAAGCAGATTTTGTGCGCCTGAAATACTTTATGTTGTGCGCCATTGCCGTCAGGACAAGACAGGGTTCAAAGGTATGAACCCAGAATGTGTTTGCATGTGCGTCGTGCTATTTCCGTACGATTCCAATAAGCACTGTCCCCTCGACAAGTATCGTTATTGCCTTCGTCCTCAGTGACAAAGGCAACTAACTTACTATTATTACCAACTATTAACTATAGATTACTACTATTATACTACCACTACTATTATATACTACTACTATAGAACTACGATAGAATACCTACTTTTAACTAAACTATTGGGGGTGAGGACATACGGCGTCGCCATCTGTCGGAAGCGCCTTTCTTGCGTAGTATGAGGGATCACGCGGCGCGCTCCTCATAGGTTTCTTTTACGGTGCTCAATAAAAACACCACACGCCAGCCCTCCTGGATATCTGTGGAAGTGCTCTCAAAACGAGGGAATTTCTTGACTCGATATAATAATTTTTAGCAAACTGAAAGCTCAGAATCGTTTACAGACGGTATTTCTTTACCGAATACGTACAGTGAGCGCTACTGCATGCGGTCGCCACGATGGAGTCTCCCGAGCCGGCTTCTTGCGTGAAAGGTAGGCAAACGCTGCGAGTAAACTATGCGAAATACGTTTTTAAAGCGACGCCAGCCAGCGAGCCATTTCGGCTCATCGCGCCGTATTGCATATGGCGTAGCCGACGAACGACCTTGAGCCGCGGTTGCCTAGCAACGCCGCAGCCACGCCCCAACAGATGGCGCAGCCGTCGATGCTAACCCCACCAGATGTGCTCCGCTGTGGTAGAGGGAGAGGAGGTGTCTCGTGGTGTATATATATATATATATATATATATATATATATATATATATATGCACTTTACCTCATTGTATTTAGTCGTTATCGAGAGTGCGAAAGATACGCAACAACGACAGAACGAAGCAAGGAAGAAACAACGCACTTAAGAGACGCCAGAAGAAGCGTATCCATGCAGCTCTTGCTTTCGCAGTGCAACTAGGGTTAACCAGAGCTAAACCACAGGACAATTTTTATACTGCGTTGTCTGTATAACCAAATGTAGCATAACAGAATGACGCCTGAACGCAGCGATCCCACGGGTACGCAGCGACCTACTGCGCGTCTGCATGCGTGTCGCGCACAATGTTTTGCTTTTGCTGTGAGCGCGTTTTCGCACCGTGCCGTGAGCTTTCGGCCGTAGCATATGGGCATTTGACAGTAATTAGCAACCATTGTTGCACGGACGCTATCAGGACCGTTCAAAAATAATTTCGTTATAGAGTCTTCGATGCCTAGGGCTACTCTGATGTGCAGTCGCAACGATTCAATCCTTTTTTTTTGTCGTCTAAATTCTTGGACATTTCAATATTATTTCTCAAGTTGCGTCGAACTGTATGTTTATCGGTCTTCTCAGCAGGCGATTTCCCTCTGCTTCTTTTTCTTAATCCAGTGAATTAATTCATAACACAAATGTGACCATATGCCATGCTTTTTTTAATGTGCGTCTTATCGCACCCTTTATGTTCCAGTGAACTTGCCAGTATCTAGCATCAACAAGTTCATAGACCAAACCGTCATGACGTTAGCCGGGCAGCGGGTGCGGGCGAGCGTCTCAGTGCGCGTTTTATACGACTCACCGAACATCGCAGTCCCGGCGCCGTAGCAGAAATCTTCCTCGCATCTGTTCTTGCTGCATACCTGAGTTGCAACTGATGGCTGACTGCCGGTTCTAAGTTTCGCGAGCCGAGCTTCACGCAGCTCCTTGTCCTGCGGCTACATGTGAATAAGGCGGACACCGGGCTCCGTTGCGTACGTCCGGCACTGCGGCACCGAGCAGTAGCCTACCATGCTGCGCGCCTCCAAACGCAGCCGCTACCTATTATAGTACTTTCATATGTCAGACAACCAAGGGGGTAAAGCCTCACCACCCCATCAGAATCGCGGCACAGGTGGGACTTCAAACTTTCGTTTTAAGCTCGCTTCGGCGCTTCCGAAGCAGCCGACGTGGCCGCTGTGTCCACGTGATCCCTCATGCCACTTCACGCCGATGGTGGCGCCAGCTTTTCCAGTGGTGGAGCTCGCCCCCAACAGGCAAAAGTCTGCTCGTGCCAACCACTATTGCTGCTACCTCACTAACTTAAACGAGCATCGTGTCATACTACAACAATGCATTTGATCTGTGTATTTTTGCTGCAATAGCATTCATACGAAGGCTCGAAAAGTGTTCATGCGCGGTTGCCACTGAGAGCGTCGCCGTGCTTTCCCGCCATCGACGGTGCTTGCGCGGCTTGCACGTAGGAGTTTGGCCGGACTACAGAATGTGAAGTTTAGGTGCAAAAACGACGAAGCGAAGTTGACGCATCTTCAGTGCTCCGCTCAATCGGGACGATGGCGGAAACAGGCCGGCGTTCAGCCTCCCACTGCTGGCAACACTGTAGTGTGCAAGCGTACTCACCAGCGTTCCTGCTGATGTGTACGCTTGGGTTGAGTGGGTCAGTAGACGTGAAGCCAGCGTGGCGTAATATCTCACTGGCTCTATGCTAACAGCGATGGCAGTGCCTCATCCCGTGCTCCATTGAGAAGCAACGCCTGCAACGCCACTGGCGGCGCTCCTACCGGTGAGCGTCGTGAAGCGCCTGGCTGCTGTCAGGGTGCAGTTACTTCTGCCCAGCAAGAGTTGGCTCGCCGGCGTTGGCTTCCTGTGAGCGAAACATTGCCGTGTGTATTCTATACGGCTCCAAGGTTTTTCTTCTAACACTGAAGTTGATCACACCCTATGTTGCATTCTTTACAAAGGTGTCCTCGGAATTTTCAGAATGGTAGCCAACGAGCAAATATCATGATACAGAACACCGACAGCGCATTCCTATTATGTTAAATCTTCTCAGAGTGAAGTATTAAAAATGCGAAACAATAACAGAAGATTGGCCACGCAAGAAACCGTGTTTCTACCAGAAAGCTCGCCTTCGTGCGCACCGTTCACCGCCAGCGTTTCGTGGCAAACAATGCAGTTACATATGCTGCAGTTGCCGGGAAGCGTGAGAAGCGGTCGGGCATGTTTGAATGCAATCAGCTTCCACTCTTAAAGGCGAAGCTTAAGCGTTCTCCAAATTGTTTATGTGTGACGTCAGGCTCGAATTACATCTGCATGCGACAGCGTAAAGCAATTGTATACAGGGAGCCGCAGCAGTTACGGTCACTGAACAGTTGTATAGCTTTTGATGCAGTTTCCCAACTAATCAGTTAATCTTCGTATGTTCTGAAGTAGACTTGAGGTGTGGCGCTTTTAGTTAAACATAGCATTTGAGAACATGATAAATCCACATGATGGTGATGCTGATGCGTTTTTGCAGATCTTCAAGATGTGGACCATCGGATCGGTCAACATTTTATTTTCGGGTTGGACAATTCGACAACGCAGGAGGTGAACACCACCACCAGGTAGGGTCCACTGAGTAGCTCCGTGAAGAGCACAACGAATGCTACTTCCGCCAAGAACTTACGTGGAAACATGCAGACGAGAGGCAGTATACATAAAATAGGCAAAAGGATATCAATGAGTGACTAAAAAGCGACAGCTTGTGTCAGCGTAAGAACTGTCACCGCCAATCGCAGAACAGCTTGGTCTCTTTCTCAATAGTGCTGCTCCGTGGTAATATTACCGGCTGTATGTAGCTTCAGAAATCTATAAACTTAGGAGAGTGACAGTCGGCACCAGACCTTTTATTTATTTACACCTAATAAGTACGTGCAATCCACAAGACCTTGAAAAGGAGGAAAATGTCTTACTTTCCTATCATGACAGAACCTTTTCTCTTGTTTTTCAGCTCTAGGAAGTGGCAACTTGTCCCTATATTCCTCTTCAGCTGTGGTAAGATACACTTTGTTACATGCATTCCCTTGTGTAGTTTACTAAACTGAGGGCTACAAAACAATCGGCAATAAATTATTAAGCCTAGTATTATCACTGTTGTACGCATAGCTGTGACCGAACGAGGCTTTGGTGTTTCAGACGTACCGGGTTTCCTGGAAGGTCTCTCATGTATATATGAGAAGACACAGACACACTTTTAAGATGAAGTATCTCGGCACCTCCTGTACATTTAAATGGTAGCGGAGAATTCAATTTTTTTAGCATCTATGGGACTGACTCTTAAGTGATCTGTTGCATTAAAAATATATATAGTCCTCGATAAGGAATCTGATTTTACTTTTAGTCATATTTTTTGTAATAAAACTGTAAAAATGGACGGCGACTCGTCTATTGTTAGCACGTTGCAAAACGTCAGTTCCTTTCCATATTCTTGCAACATTTGCCTCTTAAAGGTTGTTTGGGAGCATAATGGCTAATCGCGACATTGCATCCGCGTCTTCATAGAAGCTCCCGCGCGATGAGCGACTTCAAAATCAAATTGCTGCAGTTCACCCACCCAACTGGCTATCATTCCTTTCAGTTCGGTCATCTTCAATATGTGTGTTAGTGCTTCATGGTCTGAGTATAGCTTGAACTTCCAGTACCTTCCATATATGAACAGAAGTAGCTTATGGCTTTTAAAACGGCGAGAGATTCTTTTTTTATTGTGGTGTAGTTCAATTCAGTTTTGTTAAATGTGTAGCTGTAGTATCCATATAGACCAAGCTATTGGTTTGGTGGTCGTGATTAGTCTCTCTGATATAAGACAGCTGCCGTTCCACAGTGAGAAGCATAGGTATTCAATTCGAAGGGCAACGCCAAGTCTGGTAAGCACAACACAGGATGAGAAGAAATTATGCGGATTAAATTCTCGGCAGGCGTCATGACATTCTTCTGTCCAACAAAAAGGAACATCCTTCTGAGTCAGTCTTGTCAGCGACTTTTGACAGCATAATCTTGAATGAGTGCTCTGAGATGACCCGCAAAGCGTAGAAACACGCGAAGTGAGTGTACATGATATGGCTTTAGTAGTTTTGCCATGCGATCTACTGATTCTTCTTTCCTATTGTTCATTGTTTTGTCCAAAACTCTGCCAAGAAATGTAACCTTAGTTTTGAAGAACTAACTCTTATTGAAATTAACCAAATTAACTTTTAGCTTAGCGTCAGATAACGCTGCCATAACATGACGCAGGTGTTCCTCAGGTAGCTCTTCACTTTTAGAGTATATGATAATGTCGTCCACGTAAACATTGCAGAAGCGTCCAATGTAGGGATTCAAAACAATGTTCATCGTCTTTTGAAACCAACTAGGTGAGTTTTTCCACCCAACAGGAGGGTGGTTATATTCGTATACTCCAAATGAAGTCGTAAATGCGGTGTATTGCTTGGTGTCTTCTTGCAGTGGCGCCTGCCAGAATCCCTTGAAGAAATCTGTGTGAAAAACAGGTACAGCCTCCGGTTTCATTGATGATGGTGTCAATCTTTGGCATTGGAAAAGGAATCAACAGGGTTTGGTTGTTTACTGCTTTGTAATCCGCACATAGCCGCCAGATGCCGTTTTGCTTTGGAGCAATTGTGACAGGTGAAGCGAAGGGAAACACCGATGGGCGAGTTACATTAGCATCTAACATCTTTTGTAGCTCTTCTTTTAGCCATGCCTTCTTTTCTCTCGTCAAGTTGTATGGCTTTTTTCTCACAACCGTTTGGTCGGACAGGTGAAATGGAACTTCAAACTTTGTTGTTGCTGCCGGTGGGTATCCTCCCAAGCATACTAGATCGGGGTAGAGTTGAGGAATTACACTATCTTTCTTCAGCACTTGTAGGCGGTCTTCCTTTTGTCCTTACCCTGTTTGGTCAACCTCTTGATCAAAAGACACCGTATCATTCTAATAAATATTCAGACTCGACGACTTCATGTCCGGACTAGATAGGAGAAAGTAGTACTCCACAGTGTCTAAAACTAATGCAACCACTTCTGCCTCTTTAGATTGGTACTTTACTTTTCAGACGTGCCCACTCACAATACTCTCTCTTGCTTCCGTCATACCTACGCACAAGAACAGATCTCCCTCGGAATACATCTTGCGGGTTTGCGTTGCTCTTCTTAAGAATGGATGCAGAAGCTCTACTGTATATATGTGCGCTTGTCCGTCGTCCACTAACCTCAATTCCTATATGTAACAGACTCGCAGAAATCTACGAAACACTCTCGTTTTTTGTCATAGAATCAGAAGGAACACCCTCGTTTATTCGTTTTTTTTTTTTCAATCTGGGTTAACTGCGTTCCTCAGAATACGACTTTCTTTGCGCGGCATGCAACGACTTATAGTGACTTCCCTCTTGATAACCATTCTTTGGTAAGCGTTCATTAAACTCTCCGTCTCTGGATGCTTCTGTCCCTTGGACATCCCAACGTGGCTTTGTCGTCCTCTCCACCCAATTTGAAGTAGTAGCTTAGCGCAAATAAAACCACGGACACAAGGAAGACAGAGAAGGACAAGCGCTAGTTGCGCTAGGACAAGTGCTAGTTGACAAGCGCTTGTACTTGTCTGTCTTCCTTGTGTCCGGGGTTTTATTTGCGCTAAGCTACTACTTCAAATATGGACGACCAACTAGCCCAACAGTCAACTCTTCTCCATCCAATGGCAGGCGATCTCTTGTAGTAACTCCAGCAAAGCCTCCATAGATTTTGGTGCTGCAGTTTGAATTTGTCGTTGCAATTCCCGAGGTACACCATGTATTATAAGCGTTATAACAGATTTCAGTGGAAGTTCCGGCTCTGCGAGTTGAAGTAGTCAAGGCTTCTCGAAGAAATACTCGAGCACTGCTCCAGATCTATAGTGATAAGATATAGCTTGATCCCATGGCTCAAGCGGGCTGCCATGGAATGACGAGATGAAGCTTACCTTCCACGTGAACCATGCATCACATTGATGCCCCGTGATACGCAGTTCGTACCATTTTCTTGCGATGCCATTTAGAAAGGGGAGCATATGCTTCTCTTCTTGCCTCTGGGTCCCAGCCGTTTTGTTGACAGGTGTATTCAAAGAACGCGATCCAAGCTTCTGGATTCTCCGGCAAACCATCCAAGGCTTCAGGTTCCACAGCCTCAGTAGGAACGCCATCTTTGAGGCCCAGAGCCCAGAAAAGAATCTGAATCATTTCATTTTGCTATAGAACTTGCTTTTGTTGAAGTTGAATCAGCTGAAGCATAAAGAAGAGATCTGAATGGTGGCTCCAATGCGACTCACTTCTCTACTTGCGATAGCTCAAAGCGGTTGAAAAGGGCGACTTGAAGGTTTATCTTCACGGACATTTTCCTAAGAGTTCGTCCAAAGACATAGATGCCTTCTGCAGAATGATAGACACGAGCTCACCTGTAGTCACGTCGACGGGAAGATCGACTGGTGAGTTTCCAGGGAGCGCATACTTCATGAAGACGAGGCTGTCTTCGGCTGGCTGAACGAAGAACGTTACCCATATCATGGATCGTATAAAGCCGACCACGCCAAAGTATGTAACAAAACTGTACTTAGCAGCCTCACAACACAGACTCCATTTTGTTCTATCGCACTTCTTTTTGTGGGCTGTCATAGGATTGCTTCATTTCTTTATTTCAATAACATTGAATCTTTTCAAACTTGAATAAGCTACTCAGGAACCAATGGAGTTGTCAACCTGCAATTTCGAAATAAAAAAAACATCCAATTCTGTAATATTCAGCTGTCACCGCTATTAACACCGACAGTATTGACGTATCAAATAAACGACTTGTTCGTGAAAAGAACATTTGCGGAACCCGTGTTAACATTGCAACAAATTTACGTAGACAAAAATCAAATTTGTTCGCTTGATGTGCTATAACAGACCCGTTTACAAAACTGATGTTTCGTTTTTGCCTAATTTTACGGATTTGTAAACTTAGTGCTTCAAACTTTTTCTTCAAGTTTCCGAAAATTTTTGCATTTGTGTAAAACACTTGCAGTATTTAACCAAAATAGGGCTTTCTACAATTGATAGAATTTAACAATCTCTCTAAAATTGAAGGGCTACTATTCTGATCAGGCGAGCGGCTCTCAAGAGGGAATTTCTGCGTTGTGCATGTATTTTATATAGGGGGATTTCAGTTAGCCCCGAGGTAAAGCTTCCTCTTAAGTCTTGATAGCAGCGGTAGAAATCCAGAATAAACACGATGTACAGACAAGTGTGGGGGAGCAGTGGAGCTTTCGGATAATTGTGATCGTGGCATCTTTTTAAGCTAAGGTTCCCGTAATGCGCTTGTGTGTCATTCAAGGGGGAGGGGAATATCTTAGTGATCCCTGCTATTATGTGCCTTATCCTCAGATAGGCTTTTTTCCTCTGTCATGCGAATTCCTTGCAGTAGAAAGGATTCTGATATAGTTATCACCATCATCGTATCCCCATCCATACAACCTCATGGTGTTACCCTTGTTACATCATTTCGCATGTTACGTTGAAAAAAAAAAAAGTCTATCCCACCCACTACATGCCTGCCGCAGCATTCTGTTCTCAAATGCGGCGAAAAAGTCAAACGCGCTCCATGCTTCCCAAAGTGGTTCCACCTTGGTTGCTTCGCATTTATGAAACGTTAATCTTGGTATGTTGGCGAAATCCCTGCTATCGATGAGCATCGAGGATGCGCGCGTGATAGTTTGCGACAGCCGTCAGTAGATTACTAAAGCCGAGATAACGAAAATCGCAGAGCAAGAAAACCTTTGCCGTGAAGGGCCTACCCGTCAACGGCGTGAATGTAGCAGCCACATCAATTAAAGTTCACCTGTCATATGTATGACCTGAATTGGCCATACCGGATCAGAATTAGTTTTTTGGCCACCTTTTTAAGAGCAGTACTGCTGCCTCGCACAACCGGGAAGCCGGGTTGGCATTTTTTTTTTACACGAAAGGGTTCTCCTCCATGCTGCAGCTAGAAGCCGCCCATGTACACACAAAACGAAATTATCATCCCGCAAATTCCCTGGCATTCCTTCGAAACTGCAATACTTTGCCATTTTGTGCCTAAGTAATGGTAAAGAAAGTAGGCATAAAAAATACGGAAGGATTTGCTTTAATAAAGAAGTTGTTCTATACATGATGTATATTTTTAGCAATTAGGATATTTAGGTATCATTTGTTTCACCTTGAATTGGGTAGAAAACGAAACCAGCAGCCTGTATATCCGTAAGGGAAGATGGTATATATATACAGTGCTGCCCTGTGACCGAGGTATTCAGCAAGGCAGCTGCAGCACCAAGCCAGCCAGCAGCGATGGTCGGGCAAGTGTTAGAGGGTTTGCAAAGAATGCGTCGTTTTAAAAGCAGAGAAAGATTATTAGGACCAATTGCCTTACGGCATCGGTTCCTGTACAACTTACATACAGAGGTTTTATTTAACAATTATTCACCAATACTATGAGCCTTTGCGCAGGCCCAAACAGGAAGTGAATTGTGAAAATGCACATGAGCATGGGAATGACAGGAAAGAAAAAAACAAACATTAAGAAAGGAAACTGACACACAACAACAATGGCACTCAGCATAACGAGAAACTTACTTTGTTTTCCGTGAATCAAAAAAGCACATCGAGAGATGCTCGCAACAATTACAATATCGGTCGTACGACATGCTGTAGTTTCAAGGTGCAATAAGACACTACTCTTGAGCACCTTTCAATAATCACATTTACGATCATAAAGTAGCATATAGGTACACGTGCAACCTTCTGGAAGCATTCATCCAACACCCTATCTTGTGAACTATGCGCCCAAATGCTTTAATGCGCAACAAAATATGGTTCATAATTTGCAAAAATGCCTTCCACAGATTTATTCAATCATTTCCTTTGGCAACGCATTCCACCAGATTTCTCTGGCCCACTAAAGAAATGAATACTCGATGGTCTCGCATTGTGTGAGACTTGTTGTGTTTAATATGACAGGTTCTGGTGGAGCATCGATGTGGTGGCTGCACGTAATATCACCAATATATATTAATATTGTCATAATATACCATAAAAAGAAGCTTTACGAGAGCGATGCGACGCTGAAAAGCGAGGTTAGGCACTACTGCTTGGTTTCTAAGAGTACTTAAGTCGTTGTGTCGATAATGTTTAAAGTATATAAATCGCAGCTCTATATTTTCCATACATTCTAGTTTCTGTGCGAGTTCATTCTGGTATGGGTTCTACTATCGCACCGGTTGAACCACCATTATGCTGTCATTCTCAAGTATCGTCCATGCTAAAGATTTATAAGGTGTTAGCTTCACATAGAGCCTTGGTACAGTCAGTTTTCTTCGCAAGAAACCGAGTGTCCAGAAAGCATTCTTACATATGTGGTCTGAGTATTCCATTTAAACACACTTGTAAGCCTTACGCCTTATGGGGATGGGTTTACACAAGGCTCCCCCTACGAGCGACGGTCAGAATAAGGCACGACGCTCCTCCACTCCGCAACGCACAAAGGCGCTACGCAGGGTTCGTCAACTCTCCGACACGACGCAGACAGGCGCCAGAGTCAGATCGCCAACAAAGGCGGGTTTATTCACGCGGGATACATCACAGTGGGACATTTACGGCGCTTAAGGGCAAAGGCTAACCGCAAGACCGAGAAGACCAAGCGCGAGTACGAGAAGTCGCGGGATCTAGGAAAGGTCCCATGTAACCAACTCATTATGGTGGCTTAACCATTTGCTGGCCTGTGAGCATCTGCCGGGGCGATAAACAGGGTTGCCAGATGGCCCCTACGAAAAATAGCCAAATGATCTCAAACAACATAGCCCAAAAATACCCAGGCCCAAGATTTCATGAATGAAAAGTAGCCAAACACATAGCCAAAGCGCTTGACGATGTTTGTCCGGTGTCTTGTAGATGGTGTCAGATGGCAAGTTGTAATCAGGTCGCCCAATAAATGGGTAATTCGAGATTGCAGGAAGAGGCCTTCATTCTGCAGTGCACATCAATATAGGCTGACGACGATTGAGTGTCCGAGTTCACCTGTCTGAACATGCGTATCCTTGAGGCAGCTGCGTGGGGTGACCGTAGGCGTTCTATTCTAGTTCCTTCTAAATGCTATAGGGTTCAAAGCTGCTTCAGCACTTACAGCCTGCCTGTTCAATAAAGTAACTGCTTAAGAGGAATATTTAGCCAGGGTGCTCCTATCTAAATACATGTAAAGGAGAATTCGTTTTTCTAGGCAGCCACTGCACCAAATTTGACGGAGTGTGTTGCATTTATTAGAAGACTTAAAATCTAGTATCTGTTCCTTTCGAATTTTTTATTTAGGTTGTCAACCTTTCATTAAAATTTGGCAAATATAGCAAATTTTCAGAAAACGAACTATCAAGTTTTAATCTGTAACTCAACAATAATATATGATATCCCATTTCTGTGAATAGTAACTGATAGTACATCTAAAGTAGACAAAGTTGATAGGTATAGATGAGTCTGAAAAAATTTAGTAATAGGGAAATACAACTTTTGCGGAACCGTTGTACACAACAAAACAAATTTACGTAAGATATAAATTGACAAATAGAATTCGCCCGCTTTGAATGATCTAAAGAATGCCGTTTCCAGAACGGCGATGTCTTTTTATGATAGAGCTATAATTCTGTAAACATAGTGCTTCTTTTCTTTTTTGGACTTTCGTATTTTTGAAAATTCTTTTACCAAAATTCAGGCCCTAAATGGAAATTTCGCTTGAAACAGCAAGTAGGATTTAACGTTATCTCGCAAATGCAGCAAGTTTCATTTGAATCGGTTCACTGCTTATCTCATACTAGCATTTTTGCCTTTTACATCTATTTGAATAGGCCGCGTTCAAGCCCTAAATCGAAATTTCGCAACGAAGAGTAGCTACAATTTATATTTCTCTCTCGAATGCAGCAAATTTCACAAAAAACGGTTCAAGGTTTATCTGAGAAACTAGCGTTTCCGCATTTTACAAGCATTTGAATAGGCCGCGTTGGAGTTGGGCCGGCGCCAAAGCTTCCTCTTAAATAGAATTCGTTAGCGATAGAAGTCTTAAGTACAGTCAGCAATGCTAAGTAAAAAAGAAATCTGTTAATTACAGCACTGCCAAAAATGTAATCACCTGCAAGTCATTACTTTCTGTCATTTTTTACTAAAGTTTTGGTAAGGTGGGTCACTTAAAAAATTAGTGAAACATTTTGCTATCCTCTTTAAAAAATGTGCCCATGCGTCTTGAGTCTCCTGACTCCGCGTATGCAACATTTTTTTTCTTTGCACTTGCTTGGAAGTTTTGGTTCTGCAAGCTGTTGAATTAATTATTTTTGCTGTACATATCGACCGTTGAAAATCGTTGTTTTTGAAATCAGGTCGTAGTTGACTGAATCAGTGGAGCACATGTATTAGGTCCTAACAATGCCATAAATGCACTGCTTATGCTTCAATTCAACTATATATATTGTCACGAAAAGACAATTGAAGATCTACCCGGCGTCGGCGAGACAGACAGTTGTACAAGATAGCGTACACATAAACTCAAGCCGGCGTCCTCAGTCTCTGCTTCTTCTTCTTCAGCGCCCACGTCTTGCCGAGCGCGCGTTCCAGTCACTTCTTTCTCAGCGCTGGCGTGTGACACCTATCGGCATTATCTCCCCGCCAAAAGAAAAGCATCGACCCGATGCTTACTAAACTAGAATGCTTACTAAAAGAAAGTGGAAGTGTGGAAATCGTATGAGATCGGGTTGGCGCCGCCTTAACGCGAGAAATACGAGGCGAGTAACATGCACTATCTCTGAGTGGTGCTGCCGACGCCGAGGCGACGCGGCACCGTCGGGAATGACCTCATAGTTCACTTCACTAACGCGGCGTATCACTTTGTAGTGTGCAAAGTATCTACTAAGCAGCTTCTCAGACAACCCCTGGCGACGAATTGGAGTCCACACCTAGACTTGGTCACCTAGCTGGTACTCGACTTGCCGATGTCGAAGGTTGTAGCGTCGTGTGTTGTACTCTGCTGCGTCGTGGTGTGTATGCGCGCTAGTTAACGAGCTGCCTCTGCGTGCTGAGTAAGTTGCTCGTCGTAGGAAGTAATTGATGCGTCGGTGTCATACGGGAGAATTGCATCTAGCGTGGTCTGGACCTCGCGCCCGTATACAAGGCGGAACGGTGCGAAATGTGTTGTTTCCTGAATGGCGGTGTTGTACGCGAATGTAGCGTACGGCAGGACTTGATCCGATGTTTTATGCTGGACGCCTACATACATAGACAGCACGTCAGCAATGGTTTTGTTTAGCCGTTGCGTCAGTCCATTGGTGTGCGGACGATAGGATGCAGTGGCCTTGAGATGCTGCGTGCAGCTCAACTCGAATATGTCCTCTATCAGTTGGGCTGTAAAGGCAGTTTCTCTGTCGGTGTGACATGTGATAGGGCACCATGTCTTAGGACTATCTGTTCGATAAAGAACTGGACAACTTCGTAGGCCGTGGCACGTTGTACAGCTTTCGTCTCGGCGTAGCGTGTTAGACAGTCTGTGGCGATTATAATCCACTTCTTTCCGCTGGCTGACAAGGGAAAGGGCCCCAGAAGATCCATGCCGATATGATCAAACGGCGCGCTAGGTGGTGCGATGGGTTGGAGTAAACCCCCGGGCTTCAAATACGGTGATTTCCTGCGTTGAAATTCACGGCAGCTTTGCACGTTACGCTTCATCGTGGTAGAAAGTCTGGGCCAGTAGTACTTCCGGCGTACCTTTGCAAGAGTACGTGAAAATCCGAAGTGTCCAGACGTGGGCTCATCATGGCAGGCTAGGAGAATGTCATCACGGAGGGTGGCAGTTACGGCCAATAGATACTCTTTGTCGCTGGCACTCTAGTTTTTCTTGTAGAGGACACCCTTTCGGAGGCAGAATGTCGAGAGACTGCGACAAATGTGTCGTGGGATTGCAACATTCTTGCCTTCTAGGTGATTGATGAGAGGGCGTATTTCGTCCTCCTCGCGCTGCCGTGTGATCAGGTCGGATGCGGTGAGGGCCCAAAGGAATGCGCCGTCTTCGTCCATGTCCTTATGGCAAGTTTTGACGGGAGCGCGCGACAACGTGTCCGCATCTTCGTGTTTGCGGCCCGATTTGTAGACGATGGTAACATCGAACTCCTGCAGACGGAGACTCCATCGAGCAAGTCGCCCGGACTGGTCTCGTAAGTTGGCTAACCAACACAAGGAATGGTGATCTGTCGCCACCTTGAAAGGGCGACCCTAGAGATAAGGCTGAAATTTCATGATGGCCCACACAACCGCTAGACACACTTTCTCGGAAGTGGAGTAGTTGATCTTGGCGCGTGAAAGGGTGCGACTGGTGTAAGCGATCACTCGCTCGACGCCTTCCTGGTGTTGAACGAGAACAGCGCCAAGACCGATGTTGCTTGCGTCGGTATGCACCTCAGTGACAGCGTCCTCGTCAAAGTAAGCGAGAACGGGCGATTCCTGCACGCGCTGCCGTAACTCGGTGAAAGCTGCGTCCTGCTCATCCATCCAAACGAAGGGTGTGTCTTCTCGCGTGAGGCGTATGAGTGGTTCAGCGATCCGGGAGAAATTAGCGATGAAGCGACGATAGTAGGCACACAGACCGAGGAAGCGGCATACTGCTTTCTTGTAACGAGGAGTCAGAAAAGCAACAACAGCAGATGTTTTGTCTGGGTCAGGCTGGACACCGTCAGCGTTCACGACCCCATGCCCGAGAAACTTCAACTCTTCGTAACCGAAGTGACACTTTTCTGGCTTTAGTGTGAGATTGGCGCAGCGGAGCGCCTCAAGTACCGCCTCTAAACGCTTCAGATGTTCTTCGAAGATCGCCGCAAACACGACGACGTCATCTAAGTATACTAAACAACTCTGCCACTTCAGACCCGTCAGAACAGTGTCCACTATTCTCTGCAACGTGGCCGGTGCAGAACACAGGCCTAATGGAAGTATTTTAAATTCGTACAGTCCATCCGGGGTAACAAAGGCCGTTTTTTCGAGATCTCGTTCGTCAACTTCGATTTGCCAATATCCACTCTTCAAATCTATGAATGAAAAATACCTGGTTCGTCGGAGCCGATCTAACGAACCATCGATCCGCGGAAGCAGATAAACCTCTTTTTTGTGACGTTATTCAACTTTCTATAGTGAACACAGAACCGAAGCGTTCCGTCTTTCTTTTTGACAAGGACCACCGGCGATGACCAAGGGCTTTGGGATGGTTGTATGACGTCATCGTCAAGCATTTCTTTCACTTGTGCATTAATCACGTTGCGCTCTTTCACCGATACGCAATAAGGCAGTTGTCGTGTGGGACGAGAATCGTCACACGTGATTATTCGGTGTCTCGTGAGGGGCGTCTGGCGTACCTTAGAAGTAGATGCGAAGCCCTCCTTGAACCGAAGTAGCAACTCGCGCAGCGCTTTTTGCTTTTCTTCTGAAAGGTTTGAATTGATGTCGATATTGATGAGCGTCTGAGCTGGGTTGTCCTCTGTCATAGACGCAAAGCATTCAGCAACGACTGCTATGGGCTCAGCAAAAGCGATAGTAGTACGACGAAACAGGTGCCGATGTTCCTGGCTGAAGTTCGCCATGAGGAGCGCAGAATGTCCACCTCGAAGCATAATGAGACTGCGGGCTGCACATACAACATGAGTCAGCATAAGGGAGGAATTGCCCTCTGCAACAGCTTCGCCATCACGCAGATCGTCGCATACGACCGCTACCAGGAAAATTGCGCGTCGTGGTAAAGTTACATTGTCGGCGTAATCCCGAAGCGCGTTACGTCGCCAATTGTCGCGACTGTTCGCTGCTCTCTCTGTCGAAAAATAACTGTGCGCTCCCGGAGGTCTATAATGGCACCATACTCTCGCAGAAAGTCGACGCCCAAGATGAGGCCCCGAGGGCAGTCGCGGAGTATAAGGCATCTGGCTGGAAACGTATACCCACGAATTTGTACTCTGACCGTGCACATGCCCAACGGAGTTACGATATGCCCGCCAGCAGTACGAATTTGCGTTCCAGACCAAGGCGTGATAACTTTTCTAAGTTCCGTCGCTAGTTTTCCGCACAAGATCGAGTAGTCGGCACCCGTGTCCAAAAACGCACTAATGTGGCGGCCGTCGAGCACAACAGGTATGTCTAGCGAGAGTCTGTCGCTGAGTTCGGCTGCTGTCGTCATTGAACCATGCTCAATAGACCGTGCTTGCCTCAATGGGAGCGGACCCGCCCCCGAAGGTCTCTGTTCTTAGTTTTCCCGGCAAGGGCGTGGCGATCGTCCCTGCGCTGCCATTGGAGGGCTTCTAGGAGCTGGGGAAGATCGCCCTGGGGACTGCGAGCGCGACTGCCGCTGTGGGAGCAGTGGCATATCCTGTTGGTTCAGGTACTCTTCAATCGCCCTAGGCCTTTCGCCGTATCTGGGCCTAGGTGAATCCGCGGCAAAACCTTGCAGTCCGAGGCGGCGGTATGGGAACTCGCGGTCGGTATGGGAACTCGCGGTATATGTGACCGGCTTCTCCACAGTGATAGCACAGAGGCCTTCTGTCCGGGGTACGCCCGACGTCAGATTTCCTTTCGAGCGGGCGCCGATCTTTTATACGTTGGATCGGTTGCACTGATGGGAGCGGCGGGACGTATGACGCGGCGTAAGACGTGGCGGGGATGAAATGGATCGGAGCGCGGACAGGGACTCGCCCCAAAACTTCCAGATACGACGGCGCTGCAACTCTGTGCTGTCGCCGGCGACGCATTACTGCTTGGGGCGAGACTTTGAATCAGTTGCTGCACTTCCCTTCTCACGAGGGCAGCAATGGAACCCAGCATGCGCTGAGGCGGACAGCTGAGCAGTTGAAGCTCATCACGAACCACAGAGCGGATAAGGTCTCGCAGAACTTCCAGGTTTCCAAAGGCTACCGCGTACGTCAGTGAAGCAGCATTCGCGTGCCTGTCATACGTAGCTGAGCGCTGGTGCAAAGGTGAAGTAGCGTTCATTTGCCTTTCATAGAAAGCTGAGCGATGGTGCAGCACCTTCTCCATCGTGGTGGCTTCGGTTAAAAATTCACCCACGGTCTTCGGCGGGCTTCGAACCAGGCCAGCAAATAGCTGTTATTTAACTCCCCGCATGAAATGGCGCAGCTTCTTTTGCTCTGACTTGGTAGGGTCCACCCGACGGAACAGGCGCGTCATATCCTCTACGTACGACGTGACGATCTCATTCGGCAGATGAATGCGGGATTGGAGCGTCCGTTCGGCTCGTTTGCAGCGATCAGCATTGGTGTATGTATCCAGCAAGGCACGGCGGAACTCGAGCCACGATATGAGGAGCCCTTCTCGCTTCTCGTACCAAGCGCGAGCCCCGTCCTCCAAGCTGAAGTAGACATTTCTCAACTTCGCCGCGTCGCTCCATTCGTTTATCTCAGCAACGCGCTCAAACTGGATTAACCAGTCTTCTACATCCTCGAAGACATCCCTGTGGAACACTTTCGGCGCTCTGAGACTCTGCAGCAGGTACTGAGTTGCCATTGTGGCCGTACCTTGCATAATGGTCAATAGCGACGTATGTTCCTTCTATACTGGTCCGAGGGGGCGTCGACGTTGTTGCGGAGAGAGGATCAAGCTGCGGAGGTAATCCTCGGATTCTCCTGCTGGCCCAGTGAACAGGGGTGCCCACTAGTACAAGGCCGGTACTCCTGCTACCAGGAGGGGTTTGTGGCATCGGATGAACCGTACCCCGCACCTCCACAAGTTTTGTCACGAAAAGACAATTGAAGATCGACCTGGCGTCGGCGAGAGAGACAGTTGTACAAGATAGCGTGCACAAAAATTCAAGCCGGGATCCACAGCACCCACCGCTTGCCGAGCGCGCGTTCCAGTCACTTCTTTCTCAGCGCTGGCTCGTGATATCTAGTGGCAATATATATATATATATATATATATATATATATATATATATATATATATATATATATATATATATATATAATATGAACCACGTAGGAGCAAACGTGGTTGCGCCTACGTGTTTATGCCATGTAGTTTTTTTACTTCATCCGTTCTTTTATTTGGCGTCTTCGTTGTAATCATGTATAACCAACTCGCCTACCAGCACGTGCTCAGAAATTGCTTGTAAATGGTTAATCAGATGCATTGTAACTTCATTAGGCGAATCATGATAAGAAGAAAGAAAAAAATGGCTGTAGCTTAGCTAAGGTTAAGCCCAGGATGCGAAGCATACTAGCCTTTAGTTTAGTTGTTGAACCACTGTTTAGCCTGGTGAACTGCTGTAGCTTGGCTATATTTGGTTCGGCTAGAGGAAGAAACAACTCATGCGTTACTCTGCTTCGCCTTCAAGAGTGGAACGTGACAGCGTTCCCGTCGACCCGCCAAGGGGTGTAAGACAATGGGCTACGGCGCAGCGACTACGCACCCCGCATTGGGCGCGGTGAGCGTCGAGCAACGCAGCGTTCGGCGCGGCAACGAAATGTGCGCCTGAGCAAGCGACGCACGCCTGAGCCTTAGAAACAGCTCGTTTCTAAGGCAACACCGCATTCACTAGAGGCGCTTTTGTACCGCTTTGAAGCATCGTACTCGTGGCTCAGTGGTTGCGTCTCCGTCTCACACTCCGGAGACCCTGGTTCGATTCCCACCCAGCCCATCTTGCAAGAGTTGAGCCAAAGCCACCTAGAAACAAGCGCAGCTGCTTATATAGCGCCGCGACGGCGCGAGTTGGAGCCCCGTTTCTCCTCTGTCGTGACGTCACGGTGTCACGTGGTCAGCCTTGAAGGCGACGCCGCAAGCGACGGCGCGAGTTGGAGCCCCGTTTCTCCTCTGTCGTGACGTCACGGTGCCACGTGGTATGGCATGTGGTCAAAGCTCATTGAAGGCGACACCGCCGCGCCTGAGGAGCTGGGTTGAGCTCTAGTAATATGCTTCGCATAAAAACACTTTTATCCGTACTGCACTATCGATGACATCACTAGAAATCTCATTTGCCTACACGCCTGTATAAAAGTACCTTATTATTTGCAGAAGCATACCCCTATCCCAAAGCGGCTGTCTGACTCAAGCGCACTATAGTGACAGGCAAGCCTCGAGCTGCGACGTAACCAATGCAGCCTATGATATTTAATTAAGCCATGGACGAACGACTTGAGAAATTATTGTGACTGCCTTTTATTCGAAATTTTGTCTCCATATAAACCATCTCTTTGCATAAGACATACCTTGCGACGCTTCTGGAAGGGTCATCTAGCCTTCGAGATTGACTGGGTGTATTATGAGTGGCCCGTCGTAATTGCTGCCTTTATACAGTTTCAATTTGAGAAAGCTGAGTATGCCTTTTTTCTCATTATCTGCAGTAATGGCGGTGGCGTTGTGCTTCGCGGTCAAGATCACACTCCGCGCCTTTGGCTTCGGGGAGGATGGCGTCAAGCCCGGAAGTCTGGCGGCCCACATACAAAATTATTTACACCCTATGCCGGAAAATTCCATCTTTGCCCACCTTCAAAATCTGGGCGCCCATGGCCTAAGCTGGCGGGATCACTTCCTGGTGGCGGAATTTATATATTCTATATTGGTTTCGATCTTTTTCTAAATTTTTTTTATTTCATTAAATTCTCGTGCTGAAGTTATACAGCTCATGGCTCATATAAAAGAGAGAATACGTGAAAAGAGGGGACATATATTGTCGCCCTTTGTCACCTTCCAGCGGGCAAATATAATATATATATAATATATTTAAATACTTTCATTAGTTCCCCCCTCCCCATTAAAATGCTGGACAGTTGTGAGCGAACGCGGTAGGGGGCTGAATGATAAGCCCGTTTTAAGTGAAGCTCGTTAATTCACTTGTTGATGATAACTTTCCGACTGAGAATTCTTCATCTGTCATGCACTTCCTGCAGACGAATTTTTTAATAAGGCACATGTTTTTCCTGGACATTGAGGATTTCTTTTATTCTGTCTCACACAATAAATTGTTTCCTTGTGTCGGAAGTTTCATCTAGGAAAGCGGTGCTATTGCCTTCCAAAATGCTTCAGGCGTGTCCGTTGACGCGTTTTTATGTGTTCTGTAGTTTTATTTTAAATTCACATTCATCAATTTTAATGACGATTGTTATGTCTGATGACAATGCATTTATATTGGTACTTGTGTTGTTTCTGTGCTTCGCAAACTTTTTTTTCTGCTATAGATCGTTCTTTGCACCGGCATTTTAATGGGGAGGAGGTAATGAAGGTATTTAGATATGCTGATTTTTAAATTGTTTTGAAGCAACATACCATTGTCTCATATCAGCCCATTCGAGACAAAGCTTTAGTAACCTTCTGCTGTGTCGGGAAAGGAATGGTGTTCACTTACCAGTCACCTTCCCGCAATTGCTTCCGCCAAAGCACACGAAAGGCAACTACAAAAAGGAAAGTTTCACTTTCACTGCACTCAGTGTCTTTCTTGTGCCATGTTAATTCCCAACCAGATGAGTTGTAGTCAAGCCCTGATTTCATGTGACTCTAGTATTGCACACATACTAAATTGATAATCTTTTAAAGAAGTAATAAATACAGTGAAGCAAAATACTTCTTGCCGATACATGATACCAGTACCTAAATAGTTATACGAATGTTTACAAAGAAATGTATTTGTGTTCTATGTTTTGTTACCGCACTCCTTATAAGCTGCTCTTTGTAAACTTCAGTAGAACAATGTTTTCCTTAAGCTCATGCAAGTATTAGCATATATAGGGACAAAAGGGCATCAGCACTAACCAACTTTAACGTATACCAAAGTTGGTAATGAAAAATTATTGGAGGCTTTCATACGAAGTATGACATCTGCCGCTACGCATGTGCAGCAGGAAAATCGACTTTTCGTTATTCCCTTTTATGTTTAAGAACCTATGTCACAACTTACACAAGTGCAGCAGTAGAGCCTAAGCAAACCCTGCGTGCACATAATGCATTGCAGTCCGCTCATTTCCTTCACCTATTCTCAACGTTCGAGCGCCGTGCATCTCAATAGTTTGATTTTCAGAGTCAGAAAGGACCACTGTTTTGTGATACTAGTGGACCACCGTTAGCATACTATAACATGCATGCACTTAATAAACACGTGTGTCTGAAATAGTGCAACAAATATACGATTCTATTTCCTTTGTTCCACAGATCATGAGTGGGTTCCGCTGCATGTGCGTCTTAGGGGCCAATAGACTTGCACTGGTATGAAAATGCATGGATCCATATGCAACAACCACATATATCATTTCCATGACCGAATACAGCCAATAAATACCACTAACACTTCAGGTAAACTGCCCTCTAAACGGTTCCATGTAGTATAATAGCAGTAGAATTGAGTGTGTGGAGAACGTACTTTAGTGAAGATAAAGTGGCACGCAGAAAGGCTGTTTCCTGTCTCTAAGCAGACACTACCTTGCATAATGGCTTCTACATGCTTAAGAGAGCAGTAAAAAATGCAGTTTATTTCACAAGTACAAATATGATTCAGTATGGTTGCTACGAACATGAGTAATATAGTGGGTCCTTAGTAATTGCACCCTCTCTACAGAAAACTTAGAAATGTTGATTATGAATGCAAAAAAAAGTTGTCTTGGTTAAAATGATAGTTGAAATGGTTATAAATTGCGTACAGGGACCAATTATGTTTCTTTATAGCATCACTAAATGCAGTAAACTTTATGTTTAAATAACGCAAATAGTCTAGAGAAAAAACAGGCTGACTTGGACGTTACTTTAAGCCTGAAAGGATGGACAGGCGCTTTCACAATTCCCTCTTGAACATATCTTTCTAGTAATAAGTTATTCTAAAAGATTATTTTGCTTATATCATGGCTTCAAAAGGTTTATTAATGTGGAACACACAACCGGCCAACTTGCGCGCTTCGAAACGTGCGTACGAAATCTACGAAGAATAGTCTTCCGCGCGTTCCATTTCTGGTGCTGATTACGCTGCAAGAGGTTTCATATGCCTAATGAAGCAATTATGCCCTCACCTTCTCTGAAGCGTCCCGAGAACTTCCGCACAAACAAGATTGACCGTGTCACCTCGCGCACCCTCTGTTCACCTTATGCACTGCCGAAATCACCCCCCCCCCCCCCGCCACCTCTCATTCGTTGAGGCTTTTCTGGACCCTCCTTGGCAATGCCTTCAAGCTTTCAACTTTTTGTAAATAATTGCCTTCACAATGGCTACGATCATGTGGCTTGGAGACATCAGTCCTATCCAACCATCCCGAAATCTAAAATATCGCTTGACATAGCTCCAGCTGCTCCTAGCCTACTGAAGCTCTACCAAGCTAGTGAGCAGGCAAATTTTTCTTCCTAGGAGGGACCTGGAGACACTTTCAGAAGAAAGACTCGCATATCTCCACGCTTATATGAATTTGTATGAATTTACCGTATTATATGCGGCAAATTTACACTTTTCTATAACGAGCGATAGTACCAGGTAATCACTGAGCTTCGAGACAACCCATGCAGCCTATTATTCTCAATCAGCCACAAACGACCTCGATTGGGGTAAATATTATGAGCGCCTTTCGTTCATAATGGTGCCTCTAATCAAACACTATATTTGCATTAAACACACTCGGCAGAGGTTTCTAGAAAGGTAATCTCAACGTTGATTTAATATGACTGACACGAGGTGGGTGCACGCCTATCCTGTTCCTGTTCTGAACGATACGCAATAGAGACGCTTCTCACTTCACGTGCGCGGACATACTGCGCCAGGTCGTGCTGTCGGCCTCGGAGGCTGCGCCGAGCTGAAGGAACGCTACCCTGGTAGCACAGTCGTTGTGAGCCATCATGTCGTATAGCGGCGTGTTACAGCGGTCTCTGATACTGTTGTGGCACCCTTGATTTGCGGGAGCTGCGGCTCATGCGGATCGCGCCGATTGCGTACAACAGTCAACGCCAACGTAGCCGTCTAATAAACGCTTTTCCTCAACTCTGGGCATTCTCCTTGCGGCGCTCTGTCTCGCTCCCTGTGGAGACCGAACGAGCGTCCCCTTCGGGCACACACAACACACGCGGCTGAGTTGGTCGTCCCCCTGAGGGGCTCGGATCCTCGGACCCGTGCGAGGGTCTATGTGACAGTCTGTGGAGAATTCGCGTCAAGGAAAAACCACGTCTGCATGGAAGTGACGATGTTTTCATCCTTAATAAATTTGCTACTTTTTTAGAAGTCTTTCTTTTTCTTTTTTTCATGAATCGTTAGCATTTTCTTCATTGCCGTTCATTAGCATGCTGTTAGTCGTTAGCACTGACATGTGCTTCTGCAACGTAATTTTTAAATCGAAGATATTGTTGCCTGCTATCCCGGGTTGTTGCAAAAGTTGAATTTAAAATAAGCGGCTATGACTTTTCCTTTTGGTGGCGACACTCTTGCAGCAAGAAATTGGAGAGGGAAGGGAACTGGCACAAGGCAGGTTAAGATAGCGCCGGCAATGACATCGGCGCAGACAAATACTGCGACTGTCCAGTATGCGCCTATTGCGCGGTTGCTCCCCTTTTAACGTCTTCCGCTGCTGAAAACTTGCCCGATGGAGGGCTGCAGGTAGGCTGCTTGTAAGCTTGCGTCGGTGCTTTGTAAAGACTCTGCACTTCTAAGCGACGTGGAAGACGTCGGCCCGCTTTTCGATGTTGCACCTCAAACAGCGATCTCGCTCGTAAGTGCTTTTTGCCCTTGACTAACTGCCTCCGCTAAAGGCCGGCAGATCCCACGCCCTGTGGGTTCTGCCCGCATATGCGAAGCACTGTGCGAGGAGCCTGCCAAGTACACAAAGCGACCCTGAGAACACCAAGACGTACGCGGCTGTTTTATGACCTACTTGACCCACATGTCACGATATTCATGTCATGACCACTCATTCATATTCTTCATACCCACTTGTCAGACTATGCCAGTTTTAGTACATACTGAGTAAACGAAAGATGCAGTGGTGGCGTAGAGGTAGAGCATCCACCTCGCGTGCAAGTGGACCATGGCTCGAATCCCGGTGCCGCGCAATTTTCCACCGGATTAAAAAAAATCAGCGTGCTGATAAAATTGCATAATCAGGCCAGGAGTGCGGCCTGATCCCGGTGACCAGAGCCGGTAACGCATTCCCTCACCAGAGCAGGATTGGTCACCCTGGTGCAGTACTTGGCCACAACCTTCTATATGAATACCACAATCAAACCCCGGCCCTCAGTCCCCAACAGCTGCGAAGCAACTGACCACGGCGTCGGTCAGACCTGTGACGCAGGAGAGAGTGCTAAGAATCTCTGGTTCCAGACAGGCTGCCATTGGAATCTCAACCTGGCAATGTTTAACGCTAGAACTTTATCTAGTGGGGCGAGTCTAGCAGTGCTATTGGAGGAATTAGCGGGCAGTAAACGGGATATAATAGGGCTCAGTGTAGTTAGGAGGACAAATGAAGCATATACAGTGCTAAAAAGCGGGCCCATCCTGTGCTACCGAGGCTTAGCGGCGAGACGAGAACTAGGAGTCGAATTCCTGATTAATAAGGATATAGTTGGTAACATACAAGGATTCTAAAGCATTAGCGAGAGGGTGTGAGGTCTTCTTGAGGCACCTAATAAGTGGTAAAAATTGAAGGTCGTACAGGTCTACGCCTGTACATCCAGTCATAATGACGAGGAAGTCGAAAGCTTCTATGAAGACGTGGAATTGGGGATGGGTAAAGTCAAAACAAAATGCACTATACTGATGCGCGACTTCAATGCCACGGTATAGCAAGAAGCAGGCGGGAGACAAGTCACTGGGGGAATATGGCATAGGCTCTAAGGATAGCAGGGGAGATTTATTAGTAGAATTTGCATAACAGAATTATATGCGGATAATGAACCTTCTTGAGCAAGTGAGATAGACGAAAGTGGACGTGGAGGATCCCGAACGGCGAGACTACAAATCAAATAGACCTTATACTCTGTGCTGACCCTGGAATCATACAAGATGTGGACGCGCTTGGCAAGGTGCACTGCAGTGACCATAGGATGGTAAGAACTTGAATTATGCGAGGCTTGAGGAGGGAACGGAAGAAACTGGTACATAAGAAGCCGAGCAAGAAGTCAGCGGTAAGCGGGAAAATATATTAATTGCGGATCAAGCTACAGAATAGGCATTCGGCTTTAAATCGGGAAGAGGATCTTAGCGTTGAAAATATGAACGACAATCTTATGGGCATCATTAAGTAGTGTACAACAAAAGTCGGTGGTGGCTCCGTTAGACAGGATGCCAGTAAGCTATCGCAGGAGACAAAAAATCTGATCAAGAAACATCAATGTATGAAAGCCTCTAACCTTACAGCTAGAATAGAACTGGCAGAACTTTCCAAGGTAATTATCAACAAGCGTAGGGCAGCTGACACAAGGAAGTATAATATGGACAGAATTGAATATGCTCTCAGGAACGGAGGAAGCCTAAAAGCAGTGAAGAAACTAGGAATAGGCAAGAATCAGATGTATACGCTTAGAGGCAAAGCCAGCAATATCATTACTAATATGGATGAGGTAGTTCAAGTGGCTGAGGAGTTCTATAGAGAGTTATACAGTAGCAGTAGCACCCACGACGATAATCGAAGACAGAATAGTCAAGAGGACTTTGATATCCCACCAGTAACACCCGAAGAAGCAAAGAAAGCCTTGGGAGCTATGCAAAGGGGGTCGTAAGGCACAACAGGGGTGAGAAGACAGCGCGCGAAAAGATACTCGCCGTAAGCCCACCTAGACACTGCTGTCTGAGCAGATTTCTTTCAAGATAAAGCCCACGCGTCTGTGCGCTACTGAAGTACAACGCCCAGCTTCCCTCCCCTGTCCCGGTGTCATGCCCGCGACGCATAGTCCCTGGAAAACTTTCAGAGTACCGCAGTGGTGCGCGCTATGCCGGTAACAGTGGGTGGCAGCGGCCATATGCCTTCCAGACCACCGACGCGTTGCCAACGTCCATTAAATAAGGCACGGATTTCCGCCGTGCATTTCGCTTTCCGTTTAGCGAAACTGGATTATTTTTGTGTTTCTTCAAGCGGACAAAAGAAGATATCGAAAGTAATGGACGTACTGCGCGGAAAGTGATGAAACTGCATTCAATGCGCGGCGATGGCCTCGATGCTCGCGAACTCTCCGTCGCTTCATGGACGTAGTCTTGCGTGGAGTTCTATGTGCGGAGCTACAAAATACTTGCATGCGCTCGATGAATTCGCTTAATATGTCGTTCACTTGCCAACTGGGCCGTGACGTTGTGCTGCAGCTAGAAAACGCAGCTTGACAGCCAATGAAATGTGTAGTTTAGGTTGCCTTCACAGTGCTCTTTCACGTCCATTGAAAGTACGTAAGCAAGCAGATGTAAACATTCGTTATTGGTTGCCGGATGATCCGTACAATCGGAGCGAAGTGCACGCGGTAATCGTTATGTGGATTTCTAAATCGGCGCGTCATGCATCGGGGATAAAACGCTAGTAGTGGCAGCATGCCGGCAACTTCGCGTTTTGCGGCTAGTGACGTGTATGCGAATGCGTTCTTGTAACGTTGTCATTGGTTTGTCATATACGCTCTCTGAACGCAACGTTCCAGGTTGTAATATTAAGAGCTCTGTATTCACGCCAGACGCAAGCTTGTTTTCGTATACGGGTAGAAAAATTGTGTGCTTATCAAACGTATTTTTGTACCATTGATAACATCATACTTGTAGTGCACTTCCAGAACTTTTACTCTATTCTGGAATGCTATCTTGTTTCTTCTTGACGCTGCCAGTACAGCCCTTCTCGAAGCCCACCTATATTTTGCGATCTTACCTTTTTATTGCAGACCATTTAATCGAATCCGATGATTAACACGAAAATGTGCAGGTTACAAAGAATTCTCTGACTTGCATCGTGTTTTCAACAAAATTGGCCTCTTAAGACAAGCATAATATCACAAAATATATGTGGGGGCAAACAAGAGATATTTATTTCACAAAAGTAGATAGATGCCGACAGCGAGTGGGGCTATACTAATCCAGGTACAACCAAATTAGGAAGGCCTACTAAGCTTGAACAAAGGCATTCCCTCACCAGAACAGGAATTTGCCACCCTGGTGCAGTATTCGGCTAAAACCTCCCTAATGATATTTACAATTAATTCACGGCCCTCAGTCCCCAGCAGCTGCGGAGCAGTCTAAGGCGGTGGTCAGACCTGCAACGCAGCAGAGGGTGCTAAGAATGTCTGGGTGACGACAGGCCGCCAATGGAAACTGACCCTGTCAACCTTCAATTGCCTAACTCTATCAAGTGAGGTTAACTTAGCAGTACTGTTCAAGGTACTATCAGGCATTGTTTGGGATATCATCGGCCTTAGTCAGGTTAGAAGAAATGGTGAGGCTTATGCGTTGATGAACAACAGTCATGCCCTATGCTATAGAGGTCTGCCAGATAAGAAGTAATACGGAGTAGGATTCCTAATCGATAAGGACATAGCGGGCAATATTGACGAATTCTACAGCTTTAATGAGAAGGTAGCAGTAGTCGTAATCAAACCTAGTAAGTATAGATCATAGTTAGCACAAGCCTACGCTCCTACATCCAGCCAAGACGATGAGGAAGATGACGTCAATGCAAAAGTGGGGGAAAAGCAGGCGGGTGAACAGGCAATTGGCAACTACGGCATCGATTCTAGAAACGCTAGAGGAGAGGTGCTGGTAGAATTCGCAGGAAGGAATAAGCGGAGAATAATGAACACCTTTTTCAGGGAGCGTAGCAACAGAAATAATAATATAATAATATTTGGGGTTTTACGTGCCAAAACCACTTTCTGATTATGAGGCACGCCGTAGTGGAGGACTCCGGAAATTTTGACCACCTGGGGTTCTTTAACGTGCACCTAAATCTAAGTACACGAGTAGCAACAGAAAGTGGACCTGGAAAAGCCCTAATGGTAAAACAAAGAATGAAATGGATTTCATACTTTGTGCCGATCCCAGCATAGTGAAGGATGTAGAAGTGATAGGTAGGGTAAAGTGCAGTGATCATAGGTTGTTGAGGGCTAGGACTCGCTTCAGTTTGAAGAGAGAAAGAGTAAAATTGGTCAAGAAGACACAGGTCAACTTAGAGGCAGCAAGGGTAACAGCAGACAAATTTAGGCTGGTACTTGCAAACAAGTTTGCAGCCTTAGAACAGAGAGATGATGATGATGACATACAGCTAATGAATAAAACCATAACGAAGCTGGCTTCAGAGGCAGCAACCGAAGTGGGAGGCAAGGCACTAAGGCAAGCAGTAGGCAAGGAGACACTATCTATCCAATGCTATTCACTGGATGCTTGGAAGAAGTATTCAGTATATTGAACTGGGAAGGTTTGGGAGTAAGAATCGACAGCAAATACCTCAGCAACCCTCGCTTTGCCGATGACATTGTTCTATTCAGCAACACTGCAGACGAGGTACAACAAATGATTGAGGACTATAACAGAGAGTGTAAGAGTGGGGCTGAACAATAATATGCAGAAGACACAGATAATGATGAATAACCGGGTAAGGGAACAAGAATTCAGGATCGTCAGTAGCCTATATAGAATCTGTGAAGGAGTACGTTTACCTAGGTTAACTAATCACTGGGAACCATAACCATGAGAAGGAAGTTCACAGAATAAAAATAGGTAGGATTGCATGCGGCAGACATAGTGAGCTCCTGACTGGAAGCTTACTGTGATCACGGAAAAGGAAGCTATAAAATCAGTGCATTTTACCGGTGCTGACATATGGGGCAGTGACTTGGAGACTGACAAAGAAACTTGAGAACAAATTAAGGACTGCGCAAAGAGCGATGGAACGAAGAATGCTGAGCAAAACCTTAAGAGAGAGAAAGAGAGCGATTTGGATCAGAGAGCAAACGGGTATGGGCGATATTCTAATAGAAATTAAGAGAAAAAAATAGCGCTGAGCAGGTCATGTGAAGCGCAGACTAGATAACTGTTGGCTCATTAGGGTGAGAGAATGGGTACCAAGAGAAGGAAAGCGCAGTAGAGGACGACAAAAGACTAGGTGTTGCCACGAAATCAGGAAATTTGCAGGTGCTATTTGGAATCGGCTGGCGCAGAAGAGGAGTAATGGGAGTAATGGGAGATCGCGGGGAGAGTCCTTCGTCCTTCAGTGGACATAAAATAGGCTGATGATGATGATGATGATGACGTGATGGTGGTGATGATGATGATCACAGTTTATTTCTAGTGAACCAGATGTAGATGGAACGCACGCATGCGCAACCTAACATTAATAAAAGCGGTCTCTAAAATTCCGCAAGACATAACGTTCCACCATAAGGAAGATAATGAGTTCAATGCATGTATGATGCACCCAGGAAGTGTATTTCTTTGGTGGTTAGCGCTACTGATGCGTCAGCTATGCATTAGCCATCCCATTTCCAAATCTGGCATGCCTCCGCTTCCAGGCAGGCTTTCTCGTCTTTGTTCCTCCAATAAACGCATGTAGAAAAAAATGGAATAGCAGGCCGCTGTGTGTGTTTGTGCTCTTGAACTTCAGATAGATAGCAAATAAGTTGGTATGTCCAGTGAATTATTGCAGCGCATTGAGAATGCGTACGTCTTTTTTTTATCGCACCGCCAGACGTCTGGCTCTTAAGTCCGTCTGAGCGCCCCAGGAAAAACAAGCAAGCAGAGAAAAGCAACTAGAAGGGAGCGATAAAGGTGATCTTTAAAAAAAAAAACGCAAGAACTAGGCAGTGGACTGTACCTGCGGTTGATGAGAACAGTTAAGTTGGCTGCGCTGGCAAGGCATGTTTCCTTTTTTTTCTTCATAACACCCGGTAAAAGCAGCGGATTCAATTTGACGGCCCAATTTGCGAAGTTCATTATGAACTTCTTTAAACATGACTTCGACAACGGTAATGCGATGAGACATCGCGATTGCATCCTTTTGTTTAGTATTGCTGCCAGGTACGCGCGTCCAAGCAGCCCATTTGCGCGCAGCGCGGCCTGGTTTCGCGAGAAAGGCAAAGAGAGGAGAACTGGCCCGACATGATGGCGGGGCAACACCAACTTCCGGTTTCACTTGGCTTCACAAAGAGTAATGTCAGGGCCGCTCTTCAGTTTCTTTCCTTCCTCCATGACTTTGCTTAACAAAGAGTGACGTCAGGGCCCCTTCTCAGATTTTCCTTCCTCCATGACCGAGAACGGGAGTTATCGCCTGGCGCCGTTGCCAGGAGTGACACCACGGCGTCCAGCAGGCGTGTAGGCCGATAGTGCGGCGCTGCGATTGTCATATGTTGCACCCTCTGGATACTGCAAACACGCTTCCCGGTCAACGTTACGGTTACTTAAGCTGCAGTTGCCGGGAAGCATGAAAAACAGTAAGGGTCATGGAACGCTATAGCATTACACTCATGCGACCCCGTCGGTGCATGCTGCTTTCGTGACTCTATCTTCGTGACTGCATCTCGCAACTATGTTGCAGCTGTACCGAAGGTACGAGGCGGAGACAGGCAATATCGTTTTGCAGCTGGGTATAGCTCCGGGAGTAACAGGCTGATTATTGGCTCTACTAGAGAGTTTTATTTTTGCTCGCTACATAATATGGTACAGCGATATGTGACGTGTCATTGCCATGGCACATACCCGTCGTATACACAGAATTAATGTAGCAGCTAGTTACCGCCGGTCACCGTAATAGTCACTCTAACCGTGATAAACTATAGCAACATAGCAGCGCCCTTATAGCGCCGACTACCCGCTTCGACCTCCGCCCTATCAGCAAGCAACAAGTGGCAAAATCCCCGTATTCGGAAATGCACTATAAGTTGAAGCGCAAGCATGATTTGATCTAAAGGACATCTGCCATGAGCGTGCCATAGGAAATGCTATGAGCGTCGTGGGCACCTTCACGCCAGGCGTCACTTACATCACGTAATGCGCGGGCTTCAAGTTAAGATGCATTTCTGAATACGGGGCTAAGTCTCATCTCAAGCTGAGGTCAATGCATTAGGTATGTTTTCCGGTAATTGTTGAGATTGGCTGCTTGTTTTCACGCTGCTAAGACTACAGACACGGCGCCGATCAGCAAAACTGGTTTGATTTCTGGTTAGCAGATGGCGCCACACCATTAACACTGGTGATGCGTTCACGATGCGCAACGCTATAAAAGCATAATTGTTCGCCGCATCATTAATTTACTCCGGCGCTCTAGTACGGTATGGACGCGACGACGGTAGCGATCAAACGCCAAGCAGACGCTGAGCAGACGCTTTGCCACAGGTGAACATTTATGAGGTCTTTCGCCCTTACTACTTGCTAATGAGGCTGCAAAGTAACTTCAGGGAGAACGTACAGCTGAAGTGAAGTTCCGCTGTCGCATCCATGTAAACGAAGCTTATGCTTAAGGCGTCAATAATTTTGTTCATCAAACCAGCAACCATATAACATGCACCGACAGGATGGAAAGCAGACGCTAAGCAGACAACAACGCGGCGCGGATGAACACATATCGACGGGAATTCATCCGTCCTATTGGTTCGGAACTCGTACAGGTTCCACAGTGCTGCAGTGAAGTACTGAGATAGGGTATAGAAACATTGGGCTTCCACGTCATTCCGGTTGTGGCCGCGCCTTCCTGTCAGAACTGCGCCGAGTACAGTGGTGAGCAGCCTTGTCTAGAGCGCGCCGACGGTGCTCTGCGGAGTAAGTCAGCGCCACCTAACGTTGCGCTCTGGGTTTGAGTTATGCGTCCCGCGCGCATGCGCGGCAGAAACAGAGGCATGCCTGCTCATCGCTTCCTTGTCCAGCCACCGCCTTGCGAGTTCGTCTCGTGCCGCCAGGGGCGCGCTGCCTGCAATTGTGAGGCTGTGACGGCGGCGAGGGCGTCGCCATGCCGCCGTGTTTCACGAGTGTAACGAGACGGCCAGGCAAGCAAGCGCGAGTGATAGCAGATCACCGCGCATTTCTGCGCAGGCACCACTCGCCGCGGCCATAATGTCTTTCGGCATGTATCTGCACTGGGTATTTAGCTGAGGGCGACAGCCGACGAAAATAGACACCAAACAACCATATAGGCCCAATTCTCGCACTCTTAGCCTGGTCTGCGCCTGAAACGCGCGATCGCCCGCTATCACTTGGACTTGCTTCAGAAACGCGCGATCACCCGATATGACTTGCACTTGCCGCCTCGTGATTCGCGCGAACCGTGTTGGTTTTCCGGCCGCTATTACATATCATTCAGCGCGGCCCTGGCGGACTGAAGCGCAAGCACTGAGCCCGAGAACCCACGAGCAAGCACCGCTTTATTTTGGCCGCGCATGCGCACGAGACGCATAGCTCAAACCCAGAGCGTAACGTTAGGTGGCGCTGATTTGCTCCGCAGAGCACCGTCGCCGCGCTCTAGACAAGGCTGCTCACCACTGTACAGTAGCTTGTCGCACGCCACTACCTTTTTACGGCGTGAGCTTTGTGGCTTTCTGTAAGTACTTAGTCTAATTAAGTAGACAACTTGATAACATATTCTGTCACCATCTCCCTAGATGGACTGTATGTCGAATTATATATATATATATATATATATATATATATATATATATATATATATATATATATATATATTGATCTTCCCGGAGCATTACCTCCGGCAACGAAAAAATATCACTACGCTATTTTACTTTCTTTCCATCACTTTACATCATTACATTCATTATTTTTCCTGCTTCAATATAATGCCAAGATGTATTTATTGTGGGATGGATCGAAGGCCTATAATGGTGAATAGGAAGTGGAGGGGGGAGGCGCATTCAGAGCAGTCCTAGGAGCTGTGCGTCCTTGGCGAAAGCCAAGAGCGGGTCCAGAATGACCCTGTCGGAATCCATCGAGCCAGTTGCCGGGCTAATCCACCGCTCGTTGGACGGCACTCGCACCGCCCTCAGGTGGTGGTCCCGCTGCTTAGCGTGTCGCTGGCACTCCCAAAAAAAATGGGCTGCGGATGGCCGCATGGCCATGTTACAGTCAGGGAAACTGTGTGTGGAAACTAGGGTGCTTCTTGTTCCGCGGAGGCTGAGCAAGGGCCAGGTTCCTGCGATGGAAGGGAGTTCGGAGACGGAGGGTGTCCTAGCGTGGCTGGTACAACCGCCACCGCTCCTGCACAACCGGTGTGCGGACGAAGCTAGAACGGAGCCTATGCAGCAGCACCTGCCCCGACCTGGGAAGACCCGCGGGAAGTGGGTCTGGGTCGGAGGGCACACGCGCGCGGAGTTGCCATTTGCGTCGGTTGGCTTTCTGCTTCATAAAAATGGAAAAATGAAATATTTCCCTCTCCCTCCGCTCCCCCTCCTCCAACCAAAGCATTATAACTTGTCCTCAAATTTAGACTCAGTTTGCCATATATTTCCAATTTCCACTTATTTATGAGTTCCTTCATTTCTTTACCGTACGTTGCCTTATTTTGCTTATTCTTTTCCGTTACATTTGGACCTTCTTGCTCTCGTAATGCGCACTGATCTCGACAATTAGAGGGAATCAGTGACAACAACATTAAATTTTGAGCTTACTACCGATATGCGATCAGTAGCATTCTTGGCTGCGATCATCATCATCATTAAAAAGAGAAGATCAGGAGCCTCGTGGGCGCGTGCCCTCGCGGGCGAAAGAAAATTCAACGGTTTGCAGGCTACGCACCGGTCACCGGGCACCGCTAGCCTTTGGCCCCCTTCCGTCAACGTAAGTCCAACGCCACTTATTTCCCACCCTCTTGTTTGTAGTAAAGTCCCTAGATATTCAGCTCTTGTTTAAGTAGCGCCATGTCCTCTCACACGCAGCCGGCGTCAGCCGCCGTGTTCTTCCTAACTTCCTGAATCGGCGCGCCCGCTTAGATAGCACTCAACCGTCAACGGCCGCTGATGTACCGCATGAGTGAAATATAAGTTTCAGTCAGGGTGCCAGGCAGACAAATACGAACCCAAAAGCGGTTCAGTACTGCGATGGTGAAGGCGAACACGAAATTTGTCGCCACAATTGTGACCCGTACTTGATGGCCCTCTTCGATTTTCGGAGTTTCGGCAGCCCGCTGGCAGCCAGACGACAGCCATCTAGTTCCGGTCTTGATAGGAAGTCACGTGGGCTGGGATCCCAAAACCACCCGAAGCTGCCTGAAGTTGGCAAAATCGAGCGCCGTGACAGTTGGCCAAATGTAAACCTGTTACCAGCGTGGCAGGGCCCGGCGAGGCAGGCGTGCACTCGGCGTGGTCAGCTCATTTATGCGTTGCCAGCTTGAAAATGCAGATTTGCATTTAGGGATACAATCACTTTCGCGAGGTTTCGCGCGAATCGGCACAGGATGCGCACTGGGCCAACCTCTCCTTGCACAGCGCAACGGACGGCCTCCGAAGCGTGCGATGCCAACACGCGAAATCGCGCGTAAGCGATTGTCTCCCCGAAAGCGATTGCTCCAGAATCCCTGCTCGCAGCGATCACGTCGCCCACCACCGACATTAATGAATTTGCGTCAAGTCATCACTTGATAGGACACAAAAAGAAAGATATCGGTACGTCATTATACGCATAAAATTTCGTGCCGACCCGCTTTGGCTTCGATTTCAGAACGTTTGTTTTGACTGATGGTGCTTCTCATTTTGACCCTATGGAGCTGGGGACGAGCTGCCGCATGAACATGCACGCCGCCTCTGTGACCAGACTGACAGGATTTTACTTGATCTATCTAAGGCATTTGATTGTGTATGCCATAACAATTTAATCACTAAAGTTGAAAGTGTTGTTGGGAAAGGGCTCCTTTCAATCTGGATAAAAGAATTTCTAGCCAATCTTTCACAATTTGTATTCTATGAAAAAATGATATCTACCACTGTAACACTGTCGCCGTTACTTCCGGAGTTCACCAATGCTAAGTTCTTGGGCCATTACTCTTCCTAATCTGTATTAATGATATCACAGCTAACATTGGTTGTAATATAACACCGTTCGCAGACGATTGCGTTATTTAAAGCGAAATCACTAATTATAGCAACCAAATCGCATTTAGTACATCCCTCAGCACTCTAGCTATTTGGTGCTCTAATTGGAAGGTGTCAATTAACTTAAAAACGACTCTGGCCATGACCATAACAAGGAAAACAAGACCATCTAACTTTCCATGTGAGATTAACGGCACACCACTAACTACAGTTGAACAACATTAATACCTGGGAGTTGCATTAACCCTTAGACCTCAGGTGCGATAAACATATTTCGAATATCACCGCAGGAGCATTAGGCAAATTATTCTTCCTGAAAGGAAGCCTTGCGCTCTATACGACATCAACGAAGCTACTGGCCTACACAACGTTCGTTAGCCCAGTTCTAGAATATGCAAACACAGTCTGGTTTCCTCATACACCATCATCATCATCAGCAGCAGCAGCAGCAGCAGCAGCAGCAGCCTGGTTACGCCCACTGCAGGGCAAAGGCCTCTTCCATACTTCTCCTCATACAACGACTAACATAACAAAATTAGAGGCAGTACAAAGAAAGGCTATAAGGTTCATTCACAACAAATATAAATGCGCTGACTTACCGACTAATCTTCTAACGCAGTCTGGATTGCAAACGCTATCTACCAGAGCAAAACCCGCTCGCCTGAAGTTCTTGTTGCAGCTTCTAAAAAATAACTATAAGATATATGTGTCCAGGTACATTTCATTTTATGACGCTCATAAAACACGTAACAAACATGTGTACACTTTAACAGAATACATATGCAACAACGACACGTTTAAGAATTCATTCTTCGCCCTTACAGTAGCTGAATGGAACCGACTTGATCCTGCTATAACCGCCATTGAATCATTGTCAGAATTTACCTCACAAGTGGAAGCTGTAGTGCGTAAATAAAATCATTTATCATCGCATCATCGTCACAAATTTTGCATTGTGTTTCTTTCGATGTCCCATTTTTCTTTGTCCTTTTTTTGTTGGTTGTCGTTATATGGACGTAAGCTACGCTCTGTTCCGAAAATTAATTTTCATTACTGTACTACTTCTAGTTCTAAGATGATAATTGTAATTACCATTTTCCTGCTAATTGCTTGCCTAGATTTTTTTTCAATTATTTCTTCTCACTCTCATATAGTATATGCATTAAGCTCATCTCATCACACAACTTCAATACTTCTTGACGTGCTAAATATCTTTCACTATGCGCCTACTTCATGTATAACTGGTTAATTACAGGTACTTCACTGCTATTTTCATGTAAATTAAGTGTCATGTGAAAAATGCGTTCTTGTTCCTATACTCAGCTTCCTTCTAATATTGCCATCCTTGGGCAATTGTTTTATTTTTATTTTCCTATTTTTATTTAGCTGTTCTGCCCTGATGCGTACTGGTATACTTGTATACTGCGTCACCCAACCGCCACGCTCTCAAATGAGAGTAGCAGTATTGTAAATAAATAAAAATAAAAATATTTGCCTTTATTGTCCCTTTAAATGAAGTAAAACTTGGGCTTGAAGTTAATTCATTTCTTTATTTATTCAGAATACCCCGAAAGGCCCTCTCGCAGGAGGGTATTACATAGGGGGGTTAGGATGCATTTCTGAATACGACGGTTTATCTGGTCACCCGCGCTTGCCAACGGTGACGGGAATCCTCCTAAATATTCTTCTAAATATTCTTCCCCCGTGAGACATGCTACTGCGGAGGGTTTCCTGTAGGTCTCGTACCACACTTCATTGGGAAGCGACGTCCTCCAACGCCACTGCCGGCGCTCTTATTCACGCGAACGTGGTGAGGGTTGTGAAGCATCTGGTTGCTGCCAGCGTTGTCGGGATTGGGAGGTCAATCTCGCTGTTCGTAACCAGTTGTCAAAATTGGAATCGGGCATGAATTAGATGGTAGCTGGCCCATGCTGTGGTCCAACTTATCCACGCTGAGTACGTTGTTGGAGGGAAGGACTGCTTCTCATGGAGAACGAGGAATATGGGTTTATTTACAGTATCTACATAAGAAAATTGTAGTTCATCAGTCTAGCATGACTGCGAGAGAAAAGTTAACTCAGCAGCCGCACAACAGCGGTTTTTAAACACTCGGTCCTCCCTCGATCCCTAGGTGAGAGAACCGTTCGAACAATCACCGTAGACGAGCCGTCTTTGAGCGGCAGGGCACACACACTTCCGCACCGGTTTCAGGGATCCCACCGAGGTCAGACGATCTTCGCAGAATTCGGGGCTTACGTCAGGAACGGCATGTGGGACGGGGCCTCCAAATACGTTCCCTCGGGAACTCCCTTGCTCACGGCAGACCGGGTCGGCGGTGGCGTGTTCAGTCACAAAGCCTGGTTCGTCGAACTCATCTCGGCAATCCCGCGACGGAGAGTCGAGGATGCGGCGTATTGTGCTCCGCACACAGTAGACTTAGTGACGCCGTTTGGCTAGAGGGTGATGGTGGCTTTCCAGGAAAAGTCGACGCCGCTCTTGCACCTGGCTGGCAAAACTCGCACCTCAGCAGGCCGTTCTTAACAGCGTGCAGTTCCTTTCGCACAGCAAGAGGTGGCCTGCGTACTGCATGGTGCCAACGAGTTCTAGGAGTTCAAGCGCAACGCTACACTTTTGTATTTCTGTCAATGATTCGCCTTTAGTGCAAAACTGCCAAATTTCGTCAATCATTCTAGCATATGCGGAGAAGTGACCATGTGCCTGAAAAGATATGTACAAAAAAGGTTGGTGCACGCGTGCTTGACTTTTTAGAAAGGTAGTAGTTCCCCCGTTTATGATTAGTCGCGAATAAGCTGTTTTGTTGTTTCGCCTTGTTTTCCGTCTTTTGTACTGCGCTATCTTATTGAAAATCCTGCACTAACTGAACTGTGCTTCAACAATTATGTTCTTAGCACACTTCGCTATGACGCATGAAGGTTGTAATTAATTTTACTAAACAATTTGTTCAGACGGCTCTCGACGCAAGGAAGGAAGCCAGGTAGCAGTAACCAAGAAAGGCCTTGCTGTGGCCATTTGGAGCAAGCAGCGTCACGTGGTCCTGAGCTGCCCGTTGCTCGACATTAGTAGCATTTCAAGATGCTCCATGATTTGACAGCCTGCCGTTGCGCTCTATTTGATTGCAGTTTGAGGAATCAGTGGTCCATTCCAAGCTGAACTGGTTCTTTTCTCTGGATGCGTGTAAAACGCCCAGAAGCGTTCCAACTAAACCACCATTACAGGCCGCCACTGGAATATGAACCAGGCAGCGCTTAACGCTAGAACGTTATCTAGTGAGGCGAGTCTAGCAGCGCTATTGGAGGAATTAGAGGACATTAAATGGGATATAATAGGGCTCAGTGAAGTTAGGAGGCCAAAAGAAGCATATACAGTGCTAAAAAGCGGGCACGTCCTGTGCTACCGGGGCTTAGCGGAAAGAAGAGAACTAGGAGTCGGATTCCTGATTAATAAGAATACAGCTTGCAACATACAGGAATTCTGTAGCATTAACGAGAGGGTGGCAGGTCTTGTTGTGAAACTTAATAAGAGGTACAAATTGAAGGTGTTAGAAGCCTATGCCCCTACATGCAGTCATGATGACCAGGAAGTCGAAAGCTTTTATGAAGACGTGGAATTGCGATGGGTAAAGTCAAAACAATATGCACTATACTGATGCGCGACTTCAATGCCACGGTATAGCAAGAAGCAGGCTGGAGACAAGGCAGTGGGGGAATATGGCATAGGCACTAGGAATAGCAGGGGAGAGTTATTAGTAGACTTTGCGGAACAGAATAATATGCGGATAATGATTACCTTCTTCCGCAAGCGGGACAGCCGAAAGTGGACGTGGAGGAGCCCGTACGGCGAGACTAGAAATGAAATAGACTTCATATTCTGCGCTAGCCCTCGCATCATACAAGATGTGGACGTGCTCGGCAAGGTGCGCTGCAGTGACCACAGGATGGTAAGAACTCGAATAAGCCAAGACCTGAGGAGGGAACGGAAGAAACTGGTACATAAGAAGCCGATCAATGAGTTAGCGTATAAGAGGGAAAATAGTGGAATTCCAGATCAAGCTACAGAATAGGCATTCCGCTTTAATTCAGGAAGGGGACCTTAGTGTTGAAGCAATGAACGACAATGTTGTGGGCATCATTAAGGAGTGTGCATTGGAATTCGGTGGTAACTCCGTTAGGCAGGATACTAGTAAACTATCGCAGGAGACGAAAGATCTGAACAAGAAACGCCAATGTATGAAAGCCTCTAACCCTACAGCTAGAATAGAACTGGCAGAACTTTCGAAGTTAATCAACAAGCGTAAGACAGCTGACATAAGGAAGTATAATATGGATAGAATTGAACATGCTCTCAGGAACGGAGGAAGCCTAAAAACAGTCAAGAAGAAACTAGGAATTGGCAAGAATCAGATGTATGCGTTAAGAGACAAAGCCGGCAATATCATTACTAATATGGATGAGATAGTTCAAGTGGCTGAGGTGTTCTATAGAGATTTATACAGCACCAGTGGCACCCACGAAGATAATGGAAGAGAAAATAGTCTAGAGGTATTCGAAATCCCACAGGTAACGCCGGAAGAAGTAAAGAAAGCCTTGGGAGATATGCATAGGGGGAAGGCAGCTGGGGAGGATCAGGTAACAGCAGATTTGTTGAACGATGGTGGGCAGATTGCTCTAGAGAAACTCGCCACCCTGTATACGCAATGCCTCATGACCTCGAGCGTACCGTAATCTTGGAAGAACGCTAACATAATCCTAATCCATAAGTAAGGGGACGCCAAGGACTTGAAAAATTATAGACCGATCAGCTTACTGTCCATAGCCTACAAACTATTTACTAAGGTAATCGCAAATAGAATCAGGAACACCTTAGACTTCTGTCAAGCAAAGCACCAAGCCGGATACCGTAAAGGCTACTCAACCATTGACTATATTAACACTATCAATCAAGTGATAGAGAAATGTGCGGAATATAACCAACCATTATATATAGCTTTCATTGATTACGAGAAAGCATTTGATTCTGTCGAAGCCGCAGCAGTCATGGAGGCATTGCGGAATCAGGGTGTAGACGAGCCGTATGTAAAAATAATGAAAGATATCTATAGCGGCTTCACAGCCGTCGTAGTCCTCCATAAAGAAAGCAACAAAATCCCAATAAAGAAAGGCGTCAGGCAGGGAGATACGATCTCTAATGCTATTCACAGCCTGTTTACAGGAGGTATTCAGAGACCTGGATTGGGAAGAATTGGGGATAAAAGTTAATGCAGAATACCTTAGTAACTTGCGATTCGCTGATGATATTGCCTTGCTTAGTAACTCAGGAGATCAATTGCAATGCATGCTCACTGACCTGGAGTGGCAAAGCAGAAGAGTGGGTCTAAAAATTAATCTGCAGAATAAAAGTAATGTTTAACAGTCTCGGAAGAGAACAGCAATTTACAATAGGTAGCGAGGCACTGGAAGTGGTAAGGGAATACCTCTCCTTAGGGCAGGTAGTGACGGCAAATCCGGATCATGAGATGGAAATAATCAGAAGGATAAGAATGGGCTGGGGTGCGTTTGGCAGGCTTTCTCACACCATGAACAGCAGGTTGCCATTATCCCTAAAGAGAAAAGTGTATAATACCTGTGTCTTACCAGTACTCACCTACGGGGCAGAAACCTGGAGGCTTACGAAAAGGGTTCTACTCAAATTGAGGACGACGCAACGAGCTATGGAAAGAAGAATGATAGGTGTAACGTTAAGGAATAAGAAAAGAGCAGATTGGGTGAGGGAACAAACGCGAGTTAATCACATCTTAGTTGAAATCAAGAAAAAGAAATGGGCATGGGCAGGACATGTAAGGTGGCGGATGAGATTAAGAAGTTTGCAGGGACGGCATGGCCACAATTAGTACATGACCGGGGTTGTTGGAGAAGTAAGGGAGAGGCCTTTGCCCTGCAGTGGTCGTAACAAGGCTGATGATGATGATGATGACCAATTTGAATGGAATTTGTTGTTTACAACCAAGACCGTCTGAGTTTTGGAAGGATCAACATTTTTTGTTTATTCTGGCACATTTTGGGAAAGTTATACGAATGTAATCCTTGAAATAGCAATGCACCATCTCTATTGGCGTATGTTGTTAGGAATGGCCTGCCGAGGTGGCAACATGCAAGTTTTCGCAGCCAGCTGCAGCTGCGAGCGTGGCGAGCTTCACCGAAGATACCATCGAAGCCTTCAACACCCGCCGCGGTGACTCGTTTTGTAGGAACCAGTAACGACAGAACTAATCAACCATGAACTTACCTCAGAGAACTGTGGGCTACGGCGGCGTCAATCCACCGGGCGCCTCGTTCGAAGATGCCTCGTGGTGCCTTTTCACGGGCCTTTGGACACGCCAGACAATGGGCAGCGGCGGAGGTCACTGTGCGAGGTCAGCTCTGGAAGTAAGAGGCGCCGGCTGGGCCCCGGCGTGACCACCTGGCTACGGGGACGCGAGACAATGGACACCGCGTCGACTGCGTTGACATTGGACGCTGCGAATCGGCAGTTATACTGCGTACATCATCATCATCATCATCATCATCATCATCAGCCTGGTTACGCCCACTGCAGGGCAAAGGCCTCTCCCCTATTTTTCCAACAACCCCGGTCATGTACTAATTGTGGCCATGCCGTCCCTGCAAACTTCTTAATCTAATCCGCCCACCTAACTTTCTGCCGCCCCCTGCTACGCTTCCCTTCCCTTGGAATCCAGTCCGTAACCCTTAATGACCATCGGTTATCTTCCCTCCTCATTACATGTCCTGCCCATGCCCATGTCTTTTTCTTGATTTCAACTAAGATGTGATTAACTCGCGTTTGTTCCGTCACCAAATCTGCTCTTTTCTTATCCCTTAACGTTACACCTATCATTCTTCTTTCCATAGCTCGTTGCGTCGTCCTCAATTTGAATAGAACCGTTTTCGTAAGCCTCCAGGTTTCTGCCCCGTAGGTGAGTACTGGTAAGACACAGCTATTATACACTTTTCTCTTGAGGGATAATGGCAACCTGCTGCTCATGATCTGAGAGTGCCTGCCAAACACCGAACGCGTTTGGCGTACGTTTGTGTAAACATGTTTGTGCGTACGTGTGTGTGTAAACTGTTCCGCAGAGAGGCGGCTTGTTGACAATTACCGGACGAACGTTTTGCTTCATCTAGGGATCTAGGGACACGGAGTCTTTATAAGCGGCCGTTGTCGGCTGCTAAAGAGTGCTCGATTGCTCGTGTTCGTGCTCGTCTGTGCTCGTCAATGTACTCTTGAGCTTTGTGATCGTTTGCTGTGTGCTTCGTCTTGCGGGTTCCATTTGGGAGTCACGCTAGACTGTGTAAATGTATCACTTGTTTGAAATGTAAATACTGTAAATACACCCAGTACGTCGAGTTCCTCTCAAGTTCATCTCTACGACCTTCGACGCTTACAAATGTTGGCAGCGGCGAGATCGTCCGACAGCTTCTACAAATGGCAACAGCGGTAGGATCGTCCGACAAATGTTACAGTGTATTCAAAGATTGTCGTATGTATTGAATACGGCACTAAAGTTTTTCTTCTGTCACTGAATTTGCTCATAGCTTGGATTACATTCTTTACAATGGTATCCATCGCAATTTTCAGAATAGTAGCCAACAAACAAATATCATGAAACAGAACACTGGCAACGCATGTCTATTATGGTAAATCTCCTCAGATTGAAGTATTAAAAATGCGAAACAATAACAGAAGATTGGCCACGCAAGAGGCCGTGTTTCTACCAGAAAGCTCGCCTTCGTGCATACCGTTCGCCGCCAACGTTTCCCTGTAAAGAATCGGGTTACATAAGCTGCAGTTGCCGGGAAGCGGGAGAAGCGGTCGGGGATGTTTGAATCCTATGTGCGTCCACTCTTAAAGGCAAAGCTCAAGCGCCCTCAAATTCTTTATGTTTGGCGTAAGGCTCGAATTACATCCGCATGCAATGGCGTAAAGCATTTGTATGCAGAGTGCCGCAACAGTCACGGTCACTAAACAGTTGTATAGGTTCTGATTCAGTTTCATAACTGGCGAGGTAATCTTCGTATGTTCTGAAGTAGACTTGAGGTGTGGCGCTTTTAGTTAAGCGTAGCATTTCGAAACATGATAAATCCACCTGTTGGCGATACTGATGCTCTTTTGCAGGTCATGTCCGTGTCCAGCCTGATTAAAGTGGTAGTCGGCTGCGAGACGACGACCACTAACAGCCATAACATCATCAATGGGACGACTGCTGGAGCTTGGGAGAGGTAGGGTCCACTGAGCACTTACGTGAACATCACAAGGAATGCTACTTTTGCCAAGAAGTTACGCGGAAACATGCAGACGAGAGGCAGTATACATAAAATAGACGAAAGGATATCAATGAGTGACTAGAAAGCGACAGCTCGTGTCAGCTTGAGAACTGCCACCGTCAATCGCAGAACCACTTGGCCTCTTTCCCATCAATAGTGCTGGTCCGTGGCAATATTACCGGCTGTATGTAACGTAAGAAATCTATAAATTTTCAGCAGAGGCAGAACTATTCATCGCATTACTGCTAAATGATTGACAATGATAAAAACACGTAACGTTCAAATAAAAAGAAGTTTATTTTTTAGGAGATATCTTAAAGCCCCGTTTTCGTCTTGTCGGGCAGTGAGGGTCACGCGTTGACCTCGGGAGAGTGACAGTCGACACTGGACCTTCTATTTACGCCTAATAAGTACATGCAATCCACAAGATCATGAAAAGGAGGAAAATGTTTTGCTTTTCTATCTTGACACAACTATTTCTCTTTTTTTTCAGACCGACACGGGACGGTCAAATTCCGCTGATATTCATCTCAAGCCTGCGTAAGATATATTTTCTTATATGCGTTCCCTTGAGTACTTAACTAAATTGAGCGCTAGGAAACAGTCGCCAATAAATTACTAAGCCCTACGTTATCAGTGCTGTAGGGATAGCTGTGACCAAGCGATGCTTTGTTGGTTCAAACGTACTGGGTTTGCAGGGAGGTCTCTCATGTATATACGAAAAGACACGGACGCACTTTTAGGATGAAGCTGTAGCTCGGGACGTCCTGTATGTTTACATGGTAGCGGAGAATCCAATTGTCTTAGCATCTACAGGGTTGATTTTTATGAGCCCTGTTGCATTAATAAAATATATATTAATCACTATCAGGAAGCTGATCTTAATTTTATTCGTATTTTTTATTTTAATATTATTGAATCTTTCAAGGCTTGAATAAGCTATTCAGGACCTAATGGAATTGTCAACCTGCAATTTCGAAATAAAGAAGAATATCCGATTCTGTAAAATTCAGCTATCATGACAATTCACGCCTATAACATTGACGTATCAAATAAACGACTAGTTCGTGAGTATTTGTGTAACCCGCGTTAAAATTGCAACAAATTTACGTAAAAAGACATAAATCAAATTTGTTTGGTTGATGTGCTCTAACAGACGCGGTTTACAAAACTGATGTTTGGTTTTCGTCTAATTTTACGGATTTGTAAACTGAGTGCTTCAATCTTTTACTTCAAATTCTCGAAAAGTTTTGCATTTGTGTAAAAGATTTGGGGAATTTAACAAAACTTCGGCTTTCTACAGTTGCTAGAATTTAAGAATTTGTCCAAAATTCAGCGGCTTCTATTCTAATCAGGCCAGCGGCTCTCAAAAAGGAATTTCTGCGTTGTGCGTGTTTTTTATCCTAGGGGAATTTCAGTTGGCCCCGAGCTAAACCTTCCTCGTAATTCTTGATAGCAACAATAGAAATCCAGAATCAGAACATGATGTACAAAACATTGTGGTGAAGCAGTGGCGCATTCGGATCATTGTATCTTTTTTAACTAAGCGTCTCGTAATGTGATTGTGTGTCATTAGGTAAGGCGGCAGGGAACATCTAAGAAGTGATCCCTGCTGTAATGTGGCTTAGCCTCAGATGTGCCTTTTTCCTCTGTCATGCGAACTTCTTGCAGTGATATGGATTCCAATATAGTTATCACCATCTTCGCAACCCCATGCATGCAACCTCTCGTGTGACGCTTGTTACGGCGTTTCGCATGTTGCGTCGAAGAAACAGTATATCGTGCCCTCTACGTGCGTGCCGCAGCATTCTATTGTGAAATGCGGCGAAAAATTCATAAACACGCTCCATGCTTCCCACAGTGGTTCCACGTTGGTTGCGTCGCATTGATGAAACGTTAATCATTGTATGTTGGCGAAATCCCAGCTATCGACGAGCATCCAGGATGCGCGCATGATGGTTTGCGACAGCCGCAAGTAGATTACTAAAGCTGAGATAACGAAAATTACAGAGCAAGATAACCTTTGCCGCGAGACATGAATGTAACAGCCACATCGATAAAATTTCAGGTGCCATATTTATGACCGGAATTATCCATACATAAAGAGAATTAGCTTTTTGGCCGCCTTTTTGAGAGCAGTACTGCTGGCTCGCACAAGCGGGAAGCCGGGCTGGCATTTTTTTTACACGAAAGAATTCGCTTCTGTGCTTCAGGGAGACGCTGTCTATGTGTACACAGAATGCAATTATCATCCCGCAAATTGTCTGGCATTCCCGCGAACCTGCGATACTTTGCCATTTTGTGCCTAACTCAGAGAGCAAATCAGAGAGCAAACGAGTTTAGACGATATTCTAATTGACATTAAGAGAAAGAAATGGAGCTGGGCAGGTCATGTAGTGCACAGGTTAGATAACCTTTGAACCATCAGGGTTACAGAATGGGTACCAAGAGAAGGGAAACGCAATCGAGGACGACCGCAGACTAGGTGGAGCGATGAAATTAGCTAATTCGCCGGCGCTAGTTGGAATCTCTTGGTGCAAAACACGGGTAATTGGCGATCGCAGGGAGAGGCCTTCATCCTGCAGGAGACATAAACAGGCTTATGATGATGATGATGATGAATGGTAAAGAAAGTAGGCATAAAAAAGACGGAAAGAATTGTTTTAATAAAAAGTTGTTCATTAGAGGATGTTTCTGTAGCAATTAGCATATTTAGATATCATTTGCTTTATCTTTAATTGGTTAGAAAACGAAACGAGCAGCCTATATATCCGTAAGCGAAGATGGTATATAGTGCTGTCGTGCGGCCGAGCTATGCAGCAAGGCAGCTGCAGCACCAAGCCAGCCAGCAGCCCCGGTCGAACAAGTGTTAGAGGGTTCGCAACGAATGCATCATTTTAAATGCAGAGAAGGATTATGAGGATCAATCCCGTTAAGGTATCGGTACCTGTACAACGTACATATAGAGGTTTTACTTAACAATTATTCACCAATGCCGTGAGCCTTTGCACAGGTCCAAACAAGTAGTGAGTTGTAAAAATGCACATGAGCATAGGAATGACAGGAAAAAAGAAGAAAAGAACCTAAATACAGGAAACTGACATACAACAACACTGACACTGAGCATAACGAGAAACTTGCTTTAATTCCGCGAATCAAGAAGGAATAACAAAAGATGCTCACAACAATTACAATATCAGTCGTAGGACAGCGGTGTGGTTTCAAGGTTTAATAAAACACCCCCCTTGAGCACCTTTCAGTAATCACATCTAAGATCGTGAAGTAACATATAGTTACACGTGCAACCTTGCCCAATCATTCATCCAACACAATCTGCTGTGAACTACGCGCTCAAATGCTGTAATGCGCAACATAACCATGGCTCCGATTCTGCGAGAAGGCCATCCAGGGAAACTGATTAAATCATTGCCTTTGGGAACGCATTCCAGATTTCTCTGGACAACTAAAGAAATTAACGCTTGAAAGTGTCGCATTGTGTGAGATACTGCCTGATGTGTTTATTACGATAGGTTCTGGGGGGGTGTCGATGGGGTGGCTGCACGTTATCTCGTTAATTCATATTAATAAGGTAACCGATATACGATAGAAAAAACTTCACGATGACGAGCGAGGGTAGGCACTACTGCTTGTTTCTAAGAATACCTAAACTCTCGTGTTGAGAATGTTTACTGTATATAAATCGCGACGCTGTATTTTGTTTACATTTTAGTTTCTGCGCGATTTCTTTCCCGTACGGGTTCCACTCTAGTTAGGGTACCTCCGCCACCATGCTATCATTCTCAAGAATCGGCCATGCTAAAGATTTATATGCCGTTAGTTTCACATAGAATCGTGCTGCAGCTAGATTTTTTCGCGAGAAACAGAGCCTCCAGAACCAATTCTAACGTGTATCATCTGAGTATTACATTCAAATGCACTTGTAAAGCTTACACCTCATGGGGATGGGTTAACACTAGGCTCACCCTACGAGCGACGATCAGAAAAAGGCACGACGCTCCTCCACTCTGCAACGCACGAAGGCGCTACGGCAGGATTCGTCAGCCCTCCGACACGGCACAGAGAAGGCGCTTGAGTCAGATCGCCAACAAAGGCTCGTTTATTCACGCCGGATACATCACAGTACGACCGTTACGGCACTCACGGGCAAAGGCTTGCCGCTAGAGCGATCGAGTACGCGCACCCGCTGCGTTAGGGATAACCAGGTAGTGGTCCACCGAGCGCGGGAACGAGAAGTCAATGGAGGCAAGGTCCCATGTAGCCAACTCGTTAAGGCGACTTAATTCGCTTTCGGCCTGTGAGCATCTTCCGCGGCGATAAAGAGGGTTGCCAAATGGCCCAAACAAATAAAAGCCAGATGGTCTCAGTAGCCCAAAATAGCCAGACCCAAATTTGTCGTGAACGAAAAGTAGCCAAACACATAGCCAAAGTGTTTGACGATGCCTGTCACGTGTCTCATAGATGGTGTCCAAATCCCACCGCCTATTTGCAGCTACTAAATTACTTCCGCCGAATACAACCAGCACCACAGAGGCATCAAGATCTGCGTAAACAATTCTAGCGAGAGCTGGCACTTAGACGTGGATTTGGGCAGTACTTATTGTTACACTTAGCCGAAGGATTTTTTTTCCAATACACTCATGACGTCATTGATACTTACTGAGCCACGTTTCGAGCTATTGTTAGTTCACGCCTCGAATTACCCGATGTAATTTTACACAACACTCAGGAAAACAATGGCCAACTACAAGCTCGCGGATCAGCTTCGGGTGGTCACAATCGAGTGACCAATGTTTTTCAGCTGCAATAATGTCCTTTGACTGCAGGATGAATTCAGAAAATTCTAGAATGAAGAAAGAAATTTACTTCATTCCCACATTACGCAGCTCCAGACGCTTTTAAATACGAAGGTGCTCATAAAATGTACCTCTGAAAGAGGTGTTCTTCTCCTATTCCTTCTTATACAAATGGCTGTACTTCGCCGACTTGTCCATGCTGTGTTTTGAGAAGGCGACGAGATTCTTCCCAGATTTCTCAGCCAGACTACTACTGTAGCCGGAATATGTTCGTGCCCTCCAACTCACGTGTCGCTATGTCACTCACAAGAATGCACCATGTTTGCTTCAACCAGAAGTTCTGTTGAGGGACGCGTCTTATTAATTGGCTCTGGCGCTATCACGTAGTGTAAGCCATGATTGCAACGTGCTACCGTGCTCTACACTGCTCTTTGCAGAGAGAAGTTCTCCTATAAAAGGTTGTCAATGCTCTCATTGGAAGACTATGTTCATCCAGGGCTCTCCCGAACATGCAGACCACAACAAGAACAGAATATATTGTTTTGATCAGCAGTCGAGACAGCTGCGCTTCGCTGAACATGCAGATAAGATCAGAACCAACGTGTTTCTCGCTTAAAGCGACCTGCGGATTTTTTTCCCTAGATTTACTGGGTAAATAGCTTGGTGATTTGCGGGAAAACCTAGCAATGGGTTTCGATGTACACTTCATAAACATTGAAAGACCACGGGTGAAAATGTCTCACTACGACAAGCCTCCGAATACTTGAACTGTTGTGAAAGTCCACATCAAAGTTTCTTGCACAGAAACCGGCACGGAATAGGTACTCGACAGATATAAGCCCCACCGTTTTTCTTGTTGAACCACGTCTGAACCGGTAGCAGGTGGCGCCGAAATCATAAAAAAAGGAAGAGAGCTTAGAGCTATGATGATGCAGAAACATGGCAGCCATGACTTAACGCCATCCTCCCAGCGCCGACATTGCCTAAAAACACAGCCTTGGAGATGGCCTACATAGCTTTGCAGTATCAATGAGCTTTGGGCTTTCATATACCGGCGTTTCCGAATTTTGTCACTGTTGACGTGGTACTCAGCACTCGGAAGTTGTTATGACAAAAATTGCCTTAATATAGCCATGTAGCCAACTCGCAACTTTCGACGGCATCCCGCACAACACGTAGCCCAATTTGACCAGTTAGAGCCCGATCGGGCAACCCTGGCGATAAAGCGCTCAGCGGGAGGGAGCTCGGGAGGAGGGGGCCCCCGGGGGCCTCGACTTGAGAGGCCAACGAGGGCGCATCCCGGTGACACTTGCTCGTGCGGCGATTCGACCCCGGGAGGGAGAAGTAAGGTTTGCGCAGGAAATTAGCCCCGGCGCGCTAGCCGTGTCCGCCATGTTGCCGTTATGGCTACGGTTCCTGGATATAGAGCTAAGCACAACGCGTGAGCTGGGGAAGCCGGCGGGAGAAGGCACTTCGATCCCCACAGCCAAAATATTTTATTCTGTAAGTTTCTAACAAATCTTTACAAATTAATCTATAATTCTACTTAAATATCGTCTTTCTATGAGTTATGGGCATATGTTTTGTTTTCTTCAGAATATATTTTCATTCCCAACATGTCACATCAATGGGCTATATTCTTTAGTGTAGTTATTAATGTACCTAACCATCGATTTCTCACTCGCAAGTGTGAATTACGAGCTCATATGCAAAAAGCCGCAATTTTACTCAAGTTTCTGTCTAGCCTGTGATGTGGTTAACCTACAATAGAAATAATAATGGACTCGATACGGATCCGTGGGGCACGCCATATAAACTTCTATTGTTGAGAGTCATATAGCTTATGGCAACACACTGGGTTAGGTTTGATAAAGAAGCTGCTATCCAGTCCCACTACAATGTGTTCAGTTTTGATGCAGCTTGTATCCTCAATTAGTTTACACTGGAAGACACGATTGCAAGCCTATAAAAATCAATAAAGATGGCATCAGCTTGGAATTTGGAATTAAATATTCATGCGAAAGCGTGTTATCTCTACTAAATGTGTTATGGCTGACAGACGTACTTAAAAAAGCACGTTGCATAATACATTGTACTTTGCTTTCTTCAAAGTAGGTCATGACTGCTTTACTTGCTATGGGTTCCACTAATTTAACGAAGCAACATGTTAGTGATATTGGCCTATATGTTTTCTCGTGTAATCGATTGCTTTCTTTATGAATGGGCTTACTTTCCCACACAGCTAATCCTTGGGAAGAGAAGCTGTACTCGGTGATTCGAAAATTGTTATCCGCAAGAATGAAATATGTGCGTATCGTTTAAAAACACATTTATTATATTGCCCACTCCCGGCTAAACAGGATAAACAAGCAAAAGCGGCGCTTAGAGCCTAGCCGAGCCACGACGATTCAGGGCTTCCTGTGCGGCGAGGACAGCAGGGCACATTTGGCTTGCAGTGTCATCTGTGGTAGGGGTGATATCCATCGGAACACGTAGTGTTGCAGCGACAGCCGCAATTAGCGCATGCCCTGCGACGCGCTGATTCCTCGGCAGCTGCGGGCCGATGAGTCGGTTCTGGTTTCGATGTATGGGAGCTGTGGCCGCGCAGGGTGTCGCTAAAGGCGATGCTAGACTGGACTGTGTGATGACGTAACGTCAAGCGCATGCCGTGCCACTTCGTCATCACGGGCACTGATATGAGCAGCGGATAAGGAACCGCTGCCTATAAAAAGCGTGTCCAAAAGAAGAAACGCCGATTCCTTGTTCTGCACCGGCCCCTGTCGTTTTCTGGAGTACGGCTTCTCGGTTGCCGCACGCTACTACAGACTGGACTCTCGCGGACAGGCGAGGAGCGGCTGTCTACATTTGGTGGAGTTGGGCACGTGCGCGCGAGCTTTAGGGCTAGCTCGAGCGACCGCTTGCACGTGACGGGCTGCTGAGTGGACAACAACGCAGCTGCCTTTCTCTCGAGCTGCCAGTGAGGGCAGCGTGGCTCCACTGCAGCGTTGTTGCCACTGCAGTTAACGCAATGCGCTCGCTGCGATGTGCAGTCTTGGCTGCATGTGATCGGCCGCAGCAGGCGTCACGCGAGCAAGATGGCGATAGGCGCCACAGCGGTCACACTGAAGTGGTCGCGGCCGCTTAGCACGGACCGGGTGTCGATGCTTGAACGGGATCAAGTTAGCGGGCACAACGTCGCCGGCGAAGGTAACCCTCACGTCGCCGCCACTACGCGAAATCAAAGGAGGGGTACGGGGGCTTTGATGTGGTGTTTCACAGTGTCGGCATCGAGAGAGAGAGAGAGAGACGGGTGCGCACCGTGAATGATACCCACACGTGTTTTTGCTGAGAGCTTGTACGCTCTCTTGGACGTTGACAATGGCGCGCACTTTGAGTAGGCTCGACAGGTCAATACTGGGCCCAGCATCCACGGCCACAACATTGCGGTGGAAGTTAACGCGAACGCCACAACATTGCGGTGGAAGTTAACGCGAACGCGAAGGGATAAAAATAATTCCTAATTGTGGGAGCTGAATGGCGGATAGTTGGAGAAGATTGGGACTACACCGAAAGCAGGAGCGAATATTTGCCCCTGGAAGGATGGGGAGTCGACTGGAGCAGTTGGAAAGAGGAAGCCCCCGGAAGAGCGCAATGTCCTTGTGGATTTGGAACAGTCTACCCCGTTACCCCGTATTTTGTATCTGGAATTCCTCTGTAGCAGAGGGAATTCTTTTAGCAGAGGTTCTTTTAACGAAATTCAGGGCCTAAATCAAAATTCCACTTGAAACAGTAAATAGAACAACTTTCTATCTCCAAAAAAGAAATCTCTTAATTACCACACTGCCAAAATTGTAATCGCCTGCAAGTCATTACTTACTGTTATGCCTTACTTACAATTTTGGTAACTTGTTTCACTTAAAAAAATATTGAAACATTGTTATCCGCTTCAAAAATGTGCCCATGCTCCTTGAATCTCCTGACTCTGTGTTTGAATTTCTTTTGCTGTCGAAATCGGGTGGTGCAGTTCCTTGTGTTAGATATCAGATCCTAGCTGAGTGAACCAGCGGCGTGCATGTATTGTGTCGTAACACTGTGATAAATGCACTGCTTCTGATTGAATTCAACTTTGTACACACATATATATATATATATATATATATATATATATATATATATATATATATATATATATATATATATATATATATATATATATATATATATATATATATATATATGTTTCATAAACACGTGTACAAAATAACATTGCTAAACTGTTTATATGTGCAAGGCGCCAAATACAAGACAGACGAACGATATATATATATATATATATATATATATATATGTTTATTAAACACGTGTACAAAATAACATTGCTAAACTGTTTATATGTGCAAGGCGCCAAATAAAAGACAGACGAACGAAGCCCACACGGGACAACCACGTAGGCACAACGAGGTTAAGCCTACGTGGTTGTCCCCTGTCGTCTTTCTCGGTCAATTCTTTTATTTGGCGCCTTCGTTGTTATCAAGTATAACAACCTCAACCACCCGTAGGTCCTGAGAAATTGTTTATGGATGTTTACTCAGATGCATTATAGTTTCATTATGTGAATCAATATAGGAAGAAAGAAATACCACCTTTATCCGCACTGCACTATCGACGATATCACTAGAAATCTTATTGCCTACACGCCTGTATAAAGGTACCTGCTTATTTGCAGGAACATAGCCCTACCTCAAGGTTGTCTGACTCAAGCACACTATAGTGACAGGCAAATCTCGAGCTTCGAGATCACCAATTCAGCCTATGACATTTAATTAATCCACAGAGGAAGTACTTGAGGAATTATTTTGTGCACCTCTTATGCCCAATTTTGCCTTCAGTGAAACCATCTATTTGCATAAAACATACCTTGCAACGTTTCTAGAAAGGACATCTAGCACTCGAGATTCATTATCTATATTGTGAATCTCCCCTCCTAATTGGTAGCTTTATACATCTTTAATTGGAGAAAGCTGACATTGTTGGCACCATGCCATTTTCCCATTACCTGCAGTACTCGGCGCTGCACTAAGTTTCCTGGGCCTGTACTTGGTGCGATTGGCGGGATTCAGGCAACATGGCGTAACCCCAGGGACCCCTGCTGCCTGGGTCCATGGCATGATTGGCAATGTTGGACCCAACTCAACATTTGCAATGTTGCAAAGATTCGGCGCCGTGGGTTTGACCATAGGAGATCTCCTCTGGGTCACTAATATTCTTTATAGTTTTATTTTAACAATTCTATATTAGACACACTTTTCTGTCTAAATAAATTGGCGTGGGCAATTAAACAGACCATGACTCACTTTGGAGACAGAATAAGTGAAGAAAGGGGGCAGACAATGTCGTCCAATGTCACCTCCCGGCGGGGAGTTATTATCAACAAATCTAAATACTTCAATTACTTACCCCCTCCCCATTAAAATGCTGGGCTATTGTGAGTGAACGCGGCAGGTGGCAGAATGTGATTAGCCAGTTTTTAATAAAGCTCCTCAATTCACTTGTTTATGACCCGTTTCCAACTGAGCATTCTTCGTCGTGCATTTTCTGCAGACAGAACCTTTGATAGCGTACATGTTTTTCGTTGACATAGTTGCACCGAGGAAAGTGATACCATTGCCTTCCAAAATGCATCAGGCGTGTTCGTTGACGCCTTTTTATCTCAAGTTTTCATATTCCTCAATTTTAATGACTATTGTTACGCCCAATGACAAGGCATTTCTTTTGGTTCCTGTGCCTCGCAAATTGCTTTTTATCTACTATAAATCGTGTCTTGCACCAGCATCTTATTGGGGCGGAGGTAATGAAGGTATTTAGATATGCCGATTTTCAAATTCTTTTAAAACAACATTCAGTTACCTCATAAGCCCTCTCTAGGCAAACCTTTAGCGACTTTCTGCTGTCTCGGCAAGGGAATGGTTTTTATTTACGAGTCACCTTCCCCCAATTCTTTGCGATTTTCTAATGTCGACATCACCATGCAGAAGGGCCATGCCTGCTGGCTTGACGTGACTCAGGCAACAAAGCAATTGCTGTCATATTGACACGTGTACTTATCTTTATCGGACGACACGTTTTGCCGCCTAGCAAATGTTATCGCACAGCGCGGGACGCGCCTTCATTTATCCGAAGTTTCTGGAAAGTTGTCGATGCTTCTATCCGCTGTCTGTTGTCACCGAACCTTGTGTTATCTGATATCATCGCTTGACGCGAATGGTGTAGAACTTTGTAGAAGGCACGCGGATCCCACCGATTAGTCTGGAACATTCGACGACTGCTGTATAAAAGCAGACGCGCTTGACCCGCTGATGAGATTTACGACGATCGCCGACTGTGTTCGCCGCTCTCGTTGTGCTTTATGTGTAGCGTGTTTTGTGGGAACAGGTTCGCCCAATAAAAGCTAGTTTTTGCCTTTCACAGTATTGATACTGTGTTCTTTGACGTCACGACCACGTGACAATATGAATCGGCGCTTCTAAGACTGATAAGATGGCCATAGCTAAACTCTGCCTCGAGTCCGCTCTTGTAGGGTCGTGTCCTCCCGCAATGCAGGCCAGCTTTCAAAATCAATTGGATCGACTGGGTTTTCCTACTCCCTTCTTGTTGTCGCTGCCGAGTCTCCCCTTCAAAAATTCAAGAATGACGTGCGCTATAGAAGGGCTTAGCAAGCGCAGATAATTGTGAGGCCGGAGACTTCGTATGCATCGCGTTACCCCCAACTTAAAGAAGGTTGCAGACATTGGGTGCCAGTCGTATTATATGCGCCACGCAAGCTCGCCCATCTATGTGCCCACACATACTTTCTGATGGTAGTAAGAAACGCGGTTGCAGTAAAAAGCACGCCAAGCCGTACACAAAGTATGCCACCGGAGTCGAATCTGCGATCCTGCTATCTTGTGGCAAGACATATGTAGGCCAGACTGGGCGATGCGTAAATGAGCGTGCGCGGGAATATGCGCTATCTTTAAGTGGTAAAGACGGAGAAGATTTGCCTACACATTGCAATTCATATCAATGTGAGCCACGACTGGACAAGATACGGATTTTTGGAAAGAAAAACGGGCACCATGGCGCGTGAATTCTTAGAGGCCTTTCAGATTAAAAACGAGGTTCGTCAGGTATTAGTGATACATGAGTTTTACTCTTGCGTGCAGAAAAGGCGGCTTTTTTCTACGTGGCTTTTATACGTGGCGCGAATATCGGCTTTGCCATTCTGATATAGATCCAACGCTGGCCCGGGACACACAATCCGTCATCAATATTAACATTGGCGTTCAACCAGACAGGAATTATTCCAGCAACTTTCCTAGAGACTTGCCAACAGTCACAGACAAGTGCCATCCTGGCACTTGATACGAAAAGAGCGTTTGACAACGTTCTGCATAAAAATATTCTTCAAAGCCTCGCCGACACCAACTGTGGCACCAGAACCTACAACTATGTCAAAAACTTCTTATCAGCAAGGCAAGCCACTATAAACTTCGGTGGAATAAAATCAGATCCCATCACTCTAGGCCCGCGAGGAACTGCGCAAGGGGCGGTACTGTCACCCCTTTTGTTCAATTTGGCTATGAAAGATCTCCCAGACCTCTCCGAAATCCCGGGTATCAAACACGCATTGTATGCGGATGATATCACTGTCTGGTGCAACTCGGGGAGTGACGCCGAGATCGAGGAGCGTCTTCAAGCAGCAGCGGACACGGTGAACCAGTACGCAAGGGAAAGAGGCCTCCAGTGTGTGCCGGAAAATCCGAGTTGCTCATCCTGAAGAACCCGAGGACACCCCTGGCGCAGAACATCACGGTGTATATAGACAACCACTCAGTACCGAAACCCACGGAGATCAAGATCCTAGGGCTGTATATCCCGCAGGGGCGACAGAACACCACCACTGTGAAGAAGCTTACAACATCCACCGAGCAAATCCTCCGGATGATGCATCGTATCAGAAATAAGCACCATGGCATGAAGGAAAGGGATGCCATCCGCTTAGTGCAGGCTTTCGTGATTTCTCGGATAATGTACGGGACGGCATTTCTTAACCTCTCCAAGTCGGAAACAGAAAAGTTGGAGACACTGATCCGGAAGGCCTACAAGACGGCACTGGGGCTACCAAACTCCACGCCAACGGCAAAGCTCATGGCTCTAGGAGTACATAATACCCTCAAAGAGATGTGGGAAGCACAATGCCTCTCACAACTCAATAGGCTCGTACTCACAAAACCAGGTAGAGATCTGCTCGAAAAGATCCATATTAATCTGCCCTATACGATAGACCAAAGGGAAGAGGTACCACGTGATGTGAGGAGACGCATCAATGTGTACCCCATTCCGCGGAACATGCATCCCGTATACAACATCTAAAGGAGAAAAGCAACAGGGGAAGCCCTGCAGAAGAAATGGGACGAGCAACCTAACACCCTCTATGTGGACGCCGCAGGGCCGAAGAATGGAGTGATGACTATTGTGGTCTCAATGCCTTCAGGATCGATGGTGAATTGCGCCTCGATGAAAACTTCCAACCCCACTCACGCAGAGGAAGCAGCTATTGCATTAGCTATAGCATCTAACTCCAACGCCGATGTGCTCACTGACTCCCAGAAAGCCTGTCGCAACTTCAATATTGGATTAGTTCACAGGTCAGGGTTGTCATTGCTGACTAAGCATCCACCCAGCCAAGCCTCAGTCATCTGGTTTCCCGGTCACCTGTAACTACCAGGAGGAAACGAAGCCGCTCACAGGCATGCCCGAGCTCTTCTTTACCGGGCGCCTCCCCCTGATGACCGTGAAGAGTGCTGGGACTTAACTGCTTTAGCAGTGTATGCTGACAATCTCGCACCATACAGAACAGCCAGAAAGGAGTACCCAACACCACATAAATCCCTAAATAAGTTGCAAGAGAACACTCTTAGGAGGCTACAAACTAATACATACCCAACGCCAGCTAAGTTACACCAGTGGTACCCTGCACTATACTCCCCGCAATGCCCACACTGTGGAGAGGTAGCTAATCTCTACCACATGGTGTGGGCTTGCCAGTTTAATCCCATAGTTTAGCCCATTCCAAATCCTTCAAAAGAGCAGTGGGAGGCTATTCTGCTCAGCGATGATCCTGACCGTCAGCACTGGCTGGTGGGGAGGGCCAGGGCAGCAGCAGTAACCAGTAGGCTACCGGAATAGGCGGCCCACCCACGAGTTCTACGAATATCCCGCAAAAAAGATGTTTTCAATCAATCAATGCCAACAGAGCTAGCAGCCGCCTTTTGTAAGCTGTACTCTAGACCTCTACAAGCCAGCTGGTTAATGCACCTTTCATTTACGGTTAGTCGCCACATTGGTAAGTACTGATGTCGCTGTGGTGTAGACATTCGATGTCCAGGCTTTCTTCAGCTTTGGAGGTACTATAGTTAGCTCTAATGACCAACCTGGAAGGTTGAATTCCTATTTTACATGTCACTACAGAAGCACACGAAATGCAACTGCAGTAGGGAAAGTTTCACTTTCACTGTGGTCAGTGTCTTTCTTGTGCCATGTTAATTCCCAACTAGATGAGTTGTTGTCAAGCCCTGATTTCAAGTCACGCTAGTATTGCACATACACCAAATTGATACTCATTTAAACAAGTGATAAGTAGAGTGAAACTAAATACTTTTTGCCGATACATGGCACCAGTACCGAAATAGTTATCCGAGTGGTTATAAAGAAATGTATTTGTGCTCTATGTATTGTTCTCCAACTCCTCATAAGCTGCGCCTTGTAAACTTCACGAGACCAATTTTTTCCTTAAGCCAATGCAAGTATTAGCATTTATAGGGATAAAAGTGCATCAGCACTAACCAACTTTAATGTGTACCAAAGTTGGTAATGAAACATTACTGGAGGCTTTCATACGAAGTATGACATCTGCCGCTACGCATCTGCAGCAGGAAAAGCGACTTTTCATTATTCCCTTTTAATTTTAAGAACCTATGTCACAACTTATACAAGTGCAGCAGCAGAGCCTAAGCAAATCCTGAGTGCACATAATGCATTGCAGACCACTCGTTTCTTTCAGCTATTCTCAACGTTCGAGTGCCATGCATGTAAATAGTTTGATTTTCAGAGTTAGAAGGGACCACTGTTTTGTGATACTAGTGGACCAACATTAGGATACTATACCATGCATGCACTTAATAACCACGTCTGTCTGAAATAGTGAACAAATATACGATCCTATTTCCTTTGTTCCACAGATCATGAGTAGGTTCCACTGCATGTGCGTCTTTGGGGCCAATAGACTTGCACTGGTATCAAAATGCATGGATCCATATGCAACAACCACATATATCATTTCCATGACCGAATACAGCCAATAAGTGCCACTATCACTTCAGGTAAACTGCAGTCTAAACGGTTCCATGTAGTATAATAGCAGCAGAACTGAGTGTGTGGAGAACGTACTTTAGTGAAGATAAAGTTGCACGCAGAAAGGCTGTTTCCTGTCCCTAAGCAGACACTGCCTTGCATAATGGCTTCTACATGCTTAAGAGAGCAGTAAAAAATGCAGTTTATTTCACAAGCACAAATATGATTCAGTATGGTTGCTATGAACATGAGTAATATAGTGGGTCCTTAGTAATTGCATCCTCTCTACAGAAAACTTAGAAATGTTTATTATGAATGCAAAAAATTGTCTTGGTTAAAATTATGGTTGAAATGCTTATAAATTGCGTACAGGGACCAATTATGCTTCTTTATAGCATCACTAAATGCAGTAAACTTTATGTTCAAATAACGCAAATAGTCTAGAGAATAAACAGGCTGACTTCGACGTTACTTTAAGCCTGAACGGATGGACAGGCGCATTCACAATTCCCTCTTGAATATATCTTTCTAGTAATAAGTTATTCTAGAAGACTTATTTTGCTTATATCATGGCTCCAAAAGGTTTATTGTCGCGGCAAACACAACCGGCGAACTTGCGCGCTTCGAAACGTGCGTACGAAATCTACGAAGAATCGTTTTCCGCGCGCTCCATTTGTGGTGCTGATTACGCTAAAAGGGGTTACATATGCCTAATGAAGCAATTATACCCTCATCTTCTCTGAAGCGTGGCGGGAACTTCCGCACGAACAAGATTGACCCTGTCACCCCGCGCACCCTCTGCTCACGTTATGCACTGCCGAGCTCACCCCCCCCCCTCGCCACGTCTGATTCATTGAGGCTTCTCTTGACCCTCCTTGGCAATGCCTTCAAGCTTTCGACTTTTTCTAAATAATTGGATTCACAATGGCTACAAGCATGTGGCTTGGAGACATCAGTCCTATCCAACCATCGCGAAATCTAAAATATCGCTTGACATAGCTCCAGCTGCTTCTAGCCTACTCAAGCTGCACCAAGCTAGTTAGCAGGCAAAGTTTTCTTCCTAGGACGGACCTGCAGAAGCTTTCATGAGAAAGACTCGCATACCTCCACGCATGTATGAATTTGTATGAATTTACCGTATTATATGCGGCAAATTGACACTTTTCTATAACGAGCGATAGTACCAGGTAATCACTGAGCTTCGAGATAACCGACGCAGCGTATAATTCTCAATCAGGCCACAAACGACCTCGATTAGGGTAAATATTATGAGCACCTTTCGTTCATAGTGGTGCCTCTAATCAAACACTATATTTGCATTAAACACACCCGGCAGAGGTTTCTAGAAAGGTAATCTCAACGTTGATTTAATATGACTGACACGAGGTGGGTGCACGCCTATCCTGTTCCTGTTCTGAACGATACGCAATAGAGACGCTTCTCACTCCACGTGCGCGGTCATACTGCGCCAGGTCGTGCTGTCGTCCTCGGAGGCTGCGCCGAGCTGAAGGAAAGCTACCCTGGTAGCACAGTCTTTGTGAGCCATCATGTCGTATAGCGGCGTGTTACAGCGGTCTCTGATACTGTTGTGGCACCCTTGATTTGCGGGAGCTGCGGCTCATGCGGATCGCGCCGATTGCGTACAACAGTCAACGCCAACGTAGCCGTCTAATAAACGCTTTTCTTCAACTCTGGGCATTCTCCTTGCGGCGCTCTGTCTCGCTCCCTGTGGAGACCTAACGAGCGTCCGCTTCGGGCACACACAACACACGTGGCTGAGTTGGTCGTCCGCATGAGGGGCTCGGATCCTCGGACCCGTGCGAGGGTCTACGCGACAGTCTGTGGAGAATCGCGTCAGGGAAAACCACCTCTGCATGGAAGTGACGATGTTTTCATCCTTAATAAATTTGCTACGTTTTTAGAAGTCTTTCTTTTTCTTTTTTTCATGAATCGTTAGCATTTCCTTCATTGCCGTTCATTAGCATGTTGTTAGTCGTTAGCACTGACATGTGCTTCTGCAACGTAATTTTTAAATCGAAGATATTGTTGCCTGCTATCCCGGGTTGTTGCAAAAGTTGAATTTACAATAAGAGGCTAAGACTTTTCCTTTTGGTGGCGACACTCTTGCAGCAAGAAATTGGAGAGGGAAGGGAACTGGCGCAAGGCAAGTTAAGATAGCGTCGGCAATGACGTCGGCGCAGACAAATACTGCGACTGTCCAGTATGCGCCTATTGCGCGGTTGCTCCCCTTTTAGCGTCTTCCGCTGCTGAAAACGGGCCCGACGGAGGGCTGCAGGTAGGCTGCTTGTAAGCTTGCGTCGATGCTTTGTAAAGACTCTGCACTTCTAAACGACGTGGAAGACGTCGGCCCGCTTTTCGATGTTGCACCTCAAACAGCGACCTCGCTCGTAAGTGCTTTTTGCCTTTGACTAACTGCCTCCGCTAAAGGCCGGCAGATCCCACGCCCTGTGGGATCTGCCCGCATATGCGAAGCACTGTGCGAGGATCCTGCCATGTACACACAACGACCCTGAGAACACCAAGACGTAGGCGGCTGTTTCATGACCTACTTGACGCACATGTCACGATATTCATGTCATGACCGCTCATTCATATTCTTCATACGCATTTGTCAGAATATGCCAGTTTTAGTACATACTAAGTAAACGAAAGATGCAGTGGTGGCGTAGAGGTAGAGCATCCACCTCGCGTGCAAGTGGACCATGGCTCGAATCCCGGTGCCGCGCAATTTTCCACCGGATTAAAAAAAATCAGCGTGCTGATAAAATTGCATAATCAGGCCAGGAGTGCGGCATGATCCCGGTGACCAGAGCCGGTAACGCATTCCCTCACCAGAGCAGGATTGGTCACCCTGGTGCAGTACTTGGGCACAACCTTCTATATGAATACAACAATCAAACCCCGGCCCTCAGTCCCCAGCAGCTGCGAAGCAACTGACCACGGCGTCGGTCAGACCTGTGACGCAGGAGAGAGTGCTAAGAATCCCTGGTTCCATACAGGCCGCCATTGGAATCTCAACCTGGCAATGTTTAACGCTAGAACTTTATATAGTGGGGCGAGTCTAGCAGTGCTACTGGAGGAATTAGCGGGCAGTAAACGGGATGCAATAGGGCTCAGTGTAGTTAGGAGGACAAATGAAGCATATACAGTGCTAGAAAGCGGGCCCATCCTGTGCTACCGAGGCTTAGCGGCGAGACGAGAACTAGGAGTCGAATTCCTGATTAATGACGATATAGTTGGTAACATACAGGGATTCTAAAGCATTAGCGAGAGGGTGTGAGGTCTTCTTGAGGCACCTAATAAGTGGTAAAAATTGAAGGTCGTACAGGTCTACGCCTGCACATCCAGTCATAATGACGAGGAAGTCGAAAGCTTCTATGAAGACGTGGAATTGGGGATGGGTAAAGTCAAAACAAAATGCACTATAGTGATGCGCGACTTCAATGCCACGGTATAGCAAGAAGCAGGTGGGAGACAAGTCACTGGGGGAATATGGCATAGGCTCTAAGGATAGCAGAAGAGATTTATTAGTAGAATTTGCATAACAGAATTATATGCGGATAATGAACCTTCTTGAGCAAGTGAGATAGACGAAAGTGGACGTGGAGGAGCCCGAACGGCGAGACTACAAATCAAATAGACCTTATACTCTGTGCTGACCCTGGCATCATACAAGATGTGGACGCGCTTGGCAAGGTGCACTGCAGTGACCATAGGATGGTAAGAACTTGAATTATGCGAGACTTGAGGAGGGAACGGAAGAAACTGGTACATAAGAAGCCGATCAAGAAGTCAGCGGTAAGCGGGAAAATATATTAATTGCGGATCAAGCTACAGAATAGGCATTCGGCTTTAAATCGGGAAGAGGATCTTAGCGTTGAAAATATGAACGACAATCTTATGGGCATCATTAAGTAGTGTACAACAAAAGTCCGTGGTGACTCCGTTAGACAGGATGCCAGTAAGCTATCGCAGGAGACAAAAAATCTGATCAAGAAACATCAATGTATGAAAGCCTCTAACCTTACAGCTAGAATAGAACTGGCAGAACTTTCCAAGGTAATCAACAAGCGTAGGGCAGCTGACACAAGGAAGTATGATATGGACAGAATTGAATATGCTCTCAGGAACGGAGGAAGCCTAAAAGCAGTGAAGAAGAAATTAGGAATAGGCAAGAATCAGATATATACGCTTAGAGGCAAAGCCAGCAATATCATTACTAATATGGATGAGGTAGTTCAAGTGGCTGCGGAGTTCTATAGAGAGTTATACAGTAGCAGTAGCACCCACGACGATAATCGAAGACAGAATAGTCAAGAGGACTTTGATATCCCACCAGTAACACCCGAAGAAGCAAAGAAAGCCTTGGGAGCTATGCAAAGGGGGTCGTAAGGCACAACAGGGGTGAGAAGACAGCGCGCGAAAAGATACTCGCCGTAAGCCCACCTAGACACTGCTGTCTGAGCAGATTTCTTTCAAGATAAAGCCCACGCGTCTGTGCGCTACTGAAGTACAACGCCCAGCTTCCCTCCCCTGTCCCGGTGTCATGCCCGCGACGCATAGTCCCTGGAAAACTTTCAGAGTACCGCAGTGGTGCGCGCTATGCCGGTAACAGTGGGTGGCAGCGGCCATATGCCTTCCAGACCACCGACGCGTTGCCAACGTGCATTAAATAAGGCACGGATTTCCGCCGTGCATTTCGCTTTCCGTTTAGCGAAACTGGATTATTTTTGTGTTTCTTCGAGCGGACAAAAGAAGATATCGAAAGTAATGGACGTACTGCGCGGAAAGCGATGAAACTGCATTCAATGCGTGGCGATGGCCTCGACGCTCGCGAACTCTCCGTCGCTTCATGGACGTAGTCTTGCGTGGAGTTCTATGTGCAGAGCTACAAAATACTTGCATGCGCTCGATGAATTCACTTAAAATGTCGTCCACTTGCCAACTGGGCTGTGACATTGTGCTGCAGCTAGAAAACGCAGCTTGACAGCCAATGAAATGTGTAGTTTAGGTTGCCTTCACAGTGCTCTTTCACGTCCATTGAAAGTACGTAAGCAAGCAGATGTAAACATTCGTTATTGGTTGCCGGATGATCTGTACAATCGGAGCGAAGTGCACGCGGTAATCGTTATGTGGATTTCTAAATCGGCGCGTCATGCATCGGGGATAAAACGCTAGTAGTGGCAGCATGCCGGCAACTTCGCGTTTTGCGTCTAGTGACGTGTATGCGAATGCGTTCTTGTAACGTTGTCATTGATTTGTCATATACGCTCTCTGAACGCAACGTTCCAGGTTGTAATATTAAGAGCTCTGTATTCACGCCAGACGCAAGCTTGTTTTCGTATACGGGTAGAAAAATTGTGTGCTTATCAAACGTATTTTTGTACCATTGATAACATCATACTTGTAGTGCACTTCCAGAACTTTTACTCTATTCTGGAATGCTATCTTGTTTCTTCTTGACGCTGCCAGTACAGCCCTTCTCGAAGCCTACCTATATTTTGCGATCTTACCTTTTTATTGCAGACCATTTAATCGAATCCGATGATTAACACGAAAATGTGCAGGTTACAAAGAATTCTCTGACTTGCATCGTGTTGTCAACAAAATTGGCCTCTTAAGACAAGCATAATATCACAAAATATATGTGGGGGCAAACAAGAGATATTTATTTCACAAAAGTAGATAGATGCCGACAGCGAGTGGGGCTATACTAATTACAACCAAATTAGGAAGGCCTACTAAGCTTGAACAAAGGCATTCCCTCAGCAGAACAGGAATTGGCCACCCTGGTGCAGTATTCGGCTAAAACCTCCCTAATGATATTTACAATTAATTCACGGCCCTCAGTCCCCAGCACCTGCGGAGCAGTCTAAGGCGGTGGTCAGACCTGCAACGCAGCAGAGGGTGCTAAGAATGTCTGGGTGACGACAGGCCGCCAATGGAAACTGACCCTGTCAACCTTCAATTGCCTAACTCTATCAAGTGAGGTTAACTTAGCAGTACTGTTCAAGGTACTATCAGGCATTGTTTGGGATATCATCGGCCTTAGTCAGGTTAGAAGAAATGGTGAGGCTTATGCGTTGATGAACAACAGTCATGCCCTATGCTATAGAGGTCTGCCAGATAAGAAGTAATACGGAGTAGGATTCCTAATCGATAAGGACATAGCGGGCAATATTGACGAATTCTACAGCTTTAATGAGAAGGTAGCAGTAGTCGTAATCAAACCTAGTAAGTATAGATCATAGTTAGCACAAGCCTACGCTCCTACATCCAGCCAAGACGATGAGGAAGATGACGTCAATGCAAAAGTGGGGGAAAAGCAGGCGGGTGAACAGGCCATTGGCAACTAAGGCATCGATTCTAGAAACGCTAGAGGAGAGGTGCTGGTAGAATTCGCAGGAAGGAATAAGCGGAGAATAATGAACACCTTTTTCAGGGAGCGTAGCAACAGAAAGTGGACCTGGAAAAGCCCTAATGGTAAAACAAAGAATGAAATGGATTTCATACTTTGTGCCGATCCCAGCATAGTGAAGGATGTAGAAGTGATAGGTAGGGTAAAGTGCAGTGATCATAGGTTGTTGAGGGCTAGGACTCACTTCAGTTTGAAGAGAGAAAGAGTAAAATTGGTCAAGAAAACACAGGTCAACTTAGAGGCAGCAAGGGTAACAGCAGACAAATTTAGGCTGGTACTTGCAAACAAGTTTGCAGCCTTAGAACAGAGAGATGATGATGATGACATACAGCTAATCAATAAAACCATAACGAAGCTGGCTTCAGAGGCAGCAACCGAAGTGGGAGGCAAGGCACTAAGGCAAGCAGTAGGCAAGGAGACACTATCTATCCAATGCTATTCACTGGATGCTTGGAAGAACTATTCAGTATATTGAACTGGGAAGGTTTGGGAGTAAGAATCGACAGCAAATACCTCAGCAACCCTCGCTTTGCCGATGACATTGTTCTATTCAGCAACACTGCAGACGAGGTACAACAAATGATTGAGGACTATAACAGAGAGTGTAAGAGTGGGGCTGAACATTAATATGCAGAAGACACAGATAATGATGAATAACCGGGTAAGGAACAAGAATTCAGGATCGTCAGTAGCCTATATAGAATCTGTGAAGGAGTACGTTTACCTAGGTTAACTAATCACTGGGAACCATAACCATGAGAAGGAAGTTCACAGAATGATGATGACAAAATGTATTTATTGAGGGATGGATCGAAGGCCTATAATGGTGAATAGGAAGTGGAGGGGGGAGGCGTATTCAGAGCAGTCCTAGGAGCTGTGCGTCCTTGGCGAAAGCCAAGAGCGGGTCCAGAATGACCCTGTCGGAATCCATCGAGCCAGTTGCCGGTCTAATCCACCGCTCGTTGGACGGCACTCGCACCGCCCTCAGGTGGTGGTCCCGCTGCTGAGCGTGTCGCTGGCACTCCCAAAAGAGATGGGCTGCGGATGGCCGCGTGGCCATGTCACAGTCAGGGAAACTGTGTGGCACCTGGGCTGCTTCTTGTTCCGCGGAGGCTGAGCAAGGGCCAGGTTCCTGCGATGGAAGGGAGTTCGGAGACGGAGGTTGTCCTGGCGTGGCTGGTACAGCCGCCACCGCTCCTGCACAACCGGGGTGCGGACGAAGCTGCAGGAACGTAGCCTATGCAGCAGCACCTGCCCCGACCTGGGAAGACCCGCGGGAAGTGGGTCTGGGTCTGCGGGCACACGCGCGCGGAGTTCCCGCTTGCGTCGGTTGGCTTTCTGCTTCATAAAAATCGGAAAATGAAATATTTCCCTATCCTTCCACTCCCGCTCCTCCAACCAAAGCATTATAACTGGTCCTCAAATTTAGACTCTGTTTGCCATATATTTCCAATTTCCACTTATTTATTATTTTCTTCATTTCTTTACCGGACGTTCCCTTATTTTGCTTATTATTTTCCGTTACATCTGGACCTTCTTGCTCTCGTAATACGCACTTATCTCGACAATTAGAGGGAATCAGTGACAACAACACTAAATTTTAAGCTTACTACGATATGCGATCAGGAGCATTCTTGGCTGCGATCATCATCATCATTAAAAATAGAAGATAAGGAGCCTCGTGGGCACGTGCCCGCGCGGGCAAAAGAAAATTCGCCGGTTTGCAGGCTACGCCACGGTCGCCGTGCACCGCTAGCCACTGGCCCCCTTCCGTCAACGTAAGTCCAATGCCACTTATTTCCCACCCTCTTGTTTGTAGTAAAGTCCCTAGATATTCAGCTCTTGTTTAAGTTGCGCCATATTCCTCTCACACGCAGCCGGCGTCAGCCGCCGTGTTCTTCCTAACTTCCTGAATCGGCGCGCCCGCGTAGATGGCACCCGACCGTCAACGGCCGCTGATGCACCGCATGGGTCAAATATAAGTTTCAGTCAGGGTGCCAGACAGTCAAATACGAAGCCAAAAGCGGTTCAGTACTGCGCTGGTGAGGGCGAACGCGAAATTTGTCGCCACAATTGTGACCCGTACTTGCTGGCCCTCTTCGATTTTCCGAGTTTCGGCAGCCCGCTGGCAGCCAGACGACAGCAAGCTAGTTCCGGTCTTGATAGGAAGTCATGTGGGCTGGGATCCCAAGACCACCCGAAGCTGCCTGAAGTTGGCAAAATCGAGCGCCGTGACAGCTGGCCAAATGTAAACATGTTCCCAGCTTGGCAGGGCCCGGCGAGGCAGGCGTGCACTCGGCGTGGTCAGCTCATTTATGCGTTGCCAGCTTGAAAATGAAGAGTTGCATTTGTGGATACGATCACTTTCGCGAGATTTCGCGCGAATCAGCACAGGATGCGCACTGGGCCAACCTCTCCTTGCACAGCGCAACGAACGGCCTCCGAAGCGTGCGATGCCAACACGCGAAATCGCGCGTAAGCGATTGCATCCCCGAAAGCGATCGCTCGAGAATTTCTGCTCGCAGCGATCACGTCGCCCACCACCGACATTAATGAATTTGCGACAAGTCATCACTTGATAGGACCCAAAGAGAAGGATATCGGTACGTCATTACACGCATAAAATTTCGTGCCGACCCGCTTGGGCTTCGATTTCAGAACGTTTGTTTTGACTGATGGTGCTTCTTATTTTGACCCTATGGAGCTGGGGACGAGCTGCCGCATGAACATGCACGCTGCCTCTGTGACCAGACTGACAGGATTTTACTTGATCTATCTAAGGCATTTGATTGTGTATGCCATAACAATTTAATCACTAAAGTTGAAAGTGTTGTTGGGAAAGGGCTCCTTTCAATCTGGATAAAAGAATTTCTAGCCAATCGTTCACAATTTATATTCTATGAAAAAATGCTATCTACCACTGTAACACTGTCGCCGTTACTTCCGGAGTTCACTAATGCTAGGTTCTTGGGCCATTACTCTTCCTAATCTGTATTAATGATATCACAGCTAACATTGGTTGTAATATAACACCGTTCGCAGACGATTGCGTTATTTAAAGCGAAATCACTAATTATAGCAACGACATCGCATTTAGAACATCCCTCAACAATCTAGATATTTGGTGCTCTAATTGGAAGGTGTCAATTAACTTAAAAACGACTCTGGCCATGACCATAACAAGGAAAACAAGACCATCTAACTTTCCATGTGAGATTAACGGCACACCACTAACTACAGTTGAACAACATTAATACCTGGGAGTTGCATTAACCATTAACATTAACGAAGCTACTGGCCTACACAACATTCGTTAGCCCAGTTCTAGAATATGCAAACACAGTCTGCTTTCCTCATACAACGACTTACATAACAAAATTGCAGGCAGTACAAAGAAAGGCTATAAGGTTCATTCACAACAAATATAAATGCGCTGACTTACCGACTATTCTTCTAACGCAGTCTGGATTGCAAACGCTATCTACCAGAGCAAAACACGCTCGCCTGAAGTTCTTGTTGCAGCTTCTAAAAAATAACTATAAGATAGATGTGTCCAGGTACATTTCATTTTATGACGCTCTAAAAACACGTAACAACAATGTGTACACTTTAACAGAATACATATGCAACAACGACACGTTTAAGTATTCATTCTTCGCCCTTACAGTAGCTGAATGGAACCGACTTGATCCTGCTATAACCGCCATTGAATCATTGTCCGAATTTACCTCACAAGTGGAAGCTGTAGTGCGTAAATAAAATCATTTATCATCGCATCATCGTCACATATTTTGCATTGTGTTTCTTTCGATGTCCCATTTTTCTTTTTCCTTCTTTTGTTGCTTGTCCTTGTGTGGACGTATGGTACGCTCTGTTCCGAAAATAAATTTTCATTACTGTACTACTTCTAGTCCTAAGATGATTGTTGTAATTACCATTTTCCTGCATCTTGCTTGCCTAGATTTTTTTTCAATTATTTCTTCTCACTGTCATATAGTATATGCATTAGGCTCATCTCATCACACAACTTCAATACTTCTTGACGTGCTAAATATATTTCACTATGCGCCTATTTCATGTATAACTGGTTAATTACAGGTACTTCAGTGCTATTTTCATGTAAATTAGGTGTCATGTGAAAAATGCGTTCTTGTTCCTATACTCAGCTTCCTTCTATTATTGCCATCCTTGGGCAATTGTTTTATTTTTATTTCCTATTTTTATTTAGCTGTTCTGCCCTGATGCGTACTGGTATACATGTTTACTGCATCGCCCAACTGCCAGGCTCTCAAATGAGAGTAGCAGTATTGTAAATAAATAAAAAATAAAAATATTTGCCTTTATTGTCTCTTTAAATGAAGTCAAACTTGGGCTTCCAGTTAATTCATTTCTTTATTTATTCAGAATACCCCAAAAGGCCCTCTCGCAGGAGGGTATTACATAGGGGGGTTAAGATGCATTTCTGAATACGAGGGTTTATCTGGTCACCCGCGCTTGCCAACGGTGACGGGAATTCTCCTAAATATTCTTCTAAATATTCTTCCCCCGTGAGACATGCTACTGCGGTGGGTTTCCTGTAGGTCTCGTACCACACTTGATTGGGAAGCGACGTCCTCCAACGCCACTGCCGGCGCTCTTAATCACGCGAACGTGGTGAGGGTTGTGAAGCATCTGGTTGCTGCCAGCGTTGTCGGGATTGGGAGGTCAATCTCACTGTTCGTAACCAGTTGTCAAAATTGGAATCGGGCATGAATTAGATGGTAGCTGGCCCATGCTGTGGTCCAACTTATCCACGCTGAGGACGTTGTTGGAGGGAAGGACTGCTTCTCATCGAGAACGAGGAATATGGGTTTATTTACAGAATCTACATAAGGAAATTGAAGTTCATCAGTCTAGCATGACTGGGAGAGAAAAGTTCACTCAGCAGCCGCACAACAGCGGTTTTTAAACACTCGGTCCTCCCTCGATCCCTAGGTGAGAGAACCGTTCGACCAATCACCGTAGACGAGCCGTCTATGAGCGGCAGGGCACACACACTTCCGCACCGGTTTCACGGATCCCACCGAGGTCAGACGATCTTCGCAGAATTCGCGGCTTACGTCAGGAACGGCACGTGGGACGGGGCCTCCAAATGCGTTCCCTCGGGAACTCCCTTGCTCACGGCAGACCGGGTCGGCGGTGGCGTGTTCAGTCACAAAGCCTGGTTCGTCGAACTCATCTCGGCAATCCCGCGACGGAGAGTCGAGGATGCGGCGTATTGTGCTCCGCACACAGTAGACTTAGTGACGCCGTTTGGCTAGAGGGTGATGGTGGCTTTCCAGGAAAAGTCGACGCCGCTCTTGCACCTGGCTGGCAAAACTCGCACCTCAGCAGGCCGTTCTTAACAGCGTGCAGTTCCTTTCGCGCAGCAAGAGGTGGCCTGCGTACTGCATGGTGCCAACGAGTTCTAGGAGTTCAAGCGCAACGCTAAACTTTTGTATTTCTGTCAATAATTCGCCTTTAGTGCAAAACTGCCAAATTTCGTCAGTCATTCTAGCATATGCGGAGAAGTGACCATGTGCCTGAAAAGATATGTACAAAAAAGGTTGGTGCACGCGTGCTTGACTTTTTAGAAAGGTAGTAGTTCCCCCGTTTATGATTAGTCGCGAATAAGCTGTTTTGTTGTTTCGCCTTGTTTTCCGTCCTTTGTACTGCGCTATCTTATTATTGAAAATTCTGCACTAACTGAACTGTGCTTCAACAATTATGTTCTTAGCACACTTCGCTATGACGCATGAAGGTTGTAATTAATTTTACTAAACAATTTGTTCAGACGGCTCTCGACGCAAGGAAGGAAGCCAGGTAGCAGTAACCAAGAAAGGCCTTGCCGTGGCCATTTGGAGCAAGCAGCGTCACGTGGTCCTGAGCTGCCCGTTGCTCGACATTAGTAGCATTTCAAGATGCTCCATGATTTGACAGGCTGCCGTTGCGCTCTATTTGATTGCAGTTTGAGGAATCAGTGGTCCATTCCAAGCTGGACTGGTTCTTTTCTCTGGATGCGTGTAAAACGCCCAGAAGCGTTCCAACTAAACCACCATTACAGGCCGCCACTGGAATATGAACCAGGCAGCGCTTAACGCTAGAACGTTACCTAGTGAAGCGAGTCTAGCAGCGCTATTGGAGGAATTAGAGGGCATTAAATGGGATATAATAGGGCTCAGTGAAGTTAGGTGGCCAAAAGAAGCATATACAGTGCTAAAAAGCGGGCACGTCCTGTGCTACCGGGGCTTAGCGGAAAGAAGAGAACTAGGAGTCGGATTCCTGATTAATAAGAATACAGCTTGCAACATACAGGAATTCTGTAGCATTAACGAGAGGGTGGCAGGTCTTGTTGTGAAACTTAATAAGAGGTACAAATTGAAGGTGTTACAAGCCTATGCCCCTACATGCAGTCATGATGACCAGGAAGTCGAAAGCTTTTATGAAGACGTAGAATTGCGATGGGTAAAGTCAAAACAATATGCACTATAGTGATGCGCGACTTCAATGCCACGGTATAGCAAGAAGAAGGCTGGAGACAAGGCAGTGGGGGAATATGGCATAGGCACTAGGAATAGCAGGGGAGAGTTATTAGTAGACATTGCGGAACAGAATAATATGCGGATAATGATTACCTTCTTCCGCAAGCGGGACAGCCGAAAGTGGACGTGGAGGAGCCCGAACGGCGAGACTAGAAATGAAATAGACTTCATATTCTGCGCTAGCCCTCGCATCATACAAGATGTGGACGTGCTCGGCAAGGTGCGCAGCAGTGACCACAGGATGGTAAGAACTCGAATAAGCCAAGACCTGAGGAGGGAACGGAAGAAACTGGTACATAAGAAGCCGATCAATGAGTTAGCGTATAAGAGGGAAAATAGTGGAATTCCAGATCAAGCTACAGAATAGGCATTCCGCTTTAACTCAGGAAGGGGACCTTAGTGTTGAAGCAATGAACGACAATGTTGTGGGCATCATTAAGGAGTGTGCATTGGAATTCGGTGGTAACTCCGTTAGGCAGGATACTAGTAAACTATCGCAGGAGACGAAAGATCTGAACAAGAAACGCCAATGTATGAAAGCCTCTAACCCTACAGCTAGAATAGAACTGGCAGAACTTTTGAAGTTAATCAACAAGCGTAAGACAGCTGACATAAGGAAGTATAATATGGATAGAATTGAACATGCTCTCAGGAACGGAGGAAGCCTAAAAACAGTCAAGAAGAAACTAGGAATTGGCAAGAATCAGATGTATGCGTTAAGAGACAAAGCCGGCAATATCATTACTAATATGGATGAGATAGTTCAAGTGGCTGAGGTGTTCTATAGAGATTTATACAGTACCAGTGGCACCCACGAAGATAATGGAAGAGAAAATAGTCTAGAGGTATTCGAAATCCCACAGGTAACGCCGGAAGAAGTAAAGAAAGCCTTGGGAGATATGCATAGGGGGAAGGCAGCTGGGGAGGATCAGGTAACAGCAGATTTGTTGAACGATGGTGGGCAGATTGCTCTAGAGAAACTGGCCACCCTGTATACGCATTGCCTCATGACCTCGAGCGTACCGTAATCTTAAAGAACGCTAACATAATCCTAATCCATAAGTAAGGGGACGCCAAGGACTTGAAAAATTATAGACCGATCAGCTTACTGTCCGTAGCCTACAAACTATTTACTAAGGTAATCGCAAATAGAATCAGGAACACCTTAGACTTCTGTCAAGCAAAGGACCAAGCCGGATACCGTAAAGGCTACTCAACCATTGACTATATTAACACTATCAATCAAGTGATAGAGAAATGTGCGGAATATAACCAACCATTATATATAGCTTTCATTGATTACGAGAAAGCATTTGATTCTGTCGAAGCCGCAGCAGTCATGGAGGCATTGCGGAATCAGGGTGTAGACGAGCCGTATGTAAAAATAATGAAAGATATCTATAGCGGCTTCACAGCCGTCGTAGTCCTCCATAAAGAAAGCAACAAAATCCCAATAAAGAAAGGCGTCAGGCAGGGAGATACGATCTCTAATGCTATTCACAGCCTGTTTACAGGAGGTATTCAGAGACCTGGATTGGGAAGAATTGGGGATAAAAGTTAATGCAGAATACCTTAGTAACTTGCGATTCGCTGATGATATTGCCTTGCTTAGTAACTCAGGAGACCAATTGCAATGAATGCTCACTGACCTGGAGTGGCAAAGCAGAAGAGTGGGTCTAAAAATTAATCTGCAGAATAAAAGTAATGTTTAACAGTCTCGGAAGAGAACAGCAATTTACAATAGGTAGCGAGGCACTGGAAGTGGTAAGGGAATACCTCTACTTAGGGCAGGTAGTGACGGCAAATCCGGATCATGAGATGGAAATAATCAGAAAGATAAGAATGGGCTGGGGTGCGTTTGGCAGGCTTTCTCACACCATGAACAGCAGGTTGCCATTATCCCTCAAGAGAAAAGTGTATAATACCTGTGTCTAACCAGTACTCACCTACGGGGCAGAAACCTGGAGGCTTACGAAAAGGGTTCTACTCAAATTGAGGATGACGCAACGAGCTGTGGAAAGAAGAATGATAGGTGTAACGTTAAGGAATAAGAAAAGAGCAGATTGGGTGAGGGAACAAACGCGAGTTAATGACATCTTAGTTGAAATCAAGAAAAAGAAATGGGCATGGGCAGGACATGTAAGGTGGCGGATGAGATTAAGAAGTTTGCAGGGACGGCATGACCACAAGTAGTACATGACCGGGGTTGTTGGAGAAGTAAGGGAGAGGCCTTTGCCCCGCAGTGGTCGTAACAAGGCTGATGATGATGATGATGACCAATTTGAATGGAATTTGTTGTTTACGACCAAGACCGTCTGAGTTTTGGAAGGATCAACATTTTTTGTTTATTCTGGCACGTTTTGGGAAAGTTATACGAATGTAATCCTTGAAATAGCAATGCACCATCTCTATTGGCGTATGTTGTTAGGAATGGCCTGCCGAGGTGGCAACATGCAAGTTTTCGCAGCCAGCTGCAGCTGCGAGCGTGGCGAGCTTCACCGAAGATACCATGGAAGCCTTCAACACCCGCCGCGGTGACTCGTTTTGTAGGAACCAGTAACGACAGAACTAATCAACCATGAACTTACCTCAGAGAACTGCGGGCTACGGCGGCGTCAATCCACCGGGCGCCTCGTTCGAAGATGCCTTGCGGTGCCTTTTCACGGGCCTTTGGAAACGCCAGACAATGGGCAGCGGCGGAGGTCACTGTGCGAGGTCAGCTCTGGAAGTAAGAGGCGCCGGCTGGTCACGGCGCCTCTTACTTCCAGTAAGATACTTCCGGTAAGAGCCAGGTGGTCACGCCGGCTGGGCCCCGGCGTGACCACCTGGCTACGGGGACGCGAGACAATGGACACCGCGTCGACTGCGTTGACATTTGACGCTGCGAATCGGCAGTGATAGTGCGTACATCATCATCATCATCATCATCATCATCATCATCATCATCATCATCCTGGTTACGCCCACTGCAGGGCAAAGGCCTCTCCCATATTTCTCCAACAACCCCGGTCATGTACTAATTGTGGCCATGCCGTCCCTGCAAACTTCTTAATCTAATCCACCCACCTAACTTTCTGCCGCCCCCTGCTACGCTTCCCTTCCCTTGGAATCCAGTCCGTAACCCTTAATGACCATCGGTTATCTTCCCTCCTCATTACATGTCCTGCCCATGCCCATGTCTTTTTCTTGATTTCAACTAAGATGTGATTAACTCGCGTTTGTTCCGTCACCAAATCTGCTCTTTTCTTATCCCTTAACGTTACACCTATCATTCTTCTTTCCATAGCTCGTTGCGTCGTCCTCAATTTGAATAGAACCGTTTTCGTAAGCCTCCAGGTTTCTGCCCCGTAGGTGAGTACTGGTAAGACACAGCTATTATACACTTTTCTCTTGAGGGATAATGGCAACCTGCTGCTCATGATCTGAGAGTGCCTGCCAAACACCGAACGCGTTTGGCGTACGTTTGTGTAAACATGTTTGTGCGTACGTGTGTGTGTAAACTGTTCCGCAGAGAGGCGGCTTGTTGACAATTACCGGACGAACGTTTTGCTTCATCTAGGGATCTAGGGACACGGAGTCTTTATAAGCGGCCGTTGTCGGCTGCTAAAGAGTGCTCGATTGCTCGTGTTCGTGCTCGTCTGTGCTCGTCAATGTACTCTTGAGCTTTGTGATCGTTTGCTGTGTGCTTCGTCTTGCGGGTTCCATTTGGGAGTCACGCTAGACTGTGTAAATGTATCACTTGTTTGAAATGTAAATACTGTAAATACACCCAGTACGTCGAGTTCCTCTCAAGTTCATCTCTACGACCTTCGACGCTTACAAATGTTGGCAGCGGCGAGATCGTCCGACAGCTTCTACAAATGGCAACAGCGGTAGGATCGTCCGACAAATGTTACAGTGTATTCAAAGATTGTCGTATGTATTGAATACGGCACTAAAGTTTTTCTTCTGTCACTGAATTTGCTCATAGCTTGGGTTACATTCTTTACAATGGTATCCATCGCAATTTTCAGAATAGTAGCCAACAAACAAATATCATGAAACAGAACACTGGCAACGCATGTCTATTATGGTAAATCTCCTCAGATTGAAGTATTAAAAATGCGAAACAATAACAGAAGATTGGCCACGCAAGAGGCCGTGTTTCTACCAGAAAGCTCGCCTTCGTGCATACCGTTCGCCGCCAACGTTTCCCTGTAAAGAATCGGGTTACATAAGCTGCAGTTGCCGGGAAGCGGGAGAAGCGGTCGGGGATGTTTGAATCCTATGTGCGTCCACTCTTAAAGGCAAAGCTCAAGCGCCCTCAAATTCTTTATGTTTGGCGTAAGGCTCGAATTACATCCGCATGCAATGGCGTAAAGCATTTGTATGCAGAGTGCCGCAACAGTCACGGTCACTAAACAGTTGTATAGGTTCTGATTCAGTTTCATAACTGGCGAGGTAATCTTCGTATGTTCTGAAGTAGACTTGAGGTGTGGCGCTTTTAGTTAAGCGTAGCATTTCGAAACATGATAAATCCACCTGTTGGCGATACTGATGCTCTTTTGCAGGTCATGTCCGTGTCCAGCCTGATTAAAGTGGTAGTCGGCTGCGAGACGACGACCACTAACAGCCATAACATCATCAATGGGACGACTGCTGGAGCTTGGGAGAGGTAGGGTCCACTGAGCACTTACGTGAACATCACAAGGAATGCTACTTTTGCCAAGAAGTTACGCGGAAACATGCAGACGAGAGGCAGTATACATAAAATAGACGAAAGGATATCAATGAGTGACTAGAAAGCGACAGCTCGTGTCAGCTTGAGAACTGCCACCGTCAATCGCAGAACCACTTGGCCTCTTTCCCATCAATAGTGCTGGTCCGTGGCAATATTACCGGCTGTATGTAACGTAAGAAATCTATAAATTTTCAGCAGAGGCAGAACTATTCATCGCATTACTGCTAAATGATTGACAATGATAAAAACACGTAACGTTCAAATAAAAAGAAGTTTATTTTTTAGGAGATATCTTAAAGCCCCGTTTTCGTCTTGTCGGGCAGTGAGGGTCACGCGTTGACCTCGGGAGAGTGACAGTCGACACTGGACCTTCTATTTACGCCTAATAAGTACATGCAATCCACAAGATCATGAAAAGGAGGAAAATGTTTTGCTTTTCTATCTTGACACAACTATTTCTCTTTTTTTTCAGACCGACACGGGACGGTCAAATTCCGCTGATATTCATCTCAAGCCTGCGTAAGATATATTTTCTTATATGCGTTCCCTTGAGTACTTAACTAAATTGAGCGCTAGGAAACAGTCGCCAATAAATTACTAAGCCCTACGTTATCAGTGCTGTAGGGATAGCTGTGACCAAGCGATGCTTTGTTGGTTCAAACGTACTGGGTTTGCAGGGAGGTCTCTCATGTATATACGAAAAGACACGGACGCACTTTTAGGATGAAGCTGTAGCTCGGGACGTCCTGTATGTTTACATGGTAGCGGAGAATCCAATTGTCTTAGCATCTACAGGGTTGATTTTTATGAGCCCTGTTGCATTAATAAAATATATATTAATCACTATCAGGAAGCTGATCTTAATTTTATTCGTATTTTTTATTTTAATATTATTGAATCTTTCAAGGCTTGAATAAGCTATTCAGGACCTAATGGAATTGTCAACCTGCAATTTCGAAATAAAGAAGAATATCCGATTCTGTAAAATTCAGCTATCATGACAATTCACGCCTATAACATTGACGTATCAAATAAACGACTAGTTCGTGAGTATTTGTGTAACCCGCGTTAAAATTGCAACAAATTTACGTAAAAAGACATAAATCAAATTTGTTTGGTTGATGTGCTCTAACAGACGCGGTTTACAAAACTGATGTTTGGTTTTCGTCTAATTTTACGGATTTGTAAACTGAGTGCTTCAATCTTTTACTTCAAATTCTCGAAAAGTTTTGCATTTGTGTAAAAGATTTGGGGAATTTAACAAAACTTCGGCTTTCTACAGTTGCTAGAATTTAAGAATTTGTCCAAAATTCAGCGGCTTCTATTCTAATCAGGCCAGCGGCTCTCAAAAAGGAATTTCTGCGTTGTGCGTGTTTTTTATCCTAGGGGAATTTCAGTTGGCCCCGAGCTAAACCTTCCTCGTAATTCTTGATAGCAACAATAGAAATCCAGAATCAGAACATGATGTACAAAACATTGTGGCGAAGCAGTGGCGCTTTCGGATCATTGTATCTTTTTTAACTAAGCGTCTCGTAATGTGATTGTGTGTCATTAGGTAAGGCGGCAGGGAACATCTAAGAAGTGATCCCTGCTGTAATGTGGCTTAGCCTCAGATGTGCCTTTTTCCTCTGTCATGCGAACTTCTTGCAGTGATATGGATTCCAATATAGTTATCACCATCTTCGCAACCCCATGCATGCAACCTCTCGTGTGACGCTTGTTACGGCGTTTCGCACGTTGCGTCGAAGAAACAGTATATCGTGCCCTCTACGTGCGTGCCGCAGCATTCTATTGTGAAATGCGGCGAAAAATTCATAAACACGCTCCATGCTTCCCACAGTGGTTCCACGTTGGTTGCGTCGCATTGATGAAACGTTAATCATTGTATGTTGGCGAAATCCCAGCTATCGACGAGCATCCAGGATGCGCGCATGATGGTTTGCGACAGCCGCAAGTAGATTACTAAAGCTGAGATAACGAAAATTGAAGAGCAAGATAACCTTTGCCGCGAGACATGAATGTAACAGCCACATCGATAAAATTTCAGGTGCCATATTTATGACCGGAATTATCCATACATAAAGAGAATTAGCTTTTTGGCCGCCTTTTTGAGAGCAGTACTGCTGGCTCGCACAAGCGGGAAGCCGGGCTGGCATTTTTTTTACACGAAAGAATTCGCTTCTGTGCTTCAGGGAGACGCTGTCTATGTGTACACAGAATGCAATTATCATCCCGCAAATTGTCTGGCATTCCCGCGAACCTGCGATACTTTGCCATTTTGTGCCTAACTCAGAGAGCAAATCAGAGAGCAAACGAGTTTAGACGATATTCTAATTGACATTAAGAGAAAGAAATGGAGCTGGGCAGGTCATGTAGTGCACAGGTTAGATAACCTTTGAACCATCAGGGTTACAGAATGGGTACCAAGAGAAGGGAAACGCAATCGAGGACGACCGCAGACTAGGTGGAGCGATGAAATTAGCTAATTCGCCGGCGCTAGTTGGAATCTCTTGGTGCAAAACACGGGTAATTGGCGATCGCAGGGAGAGGCCTTCATCCTGCAGGAGACATAAACAGGCTTATGATGATGATGATGATGAATGGTAAAGAAAGTAGGCATAAAAAAGACGGAAAGAATTGTTTTAATAAAAAGTTGTTCATTAGAGGATGTTTCTGTAGCAATTAGCATATTTAGATATCATTTGCTTTATCTTTAATTGGTTAGAAAACGAAACGAGCAGCCTATATATCCGTAAGCGAAGATGGTATATAGTGCTGTCGTGCGGCCGAGCTATGCAGCAAGGCAGCTGCAGCACCAAGCCAGCCAGCAGCCCCGGTCGAACAAGTGTTAGAGGGTTCGCAACGAATGCATCATTTTAAATGCAGAGAAGGATTATGAGGATCAATCCCGTTAAGGTATCGGTACCTGTACAACGTACATATAGAGGTTTTACTTAACAATTATTCACCAATGCCGTGAGCCTTTGCACAGGTCCAAACAAGTAGTGAGTTGTAAAAATGCACATGAGCATAGGAATGACAGGAAAAAAGAAGAAAAGAACCTAAATACAGGAAACTGACATACAACAACACTGACACTGAGCATAACGAGAAACTTGCTTTAATTCCGCGAATCAAGAAGGAATAACAAAAGATGCTCACAACAATTACAATATCAGTCGTAGGACAGCGGTGTGGTTTCAAGGTTTAATAAAACACCCCCCTTGAGCACCTTTCAGTAATCACATCTAAGATCGTGAAGTAACATATAGTTACACGTGCAACCTTGCCCAATCATTCATCCAACACAATCTGCTGTGAACTACGCGCTCAAATGCTGTAATGCGCAACATAACCATGGCTCCGATTCTGCGAGAAGGCCATCCAGGGAAACTGATTAAATCATTGCCTTTGGGAACGCATTCCAGATTTCTCTGGACAACTAAAGAAATTAACGCTTGAAAGTGTCGCATTGTGTGAGATACTGCCTGATGTGTTTATTACGATAGGTTCTGGGGGGGTGTCGATGGGGTGGCTGCACGTTATCTCGTTAATTCATATTAATAAGGTAACCGATATACGATAGAAAAAACTTCACGATGACGAGCGAGGGTAGGCACTACTGCTTGTTTCTAAGAATACCTAAACTCTCGTGTTGAGAATGTTTACTGTATATAAATCGCGACGCTGTATTTTGTTTACATTTTAGTTTCTGCGCGATTTCTTTCCCGTACGGGTTCCACTCTAGTTAGGGTACCTCCGCCACCATGCTATCATTCTCAAGAATCGGCCATGCTAAAGATTTATATGCCGTTAGTTTCACATAGAATCGTGCTGCAGCTAGATTTTTTCGCGAGAAACAGAGCCTCCAGAACCAATTCTAACGTGTATCATCTGAGTATTACATTCAAATGCACTTGTAAAGCTTACACCTCATGGGGATGGGTTAACACTAGGCTCACCCTACGAGCGACGATCAGAAAAAGGCACGACGCTCCTCCACTCTGCAACGCACGAAGGCGCTACGGCAGGATTCGTCAGCCCTCCGACACGGCACAGAGAAGGCGCTTGAGTCAGATCGCCAACAAAGGCTCGTTTATTCACGCCGGATACATCACAGTACGACCGTTACGGCACTCACGGGCAAAGGCTTGCCGCTAGAGCGATCGAGTACGCGCACCCGCTGCGTTAGGGATAACCAGGTAGTGGTCCACCGAGCGCGGGAACGAGAAGTCAATGGAGGCAAGGTCCCATGTAGCCAACTCGTTAAGGCGACTTAATTCGCTTTCGGCCTGTGAGCATCTTCCGCGGCGATAAAGAGGGTTGCCAAATGGCCCAAACAAATAAAAGCCAGATGGTCTCAGTAGCCCAAAATAGCCAGACCCAAATTTGTCGTGAACGAAAAGTAGCCAAACACATAGCCAAAGTGTTTGACGATGCCTGTCACGTGTCTCATAGATGGTGTCCAAATCCCACCGCCTATTTGCAGCTACTAAATTACTTCCGCCGAATACAACCAGCACCACAGAGGCATCAAGATCTGCGTAAACAATTCTAGCGAGAGCTGGCACTTAGACGTGGATTTGGGCAGTACTTATTGTTACACTTAGCCGAAGGATTTTTTTTCCAATACACTCATGACGTCATTGATACTTACTGAGCCACGTTTCGAGCTATTGTTAGTTCACGCCTCGAATTACCCGATGTAATTTTACACAACACTCAGGAAAACAATGGCCAACTACAAGCTCGCGGATCAGCTTCGGGTGGTCACAATCGAGTGACCAATGTTTTTCAGCTGCAATAATGTCCTTTGACTGCAGGATGAATTCAGAAAATTCTAGAATGAAGAAAGAAATTTACTTCATTCCCACATTACGCAGCTCCAGACGCTTTTAAATACGAAGGTGCTCATAAAATGTACCTCTGAAAGAGGTGTTCTTCTCCTATTCCTTCTTATACAAATGGCTGTACTTCGCCGACTTGTCCATGCTGTGTTTTGAGAAGGCGACGAGATTCTTCCCAGATTTCTCAGCCAGACTACTACTGTAGCCGGAATATGTTCGTGCCCTCCAACTCACGTGTCGCTATGTCACTCACAAGAATGCACCATGTTTGCTTCAACCAGAAGTTCTGTTGAGGGACGCGTCTTATTAATTGGCTCTGGCGCTATCACGTAGTGTAAGCCATGATTGCAACGTGCTACCGTGCTCTACACTGCTCTTTGCAGAGAGAAGTTCTCCTATAAAAGGTTGTCAATGCTCTCATTGGAAGACTATGTTCATCCAGGGCTCTCCCGAACATGCAGACCACAACAAGAACAGAATATATTGTTTTGATCAGCAGTCGAGACAGCTGCGCTTCGCTGAACATGCAGATAAGATCAGAACCAACGTGTTTCTCGCTTAAAGCGACCTGCGGATTTTTTTCCCTAGATTTACTGGGTAAATAGCTTGGTGATTTGCGGGAAAACCTAGCAATGGGTTTCGATGTACACTTCATAAACATTGAAAGACCACGGGTGAAAATGTCTCACTACGACAAGCCTCCGAATACTTGAACTGTTGTGAAAGTCCACATCAAAGTTTCTTGCACAGAAACCGGCACGGAATAGGTACTCGACAGATATAAGCCCCACCGTTTTTCTTGTTGAACCACGTCTGAACCGGTAGCAGGTGGCGCCGAAATCATAAAAAAAGGAAGAGAGCTTAGAGCTATGATGATGCAGAAACATGGCAGCCATGACTTAACGCCATCCTCCCAGCGCCGACATTGCCTAAAAACACAGCCTTGGAGATGGCCTACATAGCTTTGCAGTATCAATGAGCTTTGGGCTTTCATATACCGGCGTTTCCGAATTTTGTCACTGTTGACGTGGTACTCAGCACTCGGAAGTTGTTATGACAAAAATTGCCTTAATATAGCCATGTAGCCAACTCGCAACTTTCGACGGCATCCCGCACAACACGTAGCCCAATTTGACCAGTTAGAGCCCGATCGGGCAACCCTGGCGATAAAGCGCTCAGCGGGAGGGAGCTCGGGAGGAGGGGGCCCCCGGGGGCCTCGACTTGAGAGGCCAACGAGGGCGCATCCCGGTGACACTTGCTCGTGCGGCGATTCGACCCCGGGAGGGAGAAGTAAGGTTTGCGCAGGAAATTAGCCCCGGCGCGCTAGCCGTGTCCGCCATGTTGCCGTTATGGCTACGGTTCCTGGATATAGAGCTAAGCACAACGCGTGAGCTGGGGAAGCCGGCGGGAGAAGGCACTTCGATCCCCACAGCCAAAATATTTTATTCTGTAAGTTTCTAACAAATCTTTACAAATTAATCTATAATTCTACTTAAATATCGTCTTTCTATGAGTTATGGGCATATGTTTTGTTTTCTTCAGAATATATTTTCATTCCCAACATGTCACATCAATGGGCTATATTCTTTAGTGTAGTTATTAATGTACCTAACCATCGATTTCTCACTCGCAAGTGTGAATTACGAGCTCATATGCAAAAAGCCGCAATTTTACTCAAGTTTCTGTCTAGCCTGTGATGTGGTTAACCTACAATAGAAATAATAATGGACTCGATACGGATCCGTGGGGCACGCCATATAAACTTCTATTGTTGAGAGTCATATAGCTTATGGCAACACACTGGGTTAGGTTTGATAAAGAAGCTGCTATCCAGTCCCACTACAATGTGTTCAGTTTTGATGCAGCTTGTATCCTCAATTAGTTTACACTGGAAGACACGATTGCAAGCCTATAAAAATCAATAAAGATGGCATCAGCTTGGAATTTGGAATTAAATATTCATGCGAAAGCGTGTTATCTCTACTAAATGTGTTATGGCTGACAGACGTACTTAAAAAAGCACGTTGCATAATACATTGTACTTTGCTTTCTTCAAAGTAGGTCATGACTGCTTTACTTGCTATGGGTTCCACTAATTTAACGAAGCAACATGTTAGTGATATTGGCCTATATGTTTTCTCGTGTAATCGATTGCTTTCTTTATGAATGGGCTTACTTTCCCACACAGCTAATCCTTGGGAAGAGAAGCTGTACTCGGTGATTCGAAAATTGTTATCCGCAAGAATGAAATATGTGCGTATCGTTTAAAAACACATTTATTATATTGCCCACTCCCGGCTAAACAGGATAAACAAGCAAAGGCGGCGCTTAGAGCCTAGCCGAGCCACGACGATTCAGGGCTTCCTGTGCGGCGAGGACAGCAGGGCACATTTGGCTTGCAGTGTCATCTGTGGTAGGGGTGATATCCATCGGAACACGTAGTGTTGCAGCGACAGCCGCAATTAGCGCATGCCCTGCGACGCGCTGATTCCTCGGCAGCTGCGGGCCGATGAGTCGGTTCTGGTTTCGATGTATGGGAGCTGTGGCCGCGCAGGGTGTCGCTAAAGGCGATGCTAGACTGGACTGTGTGATGACGTAACGTCAAGCGCATGCCGTGCCACTTCGTCATCACGGGCACTGATATGAGCAGCGGATAAGGAACCGCTGCCTATAAAAAGCGTGTCCAAAAGAAGAAACGCCGATTCCTTGTTCTGCACCGGCCCCTGTCGTTTTCTGGAGTACGGCTTCTCGGTTGCCGCACGCTACTACAGACTGGACTCTCGCGGACAGGCGAGGAGCGGCTGTCTACATTTGGTGGAGTTGGGCACATGCGCGCGAGCTTTAGGGCTAGCTCGAGCGACCGCTTGCACGTGACGGGCTGCTGAGTGGACAACAACGCAGCTGCCTTTCTCTCGAGCTGCCAGTGAGGGCAGCGTGGCTCCACTGCAGCGTTGTTGCCACTGCAGTTAACGCAATGCGCTCGCTGCGATGTGCAGTCTTGGCTGCATGTGATCGGCCGCAGCGGACGCAGCGGGCGTCACGCGAGCAAGATGGCGATAGGCGCTACAGCGGTCACACTGCAGTGGTCGCGGCCGCTTAGCACGGACCGGGTGTCGCTGCTTGAACGGGATCAAGTTAGCGGGCACAACGTCGCCGGCGAAGGTAACCCTCACGTCGCCGCCACTACACGAAATCAAAGGAGGGGTACGGGGGATTCGATGTGGTGTTTCACAGTGTCGGCATCGAGAGAGAGAGAGAGAGAGAGAGACGGGTGCGCACCGTGAATGATACCCACACGTGTTTTTGCTGAGTGCTTTTACGCTCTCTTGGACGTTGACAATGGCGCGCACTTTGAGTAGGCTCGACAGGTCAATACTGGGCCCAGCATCCACGGCCACAACTTTGCGGTGGAAGTTAACGCGAACGCGAAGGGATACAAATAAATGCTAATTGTGGGAGCTGAACGGCGGATAGTTGGAGTAGATTGGGACTACACCGAAAGGAGGAGCGAATATTTGCCCCTGGAAGGATGGGGAGTCAACTGGAGCAGTTGGAAAGAGGAAGCCCCCGGGAAGGAAGCAATGTCCTTGTGGATTTGGAACAGTCCACCCCGTTACTCCGTATTGTTTTGTATCTGGAATGCCTGTGTAGCAGAGGGCGTGAATATATATATATATATATATATATATATATATATATATATATATATATATATATATATATATATATATATATATACATATATATATATATATATATATATATATATATATATATATATATATATATATATATATTAAAGTCATTCATGTCCAGCGTCTCAAGCCGTATCACCATTGTACCGCCCTTTCAGAACACTAAGTCGCCAGGACGGCTCCTTTATTTCCGCGGGGCCATTGTAAGGAAGATAACCAACGTGCACACTGGGTCAGCAGCATCGGCAGCATCAAGCGCGCAGCAGAAGCTCGAGCTCGGGGACTGTGCTCGGTGCATCGTAGAACCGGCGGTCGCTACGAACCCCAATAAACCTCCTTTATAATGTATATATATATATATATATATATATATATATATATATATATATATATATATATATATATATATATATATATATATATATATATATATATATACAGTAAAAGCTCGTTAATTCGAACCGCAAGGGGCAGCCGCTTGAGTTCGAATTAACGAAAGTTCGAACTTACGAAAGTGAAGGAGAGCAACAGTACACTGCGATTTGGAAGCAGTAGGGCATGTCAGAAATTTGGCGAGTCAAAAAGTGATGGCGTGTGCCGCGGGCACACGCCATCTTCGAGTCGAAGCTCTGGGTCCGACTGTGCCACACCACCGATGTCCAATGAAACGAACGTTAGCCGAGGCTTAACACCATCACAATGAATCGCGACGGCCGATGCCTCCTAAGCTGAAAACAGAGGTGCACAACCGATGAAGACTGCCGAGACAAAGACGCTCAACATGTGAAGGGCGAAGGCCCTTATTTGTTGATTCTTGATTGCAAGCGCAGCTGCGACGTACTTGATTCGCTGTGTTTTGGCGCTTGCCGTGCCATCTCCGCACATAATTAGCAGCTGTACAAGATTTGCGAAGCCTCCGAGATTCGCAGCGGGCAAGAAGTCTCGGAGGTTACGTAAAACGGAGAGGCGGCAGCCGCCGCGGCCTTCTGGCTGACCCCGCGTCGGTTAGATTTTTTTTCCGATTTTGCCTTCTCTCGCCGTTCTCTCCTTTTCGGAGGCAATACAGCCTTGTGTGTAGGCAGTAGGCGCGTTTCTCTGGCCGTGTGCCAGGCGAGCGTAGTTCGAATTATCCGTGAGGGAACCTTCTCGTGTTGGAATTAACGGACTTCTTTATACATAGACTTCTGTGGAGCTTGGCCGGACCAAATCGTACAGTTCGAATTATCCATACATTCGAATTATTGAAGTTCGAATTAACGAGCTTTCACTATATATATATATATATATATATATATATATATATATATATATATATATATATATATATATATATATATATATATATATATATATATATATACATATATATGCGATATTGTGTATGATCGCTGATTTGTGATGCTTATGTATATTTCGATTGTTACAAAGTTTTGTCTCCAATGTCAACGTTGAGACATTTTTCGGTTAGAATTCGAACAAGCGGCTAAAATATTTAGCGGCCCAGATACAAACAAGCCCACGACAATAATCCTTAATTGGTGGGGGCGGTGGCTCATAACCTCAGTTCAGTATCAGTAAAATCAATATCTCAACATCAGCACAAATTTGCAGTAAGGGTAACCCTCCACAAGAAGGAAACAAAATACATCAGCATTTCTAGAATTTTGTCGCATGGTTATGTTGAGGGCTAACTGCCTAATTGACTTGGCGTGCACATACATCGCAGCACCCACATGGTTGTTTAAATAAAACAACTGTCCCAGCAGCATATTTCAGCATTTCTACACTAAGCAGAGGTTTTCAGAAACGTCAAAAAGAGTCATTTCTTTCAACAGTTGTAGAACAATGCAAGCTCGCTCACTCGGGAATTTGAGCGATTCGGGGAAAATGAAAAGATTTCTTAACTGCAGTACAACGTAAAAATAAAAATCGTGGCACGGGTTTCGTACTCATAAGCGCACTACAGAATCATGTTTCGTGAACAGGTATATGATCCTGGAAATGGTTAAAACATGGCACCCTATATTTTGTCAATGCCAGCACACATACGCCAAAAGCGGGGGTCGCTGATAAGTAGCAAGTTGCATTTCATGCAGCAGATTCTGATTGGAATTGACTAAAAAAATCCAATATTTCTACGTAATTTTTCGTCCTAATGTGATTGACATTATAGAAACACAATAAATAGAACAAGAAAGCCTGAATTTTCCATTGCATGTTTCGCAGCCTTCTACGTCTTAAATAGCTTCAGTCATAATTGCGTTTAAATATTTCCATTGGTCGACTATCTTCATTTCCTTCTGATGACATCTGCACCAACACTACAACTCGCTGGATGTGCATGCTGAAGCGCGGCGTTGTTACTGGGGACCCTTTGCCCACGAGGCTGTGTTGGGGTAATGCCGGGATGTTCGCAATTGGGCCTTCTCCGAAGAGCAGCTCTTCAGTGTGGCTGGTGCTTGAACAAGGTGCTCCTTGTCGGGTAAAACAAGCGATAAAAAATTGTCCGTAGATGAGTTCCTGCCATCAGCGTCCGAAGAAATCATCGCTATGGAGTCGTAAATGTGCCGATTTATTTGGCAGCTCACATGTGCGGGGGTTGAGAGTTTAAGATACATATACTATTGGTGATACCCAACTGGGAATGCATGTAATGCGTAGGATATACAACTGATGGACCATTAGAATTGGCGAATAGGTGTCAAGAGAAACGAAAGGCAGGCCAGGATGATGGAAAATTAGGCGGGGGATGAAATTAGGAAATTTGTAGGCGCGAGTTGTAATCAGGTCGCGCAAGAAATGGGCAATTTGTGGTCACAGGGAGAGGCCATCATCCTGCAGTGGACATCAAAATAGGCTGATGATGATTGAGTGTCCGAGTTCACCTATCTGAACATGCGCATCCTTGGGACAGCTGCGTGGGGCGACCGTGGGCGTTCCATTGTAGTTCCTTCCAAATGCTAGTGCTCAAAGCTGCTTCAGCACTTACAGCTTTTCTAGTTAATAAAGTAACTGCTCAAGAGGAAGGTATAGCTCGGGTGCTCCTATCTGAATACATGTAAAAGGAGAATTCATTTTTCTGGGCAGCCACTGCACCAAATTTGACGAGGTGTGTTGCATTTAAAAGAAAACTTAAAATCTAGTGACTGTTGGATTCGAATTTTTGATTTAGATTGTCAACCTTTATTAAAATTTGAAAAAAGTCGCAAATTTTCAGAAAACGAACTATCAAATTTAAAACTAACTCAGCAATAAAAAATGATATCCGAATGCTGTGAATTGTATATGAGAGTACATCTAAAGCACACCAAATTGATATGAGAAAAATGTTGTAATATGGAAATACAAATTTTGCTGAGCTCTTGTACACAACGTAACAAATTACCATTAGATATAAATTGACAAATAGAATTTTTCCGCTCTGAATGGATGCCGTTTACGGAACCTCGATATCTGTTTATGTTGGAGAGCTATTAATTTGTGAGCTTCGTGCTTCTATATTTTTGTGACTTCTGAAATTCTGAAGGTTCTTTTAACGAAATTCAGGACCTAAATCGAAATTCCACTTGAAACAGTAAATAGAACAACTTTCTATCTCCAAAAAAGAAATCTCTTAATTACCACACTGCCAAAAATGTAATAGCCTGCAAGTCATTACTTACTGTTATGCCTTACTTACAATTTTGGTAACTTGGTTCACTTAAAAAAATATTGAAACATTGTTATCCGCTTCAAAAATGTGCTCATGCTCCTTGAATCTCCTGACTCCGTGTATGTAACATTTCTTTCTTTACATTTATTTGGAAGGTTTGGTTTAGCAAGCTGTTAAATTTCATTTGCTGTCGAAATCGGGTGGTGCAGATCCTTGTTTTAGATATCAGATCCTAGTTGAGTGAACCAGTGGCGTGCATGTATTGTGTCGTAACACTGTGATAAATGCACTGCTTCTGCTTGAATTCAACTTCGTATATATATATATATATATATATATATATATATATATATATTAAACACGTGTACAAAATAACATTTCTAAACTGTTTCTATTTGCAAGACGCCAAATAAAAGACAGACGAACGAAGCCCACACGGGACAACCACGTAGGCACAACGAGGTTAAGCCTACGTGGTTGTCCCCTGTCGTCTTTCTCGGTCAATTCTTTTATTTGGCGCCTTCGTTGTTATCAAGTATAACAACCTCAACCACCCTTAGGTTCTCAGAAATTGTTTATGGATGTTTACTCAGATGCATTATAGTTTCATTTTGTGAATCAATATAGGAAGAAAGAAATACCACCTTTATCCGCACTGCACTACCGACGATATCACTAGAAGTCTTATTTGCCTACACGCCTGTATAAAGGTACCTGATTATTTGCAGGGACATACCCCTATCTCAAAGTTGTCTGACTCAAGCACGCTATAGTGACAGGCAAATCTCGAGCTTCGAGATCACCAATTCAGCCTATGACATTTAATTAAGCCACAGAGGAAGTACTTAAGGAATTATATTGTGCACCTCTTATTCCCAATTTTGTCTTCAGTGAAACCATCTATTTGCATAAGACATACCTTGCAACGTTTCTAGAAAGGTCATCTAGCACTCGAGATTCATTATCTATATTGTGAATCTCCCCTCCTAATTGGTAGCTTTATACATCTTTAATTGGAGAAAGCTGACGTTGTTGGCACCATGTCTTTTTCTCATTACCTGCAGTGCTCGGAGTGCTGGGGTGCCTGGGCTTCGTTTTCCTGCTGCGCAGGGCCGGGTTCAGGCCAGGCGGCATAGCAGCAGGTTCCCTGGCAGCCTGGCTGCAGTCGATGATAGGGGCCGTACACCAAAATTCGGCATTTTCACGTTTACAGAGGATTGGCGCCAACGGCATATCCCCAAGCGACTGCTTGTGGGTTTGCAATATTATTTACAGCATTGTTCTCACATTTCTTTATTAGCCCACATTTGCTGTAATAAATTGACGTTTACAACTGAGCATTCTTCGTCGTGAATTTTCTGCAGACAGAACCTTTGATAACGTACATGTTTTTCGTTGACATAGTTGCATCGAGGAAAGCGATACTACTGCCCTCCAAAATGCATCAGGCGTGTCCATTGGCGCGTTTTTATCTCAATGTGCTGTGCCTCAATCATGTTTTGAGAAGCACATAAAAAGGGGCGCCAGCTCTGCCGCTTCTTTCATTGTGAACAAGGCTCCCGTGGGGGAGCCGAAACGTAAATAACTCTTTTAAACCATTTTTGGTCGGTGTCCAGACCTCTTCTTTTTAAGTATGCATCATCCCGACCAGACGGGCTTCCGTCATACTCTCAACTTTATCTCAAGTTTTATTTTAAAGTCACATTCCTCAATTTTAATGACTATTGTTATGCCCAATGACAAGGCATTTCTTTTGGTTCCTGTGCCTCGCAAATTGCTTTTTATCTACTATGAATCGTGCTTTGCACCAGCATCTTATTGGGGCGGAGGTAATGAAGGTGTTTAGATATGCCGATTTTCAAATTCGTTTAAAACAACATTCAGTTTCCTCATATCAGCCCACTCAAGGCAAACCTTTAGCGACTTTCTGCTGTCTCGGCAAGGGAATGGTTTTTACTTACGAGTCACCTTCCCACAATTCTTTGCAATTTTCTAATGTCGACATCACCATGCAGAAGGGCCATGCCTACTGGCTTTACTTGACTCAGACAACAAAGGAATTGCTGTCATATGAGTCGGCGCATTCTAAGACTGATAAGATGGCCATAGCTAAACTCTGCCTCGAGTCGGCTCTTGTACGGTCGTGTCCTCCCGCAATGCAGGCAAGCTTTCAGAATCAATTGGATCGACTGGGTTTTCCTACTCGCTCCTTGGTGTCGCTGCCGAGTCTCTCCTCCAAAAAGTCAAGAGCGACGTACGCAATAGGAGGGCTTAGCAAGCGCAGAGAATTGTGAGGCCGGAGACTTCGTATGCGTCGCGTTACCCCCAACTTAAAGAAGGTTGCAGACATTGGGTGCCAGTCGCATTATATGCACCACGCAAGCTCCCCCATGTATGTGCCCACAAATACTTTCTGATGGTAGTAAGAAACGTGGTTGCAGTGAAAAGCACGCCAAGCCGTACATAAAGTATGCCACCGGAGTCGAATCTGCGATCCTGCTATCTTGTGGCAAGACATATGTAGGCCAGACTGGGCGATGCGTAAATGAGCGTGCGCGGGAACATGCGCTATCTTTAAATGGTAAAGACGGAGAAGATTTGCCTACACATTGCAATTCATATCAATGTGAGCCACGACTGGACAAGATACGGATTCTTGGAAAGAAAAAGGGGCACCACGGCGCGTGAATTGTTAGAAGCCTTTCAGATTAATGAACGAGGTTCGTCATGTATTAGCGATACATGAGTTTTACTCTTGCGCGCAGAAAGGCGGCTTTTTTCTACGTGGCTTTTGATACGTGGCGCGAATATCGACTTTGCCATTATGATATAGATCCAACGCTAGCCCGGAATACACAATCCGTCATCAATATTAACATTGGCGTTCAACCAGGCAGGAATTATTCGAGCAACTTTCCTAGAGACTTGCCAACAGAGCTAGCAGGCGTCTACCTTCCAGCTTGATCTTGCTAAGGCCACAGACAGCAGCCGCCTTTTGTAATCTGTACTCTAGACCTCTACAAGCCAGCTGGTAAATGCTCCTTTCATTTACGGTTAGTAGCCACCTTGGTAAGTACTGATGTCGCTGTGGTGTAGACATTCGATGTCGAGGCTTCTTTCAGCTTCGCAGGTACTATAGTTAGCTCTAATGACCAACCTGGAAGGTTGAATTCCTATTTTACATGTCACTACAAAAGCACACAAAATGCAACAGCAACAGGGAAAGTTTCACTTTCACTGTGGTCAGTGTCTTTCTTGTGCCATGTTAATTCCCAACTAGATGAGTTGTTGTCAAGCCCTGATTTCAAGTCACTCTAGTATTGCACATACACCAAATTGATATTCATTTAAAGAAGTAATAAGCAGAGTGAAACAAAATACTTTCTGCCGATACATGGCACCAGTACCGAAATAGTTATCCGAATGGTTATAAAGAAATGTATTTGTGCTCTATGTATTGTTCTCCCACTCATTATAAGCTCCTCTTTGTAAACTACAACAGAACAATCTTTTCCTTAAGCTCATGCAAGTATTAGCATTTATAGGGATAAAAGTGCATCAGCACTAACTAACTTTAATGTGTACCAAAGTTGATAATGAAACTATATTGGAGGCTTTCATACAAAGTACGACATCTGCCGCTACGTATGTGCAACAGGAAAAGCGACTTTTCATTATTCTCTTTTATTTTTAAGAAACTATGTTACAGCTTACACAAGTGCCTAAGTGCACATAATGCATTGCAGTCCACTCATTTCTTTCAGTTATCCTCATGGTTCGAGCACCGTGCCTGTAAATAGTTTGATTATCAGAGTCAGAAGGGACCACTCTATTGTGTCACAATGTTGTGTCACAGTCACAATGCCCTCTTGAATATTTCTATTAATGAGTTGTTCTAAAAGACGTGCTTTGCTGAAATCATGGCTCCGAAAGATTTGTTATTGTCACATACACACACACACACACACACACACACACACACACACACACACACACACGCACGCACGCACACGCACGCACACACACACACACACACAGACGCACACACACACACACGCACACACACGCACACGCACACACACACACACACACACACACACACACGCACGCACACACACACGCCCGCGCAACCCCGCATGCACCCTCGCACGCACCCCCACACGCACCCCCGCGCGCACGCCCGCACGCGCACGATTTGTGGTGCTTGCAAAAGTTACGACTACGAATTACAGCTGAACTGTGGCTGACCTAGCACAAAGAGCTCGTTGTGGGTCCTGGAGCCATATCTTGAACAGGAGGCGTACCATTTCTGCTTACCGGGAAGGCTTAATTTTAGCCCGCACTGCCCGTTAGATTTTTTGACCACTTTAAAGGTTCAATTTTAATGAAATGTTGCTCATGTATGCTTAAGCTGCTGCTGATTTTTTTTACTGCCATGTGGCTTCCCTTGAAGCAGCATCATAAACTGCTGCTCTTTACTGTCATCATTGCACAAAGGAGTCCTCAACGGCAGGCGGCCATTACCTTCGGCGACCGCACTTGCCTGCTGCCTGCCGTTGGTATTATTTCCATCGCCTTCACTCCTAATAGTGTAGTGGGCGCACTTTCATGAGCTCAAGCGGAGCCACTAGCAATTTTTTTTCCGCCTTGAGAGGTCAATGAATGGTGCTGAGGCCACTTTCTTGCGATATTTCTGCGGCCTCACTTATTTTTCCTCTGTAGTCGTAGTCTGCGAGTGCTACCCGATAATGTTTCATTACAGTGCACGCGTAGTGATGAATATATTATCGCAACCGCATATCGAGTCGGTAACAAAATTGCACAGCTCTCTTCGTAGCTTCAAAGTGAGTACATATTCAAGTCCTTGCAAAGGAGCAATAGAAAAAGAATGCTGCTAAGAAACCTAAAAAAGTCTCAATCTGAAACAGCCTCCGTCAATAACTGCATGAACGCCAATTTTCGACGCTAACCGACGTTCATGCCGTTCAAATCGTGCAACATGATTTCCAGAACTCTTCAATCATATAATAAAACAAATTGCCAAACCAAAATACAGTGGTGGGTGTTGCTGCCGTTCCTCCAAACACGACCCGAAGTTCTCTACTCAAAAACTCGGTATCACTTTAAGCAAGTGAACAAACAGCGCGAGCTGTCGCCACCGCTGCCGAAAGTTTCGGAATCCGTAAAAAAAAACGCGAAGCGGCACTGTTGCATGCAGTGCCACCTGTGCCACCAGCGCTGTGCTTGAATATAGCCTTGAAATGTTTTTTCATGCTTACATATTTTCACTATAAAACAACGTTGATATACAGCCTTTTTTTTTAACGGAACACATATTTTTTTACTTGCTACATGCCCCCTATGCCGGCTGGAATTCGCAACATGCTGTCAATGTGGCACCATATTTGAACCGGCGAACGTGCGTTCTTCGAAACGTGCGTACAAAATCTAAGAACAATCGTTTTCCGCGCGTTCCATTGGTTGTTCTGATTACGCTATAAGGGTTTTATATGCCAAATGAAGTAATTATTCTCTCACCTTCTTTGAAGCGTGCAGGGAACTTCCGCACTAACAAAATTTACCCTGTCACTCCCCGCACCCTTTGTTCCCTTTATGCATTGCGGCGCCTCACCCCCCCCTCCCCCTCTGATTCATTGAGCCTTCCCTGGACCCTCCATAGAAATGTCTTAAAAATTTCAACACTTTCTCTAAACAATTGTCTTCACAATGACTTTAAGCGTAAGGCTTGAGACATCACTCCTATCCAACCATACTGAAGATAGCTGAACTATCGCTTGACGTAGCTCTAGCTGCTTCTAGCCTGTTCAAGCTGTATCAAGGTGACTAGTGGCCAACTTGTGTTTCCTAGGACGGACCTGCAGACGTTTTCACAAGGAAGCCTCACATACGTCGACGCTTGCATGAATTTACCTTATTATATGCGGGAGATTGACGCTTTTCAATAACAAGCGATAGCACAAGGTAAACATTGAGCTTCGAGATAACCGATGCAGCCTATAATTCTCAATTAGCCCACAAATGACCTGGATTGGGGAAAATATGAGTGCCTTTCGTTCATAGTGGTGCCTCTAATCAAACACTATATTTGCATTAAACACACCCGGCAGAGGTTTCTAGAAAGGTAATCTCAACGTTGATTTAATATGACTGACACGAGGTGGGTGCACGCCTATCCTGTTCCTGTTCTGAACGCTACGCAATAGGGACGCTTCTCACTTCACGTGCGCGGTCATACTGCGCCAGGTCGTGCTGTCGTCCTCGGAGGCTGCGCCGAGCTGAAGGAACACTACCCTGGTAGCACAGTCGTTGTGAGCCATCATGTCGTATAGCGGCGTGTTACAGCGTTCTCTGATATGGTGTGGCACCATCGATTTGTGGGAGCTTCGTCTCATGCACATCACGCCGATAGCGTGTAACAGTCAACGCGAAGATAGCCGTCTAACAAATGCTTTCCTTGTACTCTGGGCCTTCTCCTTGCGGCACTCTGGCTCGCTCCCAGTGCAGAGCGAATGAGTGTGCGCTTCCGGCACACACAACACACGCGGCTATGTTGATTGTAGCTCTGAGGGACCCGTGCATTGGTCTACGTGGCTGCCTGTGGAACATCGTGTCAGTGAAGACCACCTTTGCATGGAAGTGGTGATGTTTTCATCCTTAATAAATTTTTTACCTTTTTAGAACTCTTTCTTTTTCATTTTTTCATGAATCTTTACCATTTCCTTCATTGCCGTTCATTAGCGTTTTGTTAGTCGTTAGCACTGACATGTGCTTCCGCGACGCGATTTTTAAATCGAAGATTTCATTGCCTGCGATCCCGGTTTGTTCCAAATGATGAATTGGTGGTGACGCTCTTGCAAGAAATTGGAGAGAGAAGGGGAACTGGCACAAGGCAAGTTAAAATAGCGCCGGCAATGACGTCACCGCAGACAAATACTGCGGCGGTCCGGTATGCCCTTTCTGTGCTGTTCCTCCCCTCTTGATCTCTTCCATTGCTGAAAACTTGCGCGACGGAGGGCTGCGGGTAGGCTGGTTATAAGCTTGCGTCGGTGCTTTGTAAAGACAGTGCACTCCTAAACCGAGCTGGAAGACATCGGCCCGCTTTTTCGATGTTGCAGCTCAAACAGCGATCTCGCTCGTATGTGCTCTTTGCCTTTGACTGACTGCCTCCGCTAAAGGCCGGCAGATCCCACGCCCTGTAGGATCTGCCGGCTTATGCGAAGCAGTGTGCGGGGAGCCTGACAAGTTAACAAAACTACCCTGAGAACACCAAGATGTAGGCGGCTGTTTCATGACCTACTTGACACGCACTTCACGATATTCATGTCATGACCGATTAGTTATATTCGTCATACACACTTGTCATACTCTGCCAATATTGGTACACGCTAAGTTAATGAAACGAACATGAGAACACCACGACGTAGGCGTCTAGATCGATAGTGTTATTAGCTGGTACCTGTTACGGGGTAGGGGTTTCGGCGTCCTTCATTAGCATCTGCTTGGAGCTCGATGCAGATTCATCATCGGAGAGGGTCTGGCTGGGAAGACGAGATGATGTAAAACAACTAACAGAACTTTAATACATCCTTACGGGTGAGCTGTGCGATGCGGTGCCCTCCAAGACAAAAAGTTCGGCGTGTGTGCATCTGCATGGAACAGCAAAGAAGATACCTTGGTGCCGTCTCGCTTCCCTTCTTATAGCCTGCACCATTAAAGCAACCTCCTCCTCTATTACTCCCTGGCAGAGGGCCTTGTCAGCACACTGGTCAGCTCGCACAGAACCATACGAAAAAAAAAAACCACTCCCTGGCAAGCCACACAAAGGAATGCAGAGAAAAACCACTTCCTGGAAATCCACACGAAGAATACGAAAAAGAAAGCACTCTCTGACGTAGAGGGGTTGCACGTGGGTCACGTTGTGTCAAAACACTTGTCAATCCACACAGAGGAATTCGGACAGAAACCCCTCCCTGGCGTAGAGGGTGTGAACGTGTGACAAAGGAGAGTGTGATTTGCACTGGTGCCTAATCGCGTCGCATGCACCCGACGGAGAAGTCTTCTCATATTGACGAACGTGATGGTTAGGCAGGTCGAGTCTCAGGCGCTTGGCATCCGTTCCATGCGTCGCCACACACAGTGACCTGCAACTATAGATAGATAGATAGATAGATAGATAGATAGATAGATAGATAGATAGATAGATAGATAGATAGATAGATAGATAGATAGATAGATAGATAGATAGATAGATAGATAGATAGATAGATAGATAGATAGATAGATAGATAGATAGATAGATAGATAGATAGATAGATAGATAGATAGATAGATAGATAGATAGATAGATAGATAGATAGATAGATAGATAGATAGATAGATAGATAGATAGATAGAAGTGGCAAATGTTCGCTAACAAATGCTTCGGATTTAGTAATATAAGTGTAGATTGGTAGCGTTATAAGCGATAAAGAACAATGTAAATAGTGACCTTTCACTTCGTGAAGGCGGGTGACGCGCAAGGGTATGGGTGCTATATGTCACACGACGCTATCGGCCCTTGGTACGCCTAAACGCCTGCACTGCCTACGTGGCCGCGCCATACGCAGCAGCCGTTGGAGTTCAACGCCCCCTTGTAAACATTCGCTTACTAACTAAATAATTTCATGGTGCTAGCACGCGCAGGGAAACTTGAACACCTCACATGACTTCACACTCGATGAGTGCGGACACTCGCTATCAAAACGCTGGCGTCAGGAATCGCGGCAGCTGCAGCGAGCGGAGTGCGGCCACGAAATGTTCCATGGATGATGCCCTGCTTGGTGCCAGGAGAAAGAGGGGTTGCGAGCGAATGTTAAGAGATGGGAAAAAGGATTATATTAAAAAAGGTACGTGATTCAGTCTTACAGACACGGCTCCAACTATCGGGGCACACTACATGCTAGAGTCGTATCTCTTCCCACCGCAGGAACCTTGCCCTGATTGCACCAGCGCGTCCTACACGGCAACCGTATTTATGCCACCCTTTCATCACACTCCGTGCCATGCGTTCCCCGTAGTTTTTTCGAACGCCTGCTTAGTGCTTTTGCCGCCCGTCCGCGATGATATGGGCAAGGGCTCAAAATTGCCGTCTTGAGAGCGGCAATCAAAACCGCGAAGAACGCAGTGCGGTGCTATATATTTGTGAGGACTGCGATGGTGGCTTAGTCGAACAAGCGCATTCGGCTGCTTCACCGTGCAGTTTTTGGCGTTGTCGTCGCGTAGGTTCGCGAATGTCTATTTGAGAGTGAATGCTGGCTCCTCCCAGTGAACTTGCATCGAGTTCGGTCTCATCCGGTTCTGACTATAGCGTAAGATATCACAAAGATCATTCCTGTTTTTCCGTGACTTCGCATTACGTTCCCTTAGAAAGAACGTGAGGGACGCAACGGGGCTGTAGCAGACTCGCGACGATGTGCACGGTGCGGAAACTTAACAGACAAGAATGAGAAAACGCACCGCATGAATACGTCGACATACATACGGTCAAGAATATCACCATGAATGCGTGTAGGACGTCCGGCCAATTTTTAGCCCTTTGTTTGTTAGCGGTTGATAAAGTAATAGGAGTCGTGAGTACTAGAAAAACTGGCCGGGAAAATTTCCTGTTTGAGGCCTCCTCCGTTCCGACCCGTTTTGTCGCACTGCAGTATTGCCAGTTGCTGAATTTGCTGTATATATTAAAGAGAACTCAAGCCATGGCAAAAGTGTACCAAAGATTTGATACGCAAAATCAGATTTCTTTCTAATCCTTGAGTTTAGTGAACCGAAACTGCAGGGTGGGTTATGACAAACGCTGTGACGGAGGTCTCCGAATTAATTTTGACCAACTGGCTTCCCTTTAATGACACATAAATCGCAGCGTAAGAGCAACGTTTCTTTTCTGTCTCTCTCGCTTTCTCTCTCTGTGTGCGGGTGTGCGTGTGTGTGTGTGTGTGTGTGTGCGTGCGTGTGTGTGTGCGTGTGCGTGTGTGTGTGTGTGCGTGCGTGTGTGTGTGTGTGTGTGTGTGTGTGTGTGTGTGTGTGTGTGTGTGTGTGTGTGTGTGTGTGTGTGAGAGACAAACTACGTCGTAAAGGAGTCAAGCACCTGCGCAGGTGAACACCGACAATCACTCGCGGCCGCACAACGCCGAATAAATCACGGCAATGCCTCCTCTCACGTCTCTGTCACTACGTCCTTTCAAGTGGATGGCGCAGTTCTGAAAAAAAAACCAACCCCCATACCCTCACAAGACGCACAGAAACAAAAACACCACACACACACACACACACACACAAAAAGTTACGAACAATGCGTAGCACGCGTCTCACAGCACGTGCTTTAACGTTGTTTATAGCTATGGCCTCGATCCGTTAGTCAACAGCGGCACGTGGTGGATCAAATTCTCATCGCAGAAATGCCAGCCTTGCACGTGCCGAAAATACCTCTGTGCGACGGAGTGAGATGATGAGGCAACGTGGATGGAAATAGACTGAGGACGTCAACATCTCGTGGCTGTACATTTAATATTATATCGGGGCCCCACAGTACGTTCTCTCTAGAAAGTAAGCGCACATGCTGTCGCTGATGATAGTGCTTTTGAGCAAGAGCTCACGTGAGCTCACTACATTACAATCAGCACCATAGCAACGGCCAGACACGTCTCATCAGGAACATTGTGCGTTATCAATTTTGTTTCGAGGACATTGCGGATAAGAAAAATACAGGTTAATTAATCATTGGGGATCAAAAACAGAAAAAGGAAACACAGGTTAATGCGTGTCTCAACATTGTACAGAAATCCCCACCCACCATGATGTTAGAACAATAATTTTCCCGTCGTGACGATAGCTCGTTCCGGTGTTTTGACACAATATATGCCTTCTAAGCACCATGAACGACGCTCTGGTCCTCCGTTAGAAGGAGCGAGGCCGGAGTCCAGCATCCCGCGCCGCACGTGAGAATGATATCTAGCGCAGCGGTCGCACTCCATCTCGCTTTGTAAATAAGCGCTGTCATGGGCTGGAACCCGGCAACGAAGGAGAACGGAGGGGAGAGACTGCTCGCTTAGAAACAGAAGCTCCGGGATCAGGCTTAGAAAAGAAGAGAAAGGAGGAAGGAAGGAAGAAAGTAACAAAGAAAGACAAAGAAGGAAACAGCGCGCACAAGTTCGCACGCTATCCAAACCAATAACAGTAATCGAGCCTTCTACTCAAGGGCACCTTCATTGCGAGGTCGCGTGGGAAAATATAAATACCAGACAAGACGAACAATGTAGAAGTGGCGAAACATTTATGTCGCGAGCATGGCGGAGATTCAGGGTGATTTCTTTGTTTTTGAAACTTATGATATACGTACGCGCACAGCTAGCTCGCCAGTGAGGAAATATGAAGAATGAATGACAGACCGATTGAGGCACTGGCCTCGGAACGTCAATGGAACCGCCTACCGTCGTCTGTGGTTTTCACTGTTGTGTGGCGCTTGTCGTTTAATTTCTCTGTCCTAGAACACGAGTGGTGAATGCCTGCGCGTGTCGCCTGTGGGCGGTACTGTCACCTATGTGTGTTTATTAGCACGCTAGGCCAAAATCTTCCCGCCTGTCTTGATGCGGATGGCATGGCTGGGAGCTAAATTATCAGCTTCAAGATATCATCCCGTTATGAATGGAAAGCATTGTTACCACTGTGTTTGTTCTAGCAGGGATGTCCGCGTAGACAACATTATCCACGCCACTGAATGAGCCACGAGTAGCTGCTGGAGGATCGAGCCTCGAGTAGCATAATTTAATATCTTCTAATTTGGTACTGAGCCTGATTTTCTTGTTTCCTTGCTTACGCTTGTTTATTTAAGCATGAAAATCCTTCAGCATACTCCCCTGATATGGGACATCTGAATGGCTTACACTTCAGCCGTGCCTTTCTTAGCATTCTTAGGAGACCTGTTCTTTTCGTTACCACTTCCGACATTCAGGAAATGTTTGCCGTATTTTTTTCACACCATAGCGCTGGCGTTGCGGAAATTTCTCTGGCATGATGCGCCCTATTCCTTTCCTTTCTCCCCTTCGACCAGTACCGTGTAAAATGGCGAACTTCCGATATACTTCTCACAGACCTCCTTAAACAATATAAAAGATTAAACTAAAAATGGACTTTTACGTGCCAGAACCACTTTCTGTTTATGAGGCACGCCGTAGTGGAGAACTCCGGAAATTTGGGCCACCTGGAGTTCTGTAACGAGCACCTAACCATAAGCACACGGGTGTTTTCGCATTTCGCCCCATCGGAATGCGGCCGCCGTAGTCAGGATTCGATCCCGCGATCTCGTCCTTAGGAGTCCAACACAATAGCCACTAAGCAACCACGGTGGGTCTTAAACAATATAGACTGAGCTTGAGTACATAGCTCCATCGTGATGAGAGAACGCTTTATGGTTACTCACAACACGTAAAGCTTAAGACCTACATCTTTAGCCTGTTTTGGGACGTTTTCTTTTGTCATCCTCATCGAGTCGTAACATTCACATTTACCCAGCAATCGTTATTTTCAGGCAACCAATCAACGCTGTAGTCTAATTTGTTTTGCAAATTGAATTGGGGAATGCGTTGTCTGAAGCAAGGGGATATCCGGCTTCTTTTTTTTTCGTTTTTTTTTTATAGCACAGTAAACAGCAGTCATCGCGACAACGGCTCACTAAGCAGACGGCGGCGCGATCATTAAATTGCTTTTTCCTAAGTATATGCTGTAGAAAACAAATAAAATCCCCATTATTTTTGCCATTTGTTAATATTGTGAACGCGAAGCGTCGCTTTGTCACTTTTATGGACACATTCAGGAAATTGCACGAGAGTGGATGGTTTATGGGTAGACGGAGTTGACAAAAGAAATTAGTTTTCAATAACTAGAGGCAACAATTTCATGTTTTCTATCGCTTGCTTTTTTCTGTCTGCAACTTATGTGGCATCTTTTTTCACTTTCAAAAGAAAAATGGCAAGAAGAATCGCTTGTGCGGCTAATAACTCCAGTAAGATGCTTGGAAACAGGAGACCAAAATTGCGTAAATCGAAGTAGGAAATAAAAATAATTGTCTTTATGACCCCATTTTTTTAATGTATGCATTCTCCGTCACCGCTAACCAAACAAATTCCAGGTGGGTACACGTAGAAATATTAAGATTTATCGATCTTGATGTGGTTTAATGGCTGCGCCGAAGAAACAAGACGCTGTACTGAACGGAATGCATCGTGGCGGTGAAATACCAATAACGTTCAAAGCCTGCGCTCACATTCGTAATGACATGCTTGTACTACTTATCATACCGTGCTTTTTTTTTCTTTTAACGAAATTTGCCTTAACGCATTTCTTCACTAGCAGTAAACCAAGAGTTAAATCTGAATGACGAGGAAGCAAGTCTTGCTTACTTCTGATTATTCTGGCGACGGATTCAATATGGCCGCAATCTTTTTCACTATAGACAAGGGTCTCACAAACAAGTCACAATTCGTTTTTGTCTTGTTTTTTTGGAAATACTTCACTGGTTAGTGACGACAACCGTCCCCGTGGACACCTTCGAACTTTCTCAAGAGTCCGTCGTCTACTGTTTGGGAAAGAAATCATCTGATGACTAGGCTGCTTTGGCAATGCTCTGTATTTCTCAAGCCTGAGGGTGAGGATGTTAATGAGCAATCACTATATTTTGAAAAAGAGCTATTGTTATTTTTCTTTAGCTTCCCACTCTAATTTTATTTTTATTTATTTAGTTGATGTATAAATACTCACAAAATTAGTGTTATCCGCTAATTGCCAAATGATTGGTTCTAAATGTTCGCCATAACCTTTCCTGTATATGGTTGGGTGTTCGTTTCATTCTATACAGTGTGGTCAGCCCCCCTCCCCATGCGTACGAGCCATGTTCTGAAGCAACAACAACAACAAGAAAAATATTATGTGAATGCCATCAACAACAAAATCATCACGCCCACGTAGCCACTCGAAAGAGTAGAGTATCAGTCATCGAACCAGTCCTTTGTAGCCGGTGTAAAGTACATGTTCTTATGATTCAAAGCAGAAGCTGCGATGCGTGCAACACGAAAACAGAGTCATCAGTAACTCTCAGTTGATCTTCGTGAATTAGGTGCACTTTTGATCGACATGGTTGCTTCAGTACGCACGTGCCCTAAAAGGGCCTATTGGCATGCATTTTTCCCACCGCTCTTTGACGATTGACGGACATAGTCATTGTCCATTAGTTTGAAATACCCGAAGGGTTATACACCAGTCATACCCCTCGAAAAACTGACCGGTACTCCGTCTACGTCTCATATTGCTGCTGGGTGTTCTTAAGAGGAAGCTCGTGGGCTTCTGTACAAAAACATGAGAAAGGAAAAATCATTTTCCTTGGCGATCACTGCACGAAATTTGATGACGCTGGCCACATTCAAAAGAAGTTGAAATCTAGTGACTCTTACAAGCGGATTCATTACTTGCTGTCAATCTTTTAATAGAAATCGTTGAAAATCGCAAATTTCCAGAAAACAACACTATCTAGTTTACAACTCCGTAACTCAGTGACGAAGAATGATATCATGGTTGCGTGAATTGCATGTAATAATAAATCGAAAACAAACAAGACCTATGTATTATACATAGCTCCTGAATACGCCACTAATAAGTGAGTAAGGCTTTTGCGAAACCATTGTAAACATTGTAACAAGCTTATGTAAGGCGTAAGTTATATTACATTGATCCGATTTACATGTTCTAAACGCCGCAGTTTGTAGAACTGCGATATCTGTCTTTCATGCAGAGATACGAATTTGTAAACTTCGCATTTTTACTTTTTTAATATTAGCAATTTTCAGCAATGTTTTCAGCAACTTTAAGGCCCTAAATCCAAATTTTGCTTCCAACAGCCACTATAATATATATTACTCCCTGAAATGCAACAAATTATATTAAAATCTGCTTAGGGGATAATCAGAAGAGCATTTCTGCGCTTTACATGTATTTGAATAGGCTGCGCCGAAGTCGACCCCGAGTTAAAGCCTCCTCTCAAAGATGGAAATGCTGTAGCGTAAATAACTTCTTTCAGTAACACACATGCATTATTCCTTTAAAAGGATTTGCTGCTATTAAGCACCAACTTTGTCATTCGGCCCCCCATTGCAAGATTGCTTTTCTCTAACTTCGGATCATATTTCATGATTTGGTGCTTCAAATATCTTCTGTTATCTTCAAACAATTGCCAAGAACTCAGAACTTTGGCCTTGTTAGTTCACTGCCAAAATTTTTTTAGTTGTTTAATTGCCGAGACTCTTTTTCTTTTCTCTATTTTAACCACAAGCCATGTTGTTGCACAGACAGTTCTTTTTTATGGAAACCTACGTTTTTTTTTCTTTCACCTACGACGACGTACGTTGATGTTTTGGGCTGAAGGGAAGTGCCTGACGTGAGTTTTGATGCCCCTGTAGTAGCTTACAACAGGCACATCCGCTCCAATTAGGCCTTTATTAAGTTTAATTAGGATCAAATTTCAAGAGCATAATCCCTGCTTTAATGGGCCTAATTTCTTGGAAGTTCAGGGCTGTCATCAGGGTGTGCTACGGCTCTATCGATCAGTTTAATGACGAACTTTCGTGATTTAAGTGGAGTGCATGCAGCACGTATGCAATGGCACACTCGTGATCATGATACCAATTTAGGTAGCCAGCATGTTGAAGTGCTTTTTTGAATATCTCCAACTGCCCGTGCCTTGCATCACCCTAAAACATACTATATGACAAAATTTTCTGATCTCATTTATCACTCTAACTCACTGCTGCCGTCAACCCTGTCTTTTTTTCCCTTCAGCCCTGATCGCTACGTTCCCCGTGTAATTACTTCAGCTTTTATCTGGTTCCGATGGTTATCGCTTGTAACAATTGCTGCGGCAGCAAGAAGACATGTACTTGTATAATGCAAAGAGCAATCGCTTCGTGTTTGAGTGTTTGTTGAGAACCAGCTTCAGGTCGTCCTAGCTGCCAAGATACCATTGCCCAAGGCGGCGTGCAAATACAGCCAATAGTTTGTACCAACGAAAAGCTTGTCAACCTGGCTATTACTTAAAAAACGAAAACGTCGACGGTGTGCACTATCCGACAATTATGTCAGAATGTTTTAAAAAGGTGACAAATGAAATCAGGCAAGCACTGTTCCCAAGTTGGTGAGACAATAGAAAGTAATAATAAGAAATAATAATAAGAAAGTAGGAGCCTCGTTGTCAATCGATATATTAATGAGAGAAGGCGGCCAATATCATACGCCTTACTTTGATAATTCGCTCACGGCACTTCCACTACTTTAAAAAAAAAGACATGCGGTGCGCTTATCGCGTGGCTAAAAAACGAGCACGCAGAACAATGGAAATATTTTCTCTTTATTGGTGCAATTAGCGGCTTCTGTGCACCACAGATCTCTAGTGTTATTGCGGTGGAAGTTTGGGTGAGTTGGCGGCCCATGATGGAACGAGAAGACAGCCCACAAAGGGGCGCGCAACGTCAACCAAAGGAACCGGCACACGACGCCTGTCGCTGTGTTATGATATTCAGGACAACTCGAAAGCTACCTCCCAGGCCAGTGTCCAAAGCTATCCCCTCCTAAGTGTTCATGTCACGCAAGAAGCTAAAGGGACAAATTGAACGTTTAATAATCTAGAACGTCGAGAGAGAGAGAGAGAGAGAGAGAGAGAGAGAACAACGACGAAAGCGTAAAAATGTTAGTGAATAAGATTCAGCCAGGATATTTGTGGAGACGACGATAATATTCCGTGTCTCGCCCCGTCAATGTATATAGGTTGACGCACTGTGCTTCCCCCATCGGTCAAGACCTCCTCTGTCCCCTGCGTCTGTAGCCGCGTTTACATTATCGCCATTGTGGCGCACTGCATTTCTTGCGTATCGCATCCATGTAAATGGTGGCAAAGCGTAAGGAAGGAGAATCGTGTTAATGTGCCTTCACAGGGTAGATTGAATCGGCTAAATCGACTCACGCACTGCATGTAAACACCGGCATATTGCATCGAGGGAGAGAGGGAGAACCCCGACTACTGCCGGGGTGTGACTCTCATCTATTTACCGACAAAATTCTCTCGCTGGAACCAGGTCACGGATTGTTTCGCACGAATGCGGTGAGCAGCATGTAAACGCTGTTGCATTCTATTTCCGCGATGCGATAAAAAAAATGCGATGCTCTACTGTCGCATACATGTAAACGCGGATTGTGTCAATTTTTTTTTTTTGCGCTAATTGTTGCAGCCAGCGAGCCCATTGACCTCTCCACGGCCAGCAAGATAGTTAGATACAAGCTGCAATCGGCTTTAGCGAGGCGGGCTTTGGAATTGCAGAAAGACTCGCTCAGCTCCATTCGGACGCGTAGGGATCGTTCTTCTAAGTCTCTAGATGCGCAAGGAATGACAAACAAATAGTTTGGCAGAAATCTTAGCCAATGCAGTCACTTTCTTCGAAACGTCACTTTTGTTCACTCCTGTATTGCAATAAATGGGCAGCTAAAGTGCGCAAGTATCTGTACTTGACAGGCGTCGACACAGAGGTCAAGAGGTCAAGAAAGTTGGAAACGAAGTATAAAGTAATTTAAAGGGCAACAGAATAACCACGAGTCAACAGGAACAGAGTGAGAGAAACACAGAGCGTTAATTGGACGTAAACAATCTAAACAGAAAGGATCATGATGATTTACGAAAATGAGATGAAAGAGGTTACAGAGAAAAATCTGTACAATAACAAAAATAGCAGTGCCATGTTATTTGAGGCGCGAGCCGGTTGCCTAAGAACAAAAACATACCGGAGCAAATATTCGAAACTAGATGAGACATGTGTATGCAGCACCGAAAAACCAGCGAACACTCAGCACATCCTAATGCAATGCGAAGGGTTTCAGCTAGTGAAAAGCACAGACAGCGTACAGCTTCCAGAAGCTGTACGGAAGCGTGAACCGGTCGGCTGTTGAGATAAGCAAGAGACGTTTAGAGTACTGGTGGAAAAAAAGCAGGAAAGGAATTGATACGACCGGATCTCTTACAGCCATGGCTAGAGGTACAACGTAGATCTTTAAGCAAAAAAATTAGGATGTAGAGGTAAATGTTAGATAAATAACATGTATAGCATGCCTGATTAAATCAAGCAGGCTAGGCGGGTAGTTCTCATCGCTCGGTTTCAAAGAGGATGTCAACAAATCATAATCATCATCTCGATAGTATGCTAAATGATAAAGAGCTATCCGAAAAAATTATGTTTCGCCCGAAAGGCGAAGCATACATTACGATAGCAAATTAGTAGACAACCATACGAAATAAGGATAGTACTTTTATCAGCCGTATGAACGTGCGAACATTCGCTCGCTAACTAAATTAACAAGCATAGTGTCAGCGCGGACAGCAAACATGAACACATCGCACTGGATTACCACGGACAGACGCTGTTTAAACGCTGATGTGAGGAATCGCGGCAGCAGCAGCGAGCGAAGTGACCTACGTGGTGTAACGCAACCTGAGCGCCGAGAGCACACAGCACGCACAAGGCTGCGAACGCGACGGAAGACGGCACGCTTCCTACCCGCGTTCGTCGCTTTTGCGCGGGCGAGATGGTCAGAGAGTTTTAGCTTGAGCGTTTTTACGGCCAGCGGGGCGGAGCGGGCGAGCGGATACACCAGCGGAGTGGCGGGCGAGAAAATAGTTTTAGCCGGGCGGATCGCCCGTCTTCTCGAGCGGAGTAGAGTCACTTGCTCTGCCGCTCCACCTATTGGTCACAATTCGAGTTAGAGTGAAAAGAATATCAATTAAACGTGCTAATAATGCGCTGAAACTGTTTAGTAAAGGTAGGTTATGTGTTTTTCGTTAGTTATTTGGTAAGTGTTACGTTTTAGATGTAAAAAAGAGCAGTCTGTTAAACAGAATATGTTCGCCAGAGCTGGCCAAGTCAAGTCGAAACAAAAGAAGTAAGCTGTTTCCGCGCGCATTCGCGAATTGTCGGCTGCTACTGCTGTTTTCATCATGCCGAAGAGCATACTACAGGACCCGCTGCTGCTGTCGCAACTGACCTGGACCGAGATTGGAGATGTGCTGTGCCTGGAGGTATTTGGAGAGACACGACGTGAGCCACTTTCAGTGCACGGACGCTTGAACATTGATGCTATGGACGATGGCGTCTTTAGGACGTATTTTCGTTTCGAGAAGGAGCATATAGGCAGACTTCAGCGTGCCTTGCGCATACCCGATAAAGTCGTAACTGCGCAAAGGGTTGCGGTTCCCGGAGATGAAGCCCTCTGCATTACCCTACGACGGCTGGCATATCCCAACCGGCTGTGTGATCTTGAAGATCTTTTCGGGCGGCACAGTTCAACGTTGTCATCACTGACGAACGAAGTTTTGCGCCACATCGACAAGCGGTTTTTTCATTTGCTCGACGATGTAAATAACCATTCCTGGCTCAATCTCGACACGCTGGAGAAATTCTCGCAGGTGAGTTGCAATTACACCAGAATCAATGTCAAGGTTGTCAAAATTTGCAATTACAAATTTACACTCAAAATGTCACTTAAAATTTTCAGGCCGTTCACGCAAAAGGTGCCCCGCTGACAAACTGTTGGGGGTTCATCGACGGTACAGCAAGGGCAATATGCCGGCCAACAAGAAATCAGAAACTTTACTTTAGTGGGCACAAGCGGTTTCATGCCTTGAAATACCAATCCATAATGTGCCCCAATGGAATCATTTGCCAATTGGATGGATCATACCCGGGCAGCAAGCATGACGCTGGTGAGTTATAACGAACACTTGAAATCAAGGAAGTGTGTTCAGTGCAATAATGCGATGTCGCACATTGTTTTCTCCTCCCATACCAGCTGTTTCAAAACGGGTGCTGATCATTTATAATTCCCTTCTACTTTCAGGTAACTTCGGGATTAGCAACGTATATTCGAAGCTAGAAAGGCTCGTTCAAGGGCGTAACTTCTGCATTTATGGAGACCCCGCCTATCCACTGCGACCTCTTTTGCTGAAGCCATATGGTGGTGCGTCCATTACACCGGAACAGTGCGCGTTCAACAAAGCTATGAGCAGTGTAAGGCAAGCCGTGGAGTGGGGATTTGGAAAAATTGCAGGACTGTTTGCCTTTGTTGACTTTAAGAAAAATCAAAAGCTGTACCGCCAGAACGTGCCGCGTATCTATAAAGCTAGTGCGCTTTTGGCAAACTGTCATACATGTCTGTATGGTGCCCAGGTATCGCACTACTTCGGACTCGATCCACCAGATCTTGAAACTTACCTTACTCCTCGGTAGCTTTGCCATTCACACATCTTTCTGAAATGTGTTTTATTGAAGCACAAGATGTACAACACCTTTCCAGGACAGTTTTCTGGCTATTCATGTCATGCGCGATTTGCGCTCAAGAAATCAAAAATCGCTTTAGTCTGTTCGCTTAACATAATCTCTACCTTCTCAAGCAGTTTCTCATGTTCTCTGTCATACCGTCTCACTTCAAGCTCATGTTTTTTCTCCTCTAAGTCCAATCTGCGCTCCTCTAGAGCGAGACGCCGCACTTCATTTTCAATTTTTTGTTTCTCAATTTCATGCGCTTTTATGCGTAACTCGTAGTCATGTTTTTCTCGCATAGTTAACAGCTGCAGGCCGATGCTCTGTAACCCTCGGGTTCCTGCAAAAACAGAAAAGCAGTTTTTTATCGACCTTAAATTCAGTTGAGCTTCTCCACTGGAGCAAAATAGTCACAAATGTTTCTACCAGACGTAGTCAGTTGACATGTAACATTCGCGGGTAACCGGGACTCTGTATACAGAACGGGTACCACAATATGTATACGTTGTATCAAAAATTAAAAGGACTGTTGCGAGGACAGTAAACAGTTTATAACCCCTGTGTTTCTGCTTGTCTGCCATTTTTGTTTTGTACGTCTAGCAGAGTTCCTCTTGCAATGTAGCCTGTGTACTAACTGGCAGAATAACAATCAATACATCATTTGTTTCGGTGGGTTTTTGGGGTCCTATACACACCAGATTGCAAAGTACATGCGCAAAGAGAAATTTCTTGACCGTGTGAAAAACAATGACGATTGCGTTTTTTTTCTCCACAATTCATGTCAAGACCACAATGGGGCAGGAAAAAGACAAACGCGCGTTCGGCGATCGGCGGTATGTTAGAGTAATGTGACTTCTAAAAACGTATAGTGAATATGTTCAATATGTTCAAGCAGGCCCAGGGCCTTACTTGAGCTCTAACGCTCAGCCACGTCCCTCTTTACCCTTCCCCCTTTCAATAAAGTTTATCACCACCACCAAAGATTTTTGTGCCGATGGCGCACTGAATAAAAAATTAACGGATGGTGTTTAATATCCTGCGATACCATCATAAGACATGCTAGGTTGTAGCTGCCCTGGCAATACATAATCAGCCTTGATAGTCAATTTAATAGCCTATTTAGCCTACATAATTAATTATATGCTCACTAATTATATTATAACTAACTATATGCTATATTACAGATTAATGAAGCGCTGCATAGGAGTCATCATACAACTCCTGGTACAGTGGTACATTGCGACCAATAAATAATTCGGCCGCCACCTGCCAAGGTGATCTACACTTGTCAAGTTCTAGTACAACCACACATCAAACTATCATACAACGGCGTTTCAACTCAGCAAATTCTTAGTCTTTGCACAGTTAAAATATTCCTTCAAATACTACCTCTAGTGGTGACGGGAAGAACTTGTCGCCTAGCTGCAGGCTGGCGCTCTCCTCCTTGGTCCGTTCCATTTGTGGGCTGGGGCTGTGTTCCCCCGGCGGGGATGGGTTGCTGCTCTGGACTGACATTTGCAGAGTGCTGGCTATGCACTTGTCTGTGCACATGTTGCTCAGAACGGTCGCCACTAGTAGCAGCAGCTCCAGCAGCCGAGGTATCTGGAGAATCCGGCTCGTACATAGTGAGGAGCAGGTGAGCAGCCGGGGATTCTGGTTCTTACGTGTAAAGAAAGGTAGACACAAAAATGTAGCAGCCTTCCTAGGAGCCGCTTTTCGTGTGCACAGATAAGTAATGTATATCGTCTGTTAATTTTTACAAACCTCAGCATTTGCACAATTAAGTGAGCCCACATTAAAATCAGCGTTATTATGGTTGGCAATCGTCACCCTTCGCTTTGCGAACTCATGACGTTGTGGTTTACTTTCAGTTATTAAGTATGCTAAGTTCCCTTCGATGGAACCACGGAACTAAATTTTTTATCGGGTTTAAGTCCTACGCTGAAGCCTGGCCCGGATCTATGTGTTCAAGGCCAAGCCCGTCCCGGGCGCGTCTTCACAGTAAGGTATCAGGCAAATCGATCATATGACCAAATAGATCTCCTTCATGTCAATCAAGAACTCCCGCAAAAGAGCTCCAGCCCCAGTAAAGCTTGGAGAATTTTAATGCAAAATGAGGTGATGAGGTGTGTTCACTGGGTCGAATTTTTGAACAGCTATCTAGCGGGCGCTCACACATAACCTATAATCGGTAAAATTTCCTTGCAGCCAGTGGTATAGCTTTTTTTAATGAACACAATTTAACTGATCAAGTGCACAGCTGAACTCGGCGCGTTTCAATAGAGACTAAAAATAAAAAAGGGAATCGACCTCGGCTGCATCAGCAAGGAGCAACACGTGAGTGCGGCTTTTCATTCCTGCTGCTGCATTACGAGAAATGTGTTGTTGTTTTTTTATCACTCATCCGAGGCCGGCCGCGCAGCACTGACGGTGATCGACTCGGTTTAGAAAGACTGCATAAGCTTTCTCTCATTTCGCGTCAATTGCATTTCGATGTGTGTGCTGTTTTATTTACGAGCCATTCTCGACAGTAAGCGAGCTGAAAAATTCAATGCAGTTTGATTTGCCAATTATTGCGCGGGTTATGTTTGGAGGCTAATAGCCAAAGCAACAAAACAATAAGAACATTCACAGCAATGATCAGTGAAGTGAGCTCTAAAGACTTTCAATATGACAGGCTGAGGCACTCGACTGCTCTGACTCATCGGACTTATTTACAGTGCATAGAATACCCGCAACAATTACCACTCATAAGCGCTTTTATATTGCAGCAGAGAAAATCAAAAGCTACAACATGCAAGGTTAGAGGCACACATGGTAATACTTACCATGCCTTGATTCAGTTTCGCAACTTCGGTCGGCAGCCCCGCTCGGATTACTGCTGCAGCCGGTCGCTTCCTGCATCAACATAGCACCTTCCCGTGGATCCGTCAGGGACACGGAAGCTGAACACTCGGCTGTTGCGGGCCGTTTTCTCTTCATAATGCCCCCACTTCTTGGGGTTATCCTCGGCTCGTAATTTATTGTCCGCACGTAGTCCGAGAGGTCTTGAAGAATTTGTTCTTTCTCCGCGTATTGCTCTTCTGTACCAGACCTGATTAATGTGAAAAGAGCATGCACGTCAATTAACGGCTGCCTATCATGTGCCCGGTGTTTTAGTTGTGCAGAAATAAAACATCTTTTAAGGTTCTTGGCGTCCTGCTGTCGCCAGTATCCGAGTAGCAAATCCACGCGGTCTTTTGCTCCGCGCAGCGTAAGTTGGCGGCCCACCGCGTGGTTCACGATGCGCACAACTTCAATCCATTTATGGTCATCCCCAAACGGTCTCGTCGCTGCCACCTCACGCAAAAGGCACAAGTCTTCCTCAGCGGTGAAACATCTCCGGGCTTTCTTGACTTCTAAACGGGCCTGAGCTGCGGTCGCCGTCGACAACGCAGCAGCGCCGGCACTTGTGTTGACGGCTGCCATCTTGAATACCCATACACGCCCGCGCGCTTTTACGCACGCTCGCGCGCTGCCTATCGCTCCGCTGAAGAGGGCTTCCCAGCGGGCGTAAGCTGCGCTCCGTAAAAACGCTGGCCGGCCCAGCGACGTGCGCATGCGCAGTGGCGTCTCCGCTCGCCCGCTCCGCTCCGCTGGCCGTAAAAACGCTCAAGCTAAAACTCTCTGGTGTCGCGCTCGTCGGCTCCCCTCGCACGCTTTTAAGGCTCGATCACACCGGCGACTTGAGGAGGTCGCCCGTCCATTTGTGACTGGCAACCAAATATTGACTGAAGGCTGCTGATTCTTGCACCGGCAAGTGCGGGCGAGCGCACGACCTGCAAGTCGCAATCCCGGATATTATCGTTCTTAGATTATTGCACTTCGCTGGTTTCGCATTCAGACAACAGCCATGGATTTTTATTCGACCGAAGAGAAAGGCGTTGGGACTGTGCTGATGTGCTCTGACGCGCGTGGTGTCAGCTGTGTGTAACTTTAGCGTTTCCTTTTGTTGCTGTTTAGCTTCCTGAGGATGCTACCGCGTACATCCAACGCGTTGCTGTAACTGCTCCGCCCGAGAAAAGCCGACTATCTGCGACAATTGGCAACTTGTCGCTTTGCGACCAACTTGGTCGTGCAACCGCTGTCAGTCGCCGGTGTGAATGAGCCTTTACTCGCACTTACAGCGTAGGGCGCGGGGCGACGGTCTTATCGCTTTCCGACTTTTTGCGGAACATTATGGCGACACCAACGCCAATGGCGGAAATACGCCTGTTGTGTGCATGTAGTTGTTATCACAATAAAAGGCTGCCCAAGAAAAGAGCTTGACGTTTACTGCTGTCCGTTGCACTCAGGCCACGATATGCACTACGGCAGGGCGCACATGCTGCTGAGCAGTAACAATGGTGTGTGCACACACAACGATCGTACCAGCAGCGGAAGCCAGAACGCTGCCCTGGTCCCGGCAGAGGTGACAGAGTGGAGCGTAGATTTCGTTTCATCGCTTTCGAAGAAAGTGCACTGCGCATCTCTGGAGACGTCTATTGATGCGCCACGCGTGGGCTACGCATGTGTGCCAACAGCCTGATAGAACGACGATGGTGAAGGTAGCGCCAACGGCACGAACGAACGTGGAGCGTCCGTATAATTGCTATAGTAATAAACTAGTCACGTGAGCAGCAGGAAGGTAAGAATCGTGCACCATTCTGGCGAAGGGCAATACGGAATCGAGTGCGGAACGCCTGCATTCAATGTTAGTAGGTCAGGATAAGCAGGAGGGTAGGAAGAAAAGGTGAGATAATGGAGGGGGTGGCATGCCAAACGAGCAGAAGCAATTTTGATTTGAAAACAGAAATAAAGACGTTTAGCTGGAAGGAGGTCCGTTCCTAAGGAAATGCTAAATGAGGGGACTGTGTAACTGCTACTGAGAACACATCGCGCCATTATGTCGTGCCCACTTCTCATTTGTGCCGTCCGCTATACGCCCTACAACGTGTTGTTAAACAACGACAAGCACTTCGGACTTTGCTAGTGGGTGACTTCTATAAAGGGTCACCCTGAAGTCAGTACCAGTACATTTGTAGTTTTTTTTTTTAGCCATGACGTGAGCCCAACAGTTCAGGTGGTCTATAGCGACGATAATCGACGACAATGAGCACTCACAAGCATCACTTACGCGTACATACATTGTAAAACAGACAGAGGTGTTGAAAGCATTGTGAAGGTGCCCAATTGCCTTAGCGTAACAGGCACTGGTACGAAATTCCCTCAGCTGGAATATTTATGTTATAACGCAAAGCGTAATATTCTTGTCACGCGGGCGCAAGTAATTGACAATAGCTGCCTTGTATGTTACTGTCATTAGACTGGTGCCAACGAAAAGAACTTGGATGTACATTGATTTTATTGCTAATACTTTTGCCAAATGTAATTTGACCGCCACTATAAGGCATTCTCTTACCCAAATGAGTTAAGCCATACAGCGTATTGCAGAGCAGAACAAAGTATGTTTTGTAATAAAGCATATCGCTATTAAATATGTGTTTAAAGTATTCATGTTCGCAGCTAAAACCTGCATAAAATCTACTCAAATATACTCAAATAACCTAAGCCATATAGCATATTCTAGAGCGCGACAAGGCATTTTAATTAGTAAAGAACATCCCTAAGAAATGTGTGCTTTAATATTCATGTCTGCAGTTATAATCTCCATATTATATAGCTGATTTTTGCAACATTTGGCACTGACTGAGTTGGATGCTTTAGCTAATTTTATGTCATCAAGCATAAGGCCAAGATTTACATTATATTTTTATTGTTAAATTAGAATGATAGTCCAAACATCTTCAAGCCCGGACAAGCGTTCGTGCTTAGGAATAAATGTTCCCGAAATTTTCGACGCCATAGTCGAACTTTTCGACAATAAATTTTGTCGTATCAGACAAACCTTCTACACTAATGATAGTAAGCAACTTAGGGGATCAGAACCCGAATTATGTTTAAGTGATTCTGACACTAAAATACTCCTGCTGTATCTTCAGCTATGTATTACACATCAGTAACTCAATAAAACGTGATTCAATTCTGATTCTGTGAGAAGTGTACAGCCCGTCTTGCAATTTGACAAAATCACAATAAGCTGTCGAGCTTGCAATTTATCATGGGTAACACTAAATAGGTTTTAAGCAAAATTTCTCGACAGACCTTAATGTTCATATGTGGCGTTGCTGAAAGCGACACTTTTGCTATTAGTTTGAAAATCTACTATTAACTACACTTTATTTCAATACTTCACCTTTCTATATAAATTAAGTGACAGTATCATTTTTAGCTTAGTATATCTAACGTTCCATTCGGATCAACAAGTTGCACTTCATAAAGGGAACTCTTTTTGGTGTCTGTCTTAAATAGACCGAACGAAAAAAAGAAAGCTTTCAACTCTTCCGGTTTTTCTGATGCGTGGGACATGACCTTGTTTACTTTTAATCAACTAAACTTATAAATTTGTTCATTGTTGCAGTTGAGCTTTGTCGCGATTACTAAATGATGGCACTCTTTCATAGAATGCTATGGAGGCTCTGATGCATCGTGAAGTTTGCGACTGGGTAGTTTCAAACGGAGGTAACATATGCTTCAAAAGTTTTGTTCGTGAAAGTGGGTAAGCAAGCCCGAAGATGGTGTAGTCGAATTGCTTTGTACTTTTCAGGTCTTTTTTGAGGTCATAAGTACGTGACGTGGAATGCTGGGCAAGGCACAAACTTTTACGGTAACTCGTACACCAAGGAAAATACCTGCATTCTCTGCAATGTTGTCCTTTATGATAGGGGACTTAGTGCACTGGTAAAATCTCCGTGTCGGAGGGGTTGTTTGTCCATTCCAAATTGCAGAATGATGCAACAACTGAGGCGCAGTGAACTTTAGTTTCTATATACTTGCTTGCACGACGCAACGTTTTATTTTTTCTTTCCTCTTAGACTCCGCAAGCACCTTACGCACGGCACATAGACGTACACTCTGAATGCGAAGATTATGGACACGTTAGTTTGTATACCCATTACCTGGCGGTCGCACGTGCGCATTTGATTTCCTTTCTCCGCCTAATAAAGGCGTGCTGCTTTAAGATCCTGAGCCAACTTCCTTCCTTCCCAGCGCGAGAGCCTTGTAAAGGAGAAAACGTAACGCACGAGGACGTCTTTGTTATCTATGTACATAATCTTGGACCTATGCTTACTTTCGGTGCTTCTTGTACGTCAACTTTTTCTAAACAGTGCGAAGGCCAGCGAAACCCAAACATGGGGTCCGGGTGGTTGCTGGACGGTCATAAAACTCTCGCCACTTCTTTCGTCCACCAAGTACAAACACATGAGCGCTGCACGAGGGATCCGAGCTGACCTGCTTGGCCTTCTTCTTACGGCTGCCTGCTCCAAAAAACGTTCGTTTTGTGGAGACGAGAGGAGCCTGAATTAGCCTTCCCGCCCTTACAGAAAGTAAGCAACATGTGCGAAAGGGCCGAAGCTGAGCCGACCGAGACAAAAACAGAAAGCTAGATGACGAAAGGATTCGGCGTCCTCTGGGCCACTCTCACAGCCCCACAACCATCTCGTATTTTTTTTTTTTCACGTTGCTGTTAGCACAAGCTTCAATGAGACAAAAAAATAAATAAAAGAGACAAAAGGGAGAGAAAAGGCTGATTTTCTTGCTACTCTCTCTCTCTCTCTCTCTCTGATTCAAACCGACTCCCCAGGGCTGAGTCAGCACGCGCAGGAACACACTCATTCTCCCACGTGTGTGCGCCTGCCAAGTTAGACAAGAACGTGGACCAGGCCAGGAAAAGAGACCGTTGTTCATCACTGGCTGCCGCTTACGCAATGCTGTCACTCGTTCGCGTTACCCGTTTTTGCACTAGAACGCGCAACCTTGTGTAAGCATTGGGTATTCCACATGCAACGTCGCGGTAAGACTGTGCTGGCACCCGTTTGGCCTGGACTCTGTCGTCAGGGTCATCGTATCCTATTCGTCCCGTTTGAAAAGATTTTCAAGAAATAAACAAACAAAAGAAAACAAAAAAAGACACGATATTCGGTCTGAATAGTGGTGTCTTTCTTGTAGAGTGCTTTGTTTTATAAAACGTAGGAAGCGTAAGTATGAAGCGTGCAAAGCTGAAAGTACGAAAATTGGTTTTACATACTGTGACAGCCCTCAAGAAAAAATCGTTCTTATCCACCAATAGCAGGAGAGACAGACGAAGGGGGAAAGGCAGGGAGGTTAACTAGAAGGGAAGATCCGGTTTGCTGTCCAACGCTGGGGAGAGAAGTGATGGGAGGGGGTAAGGTGACGGGAAAGTACAGAGAGAGAGAGAGGAATAAAGGGAGCACAGGTACAACTATCACAGTCGGTCATTGTCACCACACACTATCGCCGCACAATGCAGGAGCACTTGTACCAGTATAAACAGCAGTTGTGGCTACAGCCGCTTATCCGAGTCTGTTGTCTTCAAAAACTGCAACAGTGCCCTCGTTACCCTTCGCTTCTACGGTGGCTTGTAATATGAGCATTTTAAAATATTTTCTCAGTTAAAGGTCTTTGGTCAAAGCACGCTATCACGACTGCGAGCTGTCGTCTCAGGAAATTGTTGCGAGGACGGTCACAGAGACAGTCTTGAAGAGTCTTGTCGCTACCACAGTCATCACACGAGGCGCCATCGGTACATCCGATTCGGAAAGCAAAAGATTTCCTAAAGGCCACTTCTACCCATATTCGACAAAGCAGGGTAACTTCGCGTCGGCAGGGTACAGCTGGGATCAGCAGAGTCCAGCCGGCAGAGTCCAACTGTCACACTTGACGTCCATACACATATGTCGTCGGCGTACATTGTCGGCAAGTACCTTGCCACGGCTACTAAATTCTTACCTAGAAACCGGCATTGACATCCATGCCTTGACACTATCGCAGCTCATCTGTCTGGTGAAAACTACTATTTAAATCGCCATGGTTCCGTAAAACCATATGTATTCATTGAAAGAAATGTAATTTATTTGATGTAACCCACTGTTCTTTTTTTTTCATTTCTGAAAGTGTTCTTTGCCACCGGTCTGCCAATATGTAAAGGGGGCCAGGGACCACTCAAGCTGCCAATAAGCAGCTTTTACCTTGACCCCCTCCATTTGCTTGTAAATGGGCACAAATAAAATGAAATGAAATGAAATGAAATATTGTGAGGGAGGTAATCAATGCAGTATAGCTGGCCAGAAATAGGGGGGCTTGAAAGCTTTACGGCGCAGACACTCGAGAGCTCCCTTCACCACGTGTAAGGTAACAAAGCGGGCGCGACCTTGGTTAAGCTCCTTGCCTTTCCTTCTTATCTCGCTCTCTCTCTCTCTCTCTTTTTCCTTCTTGTCTCTCTTTCTTTTACAATCTGTCTCTCTCACTTTCTGTAACTGACCATAGCACGGAACCACAACGATCGAAGGAACATTTACCATGATTCTCGGGGAAAACGCACTTGGCGCGCTGCAAACAGGCTGATACTACTTCTCCATTCAGGGCAAGGCAGAAAGCTTAGGCTAACAATTGCCTTGGCGCTTTCGTTACCAAAAAAAAAAAAAAAAAACGAAGACGCATTTACTAAAGCATGTGCCCTTATTTAATTTCCTTCACTCAAGCTTGGTGGTACTTCGGCGCATATTCATAATAAAACTGTGCAGTTTCATTTCATAACCTCCACGCGCACTTCATATTTCGTGCGGCGACAAAGCAATGCGCAGTGGTTCTGGCGAACGTAAGCGCAGAGATTCACATAAGCCATATTTTCGCGGAGATTCACTGTGCGACGCGATGGCCGCAGAGAGTAACGCGTTATATGTATTTTGTGCAAAGCTGGAGAGGTGTAAGTAAACAGTGGCGCCCCGTGGCATCATCAATTTTCGTTTGTGTCGACGCCCCCCTATGTTGGCGACGAGTTTTCTGGAGTCAAGCTAAGCATTTCCTTCCGTGTTCGTTATTTGCACTTCTTTTTTATCCCCTACTTCGCAGACCCCCTACATTTTTTCTGTCGGCGCAAAATATGCGACCCACGGAGAATGGGACACCAAAGCAAGCGTCACTGCGAACTCTTAATTGAGATGAAAGCGCTAGGACTGCGCATATTCCTCGTGAACGTGCAATACGCGAACAATGTCATGATTGTGACCATACAATTTTTCTTCTTCCACTACTTCTTCCTTTTATTTTTCAAGCCTGCATATAAGCAAGGTCTTCACCCCGCAGAATGTAAAATATGTGCTAAAATAAAGCAAGAAGAAGTCGAAGATACAAAGGTATAGTTCTGAAAATCTGTGATATGATTTATTGTGGTTGCGAACTGGCTGAGGTAGAATGTATCTCCACATAATGCGTTTCCCTTGCTGCAGGGCTACTCTGGAACACGCATAACTGGTTCACAAGACAGAATTACAACTAGCGGGAATCTTTGCTTTGACCGAAGCAGCCGATTAACGAGCACCTATAGGACAGTTGTGTCACGTGTACTGCAATAGTTGTGCACTTTCTTGCCATCATTGAGACAGGCTCAGAAATACGCAAGGCACTTAGAGACACATTGTTCGCTTTTTTGTTTTATATTCTTCTTCATATTATTTCGGGTGCCTTTAGTTGTTAGCAACCAGTTCTATGCTGTCTAAGGAACTGACTCTAACGGAAAATGTTAAAGAACATGTGCTGCATGCATACGGCATCAGTTTGACGGGTGGTGTTCAGTTGCAAATTTGCTTTCACTTTGTTTTGTCAAGTAAAAAAAATAGAAATGAAGTAGAAGCAAGTGTATTCTTCTCGGAAAAAAAATGAAGAAAGAAAGAACATACTTTTACTTTTGTCGATTTATTCCCATAGACTGCACAGAAGATGCAAGGACGCAAAATTGACGCAGTCAGAATTGACCAAGCAGACAGCGAGCGACAAGGCGTCAAAATGACCTATGGTTAAAGCTTTTGGATCCGCAGAATCTTGCAGGTGGTGGTGGATTAGATTGCTAAAATAACTTCGTTTGGATTGACGCCATTGAGATGACGCTGTATGGGAAGTCGAAACCTGCACACTGGCATACGTGCCCTAATACAGCTACTGTGAGCCGGAGCGCACAGAAGAAACTTGAAATTCCGAAAGAATAAGCATATATGTTCTTCTAGGACAAGTGCCTCCGCTTTAGCATAGATTTAGGCTAGTCAGTCTTGAAAGTTTTTTAATGTTCAGGAATGGCAGGCGTTCAGAAAACAGCCATTTATGTGCCCTGGCGCAGTACTACTACTTTCGACACTGGCACAGCATTTTTTACCAATGACGCAATCGCGGCGCGGTATCTATCCCGGCGCGGTATCTCAATTAGTTAGAGCATCGCACGCGTAATGCGAAGATGTGGAATCGTTCCCCACCTGCAGGAAGTTGTTTTTTCGTCCACTTTCAGTGCCATTAATTTATAATTTTCTTTAATTCAAATAATAACTACAAGTAATTTCCCCTATGTTTTCGTTGGTGTCTTCGTCTGTTTGCTTCTCATGATATCATTAATAAAAATCAAGTCCCTCAGTCAACCCCCTTTCTCCTGTGTTATATTTTGAGGGATATTGCGAACAAGCATTAGGAAGAACTTGGAAGCAATATTTTTTGTAACTTGTTTGGGCAGTAAGTAGAGTATGTAATGCGGTCCTATAGAAAAAGTTGGGGCGCAGAGACTGCATTTCTTTAAAGTTTTGATGGGTTCCCGGTTGATCTCGTTTTGTTCTCGAAATAACTTGCCTGGATAAGGGCTGTGGTTTTTGGCTGAAGGTCACTTGAAGGTCGCGGAAAAGGGGAGCTAAAAGCATTCCATGCTTAATGCATTTTTTAACCGACGTTCATATAATTCCACAGAAGCGCCTGTCGTCTAGGACGCCATCATTACTGGCAACGGAGCAAGCATAAACGGCAAGGGCATTACAGTAACTTCGTGTTTCTGCCGGCGACTGTCTCTCAATGATATATGTGAGGAGTTCGAGATCCTATGATTTTTACTGAGCAAGCTTCGTAGCAGCAGGTAACAACAGGATATGGGCAATAATCTTAATACGATTATTATTTAGGAGAGCACCCCCAATAATATATTTAGTTATTCTCCATGTGAGTCCTATAGTCATCGCGGAATAGAAGTGAGCCAGTGCTCCAAGGATACCTTTTTATTTAAGACAATTGCCTTTCTATAGCACCAATTTTCGGAAATTCAGTATTGTTCCGAATTGCCTTTTTTTTTTGTAAATCTGAGACCATTGTAATCGAAACAACAAACAACCGAACGATTTCCTGCAGCCCACGCGCCTTCATGTGCAGCCGCTCTCCGAAAGCTGCAAGTTCATCTTTCTTTAAGTTTAACAAGTGCCTCAAGTGGCCAGTGTTGACTACCTGGCGCCCATGACCCCATTGAGGTGTCGATTTGGAGTGCGGACACTCGTGTAGTCGTTTCTACAGTACAGAATGCTTGAAAACATTGACAGCCTCTGGGAGCGCCGTCCTTGCGCGAAAGTGGCCAGAGGCTACCCGAAGCGGAAAGTATAAGGCGCATTGCCGCATCAAAGGGAGAGAAGATCGATATAGAGCACGAGGAGCGTCGGATGCCACGAAAAGAACTGCGCATTACAAAAGCCGTGATCCGGTCGAAGACACTTCGGACCGCGGCGCTCGTGTTACCTATTAGAGGCGACAACGGTCCGGAGAGCCTGTGTTGCCAACGAATGGCATGCGCTAGCTCTTTTCTTTTGCTCCAGGCGAAAGCGATATACACAGCCTACCGAAAGTACCGGCGTGGCTGTGGCTCTGAGCGCACAGCACCTGGCACGTGGCGGAAATTGATGCCACGGGGTGCACGCACGGGAGCAACAGTAATGAAGCCATTTCGTTCATGTAGGGTAGAACCAGCTGCTCATAAACGAAGGGGGGTTGTGGCCACACAGATGTGAATAGTACGAGGCTTCGCGTAGTATGGTCGGGTGCTTCCGCTGTGGGCTATCAAGGGAGGCGAAGCAAGACGCAATTTTGTGTGGCTGCGCTATAACCGTGAAAATGTGTACAAGGAAACTAGAAACCGCAGGCCAAGGCACCAAGCACTGTGTCAGTACTACATAAGTTTTACTTTTTTAGGGGCGCGGTAAAAACTGCTGCAGTGGTAAAGTGCGAAGACACTGTTACCTCTTTGACAGCCCCGTCAAAATACATGGCGCTCAGCTGTTTGCAACGCAGATGAAGCTGCGCGAGAAACATGGTGCGAAAGCTTCCTCGGAGAATTGGGAGGTCTTTCGATGTACTGTAACCTGCCGCAAAAGAAAAAAAATCAAGCGGGAGGCGTGAGAGCAACACGTTGGCGCTGAGACTTCAAAGCCAAAGACGTCTAACTTATTTTTTTTCTACACACGCCATTAGTATACCCTCCTCAGCAAGTTCTATACCAACTTTGGCACTATAAAAAATGCCACGTTCGTATTTTTCTTGGGCGTTTTCTGAAAACGATAGTGAGCCATTCATACCACCTTATTGAATATAAATGCCCAAAGTAAGTAGACAGCATTCCTGAGGGGACATTAAAGGTCAAGTTTGGCGTTGCAGGTTGGGATAGAAGGTTATTCGATCCGCGGTCGGGCACATAATCGCAGCGAGGCTTGCAGCTTACCCATGGGAACTTCGATCAAAAATTAAGAAAAAGTTAGGATTAAGAGAAGCAAAGAAAATGGATGAAAAAATAAACACTATAGGGCATACAATCTTGAAGAAGAGAACAGAAACTTAAGAAAATAAATTTTCTCGTAACGCAGGATCTTAAGTGAGGAATCCTTGCACGAACTGTTTATAAATCACTGCCTTGGTCCTTTACCCCCTTCGGGCAGCCGTTCCCTAGACTGTGGCCTTGGAATTTCTACTGTTGCGTGAATTACATGTTTCTACATTTTACAGAGAAAATTAGTGGCCCGCCTCATGAATACCAGCACTGGCTACGATTATAAATCGGTTATAATACTACCGTGAAAAGTAACGGTATTGATATAAGAATTGTCAACGTACGAGTACGATTGTGGTGAAGGAAACTAGAAAAGAACTCTGTGTCTTCTTGTACCTTATACATGCTCAAACAGGGCAACAAAAAGCCATAAAACGAAGAGGCAACAGATAATTTTCAGTTATACAGTGCAGCCACAATAGCAATTTCGATAATGCTGCCATTGGTAGGTAGCAATATGCATCCTTAACGACGTAGGGTAAGTCCTTTTTATGCTCAATTCTTTGAGTGGACGGAAAGGGAATGATACAGAAAGGAAAAAAAACGGGGAGAATAATAAGACACAAGTTTTCTGTTTGTTAATCTGCACTGGGGTTGCATAAATGGAGGTCATAAAGAGGAGAGGAGTAGATAGAAAGAAAAACATCGAGGATCACAAAAAGAAAGCACACACGCAAAATAATGTTTTCATAGTCTTCTGATGGGATAACGAGTCAGGTCTATGTTGTAAGATTATCTCTTCTAGAACACGTCGGACATGAAAATGGTTGTGCATAGCGGTGAGTAAGCGTCTCTGAGAACAATACTGCGGAAACTGGCACAGAATAAGGTTGATCGTATTATGTTCACCGGAGTTGTCTTAGGCTGCAGTGTCGGTCATACGTATGCGGAAGGCGTAGGCATTGGTGAAACGTCACGCCCAACCATAGTCTGCATGAAATAGCCGCATCACTTTGTGGCAGTCCTGACAGAAACTGAAGGCTGAGTGTTATGTTCAGGGAACGTAGTCGCGCATACTATGTGTCCCAGCTAAGGTTAGCTACGCAATGCAAGAAAAAAATGATAAAAAAATTATCCAGCAATTATATACACCCTAATGCGAAATTTGAACGCAGCTTTATGCGTATTTTCATTTCGCGATATAGTCTTTGTCTTTTGATATAGTCTTTGTCTCAGTGGCACTGTCTGTAGTGCCACTGAGACAAAGAATTTGAGAGAGACATGCAGCAGAGTCGGCAAACATCGAAGTAGGATGTGCGGGTCAAGCGCGTCGGCTTTTATACTCTCGTACATGACCTGTCGAAGGTTCCAGTGTAATCGCTGGTGCGGCGTGGCATCCAGAAAGTATTACACAATTCGTGATGCGCGCACAATCAGATTACAAAACAATCGCAAACCATGACAATCAAAACAAGCACATCTGCTCACCGCGTGGTATTTTGAGTCACCAAATTCTACCCGCAAGCTTATCCAATTGCCGAGATTGCTGAACCATCATCTGCAGGAAAACGCGACTGCAGGAGGAGTTGCAGGAGTATGCCACCGCAACTTCAAGCCAGTTTCTTTAACCTGTCAACATCCACCTATCCTTGTACGGATGGATGGATGGATGGATGGATGGATGGATGGATGGATGGATGGATGGATGGATGGATGGATGGATGGATGGATGGATGGATGGATGGATGGATGGATGGATGGATGGATGGATGGATGGCTGGATGGATGGATGGATGGATGGATGGATGGATGGATGGATGGATGGATGGGTGGATATGGGCGTCCCCTTTGGAACGGGGCGGTGGGCCGCGCCACCAAGCTCTTGCCATTATACCGCCTAATGTCCAACCTAGGTTAAGAAAAATGGAAAAAAGAACACGACGAATTTCCATAACAAAAGTTTCTGATCCCCTATTGTGAACTTTCCTCTTGCATGCCTCCCCACCCCTCGTCGCCTCCCTACTTTTCTTCCACCAATCTTCCAATCGCCTCTTACTAATCTCTACTGCGGACATGATTACTTTCCCCCTGCTCTCGCCGAACCCAAGGGCTTCAAGGAAGCCAATGGTACCTAAATCGACCGCTGGGCAGATATCTTCACGTTTTAATAAAACATGCTCCATCGTATCCCTAGCTTTACCACAGCAAGCACACTTTTCTTCTTCCTTGTTGTATCTTGCTTTATATCCTGATCTCGCTTCTAAAAGTAATGAGCTTCCCTTTGAATTATCATAAATCGTTTCTTCGCTAATTTCGCTTTTTCCTCTTGACTAGTTACTCATGGCAAGTTTCTTTTCCATTAGCGCCACCCATGAGATTATTTCAGCCTCTCTGACTTACCACTTGGCGTTCTTTGTTGCTGCGTTGCTGACCCTACAGGCCGCATGCTTGCTGGTGAACTTCCTCATTATTTTCCTCCATTGTGAATCAATATTTTTCTTGTACAAATACCTCAACAGTCTCCCAGCCCATATACTTTTTTCCACATTTCTCACTCCTTCTTCATAATAAATTTTATTGTGAGCTGTCCTAACTTCAAAACTTGTCCTACCCATACCGCCCTGCACAGCTTCATTTGTAGTCTTCCCATGTGCGCCCAATGCGAGACATACCCCTCATCTTTGGTTGCCATCGAGTCCTTATTGTGTCCCTGATTTCAAGCAAACAACCGCATTTCCAAATGTAAGTCCTGGAACCATTACACATTTCAACATACCTCGGAGCATCTCGCACCTATTGGATCCACATAGCGCTCTGTGCTTCATTATCGCTGCATTTCTCTTCCGTTTACTGTTGCTTTTTCCTGCGTTATCGAATGTCTATTGGCTTCGTTTTTCCATAACCCAGGTATATATATTCTTTTACCCGAAGTATTTCGTGGCCCTGTATTGCCACTCTCTGTTCACTATCTTCATTAGATATCATAACACCTGATTTTTAACGCTAAATTTCAAACCTAAGTTCTCGCCTTCCTGTCCAGACGCAGCAAATCACTTTGCTTGTTAGCTACCAACACAATGTCGTCCGCACAAAACAAACCTGGAAGCTGCTGCTCTACTACTGTACCCGCTCGTTTGTATGAGAAATCAAACCCGGTATTACTTCTCTCTAGCGCCCTTTCCATCCTCATCATGTATACATGATGTATACATCATAAACAGCAGTGGCGATAAAGGGCTCCGCTGCCTCAGTCCCTTGTTGATATCAACTTTCTCCTCGCTCCTCATTCCTTCCACTCAACGCACACGGTATTTTCTAGGTAAATCTCTCTCAAAAGTTGTCGATAATCGTCGCCTAAGCCTGCCCCTTCCAGAATATCCCACAAAATGTTGCGGTCTACGTAGTGGCACGCACCTGTAATGTCTAAAAAGGCCGCATACAGTGAAAGCTCGTTAATTCGAACTTCAATCATTCGAATTGATGGATAATTCGAACTGTACGATTTGGTCCGGCCAAGCTCCACAGAAGTCTATGTATAAAAAAGTCCGTTAATTCGAACGCGAGAAGGTTCCCTCACGGATAATTCGAACTACGCTCGCCTGGCACACGGCCAGAGAAACGCGCCTACTGCCTACACACAAGGCTGTATTGCCTCCTAAACGGAGAGAACGGCGAGAGAAGGCAAAATCGGAAAAAAATCTAACCGACGCGGGGTCAGCCAGAAGGCAGCGGCGGCTGCCGCCTCTCCGTTCTACGTAACCTCCGAGACTTCTTGCCCGTTGCGAATCTCGGAGGCTTTGTAAATCTTGTACAGCTGCTAATGCTCTGCGGAGATGGCACGGCAAACGCCAAAACACAGCGAATCAAGTACTTCGCAGCTGCGCTTGCAATCAAGAACCATCGAATCAGGGCCTTCGCCACCTTCACATGTTCGGCGTCTTCGTCTCGGCAGTCTTCAACGGTTGTGTATCTCTGTTTTCAGCTTAGGAGGTATCAGCCGTCGCGATTCATTGTGATGGTGTTAAGCCTCGGCTAACGTTCGTTTCGGTGGACATCGGTGGTGTGGCACAGTCGGACCCAGAGCTTCGACTTGAAGATGGCGTGTGCCGTGGGCACACGCCATCTGACACTTTCTGACACACCAAATTTCTGACATTCCCTACTGCTTCCAAATCGCAGTGTACTGTTGCTCTCCTTCTCTTTCGTTAGTTCGAACTTTCGTTAATTCGAACTGAAGCGGCTTCCCCTTGCGGTTCGAATTAACGAGCTTTTACTGTATAACAGTCTGCTTTCTAATCTTGATATTTCACTACACTGAGTAAGAACAAATAATTTATCATCCAAACGCATACCTATTCTGAAACCATTTTGAAGTTCTCCCAATATGCAATTATTCTCTATCCACGCTTGCAGCTTTAATTTATTTGCCTGCGTTACTAACCTGTATATTACCGATGCAATGGTCAACGGTCTATACAAGTGAATTCTATCTTTCTCCTGCTTACATTTATAAGTTAAATTCATTCTACTTTGTCGTCGACTGTCTGGTACTCGTCATTCTCTTAAAGTTTTTTCCGCTCTTTTCGTCAGAGGTTCCATACTTTTTGGTCCTGGTTCATTAATCAGCCTAACGGGAACTTCGTCTAGCCCTGTGGCTGTGCGCTTGACGGAACCACAGCGCCGCCTATCTCCAAACTTTACAACCGCTCTAGGTCCTCCGAGAGTGCCGCCGTAGCTCATAAAACGGCGGCAGTGTCTCAATACCCTGGTAATGTTCCAGACCTGCAGCGCCAGCGCTGTTTAGCTTTAGCAAAACGTACACTTTCGTCGCCTCGCACCATCTGTCGCTCGTACTTCAATGTGGTCGAAGACCTTTGAGCACGGCATGCTCTGAGATTACAGGTCGATATCCATAGTTTCCCAGTCCAGACTCCTGCTTTAACGCCACTCTAGAGTGACAGCTAGCACGAAACGACCCCTTTGAAATCTATTTACCATTTCAAAATAGAGTATCTCCTTGCTTTAAATAATTGTCATAGATAAGTACGGTGATTAAGTATGTAAACGGATGAATGCAGAGAAACCTATTAGTAAAGGTCATTTGCACTTCATGATTTGCATGCTGTCATCTCGGAGATTATGAACATCATTACTAACCCGTTACCCAAAACCCTCCAAAAGAACAGCAAGAACAGCAGCGAAACCTAGAGGCATTGGTATAATGTCGTCTTTTTGTTGCATGTGTTCCTTATTACAGTTTGTGCCGCACTTAAACATTGTAGTGATACCGGGTCACAAAATGTGTAATTGAGCGTACTGCTTGACATGCATTTTCGCGTGCCAGCTTGCGTTTACAGACAGAAAGGCACAACCGCCGGTTTCGGACTGTGGCTATCATTATGGTCACCCATGTACGGATTCCGAGATCGAATGGTGCGACCCAAGCCACTACCATTGCCTCCGACATCGGGAGTCCCCCGCCAAGTCTCGGGGCGTGCAACTGGACTCTTTTGTAAGGCACTGACCAGATGGCGCGGGCGTTTTTTTGTGCTTTCAAATGTTTCGTATTTGTTACAGAGATGGCGTCAGTCATGCTAGGAAATTTAGAGCTAGATTTGTGCGTATATTTTCCAGGCGCAGTTCGCGCCCCTATTCACCGATATTTGTTAGGACGACTCTAAACTGAACTCTAAAAAGTTCAGTAGTGAAGCCAGACCTACAGCTCCACTGCCCATAATTCGCTGATATCATTGCTGGTAAGAGCCGCAACACTTAAATTATTGTTCGAGATGTTCTATTAATTCATTAAGGTATTACTTTAGAGTTCGCAGTATCTTAGGAACGTGTAAACGTCGTCGTGTTGCATTAAACTAGGAGTCCACCTGTTCGGTGCACCGCAATCGGGAGCACGTGTACTAAGGTTTAGCTTTTCACACTGCCTCGTTTCCAGTGTAATTCAGTGCAGAGACGGCCATGGCAAGCGTGCTATGCCTAAACCTATTTTGCGTTTACTTAGGTACTTGGTCATCCTCAAATTAAACAAAAATACGCCGGTAATCGCTGGTAAACATGATTAATGTAAACACCATCGAAGGGTTAGTCGCACAATCTGTTGTCCAGTAAGGACACCACTGCTGCACAAAGATTTATCTCTGTGGCAGAGGTGATGTAGTTTCGCATTATAAGACGCTGTTTCTGAGAAGGTGAATTTCTTGTTCGTCTAAAGGTCACTTCAGAACTACGAAACGCAGCATATGCTTCAAATGATTTAATCGGCTGCGAGGAAGCTTTGTGGTCGATAAGACCATTCTGTAGTAGTCGTGATAAGGTGGCCAGCTCCGACCTCGAGGATCAGCAACGGCTGATTGCGAGGGCCCAGGACGCGGCCCGAGCTCAAGGCATTCTGGAATGAGGACGCCTCTCCAAAACTGCATTCACGCAATAAAAAATGTTTATTCTCTCTCTTGACAATGTGAGTTCATAGCTGGGGTTCTCAACATAATAAAATATTAGAAAAACGTTCTTAGGTGAGCCCGTGGTAACGTGATCAAGTTCGCGCCATGGAAAGGGGTGGTGTGCAGGGGGCAAGCGAGGGAGTACTCCTCGCACGGTGCGGCTAAGCGCACACGCATCCCTCGCGCTTTATCTCGAGACAATATGCGGCGGGTGCAAAGACAGGCGAGCTGGAATTCATGGGAGCTGCCTTTTGCCCTCTTAATGTTGTAGGTCGCGCAGGCTTAACTTCCAGAAACGCGTTCAAGCGAGAGACACCACTTAGGCGCTGACTCCCCGCTACCGGCAGTCTTGATCACGCCAGCTTTGTGACTGCAAGTGTTGGTGGTGATAACAAAAAAAAACTGGGTCATTTTTGCCTGTGCTCGCGTGAAATGATAATGCACGTAAGTAATTAGAAATGGAATCTTTTGCTGCGATGTATAAAATCAATATAACTGCAGACCTTCGTGCGGTTGTCCAACACTTTACCATCGTTAATTCCCCTCCTTTCGGGCGAAAATGCCCCTTTTTATGTACGTCGCTGCGTATATCTGATGTCGTTTATACTTTACAATGAAGCTTAACAATTCACATGGTCAATTATGAGGTAGTTCTATATTGTTTTCTTTTTATCGTGCAAGTCCGGCGATACCATGCAGTTGGCCACAGCCGTATTCATGAGCCCATTTGACAAAAGCTTCGCGTAAATTTTTTTTTTGTATCGACATCCAGTGCCATTATCGGCAGCTGCTGTAATCTTGACCTGGCCTCAAATATGTTAGACGCCTCTACTAGCGAACAATGGGCTTACACACTATAAGGCAACCCGGTCATCAAAGCTTAGACCGTGTAACGCCACAATGCTCTTCACTCGGTCCTGTTCTACTCCTATCATCAACATACTGATTCTTATTCTTAGCATGATTTTCTTAACATTCTCGTATGCAGAGGTCAGGAAAGGAACATAATTGGGACAGAACCGATATATTGTTTCGGCTTTGACTTCGTAGCGGTCCGCATGTCCTTCTGAAGTGTACCGCTGACATACTTGCATATGTGGAAATTTGTCACCGCTTTGCAACCTCTCAAATCAATAGCACAATCGTTTGTTCGGAGCGCGATGTAAACTGCTCAAATCAAAATATATATCTAAATGAAAATACCTACTTCGTGCAGTTTAAAACGCACTGTTCTGAAACACGCAACAATGGCAAAGTGGCAGATGCTTAGGGAATATTTTTATTAGCAATGCGATACGTATGAGACGGTGGCTTTAGCTTTGTGGTTATTGTCATATCAACTGTTTTTGCCGTTTAGCCGTTTTGTTCGCACCCGTCCGCAAGTTTACAGAGGCTCCTGTTTAGTAGTATTTGGCAAGAGGAGCTATTAACAACACTGTATATCACGCAGGCGTCAGCGAAAAATTTTACTGTAACAGAGCGATCGATGTTACAAGCAATACCGTTTAAATAAATTAAATATAACGAAGTACCAAGTGCGGAACCTTGTGGTACCCCTGACAAGACCGGCAGGTCCGCAGACTTGACAGCTGCACACTTTACAATGTGCGATTTTTCAGATAAGCCTGCGACCACAATATCAATCTGTCAGGAAGCCCGGCATCCCTTAATCTGTCACTGAGCAAAGTGTGTGGCACATGATCAAATTGTGTGGCACATGATCACATGATTCTTGACATCTCAAGAAAATCTGCATCTATTTGTGCGCTATTATCTAGAGCTGAAGCAAAATCATATATAACCGAAATTGCGCAGTTGTTGAGGCAATCTTCCCCAAACCATGCTGATACTAAACGAAGAATTTTTTTCGATTCGAAGTGCAGAGATATATTGTGCACTATTACATGTTCAAGCAACTTACAACATGTCAGTAGTAGGGAAATCGGTCTGTAGTTAAAAGCTATTAGTCTGTTTCTTGAATTAAATACGGGAACTACTCTTGCCGTCAGCCAATCTGCGGGCAGTGAGCTATGATTGAGTGAAGCGTTAAACAGAACACAAAGGTAATGTGACACAACATCTGAGCATCGGGAAAAGAAGGCATTCGTTATGGCTTCAGCGCCACTCGACTTTTTCGTTTTAACATTTAAAAGAAGAGAAAATATTCCTTCACGAGCAAGAGCTAGGTCAGGCATTGTGTTCGCAACGGGCGGTAGATGAATGTTTTGCATTCGCAAATATTGAACACGTGGCCTTGCAAACGCTTGGTTTAAAGTAGTGTTGTTGAGTTCATTTACAAGTGAAGTAAGGTTTGTGCACATGTTACCATGAATCTTCAGCTCAATCATTAACATTAGTCTTCACATGATACTAGCCACAATGTTAAGTGTTGTTGAGTTCATTTACAAGTGAAGTAAGGTTTGTGCATTTGTTACCATAAATCTTCAGCTTAATCATTACTACAGTCTTCAGATGATACTAGCCACAGTGTTAAGTGTTGTTGAGTTCATTTACAAGTGAAGTAAGGTTTGTGCACATGTTACCATAAATCTTCAGCTTAATCATTAGCATTAGTCTTCAGGTGATACTAGCCACAATGTTAAAATGGATGCAGTACATCTTCGCTACGGCGCACCCCGCCACCCCACACCGCACCGCGCCGTACTGTGCACTGGTCCACATAGACGCTGCCCAGCTTGAAGAAGCAAACCGAGTGAAGGAGGCTCTTCAGGCAGCGAAAGATGGCAGAGAGACAGAGCGCACAACCCAGCTAGAAAAAAAGCGCCTGAAGGATGCGCGACCAAACGTGTCAGCAAATCTCGATTCTTGCTCCGTGATTTCGACGTAAGAGGTCATGTGTTTGGCTGCCACTGAGCAAAGGGCCGGCTTCACGGAGCGTTCGCTTGCCAAGGCTGGCTGCGTGACGTAATGCTCTCTCCTAACGTTTACTGCGATAAAAATTATATGCGCACTCAAAGCGCTATTCTGCCGTCGCCGTCGCTGTGTGGTTCCGTAAAAAGTGCAAGGGCGATAAAAAACCATCGCGGCGCGCCGTATGCTGTATGTGCGAGTGAAAGCGTGTGAGGGTGAGCCGTTCCGCGAGCGAAGAACGCGGCCCAGATGCGTGCCCTATCCTGTTGCGCCCGAGACAGGAGTTTCAGTCGAGGAAGGAGGGGCGTTCTTCACCGGCGGCTTCTAGGCTGCCTCGATGTCTTCCTCGCCCGCCACCCCTTACAGAGGTCAGACATCCTTGGCGTCTACTACTGCGTTGGCCGCGTGAATCGCGGACGCTGCAGTTGACGGCTTTGGCGGACGCGGTAGGAACGCGTTGCCGGCGCTCGTGTGTCTTGAAAGCGATCTCCGAAGCCCGCGCGGGCCTCATCTTAGAAGCGATCTGCGATATTTGCAAAGTGCGCGTAGTGCCGGTAGCTTCGTGTGCGCTGTACTTTCGATGTTTTGATCGCATTGAAGCGAGAGATGCAAGAAGGTCAATTAGCCTTGCTCCTGCCGCGATTCCTCGCTCCAGAATTTTGACAGTGAGTTTCCGTCTCATCGAGCGAGACACCGTGCTGGTTAATTTAGTTAATACACGTGTTGGCGTATTTGTTGGTTTGAATACATGATAGAATGCATAAGTGCGATTGAACGAGAACGTAGAAAGAAGCAGACATACAGACAGCGCTGTCTCTGTGTATCCGTTTCTTTCTATACGTCCTCGTTGAGTCCCGCTACCACATTGTAGTACTGGTAATTTATTTAGCAAGCGAATATTTACATGTTTATGCGGCCGATAAACCAACTATACTTATTTCGTACAGCTGCCTACTAATTTGCTATCGCAATCGGCGCCTCCCCTTTTGGGCGGAACTGCAAATTTTCCCCTTCCTCCAGGAAGGCAAAGCCAAGAAGGTTTTCAAGCCTCCTTGGGCATACAGCGCATCCGACGCTTCCGGCGTCACGCCATGCCGCACCCGGACGAGCGCAGTACTACATGTTCTGCAGCAAAGTACATTTCCCAGAATTGAAGGGTATGTTGTCCTTTATCTGCCTATGGACGTCGCTACTGCTAATGACAAATAGAACGTCAGCGTACTAGAAGTTACGGCTTGAGTGATATTGTGAACAAACATTAGGAAGAACTTGGAGCAATATTTTTTTTAACTTGTTTGGGAGTAACTAGCGTACGTAATGCGATCCTGTACAAAGGTCTGGGGGGATCTCGTTTTATTCTCGCAACTTGCGCGGAATTTATCATTGAAGTGCCCGGAAAACGGCTCTAGCTTTTGCTTCATCATCATCATCATCATCATCATCATCATCATCATCATCAGCCTGGGTACGCCCACTGCAGGGCAAAGGCCTCTCCCATACTTCTCCAACAATCCCGGTCATGTACTAATTGTGACCATCCCGTCCCTGCAAACTTCTTAATTTCATCCGCCCACCTAACGTTCAGCCTCCACCTTGTCAGCTTGAAGCTTTTGCTTCAAGGTGACTGGAAGGTCGCCGGCAGGGGGAATAGAAAGCATTTAGTACTTAAGAAGAAGGTTTACCTCGGGCCCAACTCCGACATTGCCAATTCAAATACATGCAAAACGTAAAAACGTTTTGCTGGGATAACCCCTGGACCGATTTTAATGAAATGTGTTGCATTTGATACAGAAAGTTAAATTCTAGTGTCGGTTGGAAGCGTATTTTCTATTTACAGTCTGTATTATTAAAAGACTTTCAAATTTCGAAAGTTTGAAAAAGCTAGAAGAGCGAAGTTTATAAATTAATGGCTCTGCATCAAGGACAAAAAACGAGGTGCTATAAACGGCATCCATTAGATAATTCAAGCAGGTCACATTCTATATGCAAATTTATAGCTTACGTGAATTCGTTATGGTGTGTACAAGGAGCCTGCAAGAGCTGTATTTTCATATAACTAAATTTTTTGAGATTCACTTGTAACAGTCCAGCGGGCCGAAGATGCCGCCTGGACCCACGAACTCCTGGCCGTCATCTAGGCGGGGTTTCTGGCCCTCTCCACTAACTCGCAGGGAACGCAATAAAGTTATTTCCTCCTCCTCCTCATGTGTAAGATATCAATTTTGTCCGCTTTAGGTTCACTATTAGATGCAGTTAACGGAATTGTGATACCGCTTTTCATTGGTGAGTTACATAGTGGGAAACTAGATAGCTTCGTTTCTTTTAATAATTAATAAAACATTGAAGACCTAAATAACAAATTTCGAAACCATCACTCCTTTTACATGTATTTAGATAGGAGCACCCGAGCTAATGCTTCCTCTTAATAAGCGCCTGGATCGGCCAGTGGAGCGGCAATTTTGCGTGTATTCGCGGGCCTCTTTCACGTTCGAAAAAAAAGAAAGCGTATTTATGTAGCACGTATTGAGCTACAGAAACAAAGTAGCAGTTTTTGATGTTGCTCTACAATTTTCTCAATGACACTTTTCACGTAATTATAATATTTGGCGCTGTATAATAAATTAAGAATAATTATGTATAACGTAAACGACGGCAAACAACGTTACCTTGGTTGTGCCCAGCTACGTGGCATTTGCATATGTGTGTGTGTGTTCGTGTGTGTGTGTGTGTGTGTTTGTGTGCGTGTGTGTGTTTGTGTGCGTGTGTGCTTGTGTGCCTGTGTGTGTTCGTGTGCGTGTGTGTGTTTGTGTGCGTCTGTGTGTTTGTGTGCGTGTGCGTGTGCGTGTGCGTGTGCGCGTGCGTGTGCGCGTGTGTGCGTACTCTCGCACGCATGTGGTATCGCTTATGCGGGTTCAATCATCTAGGTATCTATTTTCTGGGAAGCAAGTACTATACTATACCTATTTGTGTAAATACTGCAGTGCACTTTATACTCAAGAGCAGTGCAGAATGTGTCATTCCGGTAGCCCTGTATGTGCTTTGTACGAGGATGTGTCAATATCGTTGAATCGGCAGCAGTAAGGTATGATCGAATACTTCTTAGCAGAATTCCTAGAGACCAGGTTTTCATTCGAAATCCTGGCTAAAGTGGGCACTGTGATCGAAGGGGCGTGTCGCACGGGGCCCCCTTTCTCGCCGCAGAGCACGTAGCACCCGAATGCTAAAGCCAACGGGTCACTCCTCAAAGGTGGGACCTCGCTGAGGAAGGCGCTGCGGTGAGCGTAATAGTATCACTTCTGGTACCTAACCGACGCCCCAGGCACTCCTTACACTGCACACTGTAGCCGCAACGGAAGTGGTGGCCTGTAAAATGTTCTAAATGACTGTCTGACTCACTGGAGCCTGAGTAAAGAAGGAACATGATGTTTCCTAGCATAAAAGACGTAACACAACACAAGGCTAAAACAGAAAGGAATCAATACACGTAACGAAGGTTTATTGTAAGAAACGAGCGTTTATGTATGCGCGCGATGACGTAAGTTTAACGGGTAAGTAATTATAGCACTGCGCGTCGTACACTGAAGCAGGAAATGAAGACCCATTCGTACTCAGTAGGAGTACATTTAAATGAAGAGATTCGTACCAACACCGCAGGATCACATAATCTATTCCAATATCTGACGCATGAAATACGCAATCAAGTAAAATCTAAAGCTTCGATATCCTGCATGCGCATAACATGTGACGAAGGCGATGGAGCCTATTAAACAGACTCGTCAATGTCTTCGTCTGGGACCATCGCGTTGTTGGCGCTGGTTGAGCGGCTGCTGCTGCTAGAAGCAGTCGGGGTGGGCGAAGTGGGTCCGGCAGTCTCGACAGACGCCCCGGTGGATGTCACACCCTCACTGTGCACCGGGTCCGGTGCCGTCCCATCGGTCTGTTGCACGAGGGCTCCGGGAGGCTGCGGGTAATCCTCGCCGTAGAACACCGTGGCCGACACGATCACGGCCAACAGCAGGAGCAGGCAGACTGCCACGGACAGCACGGCCGCGGTGGCGGCAGTCCTGTCCTCGCTGGCGCACATGTCGGTGCGCTTTGCGCTAAGCGACGAGCTTTCCAGCTTCGGCGTCGATGAATTCCAGAGGGTGGGCATGGCTGTGCCGCCGTTGGTTTGGCTTGCCTCTTCCACCATGGCGATAAGTGCTGATGCTTGCTTGCTTCCTCGTTCTTTCGCTTGTGGTGCTTATCCACTACGGAGGACTGGCCAAGAAGCCGGTGCTAATAATATTATCTGTAATTACACTGAATTTCGGTGTATTCTAGGGGGTATAAGAACAATTTCGGACACGCGACCAGCTATTGAATGAAGTGTCCCATTGTTACTTCCGAGAATATGGTAGCCTTATGGCAGAAGCTTGATGTGGGTGAATTGGTTATGCATACTTGATGAAATGAGCGCTACGAAGACGCGGACGAAAGAACAACATGTACGATGTACGTCTTCGTAGCGCTCATTCCATCAAGTAGCCTTATTGCGTCACAGAGATAGTCACAAATGGCGATGCAGATGTTCTTGTGGCTAAAGTCCAATGAGGAATCCCCGTAGGAGAGGATATTATGAGTATTTAAAAATATATATATAATATTAGGAATGAAAATTCCGGTTCCTTTCTGTGATTTCTAAATCGATGGCCTGTTAGTAGAAAGGGGTCAATGTTTTCAGGTTCCTGACTGGAAGGACACAGAAGAGACAGTGCCAGGCCAGACCTGTAGCGCTAAATATTTAATGGTGGAATGCGGCAGCGTAATTTTGTTTTGATGATTTATTTTGGAGACGCCATTTATTGTCACGTAAAAAAAAACGAATGATTAAATTCCAGCGTTGAGATTTTGAATTTTGCAGTATCTAGGAATACAGAAACATTTCTAAACCTAGCCGGTGAAAAAAACCGAAGTAGGCATAACGGACTTAACTGGGCCAACAGCAATGTGTGCTTCGCCTTAGAAATATTTATTATTGAATCAAACCGATTTCATTGATGACCGTATTATTCTATTCATTCCTCCTCTATTGCCTCATTGATATATTATAGACAATAATTTTTTTCTTTCCTCTAAGTAGCATGACAATCTACTGACCCGTTTCGATTTTCCCTCGCCTAAATTCATGTAACAAAATTTTAGATTTTTACCTCCATTTTCTGAACACATAAGCAGTCTGCGCGACTCTTGGCCAATCCCCGCGAGTGGGTACGCGCCACACTCATCAAGGACGACATCATCATCATCATCATCATCATCATCATCATCATCATCATCATCATCATCATCATCATCATCATCATCACATCTCCTCGCAAGTGCATCAGTCATTTCATTTAAGAACATACCACGATGGCCTGGGACCTACACCAGTCTCATCAGTGTTACGTTTGGAGGGCTTTATAATTTAAATGCGTTGACTGCGATAGCGTCTGAAGATAAAGTGAGTGATGTGCATTCTGACAGTGAATCAGTCACGAAAACTATTGTTTGATAATTTACAGGAAGTTTTCGAAGAGCTATGATAATGGCTGATAGTGCAGCCAGAAATGTGGGTGTAAAATCCGGAAAGCATAACGCATGTGAGGTGGATACTAACTCTAGGAAAATACCCACACCAGCTTTCTCCTTATTCATTGGCACATCAGTGGCGATCACCTTATCAATTACCGATTGTGTTAAATGATCTTCGAACACGCTATTTGCATATGTAGAGGGCCGGAGTTTGGCATTGGATGGAAACCTATAATTAATTTCAATCTTTATCTTAGGCAGGGCCTTGTCTCAGCAAATGATCTCGCTTACAGTAAAGTTTAGTGGTTCCAGCTCATCATGTACAAACAAAACCTGAGGTCTATGTAACCGGGACCAATGCTAATCTAAAGATGCCCTCGCTTCATTAATAAATATAGATTGTGATCGTCTCAATGAAGATTCATAAATCTTTAAATATGTTTTTTTCTGGTAGAATGCAGAATCGGCAGGGAAGAGTAGGCAGCCGTGCTTCTTGATATAAAACATTGGTAGCAACAAATTTCGGACAACGAGCACATTTCCGAAATCTCCCGCTCTAGAAGAAAGAGGGTGTTAATCTTGTGTGCTTGCCCACCAGAGACTAGCACACACCCAAATTCCAGTACCAGTTGAACGTACATGCGAGCATTCATTATGAGAGTGTCTCTGCGTAGCCCAGGACGATGTCGGCCAAGTCTGCTTATCATGGCAACAGCGCATGCTGCCCTAGATTCAACATGATCAATATGATTTCGCCAGCTCAGTTTTGCGTGGTATATGACAGCTACATATTTGAGGAAGTCAACCTGCAGAATTTTTTCCTGACGGAACTGGAGATAGATCTTAACTGCCGCATTCAATGGAAATAGGATAAAGGAACTTTTGTTGACATTAAGCAACATTCAAATATCCGCAAACTAAGCTTCAATCGTTCCTAAGCATGATTGTAGTGTTCTTTGTAATGAGTGAATATCACTCGCAGATGCAAAGAATGCAATGTCGTCTACATAGACGTATACTTCTACAGTATCGCACAATGAGATTGCGCTTCGTAAAATGTTAAACAAAATTCGAGAAAGGAAAGATCCCTAGGGAACTCCTTTCGATTGTTTATATTCTTTTTACAAACAAGCCACGTTGGGAACAATAAAATTTCCTACCCTTTCAAAATTCATATATCCAATTTGTAATATATCGAGGAAAACTCATTCTATTTAAAGCATTCAGGAGTATGATATTCTCTTTACTCTACGCTCTCGTATGCGCTAGCTAAATCAAAGGCCACTAAAGCTGCATGCTCCCACCTGTGTCGAGTAATCTTAATACGTCCCTCTAAACCTACATGTGCGCACCACATCGGGAATCCGGGTCTAAATCTCATTGGACATGGGCTCAAGAAAAACACATGAAAATATTATCCGTTAAAACCAAATGTTGAATACTCTTTCTAATAATTTCATTACATTCGAAGTGAATGCGATTGGCCTTATGTTATCTACATGCATTATCGATCCTTGTTTTTTAAGGAGAGGCATGCCTTAGGAAAAAATGGGCAGCTGCTTCTTTCTTGTCTCATTCCAACAGTTATCCGACACGAATTCGGAGTGAAGAGAAGTAAGCAGATGTTATTGGTGTCCTCACTAGTGTATGAGAAGCAAGTACAGCTGGACGTAAAAGCTACTTTTCGATAAGGAACAGAAGTATTTATTTTCATCTTTCTTTTCATCTTTTTTATTGTTGCTTGAGCACCCAATTTAGTTTTGTGGGATAGCCGGCTCCAACATAGCCTAGCTTCCCATGCGACTATATCTAAATTTAAAAACAAGTTATGTATTTAGCAGAAAGACGCCTACAGAGAACGTCTGCACATAACTAAAGAGCGCTATATTGGAAGAACGTCATGCGTCAGGTGTTGTTGGTGATGTCTTTTAACGACCTACGAGGAGAGGGTACAGTACAGTGATCATGCGTCAATGTGGGCGTCCCAGGTTAATTTCATTCACGTCGTCCTCAATAAATGAAAAAAAAATTACGGTCGACTTAGCATACGCTAAATAATTCGTTAAATTAAATTCGTTAAATTACTTGACATTAACATTCGGATGCGTTGTTGCTTCTTATAAATTGTTGTCTCCCACTAAAGCTCGTGCGTTCGAGTGCCTTAACTAACTGTGTATTAATTAAATTTGCCCTTTCTTTTGGCATGAGGAGCGGCGTCGGAGCCACCTGTGAAAGAAGACGACGAATGCGCGAGCAGTGGCACGAGCGCGTGTCTGCGCGAGGCGAGTTCACGTGACCTTCTCTAGCGCGCACCGCGTTTTTCAGGCCATCCGGGGTATGTGCCACCGAAGGCTTTCGTCTTAATAACACTGCTATTGATGCAGGATACATTGCATAAGTCTGGCCCAAATAATATGCGAGACGTAAAACTATGTGGCTGCTATTATAGAAAGCAACAAACGCCTATTCGTCTAGATTGAAGGCTGAATGATTTAGATTTTTGTTATTTCTTTTAGGTATAGGAAATTGGGAAGGCAGGCGCCGTTAAAGCCAGCTATGTAAAAATAGCTAATCATTTCTTGCAGATGTGTTTCTTCAACCAAAACTCTTGGGAAGAGTACTGGATCGGTCCTCTACGAGGTACCGAGCACCTGCTCTGGTAATTCTTGGTCGACTTAATCCAGGAGGTTGTTCAAGAAAAAGAGAAAGGAGGCAAACAAAGCTTGGACATTTGCGACCTGTAATAAACGTTTCTTGTCTTGCTCTCTCTCTCTCTGTCTATGTTTGCAATCCAGCTAAGTCATTGGTACGGTTTCTTCACAACTTGTACTCGATGGTTTTATCGCACCTAGAGAAGTCGCACGTATGACTGTTGTTCCCCGTTCAAATACGGCCTGAGTAACCGTTTATAGGATTCCTATGCAGCCTCCGGCGTTGAAGCAGCGTTCACGCTCTCCCTATTTTCCTATTTACCCTTTCTATTACCGCAGTGCCGGATAGCAAACCGGACGCTCACCTTGTAGACCTCCCTACCTTTCATTTCATTGCTTGTTTTCTCTCTTGGCCAACCCCACTAAGTGGATATTTGCAAACGTTTATGATCATCATCATCGCCCCATTTATGAAAGTCACCTGAGTTCCTGGATTAGATTTAACTGTTCAAAATGTAATATCTTTATGTGCCTCTACACTTGGGCACAGCGACGTAAAGGTTAGCGCTGTCATCCAAGATTTTCTTTTAGGCATTAAGCTCTAAATTTAAATTTTAGGCCTCCTTTTCTTTCATGCAAATTGAATTTGAATTGTTTTATTTTTATGGTCATTGTTGTATTTTCATAATTACAACATCATGCTTACTTTAGGCTCTATCTTTCAATTCTAACTTGGCCACTATAAAATTTTGCACTCTTACGGGACATTTTATTTCGACCTACCCGATTCTTGGCCGGTCCCCAAGTATCTACCTCGACATATTGGCCAATTCTTCTCAATGAGTAGGGGCCGCTGCCTCCAAGGACGTCATCGTGCTCATTAGCTTCACGCGAGGCACGTGCAGAAGAAGAAGAATCCGAAGTCACCAGGCTGTCCGGGCTAACCGCTCCTGAATTTTCGGACCTATTTCTTATCCCTTTGACCACCATGCAGTCGGTCCTGCTCTCAGAATCACCGCAGGAGGTCAGTCAGGGACCCCGGTTGAGCAGGCAGCTGCTTCGGGAGTTGCCGGACGCCGTGCACCTAACGGGACGGTGGACGCGACCGTCGAGCCCCAATGCAAGCGACGAGCCGGTCGAAGAGCCGTGGCCGCTCGAGGACACCTCGCATGGCGGTCACTACATGCTCTACACCTCGTTCGTGCTAAGCTTGGCCGCGGCCATGTCTGTGGCACTGTTGTCTGTACCACCGCTGCTCATGGCTCGGGCCGTGGACTGCCCGCGCGGCTGCTTCACCCTTGACCGAAAGCTCAAGGCCTCGCTCAACCACAGCGTTCACCCGTGCGACGACTTCTACGCGTGAGCATTTCTGCCCTATTCGAGCACAAACGCGCCGACACTGAAACGCTCTCCGCATTCACAGTCCGTTGTTCTCACACTCAATGGAAAGGCTATTGGTGCGAGAATACTTGGATACAGCGCATTAGACAACAGATTAGCGCAGATTAGACAACACAAGTGTGCTGGTGTTGTCCAATCTTGTTTCGATTTTTTTTTGTCTGGCCCCTAGTATTGTCGTAGATATGTAACAACAAGCTTAGTTAGATGTGATAGGCTATAGATGTTTTCAACAGTGGGGTAGAGTGAGCTACGAGTATTTGAACGCTAAGGAAAACAGTCAAAATTAAATTATGGGGTTTTACGTGGCAAAACCACGATTTGATTATGAGGCACGACGTAGTAGGGCCTCATAACCACCAGGAGTTCTTTGACGCGCACCTAAATCTAAGGGCACGGGTGATTTTGCCCTCATAGAAATGTGACCACTGCGGCCAGGATTCGATCCCGCAAACTCCTGCTTAGAAGCCCAACACCATAGCCACTGAGCAACCACGGCGGGTAAGGAAAACAGTTGCTGCCTTGATGAATACGTTTTCTTGCAAAAACATTGGCTCCAGTGACATTCCTGCTTCGGCTACTGCTAATAAGGTGAAGCAGACGACTTCAAGTTTATAGGGCATTGACATGCTTTTGATTAATTTTTGAAAGAAGTCTTAACTCCGCCAGAAGGAGCGAAGCGCTGCCTCTATACTGAAGTATGGTCCTCTTCAGTAAATCTTCTGGTCATTTCTAGAGTTCTACTATCTCAGTGGCTTTGCTGGGAGGTAGAGGAGATGAGTGATACAGCTGATAATCATTATATTCAATGAAGAACGTTTTAAGTGTTTGATGTCTCCAGTCAACTCCAGACAGGAGCAGAGGTTTGCTTATGAGTAGTGACACTAAACTTTATGTCAGAATAAACAGCATAAGTAATGATATAGTGGCCCTGTAACGTTCATAAACATATTTTCGTATTGTCATATGAGAGACGTAAAAGTTGTGAACGCGTCCATAACGTTCTTCTCGTGGATTTTGAATTGCTTCTGCTCGTGGTCGCACCTCCAAGTGTAATAGACTTTTACCCAGAACATGGTATCTATTATTTCTAATTGAGGGGACAAAAGAAATTGTGTAGCCGCGGCAAAACCTTACTAGTTAGCGTTTCATTAAAGCCTATACTATCACGAGCCCTTGCACTCTGTGAAGGGGGATGACCAGTGAAGCTGTTTATCCCAGGTCAGAGAGGTGACAGAGTTATGAACCAAGGTACGAACTCATTTACCCAAGGTTCTTGCATAAGCAGAACAACAATAGCTACAAACAAACCATAGCTACAAACAACTTAGCTATAAAACGCCCCTGATTTTATGTACACAAAACTATAGTGGTAGACCTAAGTAATTCGCACAATTGTTTTCGACAGAACGCCTCCGCACAATGCGAAGTTGCTGTAATGAGTTCACTTCGATGAACTTCGTGCAAGTCTGGGTGTGAGTGAGTGTCCCTGGTGAAATACGCTGCGAAGTTGAAAGTTTTGAATATGCTTTAGTCGCAACCGCATACATCGTGTCAACGTTTATTTGCGAACCTGATACAATGTACGCGACACCAAAAAAGCGGAAGCCAAGAAAGGCTGCGTAGTTGGATCACGGATGATGCAAAGCCCCGAAATAGCACCCGTGGGCTGAAAGGGGCACTAAACAATAACGTTTAAGCAATTCAGACGGACGAAATGTATTTTGAAAGCTTTATTTTCGTTAGTTTCGAAGTAATTACTTGAATATTACAAGAGAAAATGAAGGCCAAATGTTCGTTTGTTGTATTTTCTTCCACTACCGTGGTGCCACAATGTCCAATTGACGTCACAAGTTTACTGCAGAAGCATTTTCTTCTTTTTTCCGAGGTTGCGCGAGCGCTCCTGGATGCAAAAAAATTACGTCATCGCTTGACAACGCGGTATATTTAGTCCGGATGATATATTTAGTCTGTTTCGGGCCGCTAAGTGGTAGCAATCTCTAAACCATTTGGCCCTTTGAAAAGACGGGAATGTTTGGCGGACTTTCGCTATGTGTTGTCACCTCGACAGTAAAGTTCTGTGTTATCTTGGCGGTCTTCTTGAGATTGCTTCTCGATTGCGACGGATGAAGGCCTAGCCTATGGCCACACACAAGAAACTCTCGATGCCACTGCAACGGAAATGTAGCACCGTCTTTCACCGCACTGGCATTGAAAGAAAAAAAAAACTAAGAAAAAAAAAAGAAAACAGCGATACATGCTGCGCGATGGCAGATGGCGCAAAGGTCGTTGCAGAAAAATCCCCATTGTTTCAGCTGACACGCACTTCCCATCGCTTTGTATTGGCGAAGAGGTAGCTTTATAGGCTTATTGATAGCTTGCCTAATTTGTTGTAGCGAACGTACAGTGACGGATAGAAGGCACATGAGATAACACACAGCGATAACTTCCGACAACAGGTTTATTTCCAGTTTTCACATTCGCCACGGAAAACGCTTAGCGACGCGTACGTAGGCGCAGACAGAAACACCGGAACCACAAGAAGACACCTTTGCTGTGTCTGATTGCGTTTCGTAGTGCACGGCGTTGCTTCAGCATACGGCGCTGCTTCAGACAGCATACACGCCAGCATGTATGCTCCCCTCGCTCATGCATCAATGCTCCGAAGCTTCTAATAAGTTTTTCTTTTTAATATTTCGCGCGTCCTTAGCGCATCGAACATGCGTCAACTTCTCGTGGCTTCACATTGTGCTTCGGTGGCACGTGTGACAAGCCTGAGTGCATTTGACAGGATTGACGCTTGGTTGCTTCAAAGGCAAAGAATTCAGCGGAGCACTCTAATTTGTTCAGTGGGTTTTGTAGATTCTATATAGGGCTGTTGTTTTCGCAAAACGATGACGCTTTTCCGTCACACTCATCTCTGTGCATAGACCCGCCATGGTTTCTGAGTGGCTATGGTGTTGGACTGCTGAGCACGAGCTCGCGAAATTGAATCCCGGCCACGGCGGCCACATTTCTATGGGGGCGAAAATGCGAGAACACCCGTGTACATAGATTTGAGTGCACGTTAAAGAACCCCAGGTGGTCGAAATGTCTGGAGTCCTCCATTGCAGCGTGCCTCATAATCAGAAAGCGGTTTCGGCACGTAAAATCCCATAATTCATTTTTTATCTCTGTGCATAATTGATGTGCGACGTCCGTAACGCCCCAGCCGACGGTCGTTAGACCCCCGTCTAATTCCTTCGTTAAACAACATTGATTCATATCATTATTTCTCGCGTTTTTTAAAGCAGCCAGCTTTCCTTGCATATTTCCTACTTTTCCCATACTCGGAACCGAGTGGTGGGACGCACTTGTAGCTGACCGCCCACTAGCTTTTGTTGACTAGCTCTCTGTCACTTGCTGTCGCGCGAGGAGTTTATAGTGTTTGAAGATTTACATGCTGCGGTCAGTGGCAGCGCTGTGACGTGCGCTATGACGTTTGTCGCCGAAATTCACTGTGCGTCTCTTGTCGAGATGGTCCGAAATGTAGACTTCTTCCGTGGGTAATACCGGAAGATGTACAACATGACTCTCGCGATACACATCTTCATGCTATATGATAGCAGACCTATCTGCGACTACTTTCACTGTTCTTATGCCATTGAGTGGTCACCGCTTCAGCGGCAACCTACTTTCGCTCAGAAACCGTATAGTCCTAAACTTATTTTTTTTCGTACTTCGGCTACTATAGCTCAGCGAAAGTTCTTGAAATTTCCCAAGTTCGCTCTTTGGCGTTTTAGGAATGCAATATTGTTCATATTTCCAAGTAACCAATTAGCTAGAGCCATTCAGATGCCGTCAAAATTGATGTAATCATAGCACCCGTGCTAGTGCAGGAACTTCGACGCTCAAGCGTCTTTTCTGGCTTAACAAGAAATTTTTGTCCTTGAGACTGCATTTTGTGGTGTTATGTAATGACAATTTAGAGGCTAATAACGGTCAATATATTAGACTTCCGCCTAATATCGAACTGGCTTTGAAGCATATTTAACGAAGAACATGCTTCGTCGTGGACACACCCTGAGCTATACCTAGTTTTACCGTACCAACTTTTAGCGACAAAAAAAAAATCCCGTTCAGAGAGCGTGTCAAAGCTTGCCGATTGACAAATAAGGCGTATGATCTCTTGTTGACCCAACCGTGCCGCGCAACTTCTAACTAACGTCTCGGGCCAAGGCTTCGGTTTGACGTACACATCGGTCCTGGCCACTGGCTTTTCTCCGCTTCTGCAACTTAACCATACGCGTTCACGAGTGGTCCAACACAGGAAGGAACGCACTGACAACTGTGGCTTTGCCTGCACTGCCAGTGAGGAAATTCAGCAACATATTCCGGGACATGGACCTTATCGTAAACGCTTAGCTAACACACCCACTCCCGAAGGGCATTAGATATTCGCGTACCTAAGATTGCGCCTTGCTTATTTAGGAAAGGAAAGTAAGCCTGGAGAAATGAATGGTGTACCAAACTTGCTCTAGACTTTTTGGCCACCATTTGCTTTTTATTTCTTCCTAAAGTAGTCATTAAGAAATTTTTCTTCAATGTATTAACATTGACAAAGCTCGCTTTAGTTATGGTAGGAAAATTGAAGTATTGAGTACTGTTAGCAGCAGTTCAAGAGATGACTGAAACTATAGGGTGGTTGCCGCACGGCTGAACGAAAAACGAGATCTGGGGTCCTATAACGCAACAGCTTTCCAATCTGGTTTAATTCCGATCACCTGGCGTCCAATTTACATAAGCGCCGTCGCAAGCATCTGGCGGTAACCCGCAGCGTTATTCGGAACGCCGTGTCAAACGCGCACCTCGTTTTATAGGACGTCACTTTTTTTGCTTTCAAAGATAATAGCAATGCCTACATCGAACACAGTTTTTCTTAGGAGGCGTGGAGCACGCTGAAGTGGGGAAGGTTTCGATGGGGCCGAGCCAGCACAGTGAAAAAAAATGGCTGTGGCTTAGCTAAGGTTAAGCCCAGGATGCGAAGCATACTAGCCTTTATTTTAGTTGTTGAACCACTGTTTAGCTTGTTGAACTGCTGTTGCTTGGCTATATTTGTTCAGCTAGACGAAGAAACAACTCACGCAGGCGAGCGCACGAGCAGAGACCCGGCTATGTAGCTACGCGGCTGCAAGGGAGCCCACGAGCTGAGCCTCCGCTTTTGCAGCTGTTATGACATCATATGGTAGCTACGCGGCCGGGCGCGGCGCGGCAAGTAAGAGCGTGGTTGTGCGGCTAGTATGCTTCGCATAATAAACAACCGGATGAGAAAGGTGGTGCCTGCGGCTTCGGCTGGTTAACTTCCCCTTACTTGGTTACCTTGTGGTGGCTGGTCGAAAGTCGAGGCGGCGTGCAACGGAAGGTTAAAAATGCCGCTAAAAGGGACCTTCAGCAAAGAAGAATTGGTAAAACAGTGTCATATACGTGCCGAAAGGGCTAGTTAATGTTATATTGCCATGCGAAAACTTTTATTTTGAGCTAAGAAATCCGTTCTCCCCGGCAGCACCGAGTAACCAGTGCCAGAGTGATCGGAGGGCAGCAGTCTTCTATTACTTGCTTGCACTTCACTTTGACGCAACGAGATTTCGCAGTTTTGTGACGTTGCCTGATAGACAGCGGAAGAGGGCGCAACCCCTAAACGTTTGACCGATACGGAAGCCTACTGACAAAGAAGGCATAAAATATTTTTATTTTGCGGAACTGGTGAGTTTCAAAGGCTCTTCAAGTACACCGGAATGACGCGAAGAGATTTAAACCAAACATTTACTTTAGCTGGTGTTGTATTACTAGAAACATTGACGTAAGTAACGCTTAGACTGAGTATTCAATTGATAACAAATTCGGTGATGTTAATTCTCTACATGGCAACGCTGCATATATATATATATATATATATATATATATATATATATATATATATATATATATATATATATATATATATATATATATATATATATATTGTTGCGGGAAGAAAGCAGGCCCACGAGTGTAAAATAACTTATATTTACAAATGATGGATATGGCGTTGAGGCAACCGCCAGACTTCGTCTTTCTCTAGTCCAATTCAACGTCTTCCTTCACTTCACCGTAACAATATATATATATATATATATATATATATATATATATATATATATATATATATATATATATATATATATATAACGTATATTATATTTGATACCCAGGTTCGTATGCAGCGGTTGGGACGGTGAAGTACGCCGCTACATATCACCCTTAGACAGATACAGAATGACTTTCATTCAGTCAACGATCAAAAGCATACTGCTCGAGAAAATCCCTCGCCATTCCACCAAGGCGAAGGGAAAAGCCGCTGGGTTCTTACTTCGCTGCCTCAGCCGGGTAAGTCATGAAGACCATAATCTGTCTGTGAGATATACTAGTGTCAATGTTTACAGGTGTTTCGGTACATATTTATACTGTGTCGTCTTCTACTGGTACGCTTGTATCGTCTTCAGTTCTGCCTTTGCCGCCTGTGACTGGGAGGAATTTGCAGGCAATCGTTATAAGAACACGGAAATATATTTATATTGAAGTGCGATGGTAGAGACGGTACTTTATTCCAAGAAGGAAAAATGGCGCCGAGGCAAAAACGCAGACGAACCGATGATTGATGATTACTTTATACAGAAGAAGACGAAGTCCACATAAATGCTCACTATATATATATATATATATATATATATATATACACGGAACTACGGAATGATTATGAAGCACACTTTCTAGATAATAATGGGACTTTTCAATAACTCTTATTTAATTGGGGAAGCTGCCATTGTTTACTAAAATGGCTATATTGTGGTGACGAGCCGCTTTTTATAGCGCGACAATTTGCTGATCCCTTTTGAGGGAGGGAGAGGGAGAGATAAAAGGAAGGCAGAAATGTTAAACAGTCAAGAGTCCGTTTGGCTACGGTGCGCTGAGAGAAGGAAGGAGGAGAATAGAAAGAAGGGAGAGAAAGAGAGAGACGGCGGTAGAGAGACGTGCACGGACAACACTACAGAGTCGAAGGTGCTCGCAAAAGCCAAATGTTCTCAGAATGCACAAAAGTGCCTTCGCTGCCTTCTGAGCCGATGATCGGTGGTTACAGTGTTCTGGTATTGTCCGTTTACTCAGAAAGCGGTCGTCTAGTTTCCTGAATGCGTTGGACATCGATTGTATCTGTACTTCAAACTGAGGACAGTGGCACAATAAGTGGTGAATGTTCCCCTCGCAGCCGTAAACATCACATGCAGGACTGTCAGCTATTCCAATTACTGCTGAACAAGCTTTCGTGAAGGCACTTCCAGCCACAACCAACACAGACGCTTCGCGTCGCTGCAGTGCGGCCGGAGGTCCGAGTTGCAGTTGAAGGGTTGAGTCTGTGCAGTATGGTGCACCCTGTATGTGCGGTATTGCACAGTGTTAAGGAGAGCATACGTGCTATAAAATGCGAAGCTGTCTCGCAGCGTCTGTCCTCGAGAGTAGAATTGGGACCCAGGGGGCTTCTTGGTTCTACATCCTAGCTGCCTGATATGCGTCATCATTCCCTATGAAACCAGAATGGTCTGGTATTCATTGACAAGTGATATCATGGCCTCTTTCTCTCGAGTGATGGATGAGTTCCTTGATTTCGCACGTATGTTAAACGTGAGTTCGATGTCGGAGAAATGAGTGTATACAATATAAGCCCGGCTTTGAATCGCAGAAGACTACCCATATTTTAGGACTATCTGTGTTGATCACACGAAGCTCACGGCGCACAGCCCTGAGCTCTGCAGCTGTAGACCTAATGGTATGGGAAGTCTTGAACCCTTGGATTACTCCCCTTGTTCCTAAAGCTACAGCGCCAGCGGACTTAGTTGATGTAGTTGAGACACCAGTATTGACGTCTGTTCAGTTGCTGTATTTCTCGTACAAGAGGAGTAAAGTAAGTTGCTTGAGTGCAGATGACGGCAAGTCCGATTTTTTTCTGAAGCCCTGAGATTGTGAGGTTTAGTTAAGCACTGCTCACACACCATGGAGAAATCGAAGGTCTTGCATAAGGTGTGTGCGCTGACGTAATGGAGGAAGGCTCGCGAAGATATCCGCTGAGTGTCGTGTGGGGCCTTTCTATGGAGAGACTCGTGAGGTGGTGGACTAGGGATCCGGGCGAAGTGCCTTTTGAGAGAAGGAAATGAAGGTACGAATGTGACAGATGGCTCCGAGCTCGTACGTTCCCTACACTTTCGGCACATTGTGTCTTGAAGTATGATCTCCACTGGAATAAAAGTAAATAATTTATAAAATTATACTGAGGCGGTCGCTGACGTCGGATGAGTCGGAGCGCATGTGGCGCGGTGAGTCACGTGACACACTGAATGGAACTGCGCGCCACATGACCCGCCCCGCAAGAAGTGTTAAAGCAGCAGGACCGGACAGAGGCTCCTCTCGGAGAGTGCTGCTCCTATTGGCTTGGGACTTCTCCCCTTTACACAGCTGGCACCTTCTATAGTGTACGATTTCTAGGAGCTTACGTATATCTAATAAAGCATTTTCCTCTTTAACTTTTATTTTCTTTTTTATAGTATATTTGAGTGCCTGATCATAAAGGATGAATTAAAGCGGTATGCTAAGAGAAGGTAATCAAATTTATGGCAAGGTCATCACCCTATCTGCGCCATTGAGCTTAGAGTTGTAACGTTCTATGTGAATGTATCCGCATAGAGCTTAATGTGATGGCGGCTGCCTCGTAGCTAAGTCATGATAGTTTTGCGCGAACTAATATTAAGAAATGCAAATTTTTTTTTTTATAACGTAAGTGCACCACATCGAGCTACTCATCTAGTGAACACTGCCTCTAAAGGACCACTTACACTCACTATCGATGGGTTAAAAGGGAATACAGTCGGTTTTCTTGGTGAAGGGGCGAATTATTTGAGGGCACTCGTTTGTTTTTCCACCCATTGCAGATTCCTGGGCTATAGTTCTAATCGATCATTAGCGAGCAAATCTTGTTTGACCACATGGCCAGCCTAAAGGCTGTTTTGTCTACCCTGCACTTCGCTGCATATGTATATTGCGCTACAGCCGTTATATTGTTAGGGCCACAGCGGGATAACTTGCACATGCAAACTTCTTACAAGATATACTTTTTATTCTCAGACCACGACCTGCATAACGTAAAATCAAGAGCACGTTTATATAAGCGAATTAAATCTGCTAGGATGTCTTGCGCTTACGTTTAGGTTGGCAAAACAAACGTTACTACTTTAAACGTGATTTATCTTTACGCTTTGCCGATATCTTTCCTTTCAGAATTGTGGACTGTATTAAAATAATTATTATGAACAGTCATGCCCCCAGAGCAAGAGAATTTATTCCCTTTAACGGTAGCGATCAAAGAATACGTGACGACAGAGCATTAATATTCACGGCATGCGAAAGTGAAGTAGCTATAGAAAAGTTTAACACGACAAATTGGCATTTCGGCCACTTGCATGGCTGAAGGGCTTGCTCGAAGCCATTTTCTAACACTTCTGAGTGACATGTGTGTGCATGCCAATATACTTACTTCAACTCAATGGAGACAGGATAGGATAAAGGCTACTGGCTAACCAAGGGGCAATTTCAACGCTGAGTTCACCAGATCCATCGGCAGTCGCTGCACTTGCACAATACGCGCAGAGTGGCATGTGCGCTAATTTTCGGTTGTCTGCCGTCCCTAGGCTGGCGGAGAAAACATCGCGCAACTCAAAGAATTCCTTGAAGAGCTAGGTCTACCCTGGCCGAGCAAGTCTCCTGCTACAAGGCCGCAGCTGCTCAACATTCTGGTGCGAGCCTCACTCAAGTTTGGCATGCCGATGTTCTGGGCCTTCTATGTGGGTCGCCATCCGAACCGCCCCTCGGAGAACACTATCTACATGACACTTGACCCACGCTGCTCTGAGTGGAGACAACACATCAGGGCGCTACGAAAAAAAGGAAAGGTGAAGGACTACTTGAGACGCGGCGCTGAGGTTGTGGGCCGCGAGGGACAGTCCTACTCCCGGATGATTAAGCAGGTGCTGGACACCCACATAGAGATTAACGAACTCGCGCATCTTTACTGGGGAGATGACACAGTGCCTAGTTTATACAATCTGAGCGATCCAGATCTCCGGCGAGCCATCAACGGCCACCTTCCCGACGACTCGCAGCTCTGGCCCGAGGACACGATTATCAACCTTCAGCCGGATTTTTTCGCCAACCTAGACGGCACGCACCTGAGTAAGGAAGGGTACCAGGAGCGATTCAAGCTATTCTTGGGCGCCTATGTTGTGTGGGCGTTGTCTCCAATGATCTCGAAGTACATGACCAACAGCATGCTTGCGGACATGGGCCTAGAAGGTACCGAAGGAGACTACCATTTTTTCATATGCACAGAGGCCCTTCTGATGTTGATGCCTCTCGTGCAGTGGCGCCAGTCAACAGACACCCTGGGCGATCGGACTCCCTCGTGGAACATCCTGCGCCTAGATATACGCTCATTGAGCCTGTGGATGAGTTCCTACGGTGTGACGTTCGAACACTTGGTGAAAACTGTCAGTGCCCGGCTCGCGACCAACGCCTTCAATATGTCGTACACATGGGAGATGCTCGACAACGCGTACTCATACTTTCCCAACTATACGGACATGTTATTTTTCGATTTGTACCGACAGGCAGCCATGGCCACAGCGAGCTACTTCAAGAAGTCCCTGCGCCAACCAGAACACAGCATTTACCACGTACCAGGGATTGCCGCAATCGACCTCTACCGGTTGTTGGTGGGCCGCGAGGTGATAGTACATCAGTATTATTCATCACCACCACTGTATGAGCCTTGGCATCCACCAGCAGTGGCTTCAGCGGTGACTGGAACTCGGACCTCGAAGCAGGTTTTTGTGCTACTCTGGTTCTTTATATTTTACAACACCTTATTTGAGGTAAGTGCTTTGGAAAAGCTGAAAAGCAGTGAAACGACTCGTAGTGCCAGTTAAGCGTCTTGCCACCATTTTGCTGAACGCGGGGGCAGGGAATATACTTTGCCTATTTAGCGTTAAAATGAGGGAATGTTTAGAGGAGGCATATCGGGAATTAGCACAGCTATTTTCCTAAATATTTATGCATATCCACCTTTCTGTGTCCATTCAGTGAACTAAGGCGCCACAATAATGATACTTCGCAGCTGGCGCTGAACGAGAAAATTCACTTTCACTTGATCGTGCGGTCTCTTCCCCAGTCAGCGTTAAACCATTTTCTGCCGATTTTAGCTGCACTTATTTCCGCATGACAGTGTGACTGGACGTTTTGTGCATGAACTTGTGCATATTTTAAAGCATTTTCTTGCGCACTGTTTCTACACGCTGAAAACAGAGACCGTGCGGGTTTAGAATCTTGCAAATTTTACATTTGCCTAGCAGCTTTTGCGGAAAGCTTGCTTTTCAACGCAGGCTAAGGTTTAGAAACGGTAGAGGGTTCACTTATTCCAATGAGGGCCTTCGCTTAATTTTTTCAGCAACAATATATATAGAGAACCTATAAATGCCAAAGTGGTGGCCAGCTAGCGTCCTGACGTATGACCTCTGTATGGAGGGCTTTACGAATGCGCTCTCTGGGACAGGATTCCCGTACGATTCCTCGCGGTACCGTACCACTGCCGACTGTGATAATGCATGTAAATTCATTACAAATTAGTCTTGAATTTGGTAGCGGATGTGCCGGGTCGATGATAGTTGCATTGAGGCTGCTTTCAAGCATTAAAACAAAGCCTTCAGTATTTTATTATATTTCTTCCGTCTCGCACGTTCAGTCGCACAGTACGGCGACAGTGGACCCGAGCGTGCTAAAGCTGAAGGAGGACATGAAGCGTTTCTTCGCGTACTTAAACGCCTCGGACACATTCCCGGAGGCAAACGAGCGCAAGTTTCGCGACGTGTATTTGGCGAGCATCGCGGCCCACACGGCCAGCTTCCTTCCGGAAATGCCCGATTGGCGCCTGCCTTCCTCCGGCGGCGAGAATGCGACACTACCGCCGTCTGGCGAGAACCAAAATGGTCTGTTCAAGGGAATGGAGCCGGAGCAAGTGTTCTTCCTCCTCAGCTGCTTCGACCACTGCGGCTACTCCGGACGCGAGCGCCTAAGTAAGGTGTGCGCTGTGACTGTTGTACTGCACCTTCGCGCCTGCTATATTCCCGTGCACAGTTTTCCCAGAACAGGGGGGAGGGGGGGGGGGGGGTATTCTGTAAGAGTCCACCAGTGGAGTGTCCATTTCGGCCGGTGCTGATTGGATGTAGCTCTACGAGAGAGGAGGAGACTGTCAGACAGACAGACGCTAGTGTCTCATGAACAAGAATGATCCTCTTAAATGTTCAGTCATAAAAATATATACAGCCAGAATGGTCACATGACTTGTGTGAGAACTGGTGAAAGGAAATGTAAGCATAGCGTTTATCTCAGCGCGTGTCTGTCGCACAGGCACACACAGTGCGCATCGGGATGACGTCACAGAGACGAGTGGCCCTAGCCAATCAGCAGCGACCCAGATTCTGTAAGAGTCCATTAGGTGGACTCTTACAGAATATCCCCCCCCCCCCCTCACTTGTCTGGAAGCCCTTGTTGTGCCCGTGCACGCCTCTCATTAACGTGAGGCTAAAGACTGACTCTACATCGGTTAAGACTGATAAATTATTTTTCCGAAACTTAATTTTCGTTCAGCTCGCCATGAGGTCTGCATTGCTGGAATGGAACGTTCGTGTAAAACTTCTCTTTCTGAAACTTCTTGCAGAAACGCCAAAGGCGGTACGCCAGTGTAGCGTCACGGATTTCATAGTATGATCCCGTGTTTGAGCTGTGTGGCCACAGGCGTTGCGGCCGTTGTGGCTTTGGCTTGTTTAGAATAGAACCCACAACCATCTTTACCGGTAAAAATTTAACTCGGCACGAGCGGACGCTCTAAAATTTATGGTGGTGTGGCGAGATTAGACGGTACAGATGACGTCACAGAGACGACTAGCCCTAGCCAATCAGCAGCGACCCAGATTCTCTAAGTTCAAAGCATCGTCGCCACTGATGTTTAGATTCTGCGTTTTCTCTTGATTATCACGCCTCCCCTCTGAGTGGGACTGGCATTCTCGCTGCTGCAAAAGGCTTCTCTTTTTCTAATAAAGCTCGAGTTATCTTTTTTCTCTTTAGCGTCCGTCTAAAAGCACGAATACGAAACAATGCATGCCCGAAAGGGAGGCATCAGCTTGCATAAAATAGCAGCATGCCGTCTCACTAATCTCGGGGCGTAATCACAAGTCATATTGAATTATGAGCAACAGCTTGCGGCACGAAGCCGCAATTTAGTTTCCTGAGCTAGCTTGCATGGAACATAGCGCATTTGGTGCAATGTTTTATGAAACGACCGGTTGGATAATGAGAGATATAAGTTCGTTGATTACGTTTCTAATTATGCGGAATTCTGTTTAGCATCTAGTTAAGACGCTTTAATAAACTGTTGCAAGTCAGCGCTGTGTGCGTGTTGCCGTCTCGTGTCCCTGTCTTTTTTTGTGCCATGTCTGTTTTCGTCCCCATTGAAGGTTGAACTTTGTAAATGTTAGGCGCTGAAACGAAAATAACACAACGACAGCCGCCGAATGCGACGCTAACTCTGGCAATCTCAATTTCTAGATTGCCATATGCAACGTGGCTCTCCCTGTGTGCCCTCGATTCCGGAGGGCGTTCAGGTGCGGTCCCCAGCATCGCCTGTTCGGGAACTTCACATGGCCTGATCCACCTGCACATTCCGACTGAAGCCCGTGACGGGCCACCTCACATTTATCGTGGTTCGCCAGTCAGACTCCAGCGATCCCCACAGAGACGAAAACTCCTAAGGACATTGAAGTTTCTGAGGGGACACCGTCTGCCATTTTCAGGAGCCGCCTTTGTTTCTCTGAAGTGGATTGCGCTTGTCTATTGGTTTATCTCGTTCTTATATTTCCATGCCTGAAGTTTTCTTTCGTTGATGCCCCATCAGCGAAATGCTTGCTTAGCATTTTTTCCTAAATACGGTTCTTGAACTCGATTCTTGTGATCTCACCGCTGCTATGAGAAAGTGCACATAACGGTATATTTATTGGTTTCATTTCAGCGTCACCGATGCGTTATGTTTAGGAATTTTCGTTCACAGACATAACACGACGTTTTGGGATTAGTGCTGTGCAAGGCAGCCCTTGTTATTTGAATTGGGCATCTGTAAAGCACCATGTTGCTGCACATGTCGAATGCTTTGGAGAAAGGTGTGTTTTTTTTGCATTCCTATCTAGAAAAGCAGCGATTTGGACGATAAGCGTAGGAATGGGCATTCAATGCCGTGCAATTATATTTTTTTATGTGTGAGTCCGATTTCACATTAAGAGGTTTCGCGAACTTCCAAGTGTGTTTGCTAATGAGGCGCTGTTGTGTGCATATCCCAACCCGTTTGTGAATGACGTATTGAGAATATACACAGTATTACACAGTATTATTATTATTAATTATACCTATTTGCGTGAAATTTTGTTGAGGACGGTAGTACTGGCGTGCTAGTGATGTTGTTGACCGTGCCACTAAATATCCATTTGAAGCGTCATTCTGTGAACTAACTCAACCCACTTCGTTGCTGTACGCCCCACAGCCGAAGTAAGCGAGATTCCACATCCAGAATTAAGTGTAGTCCGGTGACACTTGCTTGATTTAATAGGCTTTCATTGCAGCTCCTAAGTCAAGCAATAAAACAAACGAAAAACGGTAAGTGAGATTACTGGGAAAGCGTTCACTTACGCAACGTGGTCAACAACACTCAATTGCCTGTGGAAAACTACTAGTATGTATAATAAAAGTTTGTTGCTTTAATAACCAAATTTTAATTCCACAACCGTAGCATGCCTGCAGACATTTTTTTTTAAACTTTAGTATCGTCGCTGCCTTTTTTACCTTTATACCACCAGATTAATTTCTGAGTACGAGCACGCCAGTAGTGCTAAGAACGCAGACGTATTTTTTATTCAATCTCGGAGTCGTGTACGTGTTGTATGTAATTTTTACCGGATGTGTTTGTCGAGCTAAGGGAATCGCTAATAACTTCCAAGTTAATTTGGCATACTTAAAGCAGAATGACATTTCATCAGGAGGAAAACATATAGGAAACATATTGAATTTTATCTCACCTACAGCAAGTTTTTCGACGCACTTGTGGAAATGTTTATTTACAGCATTCGATATGTGAACCCCAGCTGTCCCGTGAATTTCATTATGATCACCTTATTATTTTTGTTAAATGTTTTGCTGGTGGATTTGTCTGAATGTAATCGAGTACTGTCCTCGCACAATTCTCGGCATGTACGCTCTTCAAAAGTTGCGAAATGTTGTCATTCACGAAACATTGTACTATACTTATATTATTCCTCGCAAACTGCTGTCATTTAACGTGCATTGGAGCTCTTACGCTGGTGCGCGTGGCTTCTTCGCATGCGTCCATTATTTTTATAGGCAGAAAGAGAGGAATAAAGACCACCTACGTTTCAATGTAGTTAAGGAAGCCAAAAAAGCTTTTCTATAATAAGCAGGCAATTTGCGTAAAAACAATTTACAGGGCGGCCTTGTGCATACTTTCGGGACTCCATGGTCATCACTAGAGTTCATTAGATTTTAGATTTTTGTAATATCAAGCTATCATAAAGTCCAATGATATTTACAAGTTTTTTTGTATAATATGGGCTTTGTCGTCGAAATTCATGTACTTGACTTCTCTACACTCATCATCATTACCTTGCGTCGTCATGCTTGTTTTTTCATGAGGCTGGCCCTGCAGCTTAAATATTTTATAAATAAGAAATTCAGTACCCAAGCACTCCGTAGAGATGGTTAACCAGCGAAGACGTAACGTGCGGCCCCAGTATTTATCACTGGGTGTGATACCGTCAGGATTACCTACCGTCAGGATTACCGTCAGGATTACCTAAAGGGTATATTAAAGTCTATTAAACGTCGGCAAAATAGCGCACTCAAGGCGCTATTCTGCCGTCGCCGTCGCTGTGTGGTTCCGTAAGTAGTGCAAGGGCGATAAAAAACCATCGCGCCGCGCCGTATGCTCTATGTGCGAATGAAAGCGTGTGAGGGTGAGCCGTTTCGCGAGCGAAGAACGCGGCCCAGATGCGTGCCCTATCCTGTTGCGCCCGAGACAGGAGTGTCAGGCGGGGAAGGAGGGGTGTTCTTCGCCGGCGGCTTCTAGGCTGCCTCGATGTCTTCGTCGCCCGCCAACCCTTGCTGAGGTGAGACATCCTTGGCGTCTACTACTGCGTTGGCCGCGTCAATCGCGGACGCTGCAGTTGATGCCTTTGGCGGACGCGGTAGCAGCGCGTTGCCGGCGCTCGTGTTTCTTGAAAGCGATCTCCGACGCCCGCGCGGGCCTCATCTTAGCAGCGGTCTGCGATGTTTGCAGACTGCGCGTAGTGCCGGTAGCTTCGTGTGCGCTGTGCTTTCGATGTTTTGATCGCATTGAGGCGAGAGATGCAAGAAGGTCAATTCGCCTTGCTCCTGCCGCGATTCCTCACTCCAGAATTTTGACAGCGAGTTTCCGTCTCATCGAGCGAGACACCGTGCTGGTTAATTTAGTTAATACACGTGTTGGCGTATTTGTTGGTTTGAATACATGATAGAATGCATAAGTGCGATTGAACGAGAACGTAGAAAGAAGCAGACATACAGACAGCGCTGTCTCTGTGTATCCGTTTCTTTCTATACGTCCTCGTTGAGTCCCGCTACCACATTGTAGTACTGGTAATTTATTTAGCAAGCGAATATTTACATGTTTATGCGGCCGATAAACCTACTATACTTATTTCGTACAGCTGCCTACTAATTTGCTATCGCAATCGGTGCCTCCCCTTTTGGGCGGAACTGCAAATTTTCCCCTTCCTCCAGGAAGGCAAAGCCAAGAAGGTTTTCAAGCCTCTTTGGGCATACAGCGCATCCGACGCTTCCGGCGTCACGCCATGACGCACCCGGACGAGCGCAGTACTACATGTTCTGCAGCAAAGTACATTTCCCAGAATTGAAGGGTATGTTGTCCTTTATCTGCCTATGGACGTCGCTACTGCTAATGACAAATAGAACGTCAGCGTACTAGAAGTTACGGCTTGAGTGATATTGTGAACAAACATTAGGAAGAACTTGGAGCAATATTTTTTTTAACTTGTTTGGGAGTAACTAGCGTACGTAATGCGATCCTGTACAAAGGTCTGGGGGGATCTCGTTTTATTCACGCAACTTGCGCGGAATTTATCATTGAAGTGCCCGGAAAACGGCTCTAGCTTTTGCTTCATCATCATCATCATCATCATCATCAGCCTGGGTACGCCCACTGCAGGGCAAAGGCCTCTCCCATACTTCTCCAACAATCCCGGTCATGTACTAATTGTGACCATCCCGTCCCTGCAAACTTCTTAATTTCATCCGCCCACCTAACGTTCAGCCGCCACCTTGTCAGCTTGAAGCTTTTGCTTCAAGGTGACTGGAAGGTCGCCGGCAGGGGGAATAGAAAGCATTTAGTACTTAAGAAGAAGGTTTACCTCGGGCCCAACTCCGACATTGCAATTCAAATACATGCAAAACGTAAAAACGTTTTGCTGGGATAACCCCTGGACCGATTTTAATGAAATGTGTTGCATTTGATACAGAAAGTTAAATTCTAGTGTCGGTTGGAAGCGTATTTTCTATTTACAGTCTGTATTATTAAAAGACTTTCAAATTTCGAAAGTTCGAAACATTTAATTAATGGCTCTGCATCAAGGACAAAAAACGAGGTGCTATAAACGGCATCCATTAGATAATTCAAGCAGGTCACATTCTATATGCAAATTTATAGCTTACGTGAATTCGTTATGGTGTGTACAAGGAGCCTGCAAGAGCTGTATTTTCATATAACTAAATTTTTTGAGATTCACTTGTAACAGTCCAGCGGGCCGAAGATGCCGCCTGGACCCACGAACCGTCACCTAGGCGGGGTTTCTGGCCCTCTCCACTAACTCGCAGGGAACGCAATAAAGTTATTTCCTCCTCCTCCTCATGTGTAAGATATCAATTTTGTCCGCTTTAGGTTCACTATTAGATGCAGTTAACGGAATTGTGATACCGCTTTTCATTGGTGAGTTACATAGTGGGAAACTAGATAGCTTCGTTTCTTTTAATAATTAATAAAACATTGAAGACCTAAATAACAAATTTCGAAACCATCACTCCTTTTACATGTATTTAGATAGGAGCACCCGAGCTAATGCTTCCTCTTAATAAGCGCCTGGATCGGCCAGTGGAGCGGCAATTTTGCGTGTATTCGCGGGCCTCTTTCACGTTCGAAAAAAAAGAAAGCATATTTATGTAGCACGTATTGAGCTACAGAAACAAAGTAGCAGTTTTTGATGTTGCTCTACAATTTTCTCAATGACACTTTTCACGTAATTATAATATTTGGCGCTGTATAATAAATTAAGAATAATTATGTATAACGTAAACGACGGCAAACAACGTTACCTTGGTTGTGCCCAGCTACGTGGCATTTGCATATGTGTGTGTGTGTTCGTGTGTGTGTGTGTGTTTGTGTGCGTGTGTGTGTTTGTGTGCGTGTGTGCTTGTGTGCCTGTGTGTGTTCGTGTGCGTGTGTGTGTTTGTGTGCGTCTGTGTGTTTGTGTGCGTGTGCGCGTGCGTGTGCGCGTGTGTGCGTACTCTCGCACGCATGTGGTATCGCTTATGCGGGTTCAATCATCTAGGTATCTATTTTCTGGGAAGCAAGTACTATACTATACCTATTTGTGTAAATACTGCAGTGCACTTTATACTCAAGAGCAGTGCAGAATGTGTCATTCCGGTAGCCCTGTATGTGCTCTGTACGAGGATGTGTCAATATCGTTGAATCGGCAGCAGTAAGGTATGATCGAATACTTCTTAGCAGAATTCCTAGAGACCAGGTTTTCATTCGAAATCCTGGCTAAGGTGGGCACTGTGATCGAAGGGGCGTGTCGCACGGGGCCCCCTTTCTCGCCGCAGAGCACGTAGCACCCGAATGCTAAAGCCAACGGGTCACTCCTCAAAGGTGGGACCTCGCTGAGGAAGGCGCTGCGGTGAGCGTAATAGTATCACTTCTGGTACCTAACCGACGCCCCAGGCACTCCTTACACTGCACACTGTAGCCGCAACGGAAGTGGTGGCCTGTAAAATGTTCTAAATGACTGTCTGACTCACTGGTGCCTGAGTAAAGAAGGAACATGATGTTTCCTAGCATAAAAGACGTAACACAACACAAAGCTAAAACAGAAAGGAATCAATACACGTAACGAAGGTTTATTGTAAGAAACGAGCGTTTATGTATGCGCGCGATGACGTAAGTTTAACAGGTAAGTAATTATAGCACTGCGCGTCGTACACTGAAGCAGGAAATGAAGACCCATTCGTACTCAGTAGGAGTACATTTAAATGAAGAGATTCGTACCAACACCGCAGGATCACATAATCTATTCCAATATCTGACGCATGAAATACGCAATCAAGTAAAATCTAAAGCTTCGATATCCTGCATGCGCATAACATGTGACGAAGCCGATGGAGCCTATTAAACAGACTCGTCAATGTCTTCGTCTGGGACCATCGCGTTGTTGGCGCTGGTAGAGCGGCTGCTGCTGCTAGAAGCAGTCGGGGTGGGCGAAGTGGGTCCGGCAGTCTCGACAGACGCCCCGGTGGATGTCACACCCTCACTGTGCACCGGGTCCGGTGCCGTCCCATCGGTCTGTTGCACGAGGGCTCCGGGAGGCTGCGGGTAATCCTCGCCGTAGAACACCGTGGCCGACACGATCACGGCCAACAGCAGGAGCAGGCAGAGTGCCACGGACAGCACGGCCGCGGTGGCGGCAGTCCTGTCCTCGCTGGCGCACATGTCGGTGCGCTTTGCGCTAAGCGACGAGCTTTCCAGCTTCGGCGTCGATGAATTCCAGAGGGTGGGCATGGCTGTGCCGCCGTTGGTTTGGCTTGCCTCTTCCACCATGGCGATAAGTGCTGATGCTTGCTTGCTTCCTCGTTCTTTCGCTTGTGGTGCTTATCCACTACGGAGGACTGGCCAAGAAGCCGGTGCTAATAATATTATCTGTAATTACACTGAATTTCGGTGTATTCTAGGGGGTATAAGAACAATTTCGGACACGCGACCAGCTATTGAATGAAGTGTCCCATTGTTACTTCCGAGAATATGGTAGCCTTATGGCAGAAGCTTGATGTGGGTGAATTGGTTATGCATACTTGATGAAATGAGCGCTACGAAGACGCGGACGAAAGAACAACATGTACGATGTACGTCTTCGTAGCGCTCATTCCATCAAGTAGCCTTATTGCGTCACAGAGATAGTCACAAATGGCGATGCAGATGTTCTTGTGGCTAAAGTCCAATGAGGAATCCCCGTAGGAGAGGATATTATGAGTATTTAAAAATATATATATAATATTAGGAATGAAAATTCCGGTTCCTTTCTGTGATTTCTAAATCGATGGCCTGTTAGTAGAAAGGGGTCAATGTTTTCAGGTTCCTGACTGGAAGGACACAGAAGAGACAGTGCCAGGCCAGACCTGTAGCGCTAAATATTTAATGGTGGAATGCGGCAGCGTAATTTTGTTTTGATGATTTATTTTGGAGACGCCATTTATTGTCACGTAAAAAAAAACGAATGATTAAATTCCAGCGTTGAGATTTTGAATTTTGCAGTATCTAGGAATACAGAAACATTTCTAAACCTAGCCGGTGAAAAAAACCGAAGTAGGCATAACGGACTTAACTGGGCCAACAGCAATGTGTGCTTCGCCTTAGAAATATTTATTATTGAATCAAACCGATTTCATTGATGACCGTATTATTCTATTCATTCCTCCTCTATTGCCTCATTGATATATTATAGACAATAATTTTTTTTCTTTCCTCTAAGTAGCATGACAATCTACTGACCCGTTTCGATTTTCCCTCGCCTAAATTCATGTAACAAAATTTTAGATTTTTACCTCCATTTTCTGAACACATATGCAGTCTGCGCGACTCTTGGCCAATCCCCGCGAGTGGGTACGCGCCACACTCATCAAGGACGACATCATCATCATCATCATCACCATCATCATCATCATCATCATCATCACATCTCCTCGCAAGTGCATCAGTCATTTCATTTAAGAATATACCACGATGGCCTGGGACCTACACCAATCTCATCAGTGTTACGTTTGGAGGGCTTTATAATTTAAATGCGTTGACTGCGATAGCGTCTGAAGATAAAGTGAGTGATGTGCATTCTGACAGTGAATCAGTCACGAAAACTATTGTTTGATAATTTACAGGAAGTTTTCGAAGAGCTATGATAATGGCTGATAGTGCAGCCAGAAATGTGGGTGTAAAATCCGGAAAGCATAACGCATGTGAGGTGGATACTAACTCTAGGAAAATACCCACACCAGCTTTCTCCTTATTCATTGGCACATCAGTGGCGATCACCTTATCAATTACCGATTGTGTTAAATGATCTTCGAACACGCTATTTGCATATGTAGAGGGCCGGAGTTTGGCATTGGATGGAAACCTATAATTAATTTCAATCTTTATCTTAGGCAGGGCCTTGTCTCGGCAAATGATCTCGCTTACAGTAAAGTTTAGTGGTTCCAGCTCATCATGTACAAACAAAACCTGAGGTCTATGTAACCGGGACCAATGCTAATCTAAAGATGCCCTCGCTTCATTAATAAATATAGATTGTGATCGTCTCAATGAAGATTCATAAATCTTTAAATATGTTTTTTTCTGGTAGAATGCAGAATCGGCAGGGAAGAGTAGGCAGCCGTGCTTCTTGATATAAAACATTGGTAGCAACAAATTTCGGACAACGAGCACATTTCCGAAATCTCCCGCTCTAGAAGAAAGAGGGTGTTAATCTTGTGTGCTTGCCCACCAGAGACTAGCACACACCCAAATTCCAGTACCAGTTGAACGTACATGCGAGCATTCATTATGAGAGTGTCCCTGCGTAGCCCAGGACGATGTCGGCCAAGTCTGCTTATCATGACAACAGCGCATGCTGCCCTAGATTCAACATGATCAATATGATTTCGCCAGCTCAGTTTTGCGTGGTATATGACAGCTACATATTTGAGGAAGTCAACCTGCAGAATTTTTTCCTGACGGAACTGGAGATAGATCTTAACTGCCGCATTCAATGGAAATAGGATAAAGGAACTTTTGTTGACATTAAGCAACATTCAAATATCCGCAAACTAAGCTTTAATCGTTCCTAAGCATGATTGTAGTGTTCTTTGTAATGAGTGAATATCACTCGCAGATGCAAAGAATGCAATGTCGTCTACATAGACGTATACTTCTACAGTATCGCACAATGAGATTGCGCTTCGTAAAATGTTAAACGAAATTCGAGAAAGGAAAGATCCCTAGGGAACTCCTTTCGATTGTTTATATTCTTTTTACAAACAAGCCACGTTGGGAACAATAAAATTTCCTACCCTTTCAAAATTCATATATCCAATTTGTAATATATTGAGGAAAACTCATTCTATTTAAAGCATTCAGGAGTATGATATTCTCTTTACTCTACGCTCTCGTATGCGCTAGCTAAATCAAAGGCCACTAAAGCTGCATGCTCCCACCTGTGTCGAGTAATCTTAATACGTCCCTCTAAATCTACATGTGCGCACCACATCGGGAATCCGGGTCTAAATCTCATTGGACATGGGCTCAAGAAAAACACATGAAAATATTATCCGTTAAAACCAAATGTTGAATACTCTTTCTAATAATTTCATTACATTCGAAGTGAATGCCATTGGCCTTATGTTATCTACATGCATTATCGATCCTTGTTTTTTAAGGAGAGGCATGCCTTAGGAAAAAATGGGCAGCTGCTTCTTTCTTGTCTCATTCCAACAGTTATCCGACACGAATTCGGAGTGAAGAGAAGTAAGCAGATGTTATTGGTGTCCTCACTAGTGTTTGAGAAGCAAGTACAGCTGGACGTAAAAGCTACTTTTCGATAAGGAACAGAAGTATTTATTTTCATCTTTCTTTTCATCTTTTTTATTGTTGCTTGAGCACCCAATTTATTTTTGTGGGATAGCCGGCTCCAACATAGCCTAGCTTCCCATGCGACTATATCTAAATTTAAAAACAAGTTATGTATTTAGCAGAAAGACGCCTACAGAGAACGTCTGCACATAACTAAAGAGCGCTATATTGGAAGAACGTCATGCGTCAGGTGTTGTTGGTGATGTCTCTTAACGACCTACGAGGAGAGGGTACAGTACAGTGATCATGCGTCAATGTGGGCGTCCCAGGTTAATTTCATTCACGTCGTCCTCAATAAATGAAAAAAAAATTACGGTCGACTTAGCATACGCTAAATAATTCGTTAAATTAAATTCATTAAATTACTTGACATTAACATTCGGATGCGTTGTTGCTTCTTATAAATTGTTGTCTCCCACTAAAGCTCGTGCGTTCGAGTGCCTTAACTAACTGTGTATTAATTAAATTTGCCCTTTCTTTTGGCATGAGGAGCGGCGTCGGAGCCACCTGTGAAAGAAGACGACGAATGCGCGAGCAGTGGCACGAGCGCGTGTCTGCGCGAGGCGAGTTCACGTGACCTTCTCTAGCGCGCACCGCGTTTTTCAGGCCATCCGGGGTATGTGCCACCGAAGGCTTTCGTCTTAATAACACTGCCATTGATGCAGGATACATTGCATAAGTCTGGCCCAAATAATATGCGAGACGTAAAACCATGTGGCTGCTATTATAGAAAGCAACAAACGCCTATTCGTCTAGATTGAAGGCTGAATGATTTAGATTTTTGTTATTTCTTTTAGGTATAGGAAATTGGGAAGGCAGGCGCCGTTAAAGCCAGCTATGTAAAAATAGCTAATCATTTCTTGCAGATGTGTTTCTTCAACCAAAACTCTTGGGAAGAGTACTGGATCGGTCCTCTACGAGGTACCGAGCACCTGCTCTGGTAATTCTTGGTCGACTTAATCCAGGAGGTTGTTCAAGAAAAAGAGAAAGGAGGCAAACAAAGCTTGGACATTTGCGACCTGTAATAAACGTTTCTTGTCTTGCTCTCTCTCTCTCTGTCTATGTTTGCAATCCAGCTAAGTCATTGGTACGGTTTCTTCACAACTTGTACTCGATGGTTTTATCGCACCTAGAGAAGTCGCACGTATGACTGTTGTTCCCCGTTCAAATACGGCCTGAGTAACCGTTTATAGGATTCCTATGCAGCCTCCGGCGTTGAAGCAGCGTTCACGCTCTCCCTATTTTCCTATTTACCCTTTCTATTACCGCAGTGCCGGATAGCAAACCGGACGCTCACCTTGTAGACCTCCCTACCTTTCATTTCATTGCTTGTTTTCTCTCTTGGCCAACCCCACTAAGTGGATATTTGCAAACGTTTATGATCATCATCATCGCCCCATTTATGAAAGTCACCTGAGTTCCTGGATTAGATTTAACTGTTCAAAATGTAATATCTTTGGGTGCCTCTACACTTGGGCACAGCGACGTAAAGGTTAGCGCTGTCATCCAAGATTTTCTTTTAGGCATTAAGCTCTAAATTTAAAATTTTAGGCCTCCTTTTCTTTCATGCAAATTGAATTTGAATTGTTTTATTTTTATGGTCATTGTTGTATTTTCATAATTACAACATCATGCTTACTTTAGGCTCTATCTTTCGATTCTAACTTGGCCACTATAAAATTTTGCACTCTTACGGGACATTTTATTTCGACCTACCCGATTCTTGGCCGGTCCCCAAGTATCTACCTCGACATATTGGCCAATTCTTCTCAATGAGTAGGGGCCGCTGCCTCCAAGGACGTCATCGTGCTCATTAGCTTCACGCGAGGCACGTGCAGAAGAAGAAGAATCCGAAGTCACCAGGCTGTCCGGGCTAACCGCTCCTGAATTTTCGGACCTATTTCTTATCCCTTTGACCACCATGCAGTCGGTCCTGCTCTCAGAATCACCGCAGGAGGTCAGTCAGGGACCCCGGTTGAGCAGGCAGCTGCTTCGGGAGTTGCCGGACGCCGTGCACCTAACGGGACGGTGGACGCGACCGTCGAGCCCCAATGCAAGCCACGAGCCGGTCGAAGAGCCGTGGCCGCTCGAGGACACCTCGCATGGCGGTCACTACATGCTCTACACCTCGTTCGTGCTAAGCTTGGCCGCGGCCATGTCTGTGGCACTGTTGTCTGTACCACCGCTGCTCATGGCTCGGGCCGTGGACTGCCCGCGCGGCTGCTTCACCCTTGACCGAAAGCTCAAGGCCTCGCTCAACCACAGCGTTCACCCGTGCGACGACTTCTACGCGTGAGCATTTCTGCCCTATTCGAGCACAAACGCGCCGACACTGAAACGCTCTCCGCATTCACAGTCCGTTGTTCTCACACTCAATGGAAAGGCTATTGGTGCGAGAATACTTGGATACAGCGCATCGAAACAGCGCAAGATTAGACAACACAAGTGTGCTGGTGTTGTCCAATCTTGTTTCGATTTTTTTTTGTCTGGCCCCTAGTATTGTCGTAGATATGTAACAACAAGCTTAGTTAGATGTGATAGGCTATAGATGTTTTCAACAGTGGGGTAGAGTGAGCTACGAGTATTTGAACGCTAAGGAAAACAGTCAAAATTAAATTATGGGGTTTTACGTGGCAAAACCACGATTTGATTATGAGGCACGACGTAGAAGGGCCTCATAACCACCAGGACTTCTTTGACGCGCACCTAAATCTAAGGGCACGGGTGATTTTGCCCTCATAGAAATGTGACCACTGCGGCCAGGATTCGATCCCGCAAACTCCTGCTTAGAAGCCCAACACCATAGCCACTGAGCAACCACGGCGGGTAAGGAAAACAGTTGCTGCCTTGATGAACACGTTTTCTTGCAAAAACATTGGCTCCAGTGACATTCCTGCTTCGGCTACTGCTAATAAGGTGAAGCAGACGACTTCAAGTTTATAGGGCATTGACATGCTTTTGATTAATTTTTGAAAGAAGTCTTAACTCCGCCAGAAGGAGCGAAGCGCTGCCTCTATACTGAAGTATGGTCCTCTTCAGTAAATCTTCTGGTCATTTCTAGAGTTCTACTATCTCAGTGGCTTTGCTGGGAGGTAGAGGAGATGAGTGATACAGCTGATAATCATTATATTCAATGAAGAACGTTTTAAGTGTTTGATGTCTCCAGTCAACTCCAGACAGGAGCAGAGGTTTGCTTATGAGTAGTGACACTAAACTTTATGTCAGAATAAACAGCATAAGTAATGATATAGTGGCCCTGTAACGTTCATAAACATATTTTCGTATTGCCATATGAGAGACGTAAAAGTTGTGAACGCGTCCCTAACGTTCTTCTCGTGGATTTTGAATTGCTTCTGCTCGTGGTCGCACCTCCAAGTGTACTAGACTTTTACCCAGAACATGGTATCTATTATTTCTAATTGAGGGGACAAAAGAAATTGTGTAGCCGCGGCAAAAGCTTACTAGTTAGCGTTTCATTAAAGCCTATACTATCACGAGCCCTTGCACTCTGTGAAGGGGGATGACCAGTGAAGCTGTTTATCCCAGGTCAGAGAGGTGACAGAGTTATGAACCAAGGTACGAACTCATTTACCCAAGGTTCTTGCATAAGCAGAACAACAATAGCTACAAACAAACCATAGCTACAAACAACTTAGCTATAAAACGCCCCTGATTTTATGTACACAAAACTATAGTGGTAGACCTAAGTAATTCGCACAATTGTTTTCGACAGAACGCCTCCGCACAATGCGAAGTTGCTGTAATGAGTTCACTTCGATGAACTTCGTGCAAGTCTGGGTGTGAGTGAGTGTCCCTGGTGAAATACGCTGCGAAGTTGAAAGTTTTGAATATGCTTTAGTCGCAACCGCATACATCGTGTCAACGTTTATTTGCGAACCTGATACAATGTACGCGACACCAAAAAAGCGGAAGCCAAGAAAGGCTGCGTAGTTGGATCACGGATGATGCAAAGCCCCGAAATAGCACCCGTGGGCTGAAAGGGGCACTAAACAATAACGTTTAAGCAATTCAGACGGACGAAATGTATTTTGAAAGCTTTATTTTCGTTAGTTTCGAAGTAATTACTTGAATATTACAAGAGAAAATGAAGGCCAAATGTTCGTTTGTTGTATTTTCTTCCACTACCGTGGTGCCACAATGTCCAATTGACGTCACAAGTTTACTGCAGAAGCATTTTCTTCTTTTTTCCGAGGTTGCGCGAGCGCTCCTGGATGCAAAAAAATTACGTCATCGCTTGACAACGCGGTATATTTAGTCCGGATGATATATTTAGTCTGTTTCGGGCCGCTAAGTGGTAGCAATCTCTAAACCATTTGGCCCTTTGAAAAGACGGGAATGTTTGGCGGACTTTCGCTATGTGTTGTCACCTCGACAGTAAAGTTCTGTGTTATCTTGGCGGTCTTCTTGAGATTGCTTCTCGATTGCGACGGATGAAGGCCTAGCCTATGGCCACACACAAGAAACTCTCGATGCCACTGCAACGGAAATGTAGCACCGTCTTTCACCGCACTGGCATTGAAAGAAAAAAAAACTAAGAAAAAAAAAGAAAACAGCGATACATGCTGCGCGATGGCAGATGGCGCAAAGGTCGTTGCAGAAAAATCCCCATTGTTTCAGCTGACACGCACTTCCCATCGCTTTGTATTGGCGAAGAGGTAGCTTTATAGGCTTATTGATAGCTTGCCTAATTTGTTGTAGCGAACGTACAGTGACGGATAGAAGGCACATGAGATAACACACAGCGATAACTTCCGACAACAGGTTTATTTCCAGTTTTCACATTCGCCACGGAAAACGCTTAGCGACGCGTACGTAGGCGCAGACAGAAACACCGGAACCACAAGAAGACACCTTTGCTGTGTCTGATTGCGTTTCGTAGTGCACGGCGTTGCTTCAGCATACGGCGCTGCTTCAGACAGCATACACGCCAGCATGTATGCTCCCCTCGCTCATGCATCAATGCTCCGAAGCTTCTAATCAGTTTTTCTCTTTAATATTTCGCGCGTCCTTAGCGCATCGAACATTCGTCAACTTCTCGTGGCTTCACATTGTGCTTCGGTGGCACGTGTGACAAGCCTGCGTGCATTTGACAGGATTGACGCTTGGTTGCTTCAAAGGCAAAGAATTCAGCGGAGCACTCTAATTTGTTCAGTGGGTTTTGTAGATTCTATATAGGGCTGTTGTTTTCGCAAAACGATGACGCTTTTCCGTCACACTCATCTCTGTGCATAGACCCGCCATGGTTTCTGAGTGGCTATGGTGTTGGACTGCTGAGCACGAGCTCGGGGAATTGAATCCCGGCCACGGCGGCCACATTTCTATGGGGGCGAAAATGCGAGAACACCCGTGTACATAGATTTGAGTGCACGTTAAAGAACCCCAGGTGGTCGAAATGTCTGGAGTCCTCCATTGCAGCGTGCCTCATAATCAGAAAGCGGTTTCGGCACGTAAAATCCCATAATTCATTTTTTATCTCTGTGCATAATTGATGTGCGACGTCCGTAACGCCCCAGCCGACGGTCGTTAGACCCCCGTCTAATTCCTTCGTTAAACAACATTGATTCATATCATTATTTCTCGCGTTTTTTAAAGCAGCCAGCTTTCCTTGCATATTTCCTACTTTTCCCATACTCGGAACCGAGTGGTGGGACGCACTTGTAGCTGACCGCCCACTAGCTTTTGTTGACTAGCTCTCTGTCACTTGCTGTCGCGCGAGGAGTTTATAGTGTTTGAAGATTTACATGCTGCGGTCAGTGGCAGCGCTGTGACGTGCGCTATGACGTTTGTCGCCGAAATTCACTGTGCGTCTCTTGTCGAGATGGTCCGAAATGTAGACTTCTTCCGTGGGTAATACCGGAAGATGTACAACATGACTCTCGCGATACACATCTTCATGCTATATGATAGCAGACCTATCTGCGACTACTTTCACTGTTCTTATGCCATTGAGTGGTCACCGCTTCAGCGGCAACCTACTTTCGCTCAGAAACCGTATAGTCCTAAACTTATTTTTTTTTCGTACTTCGGCTACTATAGCTCAGCGAAAGGTCTTGAAATTTCCCAAGTTCGCTCTTTGGCGTTTTAGGAATGCAATATTGTTCATATTTCCAAGTAACCAATTAGCTAGAGCCATTCAGATGCCGTCAAAATTGATGTAATCATAGCACCCGTGCTAGTGCAGGAACTTCGACGCTCAAGCGTCTTTTCTGGCTTAACAAGAAATTTTTGTCCTTGAGACTGCATTTTGTGGTGTTATGTAATGACAATTTAGAGGCTAATAACGGTCAATATATTAGACTTCCGCCTAATATCGAACTGGCTTTGAAGGATATTTAACGAAGAACATGCTTCGTCGTGGACACACCCTGAGCTATACCTAGTTTTACCGTACCAACTTTTAGCGACAAAAAAAAAAATCCCGTTCAGAGAGCGTGTCAAAGCTTGCCGATTGACAAATAAGGCGTATGATCTCTTGTTGACCCAACCGTGCCGCGCAACTTCTAACTAACGTCTCGGGCCAAGGCTTCGGTTTGACGTACACATCGGTCCTGGCCACTGGCTTTTCTCCGCTTCTGCAACTTAACCATACGCGTTCACGAGTGGTCCAACACAGGAAGGAACGCACTGACAACTGTGGCTTTGCCTGCACTGCCAGTGAGTAAATTCAGCAACATATTCCGGGACATGGACCTTATCGTAAACGCTTAGCTAACACACCCACTCCCGAAGGGCATTAGATATTCGCGTACCTAAGATTGCGCCTTGCTTATTTAGGAAAGGAAAGTAAGCCTGGAGAAATGAATGGTGTACCAAACTTGCTCTAGACTTTTTGGCCACCATTTGCTTTTTATTTCTTCCTAAAGTAGTCATTAAGAAATTTTTCTTCAATGTATTAACATTGACAAAGCTCGCTTTAGTTATGGTAGGAAAATTGAAGTATTGAGTACTGTTAGCAGCAGTTCAAGAGATGACTGAAACTATAGGGTGGTTGCCGCACGGCTGAACGAAAAACGAGATCTGGGGTCCTATAACGCAACAGCTTTCCAATCTGGTTTAATTCCGATCACCTGGCGTCCAATTTACATAAGCGCCGACGCAAGCATCTGGCGGTAACCCGCAGCGTTGTTCGGAACGCCGTGTCAAACGCGCACCTCGTTTTATATGACGTCACTTTTTTTGCTTTCAAAGATAATAGCAATGCCTACATCGAACACAGTTTTTCTTAGGAGGCGTGGAGCACGCTGAAGTGGGGAAGGTTTCGATGGGGCCGAGCCAGCACAGTGAAAAAAAATGGCTGTGGCTTAGCTAAGGTTAAGCCCAGGATGCGAAGCATACTAGCCTTTATTTTAGTTGTTGAACCACTGTTTAGCTTGTTGAACTGCTGTTGCTTGGCTATATTTGTTCAGCTAGACGAAGAAACAACTCACGCAGGCGAGCGCACGAGCAGAGACCCGGCTATGTAGCTACGCGGCTGCAAGCGAGCGCACGAGCTGAGCCTCCGCTTTTGCAGCTGTTATGACGTCATATGGTAGCTACGCGGCCGGGCGCGGCGCGGCAAGTAAGAGCGTGGTTGTGCGGCTAGTATGCTTCGCATAATAAACAACCGGATGAGAAAGGTGGTGCCTGCGGCTTCGGCTGGTTCACTTCCCCTTACTTGGTTACCTTGTGGTGGCTGGTCGAAAGTCGAGGCGGCGTGCAACGGAAGGTTAAAAATGCCGCTAAAAGGGACCTTCAGCAAAGAAGAATTGGTAAAACAGTGTCATATACGTGCCGAAAGGGCTAGTTAATGTTATATTGCCATGCGAAAACTTTTATTTTGAGCTAAGAAATCCGTTCTCCCCGGCAGCACCGAGTAACCAGTGCCAGAGTGATCGGAGGGCAGCAGTCTTCTATTACTTGCTTGCACTTCACTTTGACGCAACGAGATTTCGCAGTTTTGTGACGTTGCCTGATAGACAGCGGAAGAGGGCGCAACCCCTAAACGTTTGACCGATACGGAAGCCTACTGACAAAGAAGGCATAAAATATTTTTTTTTTGCGGAACTGGTGAGTTTCAAAGGCTCTTCAAGTACACCGGAATGACGCGAAGAGATTTAAACCAAACATTTACTTTAGCTGGTGTTGTATTACTAGAAACATTGACGTAAGTAACACTTAGACTGAGTATTCAATTGATAACAAATTCGGTGATGTTAATTCTCTACATGGCAACGCTGCATACATATATATATATATATATATATATATATATATATATAACGTATATTATATTTGATACCCAGGTTCGTATGCAGCGGTTGGGACGGTGAAGTACGCCGCTACATATCACCCTTAGACAGATACAGAATGACTTTCATTCAGTCAACGATCAAAAGCATACTGCTCGAGAAAATCCCTCGCCATTCCACCAAGGCAAAGGGAAAAGCCGCTGGGTTCTTACTTCGCTGCCTCAGCCGGGTAAGTCATGAAGACCATAATCTGTCTGTGAGATATACTAGTGTCAATGTTTACAGGTGTTTCGGTACATATTTATACTGTGTCGTCTTCTACTGGTACGCTTGTATCGTCTTCAGTTCTGCCTTTGCCGCCTGTGACTGGGAGGAATTTGCAGGCAATCGTTATAAGAACACGGAAATATATTTATATTGAAGTGCGATGGTAGAGACGGTACTTTATTCCAAGAAGGAAAAATGGCGCCGAGGCAAAAACGCAGACGAACCGATGATTGATGATTACTTTATACAGAAGAAGACGAAGTCCACATAAATGCTCACTATATATATATATATATATACACACGGAACTACGGAATGATTATGACGCACACTTTCTAGATAATAATGGGACTTTTCAATGACTCTTATTTAATTGGGGAAGCTGCCATTGTTTACTAAAATGGCTATATTGTGGTGACGAGCCGCTTTTTATAGCGCGACAATTTGCTGATCCCTTTTGAGGGAGGGAGAGGGAGAGATAAAAGGAAGGCAGAAATGTTAAACAGTCAAGAGTCCGTTTGGCTACGGTGCGCTGAGAGAAGGGAGGAGGAGAATAGAAAGAAGGGAGAGAAAGAGAGAGACGGCGGTAGAGAGACGTGCACGGACAACACTCCAGAGTCGAAGGTGCTCGCAAAAGCCAAATGTTCTCAGAATGCACAAAAGTGCCTTCGCTGCCTTCTGAGCCGATGATCGGTGGTTACAGTGTTCTGGTAATGTCCGTTTACTCAGAAAGCGGTCGTCTAGTTTCCTGAATGCGTTGGACATCGATTGTATCTGTACTTCAAACTGAGGACAGTGGCACAATAAGTGGTGAATGTTCCCCTCGCAGCCGTAAACATCACATGCAGGACTGTCAGCTGTTCCAATTACTGCTGAACAAGCTTTCGTGAAGGCACTTCCAGCCACAACCAACACAGACGCTTCGCGTCGCTGCAGTGCGGCCGGAGGTCCGAGTTGCAGTTGAAGGGTTGAGTCTGTGCAGTATGGTGCACCCTGTATGTGCGGTATTGCACTGTGTTAAGGAGAGCATACGTGCTATAAAATGTGAAGCTGTCTCGCAGCGTCTGTCCTCGAGAGTAGAATTGGGACCCAGGGGGCTTCTGGTTCTACATCCTAGCTGCCTGATATGCGTCATCATTCCCTATGAAACCAGAATGGTCTGGTATTCATTGACAAGTGATATCATGGCCTCTTTCTCTCGAGTGATGGATGAGTTCCTTGATTTCGCACGTATGTTAAACGTGAGTTCGATGTCGGAGAAATGAGTGTATACAATATAAGCCCGGCTTTGAATCGCAGAAGACTACCCATATTTTAGGACTATCTGTGTTGATCACACGAAGCTCACGGCGCACAGCCCTGAGCTCTGCAGCTGTAGACCTAATGGTATGGGAAGTCTTGAACCCTTGGATTACTCCCCTTGTTCCTAAAGCTACAGCGCCAGCGGACCTAGTTGATGTAGTTGAGACACCAGTATTGACGTCTGTTCAGTTGCTGTATTTCTCGTACAAGAGGAGTAAAGTAAGTTGCTTGAGTGCAGATGACGGCAAGTCCGATTTTTTTCTGAAGCCCTGAGATTGTGAGGTTTAGTTAAGCACTGCTCACACACCATGGAGAAATCGAAGGTCTTGCATAAGGTGTGTACGCTGACGTAATGGAGGAAGGCTCGCGAAGATATCCGCTGAGTGTCGTGTGGGGCCTTTCTATGGAGAGACTCGTGAGGTGGTGGACTAGGGATCCGGGCGAAGTGCCTTTTGAGAGAAGGAAATGAAGGTACGAATGTGACAGATGGCTCCGAGCTCGTACGTTCCCTATACTTTCGGCACATTGTGTCTTGAAATATGATCTGCACTGGAATAAAAGTAAATAATTTATAAAATTATACTGAGGCGGTCGCTGACGTCGGATGAGTCGGAGCGCATGTGGCGCGGTGAGTCACGTGACACACTGAATGGAACTGCGCGCCACATGACCCGCCCCGCAAGAAGTGTTAAAGCAGCAGGACCGGACAGAGGCTCCTCTCGGAGAGTGCTGCTCCTATTGGCTTGGGACTTCTCCCCTTTACACAGCTGGCACCTTCTATAGTGTACGATTTCTAGGAGCTTACGTGTATCTAATAAAGCATTTTCCTCTTTAACTTTTATTTTCTTTTTTATAGTATATTTGAGTGCCTGATCATAAAGGATGAATTAAAGCGGTATGCTAAGAGAAGGTAATCAAATTTATGGCAAGGTCATCACCCTATCTGCGCCATTGAGCTTAGAGTTGTAACGTTCTATGTGAATGTATCCGCATAGAGCTTAATGTGATGGCGGCTGCCTCGTAGCTACGTCATGATAGTTTTGCGCGAACTAATATTAAGAAATGCAAATTTTTTTTTTATAACGTAAGTGCACCACATCGAGCCACTCATCTAGTGAACACTGCCTCTAAAGGACCACTTACACTCACTATCGATGGGTTAAAAGGGAATACAGTCGGTTTTCTTGGTGAAGGGGCGAATGATTTGAGGGCACTCGTTTGTTTTTCCACCCATTGCAGATTCCTGGGCTATAGTTCTAATCGATCATTAGCGAGCAAATCTTGTTTGAACACATGGACAGCCTAAAGGCTGTTTTGTCTACCCTGCACTTCGCTGCATATGTATATTGCGCTACAACCGTTATATTGTTAGGGCCACAGCGGGATAACTTGCACATGCAAACTTCTTACAAGATATACTTTTTATTCTCAGACCACGACCTGCATAACGTAAAATCAAGAGCACGTTTATATAAGCGAATTAAATCGGCTAGGATGTCTTGCGCTTACGTTTAGGTTGGCAAAACAAACGTTACTACTTTAAACGTGATTTATCTTTACGCTTTGCCGATATCTTTCCTTTCAGAATTGTGGACTGTATTAAAATAATTATTATGAACAGTCATGCCCCCAGAGCAAGAGAATTTATTCCCTTTAACGGTAGCGATCAAAGAATACGTGACGACAGAGCATTAATATTCACGGCATGCGAAAGTGAAGTAGCTATAGAAAAGTTTAACAAGACAAATTGGCATTTCGGCCACTTGCATGGCTGAAGGGCTTGCTCGAAGCCATTTTCTAACACTTCTGAGTGACATGTGTGTGCATGCCAATATACTTACTTCAACTCAATGGAGACAGGATAGGATAAAGGCTACTGGCTAACCAAGGGGCAATTTCAACGCTGAGTTCACCAGATCCATCGGCAGTCGCTGCACTTGCACAATACGCGCAGAGTGGCATGTGCGCTAATTTTCGGTTGTCTGCCGTCCCTAGGCTGGCGGAGAAAACATCGCGCAACTCAAAGAATTCCTTGAAGAGCTAGGTCTACCCTGGCCGAGCAAGTCTCCTGCTACAAGGCCGCAGCTGCTCAACATTCTGGTGCGAGCCTCACTCAAGTTTGGCATGCCGATGTTCTGGGTCTTCTATGTGGGTCGCCATCCGAACCGCCCCTCGGAGAACACTATCTACATGACACTTGACCCACGCTGCTCTGAGTGGAGACAACACATCAGGGCGCTACGAAAAAAAGGAAAGGTGAAGGACTACTTGAGACGCGGCGCTGAGGTTGTGGGCCGCGAAGGACAGTCCTACTCCCGGATGATTAAGCAGGTGCTGGACACCCACATAGAGATTAACGAACTCGCGCATCTTTACTGGGGAGATGACACAGTGCCTAGTTTATACAATCTGAGCGATCCAGATCTCCGGCGAGCCATCAACGGCCACCTTCCCGACGACTCGCAGCTCTGGCCCGAGGACACGATTATCAACCTTCAGCCGGATTTTTTCGCCAACCTAGACGGCACGCACCTGAGTAAGGAAGGGTACCAGGAGCGATTCAAGCTATTCTTGGGCGCCTATGTTGTGTGGGCGTTGTCTCCAATGATCTCGAAGTACATGACCAACAGCATGCTTGCGGACATGGGCCTAGAAGGTACCGAAGGAGACTACCATTTTTTCATATGCACAGAGGCCCTTATGATGTTGATGCCTCTCGTGCAGTGGCGCCAGTCAACAGACACCCTGGGCGATCGGACTCCCTCGTGGAACATCCTGCGCCTAGATATACGCTCATTGAGCCTGTGGATGAGTTCCTACGGTGTGACGTTCGAACACTTGGTGAAAACTGTCAGTGCCCGGCTCGCGACCAACGCCTTCAATATGTCGTACACATGGGAGATGCTCGACAACGCGTACTCATACTTTCCCAACTATACGGACATGTTATTTTTCGATTTGTACCGACAGGCAGCCATGGCCACAGCGAGCTACTTCAAGAAGTCCCTGCGCCAACCAGAACACAGCATTTACCACGTACCAGGGATTGCCGCAATCGACCTCTACCGGTTGTTGGTGGGCCGCGAGGTGATAGTACATCAGTATTATTCATCATCACCACTGTATGAGCCTTGGCATCCACCAGCAGTGGCTTCAGCGGTGACTGGAACTCGGACCTCGAAGCAGGTTTTTGTGCTACTCTGGTTCTTTATATTTTACAACACCTTATTTGAGGTAAGTGCTTTGGAAAAGCTGAAAAGCAGTGAAACGACTCGTAGTGCCAGTTAAGCGTCTTGCCACCATTTTGCTGAACCCGGGGGCAGGGAATATACTTTGCCTATTTAGCGTTAAAATGAGGGAATGTTTAGAGGAGGCATATCGGGAATTAGCACAGCTATTTTCCTAAATATTTATGCATATCCACCTTTCTGTGTCCATTCAGTGAACTAAGGCGCCACAATAATGATACTTCGCAGCTGGCGCTGAACGAGAAAATTCACTTTCACTTGATCGTGCGGTCTCTTCCCCAGTCAGCGTTAAACCATTTTCTGCTGATTTTAGCTGCACTTATTTCCGCATGACAGTGTGACTGGACGTTTTGTGCATGAACTTGTGCATATTTTAAAGCATTTTCTTGCGCACTGTTTCTACACGCTGAAAACAGAGACCGTGCGGGTTTAGAATCTTGCAAATTTTACATTTGCCTAGCAGCTTTTGCGGAAAGCTTGCTTTTCAACGCAGGCTAAGGTTTAGAAACGGTAGAAGGTTCACTTATTCCAATGAGGGCCTTCGCTTAATTTTTTCAGCAACAATATATATAGAGAACCTATAAATGCCAAAGTGGTGGCCAGCTAGCGTCCTGACGTATGACCTCTGTATGGAGGGCTTTACGAATGCGCTCTCTGGGACAGGATTCCCGTACGATTCCTCGCGGTACCGTACCACTGCCGACTGTGATAATGCATGTAAATTCATTACAAATTAGTCTTGAATTTGGTAGCGGATGTGCCGGGTCGATGATAGTTGCATTGAGGCTGCTTTCAAGCATTAAAACAAAGCCTTCAGTATTTTATTATATTTCTTCCGTCTCGCACGTTCAGTCGCACAGTACGGCGACAGTGGACCCGAGCATGCTAAAGCTGAAGGAGGACATGAAGCGTTTCTTCGCGTACTTAAACGCCTCGGACACATTCCCGGAGGCAAACGAGCGCAAGTTTCGCGACGTGTATTTGGCGAGCATCGCGGCCCACACGGCCAGCTTCCTTCCGGAAATGCCCGATTGGCGCCTGCCTTCCTCCGGCGGCGAGAATGCGACACTACCGCCGTCTGGCGAGAACCAAAATGGTCTGTTCAAGGGAATGGAGCCGGAGCAAGTGTTCTTCCTCCTCAGCTGCTTCGACCACTGCGGCTACTCCGGACGCGAGCGCCTAAGTAAGGTGTGCGCTGTGACTGTTGTACTGCACCTTCGCGCCTGCTATATTCCCGTGCACAGTTTTCCCAGAACAGGCGGGAGGGGGGGGGGGGGGGGGGGTATTCTGTAAGAGTCCACCAGTGGAGTGTCCATTTCGGCCGGTGCTGATTGGATGTAGCTCTACGAGAGAGGAGGAGACTGTCAGACAGACAGACGCTAGTGTCTCATGAACAAGAATGATCCTCTTAAATGTTCAGTCATAAAAATATATACAGCCAGAATGGTCACATGACTTGTGTGAGAACTGGTGAAAGGAAATGTAAGCATAGCGTTTATCTCAGCGCGTGTCTGTCGCACAGGCACACACAGTGCGCATCGGGATGACGTCACAGAGACGAGTGGCCCTAGCCAATCAGCAGCGACCCAGATTCTGTAAGAGTCCATTAGGTGGACTCTTACAGAATATCCCCCCCCCCCCCCCTCACTTGTCTGGAAGCGCTTGTTGTGCCCGTGCACGCCTCTCATTAACGTGAGGCTAAAGACTGACTCTACATCGGTTAAGACTGATAAATTATTTTTCCGAAACTTAATTTTCGTTCAGCTCGCCATGAGGTCTGCATTGGTGGAATGGAACGTTCGTGTAAAACTTCTCTTTCTGAAACTTCTTGCAGAAACGCCAAAGGCGGTACGCCAGTGTAGCGTCACGGATTTCATAGTATGATCCCGTGTTTGAGCTGTGTGGCCACAGGTGTTGCGGCCGTTGTGGCTTTGGCTTGTTTAGAATAGAACCCACAACCATCTTTACCGGTAAAAATTTAACTCGGCACGAGCGGACGCTCTAAAATTTATGGTGGTGTGGCGAGATTAGACGGTACAGATGACGTCACAGAGACGACTAGCCCTAGCCAATCAGCAGCGACCCAGATTCTGTAAGTTCAAAGCATCGTCGCCACTGATGTTTAGATTCTGCGTTTTCTCTTGATTATCACGCCTTCCCTCTGAGTGGGACTGGCATTCTCGCTGCTGCAAAAGGCTTCTCTTTTTCTAATAAAGCTCGAGTTATCTTTTTTCTCTTTAGCGTCCGTCTAAAAGCACGAATACGAAACAATGCATGCCCGAAAGGGAGGCATCAGCTTGCATAAAATAGCAGCATGCCGTCTCACTAATGTCGGGGCGTAATCACAAGTCATATTGAATTATGAGCAACAGCTTGCGGCACGAAGCCGCAATTTAGTTTCCTGAGCTAGGTTGCATGGAACATAGCGCATTTGGTGCAATGTTTTATGAAACGACCGGTTGGATAATGAGAGATATAAGTTCGTTGATTACGTTTCTAATTATGCGGAATTCTGTTTAGCATCTAGTTAAGACGCTTTAATAAACTGTTGCAAGTCAGCGCTGTGTGCGTGTTGCCGTCTCGTGTCCCTGTCTTTTTTTGTGCCATGTCCGTTTTCGTCCCCATTGAAGGTTGAACTTTGTAAATGTTAGGCGCTGAAACGAAAATAACACAACGACAGCCGCCGAATGCGACGCTAACTCTGGCAATCTCAATTTCTAGATTGCCATATGCAACGTGGCTCTCCCTGTGTGCCCTCGATTCCGGAGGGCGTTCAGGTGCGGTCCCCAGCATCGCCTGTTCGGGAACTTCACATGGCCTGATCCACCTGCACATTCCGACTGAAGCCTGTGACGGGCCACCTCACATTTATCGTGGTTCGCCAGTCAGACTCCAGCGATCCCCACAGAGACGAAAACTCCTAAGGACATTGAAGTTTCTGAGGGGACACCGTCTGCCATTTTCAGGAGCCGCCTTTGTTTCTCTGAAGTGGATTGCGCTTGTCTATTGGTTTATCTCGTTCTTATATTTCCATGCCTGAAGTTTTCTTTCGTTGATGCCCCATCAGCGAAATGCTTGCTTAGCATTTTTTCCTAAATACGGTTCTTGAACTCGATTCTTGTGATCTCACCGCTGCTATGAGAAAGTGCACATAACGGTATATTTATTGGTTTCATTTCAGCGTCACCGATGCGTTATGTTTAGGAATTTTCGTTCACAGACATAACACGACGTTTTGGGATTAGTGCTGTGCAAGGCAGCCCTTGTTATTTGAATTGGGCATCTGTAAAGCACCATGTTGCTGCACATGTCGAATGCTTTGGAGAAAGGTGTGTTTTTTTTGCATTCCTATCTAGAAAAGCAGCGATTTGGACGATAAGCGTAGGAATGGGCATTCAATGCCGTGCAATTATATTTTTTTATGTGTGAGTCCGATTTCACATTAAGAGGTTTCGCGAACTTCCAAGTGTGTTTGCTAATGAGGCGCTGTTGTGTGCATATCCCAACCCGTTTGTGAATGACGTATTGAGAATATACACAGTATTACACAGTATTATTATTATTAATTATACCTATTTGCGTGAAATTTTGTTGAGGACGGTAGTACTGGCGTGCTAGTGATGTTGTTGACCGTGCCACTAAATATCCATTTGAAGCGTCATTCTGTGAACTAACTCAACCCACTTCGTTGCTGAACGCCCCACAGCCGAAGTAAGCGAGATTCCACATCCAGAATTAAGTGTAGTCCGGTGACACTTGCTTGATTTAATAGGCTTTCATTGCAGCTCCTAAGTCAAGCAATAAAACAAACGAAAAACGGTAAGTGAGATTACTGGGAAAGCGTTCACTTACGCAACGTGGTCAACAACACTCAATTGCCTGTGGAAAACTACTAGTATGTATAATAAAAGTTTGTTGCTTTAATAACCAAATTTTAATTCCACAACCGTAGCATGCCTGCAGACATTTTTTTTTAAACTTTAGTATCGTCGCTGCCTTTTTTACCTTTATACCACCAGATTAATTTCTGAGTACGAGCACGCCAGTAGTGCTAAGAACGCAGACGTATTTTTTATTCAATCTCGGAGTCGTGTACGTGTTGTATGTCATTTTTACCGGATGTGTTTGTCGAGCTAAGGGAATCGCTAATAACTTCCAAGTTAATTTGGCATACTTAAAGCAGAATGACATTTCATCAGGAGGAAAACATATAGGAAACATATTGAATTTTATCTCACCTACAGCAAGTTTTTCGACGCACTTGTGGAAATGTTTATTTACAGCATTCGATATGTGAACCCCAGCTGTCCCGTGAATTTCATTATGATCACCTTATTATTTTTGTTAAATGTTTTGCTGGTGGATTTGTCTGAATGTAATCGAGTACTGTCCTCGCACAATTATCGGCATGTACGCTCTTCAAAAGTTGCGAAATGTTGTCATTCACGAAACGTTGTACTATACTTATATTATTCCTCGCAAACTGCTGTCATTTAACGTGCATTGGAGCTCTTACGCTGGTGCGCGTGGCTTCTTCGCATGCGTCCATTATTTTTATAGGCAGAAAGAGAGGAATAAAGACCACCTACGTTTCAATGTAGTTAAGGAAGCCAAAAAAGCTTTTCTATAATAAGCAGGCAATTTGCGTAAAAACAATTTACAGGGCGGCCTTGTGCATACTTTCGGGACTCCATGGTCATCACTAGAGTTCATTAGATTTTAGATTTTTGTAATATCAAGCTATCATAAAGTCCAATGATATTTACAAGTTTTTTTGTATAATATGGGCTTTGTCGTCGAAATTCATGTACTTGACTTCTCTACACTCATCATCATTACCTTGCGTCGTCATGCTTGTTTTTTCATGAGGCTGGCCCTGCAGCTTAAATATTTTATAAATAAGAAATTCAGTACCCAAGCACTCCGTAGAGATGGTTAACCAGCGAAGACGTAACGTGCGGCCCCAGTATTTATCACTGGGTGTGATACCGTCAGGATTACCTACCGTCAGGATTACCGTCAGGATTACCTAAAGGGTATATTAAAGTCTATTAAACGTCGGCAAAATAGCGCACTCAAGGCGCTATTCTGCCGTCGCCGTCGCTGTGTGGTTCCGTAAGTAGTGCAAGGGCGATAAAAAACCATCGCGCCGCGCCGTATGCTCTATGTGCGAATGAAAGCGTGTGAGGGTGAGCCGTTTCGCGAGCGAAGAACGCGGCCCAGATGCGTGCCCTATCCTGTTGCGCCCGAGACAGGAGTGTCAGGCGGGGAAGGAGGGGTGTTCTTCGCCGGCGGCTTCTAGGCTGCCTCGATGTCTTCGTCGCCCGCCAACCCTTGCTGAGGTGAGACATCCTTGGCGTCTACTACTGCGTTGGCCGCGTCAATCGCGGACGCTGCAGTTGACGCCTTTGGCGGACGCGGTAGGAGCGCGTTGCCGGCGCTCGTGTTTCTTGAAAGCGATCTCCGACGCCCGCGCGGGCCTCATCTTAGCAGCGATCTGCGATGTTTGCAGACTGCGCGTAGTGCCGGTAGCTTCGTGTGCGCTGTGCTTTCGATGTTTTGATCGCATTGAGGCGAGAGATGCAAGAAGGTCAATTCGCCTTGCTCCTGCCGCGATTCCTCACTCCAGAATTTTGACAGCGAGTTTCCGTCTCATCGAGCGAGACACCGTGCTGGTTAATTTAGTTAATACACGTGTTGGCGTACTTGTTGGTTTGAGTTGATGATAGAATGCATAAGGGCGGTTGAACGAGAACGTAGAAAGAAGCAGACATCCAGACAGCGCTGTCTCTGTGTATCTGTTTCTTTCTGTATACGTCCTCGTTGAGTCACGCTAACGCATTGTAGTACTGTTAATTTATTTAGTAAGCGAATGCTTACAACTTTATGCGGCCGATAAACCTACTATCCTTACTTCGTACAGCTGTCTACTAATTTGATATCGCAATCGGTGCTTCCCCTTTTGGGTGGAACTGTCAATTTTCCCCTTCCTCCAGGAAGGCAAAGCTAAGAAGGTTTTCAGACCTCCTTGGGCAAAGCAGAGCATCCGACGCCTCCGGCGTCACGCCATGCTGCACCTGGACGAGCGCAGTACTACATGTTCTGCAGCAAACTACGTTTCCCATAATTGAAGGGTATGTTGTCCTGTATCTGCCTTTGGACGTCGCTACTGCGAATGACAAATAGAACTTCAGCGCACTAGAAGTTACGGCTTGAGTGATATTGTGGACAAGCATTAGGAAGGACTCGGAGTAATATTTTTTGTAACTTGTTTGGCAGTAACTAGTGTACGTAATGCGATCCTGTACAAAGGGCTGGGGGGATCTCGTTTTATTCTCGCAACTTGCGCGGAATTTATAACGGCTCTAGCTTTTGCTTCATCATCATAATCATCATCATCATCATCATCATCATCATCATCATCAGCCTGGTTACGCCCACTGCAGGGCAAAGGCCTCTCCCATACTTCTCCAACAATCCCGGTTATGTACTAGTTATGACCATCCCGTCCCTACAAACTTCTTAATCTCATCCGCCCACCTAACGTTCAGCCGCCCCCTTGTCCCCTTGAAGCTTTTGCTTCAAGGTGACTTGAAGGTCGCCGGCAGGGGGAATAGAAAGCATATAGTACTTAAGAAGAAGGTTTACTTCGGGCCCGCAACTCCGACACTGCCAATTCAAATACATGCAAAACGTAAAAACGTTTTGCTGGGATAACCCCTGGACCGATTTTAATGAAATGTGTTACATTTGATACAGAAAGTTAAATTCTAGTGTCGGTTGGAAGCGTATTTTCTATTTACAGTCTGTATTATTAAAAGATTTTCAAATTTCGAAAGTTTGAAAAAGCTAGAAGAGCGAAGTTTATAAATTAATAGCTCTGCATCAAGGACAGATATCGAGGTTCTATAAACGGCATCCATTAGATCATTCAAGGAGGTCACATTCTATATGAAAATTTATAGCTTACGTGAATTCATTATGTTGCGTACAAGGAGCCTGCAAGAGCTGCATTTTCATATAACAAAATTTTTGGAGATTCAAGTGTAACAGTTCAGCGGGCCGAAGATGCCGCCTGGACCCACGAACTCCACGCCGTCACCTAGGCGGGGCCTCTGGCCCTCTCCACTAGCTCGCAGGGAACGCAATAAAGTTATTTCCTCCTCCTCCTCAGGTGTAACATATCAATTTTGTCCCCTTTAGGTTCACTATTAGATGCAGTTAACGGAATTGTGATACCGCTTTTCATTGGTGAGTTACATAGTGGGAAACTTGATAGCTTCGTTTCTTTTAATAATTAATAAAACATTGACGACCTATACAACAAATTCGAAACCATCACTCCTTTTACATGTATTTAGATAGGAGCACCCGAGCTAAAGCTTACTCTTAATAAGCGCCTGGATCGGCCAGTGGAGCGGCAAATTTGCGTGTATTCGCGGGCCTCTTTCACGCTCGAAAAAAAAGAAAGCATTTTTATGTAGCACGTATTGAGCAACAGAAACAAAGCAGCAGTTTTTGATGTTGCTCTACAATTTTCTCAATGACACTTTTCATGTAATTATAATATTTCACGCTGTATAATAAATTAAGAATAATTACGTATTTACGTAAGCGACGGCAAACAGCGTTACCTTGGTTGTGCCCAGCTACGTGGCATTTGCATGTGTGTGTGTGTGTGTGTCTGTGTGTGTGTTTGTGTGCGTGTGTGCTTGTGTGCATGTGTGTTTGTGTGCGCGTGTGCGTTTGTGTGCGCGTGTGTGTTTTTGTGCGTGTGCGTGTGCGTGTGCTTGTGCACGTGCGCGTGCGTGTGCGCGTGTGTGCGTACTCTCGCACGCATGTGGTATCGCTTATGCGGGTTCAATCATCTAGGTATCTGTTTTCTCTGAAGCAAGTACTATACTATACCTATTTTTGTAAATACTGCAGTGCACATTATACTCAAAAGCAGTGCAGAATGCGTCATTCCTGTAGCCCTGTATGTGCTTTGTACGAGGATGTGCCAATATCGTTGAATCGGCAGCAGTAAGGAATGATCGAATACTTCTTTGCGGAATTCCTAGAGACCAGGTTTTCATTCGAAAGCCTGTTTAAAGTGGGCACTGTGATCGAAGGGGCGTATCGCACGGGGCCCCCTTTTTCGCCGCAGAGCACGTAGCACCCGAATGCTAAAGCCAACGGGTCACTCCTCAAAGGTGGGACCTCGCTGAGGAAGGCGCTGCGGTGAGCGTAATAGTATCACTTCTGGTACCTAACCGACGCCCCAGGCGCGCCTTACACTGCACACTGTAGCCGCAACGGAAGTGGTGGCCTGTAAAATGTGCTAAATGAATATCTGACTCACTGGTGCGTGAGTAGAGAAGGAACATGATGTTTTCTAGGGTAAAAGACATGACACAACACGAAAGTAAAACAGAAAGGAATCACTACACGTAACGAAGGTTTATTGTAAGAAACGAGGGTTTATGTATGCGCGCGATGAATGCCTCGTAAGTTTAACAGGTAAGTAATTATAGCACGGCGCGTCGTTCACTGAAGCACGAAATGAACGCCCATTCGTACTCAGTAGGCGTACATTTATATGAAGAGATTCGTGCCAATACCACAGGATCACATAATCTATTCCAATATCTGACGCATGATATACGCAATCAAGTAAAATCTAGCACTTCGATATCCTGCATGCGCAGAACATGTGACGAAGGCGATGGAGCCTATTAAACAGACTCGTCGATGTCTTCGTCTGGGACCATCGCGTTGTTGGCGGTGGTTGAGCGGCTGCTGCTGCTGGAAGCAGTCGGGGTGGGCGAAGTGGGTCCGGCAGTCTCGACAGACGCCCCGGTGGATGTCACACCCTCGCTGTGCACCGGGTCCGGTGCCATCACAGTGGCCAGTTGCAGGAGGGCTCCGGGAGGCTGCGGGTAATCCTCGCCGTAGAACATCGTGGCCGACACGATCACGGCCAACAGCAGGAGCAGGCAGAGTGCCACGGACAGCACGGCCGCGGTGGCGGCAGTCCTGTCCACGCTGGCGAACATGTCGGTGCGCTTTGCGCTAAGCGACGAGCTTTCCATCTTCGGCGACGATAAATTCCAGAGGGAGGGCATGGCTGTGCCGCCGTTGGTTTGGCTTGCCTCAACAAGACCTCTTCCACCACGGCGATAAGTGCTGATGCTTGCTCGCTTCCTCGTTCTTTCGCTTGTGGTGCTTATCCACTACGGAGGACTGGCCAAGAAGCCGGTGCTAATAATATTATCTGTAATTACAGTGAATTTCGGGGTATTCTAGGGGGTATAAGAACAATTTCGGACGCGCGACCAGCTATTTCATGAAGTGTCCCATTGTTACTTCCGAGAATTAATATGGTAGCCTTATGGCAGAAGCTTGATGTGGGTGAGTTGGTTATGCATACTTGATGAAATGAGCGCTACGAAGACGCGGACGAAAGAACAACATGTGATGAAATGAGCGCTACGAAGACGTACATCGTACATGTTGTTCTTTCGTCCGCGTCTTCGTAGCGCTCATTTCATCATTTCGTCAAAGAGATAGTCACAAATGGCGATGCAGATGTTCTTGTGGCTAAAGTCCAATGAGGAATCCCCGTAGGAGAGCATATTATGAGTATTTAAATATAGATATATATTATTAGGAATGAAAATTCCGGTTCCTTTCTGTGATTTCTAAATCGATGGCCTGTTAGTAGAAAGGGGTCAATGTTTTCAGGTTCCTGACTGGAAGGACACAGAACAGACGGTGCCAGACCAGACATGCAGCGCTAAATATTTAATGGTGGAATGCGGCCGCGTAATTTTGTTTTGAAGATTTCTTTTGGAGACACCATTTATTGTCACGTGAAATGTTTAAATTCCAACGTTGAGATTTTGAATTTCGCAGTATCTTGGAATACAAAAACATTTCTAAACCTAGCCGGTGAAAAAAACCGAAGTAGGCATAACGGACTTGACTGGGCCAAGAGCACATCTCCTCGCAAGTGCATCAGTCATTTCATTTAAGAATATACCGCGATGGCCTTGGACCTACACCAATCTCATCAGTCTTACGTATGGAGGGCTTTATAATTTAAATGCGTTGACTGCGATAGCGTCTGAAGATAAAGTGAGTGATGTGCATTCTGACAGTGAATCAGTCACAAAAACTATTGTTTGATAATTTAAAGGAAGTTTTCGAAGAGCTATGATAATGGCTGATAGTGCAGCCAGAAATGTGGGTGTAAAATCCGGAAAGCAGAACGCATGTGACGTGGATACTAACTCTAGGAAAATACCCACACCAGCTTTCTCCTTATTCATTGGCACATCAGTGGCGATCACCTTATCAATTACTGATTGTGTTAAATTATCTTCGAACACGCTATTTGCATATGTAGTGGGCCGGAGTTTGGCATTGGATGGAAATCTATAATTAAATTCAATCTTTATCTTAGGCAGGGCCTTGTCTCAGCAAATGATCTCGCTTACAGTAACTTTTAGTGGTTCCAGCTCATCATGTACAAACAAAACCTGAGGTCTATGTAACCGGGACCAGTGCTAATATAAAGATGCCCTCGCTTCATTAATAAATATAAATTGTGATCGTCTCAATGAAGATTCATAAATCTTTAAACATGTTTTTTTTTTTTCTTATAGAATGCAGAATCGGCAGGGAAGAGTAGGCAGCCGTGCTTCTTGACATGAAACATTGGTAGCAACAAATTTCCGACAACGAGCACAGTTCCGAAATCTCCCGCTCTAGAAGAAAGAGGGTGTTAATCTCTTGTGCTTGCCCACCAGAGAATAGCACAAACCCAAATTCCAGTACCAGTTGAACGTACATGCGATCATTCATTATGAGAGTGTCCCTGCGTAGCCCAGCACGATGTCGGCCAAGTCTGCTTATCATGCCATGAGCGCATGCTGCCCTAGATTTAACATGATCAATGTGATTTCTCCAGCTCAGTTTTGCGTCGTATATGACAGCTACATATGTGAGGAAGTCAACCTGTGGAATTATTTTCTGAGTGTACTGGAGATAGATGTTAACTGCCGCGTTCAATGGAAATACGATAAAGGAACTTTTGTTGACATTAAGCAACATTCCAGTATCCGAAACCAAGCTTCAACGTTCCTAAGCATGATTGTAGTGTTCTTTGTAATGAGTGAATATCACTCGCAGATGCAAAGAATGCAATGTCGTCTAAATAGACGTATACTTGTACAGTATCGTACAATGAGATTGACCTTAGTAAAATGTTAAACAAAATTCGAGGAAGGAAAGATCCCTAGGGAACTCCTTTTGATTGTTTATATTCTTTTTGCAAACAAGCCACGTTGGGAACAATGAAATTTCCTACCCTTTCAAAATTCATATATCCAATTTGTAATATATCGAGGAAAACTCATTCTTTTAACAGCATTCAGGAGTATGATATTCTCTTTACTCTACGCTCTAGTATGCGCTAGCTAAATCAAAGGCCACTAAAGCTGCATGCTCCCACCTGTGTCGAGTAATCTTAATACGTCCCTCTAAATCTACATGTACGCACCCTATCGGGAATCCGGGTCTAAATCTCATTAGAGAGGGGCTCAAGAAAAACACATAAAAATATTATCCGTTAAAAAAAAATATCGAATACTCTTTCTAATAATTTCATTACATTCGAAGTGAATGCGATTAGCCTTATGTTATTTACATGCATTATCGATCCTTGTTTTTTAAGGAGGGGCATGCCTTAGGAAAAAATGGGCAGCTGCTTCTTTCTTGTCTCATTCCACCACTTATCCGACACGAATTCGGAGTGAAGAGAAGTAAGCAAATGTTATTGGTGTCCTCAGTAGTGTTTGAGAAGCAAGTACAGCTGGACGTAAAAGCTACTTTTCGATAAGGAACAGAAGTATTTATTTTCATCTTTCTTTTCATTTTTTCTATTGTTGCTTGAGCACCTAATTTAGAATTGTGGGATAGCCGGCTCCAACATAGCCTGGCTTCCCATGCTTCTATATCTAAATTTAAAAACAAGTTATGTATTAAGCAGTAAGACGCCTACAGAGAACGTCTGCACATAACTGTAGTGAGCTATATTGGAAGAACGTCATGCGTCAGGTGTTGTTGGTGATGCCTCTTAACGATGGCAAGCACCCACGAGGAGAGGGTATAGTACAGTGATCATGCGTCAATGTTGGCGTCGCAGGTTAATTTCATTCTTGTCATCCTCATTAAATGAAAAAAAAATTACAGTCGACTTAGCATACGCCAAAAAAGATGAAGGCGAAAGCCTGCACGCTCAAGAGACATTCGTTAAATTACTAGACATTCTCACTCGGATGCGTTGTTGCTTTTTATAAATTGTTTTCTCCCACTAAAGCTCGTGCGTTCGAGTGCTTTAACTAACTGTATATTAATTAAACAGGCCCTTTTTTTTTGGCATGACGAGCGGCGTCGGAGCCACCAGTGGAAGAAGGCGACGAACGCGCGAGCAGTGGCACGAGCGCGTGTCCGCGCGAGGCGAGCTCACGTGACCTTCTCTACCGCGCACCGCGTTTTTCAGACCATCTGGGGTATGTGCCACCGAAGGCTTTCGTCTTAATAACACTGCCATTGATGCAGGATACATTGCATAAGTCTGGCCCAAATACTATGCAAGATGTAAAACTATGTGGCTGCTACTATAGAAAGCAACAAACGTCTTTTCCTCTAGATTAGAAGCTGAATGATTTATATTTTTGTTATTTCTTTTAGGTATAGAAAATTCGGAAAGCAGGCGCCGTTAGAGCCGGCTATGTCAAAATAGCTACTCACTTACTGAACATCTGTTTCTTCAACCAAAACTCTTGGGAAGAGTGCTGGATCGGTCCTCTACGAGGTACCGAGCACCTGCTCTGGTAATTCTTGGTCGACCTAATCCAGGAGGTTGTTCAAGAAAAAGGGAAAGGAGGCAAACAAAGCTTGGACATTTGCGACCTGTAATAAAAGTTTCTTTTCTTGCTCTCTCTGTCTCTCTGTGTGTGTCTATGTTTGCAACCCAGCTAAGTCATTGGTACTGTTTCTTCACAACTTGTACTCGTTTTATCGCACCTAGAGAAGTTGCACGTATGATTGTTGTTCCCCGTTCAAATACGGCCTGAGTAACCATTTATAGGATTCCTATGCAGCCTCCGGCCTTGAAGCAGCGTTCACGCTCTCCCTATTTTCCTATTTCCCTTTTCCCTATTTCCCTATTTTCCCTTTCTATTACCGCAGTGCCGGATAGCAAACCGGACGCTCACCTTGTGGTCCTCCCTACCTTTCACTTCATTGCTTGTTTTCTCTCTTGGCCAACCCCACTAAGTGGATATTTGCAAACGTTTATGATCATCATCATCGCCCCATTTATGAAAGTCACCTGAGTTCTTGGATTAGATTTAACTGTTCAAAATGTAATATCTTTGGGTGCCTCTACACTTGGGCACAGCGACGGAAAGGTTAACGCTGTCATCCAAGATTTTCTTTTAGGCTTTAAGCTCTAAATTTAAAACTTTAAGCCTCCTTTTCTTTCATGCCAATTGAATTTTAATTGTTTTATTTTTATGGTCATCGTTGTATTTTCATATTTACAGCATCATGCTTACTTTAGGCTCTATCTTTCCATTCTTACTTGGCCACTATAAAATTTTGCACTCTTACGGGACATATTATTTCGAACTGCCCGATTCTTGGCCGGTCCCCAAGTATCTACCTCGACATATTGGACAATTCTTCTCAATGAGTAGGGGCCGCTGCCTCCAAGGACGTCATCGTGATTATTAGCTTCACGCGGGCCACGAGCAGAAGAAGAAGAATCCGAAGTCACCAGGTTGTCCGGGCTAACCGCTCCTGAATTTTCGGACCTATTTCTTATCCCTTTGACCACCATGCAGTCGGTCCTGCTCTCAGAATCACCGCAGGAGGTCAGTCAGGGACCCCGGTTGAGCAGGCTGCTGCTTCGGGAGATGCCGGACGCCGTGCAGCTAACGGGACGGTGGACGCGACCGACTAGCCCCACTGCAAGCGACGAGCCGGTCGAAGAGCTGTGGTCGCTCGAGGACACCTCGCATGGCGGCCGCTACGTGCTCTACACCTCGTTCGTGCTAAGCTTGGCCGCCGCCATGTCGGTAGCACTGTTGTCTGTGCCACCGCTGCTCATGGCTCGGGCCGTGGACTGCCCGCGCGGCTGCTTCACCCTTGACCGCAAGCTCAAGGCCTCGCTCAACCACAGCGTTCACCCGTGCGACGACTTCTACGCGTGAGAATTTCTGCCCTATTCGAGCACAAACGCGCCGACACTGAAACGCTCTCCGCATTCACAGTCCGCTGTTCTCACACTCAATGGAAAGGCTATAGGTGCGAGAATACTTGGATACAGCGCATCCAAACAGCGCAAGATTAGACAACACAAGCGTGCTGGTGTTGTCCAATCTTGTTTCGATTTTTTTTTTGTCTGGCCCCAAGTATTGTCGCAGATATGTAACAACAAGCTTAGTTAGATGTGATAGGCTATTGATGTTTTCAACAGTGGGGGAGAGTGAGCTACGAGTATTTGAACGCTAAGGAAAACAGTCAAAATTAAATTATGGGGTTTTACGTGGCAAAACCACGATTTGATTATGAGGCACGACGTAGTAGGGCACTCGAGAATAATTTGGACCACCAGGAGTTCTTTGACGGCGCACCTAAATCTAAGTGCACGGGTGATTTTGCCCTCATAGAAATGTGACCACCGCGGCCGGGTTTCGATCCCGCGAACTCCTGCTTAGAAGCCCAACACCATAGCCACTGAGCAACCACGGCGGTTAAGGAAAACAGTTGCTGCCCTGATGAAGACGTTTTCTTGCAAAAACATTGGCTCCAGTGACATTCCTGCTTCGGCTACTGTTAATAAGGTGAAGCAGACGACTTCAAGTTTATAGGGCATTGACATGCTTTTGATTAATTTTTGAAAGAAGTCTTAACTCCGCCAGAAGGAGCGAAGCGCTGCCTCTTTACTGAAGTATGGTCCTCATCAGTAAATCTTCTGGTCATTTCTAGAGTTCTACTATCTCAGTGACTTTGCTGGGATGTAGAGGAGATGAGTGATACAGCTCATAATCATTATAATCAACGAAGAACGTTTTAAGTGTTTGATGCCTCCAGTCCACTCCAGACAGGAATACAGGTGTGCTTATGAGAAGCGACACTATACTTTAAGTCAGAATAAACAGCATAAGTCCTGATATAGTGGCCCTGTAACGTTCATAAACATATTTTCGTATTGTCATATGAGAGATGTAAAAGATGTGAACGCGTCCCTAACGTTCTTCTCGAGGATTTTGAATTGCTTCTTCTCGTGGTAGCACCTCCAAGTGTACTAAACTTTTACCTGGAACTTGGTATCTATTATTTCTAATTGAGGCGACAAAAGAAATTGTGTAGCCGCGGCAAAAGCTTACTAGTTAGCGTTTCATTAAAGCCTATACTATCACGAGCCCTTGCACTCTGTGAAGGGGGATGACCAGTGAAGCTGTTTATCCCAGGTCAGAGAGGTGACAGAGTTATGAACCAAGGTACGAACTCATTTACCCAAGGTTCTTGCATAAGAAGAACAACAATAGCTACAAACAACTTTGCTATAAAAAGCCCCTGATTATATGTACACAAAACTATAGTGGTATACCTAAGTGATTCGCACAATTGTTTTCGACAGAACGCCCCCGCACAATGCGAAGTTGCTCTAATCAGTTCACTTCGATGAACTTCGTGCAACTCTGGGTGTGAGTGAGTGTCCCTGGTGAAATACGCTGCGAAGTTGAAAGTTTTGAATATGTTTTAGTCGCAACCGCATACGTCGTGTCAACGTTTATTTGCGAACCTGATACAATGTACGCGACACCAAAAAATCGGAAGCCAAGAAAGGCTGCATAGTTGGATCATGGATGATGCAAAGCCCCGAAATAGCACCCGTGGGCTGAAAGGGGCACTAAACAATAACGTTTAAGCAATTCAGATGGACGAAATATATTTTGAAAGCTTTATTTTCGTTAGTTTCGAAGTAATGACTTGAATATTACAAGAAAAAATGAAGGCCAAATGTTCGTTTGTTGTATTTTCTTCCTCTACCGTGGTGTTTACGTCACAAGTTTACTGCAGAAGCGGTTTCTACTTTTTTCCCAGGTTGCGCGCACACTCCCGGATGCAAAAAAAATTACGTCATCGCCTGACAACGCGGTATAATTAGTCTCTTTCGGGCCGCTAAGTGGTAGCAATCTCTAAACCATTTCCCCCTTTGAAAAGACGGGAATGTTTTGGCGGACTTTCGCTATGTGTTGTCACCTCGACAGTAAAGTTCTGTGTTATCTTGGAGGTCTTCTTGAGATTGCTTCTCGATTGCGACGGATGAAGGCCTAGTCTATGGCCACACACAAGAAACTCTCGATGCCACTGCAACGGAAATGTAGCACCGTCTTTCACCGCACTGGCATTAAAGGAAAAAAAAACTAAGAAAAAAAAAGAAAACAGCGATACATGCTGCGCGATGGCAGATGGCGCAAAGGTCGTTGCAGAAAAATCCCCATTGTTTGAGCTGACACGCACTTCCCATCGCTTTGTAATGGCGAAGAGGTAGCTTTATAGGCTTATTGATAGCTTGCCTAATTTGTTGTAGCGAACGTACAGTGACGGATAGAAGGCACATGAGATAACACACAGCGATAACTTCCGACAACAGGTTTATTTCCAGTTTTCACATTCGCCACGGAAAACGCTTAGCGACGCGTACGTACGCGCAGACAGAAACACCGGAACCACAAGAAGACACCTTTGCTGTGTCTGATTGCGTTTCGTAGTGCACGGCGTTGCTTCAGCATACGGCGCTGCTTCAGACAGCATACACGCCAGCATGTATGCTCCCCTCGCTCATGCATCAATGCTCCGAAGCTTCTAATCAGTTTTTCTCTTTAATATTTCGCGCGTCCTTAGCGCATCGAACATTCGTCAACTTCTCGTGGCTTCACATTGTGCTTCGGTGGCACGTGTGACAAGCCTGCATGCATTTGACAGGATTGACGCTTGGTTGCTTCAAAGGCAAAGAATTCAGCGGAGCACTCTAATTTGTTCAGTGGGTTTTGTAGATTCTATATAGGGCTGTTGTTTTCGCAAAACGATGACGCTTTTCCGTCACACTCATCTCTGTGCATAGACCCGCCATGGTTTCTGAGTGGCTATGGTGTTGGACTGCTGAGCACGAGGTCGCGGAATTGAATCCCGGCCACAGCGGCCACATTTCTATGGGGGCGAAAATGCGAGAACACCCGTGTACATAGATTTGAGTGCACGTTAAAGAACCCCAGGTGGTCGAAGTGTCTGGAGTCCTCCACTGCGGCGTGCCTCATAATCAGAAAGTGGTTTCGGCACGTAAAATCCAGTAATTCATTTTTTATCTCTGGGCATAATTGATGTGCGACGTCCGTAACGCCCCTGCCGAGGGTCGTTAGTCCCCCGTCTAGTTCCTTCGTTAAACAACATTGATTCATATCATTATTTCTCGCGTTTTTTAAAGCAGCCAGCTTTCCTTGCATATTTCCTAGTTTTCCCATACTCGGAACCGAGTGGCGGGACGCACTTATAGCCGACCGCCCACTAACTTTTGTTGACTAAGTTTCTGTCACTAGCTGTCGCGCGAGGAGTTTATGGTGTTTCAAGATTTACATGCTGTGGTCAGTGGCAGCGCTGTGACGTACGCTGTGACGTTTGTCGCCGAAATTCACTGCGCGTCTATTGTTGAGATGCTCCGAAATGTAGACTTCTTCCGTGGGTAATACCAGAAGATGTACAACATGACTCTGGCGATACACATCTTCATGCTGTATGATAGCAAACCTATTTGCGACTACTTTCACTGTTCTTATGCCATTGAGTGGTCACCGTTTCAGCGGCAACCTACTTTCGCTCAGAAACCGTATAGTCCTAAACTTATTTTTTTTTCGTACTTCGGCTACTATAGCTCAGCGAAAGTTCTTGAAATTTCCCAAGTTCGCTCTTTGGTGTTTTAGGAATGCAATATGGTTCATATTTCCAGGTAACCAATTAGCTAGGGCCATTCAGATGCCGTCAAAATTGATGTAATCATAGCACCCATGCTAGAGCAGGAACTTCAACGCTCAAGCGTCTTTTTTGGCTTAACAAGACATTTTTGACGTTGAGACTGCATTTTGTGGTGTTATGTAATGACTATTTATATACTAATAACGGTCAATATATTAGACTTCCGCTTAATATTGAACTGGCTTTGAAGCATATTTAACGAAGAACATGCTTCGTCGTGGACACTCCCTGAGCTATACCTAGTTTTACCATACCACCTTCTAGCGACAAAAAAAAAAAATCCTGTTCAGAGAGCGTGTTAAAGCTTGCTGATTGACAAATAAGGCGTATGATCTCTTTTCCACCCAACCGTGCCGCGCAACTTCTAACTAACGTCTCGGGCCAAGGGTTCGGTTTGACGTACACATCGGTCCCGGCCACTGGCTTTTCTCCGCTTCTGCAACTTAACCATACGCGTTCACGAGTGGTCCAACACAGGAAGGAACGCACTGACAACTGTGGCTTTGCCTGCACTGCCAGTGAGGAAATTCAGCAATATATTCCGGGACATGGACCTTATCGTAAACGTTTAGCTAACACTCCCACTCCCGAAGGGCATTAAATATTCGCGTACCTAAGATTACGCCTTGCTTATTTAGCAAAGGAAAGTAAGCCTGGAGAAATGAATGGTGTACGAAACTTGCTCTAGACTTTTTGGCCACCATTTGCTTTTTATTTCTTCCTAAAGTAGCGATTAAGAAATTTTTCTTGAATGTATCGACATTGACAAAGCTCGCTTTAGTTATGGTAGGAAAATTGAAGTGTTGAGTACTGCGAACTACGGTTCAAGAGATGACTGAAACTATAGGGTGGTTGCCGCATGGCTGAACGAAAAACGAGATCTGGGGTCGTATAACGTAACAGCTTTCCAATCTGGTTTAATTCCGATCACCTGGTGTCCAATTTACATAAGCGCCGACGCAAGAATCCGGCGGTAACCCGCAGCGTTGTTCGGAACGCCGTGTCAAACGCGGACCTCGTTTTATAGGACGTCACTTTTTTTGCTTTCAAAGAGAATAGCAATGCCTACATCGAACACAGTTTTTCCTAGGAGGCGTGGAGCACGCTTAAGTGGGGAAGGTTTTGATGGGGCCGAGCCAGCACAGTGAAAAAAAAAATGGCTGTGGCTTAGCTAAGGTTAAGCCCCGGATGCGAAGCATTCTAGCCTTTATTTTTGTTGTTGAACCACTGTTTAGCCTGGTGAACTGCTGTTGCTTGGCTATATTTGGTTCGGCTAGACGAAGAAACAACTCACGCAGGCGAGCGCACGAGCAGAGACCCGGCTATGTAGCTACGCGGCCGCAAGCGAGCGCACGAGCTGAGCCTCCGCTTTTGCAGCTGTTATGACGTCATATGGTAGCTACGCGGCCGGGCGCGGCGCGGCAAGGAAGAGCGTGGTTGTGGGGGTAGTATGCTTCGCATAATAAACAACCGGATGAGAAAGGTGGTGCCTGCGCCTTCGGCTGGTTCACTTCCACTTACTCAGTTACCTTGTGGCGGCTGGTCGAAAGTCGAGGCGGCGTGCAACGGAAGGTTAAAAATGCCGCTAAAAGGGACCTTCAGCAAAGAAGAATTGGTAAAACAATGTCATATACGTGTAGAAAGGGCTAGTTAATGTTATATTGCCATGCGAAAACATTCATTTTGAGCAAAGAAATCCGTTCTCCCGGCAGCACCGAGTAACCAGTGCCAGAGTGATCGGAGGGCAGCAGTCTTCTATTCCTTGCTTGCACTTCACTTTGACGCAACGAGATTTCGCAGTTTTGTGACGTTGCGGGATAGACAGCGGAAAAGGGCGCAACCCGAAAACGTTTGACCGATACGGAAGCCTAATGACAAAGAAGGCATAAAATATTTTTTTTTCGCGGAACTGGTGAGCTTTAAAGGCTCTTCAAGTACACCGGAATGACGCGAAGAGATTTAAACCAAACAGTTACTTTAGCTGGTGTTGTATTACTAGAAACATTGATGTAACGCTTAGGCTGAGTATTCAATTGATAACAAATTGGGTGATGTTAATGCTCTACATGCCAACGCTGCATATATATATATATATATATATATATATATATATATATATATATATATATATATAGGTTTGTATGCAGCGGTTGGGACGGTGAAATACGCCGCTACATATCCCCCTTAGACAGATACAGAACGACTTTCATTCAGTCAACAATCAAAAGCATACTCCTCGAGAAAATCCCTCGCCATTCCACCAAGGCAAAGGGAAAAGCCGCTGGGTTCTTACTTCGCTGCCTCAGCAAGGTAAGTCATGAAGACCATAATCTGTCTGTGAGATATACTAGTGTCAATGTTTACAGCTGTTTCGGTACATATTTATACTGTGTCGTCTTCTACCGGTACGCTTGTATCGTCTTCAGTTCTGCCTTTGCCGCCTGTGTCTGGGAGGAATTTGCAGGCAATCGTTATAAGAAAACGGAAATATATTTATATTGAAATGCGATGATAGAGACGGCGCTTTATTCCAAGAAGGAAAAATGGCGCCGAGGCAAAAACGCAGACAAACCGATTATTGATGATTACTTTTTACAGAAGAAGACGAAGTCCACATAAATGCTTACTATATATATGCCCAAACTACGGAATGATTATGAAGCACACTTTCTAGATAATAATGGGACTTTTCAATGACTCTTATTTAATTGGGGAAGCTGCCATTGTTTACTAAAATTGCTATATTGTGGTGACGAGCCGCTTTTTATAGCGCGAAAATTTGCACGATCCCTTTTGAGGGAGGGAGAGGGAGAGATAAAAGGAAGGCAGAAATGTTAAACAGTTAAGAGTCCGGTTGGCTACGGTGCGCTGAGAGAAGGGAGGAGGAGAATAGAAAGAAGGGAGAGAAAGAGAGAGACGGCGGTAGAGAGACGTGCACGGACAACACTACAGAGTAGAAGGTGCTCGCAAAAGCCAAATGTTCTCAGAATGCACAAAAGTGCCTTCGCTGCCTTCTGAGCCGATGATCGGTGGTTACGGTGCTCTGGTATTGTCCGTAAACTCAGAAAGCGATCATCTAGTTTCCTGAATGCGTTGGACATCGATTGTATCTGCACTTCAAACTGAGGACAGTGGCACAATAGGTGATGAATGTTCCCCTCGCAGCCGTAAACATCACATGCAGGACTGTCAGCTATTCCAATTACTGCTGAACAAGCTTTCGTGAAGGCACTTCCAGCCACAACCAACACAGACGCTTCGCGTCGCTGCAGTGCGGCCGGAGGTCCGAGTTGCAGTTGAAGGGTTGAGTCTGTGCAGTATGGTGCACCCTGTATGTGCGCTATTGCACTGTGTTAAGGAGAGCATACGTGCTATAAAATGCGAAGCTGTCTCGCAGCGTCTGTCCTCGAGAGTAGAATTGGGACCCAGAGGGCTTCTTGGTTCTACATCCTAGCTGCCTGATATGCGTCATCATTCCCTATGAAACCAGAATGGTCTGGTATTCATTGACAAGTGATATCATGGCCTTTTTCTCTCGAGTGATGGATAAGTGCCTTGATTTCGCACGTATGTTAAACGTGAGTTCGATGTCGGAGAAATGAGTGTATACAATATAAGCCTGGCTTTGAATCGCAGAAGACTACCCATATTCTAGGACTATCTGTGTTGATCACACGAAGCTCACCGCGCACAGCCCTGAGCTCTGCAGCTGTAGACCTAATGGTATGCGAAGTCTTGAACCCTTGGATTACTCCCCTTGTTGCGAAAACTACAGCGCCAGCGGACCTAGTTGATGTAGTTGAGACACCAGTATTGACGTCTGTGCAGTTGCTGTATTTCTCGCACAAGAGGAGTAAAGTAAGTTGCTTGAGTGCAGATGACGGCAATACCGATTTTTTTCTGAAGTCCTGAGATTGTGAGGTTTAGTTGAGCACTGTTCACACACCATGGAGAAATCGAAGGCATTGCATAAGGTGTGTACGCTGACGTAATAGAGGAAGGCGCGCGAAGAGGTCCGATGAGTGTCGTGTGGGGCCTTTCTATGGAGAGACTCGTGAGGTGGTGGAGTAGGGATCCGGGCGAAGTGCCTTTTGAGAGAAAGAAATGAAGGTACGAATGTGACAGATGGCTCCGAGCTCGTACGTTCCCTACACTTTCGGCACATTGTGTCTTGAAGTATGATCTCCACTGGAATAAAAGTAAATAATTTATAAAATTATACTGAGGCGGTCGCTGACGTCGGATGAGTCGGAGCGCATATGGTGCGGTGAGTCACGTGACACACTGAATGGAACTGCGCGCCACATGACCCGCCCCGCAAGAAGTGTTAAAGCAGCAGGACCGGACAGAGGCTCCTCTCGGAGAGTGCTGCTCCTATTGGCTTGGGACTTCTCCCCTTTACACAGCTGGCACCTTCTATAGTGTACGATTTCTAGGAGCTTACGTATATCTTATAAAGCATTTTCCTCTTTAACTTTTATTTTCTTTTTGATAGTATATTTGAGTGCCTGATCATAAAGGATGACTTAAAGCGTTATGCTAAGAGAAGGTAATCAAATTTATGGCAAGGTCATCACCCTATCTGCGCCATTGAGCTTAGAGTTGTAACGTTCTATTTGAATGTATCCGCATAGAGCTTAATGTGATGGCGGCTGCCTCGTAGCTAAGTCATGATAGTTTTGCGCGAACTAATATTAAGAAATGCAAATTTTTTTTATAACATAAGTGCACCACATCGAGCTACACATCTAGTGAACACTGCCTCTAAAGGACCACTTACACTCACTATCGATGTGTTAAAAGGGAATACAGTCGGTTTTCATGGTGAAGGGGCGAATGATTTGAGGGCACTCGTTTGTTTTTCCACCCATTTCAGATTCCTGGGCTATAGTTCTAATCGATTATTAGGGAGCAAACCTTGTTTGACCACATGGCCAGCCTAAAGGCTGTTTTGTCTACCCTGCACTTCGCTGCATATGTATATTGCGCTACAGCCGTTATATTGTTAGGGCCACAGCGGGATAACTTGCACATGCAAAATTCTTACAAGATACACTTACTATTGTCAGACCACGATCTGCATAACGTAAAATCAAGAGTAGGTTTATATAGGCGAAATAAATCGGCTAGGATGTCTTGCGCTTACGTTTAGGTTGGCAAAACAAAGGTTACTACTTTAAACGTGATTTATCATTACGCTTTCCCGATATCTTTCCTTTCAGAATTGTGGACTGTATTAAAAAAATTATTATGAACAGTCATGCCCCCAGAGCAAGAGAATTTATTCCCTTTAACGGTAGCGATCAAAGAATACCTGACGACAGAGCATTAATATTCACGGCATGCGAAAGTGAAGTAGCTATAGAAAAGTTTAACACGACAAATTGGCATTTCGGCCACTTGCATGGCTGAAGGGCTTGCTCGAAGCCATTTTCTAACACTTCTGAGTGACATGTGTGTGCATGCCAATATACTTACTTCAACTCAATGGAGACAGGATAGGATAAAGGCTACTGGCTAACCAAGGGGCAATTTCAACGCTGAGTTCACCAGATCCATCGGCAGTCGCTGCACTTGCACAATACGCGCAGAGTGGCATGTGCGCTAATTTTCGGTTGTCTGCCGTCCCTAGGCTGGCGGAGAAAACATCGCGCAACTCAAAGAATTCCTTGAAGAGCTAGGTCTACCCTGGCCGAGCAAGTCTCCTGCTACAAGGCCGCAGCTGCTCAACATTCTGGTGCGAGCCTCACTCAAGTTTGGCATGCCGATGTTCTGGGTCTTCTATGTGGGTCGCCATCCGAACCGCCCCTCGGAGAACACTATCTACATGACACTTGACCCACGCTGCTCTGAGTGGAGACAACACATCAGGGCGCTACGAAAAAAAGGAAAGGTGAAGGACTACTTGAGACGCGGCGCTGAGGTTGTGGGCCGCGAAGGACAGTCCTACTCCCGGATGATTAAGCAGGTGCTGGACACCCACATAGAGATTAACGAACTCGCGCATCTTTACTGGGGAGATGACACAGTGCCTAGTTTATACAATCTGAGCGATCCAGATCTCCGGCGAGCCATCAACGGCCACCTTCCCGACGACTCGCAGCTCTGGCCCGAGGACACGATTATCAACCTTCAGCCGGATTTTTTCGCCAACCTAGACGGCACGCACCTGAGTAAGGAAGGGTACCAGGAGCGATTCAAGCTATTCTTGGGCGCCTATGTTGTGTGGGCGTTGTCTCCAATGATCTCGAAGTACATGACCAACAGCATGCTTGCGGACATGGGCCTAGAAGGTACCGAAGGAGACTACCATTTTTTCATATGCACAGAGGCCCTTCTGATGTTGATGCCTCTCGTGCAGTGGCGCCAGTCAACAGACACCCTGGGCGATCGGACTCCCTCGTGGAACATCCTGCGCCTAGATATACGCTCATTGAGCTTGTGGATGAGTTCCTACGGTGTGACGTTCGAACACTTGGTGAAAACTGTCAGTGCCCGGCTCGCGACCAACGCCTTCAATATGTCGTACACATGGGAGATGCTCGACAACGCGTACTCATACTTTCCCAACTATACGGACATGTTATTTTTCGATTTGTACCGACAGGCAGCCATGGCCACAGCGAGCTACTTCAAGAAGTCCCTGCGCCAACCAGAACACAGCATTTACCACGTACCAGGGATTGCCGCAATCGACCTCTACCGGTTGTTGGTGGGCCGCGAGGTGATAGTACATCAGTATTATTCATCATCACCACTGTATGAGCCTTGGCATCCACCAGCAGTGGCTTCAGCGGTGACTGGAACTCGGACCTCGAAGCAGGTTTTTGTGCTACTCTGGTTCTTTATATTTTACAACACCTTATTTGAGGTAAGTGCTTTGGAAAAGCTGAAAAGCAGTGAAACGACTCGTAGTGCCAGTTAAGCGTCTTGCCACCATTTTGCTGAACGCGGGGGCAGGGAATATACTTTGCCTATTTAGCGTTAAAATGAGGGAATGTTTAGAGGAGGCATATCGGGAATTAGCACAGCTATTTTCCTAAATATTTATGCATATCCACCTTTCTGTGTCCATTCAGTGAACTAAGGCGCCACAATAATGATACTTCGCAGCTGGCGCTGAACGAGAAAATTCACTTTCACTTGATCGTGCGGTCTCTTCCCCAGTCAGCGTTAAACCATTTTCTGCTGATTTTAGCTGCACTTATTTCCGCATGACAGTGTGACTGGACGTTTTGTGCATGAACTTGTGCATATTTTAAAGCATTTTCTTGCGCACTGTTTCTACACGCTGAAAACAGAGACCGTGCGGTTTTAGAATCTTGCAAATTTTACATTTGCCTAGCAGCTTTTGTGGAAAGCTTGCTTTTCAACGCAGGCTAAGGTTTAGAAACGGTAGAGGGTTCACTTATTCCAATGAGGGCCTTCGCTTAATTTTTTCAGCAACAATATATATAGAGAACCTATAAATGCCAAAGTGGTGGCCAGCTAGCGTCCTGACGTATGACCTCTGTATGGAGGGCTTTACGAATGCGCTCTCTGGGACAGGATTCCCGTACGATTCCTCGCGGTACCGTACCACTGCCGACTGTGATAATGCATGTAAATTCATTACAAATTAGTCTTGAATTTGGTAGCGGATGTGCCGGGTCGATGATAGTTGCATTGAGGCTGCTTTCAAGCATTAAAACAAAGCCTTCACTATTTTATTATATTTCTTCCGTCTCGCACGTTCAGTCGCACAGTACGGCGACAGTGGACCCGAGCGTGCTAAAGCTGAAGGAGGACATGAAGCGTTTCTTCGCGTACTTAAACGCCTCGGACACATTCCCGGAGGCAAACGAGCGCAAGTTTCGCGACGTGTATTTGGCGAGCATCGCGGCCCACACGGCCAGCTTCCTTCCGGAAATGCCCGATTGGCGCCTGCCTTCCTCCGGCGGCGAGAATGCGACACTACCGCCGTCTGGCGAGAACCAAAATGGTCTGTTCAAAGGAATGGAGCCGGAGCAAGTGTTCTTCCTCCTCAGCTGCTTCGACCACTGCGGCTACTCCGGACGCGAGCGCCTAAGTAAGGTGTGCGCTGTGACTGTTGTACTGCACCTTCGCGCCTGCTATATTCCCGTGCACAGTTTTCCCAAAACAGGGGGGAGGTGGGGGGGGGGGGGGTATTCTGTAAGAGTCCACCAGTGGAGTGTCCATTTCGGCCGGTGTTGATTGGATGTAGCTCTACGAGAGAGGAGGAGACTGTCAGACAGACAGACGCTAGTGTCTCATGAACAAGAATGATCCTCTTAAATGTTCAGTCATAAAAATGTATACAGCCAGAATGGTCACATGACTTGCGTGTGAACTGGTGAAAGGAAATGTAAGCATAGCGTTTATCTCAGCGCGTGTCTGTCGCACAGGCACACACAGTGCGCATCGGGATGACGTCACAGAGACGAGTGGCCCTAGCCAATCAGCAGCGAACCAGATTCTGTAAGAGTCCACCTAGTGGACTCTTACAAAATATCCCCCCCCCCTCACTTGTCTGGAAGCCCTTGTTGTGCCCGTGCACGCCTTTCATTAACGTGAGGCTACAGACTGACTCTACATCGGTTAAGACTGATAAATTATTTTTCCGAAACTTAATTTTCGTTCAGCTCGCCATGAGGTCTCACTGCTGGAATGGAACGTTCGTGTAAAACTTCTCTTTCTGAAACTTCTTGCCGAAACGCCAAAGGCGGTACGTCAGTGTAGCGTCACGGATTTCATAGTATGATCCCGTGTTTGAGCTGGTGTGGCCACAGGCGTTGCGGCCGTTGTGGCTTTGGCTTGTTTAGAATAGAACCCACAACCATCTTTACCGGTAAAAATTTAACTCGGCACAAGCAGACGCTCTAAAATTTATGGCGGTGTGGCGAGATTAGACGGTACAGATGACGTCACAGAGACGAGTGGCCTTAACCAATCAGCAGCGACCCAGATTCTGTAAGTTCAAAGCATCGTCGCCACTCATGTTTAGCTTCTGCGTTTTCTCTTGATTATCACGCCTCCCCTCTGAGTGGGACTGGCATTTTCGCTGCTGCAAAAGGCTTCTCTTTTTCTAATAAATCTCGAGTTATCTTTTTTTCTCTTTAGCGTCCGTCTAAAAGCACGAATACGAAACTATGCATGCCCGAAAAGGAGGCATCAGCTTGCATAAAATAGTAGCATGCCGTCTCACTAATCGCGGGGCGTATTCACATGCCATTTTGAATTATGAGCAACAGCTTGCGGCACGAAGCCGCAATTTAGTTTCCTTAGCTAGGTTGCATGGAACATAGCACATTTCGTGCAATGTGGTATGAAACGACCAGTTGGATAATGAGAGTTATAAGCTCGTTGATTAAGCTTCCAATTATGCGGAATTCTGTTTGGCGTTTAGTTAAGTCGCTTTAATAAACTGTTACAAGTCAGCGCTGTGTGCGTGTTGTCGTCTCGTGTCCCTGTCTTTTTTGTGCCATGTCCTTTTTCGTCCCCATTCAGGTTTGAACTTTGTAAATGTTAGGCGCTGAAACGAAAATAACACAACGACACCCGCCGAATGCGATGCTAACTTTGACAATCTCAATTTATAGATTGCCATATGCAACGTGGCTCTCCCTGTGTGCCCTCGATTCCGGAGGGCGTTCAGGTGCGGTCCCCAGCATCGCCTGTTCGGGAACTTCACATGGCCTGATCCACCTGCACAGTCCGACTGAAGCCCCTGACGAGCCACCTCACATTTATTGTGGTTCACCAGTCAGACTCCAGCGATCCCCACAGAGACGAAAACTCCTAAGGGCATGGAAGTTTCTGAGGGGACACCGTCCGCCATTTTTAGGAGGCGCCTTTGTTTCTCTGAAGTGGACTGCGCTTGTCTTATGTTTTATCTCGTTCTTGTATTCTCATGCCTGAACTTTTCTTTCGTTAATGCCCCATCAACCAAATGCTTGCTTAGAACTTTTTCTTAAATACGGTTCTTGAACTCGATTCTTCTGATCTCCCCGATGCTAGGAGAAAGTGCACATAACGGAAGATTTATTGCTTTCATTTCAGCGTCACCGATGCATTATGTTTAGCAATTTTCGTTCACAGACATAACACGACGTTTTGGGTTTAGTGCTGTGCAAGGCAGCCCTTGTTATTTGAATTGGACATCTGTAAAGCACCATGTTGCTGCACATGTCGAATGCTTTGGAGAAAGGTGTGGTTTTTTTTGGCATTCCTATCTAGAAAAGCAGCGATTTGGATGATAAGCGTAGGAATGGGCATCCAGAATTAAGTGTAGTCCGCTGACACTTGCTTGATTTATTAGGCTTTCATTTCAGCTCCTAAGTAAAGCAATAAAGCATACGAAAAACGGCAAGTGAGATTACTGGGAAAACGTTCACTTTCGGAACGGGGTCAACAACACTCAATTGCCTGTTGAAAATACTAGTATAATAAAAGTTTGTCGCTTTAATAACTAACCTTTAATTAGACGACCATAGCATGCCTGCAAACATTTCTTTTTAGAGTTTAATATCGTCGCTGCGCTTTTACCTTTATGCCACCAGACTAATTTCTGAGTACAAGCACGCGAGTAGTGCTAAGAACGCAGACGTATATTTATTGTTCAATCTCAGAGTCGTGTACGTATTGTATGTCATTTTACCTGAGTGTTTGTCGAGCTAAGGGAATCGCTAATAACTTCCAAGTTAGTTTGGCGCACTTGAAGTGGAATAACATTTCATCAGGAGGAAAAGGTGTAGGAAACATTATATTGAACTTCATCTCATCTGTTGCAAGTTTTCGACGCACTTGTGGAAATGTTTATTTACAGCGTTCGATATGTGAACCATAGCTGTGCCGTGAATTTCATTATGATCACCTTATTATTTTTCTTAAATGTTTTGCTGGTGGATTCGTCCTAATGGATCTAAATATAATCGAGCACTGTCCTCGCACAATTATCAACATGTACGCTCTTAAAAAGTTGTGAAATGTTGTCATTCACGAAACGTTGTACTATACTTATAGTATTCCTCGCAAACTGCTGTCATTTAACGTGCATTGGAGCTCTTAGCTGGTGCGCGTGGCTTTTTCGCATGCGTCCATTATTTTTACACCCAGAAAGAACGGAATAAAGACCACCTACGTTTCAATGTAGTTAAGGAAGCCAAAAATGCTTTTCTATAATAAGGCAGACAATTGGCGTAAAAACAATTTACAGGGCTGCCTTGTGCATTCTTCCGGGACTCGATGATCATCACTAGAGGTCATTAGATTTTAGATTTTTGTAATATCAAGCTATCATAAAATCCAATGTTATTTACAAGTTTTTTGTATGATATGGGCTTTGTCGTCGAAATTCATGTACTTGACTTCTCTACACTCATCATCACTATCTTGCGTCGTCATCCTTTTTTTTTTCATGAGGCTGGCCCTGCAGCTTAAATGTTTTATAAATAAAATTCTCTACCCAAGCACTCCGTACAGATGGTTAACTAGCGAAGACGTAACGTGCGGCCCCAGTGTTTACAACTGGGTTAATCCTGACGGTATAATAAAGTCTTTCGGAATTCTTGGTTACATCTTAGTGTTTCTTAAAGAGGTTACACACACGTTCGGCTGCGACGGTGAGAATGACGTCAGTGACCGTGTGCCCGCAGTCCGTCATTGTCGCTTGCGTTCGATGTCTCGAGTTTGCTCGGTGGCGTGGTTAGCAGCATCCGCCCGCCAGTGACGCTTGCGATTCTTCAAAATTATATTGCTTCAAAATTATATTGTTTCAAAATTAAATCTGTCCGTCACGTAAGACAATGAATGACTCATACCCCTTTAAGCCATGGCTCATACCCCCGTTAGCGCGGCTTCCCCATTACGACGAAAGAACTCAAACTCTACGCTGTAACGATGAGCGGCAACGTAGTCAGCTGTGGAAGAAGACGACGCCTGAGCAATTGCTAATGATGATCGTTTTCTGTACACAGACGCGGACAGACGGATTCTGTTTCGCCTACCCTTTGCTTTAGAAGCCATCCTCAAGCAGAATTTTTATAGTTGCTTAGCGAACTTATCCTCCACAAACAAGCGCTCTCAGATCCTACACTCGAGACTCCACCTCGACCCCAGAAAGTACGAGAAAGCGAAATTAGATGACAGCGCAGCCCTTACACATATGTGGAAACGCCGCTTCATTGAGACTTATGGGCAATTCTTTAGAAGCGTAGCCTCCTCTTCAGTGATGTAGTATGGAAGAACATGTTCGCGTCGAAGATTGTTTTAAAATACGGGGTTTGTTAGTATCCTCTCTGGAGTAGACCTAGCACCCAGACAGAGCCACAACGGGTGCCTATTGCTCCCTGCAAAGGCTGGAGCACCACACTTTGCGCAGTTCACAGTATGTTCAGGTGTTCGAGCTCGGGTCCAGGCTACGGATGTTGTCAGTGCCACCTCAGCACGATTATTCCCAGAAAAAGAGGCTTTCTTCAACCAAGAATGATTACGGGGGGGGGGGGGGGGGGGGGGATGGGGGAGAAGGCACACGGAGGAATTAAGGCGCGCGTTTTCTTACAGACAAGCGGTTTTGGGCTAAAAGGTTGGAGTCTCAAGAGAAGCAATGAGGAGCCCGGATAACAGGCATCGGTATCTTAGCGCAACGCCAATAGCATAGTTGGCCTCCTTCAATTGTCTCTACGTTATACTGTGTGATTCTAGTATGGTATAGTGTGATGAACTTTATTCTCGTCATTGTAGTATGTTTTGAATGAATTTGACTGTCTTACACAAATATTCTTTATTTATTTATATATATATTTCTTGCATTTCCAAACCTTTCCTTCAGAATAAAAAAGAGATAAATTATCGCATCTACGAGCCTTTGCGAAAGCAGTTATAGAATAAATGAATCCTTGCTTTCAAAGATGCACATCTAAAATCGACAACCTTCATAGATGAGCTCAAAAGAAACAGCAACCGAAGAGTGTTCGACGAAGCCACGACACAGGTTTGAACGGCGCATTTATGTGGTCTCTCACAAGTCAATGCCAGTCGAGCTGATGGTTTAACCGAGTTTAATGACCTTAGATGACAGCCTTGCAAAACGCTGCTCTTATCGCGGCCCTTGCTGCGGTGGCGGAAACTGGCGGATTTTGGCGCAGCTTGAGCTGTTATAGTTCTTATTAAATCTTGCAGATGGCAGCACCATACCGTCACAAAGTCAAGTCAGTAAAATGGTTGTTTTTTTTTTGTTAGAAGTTCGGTTTGGGACGCATTATTATTATTATTGTTTTTTTTTTGAAATTGTGGTTCATTCTGCATCATTTATGGTTGGGGACTATATTATAATACAGCGCGGCCTATTTATTCTGATGCCATTAGCACATGGTGTAGCCCTACTGCATACACGCCGGGCGTGTGCAGCAATGCGTCCTCGTTAACTGCACAATGAATAATTATAACAGTTATAAGTTGCGCTTATGAGGAAAACCAATTGAGTATTGCCCTCTATGTGGTTTGTGCTTTTTTTTACGCGATTGACATTCTTGATTTATTTTAACTAGTTGGAAATGCTGCGGCCGCTGTCTCTGAACCAGTCCACGAAACCTCGCCCGGGTTCGCGAAACATAAAAAGAGGGCGCTATTCTGGACATTCCGCCATTTTCTTCGGAGCGTGACGTAGGCGCGACGCAAACAAAATGGCGCTGGTGGCCCGGTTTTGCTTACGTAACGTGACGCCAACTTGACGTTTCGCCTAAGAAACTGAAATGAAGGCACTGAATGTAGCGTTATCGGTAAAGCAAAACAGTTTTCCTCCGCAGTAAAAATAAAGCAGCTATCTCAAAGGGTATGATTATTCTGTCGAAAACGCTTCTCGCTTCCGTCGTCTGCTGCGTACAAGCCGTCGTCTGCTTCAGTAGCTCGGATGCGTGTCCCTGGAAAATGGAATGAGTCATCGCATGTTCGTGCCAACGCGCTTGTTTTCTTTCTTGAGACAACATACGCGAACTACCAGTGGTGATGCGCGCACGTTCTAGGCCACGTTATCGCTATTTCGTGAAACGCAAGTGACTCAGCCCGACTCGGCTGGCTTAGAAACGGCCGAATATCACCGATAGCGTTGCGCGCGCCAGAGATATCCACTAGAGCGACGCAAGCGCCGGCGCTGCCATCTCTTGTTCATTTCGCTGGTTACTCGCACCGCGGGAGGAAACTTCAAGGCGCCGCCTTGCGTACATTTCTTTTTGTAAATTAGAAAGAGGTCGTTGTCATAACTTTTGATTGTGCGAAAAGGCATTAATCTTGGTTACAATACAAATGCAGCAGTGAAAAGTGGACAACATTGCCGAAAGTTTGCTATGTTCAACCAATATTATTTCGTATAAACGCGTTCTTTTAAAAAATGATGGCTCCAAACACAAATGCCAACACCACCCGAGAGCGATGCAAATACTATGAGCACGCGTTATGAACAAAAGATTTTCGTGGTGCCAAACGACGGGGAAAATGTGGCGATACGCATTCCTCTCGGCTGCCATTGCATATGGCTGCTCATTAGCATAATTCGCGCGGCTCGTCGCAGTCAAAATTATGGCGGAAAATCTCAGCAATGGCGGCCCAGCGCGACGTCACGCATCGTCAAAATGACGTTTACGAAACAGCCCTTCCTGTGACGCTCCTCATGAGATATTCCTTCAGCCAATCAGCAAGCTGGCATGGCGCATATCTTGAATCGCCACCACATATTCGCGCAATTGCAGATGCATTGCACTGGCTTCTGCACGCTACCGCTCACATTCTTTTTGAAGCGCTAACATCACAATATATCTGCCAAGGACCAAAAAAATGTATTAGTCCATAACGTTTGCAGCCCCACGTCACGTTTCGTCATCTTGATGAAAACGCAAAATTGCATTTTGCAATACTTCCGCTTCCCGGCACATATTTCAAAACACGTGACCTCTCGACTGCCAATCAGAGAGTAAACATGGCGGATAATGGCGGCCGTGCAGCCGCCATGCGTGTCCAGAATAGAGCCCAGAATTTGCATGGCCGGCTGATACAAGATAGAACGCGCGCTCTTCTAGTTGACTATGAAAGCTAATTTTTCGCCGCCCGAGAAAAAAAAAAAGGGGGGGGGGGAGTGCTCTGCCAACACTCCGTAGTTGATTCGAAGTCCGACAGGATGAGTGCCTATTCTATGGCAGTTGAACAAAGTGTTGCAACTGAGGGGCCGCGTTTAGAGGAGCTTTCGTTGTAGCGTGTCAAGGTGTAGACGTCTAGACCAGTCTAGACAACGGTGTACAGACAATGGTGCAGCGCTTGGGTTTAGTAATGCGATTAGCGTTAACGGCGCGTCTCTGGATTGCTTGAATGCTAATCTTATTATTGTTGACGGTCGCCACGTGATGGGTGGCACCACTTTGCATATCAAAAAAGAAGGAATACTAATCGTCATCAAACTCGAGGTGGCCACCTGTCTTGTATAAGTGATTATAAGTTTATGGACTTAATGATACGATTCACATCGCATGGTGTTCGCCGTTGATGTTGTAGCGTGAGACTCAACCGTTCACAAGCTGTTATTACATCTGGGGCTTACGGCTCGTCGTGACAATCGCTCGTTTCTGTCACAATGGTAGCGATAGTTCAATAGCACCACATGCGGCGCATACCCAGTCTCGAACTTTAGGCGAGAATCGCCTGGTTCGTGCAAGCTGCATTAAAGTGAATGTGACGTGCATGAAGTGAAACAAGTATAGGTTGGTCGCTACAAAATTCTTATTATTATTGTTGTTATTGTTACTATTATTATTATTATTATTATTTTGCTGTACGTACTAATAGGATTGCAGGATTAACATTTTTCTATTCATCCGAATGCACGAGTGAGCAGATCTCGCGAACACAATATATATATATAAATAAATATATATATATATATATATATATATATATATATATATATATATATATATATATATATATATATATATATATATATATATATATATATATATACACGTAGTCATATGACAAGATGCCAACAAACACTGACAGCAAGGACAACATAGGGGACATTACTTCTGCTTAATAAATGAAATAAAGAAACGACAAATTAGTGGAAATTAACGTGGATGAAAAACAACCACAACCTTCGCGAAATGCGAAGGTTGCGAAGGTTGTGAGTTCGGTTCCCACCTGCGGCAAGTTGTTTTTTCATCCACTTTAATTTCCACTAATTTGTCATTTCCTTATTTCATTTATTAAGCAGAAGTAATTTCCCCTATGTTGTCTGTCCTTGGTGTCAGTGTTTGTTGGCTTCTTATGATTTATGATATGACTATAAAAGCGGGCCCCGGACCCCCTTTCTTCTCGTTTATATATATATATATGTGTGTGTGTAAGTTTTTGGTGTGCTTTATAACAATGACGGTTTACTGCATCGTCTGGGATACTACATTAGTCATCAAAGTTATCGATATTAAAATTTATTTTCTTAGAACATAAGTAAAGTCTGCTGGACTCTTGGCTGATCTCCGTGAGTGGGTATGTTCAAGGTCAGCTACATCATCGTCATCATCATTATAAAGTAGCCGTAACGTGAAGCGGAAGAAGAAAAACACAGGCAAACGTGGATCGAAAAAGGCGCCCACCGTCTACGACATCGCCGCGATTCGCCCGTAAATCGACGTCGTCACCACGATCGACGGGCTCCCCCATTGGACCACCGCCGCCGCCACAAGAAAAAGAAGCGACCTCGCGTGCAGAGCGGAGTCGAAGACAAAGTGTCTCCTTCAACGTCCAAGTAAGATTGATCTGTGCCCTTTTGCGCGTGTCGTAACCGCCTTAGGTACGGAACTACGACAGCAAAGCTTTACCACGCAAACACATTGGTGGACATACCTGAAAAACAGCACGTGTCAGCTTAAAGCACGCCCCTCAATGGCCGGGGAGTGGTTTTCAAGTGCAAACTTTAGCTGATGCTGCAGTCTTCAAAGTGATGCGTCCAGCCTAAAGAACTTTACCAGACCGATAGAAAATTTGAAAATGCTTTCGGCCAACGCCTCCCGCTTTCCATGCCAGAGTTTACGGCAAGTTTGATAAGGATCACGGCACTGAAAGATTTTATTACTTTCTACATTTATGTATTAACGTGCCCCATGCAACTTGTACTAAAACTTAAAAAAAAAGAAAGAAATGTGCGAGTGCTACGTAGCTGCACGAACCAAGGTAATGTTGTTTGCGGTTGGTTGAAGCAATTCGATACGATTTTTATGCGAAGCATATTACGAGAGCTCAACCCAGCTCCTCAGGCGCGGTGGTGTCGCCTTCAATGACCTTTGACCCCATGTCATACCACGTGACACCATGACGTCACGACAGAGGAGAAACGGGGCTCCAACTCGCGCCATCGCGGCGGTATATAAGCAGCTGCGCTTGTTTCCAGGTGGCTTTGGCTCAACTCTAGCAAGATGGGCTGGGTGGGAATCGAACCAGGGTCTCCGGAGTGTGAGACGGAGACGCTACCATTGAGCCACGAGTTTTTTTTTTTCTTTATTTACCATTGAGCCACGAGTACGATGCTTCAAAGCGGTACAAAAGCGCCTCTAGTGAATGCGGTGTTGCCTTAGAAACGAGCTGTTTCTAAGGCTCAGGCGTGCGTCGCTTGCTCAGGCGCACATTTCGTTGCCGCGCCGAACGCTGCGTTGCTCGACGCTCACCGCGTCCAATGCGGGGCGCGTAGTCGCTGCGCCGTAGCCCATTGCTTTACACCCCTTGGCGGGTCGACGGGAACGCTATCGCGTTCTACTCTTGAAGGCGAAGCAGAGTAACGCATGAGTTGTTTCTTCGTCTAGCTGAACCAAATATAGCCAAGCAACAGCAGTTCACCAGGCTAAACAGTGGTTCAACAACTAAAATAAAGGCAAGTATGCTTCGCATCCTGGGCTTAACCTTAGCTAAGCCACAGCCATTTTTTTCTATTTCGCCTAATTACATAATTAGTCGTTATTATTGAATTAACTTCTCAAATAACATAAACAGAGGAAAATGTGTCGATCGGAAAATTGTAGGCCATCACGAAAAATTCCCGATCCATGTTTCTGTTGCTCATGACGTGCTACATAAAAGCTTTTTTCCAAATGTTAAAGAAGACCGACGGAACGCGAGAAAGTGCTTCGGCACAAGATAAAGATGGATAGGCAACTCAGTATTTCCTTCGAAACATTGATTTCTACAATAATGAATGGACTAAAATGAATTAAAGCTATCTAGGGCATGCACACAGGGTATAACCTGTTTCTGCAAAGTTTCGCTATTAGTCCTAAGATCTTTGACCCCCGTATTCAGAAATGCAACTTAAGTTGAAGCCCATGCTTGACTTGATCCGAGTGACGCCTATGGGGAACGCGCCGAAAGAAACGCAGTGAGCGTCTATGGACACGTTAACGCTAGGCGTCATCTAAATCAAGTCAAGCATGTGCTTCGACTTAAGTTGCATTTCTGCATACGGGGGTGAGTGGCGCCCTCTCACGTGTGACGTCAGGGGGGCGTGGACCCCGCTGCCTCGCCGCGCCTGCTCTCGCTATGTGAACGCAACTGTAGACTGTCGCTCGACGTGCTATACCCTTTTTTTTTAACGCGACAGCGTTACGGAGCTCGTGTCACAAAATATCCGGTGGCGGCGTCCAGCGCCGGCGTTGGACGACGCCACGGCAAAAAGGAATTTCGCACCAGATTCCGAACCACGCATACCCAACCACTTCTCTACCACCAAAGTTGCTCGTATCTAGTCTTTCATTCTTTACAAAGGTTTTCCTCTGAATTTTGAGAACGGCAGCCCACAAACAAACGCAATGGAAAAAACACCTACAGCGCATGTCCTTTATGTTAACTCTTCTCAGACTGAAATGTTAAAAGTGCGTAACACTAACAGGAGATCGACCCACTCAAGAGGCCGCGTTTCTACCAGAAAGCTCGCCTTCGTGCATAGCGTTCGTAGCAAGCTTTTCCCGGCAAACGTTACCGTTACACAAGCTGCAGTTGCCGGGAAGCATGAAAAGCAGTAAGGGGTCTTTGAGCGCTATCGCGTTCCGCTCTTAAAGGCGAAGCTTGAGCGTCCTCCAAATTTTTTTAAATGTGAGCCTGCAGATATGTTGAACTGTGTACAGAATACAGAATACAGAATCTTCCAGGACACTGTTCCCGACGAGATCGTGCGAAGTTGCCATCGTCACCACGCCTATAGGGTCGATTGCAGCTGGCGTCGTCGGCTATAGTCATCAGTGTGTACACATGCGTGTACGGCGTTCATTACTCGTCATTGCTGTTCCGCTTTCGTGGCGCACTCAAAACATACTGTCGGCCCTCTTTTGGTAATGAATTACAGAATTTGGCCTTCAGCCAATGTGTCTGCGCTGTGATAGTGTGTTTGTCTGTCTAATACGTGCTGTATGTTTGGTTGCCTGCGCCGGTGACAACGGACATTCCCATTATTATTATTATTTTTTGGGTGCCCAGCGCGTTAGGCATATCACGATAAAACGTTTGATGCCAGTTTCGGGAAGCTTTGTGGTCGTTGCTGTGCGTTAATGCATGCACTGCTTTAGCGAAATTGCAGAAAAGTTCGGTGTGGAACGTCTGATGAAAGGGCGTTCGAAATTGGCAGGTGAAACCTAGTTACGTAGTCTTGTGCTTCAGTGCTGACCTTCGCAAGAGAACTTCATTTAAGCCTGATTACTTTCGCACAGCTGGCCTCTGCATGTTAGTCGCCTTAGCCTTACCCTTTTTTTCTTTTGCTCCTGCTATGGGTATATATAGAGCGCACATTTCACGGATGAGGTTCGTCTAGTGATTTGAATTAGCGTTATCGCGTAATAAAAACAAGCCGCAACCTTTGCATAGAACACTGTTTTCAAGATATTTTCTTATGTAAGCTCGTCATATGTATTTCCAACTAAAACAAGAAAATTAGGAAGCTTAGGTTTATTGGTACTTCACCGAATAAGTAGCTGGAGTGTTAAACACACACACATTAACGCAAACTAAATACACAGACAAAGATGTATTAAAACTTGCACAGGGTTTGTTCCTTTTCTCTATTAAGTCATATATTTTTTTCGCTAATGAAGGTATGTCCTCAGAGTCATTTGCAGTTGTCCGAATTCAAGTGCGTTGAAGAAAAGTAGTCCTATGCAAACCTTAACATAGTATGAATAACGTTTGAAAATCGTAATGAAATTTATTTGCACGAAAGTAGTGTAATGTATTCTCGATTATTGCGAAACATGATACACCGTGGTGAGCTATAACGTTCGAGATAAACCGTTTGTCAATAAAACAATGAGATTTTTCTTGTCAGGAAAAGTTTTATATGTGCCGCACCAAGTGACTAGAGTTGTGAACGATTTCGAAAATGTGTATTCAAATGCACTGCCGCTTAGTCGACGCGAAATTTCGCGAACGAGCCCTTCGACCGTGCTTTATTTCCAAATGTGTGTAGGCGCCCATTTATTGGCTCAGCTCGATATTTTATGACTAAGTCACGAGATCGCATCCATGCTCGCGGGTGCTGTTCTTACGTAAAAAAGATTTTCTTTTACAATAAAGAAATTGTGGGATCTTACGTGCTAAATTACAATATAATAACTAGACCCGCCGCAGTGGAAGACTGCGGTTTAATTTTGACCACCTGACTTTCTTTAACGTCCATCTAAATCTAACTACGCACGATCGCTTTATTGTTTTCCATTTTGCCCCCTGTGGAAGTGCGGACATTGAATACATAGCGTTTGTTATCCTCCTAAAGCTGTCATTTATGAAACTAACGCTAGCGAAAAATACATATAGTAATTGGAAAGCGCCGTGATAAGTGAGCAGGCAGTCACAGCGCGAGCAAACGCGTGAAACTGATGCTCTTCTGATAGCGTGCGACAGATGCGAGTCTCCCGCCTCTGACGTCACCGGAGCGTTGTTCGCCGGCCCTCTGGTGGGCTTGTGGTGGCCGTTTGAATATCAGTCATGGAAGCTCCTGCTCTTCAAGAATGGATGAGCACTCGACTTACGACGCTGCCTCCTGCCACGCGCTTTATGGTGCTTTTAAACGGATGACAATGCATAAAAGCATGAACGTTGCACTAGGTCGAAAGTAAGCTCGTCGTTATAAGCTTAGTGTAGCGGGTTCTACAGAATGGTAACATCTGAATGATGACAAGGTGCAACAAAAAAGAAGAAAAGAAAGAGACGTCACGTACCGTTACTCACACCGATCTTATACTCGTCTTATAGGTCTAGATAAAACTCTGCGACGTTGCAAGTGGTTGAGATGCATATCAGGTGCTAGATAGTGGCGTCACCTGAACCTCAGTTTGCTAAATGACGTCCGTAAATCTTGAGGCTCCGACCATAAAACGTTTAACCGCATACACTTCTTTTGGGGGGGTGAGGAGTTATACAGTGCGGATTAGGCGCTTGGGAATCAGCGAGTTCGTCACATTTACGTGCGGGCTTAAATTTTCTCTTAATTTGACTATATTGATCGGAATTATTTATAATAAGACTGAGGGGCATACTTCTAGGAATAGCTTCTTCAGTATAGGCAAGCCAGGGTTTTTCCTGTTTTTTTGTTGAGAAAAATTTTGTTGGTACAGAGCGATTTTTTCTAATATGCGCTATCACATATGTGAATCTCATGACAAATTAAATGTTATAGTAGAGGTATAATTACGAAATACGTCTTAAACACTTGCAGCAAGATACGCGTCAGCTGTCCTTACCTTGATTTTTAGGAAGTCGCACTACGGTGAAAGCTACGCATGACGCTGCCTGATCGGTAGCCTAGAGCTCAGAAATTCCTTTTAACATTTGAATGCTTCGTGGTATAGATTAGTGTCATGGTGCCATTGCTATCCGCTTAATGCTGAAATTTCCCTGCGTGCTAATAATTTTGTAGAATTAGGCCCTCTAACTAGACGCCTGTTTTAGACTGCATCTTGGGCTGATTTTTAATTTGATTAACGACTTGTCCTTATGTGCAATCTCTAAGGGGTTTCAGAAAATGTGCAATTTTGGTGCAAAATTTATAAAACGTCACGTGTTTTCAGCAGCAAGTACGTCTTAACTTGTACGGCTTTCATACTTTATTGTAAGCGATGCTACAGGCTCAACAATTACGTTGTTGATCGTTTCTTCTGTTTTTATTCTTTCTTCCCATTAGTAAATACACACACACATATATATATATATATATATATATATATATATATATACACACCTACACTCGCGATGATGTGCACATGACAAGGTGACGGGCATGAAACGGTCCTTCTTACCGTACAAAGTGCAATGGAACACTTGCTAGCACACGAAATACACATTCTGTTGGCGCATTCTAAGCATAGCATAAGAGCGTGACAAAACGATCCCCTGAACTTTATTCCTTATGCAGTGTTAATTCTATGAATATAATGAAACGATGTCAGACGCCGCTGAGCTTTACTACCAGCTTTACTACCAGCTTGACCTATTCGAATGTTTTAACTATATCGTACACAGGTGAGGAACTTCTGCCAAGGCAGGGGAATGGGATGTATACGAGGCTCATCCCCAAGAAATGAATATTAAAACCAAGCAAAGCACCTACTGGCTGTTTTGCGCAGCATTTAACCGTACCAACATACATAGGTGCCAGTAAGTGAGTGTCTCTGTATGTTCGAGTGGAAAATGAGTGACTTTTCGCAACTCTGTTTTGTGGAAACGCAGAAGGTGGAGGTAGATTCTTGAAACGACCCGACAGTAGCCACGAAGCTACAAAGGAAACTCACGCGATCTTTGTTAGGAAGAAAGTTTCGTAGTTGACGAAAAATTCGTCATGATCCGGGAGATCGAATGTGGGAGCAAGGCCCTCTTGAAGCGGTCGCTCTACCAGAGCGTCCTGGTTCGCAGGTCTAACCAGCAACCATGGACAAATTTTTTTCACTTTCAAGCTTTATTTCGTGCAAGCCCACTCGTGTTATACTACGGGATGCATGAAAATTTTTCCCCGTCACGAGGGAGATTTACGAGGAGCTTTTTGCACCTGGCAGTCGATCACTCGCTGAGCGCCAGCTTGCTTTCACTTGCACGAAACTGTTTGTACTTTGAGTTTTTGCCGCGAGTAAAATAATTGCTTCGAGTCACCGCAAGTTCCAGATATTCAGGCTGCAGCACAGGGTATCCCACATAACTTGAGCAAAGAATTTAAAAAATGAAAGAAGAAGAAGTATTTTAATGATTGGAAATGTAGAGAGGTCGGCCGGATAATGGAGCATCTGGCCTGCTACTCTACGTAAGGGAAGGGGAAGAGGGGAAGAAGGCGCGCAGCAGGCGAATTGAACCGAACGCATACTATTCGTAACAGCTTATAGTAGCTCAGACAATTTTTTGTTGTTTCCCCCATAACTCACTAATTCATTAAGTTTAAGTGCCTAACTTTTTAATTATTGGCTGAGGAGCCGAAGTACGATACGCAGATTTGTAGGGCACCTTCAGAAACCAACGATCGAGTTGTTTCCTTCACAATACGTGTCACGTAGCCTATCTTTCTTTCGTGGTCGCAAAGAAAGCTCGCGAAATATGAAAAAAAGCGACGTGACAGAGCGCTTGCGCCGTGGTATCGTGCTGCTCTCAAGCGTGCGTTCGGCGAAGAAGGTCGGCTCCCGTCGGATGACGGCGAAAATGCACGCTGCTGGCCGAGCGCTGCCTATGAGATAAAGAACGACTTGCCGTTTCGTTGTCGCCAGTGTACGACGCAGTAACGATGCTCAAGTTATGTAGGACACCCGGTATAACATCGCCTTTTGGCGGCGGAGTATTCACGTGTTCCTGCTCGCCAGTCGCAGCCGTCGCCCTTGTCTCTCCTCCCCAGTTCGGCTGTAGTGTGAAGTGATCCAGCCTCCGCATCGGCGCCTTCTGTTAAGCCGCTTCTTCTCCGGTTGGATTTCTTCGGGCACATGCACCGGAGCTCTTCGTTTCCAGGAAGCGCTTCGCCTGGTGTTCCGGTAGAAACGGTGAGGACAACAGAGCTGTAACGAATTCCTGCTTAGAAATGCCCAAAGAATAATGTAACCGAGGTTTGCGAGCCTAAGAAAATCTTTAAACACACGTACCATATCACTAGGGAGGTAATTGAAGCCTATTGCATCAGCAGATATGGCGGCGTATGCGTGAGCCAAGCATCGATGGCTCTCTCCGAGAAGGAGTGAAGTTCTTTTGTTGGTGTGACATGACCTGCTTCACTGAAAATCCACTGACTTTTTTGATGCGGCTTGTGACAGCTCTTTATATTTTATTTTCCTTACTATGCTTTTTTTTCCTGCGCAATAACTTTTTTTTATGCAAAAGTCGGCGCTTTTCGTGTTTGTTCATCTGCTGTGTTTCAATTTTTCGAACAGCAGCCGTTACCACGATCACACATAGAAGCGTTTGCTTCGGGCTCGGGCTTATCAAGGCATAGCTAGCAGTCATAAGCTGAGGATTTCGGTTATGTTTACCTGTGGATAAAAAGACTTGAGGCTAGATAGAGAAGCATACAGTACAGGACGCGTGATTTAAACTGAATGTTTACTTCACTGGTCACGGGATGCACAAACCACCGACGCACTGAAACATTTACCACTTTTTTCATTCTTTTTATCTTTCCCCCACTCCAACGAAGAAGCTATCATAACAAGTCGAGAATAAGAACACGGATAAACGTCCATGTACCGTGCATTGGGTGTGCCTGGAGGAACCCCCGGGGCGTCGACATTAATATGCATAGTTAACAAAGCCACATTTCTTATCAGTTGTTGATCTCAATTCGCTAAAGCAAACGAACTGTTTGGAGCTTGTCTTCGCCATTATCTAGCTGAACAAGGACCCTGTCGAAAAAACAAGCTCCGTGTTAGAACTGGGCGAAGAAATATTTCACGCGAGAAGGCTCAAAGAAAACAAAACTGGCTCGCAAAAATAGATCTACGACGTCAATGTAATTATCTCTGGCACGGGACCCTGATGTGGTGCCTCTGCGGATCGCTTTCGGTCGCTTCTATTTTTTCCGTGCTAGCGCAAAGTGGTGATGCCAGCGGCGTACTAAATCCCATTATCATTCCCTCGCGCATCCCTCTGGTGCCTTAGCCAGTTTTTGGTGGTCAGTGTTTGCCACTGCCGGCTTTAAATAGCAAGCACCTTCGTGTTATCAAGCTGCAGGATGCTGAGATATTCACTTCGGTTTCGCACTCTTAATTGTTCCCAGTCTAACATAGCTTGAACGCTTCTTCTAACCATGCAGTGAATCGCATTGGAAAGAATCTGCCTCCTCACCTGAACACTTTAATAATCGGTAGTTTCCTGCTTTTCTTGTGGAGAATTAAGGTGGCTGTAGAGTACTTGTAGAAATTTGCTAAGATATTCAAGTATGCTTGCGGTACTCCTAGAGTACGCAATGCCTCCATGGTGGCTAGTATCTATACTGAATCAAATGCAGTTTCGTAATCTATGATACTCATATCGAGAGGCTTGTTGAACTCTGCAGATTTCTCTTTTACCTGATTGATGGCATGGAGGTTATCCATTGTAGAATACCTCTTCCTTAAGCCACCCTCTTCTATGGGTTGACTGATCAAGTGTGGCCCTGATTCTATTTAGAATTACCTTGGTAAATACCTTGAACCATATAAAACGCGACGCTAATGGGCCTATCTACTTCCTCGATTTTTTAACCACATTCAAATCAATTACGATATCAACAAAAAAAAAATGCCGACAGCCAGAAGGACTATGCTAGTCCAAGTGGAACCAAATTGGGAACAGTCACCGAGTTTTAGCAAGATACTCCCTAACCAGTACAGAATCTGACCTCCATGGTGCCGTATGTGGTCACTACCTCCCTTATGACTGTGGGGGTGGCACGAAATAGAGGTAAAATATCCGGCTTGCGTGCTAAGAACATATACTAACACGTACAAAAGTGACGCGCACTGTAGGTACTGGAAACGGAACAAAGAATGTTCTCCCAGCAAGCCGAGCAGCAGGGCGATAATGCATTGCTTTCTCATTTCCAAGTGAATATCATACCAAACTCACGGCTACCAGAAAGAGAGCAATTGGAGGCGGCTATGAGAAAGAAACGCAAGCGTAGGGCGAGTTGAAAGACCTCTTTAAAAAGTGGAGGCGCCAGTACAGCGTAGATGTAAAAACTGCCGGAAGTCGTATCCGATAACAGCGGCATTACAGGTTATACCTCGCGACGACGCTCTGCGCGATAACGCGCTAGAAATTATGAACATCATGAGTTCATAGACAGCTGCCTTTACTCGTGCGCAATGTATGCGGTCGCTTCCATCACCTCCACGCGCGCGCAGACAGCCAAGCGCGATCAGTCTGCGTAGGCTCCAGGCGATACCTCGGGAATGTCAGAAGAATGACCAGGCCGTATCCAATTTGCACGAGCACGTGACATGGCCATGATAGCGGTGTGTAATATTCCAATGAACTTACTATTCCAGATGGCCTGATTAGGAAGTTACTAGGCAGATTTGAATTGACTTTTCGGGCTTGAAGGGGAATCAAAGTATGTTGAGGGATAAGAAGAACATTTTTTTGTTTAGCTTTATAAGTATTTTCTAAACATGAAAGACTGACAAAATTCCGAAGATATGAAAAAGTAAGGTAGCTGTTCTCCGACTTCACCTGTCAGAGGGCAGAATGGAGCAGAAAAATAAATAAATAATGGCGTGTAAGATTGCTTCACCGATTGTGTCATTTCAGCAAAAAGTACTTACAAGAAGCTATTCATGACTTGCGCGTATCGTGATTTACTGTTGCTGTTCCTAGAGCTCTCCAAATAGAAGCAACAGCCACGTGTGCAACGTGTACCCCTGCGGGAACAACTGGTAATTCTTCTCAGAAATAACGCTGAAATGTGTCGCAACAGTCTTTTCCCAGGACAAAAGGTACCTCGAAAGCTATGAAAGGAAAGACGTGACAACGAAATTAAGATGTTGTTGCGATGAATACGAGCAAAAAACACTTAGCGACACAACGCTTTCTATTCAATATCTTTCGATGGCTACTTCGCCGAATAAAGAGAGCGGGGATGCAGCTTGCCGTCGACCATTAGGGGAGAAAGGCGCCTCCTGACGATAGCCACGGACGTGCCGCGATGACAAATGGTGACCACTTGGACAGAAGAGTCGCACGCCCTCGATCTGGCCCCGACATCTTCATTCCATTAGCCTCCCGCAGGTACCTTGATTCTCAGCCCATTAGTGAACGTTCACGTAATTTCTCCTTTTTTTTTAGTCTACACAAAAGTGCCAGTAATAACTGATGGCAAAGTGAATGTTTTAACACCGCGTAATTGAGATTTTTGTTGTATTTTCGGGCTGATAGTAGTTGCCAACGTTTCTATGTTTCCTCCTTATATCTTTTGAACAGACCACTCACTTCTTTTTTCTTCACCATACGTGCGCATACTATTTGGTCGCGCATACATGAACTACGCGTTGCCACAGCCAAGTAGGAGAGGTTGTGCGCGAAAAAGAAAAGATCAATATACAATATTGATTTAGTTTTCATTGTGTAGTCGACGTTAATATTTTACGGTTATGAACAAATGCTAATAAATTTATATAAAAGAAGACGATGCTACCGACACAACCAACACGTATACCAAGCAGCATAGGAACGGTAGCGCAGACACAAGGTAGAATAAAACATGTCTATTTAGTACAGAATAGAGTGAGGATGTGTCATTGTAAAGAAGAAAATGCCGAAACTATCGAAAAGATGTGACCAGGAACCTGCGCATGCGTATACCACAGGTTTAACAGCAAACCACGGTTCCTGCGTCACGCGTCCCTGAAACGAATGTGTCCCTTTCACTCATCACGCGTAGTCGCCGCTGCCGGATGGCATTATGCTGCCTAGGTACACAGAACCAAGGGCAACTTATGAAATGTTACAACCAGTCATGAAATGAAGGCGTCGTTCCTGAACGGTGGAAGTCCAGCCGCATAATACCACTCATGACGCATGTAAAATGGCTTCTTTACCTAGCACCCTATCCAACCATCGTGCTGTCCAGCTATGTTGGGAACAGAAGGTAAATAAATGTCCTCGCACACGTCGAGTGGTATCTTGAGCGCTAGAAGATACGCCACGGGGCCGTAGCGGGATTTCGAACAGGTCGGTCTTCCGTTCACAACGTTATCGACCTCGTGACATTCGTGCAACAAGAAATACACCTCAAGCTTACGACAGTTACGATTTCCTTCAATGTGAAATGCGCCTGTGACAGTAGAGACAGTTATAATACAGCTTATAGGCAGCAGACGCAAGGAGCTTGCGTAAACGTTTGCGTCATGTGCCCTACACTGCGCATGCGCTCTACGTAAACGCTGCTGGGGCTTTTACGTAGGCAGGCAATTTTTCGGGAGATTTAGATTTAGGTGCACGTTAAAGAAGCCCAGGTGGTCAAAATTTCCGGAGTCCTCCACTACGGCGTGCCTCATAATCAGAAAGTGGTTTTGGCACGTAAAACCCCATAATTCTTTTTTTGATTGGTGTTTGTTACCGACCACCATCATCATCCCCTACTTTTTGCGATAGCATGTACGATTGCTTGTGCCAGATAAGTGTTCGCTGCCCCGGAGCGCCACTATTACTTATGGGCGATTTTAACTTCCCGAATATTTCCTGGTCAAGCACGTGTTCTTTATTAAATACAACTTCCGCAGAATCGAAGTATTTTGTAGAGACATGTGCTGATTTCAACTTGGTTCAGGTAGTTACTTCCCCTACACGTGTAACGAACACCACATCATCTCTTTTAGATCTTGTTTTAACATCATCATCAGATATCATATCTAAGGTTACACACTCACCCGGCTTGAGTGATCACGACGTCTTGTGTTTTTTCATTAGCCTGGCAATCCTAGCGTCCCAAAACAGTAATAAAACCATTCGCGATTGTAAAAATGGCAACTTCATTGCTATCAACTACGAACTTGCTCTTTTTCTTGATAATTACCTGCCTAAAGTTGCTGAGCGCTCACTGGATACTAACTGGAATATATTCAAAGAAAAAATTCACGATCTTGTTAACAAGTTTATTCCGAAGAGGCGCGTTTTTTCGAATAACAATGCTTCATGGTATGCTAAGTCTTTGAAACGCCTATCTAACAGAAAAAAAAACGTCTTTTTCACACAGCTAAGCGGCTGGAAAGCCAGGCTAAATGGTCTGCTTACAAAGAAGCTGCCTCGGTCTACTCATCTGCGATAAAGAATACAAAATGTTTCTTTTTCAATAATACCCTTCCGAACATGCTCATAAATAATCCAAGAAGCTTCTGGAATGTAGTAAGGTCTAGTGCATCGAAAATCATATCACTTAGCACGTCTTCCGGTGAGCCTGTACCTCGGCAGCACTGCGCTACGATTTTAAATAATGTATTTACAAATGCTTTCACTCCTTCAGCACATGATAACGACCTTCCAAGGCTACCATGCTGCAATTTTTTTCCTATGGATCCCGTAATTTTTAACTCTACTGGCATAAAAAAAATAATAGACACTCTTAAACTTATGTCTTCTTGTGGAATAGACGAAATCACGGCGAAATTTCTAAAATTTACTAGTGAGTATTCCTCAATCATCTTAGAGAGCATTTTTTCACAATCGTACCTGTCTTCATCCTTGCCTCATGACAGGAAAACCGCAAAGATTATTCCTATCCACAAATTTGGCGAAACTCAAGATCCTTTTAAAGTACAGGCCCATATCGATTACCTCAGTACCATGCAAAATTATGGAGCACATCATATTTTCTAACCTCGTCAACTTTCTTGAAGACTTTAGAAGAGTTAACTGCTGGGCTAGTTGGTGATCTTGCATACTGAAAAAATTTTGCGCCAAAAAACACAACACACACAAGAAAGACGACAACACCACGAGCGCTACTTCAACTGTTTAATGAGGGTGAAAGCACTCGACATATATAGCCTTCCAAAACACCGCGCATGCGTACAAGGCAAGATGGAGTACATAGTTTTATCAAAGTAGGCGTGATAGAAACTTCAGCTCAGCCTCGTAAAGAAAAACCGATGTATCACTAACACAGTTAGGACCCGCTTTCTTGATGTAGAAGGCTTCCAATGTTTCACGCGATGTCTGATGTTTGCCTCTACCCAGAATCCTCGCTTCGCGGAACCGTGGAACGCAATCGGTGCAAGCCCTGCAGTGATCAACAAGTCGCTCACCTTCACTCACCTTCACTTTCGTAAAGTGTGCCACAAACGTCGTGTATGAAATTCCTCTGTCCTGCGGAAAATCCTACATTGGACAGACGGGGCGTTGTGTCAACGACCGGCTTAGGGAACATGCAAAAGGTATAAAAAATAATGAAGGTGAGCGACTTGTTGATCACTGCAGGGCTTGCACCGATTGCGTTCCACGGTTCCGCGAAGCGAGGATTCTGGGTAGAGGCAAACACCAGACATCGCGTGAAACATTGGAAGCCTTCTACATCAAGAAAGCGGGTCCTAACTGTGTTAGTGATACATCGGTTTTTCTTTACGAGGCTGAGCTGAAGTTTCTATCACGCCTACTTTGATAAAACTATGTACTCCATCTTGCCTTGTACGCATGCGCGGTGTTTTGCAAGGCTATATATGTCGAGTGCTTTCACCCTCATTAAACAGTTGAAGTAGCGCCCGTGGTGTTGTCGTCTTTCTTGTGTGTGTTGTGTTTTTTGGCGCAAAATCTTTTCAGTATTCTTGAAGACAATAATTTTTTTCTCTAACAGTCAACATGGCTTTCGCCAATTTTTTCTTGTGAGACTCAGCTGGTAACTTTCACTAATTACTTACATGTATATCTTGATAGCGGTTTTTGGACTGATTGCATATTTTTGGATTTTTCTAAAGCTTTTGACAAGGGGAAACATGTACTGCTACTACACAAACTAAGCGCACTCAACATTGACCCGGGAGTACTCAGCTGGATCCAATCGTTCCTTTCATCTCGTTCCCAATTTGTTGTAACTAATGACTCCACATCTCACGCGGCTCCAGTTGAATCCGGTTTTCCACAAGGGTGTGTTCTTGGTCCTCTTATATTTTTAATATATATTAACGATTTACCTGATAACATTTCCTCACAAATTCGTTTATTCGCTGACGACTGCGTCATATATCGAAAAGTGACTAATGCATCTAATATAGCTACCCTTCAATCCGATTTAAATAACATATCTAACTGGTGCCTCACTTGATGCATGGAACTCAACATTAATAACTGCAAATCTATGCGGATTTCTCGTTCTAACACAACTTGCCCTACCTACGCCCTTAATGACTGCCCCCTTCAATCCATTACATGCTACCGTTATCTCGGCATTCATATAAACAGCGATCTTTCTTGGAAGCAGCATGTACAATATGTAATATCTAAAGCTAACCGCTCCTTAGGATATTTGAAGAGAAATTTTTCGCTTGCGCCAGTTTCATTAGAACGGCTGTTGTACATGACATACGTCCGCCCCCAATTAGAATATGCCTGATCCGTTTGGGATCCTCATCAGATCACAGTAATTAACGAAAGTGAATCGGTGCAAAATCGCTCGGTTCATTTCATCTTAGCTAACTACCATCGTACTGCTAGTGTAACATTATTGAAGAGTATCCTTCAAATTCCATTATTATCTCTTCGCAGAAAAGAATCACGCATTTCTCTTTTTCATAAAATCTACTGCCACAACGCATCTCTTCGCCCTCTTTGGGTCCAACCTGCGCCTTATTATTCGGCTCGTCGTCACCACTTACATAAAGTTACCGTACCCCGTCATAACACCATCGCGTGCGCAAAATCATTTTCTTCCTAGGACTTCAGTCGACTGGAATAATCTACCTACATCATTAGTAAGCATCCATGACCCCACTCTTCTTAAGAGTGCACTAATCAACATAAAATAATGTATGGTGGCAAATGGCATAATTATGTGCTTATTCGGGAACATTGTCTGCTTGCTGAAGTGTATTCTTTCTGTATTTTCATGTTATGTAAGTGTCTGTTATTTGTTATGAATGCATTACTCCTGTTTTCATATTGCTTTTGTTCCTTGGAAATTCCTTGAACTAATCCTGCAATTTTTACTCTTTGAATGTATTCTCGCCCCTCCCCTCTGCAATGTACAAATTATGTACCTTGAGGGTATCACAAATAAATAAACATGGCGCCGCCCGCTTCGGATCTATCGAGTTGTCGGCCAGGGCTCTTTGGGTCATTCGCTGCCCACTAACGGTCGTATTTGCTTTAGATTCGTGTTATGATGCTTCGACGACGACGTACTGGTGACAAATGGCCACTGCTTTCAAGATAAGTTCTCCATTAGCGCCGCTGTAGGCTTAACGAGATAGTTTAGTCATGTTTGCAGTAGCTGTGTCGTGATGGCTCCAACGTCTATAAACTGCTTTTTGAATCGAAAGCCTCAAATGGCCCATTGAGCGTAACAGACGGCGTTTGTCGTCTGGACAACGAAAAACGGCACCTGCGTTCTAGGTGGGCCTAGCTAACGCCAAATCGAAACGTGCCAAGCCAAGCCTGTGCACTCTGCTTTATGTCGTCATGGTATAGCTTGGAACAAAAATTATATTGCAAAGTGAGGCGTGACCAAAGCGGTGACATCAGAATCACCGTGGCTTACTATAGGGAGCGTACCAATAGATTCTATGGCAGTTCGGCAAGGTAGCATGGCGTCACCGATCGAAGTTCACCGGCCTTGTGCTATCTGCCAAGCGTCTCAATGTGCATGCATGGCCGCGAGGATTACGTAACTCAAAGCACTGCTCAGTGGCGTTTGAATGCACATTATTACTTTCGCATTCACTTCTCATTATAGGTGCTTAGGTGTCCTCGTATTTCTTTTTTCATTTACTCATTTGAAAGGATACGATCCCAAGTCAAGCCGACACGTGTCTCATTTCCGCAGGAAAACAAAGTGAGGTGTAGTTGGTGCTTTCGTCACGATTAAAAATTAAATTACGGGACTTTACGTGCCCAAACTACGACCTAATTATGAGGCACGCCGTAGCGGGGTACTCCGGAAATATTGAGCATCTGGGGTTTTTTGACGTGCAACTAAATCTTTTTGTCACTATGCGTGTGCGTTTAATAATAGTAGACGACGTCAATCACCTGAAGGAGGTGTTCGCCTTAAATAAATTAGAACAGACCTCGAGATGGCGCCGTACATGATTGCGTTGGTATTAGCGTGTCGCTGCAATCCGCTCTTCTGAAAGGCTGATTTGTGCCCCGCAGTGCAGCCTATCTAGGTGTTAGCGTTCAGCCGCATGCTAACAAGCATTCCCGATGTCATAGGGAATATTCGAAGTGGCTGACGAATGTTTCAATGAGTTCGGAGATCCTTCGTTGTGCAGGCGGCCAAACCACTGACCATTACACTTGCCGTGGCGTTCCGCAACGTGGGGTTCTCAGCTCCACTTTGTTCAACCTAGAACTTCGGTTCAACCTTGATTCGACTTATGGAGGTTTTACCACAGACAGTCAACCCTTCTGTATATGCTGGCGACATATGCATCTGAACCTTGGCAGTGAGTTAAAAATTAGGCAGGCGCACTTAGGACTGCTTACGTGTGGGAATGCGAAAGCAATAGAGTCCCTTTGGTGAAATGTTTTCGATTGGCGTTTTCCTGTACGTGCATTAAAGTTCTTTCTGATGATTGGGTGTGGGTGTGTTTGTGTGCATATTGGCTACAGACGGGCCCGTTTTGTAAACTTATGACGTGGCGTCGGGAGTCCATCGCAGTAGACACAGCACCGATGAAAGCGAAGAGCAAGTGACGCACGGAAGGCACTGCGCTTATGTTATACACCCAGGACATGGCGCCCCCTCCTCCCAATTGGTTGCGCCGTCACGTGCCCAATGTCACGTGCCAAATGACGTCACGTGTCTGGCTGACTAGGTCACACCTTTAGTCAGCCAGATGGCTGCAACGTGACTTGTGCAATAACGCACGCACAAGGCACAGCTTTGGTCAACTGGAACCGTGGAGCTGCCATGGCTTCGGGGAAGCGTGCTCGTCTTGTACCCGGAGGCCCAGTTTCGATTCCCACCCAGACCAAAATGTACCAAATTTTATTTTCAAAGCTATTCATTTGCTTCGTTCACGTTAACGTCCCTGAGGAATTTGACGTCAATCCGAGCATTTCTGACGTGTTCTTTTTTTCTCCTCTCGCCAATGGCCATGTTTGGTACCATTGATCGGTCACACCGACCACGACGACGGATTTTCGCGTGATGGTGCATATAAAGGTTCCTCGTAGATAACACGTTTCTAGGTACGTACATGGCTTAAAAAGACAGCGATTCACACATTGACATATCTCCGCGGTGAATGCCTCACCATTTCTACCGAGAAGTGCACCTTAGTGGCTTTTACCCGCAAGCTCATGACATGCTTTCTTGTTTTCACATAACCACAAAACTGTTTAACATACAAAATCTCACAGATTCCCAGGCATTATTACCAACATAAACCCTCATTGGAGCGCCAAAATAGCATGCTTGAAGAACTGGCTTACTTCTATAAGCCACATAATAACGTATTCAGCCAGAATAACGTGGGGCCTATCCGTGACATCCGTAGTTTAACTATGCAGGAAGCCGTCCCTATGATACTTTTCATATAGCGTGCATCCATCTTCCAACGCCGCTGGCAAAACACAACCGCCTCCAACAGAGCGCCCAAGGCCAAGCCTTTCGAACATGTATAATAATTCCTCGGTGTGCTTCAGCCGTAGAAACGATTTCTATCGCTAGTGTTTACCCAATAACGACGTATATTGCTGTCGATGCACTCCCGGCCCACATTCGACATATATCCCGATTTACTGACCACCATCTTGCTCGGTTTCCAGAGAAGTCACTCAGGGTTGCATTTTTCAGATCAGTTGTGGCTAACCAACGCTATATGGCATTGAGAGTCCCGCCCACAACAAGAACGCGGTCTCCTTTCTGGGACCTGAAAAAGTCTCCTGTTTACCTTACAGTGCCAGAAATTGCGAAGAAGGCTAGCCTGTCTACTTAGGCTCTCAAGCAGATCAGGTTGGAGCTTTTACATACTTCGTGCGTGAACAGAATCCATGTTTATAAGGATTGTTCAGTCTACGAAAGTTTGACGGGCGCTTTTCTTATCGGTCGTCATCAAATCCAAGTCTTTACACTTCACAACGTCACTGCTCACCGCGCCGCTGATGCATACATTGAAAAAAGAAAGACACCTTGCAAAGGGGCGATATTCTGTGGTTCTAAGGTGGCCCATGAGAAGGAGCGAAGCTTGTGGCATAGAAATTACAACTAAATATTGTTCCAAACAAGGAAATTTGCCATTGCGTTGCTGATAAAGGACATTACATAATATTTCAGTGGCATTGTCACTAACGGCTATGCAGATGATGCTGCGTGATGTACCCACGCAAGTGTACGAAGGCGGAATTGAACTCTTAGCAATAGTTGATGCTGCAAGAGAGCTTCGCCATGTCATTGAGTCACTGCAATACTCCTCAGAACTCAAACGACCCCTTATATAGGCTGCACTAACGATTATAATTGCGCCTGCCAACATTCACGACATGAGGCAACATTGCTATGTCGACTATGGGTCCGATGGGCCTTCGCTCTCACACAGGTATAGCATTGGAATGGCGGTCTCACCCATGTACACTAAGTGCAGGTTTGAAGAGGCCTTTGATCATCTATTGTTTTTGACGTGCAACTAAATCTAAAGTAAGTGCGTTCACGCTTCGACAAACAACGCCAGACTTTCCAGTGTGACTTGCGTAGACGGGACGATCGGGCTTTTAGCAAGGCAAAGGCTTTGTAAGCCTGGCCTCAAAGATAATCTATGCAGAAAGCAACAGGAGCTCTTTGCAGTACATATAGGCGACAGTATCGACTGTCCAAAAGTAGATAGGCGGAGCTAGACTTTCTCTCACTCCCATATTCCCCTACGGAGGTGTAGGGTAGTAAACTGTGCAAAGTGTATTTAACCTTCCTGCCTTTTCTCCATTACCCCCTCTCTCGCCGTCACATTAGGTTCTACTTCACGTAGTAAAAAAAAAAAAACCTATACAAGCAAACGACGCAGATATACTCACGGACAGCTCAAGTGTCCGTGTTCGATATACACGATGACCGCAGTCTGGAGAAATGACCGAATGAAATCTTTTCCATTGACAGTTGTGTGCGTAGGAAAGCTCGTAGCGGCCGCTTTCGACACCGTCCACTTGACACCTCTGTTCCACTGGATGCGTATGTCGCGTTGCTTCTTGTAGTATCTCTCACGTGTGCGGTAAACCAGATACAGAACTACACAGAAGCACGTGCACTGCCAATGTGGGGTAGTGTCGTCCTACACGCAAACGTAGTCACGGAGGAGAGGTGGGTGTAAGCACGACTTATTGTACCCCACAAAACCTTTCTCCATTCGAAATTAATGGACTTGTTATGAAGCTGCTTAACAAGGGAACGATCAAAAGCGGTCGAACAAGGAATGTCAAAAGCAACATCGGATTCAATTCGGCAATTTTATGTTTTCGTTAGAGTGACCCAAGTGATGTAATCAACACGCAGGGCAACTCCTCTATGCAAAGAACGCGTCGGCGCGGAAACGGCGTAAAAGCTTCCGCTTGGCATCGCGCTGCAGGAAATGCGGTGAAGTAAGTGCTCTTCGGTGGGCACAGCCTGCAGATCAATCCTCCTTGGAAAGGAGGAGGAGGCAGGAACGAAGAGGAGAAGGCGGGGATGTCAACTATAGGACTGTGTTGACAAGGAAACGCTCGCGGTGCGCAGTATAGGTTAGCAGGCAACAGGACAAGGAAGCATCGCACTAAGTAAGAACACGGACGTTCTTGGGCGTGCTTGCATCATCTTTGCGAATTACGCAAGGCATAAATCCGCTCCATTTGCACACGATAGCGTGTTTGCCCAAAAGCGCGAAAACACGGCCTATAGCAGAACTTCTGTATAACTTTTGTTGGAGAAGGAAGTTAAGAATCATCGTCATCATCAGCCTGGTTACGCCCATTCCAGGGCAAAGGCCTTTCCCATACTTCTCCAACTACCGCGGTCGTGTACTAATTGTGACCATGTTGTCCCTGCAAACGTTTTAATCTCATCCGCCCACCTCACTTTCTGCCGTTCCCTGCTACGCTTCCCTTCCCTGGGAATCCAGTTCGTAACCCTTAATGACCATCGGTTATCTTTCCTCCTCATTACATGTCCTACCCATGCCCATTTCTTTTTCTTGATTTCAACTAGGATGTCATTAACTCGCGTTTGTTCCCTCACCCAATATGCTCTTTTCTTATTCCTTAACGTTACATCTATCATTCTTCTTTCCATAGGCCATTGCGTCGTCCTCAATTTAAGTAGAACCCTCTTAGTAAGCCTCCAGGTTTCTGCCCCGTACATGAGTACTGGTAAGACGCAACTGTTACACACTTTTCTCTTGAGGGATAATGGCAACTTGCTGTTCATGATCTGAGAAGACCTGCCAAACGCACCCCAGCCCATTCTCATTCTTCTGATTATTTCCGTCTCATGATCCGGATCCGCGGTCACTACCTGTCCTAAGTAGATGTATTCCTTTACCAATTGCAGTGCCTCAGTACCTATCGTAAGCTGCTGTTCTCTTCCGAGACTGCTAAACATTACTTTAGTTTCCTGCAGATTAATTTTTAGACCCACTCTTCTGCTTTGCCTCTCGAAGTCAGTGAACATGCATTACAATTGGTACCCTGAGTTACTAAGCAAGGCAATATCATCAGCCAATCGCAAGTTACTAAGGTAAGGGGGGATGTGGGAAGGAGAGGAGGGATGTGTGTCAAGTGACTTCTGGAACTGCACTTTGTGATGTGGGGAACGTGGTTTAAATCATAGATCCGGACTTAATGCTCATGCATTTCTCTCGGATTTACGAATAAATCTCCACTGAATTTTTAATCGAAGCTTTCCTCACCAAGCCCACCCCGGTATTGCTTTCGTCGGTCTATCGCTCTGTCATTATCCCACAGGATATGTTTGTGGATGTGCATTTCGCTCCAACCTTTATAAGCACTGCGTAGCCACCAACAGAGTACAGCAGAGGGGTGTACATTTGCGACCGTATTCACACAAAAAGACCTTAGGTTCGGAAATACATATCGGAAAAGGCACTAACCAACGAAGGGCTCTGTCAATTCAGACCGTGTTCTGCGCAATCAAACATAATATCACGCCACAACACCTGCCCATATGGGGGTTCATCTGACACACACATGTGTAACTTTTCTTTCTTTTTTTTAATGGTCAAGTTTAACGAAGCCGCAAGTCCGCCGTGGACGGCTTCGATGCAGTCACAGATTCGACAGGTATAGTGGTGCCTTGGCGAGCGCTGTCTCTATTCACACTGCTGATGGTCGGTATAGGTATGCAGGAGAAGCTGGGCGGGGGGCGGCAAAAGGGACTAGTCGTGGCGCATATACGCGATGGTGAAGCACAGAAGCGGAGTCTTCTCAGCGTAACCTTTTTTTTTTTGTCGCGATGCATAGGACTACGCGATAGCTCTGATCCACGCGAATATCGCTCATGTGTAACGACAAGAGAATTCCTTTCATGACAGCCACGTGAACGCTCCAAATATGGGGGGAAGAGCGGTTACGGACATGTCTGGAAGTTTGTGACTGCATCCCGTCTGCCTGAAGGTCTCCTGGGGAAGACGAACCGCAACATTCCTGAAGAGGAGAAGCCATAAAGTTTTGAGATCACTCTCCATGCGTCTAAAACGGCGAGTTATGTAGTGGAAGAAAAAACAAACAAATAGCGTTAAGTTTCTTTTTCCGGTGGCGTAGATATTACTGCCAACGGGACAACGCGTTCTGCGACGCGCATTGTTACGTTCCTTGGTGTTTTCTGCGTAAGTCCTTTACCTCAGTTTGTCGCGTTAACATTAATATGTAATCCACTGCTGTTGCGTGCCGCTCACCTTTGCAGCCTCGTGTGCGGCCGCATTCCGTCCCTTCAACGGTGAAGCGCGGCCAACCATAACTTATAATTGTAGTTGAGCGGCGCGCAGATTCGCCGTCTTTGGGATTGTATGCTTGTTCATAGTGCTATACTCGCCCGGCATTTCGCGACTGCATCTTGAAGTCGTCAACAATGCATGACTCACTTGTACAGAATACCGAGTCGTTTCTTCTAACTTAGGACTCGCGTAAACTTCAGTCATATTTCAAAACGGAGGTGAAATGTGCCGTGTTTTCAACTCCTCATGCGCATAAAATATCACGAGAAGGTTGCTTAATCGCATCGAAACTGCTACCGTCAACAAAGATTGATGAACGTTGCAAGCTGTAGTCTGACGTTACGTTGACTCGATTTCTTTCTAGAGTATTTATCAAAGTGACTTCTAGTGAGTTCATGTTTGCAGTAACTATAAAAATAACTTCTTAATGCGTGGCTGAGATTTAAAAAAAAAGATCTTCATGCTGCTTACCTACTAAAAAAAAACTTCAGACGAGGTTGGCAGTATGCCTTCGCTCTTTGAACTCTACAAATATGCAGAAACATTCTTTGGAGAGTTTGGTAAGGCAGTTAAAGTTCCGTGAAATGCCTCCCCGAATTTAAGTCATGCTGTGTTATGCTACAGAGAAACAACCCGCGATGTTTGTCTCCGGGGGTGACGAGTGCCGACAGCAATGGACAAACTTATACCCGCATACACATCAAGGTTCGCGCTGCCTTCCAGGCGGATGCAAGATTTTCTTGCACAAGATGTACGCGTCAGAGCGCAGTTCTTTCACCAGTTTGACAATAGGGTTGCGCTGATGAGTGAGTTTTGTTTCAAATCCGAACAGTTATTGCGCGAGCACTCCCCCCCCCCCCCGCTCTCAAGAAAGAAAGAAAGAAAGAAAGAAAGAAGGAAAGGAAGCTATTTTTGCAGTCTCTCTTGTTTTGAACAGGGCGACCGCGAAAACTTTCCCGAGAAGTTTTACGGGAACAAAATGCAAGAACACCACACGCATAGTTAGTTGGTGTCTCCCGGTACCTGACACGCAGGTTGGTAAGTTTACGCGCGTTGACTTTCGTGGAACTTGAACTGTGTACTAGTTGTAGAACGAGTGCAGTAAGGCTCTATGACAGCTGAACTCCATGCACTGACTTAAGGAAGAGGATTTATTATAACGAGTTACAAACCAGACTGGTCATAACTGAGTGGGCGCACTGCATGCATATGTGCCAAACTACTCAAATATTTCCCCTGATGCATTTTAAATTGCTGCTATATAGCTCACATATATATGTATATGTATATATATATATATACATATATATATATACCGAAGGATCCCTGTTATCCCGATAATGCATGCAATCTGCTCTTATAGTTCACATATGGGATGTGCACATACTTCCATTTGAATATGACTGCTACTCTTACTTTGTTGCAGTAAATGAGAATGAGAGACTCGTTATGCTTGTTTTCTTTTTTATGCCTTGGCCTAAGGGCTCCATCATTGCGAGTGAGATCTACAGGAGCTTTTTATGGCAACTTTGATGCCAACAGCGCCTTAACTCGTCACACCTTCTGCCACACTTACCTCTAAATTTACCGCGTAAAACTTACTCCCATCATTAATGTGTGTCCACGTGATGACAGAAAACAAAGAAAGAATATATATCTATATATTAAGTAGCAAGAGGACCATTGCTTTCAAGTGTGAAAATGTTAAAGTTAAGCCCACAGAGATATGAGTGTGTAACTTCTTTCTTATCAGGGCAAATTTTCGGAAAATTCATGCGCCGTAGTGTGCACTGTTTATTCACCACACACCTCTGTGCGTTGTCTCTAAGCGGTGTAACAGAATGGAAAGTACACTAAGGCAATAATTTTCACGGGTGTTGGCATACATTGTTTCATACAAGAACTGGGAAGCGTTTAAAATCTCCCAGCCTGTATGTAATACTATTATGTCGCGTTATCCTTACCAAACCTAACCTTTTTCAGTTGATTTCTAATGATTACAAGCAATTCAACCCGACAGTGGTTTTGTGTAGACTAATTGGTTATTCTAGATTGAAATGAAGTTGCGCTACAATGTTCTAATGAAACATTCATTGTGATGACACAATCCTTGTTGCACTGAGTGACAGGAAAATTCACTGTTAAAACAATATATACAAACCTGTAATTGACACTGATGGCAAGGGAGCATGTGTGTTTTCGTTTCTATTTTGCTTGCTCTTTGTGGACATATATAGGGTGTCCCAGCTAACGTTGGCCAATCGGATCAACATAAAAAGATAAAAAGACATGGTGCCGGATACAATATAAAGATTTACAATGTACGCTCATCAGACAGCTGACGACTAAACAAAGTAGGTTTTATAGTTGTACTTGCATGATGTTTTAAATTCTGTCTTTTTTCTGGTGTTAGCTTGGCTAATATCTTAGCTGCGACATGCGGTATATTCGTTGCCTTCTGGGTGTAGATAAACAATTATTAGTGCACACATCAACTTGTGTGTCTGATCGTGTTTTCGCCTTGTGTCTTTCAGTAGACCTACCGCAGGGCAAGTTGGCCTCCATATTCGACCAGACCTAAGTGGGTTACCTAACCTCCATCCACTTTTGCAAAGGAAGCTTGTATTGCCTCACTCTTGTCGGCTTCGGTCTTGGTGTTGCCCTACAAAAAAACCCAAGCCGCGCGAAAATAAAGATTGCTTATCGGGCTGCGGATTCGAACCACCCGACCTCCGCGTTGCGAGACCACCAGGCTAACCGATTCAGCCACTGTCCCTTCATAACGCGCAAATTAGAAAGCGGGATTTTATATCTGTGAAGAAGTAAACGTAGCGCAAGGTACGAGCTAATCACAGGCACCCCTTCTCTTCGGACACGGGAAAGGGTGTGATCGGGTGTTCACTCGCCTCGCGCCGCTGATTCCTGCCAGTTATACTGCCTGCAAGAGGTGCGGGGACCCCGAGACTCTGGAGCACCTTCTCTGTGCTTGCCCATCCTTGGCGCAGCAACGCTCCACAGTGATCAACACCTACAGACGCCACGGCCTTCCAGCGGCCACAGAGACTGACCTGCTGTTCCCAGTGTGTCCACAGCTCCCTGCGCTGCGAAGCCTGCTGGAGTTTATAAGTTCCACGGGAATAGACACCCTATAAGCGCCCGCTACAACGCTGGCAACTTTACTGAGGACTGCCACCTGTCGCGTATAGTGGAGTCTATTAGGCCACATCCTCCTTCTTTCTCTATCATCTTTCACTACCCATTCCCTCTCCCATGATGACGCTTCGCCGTGCTCCTTGACGGGTTGCAGAACCAAGCGTCCTTCCTTTCCCTAGATCACTATCTGCCAGTTATAACACCCGACAGTCAAATGGGGAGGCCGCGTCTGGTTCGTCCTGCCGAAGAGTTTGATCGAACGGCAGCGTGGGCGCGCCGCGCGTCGCGCGTTCGGCCGAAGGACAGGCGGCGTTTGATGAACGTCGCTGCGAACTCGCTCGAGAAAGGGTTCATCGTCGACGTGCCTACCTCGCCGTGAGGGAGTGCGAAACCGAAACGTTACCAGAACCAAAAGCCGCGGATCCCGAGCTTCGCTTGCACCCCTTTTCACAGTAGTCGAAGGGAGGTCAATTTTTGTTGTGTATGACGATGACGCAAACAAAAAAGGAAAAGAACTTCTGCAGCACAGACACAACACATTCATATCGTCTAAACAAAAGTATACTTAGGTTTTAATGAACAAAGTGTTCCTCTATGCTTTTTTCTTTGTGTAGAATCCTTTCTGTTAGAAATTGCTCCCATTGCATTTCTTCTAAAAAAAAGAAAGTAAACACCACCGCTGCCATGTGGAAATAGCCTGCTGGTGTTTCACTGCCTATGTCGGACAGTTTTCTCGGCTCTTGCATGAAACAGTTCCATCCAAAAAAAAATCTGCTCTCATGCAACGGTAAATGAAAACAAACAAACATTCGAGTACCTTACCAGTGACGGCCATGCTCTGTCGCAGAGCTTCAGGTTATTAATGGAAGGACCATGACCGCGTAAGGACCGCTCGATCTTCAAGCAAAGTCTTCTTCGCTCAAGAAGCGCTGAGTGTGGCGATACTGGGATATGTGAAGGCCCTGCGCGACGTGTTTGAATGCAAGGGGCCTCTCTGATTTATTATTTTTCTTTTTTTTGCTCAGTTTGTAAGCTGTCTGCTTTAAAAGTATCAGAGTCTCCATTTCTAGCATTGAGAAATGTCACCGGCGCGTCAGGTTCTTTTGCAGTACCGCTGGGCATGCAGAATGACCCATCGAAACTTCTGCGCATAGTTGCGACAGTCTTGGTAAACAGTTGAGTGATCTAACAAAATTGTAACGCAAGTTCTGAACATGCGTTGAGAAAGCGTGCATTTTGCCTGGAAAAGCTCAATATAAGGCCGAATTTTATGCCAAGAGCGCATTGAAGAACCACTCCTACGAAAACGACGACCCACTAATGTCTGTCTTTCTTTTTTTCATGTTTGAAGTATAGTTAACCGTCTAAAAGTGGGTACGTTGCCCTAAGAACACCAATGGAGTGGTGAAAACAACGCATCTTGTTCGAGCTGCGGCCCAGACGTCTCGAATCAAAGCGAAGAAGTTGCAACTGTGCTGGAGGAAGCGTAGACGATAGCAAAGCATGCGAGCCATCGAGTTCGTCGACACTGGCCTAATGATGGTCAGTGTCTCGTATCTCTCTCAGGCGCAGTCGCAGGTAATAGTGGATGAGCTCACCTTACAACTTCCTTTTGCGAAGTTTATGCGTCAAAAATTGTATCCAAGTGAGAGCCTGCGAGAAATTGCACGACCGGTAAGTGTGAAAGGGAAAGCTGAGTACTCAGTAAAAGAAGTGTAATACATTTATCATACAACGTTAACTCGCTCCGACTAAGCAACCAAGCGGAAATTTCACCTTGCAATTTGCTTTACTTTGGGTGTCGTTGGAGAAGTGAAAACAATAAGTAAGGGCAGATGAGGTCACCTACAAAGCGAGTAATTTTTAGCCACTGAAGCACAGAGGCTCAGCGAAGATACATCGGTAATTTTAACGTACTGGTATAAATTAAAAAAAAAGAGCAAGAGAAATTTCAGGGACAGATAAGGTGTACTTTCACTGTGTTTGTGCGCTTACATTTAAAATCATGCTAGCCAGAATGCTGGTTTCTGCAGGCGTAGTTGCGGCTTGCTCCAGGCTGGTGTGGTAGGGTTTGCATTTCAGACTCGACGCTGAAAAGTACGTCGTCGCACTGCTCGATTTCGTGGCTGTGGCGACGTACTAGGGACCCTGCTGCGCGGCCGGGATTGGGCTCCCCTTATGGAGGCAGCGGCCTAGGTAGACTTTTTGATGTGTTAGCATTCTTTGGGTACTTCATGCACTTCTCGGGGGCTATCTATCTATCACTGTTTGTTTGTTTATACGTTTGTATCTTTGTATCCAACCGTTTCTCCACATACCTGGGTCACTGGGCAGATCGTGCTTGAATGGGTGGTGCGTCGGGCTACTGTGCTGATGTAATGCAGTTCCCAGACAACCATGGCACCATGGCATCAACTTCAGTCAGTGAGTACGTGGCAATATGTACATACGTGTCGCTCTTCAACGAACCTCTTCAACCAACATGGGTCACTGTAGATGCGGGTCCGGGTAGATACCGCTGTTCCTAGAAACTCTTTGACACGGACTAGAGCATTGGGTATGCCCTCGAAGTAGGTTGTGTGCACCGGGCATGTGCTCCGACGTACCTTTGTTATTGTGTGGAAATGTTACATGAGACATTGTCGTGCAAAGTAAGCGTTATTTGTATTAGTTTTCTAAATAGCTCCTGGCTCAAAAACAAGAAAGTATATACACGTACCTTTATGCTCTTATGCATTTCTGTAACAGTGCTCCAGCCCATCTACTATTGTGCTGGAAACCGGAGCTTTGGTGAGCCGAAGTATTTTATTTTCGGCCTTTTCATTGATCTTCATCTTGTCACCGCGCAAAGCTTCTCGTGAGAGAAAGAAGACATGCTAAAACATAAATAAGAGAGCTCGTCCCTTCGTCTGTCTTGTATCTCTTGCTTTTCTCACGCTCGTATACTTTTTTTCTCTTTGTAAATACTTTGCAAGTCTGGCTTACATTGTTAACATAAGTAAGTGAAAAGAAAAGGCGCCCGCTTCGCTGTATACCCGCGGCACAAAGCACATTAGGTGCTTCCTGTTTGTGCAGCTTGTGTTCTTAAACGCAGGTTTCGCTCGGTCGTCTCACGTGACCACTAGAAAAAATTAGCAGTCGAGTCTTGTTTCTGGAACTCTTGAAGCGTTCCGGCGGGTCGTGGGTTCAATAATTATTCAAAGGAGAATCCTGTGTCACGCCCAGCTCTCGTGTGAATACAGCGGCAGCGTACAACTTTCCCATTATTTTCTCATTGTTAGTAATTTAGCTTTTCGCCTTTATTTCATGCCGCCTTCGTTCTAGCTTATCAAGCCCATATTGTTCGCGGTACTCATCTGCGTTACACTTTAGTTATTCTAGTGATATGAACAAAATAAGAGCTAACTATCACAGAATGGAGTTGCTTTCAGAATAGAAAGCAAGTTACTTGTTCTTAACATGATAAAAACAAGATAAACTGGAATTATTTAAGGGACCAAAATAATCACAAGATTACTTACTCAGAATCCTATTGTTTAGCGAAAAAAAAAATTAAAGAGCGCTACGCAATGACGCTTATGTTGGTTCGTCTTTTTTCTTTCTCTCATGAACGAGAAGCAAACGTTTAAGGAACTAAGAGGTACATAAGCTCCTATTATTTGCGCACTCATATTGTGATATCACGTGAATAAACGCACTGAACTTAGAAACGGCGTTACAGTGAAAGTGGCATATAATGCAGGCATACAACTCGAAATTATTGTAAATATTGAATTAAGATAAAAAAAAGAATTTATTAATAGCTTCAGGAGACAGCCAAATGGCCTTCATGGTCAACTTACGGCTAAACTAAACAAATGCAATCTTTCACAGAAGAACCGAGCCATGAGGTGAACCACCGCATGGTACCCTATCATTGCCGCGTTATCTTCTTATTCTCACTATAATAGCCGTTCTTCTCCCATCCTTTAAAAGTGCCAGTCTACCCACGCTAACGTAAGCCTTCGCATTACCGTGCGTTCTTGCGACCTTTTTGTTTTCCTTGTACTGGTGGTCATCTATAAGTGAGTCGTGCGAACCAAAACAACTAGCCAAATTATAGTGTATTTTACTTTACTTATGTTCGTTGTGCGCAAAGGATCTCTCCATATACAGGACGACATCGCGAGGGATAACGGACCCACCGATCCAAGATTAGCAGCAGGGGCGCTCAGCAAGCGAGGAAGAGAACGAACTGTAAGAGGCGGAGGCACAAAGTGCCTTAGCATGGCTATAACCGACAACAACGGTGACCGGGACACTTCACCAAGGAGTCGTATATCTCACTGCTAACGCTGAATGAGGATCTGGACTTGTTCTCCGACTAATGTTGTCTATGGGGTTGGATACCTCGGTCCTTTTCTCCCGTCATGCCTCTCCGCCACTTTCATTTTAGGTGTGTGTGTGTTCTAGTCTCTTTCCTCTATACTTTCTCTCCAGACAAGGCGCAATGGGTTCTCGTCTCAACTCTTGTTCGTTGTTTTAGGAGGACTCCTTGATGTGCGCCACGGGAGCAGACTGTCGGCTCTCCTTCAGCAATATTTCGAAAGCTACAGCCGGTGCGTGCTAGGAACACTTCTGAAGTTGTTTAGTTGAGTGCTTTGATGGGGCTTCTTGTCATTCGCTATTTATTTTCCCAAAAAAATAAAGATAAGGTCGGAGGAAACGAATGCAGTTAGGTAGAGTTTTTGACGAAATATCGCCGACGACATTCTGCATCAAGCCTATATTCGCATCCCGCCTATGCCTAGAGTTATCTTTGCTGTCATTTTACAGCGAAGCTATTATTGTGGCTAGAAGCGCTCAAAGAGGTATAATGGCACTTTTCAAGGTTTTCTGAAAAGCACTAGACCGCTTACATGTTAATATTTCTTTAATTTGGGGAATCCTAGGGGCGCTATGTCGGCCAGTTTTGAAGTTTGTGTGTCAATCAGTGTGGTTAAATAAAAGTTTCGAAACGCTCGTTTTCGGATAGCTTAATGGCAACTTAACAACAACGCCGAAAAAGGTTACCCCGATTTCCTGGCCGGACCGAAATTGGTAGAGAGTTCATATTTGAAGCAAATGGGGACAATTTGATAGACGACATGTACCGAAAGTTTGCATTCTGTGTAGGTTAACTACGTGCTTTTAAAATTACTAGAAACTCGCGTTCAAATATTTACGGGTTATGCGAGGCATCTGGTTGCTTTTCCCATGTATCTTCTGAGAGCCGTGCTATGCACAGTGCTTATATATCCTTGAAATAGGAAGCGTGCTATGATTGAGGAGCGATGGATGATTATTCGGTGTAGGTCAAAAACAAACTTTGCCTATGGTTTATTCAAGCGTTTCGGGATGTCATCCTGCCATTATACGCAATATTTCCCAGAGTACTAAAACAAATATATGAGACAGCATTCTCAAATTAGGTCAAAATAGGTGGAACGTTAATTGTAATGTGCGGCGAAACGTTCATGCATCTGACGTAATTAGAAGCGTTGAAAATTGCTGAACCCTCATTGCTTTATCATATTGTTTCCCAGTGGGAGTGATATTCAATGCGACCAGGCCCATAGAGCCTTGCTAACATTCATGGAGAAAACTGTTTTGGCCTCCCGTTTATAGAAATTCTTTCCGCCTCCCTACTTCTTTTTTGTCCGTGTCTCTCATTTTTTTTTATTTCCAATTTTTTAGATTTCTTTGTTTCCTATATTCTTCTCCACCTCTTTTAATTCCCTCCTCCCGACAAAGTAGACAGGTGTTGTGCGCCTCTCGGTGGCAGTTGTCAGCTTTCTACCTCCTTGTTTCCTTTGTGTACTTGTATGTTTCCACATCCAATAATAATGATATTACTTTGTTGCGCGACAAAATAGTTCGTGGTTGTTGGTTTTGGTGTCCTTGGTGAGCTAAACGAAGTACCTTGTTCATATTTGGCGGAAGTAAGGCGTACGTTATGCCAAATCTGTATTCCAACTTCGAAGTCTGTCTGTTTGCTGTGGCCTTTACAACAAATTACACATGCAAGGGCTCCGGAACGCTATGAGTGAGTTTTACGAGTGCCACAATATTTAGCATGCAACCCTGACGTAACTAGAAATGCCTCCAAGATATAACTAGGCGAAATTGGGCAGATCCCTATGGCTAATTTCTTAACAAAAGTGGGCATAGCAAATACAGCTTTTGCAATACATCTTTAAGCAAGTGTTCAAAAGCGTGACGTGGCAGTTATCAACTATGTTTTCCATTTTACCGAGAGAAAACCGCGTTACACGAAATTCGTATTTAGAATTGGAAGATATTTAAAGTGCCACGAGTCGCGAAATTTTTACGTTGCTGGTTGAACTATAGGAGCGCTGTAATAATTGTTGAACCTCCGTTTTTTCTTATCATTTCCGTGAGCTTTTTGATCTTGTTCCGGTGTCTTCGGTGAATAAAAAATAGATGCTCCTCTATTATGCTTGGTGAAAGTAAGGGCGAGGTTATGGATGATGATACGTAAGTGAAGTCTATTGAGGGCGGGTTCAAATTGCAGAATTCGCAATAAATTACGGATGTGAGCACCGAGGAGCGTTCATTGTGTGTGTTACAAGTGACGCAGCATATAGCTCATTGCCTTGGCACAAATAGAAATGGCTAATCTTTTGACTAAGTAAAATGCGTGTGCATGAGTTGGTGCCTCTGTAAAGATTCTTTAAAGGGGCACTAAAGAAAAATATTGAGCCTACTTAGATTAATAGATAACTTGCCTGGATGTATATCATGGTCTTCCGTGTGCAAGTTTCTCACTTTTTGTGCAGAAAAACTGCCGCCCAAGGTCCAACTGGTGCTCCTCAGTTTGAGCCTCCAGCTCAAAAGTGGAAGAGTGGACGCCACCTCTACGTAACTTCGCTCTAAGCCACTCTCTGCGAATCAGCCAGTGTTGACGTCTACAAAGGGTAGCGCCCTTGCAATGTTCCATATTCGTAATTTTCTCTCTTAAAGATGCCCTGTTCTCATAAAAAAAATGATTAATTCGTTATTGCAGAAGCCAACTCTTTTGTTACAGCTTAATAGTATCTTTTAGTGTATCTTTAACCAGCGTTGAAAGCGTTGTATGCGGGCAAAGTTTCAAACGGATCAATCATATAGGGGCAACAATACTAAGTATGTTATATGATTAGAGGTGAGTGCAATTTTCATTGCAGCTGCCCAAAAGAAACAGCTTAGCTGGAGATTGGGTTTTGATTCAGGAAGGTCGTACAACTCTGTTGTCTTTTTTCTTGCGGTGTTAAAGAAACCTATAACTCTAGCATTGACGAAAGCCTTGAATGGAAATATGAGTCAATAAGCATAATGATTTTCTTTCCTAGCGTGCTTCAACCTTAAAATCTACCCTGGTGAGATTAGCAGCGGGATTTTAAAGAATGGGTAAGTCATGATGCAACTAGGTAGCTTATCAATACAAGAATATAATTTACTATTTGCTTGCATAAATACCATTAAATACGCTTTAAAATGCAAGAAAACAACTGTTCATAAGAACACCGTTAAATGAGCTTGTCAGCATGTCAAAGCGGAATCAGTTCCATCGTGACGCATAGGATTCATTAGCATTTTGTCATTTTAAGAGATAACTGTTACAATCATGTCTTTGTTGTTTGGACAACGCGATGCAAAATAGGAGCACCCGCGATGCTGGCGTCATGGAGGTGGCGTTTCGCTGCTAAACAAGCTGTTGTGGGATCAAATCACGACCATGGCGGCCGCATTTAGACAGGGGCAAAATGCAGAAACGCCCGCAGAACGTGCTCTGGGTGAAATACACGTCGTCAAAATCATTACGGACGGAGTAGTCCCCTCAGTATATACAGAGTGCCTTATAATCATATCCTGGTTTTGACATATGTACAACCCCAGAAATAATTAAAGAAAAAAAAACGGCCGCAGTGTTCTGCTCTGCGCGGCCGCACGGTGCACCTGAACTTCTCATAATCCCCCCCCCCTCCCCCCCCAACCTCGCCATCATCACTTCTAGGACTTATCTTATCGGAGCCGCATGGCCCCGGTTTCCGAGTAGAGCAGGCAACACAAATACAGGCTTCCAAGCCCGAGCAAACGTATTTGTCCCTGTCTTCGAGTGTGCCTTCTATCTCGTTTTTTTTTATTTCCTGCGTTTACTGTAACGCCTCCCCATTCATGTCCCCCTGAAAGTCTCTCCTGAAGAATATCGTGCCATCTCTCCTGCCGACTTGAAGGTCGGCAGAATAAGCGGATACTCATTCATATGCTCACTCAGTGGGTATTTTTCGTAGGCTATTAATCTAACTCCCCACTTATGTGCACTCACACTCGCCGAAACTCACTCGCATTATTACTTATGCTTACTATTACTGACTAGCGCTCATAGTCGCGTACGTTCCCACTTTTGCCGGCCGTGTAGGCCCCTACTTTTGTATGCATAAAAATTTCTAGCGCTTGTAGATAGCGAGAGCGAAAAAAAGGACACTTGAGGAGAGAGAGAGAGAGAAAAAAAAACTTCGCTCCTCGATTTCTAATCCTGCCGCTGGAGGTTTTCTGATCGTGAGAAGACGTGAGAGGAGTGCTTGCTTCGAGAAATTTTGCACAGACAGGTTCCAGAAGCAGGTACAATCAGTAATGTCGCTGGAAAGGTCACTGATAAAAAAATCACTAACCAAGCACTCTGTGCAGATGGTTAAGCAGCGAAGCTGAAACGTGCGGCCCAGGTGTTTATCACTGGGTTAACTCCGACGGTTCATTACACGACGGCTTGGTAGGCCGCCGGACCCTCGGCACGCAGTTGCTGCTAGCGCTCGGCTGTATGAGCCTGTTCTTGTGCCCGGGCTGCAGCATCGGCACGGCGTAAGTGCGCTCGTTCTCAGTTCTGTTCATGGCGTTGCTGATCGAAAGCTGCCTGCTCCTTAGGGGTATGTATGATGCGAGGCCTACCAATTTCGGAGCTGGAGAGAAAGTGTGGCGCGCGCGCTTGGTTGTGACGGAGAGTAATTTCATCGCTACTGGCGCCGCCAATCGTGCGCCTCTCTTCCTCTCTTTTTTTTTCGCGCATGCGCATAGGGTTACACCGAAAGAGTTTTCAGCGCACAGGCCACAAAGGACGGAGGAATGGGCTAGCTATATACAGCTCCGCTGCAATAAGAACGATAGCAGAGGAAGGCCGATGTGGTCTCTATCTTCGTAGAAGCAGCTCTCCGCTATAAAGATTGTTGCACATTGTTTGTTTCGGTACAGTTCATACCACTCTTAAAGGGAGCACATGAGCGAAGAGCAAGTTTGATATTTATTTCTCTGGCAAGTCGAGAATGGCCCACTTTTGCAGCAGAGGGCTTCTGGTTGGTGGCGATGGCATCTTTACATACTTTTATGCAGTTTACTGACAGATGTGCAGTCGCCATTTGCAGCTGGACTGTGAGCAAACAGAAAAACCCCACGTTGGACCATATTATTTAGAAGGACACAGCACTTTACGATTCTCCTTCAACATTCAAGTGTCTCTCTTAACGCTGGAGTTTCTCTTATGTATCTCTTGATAATATTGTTTCTGGAGCTTTGATTTCCTTGATTTGCTTGAGTTCTTATGTCAGAAATATTGCGGCATTTTTGTCAGCTTTCTTCCTTTTTTTTACTACCGCAAAGCGAATCGACGCTTCACATATAAAAACAACCAAATGGTACGTCGTCCATACCATCCTTTTGTTTTGACGTTGTGTTTTGTGAGATTCGCACCTATAGAGCTGCCGCGCAATCGAACGGCAACTTTCGCCGTTTACGCTCGCCTGACTAAACGGATTACAACCTCTTACGAATTACTGGAACATCACAAGGCTACTTGAGGCCAACCCAGGATCAACGTCTGCCCCCAGCACTCACAGTTGTCAATTTTTCGGCTGGTGGTAATTATAGAAAGAAGGCTTGCTGGCATTTGTGTGCTGCAGTTAAAAGCTTTAAGCGCAAGTGACATAAAATTGGTTTTATAACATCTATAGTGCCTAAATTTACACCGCATGTGTTACACGAAGGACAAATTTTGTGTATTTCACATACACAAATACACACGCAAAAATCGAAATAAATATTATATGTATGAAAAAGCAAATTTCAGCTATTTCTTCGGCTCTGTACTGATTTACTGCGACATAGCATTCTCCCCTAGTGAAAGCCACCATTTTATTTTAGCTGGCCTGCTTTCCCCGTAGATAACTGCGTTCAACCGCTACAGGGAAATAGACTATAGTCTAGCAGTCATAGGGTGGTCTATTAGAACAGAGGACTGCGGTCGTTCTGAACTGTACGATTCTAAACTAAGAATCTGTCTTCAAACCCGTCCGCGGAATGTGCTTGCCGCTAGGCGTTAAACTGTTTTTGTTGAAACTGCTCGCATGAACCCCCCCAGTTGGTTGCAGACTTGGTTGCAGAGTAAAGGTAGCTATGTGCCCTTGTCAGTGAATTGCTGGCTATGTCCAAGTGAAGAAAGTACAGAACAAGAGAACGTCGTTCAAAGAACCCTGCAGAAGGATGCTGATGTAACACCATCCTCAATTCGGTCTTCGCCTTTCAAAAATCCCGAAGGTTTCCCATATGTCATGTCCAAACTAATTGGCCTACATAGCCTCTGGAAAGGTTGAATGTGCCATAGGGATGCCGAAGCCTCGTTATCTAAGATGGAATTCGCCAGGTTTCACCAATTCGCGCTTGCACTCTCTCGACCCCAACTTGCGACTTCGCCTGCCACCTCGACTCACCAGCCTCGAAACAACTTCACTTTGTCGCATTTGGTTGGACATCGCATTTACGAATTTCTATTGATTCCTAAGAGGAATGACCAACAGTGCGGCGTGCAATTTGTGCGGGTGCGATGAGACTCTGGGGCACCTTCTGTGTTATTACCCATGCTTTGACGCTCAACGACGTACTCTAAAAGCTAAACTCAGCCTATTAGATAATAGAGTGCTCTCAGAGGAAAAGACCCTAGGACCATAGCCTATGCATTCTGGCATGCGAAAGGCCACAAAAGCTCTTCTGCACTTCTTGAAGGCTACTGGCCTGTACAAGCGCTTGTGACAGTCGACATTCCTTTGCGACTGACTCGGTGAATGACTGACTATTATTTCTCTTCTCTCCTTGTTATCTATTCTTCCCCTTTCCGCCTCTCCAAGTGTAGGGTAGCCAAACTGACACTTTTTTGGTGTAACGGCGCTGAACTAATGGCTTAGTGGTGTGGGACAGATCAAGGCCGACGCCGTTTACATTTAAAGCTATGCGGTAAAGAAAAAAAATGAAGACGATGAATTGGCCTCAGATGGGCCCCTTATAAGCATTGTTTTATAGGCGATCGAACGCGTGTAGTTTGGCTTCGTGCTGTCGTGCTCAATATACAGCTGTGACAACTAAACAATAAGCGGCTTTCCTCTCACCCACACTGCCACTAGTTTCTCTCTGTAGGGGGTAGGAGAGGGGGATAATGGCACACCGCTTCGCTGTAGCTCCTAGCGCGATAGCGCAATTCATGTCGGATTTATTCAAGATTTCTATGCACAGACCTCACTCGGCAACACTGCTTCTCAGTGGCCTCAAATGGACGATACGTTTATTTTTACTGGGAGATCACACGTATCATTGACATAGCGGCAAACTGTGTGATACAGAACATTTTGCCGACTTCAGTCTTACATCCAAGTCAGACCTGAATTATTCTGATAACAGTCACTTTCTCGACTCCGCCCAAAGCTCCCAAAGCCCCCAACATGACGCAATGCTCCTGCAATCATGTGCGAAGTTATTTACCTGCACGTAGTGATAGCAACATGACGACAGCAATGACGACGGCGTGAAGAAGCTGCAAAGAAAGAAAAAAAACGCCAAGCACTCGCAGCATTGTTGTACTATAGAATTTGTGCTAAGTAAGCTTATGGTCGGGATAAGTGACGTCACCTCTGCACGCTCTCCCTGTGAATAAACAAGAAAATAAGTTAGTGCGTGGCGAAGCCTGCTATCAGCGGCGGACGCCACAGAGCGCTCAGCGTTGAGCACAAAGCAGCGTACTGGACGAGTGAAACAAGGCCGTTTCAACAGCCGAATAAAGTGCACTCTTAGATTATAGAAGGCGACCTTGTTTTCTTTAAAAGCCAATAACATTGACTACTGCAATAGAGTTTTCTTATTTCAGCTGACGAGAGCCGGAAAGTGCGCAAAAGAGGGGGAGAGATTTGGTGGTGCCTAGCTACCGAAATGAAAGTAGCTAACGGGTTGAGCATATCTTTAGTGGTGCTGGCTTCTCTTATTGGTCCGTTTCCCCTCGCATAGCTTGCAGTGGCTGAGTCCACGATTGCGACGGCGTGCAACAGGCCTTATATATGCCATCAACACGGATGATCATTGAAGAATATATGGTAGGGCTATGACGTATACGTGCCGAAAGGGCTCGGCGACGTTACACTGTCATGCGAAATGTTATTATACGCAGAAAAATCGATTCTCGCCAGCAGCTCTCAGTACAATGAGCCGGAGCGATTAGTGTACAGTAACATTCTATTCCTTTCGGAATGGAGCAGTCTCTGGCTGTTCTCCCCAAAACATATGTTCTTATTGGCGTATTAATGCCTCTTTCCTGCGTACACGTGACTTTGGCAAGTGAGTTTTCGCGGTTTCATAACATTGCTAGACTGACTGGCAAACTAGCAGTGGCCTAAAACCATTTTCACCAATCGTGCGAAGGCTAATAGTGATAAAAGCATGGAGTTGGAAAGAAATATTTTTTTCTTGGTCTAATCATACATGCTTAGTGTGTGCACGTCTTCTTCAGATAAGGAGTTTTCGTGGGTTTTATGACCTCTCATGGCAGATAGTTGAAGAGCGTGTGGCCCCAAAAATGTTTGAGCAGTTGCTGAGGTCTGAAGAAGGCAGTCTAATCGGAACAGATTAGAATATTTTGCGTTATAGCGTACCCGGTGGCAAACCTATTTAATGAATGATACGTTCGGTGGCCTTCAGCAGCACATATTGTAACCTGAGAGGGGCATAGTTCTCCAGGAGCAACATTTTCGCAAATTTCAGACGCGTTCCAGCAAGAAGGCTCAGTAAAGTAATGGTAATATGGAGAACAGCTACAGTTTCATAATACGCCGCAGAATAAAACAAAGCTAGCGAAAAGAAAGGCTAAATATGATTTACACATAGGCTAAGGTAGAAATTGCGCATCACCAGCACACTGATTTAACCTTCCAAGTAACGTTTATACTTGCGGGGCATCTAGACGAGCGCCTTAGTTACATAGTGATAGCAGGAACAAAGTACAAACAAAGTTCTGTGTTTTGTACGGGCGAGAGGTCACCAGAAAACATAAGTAAGGTAAGCAGAAACCGGCGACAAATGACTTTACGCTGGAAACTGAAGGTCTTCGTTAAGTTTGACGGTAACAGCACAACCTTAGCGGTTGTTTTAGTGATGACTTATTTGAGAACAGATAGTATACGAATAGAACACCACAACAAGTGAGTGCAGGAATCCACAATTTTGTGGCACAAGTTACGCACAAACTGACTGCGTACACAGACGTGTTTCCCACGCTACAGCTCCGTATTTCTTAAACAGAAAAGTGTTCTATTAGCTAGCTTTACAAACAAGCTCATTTATAGGATCTGTAAGAAAATCGCGTGATTTGTTGCAAGCGATTGAATTTTCATTTGCTTTGCGTTAATAAACCCAATTCTCGGTGGTCTCACAAATTTTCGTGAGGCCTATGCGAATTCAAACAGTTATAGAAAAGAATTTATATTCACAGTGTTGTGAGTAATATGTGGAAATCACTTCTCTATAATGTTGTTTCGTTACCAGTGACGTTAGTAATATAGGTGTTGCATTACTGACATATATTCAAGTGCTATTTGAAATCCAGCAGCGCAATGTAGTATAAGCAGCGCAGCGGTATGCAGAACACCACCATTTTGTGCTGCAGAAGACCACCAGGTACTTTACCCCTATGAGGGACTGGTATGGTTGAAACTAAAGTGATCATGTGCAATGGGGTTGCTGTTTAGGTTTCCACACGCAAACCCTCAGAGCACATACAGAAGAGTAATAGCTGATTACTCGACAAGGATGACAATAACAGAGATGACAAAGACGATAATTGCGAAGAAACTACGAAGATTACTGCAAGGCAATGGCACGATGGCTGGCATGTCTGGACGCCCAATTGAACAATGCGTAAACAAAGCTATTGCTTTCTCTTCTGGTGACATCTGAGAACAAAGGAAACAATGAAACAAATGATTGGAAAAAAGCAAGCCTGTCGATAACTGTATCTGCGAAAACAAAGTATGTACCTTCGAGACGGAGCACTGCTCCAGTACATTTGAGGCACCCATTGCAGTTCTGCTTTCGATGAAGAAAGAAGAAAAATTGGGGACGAGGAAGCCAGCTTTGGAAAGCAGTAGCAATTTTCGTGCGCATACTCGTGAAGTTCTGTAGCCTAGCGAGAAAATATGGCCAGCACCGCGCGCACCAAACGCGAAGTAATCAAGTGGTGTTTGGCGGTGGCATAGTGGCTTGTCTATTCATGCGGCTTGCGGTGCCTTATTCCACCGAATTGAAGATTTCACCGCCGCCTTGTAGCATGAGGAAGAGAAAGTACGTCTTTCGACGCTCGCTGCTTTTTCCGTGCTTTCAAAACTTTTTAGGTGCAGCTCTCAAAAGCTCCCGTTGGAAACTTCGCCGATGGTAACGTACAGGTTCACGCGCAAAAAAAAAGGTAAGAAAAGCTTTCCGTCAGAGAAACCATGCTGCATTCCCGATCGCAGGCGTGTCCTGAGAAAGCAAAAAGAAAGCAAAATATGTTATGATTTAGATTGATGGCAGCGCACCATGTTTGAGGGTTTATTCATACCATGGCAGGGTAGAAACTTGCATGGACAAGTCTCGTCAGCTTTCAAGAAATATTTTTGCGTTTCTTTTACTGGAGGCTATGGGGGGGGTCTCGAGGAAGCATCTCCATCGGGCGCTGCGGTATTTCTGTTCTTGTTTTATTCTCGTTAATGCATGCTTCCTAAAAAAATAAACAAAATACATCACATAATGAAACTACGAGTATGTAATCTTCGAAATATTTTGCGTACTCTTATTTGCCCCTTTGCAACCGTCAACGAACTCTGGTCAGACATGAATGAAGGAGAGAGCTCAACTTCGACGATGTGTTAATTACTTTGCTTTGCGAGTATAAATAAATTTGAATAAATACGGTTGTAAAAGTCTACGAAAGCAGACCATTTTCGATGCTTTATTGAGGATGCGTATCTTTTCTTCCTTCGCTGTATTGTGCCTCCGAGCCTCCTACAGGCGGTCCTTCCTTCTTCACCTTCGTCAACATTCGGCTTTAGTTTGGTCAAGTGCGGGGATCTCTATATGCTAAGAACCTTCTGTCTTCATCTTTCCTCGGATAGTATGGAAAACCATTTCCTACTGAAGCTTCTCCTGTTTTCCTGTCAATCCTCGGTAGTATCGTAATCATTATCAGCCAATTTTATATTCACATCAGGACAAAGACCTCTGCCAGGGATGTTCAATTACTCCTGCCTTGCGCTAGCTGATTTCAAGATATGCCCGCAAATTTCCCAATTTCGTCACCCCACGCAATTTGCTGCCGTCCTGGACTGCGCTTCCCCTTTCTTGGCACCCATCCTCTAACTCTAATAGAGCATGGGTTATCGTCATTCATTTTAAACTGTGCCAAAAAAAAGAAAAGCCTTATAAGTAATCGATTATCTGCCGTACGCATTGCATGGCCTGCCTAGCTCCATTTCCTCATATAATGTCAAGTACAGTAACGGTTACCCTCGTTTGCTCTCTAATCCATATTGCTGTCTTCTTATCTCTTGACGTTACGACAAACATATTTCGCTCCGTCACTCGTTGCCTTCTTTTCAAGCTTCTCTGTTGACCTCCTAGTTTCTGCCACAAATATTAGTACCGGTAGAATGCACTGTACACTTTTCTTTCGAAGGATGACGGTAAGCTGCTAGTCTCGATTTGGTGATACCTGCCGCATGCACTCCAAACAAATTTATTCTTCCGTACATTTCCTTCTCATGATAGGGGCCCCCTGTGAGTAATTGACCTAGATAAACGTACCCTTGCACATATTCTAGAGGCTGGCGGCCAATCACGAGTTCTTCTTTCGTTTATATGCCATTGAACATTACCTTACTCTTACACTTTCTCGATTAAGACCTTTATTCATTTGTTGCAATGAACAGCGTTATTGAACCGGGCAATGTGCTCTGCCAATTTTAGGTTGCTCAGAAGGTAGTATAGTGCGCGTATTCCTTGCAGTTTTGCAGATGTAAGCGCAGTACACGGGTCGGAGAGTGAGTGAGTGAGTGAAATAACTTTATTTTGTCCACTAGAGACGTAAGCAAACGCCACGCCACCTGGCTAGGCCCACTCGGGGACCATCAGGTGGAACCTGACGGCCCTGTCGCGAGCCCTCTGGACTGCCAGGGTTTGAGAGGTCTGATCCTGGGCCCTAATCAGCTTCTTCATTTCCTCTTGAGTGAAAGGAGGACCGGCAGAGGCGCAGCCCCACAGGACATGCTCGAAGTCCGCATAGTCACCACACAGAGGGCAATCCGGGCTTGGGAACCGGTCGGGGTACATTGTGTGTAGCGCTGCGGGGCTCGGGTAAGTGCTTGTTTGCAGTAGTCTGAGAGTGACTGCCTGGGCCCTGCACAGCGAGGAGTGCGGCGCAGGTAGGACTCTTCTTGACAGATAATTGTATTTGCATATTTCGTTGTACGAGCAGAGAGGCTCGGGTCGCCCAGGAGAGGACGCGTTGCCCAGCGCACGGTCAGTCAAACCTCGTGCAGCTGAGTGCGCCTCCTCGTTGGGGTTGATCAAGGCACCCTCAATGGTCCCAATGTGCGCAGGGAACCAGGCCAAAGAGTGATGTTTCATGTCTTTGGCACTTTGGATGATACGTAGGGCCTGGGGAGCCACCATTCCCATCTGAAAGGCCCTGACAGCGGCCTTAGAATCCGAATAAATCGTGTCATGTACACTGTCCGTCAATGCAAGAGCAATAGCAACTTGCTCTGCAACGCTGGAATTAGAAGTGCGGACGGTAGCGCAGCTAAGGATTTTAGCATCACAGTCGATGACCACTGAGGAGAAGGCCTCTTCTTGAACGTAGGAAGCAGCGTCTACGAAGCATGTTCGGTCCTTGTTCAAGCGGTCACTGGCGAGCAGCGCTTTACCCCTGGCTCGCCTTCGTCCTTCGTTGTAGGTGGGATGCATATTTCGTGGCATCCGGTGTATGTAAATTTTGGACCTTACGTCGCTGGGCAGCTTCACAGCGTCGAGACTGACGACCATGGGGTTACGTCCCAGCTTGCCAAGTATGGCTCGGCCCGTTGGGGTACCGGAGAGTCTGACAAACTGGGAAAATTCTTGGGCTTCAACGATTTCTTCGAACGTGTTGTGAATTCCCAAATTGAGAAGGTCTTTTGTGTGCGTTCGCATGGGAAGGCCGACGGCAAGCTTGAAGACTCTTCTGATTAAGGCGTTGATCTTGTTGCGCTCCGATACGAGCCAATTGTGCATAGCCCCTGAATAAGCGAGGTGGCAGAGCACGAAGGCGTGGATAATCCGGATCAGATTGTCTTCCTTGATTCCGCAGTACCTATTGGCGATTCTTCGGATCAGGCCGAGGGCGCTTTCGGTCTTGGAACAAATGCGTTTGAGGGCGGCTCCATTGGCCCCGTTCGACTCGATAAACATTCCTAGGACCCTGATAGTGTCTACCCGCGGTACTGGGGAGCCCTTACCGGTGAATAATGTAATGTGGCTCTCTGCTGCTGGCTTCCAGGATCGGTGTGAACCGCCTCTGGGCCTCTTCTTGTAGAGCAAGAGCTCGGATTTAGCGGGCGAGCACCTTAGCCCGGTGGGGATTAGATACCGCTCCGTCACATCGATGGCCTCTTGCAAAGCACCCTCGACCTGCCCTTCACATCCACTGGAGCACCAGATGGTGATGTCATCCGCGTAGATCGTGTGGTTAATGTTGGGGATTTTGTTCAATGCCCTCGACAGGTTGATCAGGGAGATGTTGAACAGCGTCGGGGAGATCACCGCCCCCTGAGGTGTTCCCTTTGGACCAAGCTGGATTTCGTGGGTCAAAAACTCGTCAATCTTCAGTCTAGTGGACCTTGAGGAAAGGAAAGATCGCACGAAATTGTACGCCCGTTTGCCGACGTTACACTCTGTCAGGCTCTTGAGAATAAAGGCGTGCGATATGTTGTCAAAAGCCTTTTCCAGATCCAAGCCGAGAATTGCCTTAGTGTCGGCGGAGGTAGAGTCAATGATTTGGTGCTTGATCAGTCTCATGGCGTCCTGAGTCGAAAGCCCCGACCGAAAGCCAATCATGTTGTGTGTATAGCATTCGTTAGACTCGAGATGGTCAGTGAGGCGGTTAAGCATGGCGTGCTCGGCCATCTTTCCAACACACGACGTCAGGGAGATGGGCCTTAGATTGTCGATGCTCGGCGCTTTACCTGGCTTCGGTATGAGTACTGTGTAGGCTGTTTTCCAGCTCTTGGGAATGAGGCCGCTGCACCAGATATCATTCATCTTGCGCGTAAGAAACTCGATTGAGGCGTCGTCGAGATGCTTGAGCATTTTGTTGGTGATCCCGTCGGGCCCAGGGGCAGATCTGCCGTTGAGGGATGCGAGAACTCGCTTGACCTCAGCCACAGCGAAATCCTCGTCCATAGATGGTACGTCACGCCCTTCGTACTCGGGAAACTGGGGGGGCACCGGATCGTCCGTGGCCGCCAGGTACTTGTCTATGAGGTGCTCCATGACTGCCTCATCGGGAGTCGAGTCGGTGGCCAAATGGACAGCTTTCGCCAAAGCTCTCTTCTGGTTGGGCTTGGTGTTGCCATCGTGCAGTAGGTGCTTAAGGAGACCCCAGCTTTTACCGTTCTTGAGCTGGCCCTCCACCGAGTCGCACAGCTCGTCCCATTGCTGCTTGCATAGCACCTTGCAATGAGCCTCTATCATCTTGTTTATATCGGAGATTTTCTTGCGTAGGCTTCTGTTATGGCGCTGAGTCTTCCATCTCGCGAGCAGTGCCTGCTTGGCTTCCAAAAGATGCGCCAGCCTACTGTCCATTCTGTCCACCTCCAGATCGGTTGTCACCTCCTTGGTGGCTCTAGCCGCATCCTTCTTTATCTCGTCGCACCAAGAGTATAGGTCCATATCATCGTTAAGGACGCGCTCGGAGCGGTTGGCTCGGAACAAGTCCCAGTCAGTGAACCTAAAGGTCCTCGTTTTGTTGCGGGCAGTCTTGATCACAGCTTCGATGATGCAATGATCGCTACCGAGGTCCATGGCTGTGTTCGTCCACTTGACGTTTTCCAGGTTCTTGACGGGTCGGAGAAAGAAAACTTCGCGGCGAGACTTTTACGCACCAAAATCATGTCCCCATGTATGATATCAGGCATTTTGACGGGCGGCGTTTGTCAAAGATATTGTTTATGATTCATAGCTAACATCTCCGTTGTTTCATTGATAGTGGCTTTTCTCGCGGAAACACACTACACGAGCACCGACTGAAATTGTACTTCTTTATTACGTCGCGCAGCGAATAATTTCCATAACAACACGTGCTTTGACACATGACGTCAGGTTATCGAAGCACTGTGAAAACTAGTTGGATGGGAAAGGAAAAGAAACACGTAAAACTGAAGTAGAGTATGGGAACATACCCATAAGAAAATAATTTCGTCAATGCGCCACTGATAGCGTTAATAGCTAAGCCACTATATACCACCTTCTAAGCACGGTAAAGTGTGAGATTTATTACCTGACTAAGCTATTATACACAATGTTTTTATACAACTGCTGCTTTTCTAAGGAATATCCATGATTCAAACACCAAACCGGCGTAAGTGCAATAGAAGATATATATACATATACATATATATATATATATATATATATATATATATATATATATATATATATATATATATATATATATATATATATATATATATATATATATATATATATATATACACATACATATACATATACATATTGAGAGGCTACCGGGATCCGGTAGTTGAACAGGCACTTGTAGGTTGAGGACGGACGTACACAAAAACGATGCTTTATGTCCTACGTTTCGGCCGGGGTCCAGTCTTCGTTAGGGAATACATGACACGGTAAGGCGCTGCACTTAAACACGTACATGGCATAGGGGCCCCCTATGCGATTATCCACTGTAAAGACACATTGCTGCTGTAAGGAGCTTGCACTCGTGATGAAACAATATTACATGTCAAACTTGAAAAATAATGCGCAACAGGATGGTTGTAACACGTTTTTAAAGTTACTGTTGTGTTACTTTTAGCTTCAATGGATAGAAAAAACGATTTTTCTAAGATAAGTAACTGGAACGCCAATGCATTTCATCGGACACTTTGACAATTATTATCCCGAAGCTAGTGCAGTCCAGTTATAATTAGTTCGAAGTGGAGACGCCTTGCAAGCTCACCGGCTATAATTCGTAGATATATCTAAATGTTTGCCGCAACGCTATTGAATAAAAAGTTAGTCAGGGTAATTATGTTAATTATTTAATTGAACATTTTGATTTCTTGTAGAAGTAACGGCCAACTCTTCGAATAATTTATAGAAAGGGTTAGAGCTGTGCTATCAGCCACAGGGAATTTCTTAAAGCTCCAACTTCTAAAACAACTACACTCGACGTATATATGGCTGAAATTGTACATCGATTTTGTTTCCCATGGTGTAGACATGCTCACTATGTTTTGTGCTGAGGCACCTTCCGGTTTGTCCCCCTCGCACATACGAACAATCATAACCACAAGACAAAGACAGTGTAAGCTACCCATATTGAGCACTGTACAAACGGTTGGCTTGACCGCCACTATTCCCAACGCTACGATTTTGCTGGCTCACTAGACTTTAACCTTTCAAGCTTGCTCGGAAATGTGAAAAACGCATTACCGTCCAATTTCTGAGCAACCTCATGATCAAGGGGGATACATTGTGGGCGTAAGGAATTTCTCTTTCTTGCTTCCAGAAGAAAGGCAACTACGTTTTCAAGGCATTAAGAGATACTGTTCTTGAAAAACCACTTATGTTGGTAGTATGCCCAACTTTAGGGGGCCATACTACTACCTTAGGTGGTACTACTACTTCAGGTGGGTTTTTAGGTGGACTGCTACTTTTCATGTCAGCGCCTCCAGAAATCTGCAAGCAGATGATGTAAGGGACAGATCATGCGCAACACAAAGTACAAGTAGGGCTTCCCATGGCAAGTCATAAGACTGATCACAACCGGCATTCATGGCTGAGTCTTGAGAAGCATCGCCGACAACCTTGTGTCAGCTCTTCATAGCGAAATCATTTAAAAAGCTCCACCTGTTAAATAAAACAAAAAGGGCTTCATTCCTTACGCCAAAACACATATACCGCTCGCCTTATAGATGTGACTCTTGATCCATTCGACATCTAAGTATCTACTGCACATTTCTTTGTGCTACGTGCTGCTCTTATTACCAGGATCAGAACACAGCATATAGTGAAGCAATCAGGTTACCAATGAAAGCTGTAAGCATGTGGATTTTCTTACGACTAATAGCGATACGCGCGTACTAGCGGTAATCAGAAACTGTGAATCAAATAATTTACCACTGTGTTGTTTCAGGCCAAAGGTGAAATTCCAGAAGCTTTCTGTTCGTAAATGCTGTATACTATTGACCGGCCGCGTTCGCTAATCGATATGCGTCCGGCATTATCATTAGCTGGCGCCTGCTCTAGCAAATTCTTTAGATTAATAACTTCTTTTGTTTGTTTACGCGCCCGGGTGTTTCGTTTACTGCTTGCCGACCGAAAACATCTTATGTTTTCTCACATTAAAACAGTGCGGGACATCGATAATCGAATCCGCAGAAAATGAAACTACCATATAAATATACTTGCCTTGAACGAGATGGATTATGCCGGAAAGTAAAAAAAAAAAAAAAAAACGAGCTGACCACGATGGTTCCGGCTTCATTCGGATAAGCTTGCTTACTTGCTCGGGTAACAAAAAGGGCCTCTTGTGGCCTCGCACACTTACGGGCGTACCTTTGTACTTGAAAAGTAAACAAACAAAACACATAGTAACGTGGAACGTATTTTTCTTGAAACCTTGGCCTCTAATGCACTGCTGTGCATACTAAACGCGTCTACACGGTAGCGATGGCGGTTTAGAAGAATAAGCACGTGTCTATTAATATCTTCACGGAATGGGACGACGCCATTGTGACCACGGTGACCAAGCATTTCTACAGCGTGCGTTAAGCCGCAGCTACTCGTGCTGGAATATAAATGAACGGCCCACGATTAGTTGCGTGCCAGGCGCAATGTCAGCAAGGGCGGCACGTAGGCCGACAGGTCATCAGTCCGTGCCTCCGACAAAGCAGAGACCGAGGCCGCTCAGCATGGAGTTCAAGGAGCGGCGGTCGTGGTTTTCGCCGCGAGGCTATTGTCTATGCGCGCAATTAATTTTCTGTGACGTCGCCCATTCTTTGATAGCGTTGCCTAATCCTGTGTCTGCAGCGAGCGACACGTACGTGCGCTCTCTTTCGAAAACGTTGTTGTGACGAAAAAGTTAGACTGCTGGTGAACATCAGAACAGCAAAACTTTGCAGTTTTGTCTCGAGTTACTATAGATCACAGTAACACGAGCCTGTCTCACGTATATGGCGGATTTAGGGAATAAGCGCATGCGACTGATGGGATGGAGGCGAAGGCATGGGAAAACATCGCAACCGTGAGTGGCAGGAATACCAGGAATATCGTAAGAGGGAAACAGTCAGTTTCGGATTCTGCAAAGGCTGGGTCGGTTATTAAGCGAGTTGCTTACACAATCTCAAAAAGCGCTGATGGCCTGCCTGGACACGCCACCAGTATCCAAATTATGTGGATCCGACGCGTATGTTGGCCCCTGTGTGAAGCAACGCTGTCGCGAAAACGTTAATTAAGTATTGCGCAACTAAGTTCTGTGCGTATAATTCTGTCTAACGTCAACGCAGTGATATTCAGTGTTATTTTTTTGTTGAGTTTGAAAGTTTACTTAACATAAGTCAGTTGCACAATTACAAAGTAAGAACTTTTGACACCTAAGATACTGTTAAAGGGTTCTTACCGATTCTTATTTAGAGTCCACGCAGAAACTCCTCTAGCGGATGCCTAAGCATGCGTAAGTATTGTGCCAATCGCTCATTTCAATGCAGCCCGGTGTCATTATAAATGTTGTGAAACGTTATTTGACCAGTAGCAACCCTTATCAACCCTCGTCTGCCGTTATCAACTGTATTTTACATGATCTGATACTTATCAACTCCTATCGGTCCTTATCAACCACGTTATCAAGGGATACTGTTGCAAAACCACCCTTATATATGTGGATGGGTATGCAATGCTTTATTGATGGTTGGGGTGCTTGTTTTGAGCTAGTTCTTTATTTAAACGTATGCTGTTATGTGTGCTTGTACGGGTGATTTCAATGAATGTATGCCCTGTTCGCTTCATTTTGCTGAGCGCTTGTAGCGTCTGCCTTACGTGGATATGAGCGGTTGCATTTTTGCTTGCGTAGAAAGGTATGAGCGATGTTCGTCTTAGGTGACGCACGGACAGGCAGGGATGAAGTTTGGGCGTGTTGGTGGGATGCATTCAGACTAGGATACATAGCGCAAAAATTTACGCAGGGACAAGCAGAACACAGGACGAGCGCTAACTTTCAACAATGGATTTATTGCAGCTGGCGAGTATATATATACTCACTGGGATGCCACTACAATAGAGCAGACTGAAGGGAAGGAGGAAAAAGTTGTTGAAAGTTAGCGCTCGTCCTGTGTTCTGCTTGTCCCTGTGTAAATTTTTGCGCTATGTATCCCAGTCTGAATGCACGGACAGGATTCTCGTTGGGTGAGCATAGAAATGCTTTCGCATCTAAAGTACACCTGTTAGGGCAAGCGCTATTTCTCCAGCATAATTTACAAAACAAAAGCCGCCAAAACATGCAAAATAAGGCGGTATCGTGTATAGCAGAGAAAATGTTATACACACTGTAATAATTTTCTGACAATTTCGCTTACATCCTTACTACCGTATTCATAGAGAAAAAAAAAACGTAACGTTGCATGCGTGCATGCGCTGAGTTATGCATTGTCAAAATGTGATTGCTGAATTTTTTGATAAATGTGTCCATTGTTGCTTGTAAGGTTTAGTTATTATCAAGGCTTTTCCAAATTGAGGCACTTGTCATTGTAACCGTGCATTAGGCAACAAATTAATTCGAGAGCATTACTTGTCGCTGAGTTTAGCGCTGCTGCGTTGAACATGCGTCTCCTATAGAAGTCTCCTACGACGAGCATGGACGTGTTCCTGCGTAGAGCCGATTGCAGTTTCCTGTACACCAGTGCTGCCACGTCCGTTTGAGGAAGATACTATTGATATACTATCGATATACTATCGATAAAAGAACGAAGCCCACGTAATCAAAAAGACTACTTTTGAACATTCCATGTGGGAAAATGAACATGGACAAACAACGGGGCAAGTATACTAATGAAAGACGTTGTTTAATTTACGAGCTGATTGTGTTTTCTGTGTTTGTAATATGCCATGAAAACATTCGTAGGACAAAAGAGGGAGCCGAGAGTGCTGAGGTCATTATGTTTTGATGGATTACAGAATGACTGAAAAGGGTAACTGTCCCTAGTGACTCAGAAAACAAGGAAATATGAAAAATCATAAGGAGTGAACCAAAGTTGGAATTCAAACAATGCGATATGATGCGTAAAGTGGACAAATTAAAGCTCTGCTTTTGTTTCTAGTTTCTCAATTCTCCGCTTCCGTCGGGGTAAGCCTGGTCATGCCACTCAAAAGGTGGAAAATGCGTTGTAGGTTTTTGTAATGAGGCCATAGGCCAGAGCTTATTGCAAGTGTACAGCACGTTTTTTTTTTAGCTGCACCATTTTTTAAAAATTAGGAACATATAAATCATGGTAACGTTATGTTTACCATTCGAGTGTACAGATTGGCAGCGTCTAGATACAAAGAAATTCCAGCAATTACGTGCGTAATTAGCGAAATTGCAGTAATTAACTTTCTAATTATCAACATAGGTGGCTACAGCAACAGCACCATATAGATTGTCACCTGGCCTAAAGAAACAATATCTTTCTTGCTTCTCATCAGCTCAAAACTCCGCCAGTGCTTTTCGACACTCATGCGCGCTGCTCGAGATACCGACAGTGAATAATACAGATGGTCGTAGCTTGCACGGTTAAAACAATTCGTGTAGTATTTAACCAGCAAACCAGATAATACGCGACACAAGCGCTACGTGTAATTCAGCATGCACTGGACTTCGTTTCCGCGTATTGCAGTCGCTGGTGTTTCTCGACATTACATGTATTAATGTTTTTTTTTTTCTTTTTGCAAATGCTGTCACTACTTAACTAGCCCTCGTCCAAGTTTTGTACATATAGATCGCATCTAGAGCTACTTTTCTGCCACCGGTAGAATAAGTTCAGGTATTGGTTTTTTGTTTTTTTTTTTGGTGGTGAGATCGCGAATAGAGACAGGGAACGACCGCATCGCACATGGAAGACACATTCACATGTAAACTGACTCAGTCAAAAATAGACGTTTACTTCACCACTTCTCACGCGAAGACCCACATTTGTGAATAAAACGAATGCTACATGAATACCCGTACACTAAAGCGGGCTGAAGGAGACTCAGCGACGAATTCAGATCCACGCATTCATAGATCGGACGCCATTGCAGCGAATCGCGTGTCTGCCTTCACCTGTGCGTGACCACCGAGTAGCCAACAGTCCGTGACCGGATTTCGTGGATGCATAGAGAAGCGTCGACGACGCTTCGGTCATGGGAGAACCATGCACTCAGTATTTGAACGGGCGCTGCTAAAATAGCTTGGCAGTCGAACTGCGCGCACATAAAGACGCGTCTATGTCGAGCCCGCTGTTTGCACACAGTTTGTGAATCATCGTAAAAAAAAAAGAGCCGCACCATTGATTAGCTGGAAATGATGAGTTGAGTTTCCACTGAAGCGGGACGCCCATTCATTGATTGACTGCTTGCAAGCTAGCATGCTATTGATGAAAAGAGAGATTTGTCCAACTGCCCCGCCTTATACTACCGAAATGACTGAGAGTCTGTTACGGTCGGCGAATCGATACCGCAGTGAATACATAGACCACCTACAGGTTCCCCTTAAACTGAACGCAAAAGTACCTTGTAGCGAATTCTGGGAAGGGTATCTCGGAGCTTGCGAAAAATTTAGTATTTCTGCGTGGCAGAAATTACTTCGTTGCTACACTGCTACGATTGCGTGATTGAGACAATGTCGCAAAATGACTAACTAAGGTTTATTAGTAGATACTTAGGTTTCTTGACCTGCCCAAATGCCTATGTGATATAATATCCTTAGTACCCGACTGCACTTGGCTGTGGCTTACAGCAGCTGTGCAGTATGAAACGACCTCACGCCATTACCATACTGCACTTTGCAACAAGTTACTCGGGCGTCCAGTGAAGAAATATTATTCAATCTGCGAAATAAGTATTAAAGCTAGCTTGAAGCTTGTATCATTGCTAGCTTAGTTCAAGCTCGACAGGTAATTTCTCTCCTTACATATTGAGCCATACGTTGGCAGCGGAAAATGGTATACTTCTCAAATCCAGCAATACGGTGTCTACCGATAACGAAAAAGTACAATTTATTTTCAGTTTGGGTGTGCAGTTACGGCCATCTTCGATACAGAAACGAATGCTTCAACTCCCACAATCAAGAAAACTTGTCCGATGCACAAGAGCAATTCTTCGCCATTGCTGCCTTGCAATGTTCCCAAAATGTAGTATTGGGACTGTGGACCTCACCATCGTCCAGGCGGAGGATCAAACGAACACTTCTTTTATGGCCCTTAAGACGACTGGGCTCTGCGGCCCTTTTTGACTGCGCGGTGAGTGCTGGTGCGTGTGCACACGCATCACTTTTTTTACCCACCCTTGCCCTTTCATTTATCGTTTACTGCCCGCTTCCCTCTCTCCCACTGTAGGGTAGCAAACCAAGTGCCACCTGGTTAACTTCTTTGCCTTTCTTCACCTCTCTCTTTTTTTCTTGCTGTCTTAAAACGGTATCCAGCACTAGGGACGCCACCTACCTTGGTCGATTTCACCGTGAGCTCACTTCTATAAATAAAGTCAATTCCTTCTCGACCTCTCCCGTTTCAGGCATTCACTCACGCCGGGGCCTTGTGAAGCTACTGCATGTAAGAAGAAAGGCATTGGGAAATACGCCCCTTTCTAATAAAACATAAAATATGTCCAATAACAAGGAGTATTTGTTGTGCATGAATTATTACCTATAGAAACATTTAGCAGTGTAATACGTTTTAATGGGCAGCTAATCTTTATTAAATCGTTATCAGCGATGCAATGGAATGTAGCCTATTTTTATCCAAAGTATTTAAAATACAAATTCTATATAACATATACTTTGGTTTTCATCCGAAACATGAAAATATGAAACATGAAATATGAAAACATGAAGAAGAATTCTTCCTAATGTAGGTGCTCTTCAAAACCTAGTTAATACAACAGAATCAAATTTTTTTGCAATCACGGAAACATGGCTTAACCCTGCTATAGCTGAGTCTGAGATACATTTTCCAGACTTCAATATTTTTCGACGTGACCGCACTAATAAACGTAGTGGACGCGTATTAATCAGTATTCATTAAAGTCTTAAGTGCACCCAAATCAAGACATCCTCGTGTTTATAAATTATACTCGTTCTCTGTAATGCTTTGTATCCCCCCGCGATAATTGGTGTTTGTTATCGCCCTCCTGCTAGTTACCTTCTTTTTGCAAGCGAATACCATGAGGCTCTTGACTCACTAACCTAATCTTTGGGACATCTTCCGATACTGCTGTTTGGTGATATTAATTTTCCGGCAATCTCCTGGACGAATCTATCATGAGTAGCCTCTAAATATAGTATCGAGAGCGACTTCATCAATTCATGCCTAACTTTTGGACTAACGCTACTCATCAATGAACCAGCATGCTACCGCGATAATTATTCTAATATTATAGATCTTTTTGTTGCCTCTGAGTCCGACAGGTCATCAAAAATGTCGTTTTTGCCAGGGCTCAGTGACCATTCAGTAATCCATGTCAACTTTCGCATTTCACTAAGACAACTAAAAGAACGACATTGTACGATAAGGGTCATTATTCTGCTACAAAGATTGAGCTCGAAGAATTTACAACTTTTCTTCTAACTGACGTTTCAAAGTGTTCAGTCCAGACTAACTGGTTACTCTTTAAAATGAAAAATACTAGACCTGTTCACTAAGCATGTGCCCAACGTTATCGTAACCGAAAAGAAATCATCCCCATGGTTCGTCACATTGAAGCGGCTGAATAATAAAAAGAAAGGTTTATTCGTTCCGCAAAACACTCCAATGACGCACGCGCGTGGAGCAGCTACTATCCCATAAAAAAAAATGTGAAAAGCTGGCAAACTGAGAAGAATTTCTTTTTTTTTCACGGAAATTGCCCGCTACGTTACAAAATAACAACAAAAAATTCTGGGACACCATAAACTCTAATAACGCCCAACTATTAGCATTGTGCGACGAACAAAACCATCTAATTCCCGATCTTTGGGACACCAAACATTTTCTTCTTTCATGTATACCGCCGAACCTGCCGAAAACTTACCTCCCTCTTCTTATCTCGACTGTACCGAGATGCCCGACATCACACTTCGTCCGAACGGCAATGTAAAACTAATCGACTCGTTAAAACTCACATCTTCATGTGGCGTGGACGCCATCAACGCAAAAATGCTGAAAAGCATGAAATCGACTGCTAGGGTGGTACTATGTCATATTTTGTAGAACTCAATATAAACAGGAGTGGCACCGGCAGAGTGGAAAGTGGTAAAGATTGTTCCAGTACCCGAAAAAGGTCCCCCAGCTTTGTGCAGCAGTTATTGCCCAATTTCACTTACTAGTATTTGTTCTGAACTAGTGGAACATGCTCTCTACTCAGACATTGTCAATTTCTTTCAGTGCAATAATTTCTTTCATTCTAGTCAACCCGGCTTCCGTAGGACTATCATGCGATATCCAACTAGCTTTATTTTATAACGACAGTAGTTCCAGGCTTGGCTTAAACATACCCGTCGATGCTCTCTTCTTATAGTTTGAAAAAGCAGGCGACAAAGTTCCGCATAAATGGCTACTCCTAAAGCTTTCTTGTCTAAATAATAAAATGCCTGTATACAATTGGATTCGCCGTTCTCTCGCCGATCGACAACAATTTGTCTATTCTAACCCCAACTCATCAAACCGATACCCCTTGATCTCAGGTGTGCCACAAGATACAGTCCCTGGACTCATATATATTTTTTATTTATAATAATGACCTCCCAGCTAATATCTCTTCTACCATTCGTCTATTTGCAAATGACTACGTCGTATACCGTTCCATTAGAAACAACGCAGGTATTATTACTATTCAAAACGTCCTCAACCTTATTGAGTCCTGGTGTAACACATGGTTGATGTCCTTAAAAACTTCAATAATATCTTTCCACCGCCGTCCACATTACCAGCCAGCACAATATATCATTTCGTGCTCGCCGATATCATCCACTGTATCTTATAAATATTTTGGCGTAACATTTTCAAGCAATCTCTCCTGGTAAACTCACGTAACAGACGTAGCTAACTCCGTGAATTGCGCTTTGGGCTTTCTCCGTAGGCACATGAGACTCACTCCCTCATTAATCAATCTAATACCTTATCTTACATTTCTTCTCCCAAAGTTAGAATACGCATGCGCTGTTTAGGATCCTCATCAATCTGAGCTATCTAACGTTCTCTAATAAGTGTAAAATCGTGAAGCTCGTTTCATAAACTCTGTTTTCTTACCATTCCAGCATTTCCGAGCCTAAGGCTCGTGGTCACCTTGCCAACCCTGAATTGCGACATCACATATCTAGACGGTACCTTTACCACACATTTTATAATGCTTCCTCTGAAGTTCCAGCTATATTTTACCAGTTCATCGCTTGCCAAGCTGCACAAACCACCCCAGAGCGGTTTACCCTCCCCCAGAGCAAACTACCAATGATCTTCACTCCTTTTTTTGTGACCAAAGCACGGGTTTGGAGCCATCTACATACAGCTGCCGTGCACCATCCAAGTCCACATCAATTCAAGGCGGCACGGGAATCGCACTTTCAATGTGATTAAAATCCATCCCTCGTGTAATACCCAACTGGGGCCTTTGAGATATAATAACTGGAATGAAATCCTTCGCATTGTCGTCGATTACTGTGCAGATTATTTGTAAGCGCTTGACCCTGTACGCTTAGTGACTTCCACATTATCTTCATGTGAAACCTATAGGGCACAACAAGCTGGGCGAGTTAGTGACTGAACATATTCCTAGGGGTCGGCAGCGCAACCTGGACGACCAGTTGTTAGTCTGCGCTTGTATCGACCACGTCCTTTTGCCCTTCGTCCGGGTCACGCTTACCACCCCTAGGAATATGATCTGTAGAACACCCTAAGAAATCATCCCTCCTGCATCGCGTCTCCGTCAGGCTGCTGTGCGAGAAAATGCAAATTTATGTAGACGAATGACATTAAAAATGGTTTACTAGCTACATTGTTTAGTGAGAGAACCAGTCAAGGAAAAATAAATTGTTTCCACCATACGTATATTTATATACTTTTTTTAACACTTTGAAGCACGTGTCAACGTTCTCACCTATCAACACGCTCTTTCTCTGCGTACTTTTGCACACATAGAGACTTTCACCGTAGCTGAAAGGGACCAGCCGGAAACATGCGACGCCTAACTTGTTGGTATGTCGGTCATTTCACCGCGTCATACGCCACCTTTTGCGACCACCAGGAAAGTGAGGGGTTGAGAAAAATTGTATTTCAGGGGGCCGTGCTCTCTAGAAATATATTTCTGATAACTTTACTGATTTCTTATCAATCGTCGTGCTGTGGCAGTGCCCAGTACTAATTCGTAGGCAGCTTAAACAAAAATAGGGTTTTGCGTGCCGAAACCACTTTCTGATTATGAGGCACGCCGTAGTGGGGGACTCCGAAAATTTGGATCACCTAGTGTTCTTTAACGCGCACCTAAATCTAAGTACACAGGTCTGTTCGCATTTCGTCCCCATCGAAGTGCGACCGCCGTGGCCGGGATTCGATACTGCGACCTCGCGCTTAGTAGCCCAACACCATAGCCACTAAGCCACCACGGTGGGTGCACAGACAGCTTCATGCGAGCCAGTCAGGAAGGTAAACAGATACTAAAAGACAAAAAAAACACAAACTCTGTTTTTTTGACAACGCTTGAAAGGAATAAAATAAAGCAGTATATAGAACAACCCGGAAAGAAACGCTCACGTAGTAGATGACGGACTGCATCAACAGGATTGCCAGCAGTCAAGAAACTAGCAAGGCATTTGGTCTTTTGGGCGAAATACATAGACGTTATGTCCATAATCAAGCGCAGCATCTTGTACTGTCATGCGAACTCGTAACATTGAGCGATGAATGTGTTGTGACTTCTACGCACCCTTTGGAGGAACGTATGGCATGACTGAAAGAACCGTTCCTTGCAAAGAATGCCCTGCTTCGGTTCTGATTGATCGAGCCAATATTAACGGCCGCTGACTGGCACTCGAAGACGAAGGCGCCTAAAGTCGAAACCAGAAGAAACACTGAAAGCGGAACCGCTCGAGACGACTCAGGAAATCTCAGAGGCCACGTCAACCTTAGTTGAATGCAAGAAAACAGATTGGTCACACAGTAAACGTTCAGTAAAAGTGAGTGCAGCAACTGAAGTGTGATCAATAGGCCACCATCTGGAACCGTTCATCTTTGTTTTTTGTTTTTCCTTTTGACTCGAAGACTAGTACGGGCTCCAGTTTATATATTCCACACTTTTGATGCTTGAACTTGAGCCTTATTTTCTTTTTCGTGAAGTTCAAAACTTGCACGCAGGAGCAGTGCCTAACATTTAGCGTTTGTTTCTAGTAGTTCTCATCATGAGATATGCAGACATGATGTAGTTTGGCGAAATGCGTCTTTGCGGTTTACATTAATTGCACTAAATTTCATTTTTGTACTGAAGAAAATATGCTTTAAATTTCTAGCACTAAACTCGAGCTGCAACATATAAACAGATATACTTAACGATGCCACAATCGGAGGTGTACTCGACAACTGACGAAGGGCGAGAAGGAATGGCACTGAGATGCGTAGAAAAGTTAAACACTATCACAGCCACGGTAACCACCATGCTCATCTCCGCTTTTTATTGTTGATAGCTACCAGAAATTATTGTTGATAGATACCAGAAATCTGCGCATGGTTGCTGAGTACGAAGCCATTCGGTAAAAAAGAAAAGAAGAAAGAAAGAGAGAGCTAATTACAATTAAAACTAATTTACGCGCAGGTAATAAGCGTTAGGAGAAATGGAAACGGGACTTGTCTGTAAAAGGCCAAATTACAATAGAGCATCATATATTTGCGCTGCTGTCACTGTTATTGCGCTATTGTCGGTAAAACTAATTGGGAGGCTATGTCGAAGCTTGACGTCTCCGCAGAACTCGTTTTTTATTATGATTCTAAAGGTAGCGCACTTGTTGAACACTAGCGGCGAATTCCGCAAATCGATCCGGCGCGCCCCGGTTGGATTTGTCGAATTGGTTGTGAATCACAAAAACACGAGTGGGTGACTGAAACTGAAAGTTTATTGCTATGCGAAAGAAATTTGTGTTCATGACAACATGAATGAATGACAATGGCCAACTAATCAGCCCACCAATGCATCGAGGAAACTTGTTTAATGGCTAAGATAAATGTCCTCTAGTATGAAAAAAAAAGGGTGGGTTACGTACATTTTTTTCAAGGCAATCATGATGTGCGCTCCAAGAACATGAACATTGCTAACATACCTTAACATTGAGAGCATTCTACCCTATTCTGACAAAGAACAGTTCTTGCGAACCAACTTCCGCCGTCATAACAATATAGGACTCGGGTGCCATAGTCAAGTCTAGAAAATTGCGCCTATAAGGCACATTCCTTTGCGTTCCGACATGCACATATTGGATAGCCTTGGGACAGTTTTGAGCTACAGCGCATAACACTCAAACGAGGTTGGAATGTCGGCTGTAGAACAAAAGCCGTGCGAAATGCAGAAACGAGCTTTGTCCGAAAAAAATTGTTTGCAAGTCAATCGTAGCAAGTGCTGTAGGTGCCGTTTGATGTCTTTAGGGCTCGTTTCTGAGGAGGAACACAGCATTCCACAAAGCAGAAAACTTTTATCTACATTTTTTTCGGAAATAAGCCGAGACTCGTAGTCGTACAAGTAAAACAAGAGTACAACACCCAGTTCAGTCCTTTAAGGATCCGGTGCGAGTGCGAGAAGCTCCCTATGGCACGCACCAGTCAGAACTCAGTGTTGCGTATTCAGGTCAGGAACTGGAAGTGTTTGACTCAGCTAAACGTGTTTTTTCATGTTTTTATTGCAGGCGAATAAGGCGCACTTCAAGGCGTTGCCGAGAATGCAAGGCAAATTATAGTAAGAAATTGCGAGAAGGCGGGACGTGTTTGTTTTTAATTAGATTCAAATATCACGTGCGGCATGATCAGCTTGCCTCGAGTGCATGGTTACGAGGTGATAGCTAATCAATGTTCTGTTAAGAAGACTCAATCAGAAAGAAAAAGAACGAGATGTGAGCGATGTCCTGCCTTCTTGAACTTCGTAATAACAGCTGGGCTTGTGGCTCCAGTAATGCTTCAACATTCCATTTGATGCGAATATACCTACCATATGCTCGTTCATACCAACTCTTTGTGTATCTGCCATGGATTACTCAAAGCTGTACCTGTAATAATGTTGGCGTTGACTTAACGGTAAATATGAAGTTTTCTTTCTCCGGTACTTGGATTAAAATAGAGCTGAATCTATGGCAAACAAGCTTGCGCGCCCAAGGCCAATGGCGCATCTTACATAAATTAATGATGAAGAAACATTAAACTAGAATATTTTTTGACGCCATAGTTAGGCGCATTTCTAGCGGTACGGCTGACGATAAGGTTACTGCTGCTTCCGATATTCGATATAGCCAAGCAACCTAGTTGTAAGTGCTAATGCGACCACTGTCTTACTAGGATACTGAATACTCACAATGACACTTCACTAATTAACACAAATAACTCGCACAGCGAAGGTACTTTACCGTCTTGCGAATTCGAAACGGCCACATACGCAGTGGAGCACGAAACTTCACTTGCATTTCTTACAGCTAAGCTGGTAGCCTCAAGTTAATGGGCATTTTTCCATCTCCGCAACCATTGGCAAAAATGTGGTCTGATTGCATTGGCACTGTTGGCCAGGAGCAGTGGATCGTATCCCCGTAAGGCAGAGGCTTCAAGCAGACAGCAAAGTTAAGCGAACAGTGCATACATTCTTTGTAATCACGCATACAACATACACAATAGCATACGTTGCTAAAGAAACAAGCACAAGACAATTATATGAGTCACATAATTGATAACAAGGCGCTCCCGATAACAATGCGAGGCACGTAAAATTCCCCGCATATGTTTCCCGGTAGAGATTATTGTTGCACAATCTGCCGCGACGACGGCAACTTGCAGCCTGGGGAGTGACGTCCCTATAGCTTTTCGTATATGAAAGAACCAGCCTAACAACCGATTTTAATGTAGTTGCAGCACCAGCATGAGTGGCGGCGTGCTGTCAAAATTACCATTACTACCATTACTCTAAAGCAATAAAGTATTGCATGCCCCCTCAGCAGTCGTAGTAGACGTTTTCAACAGCTTCACTGGACATCAACTTTGGCAGGGCCGGGATGGCGAATCATTTCTTTTATTAAATATGTGTGCAGGATACACTTGCATTCATTTCTTCTTTCTTTCATTGTTTTCTTTCATTCATTTTTTTTTTACACGGCGAAGGAGAAAGTCCGCACTCGCGTTAAAATTAGAAAGCGCTCACTCGCTGACGAAGTGACTGTCATTATACATAGAATTGTTTTGACCAAAGTATAACCGAACTACATTGAAAGCAAAATTCCTCCAACGTTCAGCTATTCCAGCGATAGTATCACATGAGCGAGGCCGGTAATCAGATGTTTACAAATTAGAGCTTAAGTCAGAGCAATTTGTAGACATACGCAATGGGAGATTAGGCATTTGTGAATGAGGAGCTTAACTGTGCAACCCCAATTGCTCCGTGCTTGAATATATGATTTTCGTTCACCAGGAAGTATTCACTTATATCTAAATTCACTTGGGTTTTCACATTCTCCTTGATTTCAGCCCATAGCACCGAAAAGCAAAAATGTTTTCTTAACAGATGTACGAAGCTCTACACTGTTAAGGAAAAATACAACCTGCAGGTACTATCGAAGCCTGATAGCATCTTTAATTTCCCTCAAATGCTTCTGATTACTTTTACTTTATTGGATGTGTGCCCAAAGCGTCACATCTACCGCTCTGTTCCCAAATAGGGTGCAGTAAATGTTTCGGTCGCATTGGAGCAAATACTGATGATGCGTTTCTACTCTGAGTAGACCGCGACGTTGCATATCGTTTTCTCTGGCAGGCACTCTAGAATTTCGAGACCTGGGGCCGAATTCTCGAAGCTTTTTATTCGTAAGTGCTGTTTTTCATTGCATAATCACCTTCACTAATAATATGTCTTTCGTCACCATCGGCTGGCACGAACGATTTTAGCGCTAGAACTTTTTGGGATTACGGGCACTGATGTCACGGCTGAAATAAAACGAAATGGTGGATGTATTATGTTTTGGGTAATTCTGTCTCGCTCTATGTCTATATACAACAAGCAACACCGGGTATGTCAGCAAGCTGGCTACATGAGTTGAAAAAAACAACAAAAAAAAAACGACTGAGGTATTGTTTTACAAGAACATGCTTGCACTATCTACGCTCGTGAAATGTCCGCACAGTTTGCCGCAGGGTTGCTCCGGCTTTTGACAGCCTGCCCTGTCTAACAACGCCTGTAGGCATGCAAATATATAGAAGTGAGAAGGGTGGCTGTCCTTTCAGCACTCTGTTTCGTCTTTCGGCCCGTACGCAACATATACTTCCTGGACGTTCGTCACACCACCTACAACACTGGCTGAGCCAGTATAGAGTAAGCAACTCGCTCTTGCCATCGGTGTCCGGAAGATTGATTACGAAGGTCGCCAGCTTCGTCTGCTCGCTCTTGTGTGCGCGTAATTGAAGCCTCTTGATTAATGACACTCGTGTTGCAGAAGTGCTCGCATGATGGACGCAGTCAAGCCATTCTGTAAGTGGTCGCGTCGCTGCCTGAGTTGCAGTGAGCGCCGGGTACATAATCTACTAGGCACAGCTGCAAAGCTTTTCGGCGTTCATTCACAGCGCGTTTACCGGATGAACTGAGATGACTGTCAGATGGTGATGGTCCGTGTAATGCACTTCCTTACGGTTTCTCTGCAGGGAGGCGCCTTAAGCATCACTCACACAATGTATCTACAGCTGTTGAGCTGCGACGCACACTCATACGAGGCTGACTAATGTTTTGAACATCTTGAAGACTTCTCGAGTCAACAAAAGCAGTAAAAACAAATAAAGCCCTTGGCACTGTTATGACCAACAGACAATCATTCCAGGACAGAAGAAAAATAATTCGCTTGGAAATAGTTGTATGCTAACGTAAACGTCCGGCGGCCTCTACTAATCGCAATATTACTGTCACCCAGAATTCGGATTCTTCTGACGATTCAAGTAAATATTTAATGAGCAGTAAGCATCCTCTGGTCATATAGCGCGTATGATGCATTACGGATTATTATCCTGCTCAGCTGCGCGTTATTGTTAATACCGTATGAGCTACTGAATACTGAGATGACCATAAAGGTACGTGTTCACCTAAATGTAACTCATGAAAATAAAATAGATACGTTTCCGTAGCACTGCAGTAAGCCAAGCGAAGGTGAGTTCATTGTGCAGGATAGTAGTAGAAGCACCTGTTATAGCTCTGAAACGCGAGCTTAAAAAAGGAAAAAAAATGCTCGTAGCATACCCTGCGTTCCGATCCCGACTTAAGACTGTCCTTATGGCATTGCTAACTGCTGCGCTTCAGTCGTTTCAAGTACAACATTTCCTTCAAGTTAAGAAATGCTCGGCGCAACATTAGGTCGGATATATGAACCCGTAGTAGAAAATTACATAATCTCGCCAAGGTGCGTATTGATATTTATGATGAAAATATTTAGGAATTTTTTGTACAATTATGAAAACATTGCTGGTTGAAAGCTTTGTGTATACGCAGAGATATAGTGCGAACGTTTATGCGAAAATAATAGTAGACAGCTCTATATTCCTCTTCTCGAGCAAACGCAGTAATTGTCATCTCTCCCACAGTGCCAGCGTAGGGTAGACTGGCATTCTAATGAGTAGTAATTACTATAGCTACCAGTGCCCTAAATGCATAAAGATATTATAATAAGGTGTTCAGTAGAAAAACCACGATGGCAACCGACAGCGGCCAAGGAGCTAGATGCCATCATTAACATTCACCCGAGGCATTCAAACCCACAAGAGCGATGTGATCGGCCATTTCTAAATGTCTCTTCTTCAGGGTAGGAAACTACTGGAATTAATGCCTCATGCAGACTCGCGCCCGCTTTCGCACTAAACCACTTTGGATTTTTCTAATTAAGCAGCTCAGAAGAACACGAAGAACACGGATACACGCATATCTGCTTCCGCTCCTGATGTGTTCGGGTAGGCAGAAATTTATGCCCGACCTTTGCAACACACCAGCCTGTTTCAGAAATCGCGCATCCAGCTTACGCTCAACGTGCTTGACAACTCTTATTTGCGGCATCTCCTCAAGCAGTTTGGTGAATGTCAGGACTGTACTGAAATGTATCGAGGTGGTGAGAGCCTTTGAAGCGGAGACCCTGCCGAATAGTTAACGGCCTTGAGGACAGGTTTCAGGGAAAAGTTTTCAAAATAGGAATCCGTGCTGCCCGACGAACTGCTCTGGCTTATGATTGATTCTGTGGCTTTATGACACTAATCGCAGAGCCAAAAAAAAATTGTGCAGGCCCGGCTCTTGTGCCGGACCCATGAAAACGCGAAGCTTTCGGGAGCATTGCGGAGACATTGTTGCGTGACGTTGTTTGGTGCGTATCACAGACGTAGTTGAGAATTTCCCCTTCGCTTTTTCGGAGCCCTGCACGTCTTTAGTGGTCTCGTCTCAGAAATCGGATTTTTACCACGAAACTGTGCATAAATACTTGCAAGTGAGAGTGTTGGTTGGTGTGATTCATGCATGAGTGTGTTGTGTTTGATTTAGCATTTTGCGAGATCTTTGCGTAGTGTGTCTTCGCTGGGGTCGAGAGAGGCCTAATGCGAGACTACCACGCGAGCCTATTGCACTGTGCGTGCGGTGCTCGAGATGCGCCAGGCACGTACCGGGAAGACCCGGTAAAGTACCTCACGAAAGCTTCATTTGAAAATTACGTAGCAGGCGACTTAATGAAAAGAGCCGAATTATTTTGTTTCAAGCGACCACTTGTAAACATGGCTGTTCGAACCTCAGAAAGGTGGCAGCCTCAATGCGTAGTGTTATGCATGTAACAAGATACTTGCAATGTTTTGTATCAGGCAAGATGAGCCTGGTGCATGGGATGCTCTTTTTAATGAGAATTTCATCTCGTCTTGTTTGAATGCGAAAACATTAGATGCCCCATTATGCGGAAATCTGGATTCGTCGGCGTCGCCACCGAGCGATGGTACCAGAAATGACCGATGGCGCAAAGCGTAAAAACACGTAAGGAATGCTTGGATTCACGTCAAATTTCTCAGGGAGGTTTCTGTAAACAAAGTAAATCAATGGCGTTGAAAAGAAAATTTCGTAAATTATTGCCCGTTTGGGAATCGAGCCCCCCGCCTCGGGGCGCGACACCTACAAGCTTCCGCGACGCCACTGGGGGCTTCATGGTTGTGGGTGACTAAAGGCCTGCCTAGTGCATGCGTCATTGCACACGTCACATTGAAATGTTTGGCCTAATGCGTGCGTATAGGCACGTGATGGTCCAGCCAATGGGAGGAGGTAGCGCAACGCCATGAGTGCATAACATGAGTCTATAAAATTAAAAACATTCAATGTCCAATCAAACGCCACTGAGCGGTCCTTCGAACTATGAACTCCCCGCGGGGAAGTGAGCGTTTGGCACGAAGATGAGAAGCTTGGCGAGTTTCGATTTGGCCTTATCGAGACGAAGTCATAACCCACGCGAGAGCTTGCGCAAACAAGGAACGCGCGGGAAAAAAAATTCACCAAAGGGTGCTTTCGCATACCCACACGTAAGCAGTTCTAAATGTATGTGCCGATTTTTTATTTTTTTTGCTAGCACCTCAAGTGCCCACAAAGGAACTAATTAGAAACTAATAAAGAACTAATAAGGAACTCACAATAATAAAAGGTACAACATATGAGTTCTGCTTGTGTAATGAAGGAAGGTATTTTCAATAGCGGGCCGAAATGAACTGAGAACTGATCTTTAGGCCGATCATTCCAGTCCCCTGCTGTATACACGAAAAAGGGCCTGAGATATGGAGAAGTACGGTGGACGTACAATTTTGCGGTGAAAGATGCGCGAATGTGGCTGATGGACAAGTACTATAACAGTTATTGGTAGATTATTAAGGCGAAAGCCTTTATAGGTTCATGGTGAAGTTTGTGTCAGCAAACCAGACCACCGGAGTGTCCGCCGAAGCGTGCGTCATCACGCCATATGAAGACAGATTACAGACAGTTTAAACAATGAAAAATAATTGATTGTGACATTTGGTGAATTATAACGTTATATTAGAGATTGCAAGATGTTAATAAGGACTAGTAATGACTAATAATCACTGAAATGACTTGTATTGACTAGTAATGACTATGAAATGAACGATATGTCACGAAAACTTGTAACGGCTACAATTGATTAGAAATGACTAAAACTGCTTAGTAATGACCAGCAATGACTAATAATGACTGAAACGACTTGTAATGACTATTGATGATTATGATGCGGCCAACAGGTTTAACGACGGCTTGCAATGGCCACAATTGATACAGATGACTAAATGTGCTTAGTAGTGAGCAGTAATGACTAATAATGAATGAAATGACTTGTAGTGACTAGTAATGACCACGAAATGACCAATATGTCTAACGACAACTTGTAACGACTACAATTCAAAAATAAACAAATAAAAATGACTAAAGAAGTTTAGTGATGAGCAGTAATGACTAATAATGACTGAAATGACTTGTGATGACTACTAATGACTAAGATATGAGCAACATGTCCAACGAAGGCTTGTAATGACCCCAATTGGTTACAAATGACTAAAATGCTTAGTAGTGAGCTGTAATGACTAATAATGACTAGTAATGACCACGAAACGACCAATATGCCTAAAGTCAATTTGTAACGACTACAATACGTTACATGTGACTAAAATGCTTAGTAATGACCAGTAATGACTAATAATGACTGAAATTACTTTTATGGCTACAAATGACTTCAAAATGACCGATATGTCTCACGACGAATTGTAACGACAATTGCTTACAAATGACTGAAAATGCTTAGTAATGAGTAGTAAAGACTAATAACGGCTAGAAAACAAGTAAGACAAAGAAATAAAGAAACAGAAGGAACGAAGAAAGAAGAAATAGGTGAAGAGAAGGAAAGAGAAAGAAGAGAAAGAGGAAAAGAAAGAAGAGAAAGAGAAGAGGCACAGAGAAAGATGCGAATGATAAGAGGAGGAAGAGTAGACTTTCGCCGTTCGTCTCTTAAGAGATATCTTAAGAGACCCTGTAATTTTTCGTAGATGAGGCATAAAAAATTCGATATAAAGGTATGTCGCAATTTTACGTATTATCTTAATCATTGAGGTTAGCAGCAAATATTAGCTTTCACTAAGGCGTACACTACTCTGACTGGGCTCATCGACACTGCTGCACGCTATATCTGCGGCGTCGAAGAGAACATCGAACATATATTGTGCCAATATCATCGATTTCAGTCGGAAAGACAAACATTATCCATCGCATTGCGATGACTGGACGATCGGCCGTTATATGTACAGGGGCTGCTTGAAGTCCTTGCCCATCGCGTTTCTTCCCACAAAGCTGTAAAGGCACTTATGTCTTTTCTGAGGGCTACTGGCCTATGTGAACGCCTTTGACACCCTCATGCCCTCCGTGTGTTTGCGCGAGCTCACCGCAGCTTTACTCCCCCTCCCCCTTCGATCTCTTCTTTCTATTCCCTCTCTCCTGTCTCCCAGAGTAGGGTAGCCAACCAGACGCATTTCTGGTTAACATCCCTGCCTTGTCTCCTTATTTCCTCCTCGTCCCTTAGCTCTGACACGCTACTTTAGTAGGAATCGTCGTTATGAAGAAATGGCTATGCTTGGTTTTGAGTTGATCAGTCACTTTACTCGCGCAGCAGTAGGCAAACCCGAATGATTTGACACATTAGCCAAGAGCGCCGTTCTATGTATCCTGCCAATAAAGGCAACGACGTCTGTGTAACATGCTAATAACTTCAGCCGAGACAGAATCCCGTGATGACTTAAGTCACCTAGCTCATATTGCTCTCTCACAAAAAGTAAGCATTACGGATGCAGTGCCGGCTGTTTGACAGGTGGCACAAGAAACCTTGGCCCTCGTATAGTTATTAGAGCCATCTTATGATGGCTCTGTTCGGCTAGACAAGGAGTTGCGTCGTAAGCACGCAAAGGGATAATTTTCTAATTTGAATGAAAGTCTTTGGAAGCTCATATGCGCAAATGTATGAACTATATAGAGTTTGCAGCAATGTGCTTATGTGCTTATGTGCAATGTGCTTATGCGCACCACTCATTTGCTTCAAGTCCGCTGTTCTATTAGACTAAAGGTTCTCGTCTTGGCCAACGCATTTCTGCGCTGATGAGCAACGTAATTCTTAAGCAGGCAGCAATTTGCCTTGCCACGAAACTGCCTGCACTATTCGATAGCCTGACAACGACCTAATATAAGCGAGTATATTTTGCGCATGTCTCATAATCTTGTCTCGTCGCTCCTAAATAACACTCTACTTATTCGCAAGAGATTACTTAGAATAAGGGTGACCAGCACGAATAAGATGCATCAGCAAGCTTGCTCACTAGACTTCTGACTCCTGCGATTGACGGCGCTTGTATTACATGCGCGATGCAGCGATCCAATGTCGTCACTCTTCTGTGCAGACCCATTGCGTCTATGATGACTTACACGCAAAGAGTAAAAAATACCGAGTAATAAGTAAGTCAACATGCAAGGATGGCAGGCTCTCAACGCCAGCAAGACACGCGAACGGCGCGGCCGTCTTCTGGGAGTGGAAGTCGTCTGGCTCACTCTCGCTCGCTAGTTCACTTTATCTAGCTGTATATATATTCGCCGTCGTCTTGTGTGTAGAACGCTATTTCTGGGGCTGCTTCCGCGGGATCCGGATCTACGCATTTCGTGATGGACTTCTCGGCCGACGTTCTCTTACCTACTTGCTTTTTTCTTTTCCTTTTCTCGTGCTCTACCATACTCATTCCCTCCTTCCACGACTTTCTTCCTCTTGGCTCTCAATACAGCGAGCAAATGGAGCGGGACGGTTTCGCATCTCAAATCTCTAGAAGTGATCTTCGGCGAGTAGTTCCGCTTCACATTGAGTCTACATATAAATATATCCGTTGACAAGACATTAGGGGATGCAAAACGAATTCCGCGTATAACCCATTTCGAAAACAGACACCATTTGTTGCTGTCCTTGTTAAATTCGGCGCCTATGTCGTAGTTCTGGCCTGCCCTATTTCTCAGAGCCTCGTCCACAGTACAACTATACTCAGTGGTTTAAAAACTAAACTCATATTTCTTATTGTATACTTCCCGTGGACTGCTGGAAACGTGTTTCATTGCTTTCGGGTTGTTCATGCAAATAATTCTTTTTTTTAACATGCCTGTGGTAATTTCCGCCCATTTTGAGCCCGTTGAAGCGGATAACGATATGAAGTTTACTGAACCCTGGCAGGAATTGCTGCAGCAATTCGTCTTTTTCGATATGTACGCTGTTTCATCATGTACAGTTCGAGGACTTGCTGGAAGCTTCGAGAATTGCCGTGATCATTTATTTCGCCTCGACCGATTCGTCTACCTTCTTACGTGCTGTGATTATGGCAGCACTTAGAACTGTCACTTAACCTGAAGAACCCAGAACGGTAGAACAGGACGAATATTATTCAAATACGGAGATAAAGATCACTCTCACAGCTAGAATGCACTCATAGAAACTAAAGTGGGAGATAATACTGATATATACCCACCCCAACACCTCGTTTTTTTTTTCAAATATTTCATCTTTCCCTTGCTCTACCATTGTTAGTTCACCACTGTTTTCTCCAGAAAACTGAGAAGAACATACGACCGACATCGATAAAATTTATTAGGTCTACAGGACATAAAATGTTGTGCATATATGGGGACAATTAACAAGTGAACAGGACAATTTAAATGAGAAAACAAACTCTGCAAGAATCTTAGGCGCGAGTTGCAGCTAAACGGCAATCACACCAAGCACAAACTAGCAAATAAACAAGAAAAAATATATATTTCCTATATTGACGAGCCATAACCGCATCTCACTTTGAGGCACGCCATAGCGGGGCACTCTAGACTAATTTTGGCCACCTGGTGTTTCGTAACTTGCACGCAATATAGACGAGCGTCCTCCTATTATGCCCCCCCTCCCCCCCACCTTCCTGTATTGGAATGCGACCACTGTGGCTCCGATCACACCTGCGACGTCATGCTCAACGTCATGACGCTGTCGACACCACGTCAGTTAAAACAATAAAGCAAGGGAAAAAAGAGAAGGAAAACGTTTCTTTCAGTATAGTGGTATAGGTATCCGGTTGAAAATTGTAGCTTGCTGCTTAACACTGTTGGGGCCAGTTCCTTTTTTTTATGTTCGATGAGCATATGTAGATACCGAGTGGTAGCTCTCACCAATTTGACATCTCCGTCTTTTCATTCGCATTGCGTGTGCCTGTAGCGCTACACAGTACAGAATGACATACTAAGTATCCCATGATCCCGCTCTAATAGCCATCGCTCATGGTCATGTGGGTTATCATTTCTTAACTTACCAGCACCGTGTGCCTTTTCAGGTAGCCATCGTCGAAAATAACGTTGTGCTTTGCCAGTGCAACTTGGGTACATCATCTATTTAGGACCGGTAATTATCTTTCACCGCTTGCTCATATTTTGCAGTGCTCTGATTTTTCGCAATGACGAAGAAAGATTTTCAATACACCTGAGCATAGCTATGTTTCACTTATTAACCATAGCTACATTGGTTTTGTAGTAAACACAAGGTTTCCGCACACGACGTTGCGACTTACGAAGGTGGCAAAGGATTAAGAGTGTTCCCATGCCTTCTTTCTTCTTTAGTTCAGTGGATATACCGCAAGTTTTATGTAAAAAGATAAGTAGAAAAAGGCGGTAAATAAATGCGTGCACCCCTATTTGATGCGGGTACTTCAGCATTGAATTATCGTACTAGTACCTTATCCAACAGTATATCTATCCGGGACAGTCGGCTTTACTTCTAGTACCAAGACACAGCGACGAATGATGACACGTCCCCATCTTTCATCCCCCCGCCATCCCACTCCCATATGCATCGTAGCAAACCGCTTGAGCTAAACTGGTTAACCTCCCCGCCTGTCCTTCTCTACTTTTTCCTTCCTTCCTTCCTTCGTTCCTTGTAGGGTTGTCGATTACAGACCCCCATGCGTAGGTGACAGCGGCTGTAAGGGCCACCACAGCCCGAGGCGTCTGAAGACAAGCTTACTACACCCGAGAAAGAGTTGGGGGAAAGAAATAGACACACTGGGGTATACAGGATCTCCGCGACTGTCATGCACCGAGGTCTAAAAAAATTGCAAATTTCACATAGCTCAACAGAAACAAGGTAATGTTGTTGGCCGTCGCTTGGAGTCAGACTTTTTTTTCTGCATTCCGCCTACATACATAACAAACCATAATTATTAAATCAATTTCTCAAATATTATACTTACATGAAAAGCTTCAATGAGAAAATTGTAGAGCAACATGAAAAACTCCCGATACAGCTGTCTGTTGCGTAATACCTACTACATAAAAGTGTTATTCCGAGCGTGAAAGAAGCCTGCGATTACACGCAAAGTTTCTCGAGTGGCTAGTCGAACAGACCAGAGTGCACTGGGACCATTAGTTAACATACTTTATGACTTTAGTATCACCAGGGTCGGCCAACCCAAATGGCGCGATAGGCTGTTCGATCATAGGGATGAGCTCACCAATACGTTCAGATTGCCTGCCCACCCGCCTACAATAATGTGGCTGCTCTTGGAGAAAAATGCTACGCATTAAAAAGGAAGCACACGAAGTAAGGTAATGTTAAAGCATCGACACACCCTGAATTAAAATGGTGAGTTGAACATTGTTCTTTCTTTCTTCAAACTGGCGTTTTAACGTCCTGAAACTGCACATATCCGTTAAAAAACAAAATTCTGGTGTTTTACGTGTCAGGAGCACGATATGAGTTTGAGGCACGCCGTGGAGGTGTACTCTGAAATAATTTTGACCACCTGAGGTTCTTTACCGTGTACTTAAATTTAAGCACCCGAGCCTTCTTATGCCTCTCCCTCATAGAAGTACGGCCGCCATGCCTGGTTATCGAACCCTCGATCCTGTGCTCAGCAGCAGCACGCCATAAACACTGAGCCACCGTAAACGATTTCAGCGGTTTATACCAATAGTTATTGCCTCGGGCACTTGCACAGATAGGCCGTGAGCGCATTTCATGTCAACACTTCCTACTCTTTTTACTTTGGCTGTCCATATAAAATAGTTTTATAGCAAAGTTTGCGAACAAACGCAAACACGTTATGTACGTAAAGAAATAGCGCTACTTTCACAGCGCATGCTGCGCACGTTATTTGACGTTTACGGTCTGCGTAAGGAGGGAGGAGGAGGGCATGTTAAGCTCAAACTCCACATGAGCGACTTCGTGCGCGACAGCGATGAGCGATGGCTTCGAGCGACGAAACGGACCATCGCGCTAACAGATCGCTCGTTCTTGTAGCCCGGATCGCTCGGTTCTGCAAATCTAGAATTCGTCGCTCGTCGCCCGGAAGTGCTATGAGCGAATAGCCACTAGCGCGAAGCGGTAATAAGGTGGACAGCAGCCAAGTACTACCGGTTTTTCGCACGGAGTGACAAAACAACCGCATTTTGATACGTGCAAGGACAAACAAACCTCCCGCAAGACAGTAAAAAAAAAACATTTATGCTTCTCTACGTAGCAAATCAAATCAAATTACGCAATTATAGCATGCGTAACGCCAGTTTCGGCACGTATTTGCAGCTCTCATACCGGGAACACCGGGGAGCCGTCTGTCGAAGTCATCGCTCGCGTGGGCTTCAAGTTGTAGGCGACGAGTGAATGCGACAGCCATCGCCATTGTGTCGTTTGTCGCCGTCCCGCGCAAGATCTCTTACGTGGGGTTTATGCTTTACCGTACGTCATTTGTGAAACTTAACGTGCATAATGTTTACGTACGCTTAGAAATAGCATTGTCAAACATGGCGGCGTCCATGGCTTCCACTTCAGCGCGAATTATCGTGAAGGCTACGCTCTCGCTATTTTTGATCGCCAGTAAGAACGTTGTATGGGCTTTCGATTCCTCTAAACTGACATGAAACTTTACTTATGGGCACGTAGCGCGTCCGATTTCTGAGATCATTTAACCACTCCAGTGTCCTTGAGCTTAGCGAGACGCGTTGCTAATGGAGTCTCTTTGCTTAGATTTGTTTGGCCTGAGGTGCCGGATGACGCCGTCTTTTAACGTCTTCGTTGCATTTGCGCTCCTGTAGGCTAAACTAAATGTAGTGAAGGGACACGTGCCATAACGTCACGTAAAGATGCTTGCGTCGAGCGTACGTAAGGTGAGAAGCGCTATTCTCATACTGTCCAATATGCTACGAGGTACGCTGCCGGGTAAAAAAGTCGCCTAATAGATAAGCAGCACTCCTCTTGTATGCTTTAATTGCTTGTGAAGAGGCTTTGGCAACCGCGGCCAACGTTTACAAACTAGACATCGAAGTAAAAATAAGTAGAGCTAAACCGTGTTGGTGAGAAAACAGGTGCTGCGGAAGTCTGTCGAGGATGAACAGTCGTGCGTGTCTAACAAGCCCTGACGAGTCACTTTGCTCTGCCTCCGCATACGGCGTAGCGCTAAACCCGGCCAACGTCCTCTTTTTTGTAACGTTCCTATGCTTGCGGCCTTTTCGTGGCGACGTAGCATGTTCCTGGGATTGTTTACGACGTCGAGATGCTGTACTTCTTTGGTTCGATGTCCCGCAGTGTCGAAAGAAGGAAAACTCTTTCAACGTTCTTGTTTGTTGCAGAACTTTTTGGAAAGGCCCTGCAGCTTGGACTTCAAGCGCGTGCGCGTGACGTTAGTTTAGTGTCGTCCCGGGAGTTGTGTATTTTTTTTGTACTGTCTACCTGGACTTTGTCTGCGTAGTTTATTTTTTCTTTAACGACTTTTGCGAGCGTACGCAGAAAGCGGCAAACTTAATGAAACTTTCTTTTATGTGTAGCGTGAGTTGCTGGGCGAAACGACCCTTTAAAACAAGTCGCTTTTCCTTTTTTTTGTGTGCCCTGTAGTATAAAAGCTCTCCCCTCAGCGAGTGTCTTGTCCCTGTTTAAGACGGCTTGGCTTTGCGCCATAATTGGCGCTTGCATCATCTCAAGCCATATGTGATGCGTATGTGACAGACTTTCTGGTTGTACAGTGGGGCTTATGTAAATGACTTATAAGAAATTGAACACATAATTGCGGAACAATTCCTCTTCATTGGGGGCGTTAGGTTTTGTTGTCATTTATTCTATCCACACAGAGCAATGAGCATCACACAAAACCAATATAGATTGCATTGCGCTCGCCGTCCAGAAAAAATGTTAATAATTTTACGCGTGTCGCAAATAAATTCAGAAAAAGCATTTCACGAGCACCCCTTTTATTGTTTGCTGTGAGTATCCGTTTTAGCGTTCGATTCGGAGTTATTTAGACGTCACAAGTTACCGTCTTGTGCTCGACTTCATGAAAGTCTTTAATAGCGAAGCTTTTTTTGCCTCTTCCTTCGAAGTGCCCGCTGCTACTGCAGCTGCCGCCGCAGCTGCTGCCTTGCACGATGCGTCGGGAGTGGTTTAGGGCGTGTATATATATATACAGTCATATAATGAGAAGCCAACAAACGCTGACACCAAGTACAACATAGGGGAAATTGCATGTGTTAATAAATGAAATCAAGTAATAATAAATTAATGGAAATTAAAGTGGATGAAAAAACAACTTGACGCAGGTGGGAACCGAACCCACCACCTTCGCATGTCGCGTGCGATGCTCTACCAATTGAGCTACGGGGTTAACCGAGGGACCCGATAATTAGTAGTCATATAATGAGAAGCCAACAAACACTGACCCCCTTTCTTCTCGTTTATTACATAACGAGGGTCTCGAATCCGGCAACATTGATGCCTTCAGGTAGCATATGTGGGTTTATTGACCAGTTGCCTTCACCCGAAAAGATCACGTTCTCGCGACGCCTGCGGCAAAGAAGACGTTCCACGTCCGCCGCCAAGGTCTGTGAGTGGGGTCGCTGGCTAACACTCCCAGGGTTCTACTAGTACGCATAAATACCAAAGAAAGGGGATGGGGAAACGCCGCCGTGGTAGCTCAATTGGTAGAGCATCACACGCGACATGCGAAGGTTGTGGGTTCGGTTCCCACCTGCGGCAAGTTGTTTTTTCATCCACTTTAATTTCCATTAATTTATCATTACTTGATTTCATTTATTAACACATGCAATTTCCCCTATGTTGTACTTGGTGTCAGTGTTTGTTGGCTTCTCATTATATGACTAATAATTATCGGGTCCCTCGGTTAACCCCCTTTCTTCTCGTTTATATATATATATATATATATATATATATATATATATATATATATATATATATATATCGAAGGACCCTGGCAGAAAGGAAAGGAGACGGGAGAAATTCGTTTGACCTGTGCAGCAGCCGAATGTGCACAATACCCTTTGGAACTCCTTGGGCGTCATCACCATGATGCTAGCAGCTTCACAACTGTAATTATCCGTGGCCCCTCAGATGCATCACAGAAATTGCACCGCCTACCCCTATATCAACGTGTAAGTCCAGAGGGAAGCTAAATAGAATGGTAAAGAGGAGAGTGGAGAGCAGGAACAGAATACATAGAACCTATGCAGTCGCGCAACGACTGCATAGCAGCCTTGCCACTTTTCGCCCGCAGTTATAGAAAAGGCGACGTGAGAAGGCAAGGAAGCGCTACTGCTAGGCACGACAGCCGTTAAGGGGAAATGGGAGAACTTTAAGAAGCTATTTTCGAAAAATAAAGAACATGCAAATATGTCAAGCAGACAATTTAAATAATGCGGCTCTGCTTCTGCACGCCCCACATAAATTGCACCGTAGGGTCTAGGCGACACTGCGGAAGTGGTCGCACGTCAAATCCAAACTTTTGTGCCCCCGTGGTAGCTTTGCGGCTATGCCATTGCTCGAGGTCGCGGATTTGATCCCGAACGCGGCAGTAGAGGCGTAGAGGTGAGATCAGTAGAGGCGAGATCTTTGCATCGAGTTTAAAGGTACGGGGATTCACGTGGTCCCCTCAGGAACTCTTTTCGTACAGTTGGCCTTCTCCAGACATTGCAAAGAGGGCAATATGTGCTGTGCCGCAATTCTCTTTCTGTGCAACTTTGCGTCAAAGTGCTGATAGCGTTGAAACCATCAAACCTTTATTTTGTAGTCATTTTTCCACCTCGGCCTTACGTGTAGCATCACATAATCCATTCTTTCCTTCTTTTATTTTTTTTCATAAGAATAACTTTTTTGGGGTAATTTCCCTCCCTCCTGTAGCGTGGTCGCCAATAGATCAGTGAAATGTAGCAGCAAGAAGCACGGGCTTTTAACTAACCCCTTTTATCCCGCAGGTAAATCTATCTAGCGAAAGCTAAATATCAGAAAGACGAGAAATTTCTGATTAAACATTACACAGTTCTCAGGTTTAACTGACGCAGTTTCTATGTTACCGGTGCTTCTTTTTCTCGGTCTTCTATTTCTTTCATTTCCGTGCACGGCACTTTCCAGACTACATCAAAATTCATTGGATATAGTCAGTCTCTTGGAAGTTCTTCGACCTTTTGCTTGTTTGCAAACGCCCATCAATTTTGCATGACAAGTGAACCAGGTAGCGTGAATGGGTTACCTGTATGATTTATTACACTGCGAAATTGTTCAATTCATAATTTTGTTCACTGTTCATGCAAGAATTGCAGTCATGAACAGCACGACGCAAATTCTTTCCGTTGCTTTATAGAAATGTTTATAGAACTGCTTTATAGAAGCTTTTGTTTGGAAGAGCTGTTTTGCATTCGCTGGCATCTGCTGGAATGTGCAGTTGCGGCGGAAGCTCTTCTTTCCAGAAATACGGACCACGTGTTGAAAGTGGGGTCGCAAATGGGTCATTCAAATTTATGTCTGTCAATAAAGTCTATGTTCTTTGCTTGAGGGCAGAAATAGTATTGATCACGATCTGTACGAGGTTGGAGGCTTGCGACCGAACTATGGGTTCTGCTGAATTACATGAGCAAACAGGGCGATCCAAATATATATCGTGTTCAGGGCACTGTAGTCATAAGAAAAAAGAATTCTTCGTAAGCGAGAACTCTGGCCAATTCCGATGCTGGACATTCTATTAGCAAAATCGTCTGGCCAATGGCAAAGATCACTTAGGAATGAAATGCTTTGTAAATTCAGCCCCAGCTATTCCGATTAGTTGGTTACTGAAGCGAAATGTGTTGCAGCGCATTGTCCTTGCAATGGCTTCCGAGAACCAGGCAAACTACAACATGACAAAAATAGAATGGACCTCCATTAGACAGTATCACAACATTTACCTGATGCAATTGTTATGCTTATGAGCTACGCCGCTCACAAGCAACACTGAAATGAAAGCACCAAGTAAGGTGGAGTACACTCTGAGGCATGTATGCAGCTATGTCACAAGGACGAAGTCGGTGCACGATAGTTGCATATGCAAAGAGAAGCACGGTACACATCTAGACACATTCATCGACTGTGTACCTCCTGTGTCACAAATGTCACATATACTAATTCTAGACGATTGGCCAAGAATAGGTGCACGCCCTGGGGCACATCCTGAATGTCTAAATCGAAGAAACTCAAGTAAATCAAAGAAGCTACGAAATATATTTCACGAGCTTTGGGGGCTTTAAAGTTATCTATAAGCTGACGTGGTATGTTCAAGGTACATGCAGGGGTTCGCTTCTTTTTTCATCTTCTCTTTTTTCATCTTCTCTTTTGTTACGACAAACAGCGGTGCGCTTTCTTGCAGTATTGTGTCGAACAGCATGCAGTGGTTATAATACAAGCCAGTTTGTTGGTGCTTTCATTTGGTAGACGTATAACCTTCGTACATACACCAAAAATCTGCCGAGATGACGAACAACCCAGTAGCGGAAAGCAGTCACGTCAAACCCCGTGGATATGGACCGAAACTAAAAGCCACGAACGTGGCTTGAAGGTGTTCCAAGGCCCGACGACAGACAAGGCTAACGGCAGCACAGCACGAGTTTACTTGCACTCTAAAAAAAATAGCTTAGTGCTACATTAGAGTGTATGAAAAGAAATGTCCTTTGACAAAACCTCCTCCACATCGTAGATTTCCGCAGAACTAATTTGCTTATCTAACTACGGCGTACGGGCATGTATCATTGCAGCGTGTTAGCGTCCTCGTGCTGCAAGCATTCAGCGATGTGCCATTGTACGCTATTGCTGTGACAAACTCAAGCGAGTTTCACAGCAACGTTCCCCGTCTTGATTGTGCGGTTTATTTCGTTCAGCTTGCTTTTCTTGGTCCTTTTTTATTTCTGTGCGCAGTGGACCTCAGACGAACTCGACAGCACTCGCGCATTTTTTTTTTGTATCCTCCTTGTATACTCCGAGGTGTGACATTGACTCTTACTTATACAGTCAAAAGCGATTTACGCCTTGCTGGGTTCAATGATTGGTTTATCGGGCGACGAGTTTTGCCGCCTAACAAATGTTATCGCACAGCGCGGTACGCGTCTGCATGTATCCGAAGTTTCCGGAAAGATATCGATGCTTCTATCCGCTGTCTGTTGTCTTTGCGGTCCGGGCTTGAATTACGGCTTGTCGGGGGCGTCCGGTACATGAACGTACCCCGCACCTCCACCAGATGTCACGTGGTCGTGACGTCAAAGAACACAGTAGCAGTACTGTGAAAGACAAAACTAGCTTTTATTGGGCGAGCCTGTGCCCACAAAACAGGCTACACTTATAGCACAACGATAGCGGCGAACACAGTCGGCGATCGTCGAAAATCTGATCAGCGGGTCAAGCGCGTCGGCTTTTATACAGCAATCATTGAACGTTCTAGACTAAACGTTGGGACCCGCATGCCTTCTAAAATGTTCTACACCATTCGTGTCACGCGATGAAATTAGATAACACAAGGTTCGGCGACAATAGACAGCGGATAGAAGCATCGATATCTTTCCGGAAACTTCGGATACATGCAGGCGCGTACCGCGCTGTGCGATAACATTTGTTAGGCGGCAAAACTTGTCGCCCGATAAAGACAAGTACACGTGTCATTATGATGCTGTATGTGGTACATGTTGTTTGCACATTTTTCAATAGCTAAGTTGATTGCAGAATGTGGTGTAATAAAATAAGGAAATAAGGCGTAAAATAGGGAAAGCTGGCGCAAGGCAGGGATAATCGGAGATCGTTTAACTGGCCGTCGTCTTGCAGTGGACATAAATAGGAGGATGATGATTAATTTCAGGGGTCGCAAAGTCTTGCAGGTTAGTGGATTTCAAACATCAGCAGTCAAAGGTTTTTATTCAGTTTTGAACTTCAATGTATAGTTTAACCTTGCGTTGGGTACGCATTTCACCCCAGTGAGATATATTCATCAGGAATTTCAAATACACAATGCTATCTTTATTTACTACTTGTTGCTGGAATAGTTGGCATGTACTAGTTGTAGTGTGAACAAGGACATGTCGTACAGCTGTTGTACGTAAATCGCGTTATATTAATAATAATATTTGGGGTTTTACGTGCCAAAACCACTTTCTGATTATGAGGCACGCCGAAGTGGAGGACTCCGGAAATTTTGACCACCTGGGGTTCTTTAACGTGCACCTAAATCTAAGCACACGGGTGTTTTCGCATTTCGCCCCCATCGAAATGCGGCCGCCGTGGCCGGGATTCGATCCCGCGACCTCGTGCTCAGCAGCCCGACACCATAGCCACTGAGCAACCACGGCGGGTGCGTTATATTAAATAAAGATAATCTTGAACGAACTAGACGACCACAGCAATCATATTTATTGTTGTGGTTTAATATGACGCAAAACAATATAAAGTAAGTACACCACAGAAACGAGCACCTTCGTTCACTTGGCCGTTACTCATTTACTCACATATATATTCTTTTATTCAGAAATAAAGTGTCTCTATGCTCAAACGTAAACTAAACTAACTCTGCGCGTTTATTTTGGCGTACCTGCTACCTCTGATAAAAGAGCGCGCAACGATGAAACATTATGAAGCTTACCGTAGGCGGGGTGGAATCTGAGAAAGCGTTCTGAAATTGCTTTCCGGGAGATGCAAACGACCTGTATACTCAACGCCATTCCTCATAAAGCTACAGAAGGTTCTTCTTTTTGCGCTGTCCGTTTACGTTTTTTTTTTCAGCAGCAGTTAAATCTTGAGCCACTGTTACCCTCCTTCGTCGCACTTGACCGTGTGTCATTTGGAGCGACGGTCCTTTTTCATGGAGCGAAAGCGGCTTCCTTCTTTTCAACGACCACTCTCGTTTCCTCCTCCAGTCTCGCACTCGCTGGCTATTTGTGACGGCTCACATACTTTAGGACCCTGGCCTTACTTTTATGAGCCTGGCAGTTTACGCACGCTGTTGCCCGTGGCTCTATGTGGCATGTCGCGATCTGCACACGCACCGCACTTGCTCCGAGAACGGAACGTTAAGTGCCCGCTGTCCAGAGGCGCGTATTTCAAGGAAGTACAAAGACAGGCGCAAACGCAATATATAGCGCAACATTTCTTTCCAGTGCGCACCATAAACTAGAGGAAGCAAGCATTTTTGAAGACCTTGCAAGGATGTCGAACAGCAGCCATATATGTTTTCTTTTTCGCACGTAAAAGCGGAAACGTCGCCCTCTATTTTGTTTTACGGCTTTGCGAACAACGTGCTTAGAGTGAGCTACACCGCAGTGTTCTTCGTAGTGCCGATCAGTGTGTAAGGCAGTGTATGTAGGCACACGTGTATGGCAGCAAGAAGCAACGTACCGTTGTTGTTATCTCGAGACAGCCTAGTAGCTGCAGTTGACAGCTGCGTCCTCTTTGGTAAATGACAGTTTTGGCATTGAGACGTTGAGTTCGCCTAGTTTACTACAATACCGGCGGCTCTCGCTATCGTTTCAGAAACAAACCTTAGGGACATCAAATTAAGTTAGTCAAGCTTTTTAAAGCGAAGTTGTTTATGGCTATGGGAGTTCCGTTCATTTTGTTCTATGTCAACAAAAGTGGGGGCCGATTCTGGTGATAATGTCGAAATGGTCCAAGTGCAATGGTACATACCCCTGTGGGCTCCGTGTGTTGGGCTCGGGGAGCTGTAACGCGCCCTTGAGCTATCCTTGTCTCACCTGTGGCTAAAACAGGTCCCAAGCGGAAAGGCAAGAACAAAATTCTTTATTATGCTATTTACACATCATATTACAGGGTTACAAAACCAAAGAGCGAATAGGATAACAGATCTTAGCCCCCACGTCGGCCATGTCTACTTTTGTACCGCCCTCCCTTTGCCGGCATTTCAAGCGCTTGCGCAGCTAGTTTCTTTTTCTCCCACTGTCGTGTGGTGGCGGTGCCGTCGTAACATCGCGCGTATCTAGTTTCCTCCGGCTCCTCGGGGAGGCGATCCCGTCGCCCACGCGAATGTATACACAAAACCACAGAGACCAATAGCCGTTCTTCAGTTTGAATTTCCCTTCTGTCGTCGTAATGGTGAGACCGCGTATAGTCCGGACTCCCAAGGTTTTACGGGCCAAAACAACGATCTGAGTATGAGGCACGTCGTAGTGGGGGACTCCAGATATTTGGACGACCTGGAATTTTTTAACGTGCACCTAAATCTCAGTACATGGGTGTTTTTTTTTTCTCTCATATTGCCCCCGTCGAAATACTGGCGCGTTGCGCACGATGTTCGTCGGTAACGTTTGCTGCCCGCCGGCCACCGTTTGAATTCACGTCTCTATTCCTTTTGTCGCTGTTCGTAGGCGCGTTGTTCCTCGGAAGTCCGGACTATACGCGAATGTGATGTAATTAATATAACAATAACAGAGGCGCAACGAGAACGTGTGTGCGTACCTATCGTCACAACGACTACCGATAAAGGCTATAAATGAGTTCGTACCTTGTTCAAAATTCTGTGTCACCTCTGTGTCGTGCGCTAAACAGCTTCACTGGTCGTCCTTCTTCACAGAGCGGAAGGGCTCATGATTTTTGCGCTATTCTTGTACTTGGAAACATGTGGTCTTCTTTTTTTTTTCTTCGCGCAGACTTCAAACAGTAAATAATGCTCAGTAAGAGGTGAGTGTTAGAACGCTCTTTTTGAAGGCCGATTGATCCCACACATCAGTATCACTAGAGTTTCTTTGTCTCATGGCATACGCCTTGTTGTTTCCAAGCAATTAAAATGCATAAAAAGAGAGTAAGGCCTCTCTCTCTTAGTTTACTCATTGAATCTTGAATGTATAGCTGCTAAGGAAATTAAGTACAAATAAATCGGTTTCACTAAGCACGCGTGGCAAAAACAGCAGAATCATATAAAAATGTTTGCCTCAGTGTGTAAAGGCAACTAAAAGCTGATGAAGAAATTACGGCCACTGACCAAGTCAAGGTGAAAAAAACACACAGTGTGATCAAAAACACAGTGTGATCAAGGAACCTGTACGGGTCCCGAAACGTCTCTGTGTGTTTTTTCACCTTGACTTGGTCAGTGGCCGTAATTTCTTCATCATCATGGTACCTGACCAGACGAACTTTCGTCGAACTCTTGACTACAACTAAAAGCTGAGCGAGAGAGAAAGAGAAAGGAAGGACAGGAAAGGCAGTGAGGTCAAGTAGAAGAATACAAAAAAGCTAACGAATGAGACAGGGAATACTACAGGCACGTGGGAGGACATGGAGAAAGACTGAAATGCAGAGCTTGCTGAAAAACGTAAGCAAGATGTTCATCAGCGTTTAAGGGGCCCAAAATTTTTATTACGGGGGATGGTGGGCCAATTTGTTTGGTCGCAACGACCCTTCACTACACCTACGTTGTGCGCTATACTTCAAAAACTGTTTTTTGTAGAGAGAAACAATACGGAGAAAGAAATTTAAGGAGGCTAACCAGAACAGCGTCTCGCTACCTAGAACAGTGGCTCGCTACCTATATGGGTAAGGCTGAGGGGCACATGGAAAGAAGAGAAAGAGGTAGAGAATACTTAAACCCAGGCGCGCAGAATAAAAATATTCTTGCTGATTGCGACCACAGAGGCCTGCTGATTTAAAGCTCAATGATGCCTTCTAAGCCTTGTGCCAATGCGCACGGCATTGTCAGTAGTTGCGATGAGGCTGGAGGACAAGTTATGCAGCTCTGACAAAACAAACTCGCATGCATTCACAACCGAGCTCCCCTGTTCAATTGAAAGTACAAGCCCACGTGGTGCCCATGATCCCGTATACTCACTAAAATTTGGTTCAACTGAGTTAGAACATAGGCTTAAACTCGACGTGTCGGACAAGACGAGCACGGCTATATAGCTTTGGAGAACGGTTAATCTAGTACCGAATGTGATCACTGTGTTGAATAGTTCGGTACTTTCCGAAGTGGCCGATTTTTGTTGTGATGTTAGATAAAAAAAACAGATGTACGGATGGACGCAAAATTTGCCGGATCTCGCACACATGCGGGAATTGGTGCTAAGCGACGGTTTCTTTCATATCTGCGCCAATATTAAAGCAAAGGTTATGCAACCGTAAAGAGAACGGTGCACATATGTGTTCAAATGGATGCAAATACAGCACATATCCTGTTCAAAGGTAAGGCATAGAAGCCGCATACAATGCAATGTTTATCCTGTGATGAAGAAGACGAGTACCAACCACAGCACCGTCGCCAACGCCATACAAAAGAGACTGACGCCAAAGTTATAAGACAGGGCGCTGCCCGAAGTTGGCACTTCATTATCCGCTTTCAACAAACCTCCTTGTGATGCAAATCTAACGAATGACGCAAATGTTACGCATTCACACCGACCGCAATGTGCGTATGCGGCTGAGGTTACCTCGCAGTGCACATCGTTGAGCGTCGTAGGATGGCAGTAGCACAGAAGGCGCACCTAATGTTTCGTCACACACCCACCAATATTGTATGACACGCTCTTCGCCATTCGCTTGATGGACAAATAAGCATCTATATATGCGACGCCTAACCACACGCGACGCAATAATGTTGTTTCCCAATGGGAGAGCCCGGGCTGGAAATATAGTATGCCATCATGACTTCATTTTAAGTCACCACCTTAGAATTCATGCGAGCAATGAAGCCGTGCGAGCATGATCGTAACGTGCCGCAGTAACCATTATTCTGGTTATCGATAGCACTCTAGCTAGGTTCTTGCATGGTATTTGTGAGAGGAAATGATGTACAGTTGAGCTCCTCTACAACTAAATGACTTGTTTTACGCAGCAATAATGCAGTCCCGGTTCTATTTTGAGCGGCGCGTGGTGCGGCCTTTACAACGAAGTGAGTTGCATAAAGAATAATTCGCAGACCAAAGCACTCCGTTATAAAGTAATGGTAATGTACAATGAGATTAGAGGAAAGAACTCTGGCAAATGACAACAATAGTTAATGCAAGCAAGAAGTGGAGGTTTGGCCTACAGTTCCTGGTGCGAGTTGCTAACATAGTAACAAAGCAAGAGGGTTGTTTCTGTAGCTTCCTCAATTCTTAATGTTTCGTTCAAGCTATTCATTAGTTACTGCAAGCAAAAAGTCTTGGGAAGTCAGCTCTTATCACTCAGATCGTACTCTCATAGCATGCGTAGCAGACTGCTATCTATAGCTAGCTGGAGAAACAATATTTGAACTTCACCGAGGGGGAGGGTATGGGGGAGGCAAACAGCCATTCCTGAATTTTATGTCAAAGCATCACTAAATCTCGCATGAATGGCCATTCATAAATGCGTACATCTTGTCGTACTTCTTGGGGCGTCTGTTTCCGTTTCAGTTTCAGTTTATTTGTCCTGCTTACTACAGCGAAGCTGTTTATGGCTAGGCTACGGTAAAGGTATAGGTTTGTGGCTAAGGTAAGGAGCAATAACTGAAACAATCGCAAGAGAAAAAGAAAAGCAAGAACTAAAACTAAATAAACAAACTCAATATTATGATATATCAAAGTAGATTTGAAAGCGTCATTTGTACGAGCAACACCGACTTCACTGAGGTTGTTTGGGCGATTTTACAATGCGGGTATTTGATGTTCGACACTCCATTTACAGAAGTTAGTCCATAGGTTTGGTTTCTGTCTGTCTTTATGACGTGTTGAGTTATGTGTATGATGTGATGTGATTTGGAGAGACTCCGGTGCGTTTAATTTAATGCATTGCACAAGTTTGACGGAGCGCACTTTGTTAGCCTTCAGCATAGAACATTTTTAACAATCGATCCTGTATTTGTGTCTCTAATAAGCCCATGGTATTGTTCCTGTGCTCTAAGATTCTCTTCACAAGTAATGACTTTCTGTAATTATTGTGCGTGATTGTGCCCCATACTAGAACACAGTATGTTATCCTGGAGTAGAAGAGCACGTAATATAACTCAGCTTCCAGCCAGCTACGTAGCTTGGAGCTAGTTTTGTACGTACACGCTATTGTCGCACTTAGTTTTGTTACGACTTCTTCTATGTGCTTATTCCATCCCTAAACTACACCCCTAAGAATATTTGGCTCTCTACCTGTTGAAATTTTCCCCCTTGAAGCATAACAGTTGTATTGAAGTTGCGTGGCTTAACTATAGGAACAAAGACAATGTATATAGCTTTATTAATATTAATTTACAACCTACTGCACTTTAACCGATGCGACAGTTTAATTAAGTAGTCATTCGTGTCGTGTTTAAGGTCTTGAAGAGATAGTCCGCGAAGAAAACATTTGTATCGTCTGCATACATTAATTATCTTAGGGGAGAAAGCAGTATCACACAGGTCATTAATATAAATTAAATATAACAGCCGTCCAAGGATTAACCCCTGCGAAAAACTCTTTTTAAATGTGTTAGCATTTCTATGCTTATCCAACGAGAAAACTGTCCATCCGTCCCGGAAGACGACCGCTTTCAAGGTAACGCCTGCAGCTGCGAGCGCATTTACACCATAGAGAAAGAAATTCAACAAGAGGGGACCCTCGGTAAAAACTAGCAACAGGAAACACGTCACGCTTAGTGTTGATCCCATCCGTTATTTGACGCGAGCATCGAAAAAAAAAATGAAATGAACTTACAGACAACGTTTTAGTTATTTTTATTCTTTCCCGCTAAAACTAGAATGTTTTGCGTATAAAAGAACTTATACTTCGCGACCTATTTTTGCGTTACATAGCGATAACCTAACGACACACCAGACGCGCCATATGATGTGTCGGGCGCCAGACGTGCCACTGAAGCGAGCGAGGCCGTCTGCGCATTTGAAGTTCGCCTGTTCGGCCACCCGTCTCTTCCATGTTAGCCTGTTTGTTGGGCTGCCGGCATTTTCTTGCGTTCCTTCTGCATTTCGACACGGAACGACGGCACTATTGGACCACGGCAAGGTGAGAAACCTTGTTCGACAGTCTGCGACGCATTTCGAGGAAATTTAGGCTCAACGCAAAACCGCAAAACCGAGACTAGTGACGCACTTAGCGAAAAACAGCTCGGCGGTTCTGGAGCAGTTAATTTGAGTTAATGACTCGTGCTCGGAGATGTTTGCGACGCTTTCTATGAGCCCCAACATTATTGCAACTTATTTCGGTAGTTTTGGGGCACGCTAGCCGCACCCGGCTTTGTTATGCAGCTAGCGAAAAGCAACTCAACCGTGGTGACGGTTTCGCGTGTACTGAATCTTACGGGGACAAGTTCGTGACACATTCTCTGACCCACAAAATTATTGCGAATAATTTCGTAACTTTCTGGGATACTTCTAAGGCAAGCTCGCAGCGCCTGGAGTTGTGAAGCAGTTAGCAAAAAAGCAAGCCGGTCACGGTGACAGTTAGTTTGACGTGTATTGATTTTGGTGGGACCAAGTTTGTGATGCTTTTTTATGGCTTTGCAACAACATATACCTTCTTTCGGTACTCACGCTTGTCGAAAACGGCATGAGCCATTGTCAAAAGTGATAACACGGGAGTGTGTTGCTTGTGCCGGTAGGATGCGCAAAAGATAACGCCGAAGAGCTCAAAAACCAAGAACCTAAAAATTCTGTCCTCTGAGAGACTCAAAACAGGCCTCGCACCCACGACTTTGTCTTGAGTGCGAGTAGAAGGCATTCTGCGAGCGTCTAGCATGGTCTGATTGAGAGCCTGTGTTTTGGCCACATTTTGTATACGTAGCATTAATACAATGCTATACAATGTATACAATTAATACAATGCGCATTATACTGAACAAGCTGCAAACACCAGCAGCTCGAAGCGCTCTGCAAATACTGGATGCACTAAATCCAGTGCTTGCTAGCATCGTTTAAGCACCATGGCTCGACCAATAGTCCCCTTCCGCACTGAACTTAAAAGTGCGTCGATCTTTCAATGGAATGCCAGGGGTCTAAGGACCCGTATATCAAACTTTCGCCAATTCATTTTCACAAATCGCTTCCCCATACTGGTCATTTGCGAACCGAATACATCAACTCCACTCAGACTGTCCGGTTATGAATCTTTCGTCTCGTCCACATGCGGTGCGAGCACGAAAGTGATCATCTACATCCGCACGGACTTCACATATGTCGCTAACGCGATAGAGCCTCATGACGACAACCAATATGTCTGCCTAAATGTCCAAAAGAAGAATGTGTCATTTACACTATTTGGTGCCTACCTATCCCCAGCGGGTCACTTTGACGGCGAACGACTTAAGAAAATATTACTAATGAACAATGGTCCCTGGGTTATCACAGGTGACTTCAACGCGCATCACCAGCTATGTGGAAGCACTAAAATGGACTCCAAAGGCAGGAGCCTTGCCTCCTTTGCTGCCGACCATGATTTGTGCTGTGTGAATGACGGCAGCCCTACATTTCTGCGAGGCACGACCTACAGTAGCTGCTTGGACTTGACTTTGGTGTCACGGCGCTTTGCTCGAGCGTCCAATGGTTTACAGACGTAGAAACACATGGAAGCGACCATATTCCAACATACATAAAGATTAGAGGATTTGAGCAACGCTCCTCTACTGTGTTGCGTACAGTTGATTGGACAAAATTTAAGAAGGATATGGATGGCACTTGTCGGGAAGGCCTCTCACAAACTATCGAAGAAACAATCGCAGAGGCATTGAAAACGTCCATGTGCTCGCTTACAAGGTCAACAAGGCGAACAGACTTGGACGTGGAACTGGATAGGCTGCGTGCGGCACGCCGACAGGCGGAGAGGAGGTATCGGCGCACGAAGTCCGTCTTGGATCTGAGGGCTTCACGACGCATACAAAAGAAAATCCAGCGTCGCATAGATAAATTGGAAGATAAGCGATGGAAAACATTCTGTCAGTCGCTTGATCCCCGAAAATCGCTCTCGCACATATGGAGAACGGTTAGGGGTCTTCGCTCATCTCCGCATCAAAGGAAGCCCTTCGCTGCTCTGGCCCTCTACCAACTCCGCTCGGAACTTCAATTGGCTGAAGAGTTCTGTGTACGGATTGCTGGGTCCGTGGCCATCATTACTGACGCAGCATTGAATGACATCCCTGAGGCACGTGTACCAGAAATCAACGTGCTCTTTTCACTCGAAGAGCTCGATGCTGCGTTGGCGACTTGCAGGCGTTCTTCGTCACCAGGACCTGATGGCATCACGTATGCTGCCCTATGCCACCTTGGACATGACGCACGTGATGAGCTTCTCAACTACTACAATGAGTCTTGGCAGAACGGCGCCGTTCCTAAACAATGGAAATCGAGCCGCTTGATCTCCATTCTGAAACCTGGAAAGTCACCGTTTGAGATCTCATCATATCGTCCGATTGCGCTTTCGAGCTGCGTCGGCAAAGGGATGGAAAGAATGATTCTTGCCCGATTGGAATGGTACCTAGAACGATTCAACATCTATCCGAACGCCATGACAGGCTTCCGTCGAGGTCGCACGTCCATAGACAACGTCATTGACATCGTAACATGGGTCCAAAATCAAAAAAGCCTCAAGCGCCTGTCTGCGGCACTTTTTCTGGATATAAAAGGAGCCTACGATAACGTCGCCCATGAGGCCATACTAAACTCACTTGAGGCTGTTGGAGTTGGTGGCCGGATGTATCAATGGATTCAAGACTATTTGACTGAAAGGCGTTTTTTCTTACAGACCGAAGACGGCCCAACTTCAGACCATTACATCTGCCGTGGTGTGCCGCAGGGTGGAGTGTTGAGCCCTATTTTGTTCAACCTCGTCCTGGTAGGACTAGCGGATTACCTACCGCAGACAGTACATGTCTCAGTATACGCCGACGACATTTGCATCTGGGCCTCTGCGGTGACTCGCCCTCAGCTAAGAGCCAGGCTACAGCGGGCGGCAACCATGACGGCTTCTTATCTCCGAGAACAAGACCTGAGTGTGTCTACTGAAAAGTGCGCATTACTTGGTTTTACGCGGAAACAAATGTCATCGTATCCTGTTACCATCAATGGTCAAGCTGTATTCTATGTTAAGACGCATCGCTTTCTGGGCGTTATCATTGACCGCAACCTCTCGTGGAGTCCTCACTGCGTCTATCTGAAGAAGAAGCTAGTCGCCATTGCTCAGGTCTTCAAATTTCTATGCGGGAAAAACTGGGGTACACCAGTCCATTCTATGTTGCAGCTGTACAGGGTTTTGTTTCTCGGACTCCTACGTTACAGCCTACCAGTGTTGTCAAATGCATGCAAGACGAACTTTCGCGCCTTGGAGAGCATACAAGGTCAAGCCCTACGCACGTGTTTGGGGCTGCCTCGGTGCACGTCAACAGCAGCAACAATTGCCATCGCAGGAGACCATACAATCCAGACACATGTAGCTGTCGACTCTCTCAGAGCGCACATTCGCCATCTGTCAAGGATCCCCGACCACCATTTGGCCTCCCTACCAGCCGAGAGACCTCAAGCGACCTTTTCACGAGTGATTAACGCTCATCAAGAGTACATACCAGCAAGTTTTACACCGGCGGCGAAGCCTTCCTTCCCCCTGTGGTGCCTGCGACAGCCTCAAGTGAATTTTGATATTCCTGGAATTACAAAAAAGTCCAATCATCCATCGCCGGCTCTGAAGCAACTTACACTCCTATTACTGCAGCAGACGTATCATGACCGCATACACATATATACCGATGGTTCAACCTCACCTACCAGCTCAACTTCCGCATTCGTCGTTCCAGCCAAGAACGTTACAGTTAAATTCAAGCTGTCGCACCCGACTACATCTACATCGGCAGAACTTGCCGCTCTCCATGCCGCTATGATGTACATCACTGAAGAGCCAACAGAGAAATGGGTCGTATTTTGTGACTCTAAGGCAGCCCTTCATAGCATCAAGTCCGCGTTACGTCACAGAACTTACGAGCAAATGACATCTGAAATAAGAGAACTGCACCACCATGCTCTGGAAAGAGGACACCACATTGTATTTCAGTGGATTCCTGCTCACTGTGGCATCGTCGGCAACAACCTAGCTGACAAGGCTGCCCGGTATGCCTACGAAGATACAAAGACGCGTCCAACACCTTTGGCGAGGTCGGACGCTGCCAGAGAACTTCGCCTACTTGCGCGCAAGAAGTCTCAAGATCTCTGGACATCAAGTGGCTTCAATTGCAGATTACGTAAACTGGACCACACGCTACGGCTACAACTGCCATCTAGCCTTTCCCGCGGCGAAGCAACCTTGTTGTGTCGCTTGTGGTTGGGAGTGGCGTTCACGAACGCATACTCCTACCGTATGGGAATGGCTGAGAGCCCGATGTGCGACTCCTGTGGGTGCGAGGAGTCCATCGAGCACCTACTGTGTACCTGCCATCGCTACGATGTCCAACGCCTCTCTCTGCGGGCAACTTTACACAGACTAGACTCGAGACCGTTCACCGAGTCAAAGATACTCGGACCGTGGCCACAACCGTCACTGGCTCGAAAAGCGATTCGTGCACTAGTGCGGTACTTGAAGTGCACGGGCTTAAGAGACCGCTTATAGTGTCATTGTGTAAGGTGTCCCTCCCACATGTACTCAGTGTTGACTCTCTCCCTTCCTTTCTCTTTCTATTCCCCTTCCCCCAACCCCCACTGTAGGGTAGCAAACCGGATGCTGTTCTGGTTGACCTCCCTGCCTTCCCTACCCTTGCTTTCTCTCTCTCTCTCTTGTAAACGTAGCGTGTATCTTCTCACTGTAGCTTACTTCCTAGTTAAACGACTGACCGAAACTTGGAAGGACTAGAGTTTTATTCTAGCGGACAAACATGGGGCTGTTCGTTTCCTTCCCATAGAAGCCCATGTATTGACAGCAGACCAGAATTCCGCAATATTTACAACTTCACTATGAACTACGTAAATGCAAAAAGTAAATGAAACTCGGCGTAATGTTAGAGTCGTCCTAGCGGCTAATTTTCCTATAATTTTTTTTGGGATAGTTTCGATAAAACTTGAGTGACAGCCGTTTCCTGTAACCATACTATGTCCCTAGATGGCCATGTATTGAGCAGACAGGAATTCTGTAACGTTTACAGCTTCACTGTGAACTATGACACGTAAATGAAACTCGGTGTAATGATATAGTCCTCTTAGCAGCCAATTTCAGTATGATTTTTTTCCGAGATACCTAGATGAGATTGAGAGCTACAGAGCATTCGCGAGAAAGTTGGCTTTGCCACAAGGCGTTTTCTGTTCGCCGCCATTGTTATTCTGAGGGGTAGCCACAGACAGCTTCGCCGTAAAAAGGAAAGAAAATGAAAGCAACAGCATAGTTCCCTTGGTTTTGCATCCTAACAACATCAGTCGAGCACTAAATTCGCTGTATTGGCGAGTTGCCGTCCGTCCTGGCAAATCCTTGCTTCCAGAGGTCCACACAAATCTACAAAGCAGTATTTTTTTCTGCACTGCATTCCCAAGAAGTTGCTTTCCATATCGAGTCAAATGGTTGTTTACATAGACCCGTGATGATGAGCGGTAGTGCAGTGCGTTGGTGTCCATTTTTGCGCTTCTTGGCTTGCTAATAAAGGGATTCCTATTTGTTTTATGCACGAACTGGGCAATTATATTGCTTTCATCGTGCCGAGCAGTGGGAACGCCGTGGCAGATGTCGATATCTTCCTCAATTACCTCGTCTTAAATGATTACATCGATGTGCTTGATTACGGCAAACCACCAGTTCATAAAGAGGAATGCCGTTATCCTCGGCATTGTTCGCGCGTTGGTATTGCTCCAACTCCTCTGACTTCTGACTAAGCTTAACATTCTGCGCACGAAGTTCTCGGTTTTCCTCCAATACTTCCTTTGTCTCCTCCTTGCACTGCGTAGTTTCCTTAAATGTTTATTTCAGGCCCCCTCAGCTCTAATCAAACGTTTAAAATTATCAAAGGCCTTGGATACGCCATGCAGATCTTTAAACATGGCCACGGGAACAACAGCCAAGAAAGTAGAACGCTTATCACAAAGCAAGCGGAATATTCAATAAGGCGGCTCGGCAGCAGTGCACAGGGTATTGCAATGGGTGCAATAGGTAGTCTCATAGTAAAGAAAAACTGCTCACGTGGAAAAGTAAGGCCAGAATCTTTAGCTGTTGCCCAGTCGTATGCTGCCGCTGAACTGCGGATGAACGCCCACCAACCTTGTGCCCACTGCTTGCCCGTTCCGCTCGTGTCTTTATGTATTTTTGGCAGTTTTGGTCCCACACAGGTCTCCTGCATATCGGGTGTTGCTTCGGCCTTTCGCAGCAGTGGCACATTGCGACATGTGATCCGCCATGGCACAGGAAACCTTCGCTTCCGTCACACTTTCGTGGACAACCGAGCGATGCCAGTGTGACGCACAGCCAGTAGAACTCTCGAAAAGCAAGCGCAACATTTGAATGCGAAAGCATCATATGCCCCAATACGCGAAAATCCGGCGTTGTTTTCAGCGGCGTGACCGAAAGGTGCTACCAAAAATGGCAGAAGGTGCGAAGAGTAAGAACACGTCAAAAATGCTTCGATTGACGTGAAATTTGGGAAACAAAGTAAATTCATGGAATTTAAAAGAAGACCCGGTACATTTTGGTCTGGGTGGCAGTCGAAGCCTGGCCTCCGGGGTGCGAAACTGGCAAGCTTCCGCGACGCCACCGTGGCTTCACGGTTATGGTTGGCTAAGTTTTGCGTAGTGCGTGCGTCATCGTACACATCACGTCACTGCTTCAATCACTGCCTACCATGTACCACTTGCTCTTCGGACTTCATCTGTGCTGTGTCTACTGTGTCTACTTTCATGCACTCTCGACGTCAAATCATGAGTGTATAAAATGCGGTGTGCACAGTGTGTGCGTCATTGCACACGTCACGTCGCTGCCTTCTGATTTCGTCGGTGCTGTGTCTTGGGATGCTCACTGAAGCATCTACTTCAGCGGCAGCCGTGAAACGTGGTCGCCCGCGGAAGCGCGCCTGAGAAAACTGGGCAAAGGAGCACAAAAAAAATATCATCGTTCTGCAGCAAAATGGTCCGAATGTTTGCGGTCTGTGGAATACGTATACGTAGACACACCGATTCAGCAAGACGAACTTTAACGCATGTCGAAAACATAAATCGGAAACATTTCCCCTAAGCAAGTAAAATGCTTTCGCATTCCAACACAAGCAGTTCTAAGTGTCTTTGCTGAACTTTTAGCTGTTGTTTAGCTGTTTAGCGACAACATTTATGTCATCAGTGGATATGACTTCACACAATTACGTGCTGGAGGTGCACACAAATTAAAGGGCTAATCGAACAGCTGACAAATTTCTTGAGTAGGACATCTGCGCAAACACGTGCTCAGTGACACTATGATGCTGGGAATGTCTAGTGGGAAGGACGAACAGGAATGCCTTTTCTATCCACCCGAAGGTCTTGTGAGCCAACTGGTTTCTTTTTTTCGGTAGATCAGTGGATTCGTGGCTTTGGGTGCTACAGCGTGGTTGCGATCTTCTTTGCATTCCCTGCGTACAGCTACATCGTACGCAGAAAAGAGGGGAAGGGTAGGAACGAAGGGAAAGGAAGTAGGTGGCCTGTCAGGTGAAGAGGGGGAGTGAGTGCTCTCTTCAGCTATATTACTGCCACGCCCAGTGCATTTCAATGTGGAAGAAAAACTTTTAAAGGGCTAGAATCTCTTCACAGGTAGAGCTTAGTTTTTGTGCCGCAATTCAGCTGATTCCCAGCATTGCATATGTAGCTATATATATGTATCAGATACACACTGCCTTTTGAAAATTGTAGCCGGCTAGACTGCAAAGCGTATCCACTTGAAAAGAATTCCGTGGATGACACCATTTTTGAGCCACCAAATTTGTTAAGAGGCCCTATCATTCGAGTTACGTTTTTAACAAGACGCCCTTTTATGGAATGAACCATAAAAGTAACACACCGGCAATATATTTCTGCACAATGTTCGGGAATTAACACCGACAAACTGCTGTCATCCTGCGAATTTGTTCCAAATGGATCTGCCTTGCGAATTCCCCAACTACCATTCGCAAATTGCAATTTAGGGAATAATGCACTTCAATTTTTCGTACAAGTAATGTCAATCTGCTTGAGCACACAAAGTCAAGGATCATAATTAGGCTACTGCTAAAGGTAGCTTTTAATAGGTGGTTAATTTCTTCTAAGTAATAGCCAGTATATGGACGACGTCGACTTTGGTAATCTTGCAAAGATGAGTGGTCACATCTTCAGACTCCTGCACCTCAAGTAGTAATGAATCATGGTGCGTATTCCCAATAAAAAGCTCATGCCAACCAATCCTGATGTTGGACATACAAGCGAAAGGGGCCAGTCCCGATGTCCAAGGGCGCTTCAAAACTAATGCCTTCGTGAGTTAGGCCCCTGGGGCTGACTTTGCAGAGCTTTTTGTTCCTAAATGCTGCCACGCGTTGGCCAGCAACCATCACTAATACGAAATCATACTCACGAAAACGTACGTACACGACCGGACTTTTCGTAAGAGCAGATGCCAGCCAGTCCTGATGGGGAACGTATTGTTTCGCAGCGATGAATGGAGACGACTGTGATCTTGGGGTATAGTCCTGTTAGGGTGAACTAGAGCGTGTTTCGAGTAGCGCGTATTCGCCTCTTCAACTGATGCTTTTTGTGTCGCCAATAGCGGCTGCGCCGCCATCGCTAACTATTGAGTGTACATCGTGGTAAAGCGCGTCAGGCACTGGAGCACGGCCGGTCTGGTACGCGTGTCTGACGTCTCACCAGACGCGTGCTGCAGACCGGCTATTGGCCGAACCAGGTAGAGCCACTGTTAGCTATGCTCGTGGACAACATTCTGTGGCAATGAGGGGAAAGTTACAGGGGTGAAGCTTCCTCACACATGTTTCTGTGCCGAGTTGTGTGGCAGTGTTTGATAGTGCTTTTGTTTTTTTGAGGCATATACTGAGCGGTCGCAGCTTTTTTTGAGCGGCGGTGTCACATTTGCCCAGACGCGGAAGAGGAGACCAGCAAAATACCCGCCGTGGTTGCTCAATGGCTGTGGTGTTGAGCTGCTGAGCACAAGGTCGCGGGATCGAATCCCGGCCACAGCGACCGCATTTCGATGGGGGCGAAATGCGAAAACACCCGTGTGCTTAGATTTAGGTGCACGTTAGAGAACCCCAGGTGGTCGAAATTTCCGGGGTCCTCCACTACGGCGTGCCTCATAATCAGAAAGTGGTTCTGGCACGTAAAACCCCATAATTTAAGAATTTTGAAAAGCCAGCTGATCAACCCGTATTTCACTCTCAGGGCTGTGTTATGCTTAATTTTGCAGTTGTATAGATAAGTTGTTTCTTTCCTCTTGCCTAGCTTAAACTAACCCTGGTGAAAATGTGGGTTTTCGGTAGCGCTGTCACGTCAGCGCAATTTTTCCTCGGTATAGCTTTTTCTTCATTGCCAAATAAAGTTGTCCGTGCTTTAAATATCTAGTGACTGCAGCCCCGCCGCTACGAGCAGCACTTCGCGTGACACGTATACGATGAGGCTGGGCGCGCGCCGGTCTGCGCACTGCCCATATATGCTAGTTCAGTGTAGCCTGGTACACGTACACGTACACGTACATGCGTAGATAGTCTGTAAATACACTGTTATTATACTTGATTTATCACCGCGATGCGATTAGTGGATGCCGCTGGCCAATGGAAGACAGTGCTGGTGAACTAAAACGTTTGGGGACTCGGCCACTAATGTTTTATTACCTGTGCAGTAGGGCATAGGTGATTTCATCATGGATTTAGCAATTGTGAATGTCGGACGCAATATCCGAATGCGCCCGGCCGATGCCAAGAAGTTCTCACTAACAAGTACCTGTGAATTAAGCCCGAGCCCACGTTTACGAAAGAAGTGCTTACGCTGGCACTGCAAGAACAAGTGCCAACTATTCGGGATGTTGAAATTATGAGAAGCAAAAGTGGCCGATCTATGACAAACACCACTTAAGAAGGAAAAATTCAGAAGCGTAGTGCGTACTTAGGTATAGCAAAGCCGAACATTGCTCCCAGCTGCTATAACTGGAGGATGCCCTATGATTAGCTGACACCACACTTCGAAGCTGGCATCACGTTATCGATCATTCAACAGCACTTGTACCTCTACCTATGGTGTCAGGTAGTTCTCGGTGACGTGTATCGTTCTCCCCAGGGCGGCGGGATAAATTCGGCGCCTCGCTCCTGGGCACTTCAATAAGTAATTTATTGCAAGTGTGGCAACTCGCCCCTACACTTAGAACTGCGCTTACACAACATCCGTAACGTTCCCCTTATTTCAACTAAATATAAACAAGTTGTCTCGGTTATTTCACCGAGGACGCCGGAGATGAGCAATGCGAGCCTCTTATGCCATATGTAAATATGGGGAAAAATACAAGAGTTCTGTAAGAATTTGCTACGTTCGTAATTAAATGGTATACTTTGAAGCTCTGTCACATGTAATAAACATGGCCGCCGCTTCCACTGAATATACAATGGCAGATAGGGCAGAAATTTCTTTCTAAACGTTGGAAGACACGAGCTCTAAAGGGCACTATAAAGCTTTTATTTCGTTTCTAAGGAATGTTTTACATAACTTTTACAGAAATCACAAGCAGTAAGATTCCCATACTCATTTTCTCCACGGTACATATTGATTCAGTTTTGCATCGTTTTGCATCCATGCGGAATGACTTCGACATAGAATTAGAGCGCCTTCGAGCGCTTCGTCGCCGGGCGGAACGTCGATATCGGCGTACAAAATCAATTCATGACCTTAGGGCAGCCAGGAGGATGCAAAAGAAGATTCAGCGTCGTATGGATAGATTAGCGTCGGAACGTTGGGCAACGTTTTGCCAGAAACTCGACCCCCGCAAGCCACTGTCTCACATATGGAAAACGGTGCAAGGTCTGCGTTGCCTTCCGGAACGGCGTTTCCCATTCAAGGCGCTAGCGCTTTTCCAAGGGCGGCAAGACATCGATGTCGCAGAAGACTTTTGTGCGCGGATCGCAGACCAAGCTACTCGTCCAGATCCTCCAGCCCGAGCTGACGTCCCCAATTCACGTGATGGCCGCATGGACCTTCCTTTTACAATGGAGGAGCTCGAAGCGGCTCTAGCTCTCTGCAGGCGCTCATCATCTCCGGGTCCGGATGGTATATCATACCGGGCCTTGTGCTATCTCGGAGAGTCCGCACGGATAGAGTTGTTGAGCCTTTACAACTCCTCATGGCAGGAGGGAAATGTTCCTGACGAATGGAAAGTAAGCCGCCTGGTGCCACTCTTAAAGCAGGGCAAATCCCCATTAGAACTCACCTCTTACCGCCCAATAGCGCTGGCCAGCTGTGTAGGAAAGATAATGAAACGGATGATCCTTGGCCGCCTGGAATGGTACCTTGAATACTACAAGATTTATCCGATTTCCATGGCTGGTTTCCGACGTGACCGCTCTTCTATCGACAATGTAGTGGATCTCGTTTCCTATGTCCAGCACGAAAAGTCCCGTAAGCGTTTATCTGCAGCTTTATTCCTAGATGTGAAAGGGGCATACGATAACGTATTACATGAGGCCATTCTCGACGCCCTTGCGACGGTTGGCCTAGGTGGTCGAGTTTTTTTGTGGATTGCAAGCTACCTATCTGCAAGATCATTCTTTGTGTTAACTGACGATGGTACAACTACGCGACGCTATACCAGCAGGGGCGTTCCTCAAGGCGGTGCTCTCAGCCCGACGCTATTCAACCTCGCTCTTGTTGGACTTGCTGAGTACTTGCCAACTACCATCAAAATTTCAATATACGCTGACGACATCTGTGTCTGGACTTCGGCAGTCACACGTCCTCAGATACGTGCGCGACTTCAAAGAGCGGCCACTTTGACAGCGAACTACTTGCGTAAACAGGGTCTCAGCATATCACCAGAAAAATGCGCACTAGTAGCATTTACTCGCAAACCGATGACGCCTTATATCATCTCAATCAATGGGCGGACTATTTCCTATGTCCGAACCCACAGATTCCTTGGCGTAATAATTGACCGAGACCTCTGTTGGAGCCCGCACGTGGCCTACATGAAACGGCGCCTGACAGCGACTTCCCAGTTGTTTCAATACTTGGCAGGAAAGACGTGGGGGATGTCAGTAGACGCAATGCTTAAACTCTACAGAGCTCTCTTTCTCGGTTTTCTAAGATATAGTCTACCTGTGCTGACCAACACCTGCAAGACAAATATTCGTGTTCTGCAGGCAGCACAAGCTCAAGCACTCAGAGTCTGCCTTGGTTTGCCCAGATGCACCTCAACAGAGGCAACTATTGCGATTGCTCGGGACCATCCAATGCGAACTCACATTACGGTGGAAGCCCTGAGAACGCACATCAGACATTTTGCACGTGCCACCTATCACCACCTTGCAGCACTACCTTCGGACAGGCACCAATCATCATTCGCTAAAACTATCATCAAATACAACGACAAACTGCCATCGGGCTTCACCGCTGCATCTAAACCATCGATACCCCCTTGGTGTCTTATCAGCCCTACAGTCCATCTCAGTGTACCAGGAATCGGAAAAAAGTCTGAACTGTCGTCGCCTGTGCTCAAACAACTGTCTCTGCTTCTTCTGCACAAGAGGTACGCGGACAGGGAACACATTTATACCGATGGTTCCACAAACATCCAGTGTTCGTCCGGTGCTGTGGTTGTCCCAGCAAAAGCTATTACCATCAGCTTTAGGACTGACCACCCAACAACATCGACATCTGCTGAACTAGCTGCTCTTCGCGCTGCACTTCGTGTCGTCAATCGGGAGCCACCTCGGCAATGGTCAATCTTCAGCGATTCAAAGGCAGCCCTACAATCTGTACTATCAGCTCTGCATCGCGGGCCATTCGAGCAGCTCGTATTCGATATTAGATGCCTACTCCATACATCACAGGAGAAAGGACACCATGTGACGTTTCAGTGGCTGCCAAGTCACTGCGGCGTCACTGGAAATGAAGACGCCGATAATGCCGCTCGGGCAGCTCTTGAAGACGCACAAGAAGAGGCCATACCGCTTTCACGATCCGACGCAGCTAGCAGACTTCGAGTGCTTGCACATGAGATCACGCTATCTCTATGGTGCACACCAAACAGCCAGACCACCCAGAGCAACCGTCAATACCACCTGCCCTCTTTGATGCATCTCTATATGCCATCTGGACTGCGTCGAAGAGAGGCGACCCTGCTTTATCGCTTATGGCTGGGGGTGGCTTTCACCAAATCTTACTCCTTCCGCATTGGAATGGCCGACAACGATCTCTGTAATGCCTGTCTTTGCGAGGAGACGCTGGAACATGCTCTGTGCGACTGTCCTGACTATAACGTTCAGCGACAGTCCCTGGCATCTGTTCTAGCGCGCCTTGACAGTAGACCATTGTCGCTCGACACGATTTTCACATGCCGCCGACAGAAGATATTGCAGGTGAAGGCGACAAAGGGACTACTTCGGTTTTTGAAAGAGACGGGATTGGACAAGCGGCTGTGAGAGTAACGTCGCGTACCATGCCAGAATGATGGACTCCAACGGACGATGTGTGTGTGCTGTGATATGTGCTCTCTCTCCCTCTCCCCCTTCCCCATCTTTAATCTCCCCCATCCCTCTCCCATGTGTAGGGTAGCAAACCGGTTAAGCCATACTGGTTAACCTCCCTACCTTTCCTTCTCCACTTTTTCCTTCCTTCCTTGATTCAGTTTATAGCTCTCTCTAGACAGCGGTCTAAATTTCATTGGCGTTGATCATGATTGCCATTGCTTACTGTGGCCCTCAGCAAAAGCGCCTCACGACATTGGACCAATTGTGCACGTGTTATGTCGGAAAAGTGTGCCATTATGACCCAACGTTGGTAAAAACGTTATGTTAACACTATATATGTCACAGGTTCCAGATGATATGTTTCATATTTGCTGCACCACCAGCGTCGTACTGCACCGTTATAATAGTACGCTTGTGCACAGTTTGGCTTCGCGGAGATATAGGATCAAGAAAAAATGAATAGTGCGTCCGGATAATGAGGGCACGTGCCACCGGCAGCACATCGCCGGATACCATTTTTCCAGGTAAGCTCTTGCGAAAGCGCTATTAGCAGCACGTGAAGACGGTCGCTATGACCTAGAGAACGTGATCGTAGTCGGTATCTATGCAAAGTTAGGTGATTATTCATACGCGCCTCTGTGAACAGTCGCCGGTTGCGTTATACATTTAACGTTCATTATAGTATAGAGTAGTGCGGCAGGAAAGTCATTCCGGTGATTGATTGGTCGCTGCGCATGCATGCACCCAAATGAGTTTCGTTCTCGGTGCTGCAACTTCGGCAATGGACGAGCAGTAACCACCGCAGTGTGTTAGGGATATGCAAAGGAACGAAAAGAGCTTCCGCACCATACGACATTGATTTGAATTCGTCCCCCAAACAATGGCGCGCGTGCTGTTTCAAGTTATGTTCAAAGGTGACTTTCCCACACGCATATAACAAATGTTCACTCCAAATCATGGGTCTCATGATCATGGGCATGGGTCAGCTATATAACAGCAGAGACTCCTGTCATAGCAACCAAACAATTTTGATCACGGCGTTATTGTACCAATACCTGAAAGACGCATTATGACGTGACCCATTCATTTATTTCTCCATGCACAAACTAGAGCACGACATCGGTATTGGAGAAGGCAGGCACATAGTCTGCCCCGGGTTTTTGTAGCTTTCCCATGTAGCCATGTGGTGAAACTTTTGCGTCTGGGGAGTCACCCTTAGGCTCACGTAAGCGGTGTAAGCTATACAGTACGAGCGTACGAAAAGGCAGTACAGGCGGAGCACAGTTCATTATACACGCTGTCTATAAAAGTATCACCTCTAAAAACGAGCACCGCCCGTAAGGCATTTCGTCGCATTTGATCACTTCGGTCACCTCATGGAAGAAGACGAAGAAGTCCCGGCAGAGCACGCTCATTCACATGGGCTACGCCGACTATCGACGTTTTAGCCGAAAACTCGTCAACTGCACCAGACTCGACTATCCCATCGGGTTCCACTCGACAAACGCTCCGTTTCAAGACCAAGTTCAAGTCCGTGAGTGAAGTTTTCGTCATTCCACGCGACTTTGAAAATTCGAAGCGGCGGAAGCCCCGTTAGGCCTCGATAGGCTTAGCGCGTGAGCGACCGCCTCACGACCTAATAACCAGATCGCTTCTGCCGAGCGTACGAGATGGCTACGTCAGAGGACATGGACCTCCAAATAACACCGCCGCATCCGGTTAACAACGCGGACGAAAACGGGGACACAAGAGTACTTTCCGAAGCGAGGACTAGCAAAAGCCAAGAGATCGCCGCCCACAACCAGGCGATGGACGGCTGGCAGTTAGTTCTATCGCGGCGACAGCGAGAGGCTGTCAAGCGCAACGACAGGGAAACGGCTCCCAACAAGAACAACATAAACGGTCAGCCATCAGCAGGCGGCGCGAAAGGAGACGGGCAAATCGGTCGTCGCAACATGCGCCCGTGGAAGGGGAAGCCTCTGCCACCATTACCGAAGAATGACATCAAGATAATACTGAAGCCACACAAAGGACTAATGCTCAAGGAATATCTGAGAACAGAAATACCGCAAGCGATTATTCGGGCTACCGGGACGATAATCACAGGAAACGGACCGAACCAGCGAAAAATCACTGGAGAAGATTTCATACTGCGAATTCGAGAGGGAACAAATATCATCATCGTCTCCACACCTTCACTGGAAGTGGCGGACGTCATTCGTCGAGTCACGTGCATGGAGCTGCGAGGCAAGCAACACCCCTTCAACGTGTACGTAGCGGATCCAGATGATAGCTACAAAGGGGTGGTGCACGGATTCCCAGCACACACCGAATCAGCAGATCTCCAGCGACACCTGCGCGTCAGGACCCAAGGAGTCACCATCGAAAGGGCCCGAATGCTTGGAAGCTCTAATACCGCTCTCCTCACCTTCTCGGGAGGCACGCGCCCCAAATGCGTGTACTACATGGGAGTAGAGATGCGGTGCACGGAGTACAGGCCAACAATCCAAATGTGCCTGGAGTGCATGCAAGAGGGACACCGCTCGGACGTTTGTCCGAACCCCAAGAACATATGCCGTGGCTGCGGACTCGAAAATCCACCCCCGCAGGGACACGAATGTGAAGTGAAGTGCGGCTTGTGCAGGGCGGCGGGGCACGAGACGCGTCGGTGCCCGAACAAACTGATTGCCGCCAAACGCGTGAAGACGACTCGCCAGTCTCGATCGCGGGAGCGGTCGGGACAGAACACCAAAAAGGCACCGGGGCGCTGGTTCGAGTGCATGGAAGAGAAGGACTTCTACCGGCACCGATCGCGATCCAGATCTCCACACGGAAGCAGAGCGAAGAGCAATACCCCGTCGAGGGACCCCTCCAGCTCCAGGGCTTCACAGCGGTCAAATTCGCCACTGCCTAAAAAACAGCAGGTGAGCTGGGCGAGGGTTGTTTCTCCCACTGCTCCAAAACAGAATACTGGTGAAAATGATAAACGCATTCAAAAATTGGAAAAGGAAAAAGCGCGACTAAGAGAACAGCTATCAGGAGAAGAACGCAAACGACAATCACTTGAGAAACAAGTGTCAGAGTTAGAGGCGCGCTTCAATAGCACAATACCACAGCCGGAAATGCCGCGTCAATCTGAACAAATAGCCAAAGCGAAAGCGGCGGCAGATATAAACTCCGTCTCCGCGCAGTCTCGGACAACCCAAATCTCAAAAAACGCGCAGATAACGGCAGCGCAGATCCAGACAATGATCGCGGAAAACTTGAAAATATTTATGCATGAAATGATGGCATTAATTACCCAAAGGTTAACGGAATTTCAACAACAGTGCACGAAGAACTTCGAGAAACACAAGGGGTTCGTGGCGGAACAGCTTAGGGCAGTCTCGAAGGCTGTTCCCACCAAAAAACGCGCAATTGCGATAGGAGCGGGTTCGGCAAAAACTAAAATAAGCCACTGCGTAACAGAATCCGACGGCTCGGACACGGAAACGTCACGGGCTTAAAATAAGAGTGGGCAACATGGCTAATCACGCTAAGAAATCGGAACGAATACAAAATTCAGACCAATTAGAGATATGGCAATGGAACTGCCGCTCCTTCTCCGGGAAAGCGGCAGTGTTCCACCAGTTTATCAAAAACTCCGGAATCGCTCCGGACGTGATATGTCTGCAGGAGGTCGGGGCCAAGCCGGCCAAATTGCAGGGATACTACACTCTGAGCGATCCTCAAAATTCGAAGGTCGCCACGCTGGTGAGCAAGTCGATAAACGCTCAATTATTAACACTTCCGCCAACTGAGGGAGAGACTAATTCCATAGTTATCAGTGTGATGCCAAAGAAACGAAGTAAGGCACACACACTAATCACAAATCTGTACAGTCCTCCCAAAAGCAAAGGGAACGACCTACCCCACATTCTCTCAGCAACAAAAGATTTAGCGGGCACCAGGGATAAGGCGGTGATAGTGGGTGACTTTAATGCACCCCACATACTATGGGGATACGCGAAAACGTCGCCCAAAGGGTTCCTACTCGAGCGCACCGCAACGGCCTTGGGCTTACGGGCAATCAATCAGATCGGCAAACCGACGCGCACGGGTAACAGCGTCAGTAGAGACACGGCGCCCGACCGTGCCTTTACAATAAACATCAGAGACGCACAATGGGTTTCCTTTGATGAAAATTTGGGAAGCGATCACGACATAATCCGAGTAGCGCTCTCCACGCCCAACATACGGAGAACAATAGGAAACACTAAATTAACTGACTGGCCTCGTTATAGAAAACTCCAGAGAGCTCTGGAGGAGTCGGATACAGCCCCGACCAACATGCGAGAATGGACCGAATTCCTTCGACGAGCACACGGGGACACCACTAAAGCCATTGAGCGTACAGCGGAGGTGCCGGTGATAGACTCTCACCTGGTCAGCCTATGGGAAGAGAGGCGGAAACTGGCCAAGAGGTGGAAAAGGCAACGTCTAAACAAACACCTGAGACAACGCATCGCTCTCTTGGCAGAGCAAGCCCAAGGCCATGCCAACGAACTCGCTAAAAACGAGTGGGCGACGTTCTGTGGAACCCTGTCAGGAACTCTGGGAACGAGCAGTACGTGGCGAATACTACGAAGCATGCTGGACCCGATGAGCACGCGTACTGAGAACAACAAGAAGCTCCAAATTATAGCAGACAACTTCGAGGGTACAGACCAAGATCTCGTTCATGCGCTTCAGAAAAAGTACATAGGACCCTCACCTGCTACGGCATCGTCGTCCGCGAGGAGACAATACGCGGGGGAGGCGAACCCTAAATTAGACGAAGATATAACGTACGCGGAAGTGTATGAGGCGGCACAATCCGCAGTTAAAAACTCGGCACCGGGCCCAGACTCGATCACAAATGCAATGATTCGAAACATGGATTCGGTAGCCCTAGAGAAAATCACAAAGGTATTTAATAGCGAGTGCTGGGCCAAGGGAGACTTGCCCCAAGAGTGGAAATTGGCTAAAATAATCATGATCCCCAAACCAAAAAAGAATCCCTCGATTGATACACTACGGCCGGTGTCGCTCACGTCCTGCCTAGGTAAGCTCTATGAAAGGGTTATCCATAGCAGATTGCAGCGATACCTGGAAGAGCGGAGCTGGTTCCCGGACTACATGATAGGATTTCGCACGGGTTTATCTTGCCAGGACGCGTTCCTCCTACTTAGAGATGAAATTCTAACTAATATACCGTACGGCGACGAGAGACTAGTCCTCGCACTAGACCTTAAAGGAGCATTTGACAACGTCTCTCACGCCGCAATATTGGAAGAACTCGAACTCGCGGGTTGTGGTGAGCGCACATACAATTACTTAAGAGCGTTTCTTTCCAACCGCGAGGCGAGCATCAGTATTGGCCAAATCACTTCGGATTTATTTAAAATGCCTGACAAAGGAACACCTCAAGGAGCTATATTATCTCCTCTTCTCTTCAACATTGCGATGTGTCGACTCGCGCGCGATCTGGATCGGATACCCGACCTAGGTTACACGCTCTACGCAGACGACATCGCGCTGTGGACGAGCAGAGGTTCACTAGGGGATAAGGAATATACGCTCCAAAGTGCAGTATTAGCGGTGGAGAAATTTTCTAGATGGAGTGGCCTGAAGTGCGCACCCGAAAAATCTGAGGTTATCCGGATACACGCGAAAGGCTACAAATCCAGAGGATCGATTAACATCGTGGTTGAGGGCCAATCAGTCCGAGAGGTACCCACGATGCGAGTCCTGGGTTTGTGGCTTCAGAGCGACGGGAGAGCACTACAGACACTCAAGACCCTCAAATCCACAGCCAACAACATAGCCCAAATGATACGTCGCGTGACGTATCGAAAAGCGGGAATGCGAGAAGACGATACCCTAAGGCTCGTACAGGCCTTAGTGGTTAGTCGAATAACCTATGGCTTACCGTACCAAATCCTGAACAGGGAGGAGGAAAAGCAGGCTGACACAATAATTCGAACCGCTTTCAAAGCTGCTCTGGGCCTGCCTAAATGTACTTCAACGGAGCGCATGTTAGCTTTGGGAGTGCACAATACTTTCGACGAGCTGAGGCAAGCCACCCTGATGCGACAGAGGGAGCGCCTCAGCTTCACAAAAACTGGTAGGGCAATATTGGCTAGACTCAATATCCCAGCATACCCCATTTATCTCACAGAGCAGGCCGTACCTCTCCCTCCTTCGATGAGATCCAAAATTACAGTAGCCCCAATTCCAAAGAATATGCATCCAGAGTACAACAACGAAAGGCGCAAAGCACGTGCACAACACATTCAATCAGCCTACTCTAACAACCATAGGTACAACACGTACTACACGGACGCAGCTCTGTATGCAGACACGACCGGGCAGCGCTACCAAAGGAGGTACGCCCTGGCAGTCGTGAACGCTGTCAGCCAACAGCAAATTACCGCGTCGGCCACGGCGGGATCCCCAGCCTCGGCTGAAATATTAGCAGTGGCGATCGCACTCGCTCACGCGGAGCGTTCGCAAAGGGACTCGGTCGTGGTCACGGACTCCCAGGAGACATGTCGCATGTTTCTCAAGGGGCACGTGACTGCGGCTAGCCTCGCGATAATCCCGAAATCCTTCAACCACCATCATCGCCTACTCTGGTGCCCGGGTCACGCGGGGGTACAGGGGAACGAAAAGGCTAACGCGTTAGCTCGAGGGTTCACTAACCGAGCGACGGCGTCCTCTTCTAACCCCAACCACCCGCACTACCCATCACAAAATTCCACCAATTTAAATGCCAAAGACATCCTTGCTCATCAGCGTGGAGTCCGAAGAAAATACCCGCCGCCTCACCCACAACTTAACGGGGAAGAGGCCGCCGATTGGCGTAAAATACAGACAGGGGTGTTCCCCCATTTAAAATTGCTAAACGCCATGTATCCCACTCGTTATAGGGCCAACTGTCCTTGGTGCGGTGGCATACCTACCCTAATGCACATAACCTGGGAGTGCACTAAGCACCCTCATAGGCCAAACACCAGTAGGAAAATGGAGCAGTGGGAGGCACAGCTCGCCCGCTCCGATCTGGCAGGACAAAAGTCCTTAATTAGCCAGGTCAGGCAGGCGGCAGAGGCCAGTGGGGCCCTGGACTGAGAGGCTCCGACCACCCCTCCTTCAAATCTTTAGAATCACAATAAAGTTTCTCTCTCTCTCTCGGTCACCTCATCGATGTCTGCAGATTCAAAGTCATGAATGTCTCGAGCGCATATGGCACTAAAATGTGTGCTTTTAATGAGGCACTTGCCTGCATTGTTACTATGCACAACACGGCTCCAGTCTATTTATACGCTGACTGCCTCTCGTTGCTGCTGTCCTTGTCGTGGCTATGCGGCGTGGATGAGCGCGTCCGGCGGATAAAGCGAGCCTTTCATTTCCTGGCAATCAACGCTGATCGTCTCCTTTTATTTCATGTACCGGGGGGTAGAGGTGCGTTGGAGAATTAGCTTGCCGACGGGGCGGCGTCGTCTGCATGCACTGGAGGTGCTCTTCGATGTAGCGCTCTATCGCTAAAATCGATCAGAACATGTTTTGATGCTATTGCCATAAACCAGTGGCCTCAGCACTGGCAGAGGGAGGGCAAGGGCAACTGCCTGTGCAACTGAGCGAGTAGTGTGCACTCAATACCTCGTTGGTTCCCCCAAAACCGGCTACTTGGGCACCTACTCACCGGGCATGGGCACTTTCCCTATTACCTGCACAGATTCAATCTCAGCACCACAAATCTGTGTGCATGCGGCGCCGTGTGAGAGGGGGGGGGGGGGGCGGGGGCACCGCTATTTTTCCTCTTGCCCGCGTACCGCGCACATCATGGCTCAGTTGTGCGCGGCAACTAGTATTCACAACGTGATATCATCGGCATATCCCATCTTTTGAGAACAAAACGCTGCGAGCATTGCTGTTGCAGCTTGTTCACGTCATAATAATATGTGTGCCGTTGTAGACGGTCCATGGAACAATAAGGAATCGAGCGCCGGCACCGTTCCCTTCTTGAGATGGAGCCTGCTGCTCCTCATCCTGACTATAACGATATAAAAAACGCAGAATCAAGATGAATGCGACTCACTGCGGAAAATAACCTTAATATTTATTCCACAGGAGCTGGAAACTAGTGACTCAGCGCTGCCGTTCTGTCCCGTTCTACTTATTCTCTCATCACTTCGTCGTGAATCATTGGCTTTAGCTCCGATCCTTTTTTTTAACATCAATTGGTTTATGTTACTAAATTTCTTTTACATCATCAGTAACGACGACCCCTTTCCTTTTATCCTAGATTCACCTTTTATACCCGTTATACCTTTACGGTAGTGAGGGCTTAGCTCCACAATATTTTCCTTTTCTTTTTGTATCGAGGGTGAAAACTAGGCAATAGACTGCTCTGTCAGAGCAGCCTCACAGCATGTTACTGCTCCGCGGGGCACAGTGTGCATTGTACTTACGGTAGCTCAGCAATTAGGACAGTGACAATATCTCTGCACACAGTGAAGGGACATGAGCGGCCCGCATTTTCCCCAAATATAATATTGCTGCCATCAATAGTCCAGCCAGGGCGGCGGGGAAACCGTAAGCGCTTTGTATAACGCCTCAAAAACCTCAACAAACGAGCGTCCAACAATTTCTAATTGGCGTCTTCTTAAGCCACACATGAAATTATTGGGCGAGTCACCAATAACATGCCCTAGCTTCTTCTTAATATAATTTAAGTGAATTATCTGTCTCCCAGTTGCACTAACGAATTCCGTGTAAAATACTGGAGTAAGTCAATCGAATTCTTTCATAGATATGATGGGTAACCTGTAACATTGCGCGAGAATGATGTGCACGAAAATGTGTTGTAAGCGCAACGTTGGGCTTCGCTCTCAGTATCAACAACAACGACGACAACAACAACCATGATGACGATAATAACGACAATTGCGTTTTGACAAAAAAACTTCTGTGTCTCCTCTGTTCAAAATATCGGATGAGTTTCTTCAGACCATAAGAAGGTACACTAGAACACGTCTGATTATTCACGTTGACCCGCTGTTTATCCCAGAGTTAGTTTGCAGAAGGAAGCGCTAATATATCCATCGGCTACGCTTTCCCTTCACAAAACTGTGGGAGCAGAAATGAGCAGGCTTATCTGTCATGCCCGTTCACCGACGTCGACCCTAGAGTGGGCGCCAGCCAGAAGCTACAGGAAATCATTAAGGGCGAAGTGCTCTCTATCGTCATCAAAACATGTTTATCTTGGCCCTGGATCAGGCGAGTGATTTCGGAACATTTTGTCGAATCGTCAAGCATGTGATGCGATCTCGCAAGACAAACTTTTCAGACATGAAAACAACCACACTCGTGCGGCGTCTGACGATCCATTAGGGTCGCACAGTGAAGCACTACCGTTGAGTCGACGGACATTTCTCTGATCGTACCTGCTCGAGTGCAGAAGTATAGCAGCCCTGTGGAGCTGCCATAATGGAAGGGGCAGGTACCTGCAGTTTGTCCTATCTGCTTCACTCGCGCATTCATTGAGGTGCAAGGACACATTTCGCTCCAAATTTGAAGCATATATGCCTACTCGATATGCGATCGCCTTCCGAAAAAGTGCTTTTCGCGTCACCGTCTGCGATCATTTCAATAGAGAGCGCAACGTCTTCTGGTATCGATTCCTCCTCTGGTGAACAAATGGGAATACATCTATCGAGTGAAAATGCCAAACAAAAGCTGCGGAAATCCACAAGGTGGGTGAAGTGTTCAGGAAAGCAAAAAAAAAACTGAAATAAAGATGTCACCAACCTTATAACAGAACGAGGCCACAAAGGCAACACATACAGATTCGCCCGATAGCTTTGTAGTTGAAGACAAAATAAATGACCTGGTTGCGTAATTTAAACAGGAACCAAGGGCCTTTTAAAGTAAAGTTATTCCAATTTGTTTTTATACCAAATCGGCCACTAGCCCTCCTTATAGGTCAGAATGGTTCTGGCCCAGCCCAAATGGGTGGGCGCCACACCCATATGGGCAGAGCCCCAGCCATTATCTCATTTTATTCATTTATTTAAACAAACTGCAGGCCCTTTTCAGGCCGTTGAAGGAGAGTTTACAAGCATTATTGTGTAGAAAACAGACACAGACCTATCATGGAGGAATAATTGGCCGCTTTGGAATAAAAACAGATTAGAATAATTTTATGTTATATTGGCCCAAGTCTTTCTAGCGTAGAGCTAACCAGCAGGCCAGTAGGCCACAATGCGAACCCGAAATGTTACAGGTCGACTCGAAGCTAAGGTACACTCAATATTAAAAACCTGCTCTGTGGAAATCAGCGCCGCGAAGAAAGTTTTCATGGCAGAGAAAATATGTGACGCACCTGAGAGCGCTATGAAGCTACCAAGGAAATGCATGCCCGTTTTCTGTATCCACTGTACTGTCGGTGGTGCTGCATCTGAACTGAATGCGCAAAATTCCTTCCCGTGTTCTCTCGTTGGTCTTTCCCATAGACTCCGCTTGCTCACATACCGTCATAGTCTAGAAAAACATATTCCATAATATTTGTTCAAGCGGCCTAGTTGGTACATGGCTAAGAAAAAAGTCGCAGTTTCGTTCGAAAGGCGAAGCAGCGATTGCGATAGCAAATTAGTAGAAAGCTGTACGAAGTAAGAATAATAGTTTTATTGGCTGTATGAACTTGCAAATATTATCTTACTAAGTGAATCAAGAAGCATGGTGTCAGCGCGCATAAGCAAACATGAACAGATCGCACTCGGTGAGCGCGAGCCCTCGCTTGCAAAATGCTGGACGCAGGTGTGAGCAAGCGCCGCTAAATCAGCGAGCGAAGTACCTTTGTGTGGTCTATCGCTTCAACGGCGTGAACACAGAGCGCGCTAAGGTATCAGCCGTCGGCAGATTCTTTTCAAGATAGGACGCGCACGACCGCGCGCGGCAGTGCAAAGTACGCACTTGTTGACGGATGCGAAGCCTCGCCTCCCGCGCTGCCTCCCCACTTTTCCTTGGAGCGCTGAATTGAGCCGCGATCGCCGCGATCCTCAATTCGTCGCGCTCTTTCGCGAAATGCGCAGTTGCTGTCGGAGCATTCTAGAAAACACGACATAAAATCCTCCGTCCTTCTCTTGTCCCAATCACTGTGAAAAACACTTATGAGCGATGCTTCTTTCTGGTATTAGGGACTGTGGAGCGATATTATGAACACGCAGTACATTTGGTAAACTTTGAGAGTACTCTAGCAGGCTTTAAGAACGCTCGGAACCTCATGGCCAACGTTACTCTGCAACGTGAAAGGCGTGCGACTTGAATGGAGCACCGCCAACCGTTGAGTTTCATACAAATCTTGCTAGAGTAATATCTGACACCAATGTTCGCACGCATTGCTTTGTCTAGGATCAAAATGATGTTTCACACATTGGTTTCATACGCTGCCCTTAAGGGTTTCGAACATTCTTCTGTATTCATCTTCTAACCTAACCTCTAGTCGGAAATTCACTTCATGCTATGATTGCCCTCATTTAGCGCGTACTCTCTACAATCCTTCCATTTCAAAAACATTATAAATAAAAAGAACTCTCTCAATAAAAGTGCCTATCTATGTTGGTACAGCGCATACGTCATATCGGCCTAGCGAAATGAGCACTCGAAAGTGTCGACACCTAGTCATGCACTGTAGAAATTACGTAACAAAATGAACCGGGAATGTAATACGATCAACTATTTCATACAAACTAAGAGCTATCAGGTAACACAACGCAACGAATAAAGCCGCACATTTTGCCCGCATGCTGTGTTGCCGAAAGATCAGTGCATTGGCTCAATATTTCCAGGCATGTTTGTTGCTTGTAAAGCCACGTTTTCTCCTGATAAACTTTGTATAACTGCATAGCTTGCCACCCCTCTTCACGTCTGCTGCGAGACTCGATTCCTCCATGACAGCTCATATAGCTTCAAGTAAACCTGCAACCTCGGAAAAGAGCGAATTTCTTACCACCAGCGCTGCAGCAGCTTACCGTCTTAAATCAAAACATCTGAGACTACATGCACATATACACTGATTGCTCGGAACTGACGAACTGATCTAGCGCGGCTGTTATCATCCCAGCAAAAGTTACGACCATTAAGTTCATAATCATTAATTTGACAACATTGACAGTGACAGAACTCGCATATACATTCATGCCACACTGCATTTTAATAATAACGAACAGTTACATAAATTTTTCAGAAGCAAATTTCAGAGGCATGAAGGGAACATTGCGGTGGTTACGGTAGGCCTTGCGAGGTGGTTCGCAGCAAATGCTGGTGTTTGGCGTTACTGAGACAATACATCACCTCACTCAAAAGGGCGCGAAGTCATTTTCAGTGGCTATCCAGTAACTATGCCATTATCGCAACTAACATGCATGAAACTGCTCCTTTAGCGCACATAAAGTATATATATGCTGCAAGAAACGTTTGCATGCCTGAGCGCCTCAGCATGTGTGAATGAAATGGCCCGCACTTGAGACATATGTCCGACTATAGTTCGTTTAGCTTCATTTATGTGTGCATGAAGGGCACAAATAACGCGTATTATTTGCGGGCGTTACAAACTATGGGCATTACGCAGGGTGGATAACTGTACAGGGTGTGTTTACAGAACTATTACCGTCATCAAATGTGTAATTGCTATTATATAATTGTGCATGTGACGTATTTTCCCCTTTGTTTCCGTTTGTTGGCGCCATTTCACACACTAGGACGACTCCAAAACAACTCACTTCCCTCGTTATCTTGCTTTGAGTAATAGGTGAGGAAAGCCGCCTCTCAGTCTATCCGTTACCGAACGCTTGATAAGCGGCGCCCAAAGACACTTTGACTATTGCGGACGTTAGGCAGTGTCGTTAACTCGATAGCTCGAAAGGGTGGGATGCAATGCGCAGAGAAATAAAAGCAACCTTCATGCGGAGGCGAGACGTCGTCGTCACCATTACACGGCGTAGCCGTCTCTCTGCGCTGGCATCAAACTGCCGTTACTCGGAGGCCTACGCCAACGGCGCACGAAGCCCGAGGCGAAGTCTGAAGATAATCGACGTCCCTCGCGCTCTCCTTTGTCAGGTTAGCTCACAAAGGCTCGGTAATGGTTGTCCTCGTGACTACGTCTTAGCTTTCTCTGAGCGATGGATGCATTACGCGAAGGTTTAAAGGCCGTTTTTCTACAACAGATAAATCGCGCCTACAGGCAGTGCGGTGTGCTCAATTCGCTTCATAAGCCAAGTCGCTTTTGTTGAACATTGCGAAGCTTGTCGTAGGAGCATTTATCACGCTTTTATTGTCGTGTTCGCCACACAGCAGGTCGTGTTTTCAGTGAATAAAAACTTCGTGATAGTGTATATAGAGCAACAGAGCTCGTCGCACAAGGAATTTTACTTAATGCCACATCCGGTGTTGACATTTCGCAGTCTGTGAGTAATGCATGCATATTTATTGAGAAGATACTCGTGCTAACGTTCTTCCGCAAAAACTATGTTTAAGATATTTAATACGAAGGAGGCAGGATGAGGCTTAATGTATAGGTAAGAAGCACTAAGCCTCGTCACCTTGCCACTAAACGAATGAGTGGCAAGGTGCTTTGAACACATCATACGCGATAAGTAGCTTAAACATTTTTTTTCTCTACACTAATCGCTTTAGCACTTTTATCGATTCTCCGTTTCTATTTTCTCATTGTGCACCAACTAGTTTGACCTGCGCTGCCAATTTAATATTTGTAAATATGCCACGCCCTTACTGCGAGTTTCCTGAGGGTGGGATACAGCAGAGAATAAAGATACAAGGTTTGGGAAGAACATGAAATAATAACATGAACTTTATTGGAACCCCTTCATGAGGTTTGTTTTATTATTATTATTATTATTATTATTATTATTATTATTATTATTATTATTATTATTATTATTATTATTATTATTCCCCTGCCGTCTTTTTTAGTGTACGCATGCGCCAGCACTCTGACCTCATGGTCGTTCCTGGGGGCATGGTAAGTAAATAAATGATTGATTGAATTACTGTTATTACAAATATTTTCATTTCTTTTTCACTACAGATTGGTCACTGGTCACGGACAAATCTAACGTTGATTACCAAGTAGGTCAACTTACAAAGCTTGTTCTGATCAGAATGCGCCAAAACATTCCCCCGTACAGTCCTAAACGTTCTAAATACTCCCACTGCTTTTTATCTGTAATTATAAATGCCATGAAGTACGTAAAAAAATCGGGTGCACCGTAAATGAAATGTCTTGTGCCTAGTGAATGGAAATAAGAATTCCGCTTCCTTCGAATTCTATGCAACCCCTTTATAAGCGGGATCAACAGTCCTATGAGGACGACGACGAAGTGTTTTTGACACAGAGCTGTTCTTCCTTGCTCCAGTTTATTTCTGTGAAATTCTAAGTTCATCCGCTGGTCCTCGCTCCCTGCTCGGTCGTGATGGAAGTGGACGACCCCGCACGTCTGCCGGCGACGGCGGCGTCAGCGGCGGCCGCCTCCAGGAAGCGGAACGGTCAGCAGAGCGACAGCGACAGTGAGGACACCCATGTCTACTCTCTGAGCAGTGAGGACACTTCCGATGACGACTTCCAGCTGGTGCAGAGCCGCAGAGCGAAGAGAAGAAACACCAGGACGTCCTCATCGTCAAGCACGCAAACAGTAAGACACACGCAGAGGCCGGACACCAATACCATCATATTTGTGCCCTTGCTTCCCACCGTCAACATGAAGCTACTCAACAGGCAATCTGTGTCGATGTCACTGGAAGCCCTGGTGCCAAATGAAATATCGGACATCCGAGTCAACACTCGGAAAAATCTACTGGCGGTTGATGTCCAACATGCGGCTGCTCTGAGCACTCAACGCAGCGTAACGGACATCGATGGCATTCAGGTGCGCTCTTACATCCCTCTGGGATCTGACGTAGTCAGTGGCGTTATCTACGACGTAGACGTCGCCATCCTTAATAACGACTTGCCGATTCTTATCAAGCCAGCCAATGGTGAGGTCATTGTTGATGTTAAGCGGCTAGGCAGTTCACGCTGCGTGAAGATTGCATTCAAGGGTAAATATATACCCTCGCATGTTAAGGTGGGACACTTCAGACATGCAGTGCGGCCTTTCATTGCGAAACCTTTTCAGTGCCACAAATGCATAAGACTGGGACACGTGAGCAGCGTCTGCGAAAATCAGGCAGCATGCCCCCGTTGCGCCGAGCCCCACGCTGCAGATAAATGTGTCGCGACTGTGATGAAGTGTTCCAACTGCGGAGGGTCACACGAAGCTTCCTCGAGGAAATGCCCGCTTATTAGGAAGGAAATGGCTATCTTGAAAGAGATGGCGAGAGATCATTCATCTCATCGCGAAGCCGCCGAAAAAGTCAGGAAGCGACGTTCCCGTCGCCGGCGCCCCTCAAGGAAGGCTGTTGTCTCTGCGACGCGCATGCCACTGCCTACAACACTTCCTCCTCCTCTGCCGCCCGGGCCAGACACTGTCGAAAGGACCGCGAAGAACAAGGCAACTGAGAAGACCACACCTGCAGAATCTTGGCCGGCTCTACCGAAACGACAGCATCCACCGACAGAATCACAGCAAAATTTTGCTGGACAACCCCCGAAGGCTACTGTCCGTGATTTGTGCGACCAAGACAAGCAGGTGGCTGATATGCTGCAATCGCTAATTAATACAATGCGCATCATACTGAACAAGCTGCAAACCCCAGCAGCTCGAAGTGCTCTGCAAATACTGGATGCACTAAATCCAGTGCTTGCTAGCATCGTTTAAGCATCATGGCTCGAACAATAGTCCCCTTCCGCACTGAAGTTAAAGGTGCGTCGATCTTTCAGTGGAATGCTAGGGGTCTAAGGACCCGCATAGCAGACTTTCGCCAATTCATTTTTACACATCGCTTTCCCATACTGGTCATTTGCGAGCCAAATACGTCAACACCACTCAGACTGTCCGGTTACGAATCTTTCGTCTCGTCCACATGCGGCGCGAGCACGAAAGTAATCATCTATATCCGCACGGACTTTACATATGTCGCTAACGCGGTAGAGCCTCACGACGACAACCAATATGTCTGCCTGACTATGCTAAAGAAAGATGTGTCATTCACACTAATTGGAGCTTATATATCCCCAGTGGGTCTCTTTGACGGCGAACGACTCAAGAAAATATTACTGATGAACAATGGCCCCTGGGTTATCACAGGTGACTTCAACGCGCATCACCAGCTATAGGGAAGCACTCAAATTGATTCCAGAGGCAGGAGTCTCGCCTCCTTTGCTGCCGACCATGATTTGTGCTGTGTGAATGACGGCAGCCCTACGTTTTTGCGAGGCACCACTTATAGTAGCTGCTTGGACTTAACTTTGGTGTCACGGCGCTTTGCCTCGAGCGTCGACTGGTTCACGGACATTGAAACACATGGAAGTGACCATATTCCAACCTACATAAAGATTAGAGGAGTTGAGCAACGCTCCTCTACTGTCTTGCGTACAGTTGATTGGACAAAGTTTAAGAAGGATATGGATGACGCATGTCGAGAAGGCCTTTCACACACCATCGAAGAAGCTATCGCAGAGACATTGAAAACATCCATCCGCTCGCTCACAAGGTCAGCAAGGCGAACACACTCAGATATGGAACTGGAGAGGCTTCGTGCGGAACGTCGACGGGCGGAGAGGAGGTATCGGCGCACGAAGTCCGTCTTGGATCTGAGGGCTTCACGACGCATACAGAAGAAAGTACAGCGTCGTATAGATAAACTGGATGACAAGCGATGGAAAACTTTCTGTCAGTCGCTTGATCCCAGAAAATCGCTCTCGCACATATGGAGAACTGTTTGGGGACTTCGCTCATCTCCGCATCAAAGGAAGCCCTTTGCTGCTCTGGCCCTATACCAACTCCGCTCGGAATTTCAAGTGGCTGAAGAGTTCTGTGCACGGGTTGCTGGGTCCGCGGCCACAATTACTGACGCAGCATTGAATGACATCCCTGAGGCACGTGTACCAGAAATGAACGTGCTCTTTTCACTCGAAGAGCTCGATGCTGCGTTGGCGACCTGCAGACGTTCGTCGTCACCAGGACCTGATGGCATCACGTATGCTGCCCTATGCCACCTTGGACATGACGCACGTGATGAGCTGCTCAGCTACTACAATGAGTCTTGGCAGAATGGCGCCGTTCCTAGACAATGGAAATCGAGCCGCTTGATCCCCATACTGAAACCTGGAAAGTCTCCCCTTGAGCTCTCATCATACCGTCCGATTGCGCTTTCGAGCTGCGTCGGTAAACTGATGGAAAGAATGATTCTTGCTCGCTTGGAATGGTACCTAGAGCGATTCAACATCTATCCGGACGCCATGACGGGCTTTCGTTGAGGTCGCTCGTCCATCGACAACGTCATTGACCTCGTAACCTGGGTCCAAAATCAAAAAAGCCTCAAGCGCCTATCAGTGGCACTTTTTCTAGATATTAAAGGAGCATACGACAACGTCACCCATGAGGCCATACTGAACTCGCTTGAGGCTGTTGGAGTTGGTGGCCGGATGTATCAATGGATTCGGGACTATTTAACTGAGAGGTGCTTTTTCTTACAGACTGAAGACGGCCCAACTTCGGAACATTACATCAGGCATGGTGTGCCGCAGGGTGGAGTGTTGAGCCCCATTCTGTTCAACCTCGTCTTGGTAGGACTAGCGGAGTACCTACCGCGGTCAGTTCGCGTCTCAATATACGCCGACGACATTTGCATCTGGGCTTCTGCGGTGACACGACCTCAGGTACGAGCCAGGCTCCAGCGGGCGGCAACCATGACAGCATCTTATCTACGAGAACAAGGCCTCAGCCTGTCTACTGAAAAGTGCGCATTCGTTGGCTTTACGCGCAAACAAATGTCATCATATCCTGTTTCAATTAATGGTCAAGCGGTATCCTATTCTAAGACACATCGCTTTCTGGGTGTAATCATTGACCGCAACCTCTCGTGGAGCCCTCACTGCGTCTATCTAAAGAAGAAATTGGTTGCCATTGCTCAGGTCTTTAAGTTTCTCTGCGGCAAAAACTGGGGTACACCAGTCCGTTCTATGATGCAGCTCTACAGGGTACTGTTTCTCGGACTCCTACGTTACAGTCTACCAGTGTTGTCAAATGCATGCCAGACGAACTTTCGCGCCTTGGAGAGCATACAAGGTCAAGCCCTACGCACGTGTTTAGGGCTGCCTCGGTGCACGTCAACAGCAGCAACAATTGCCATCGCTGGGGACCATATGATCCAGACACACGTAGCTGTCGACTCTCTCAGAGCGCACATTCGCCATTTGTCAAGAATCCCCGACCATCATTTGACCTCCCTACCAGCCGAAAGACCTCAAGCGACCTTTTCACGAGTGATTAGCGCTCATCAAGAGTGCATACCGTCATCTTTTACACCGGCGACAAAGCCTTCATCTCCCCTGTGGTGCCTACGACAGCCTCAAGTGAATTTTGATATTCCTGGAATTACAAAAAAGTCCAATCATCCATCGCCGGCTCTGAAGCAACTTACGCTCCTATTACTACACCAGACGTATCATGACCGCATACATATATATACCGATGGTTCGACCTCACGTGCCAGCTCAACTGCCGCATTCGTCGTTCCAGCCAAGAAGGTTACAGTTCAATTCAAATTGTCGCACACGACTACATCGACATCAGCAGAGCTTGCAGCTCTCCATGCCGCTATGATGTACGTCACCGAAGATCCCACAGAGAAATGGGCCGTATTTTGTGACTCTAAGGCAGCCCTTCACAGCATCAAGTCTGCATTACGTCACAGAGTATACGAGCAGATGATATCTGACATCAGGGAAGTACACCACCAGGCTCTGGAAAGAGGGCACACCATTACATTTCAATGGATTCCTGATCACTGTGGCATTGTCGGCAACAACCTAGCAGACAAGGCTGCCCGGTCTGCCCACGAAGATACCCAGACGCGTTCCATACCTTTGGCGAGGTCTGACGCTGCCAGGGAACTTCGCCTACATGCACGCAAAAAGTCGCAAGAACTCTGGAGTTCAGGTGCCTTCAACTGCCGATTATATAAACTGGACCCCATGCTACAGCTACAAGTGCCATCTAGCCTTTCCCGCGGTGAAGCAACCTTGCTGTGCCGCTTCTGGCTGGGAGTAGCATTTACAAACTCATATTCCTTTCGTTTGGGAATGGCCGAGAGCCCGATGTGCGATTACTGTGGGTGCGAGGAGACCATCGAGCACCTATTGTGTACTTGCCCCCACTATGATGTACAACGCCTCTCTCTGCAGGAAAATTTACACCGACTAGACTTACGACCTTTCACCGAGTCAAAGATACTCGGACCTTGGCCACACCCGTCACTGGCACGAAAAGCGAATCGTGCATTACTGCAATACTTGAGGTACACCGGTTTAAGAGACCGTTTATAGTGTCCCTGTGCATAGTGTCCCTCCCACACGTACTCTGTGCTTACTCTCTCCCTTTCTTCTTCTTTCTATTCCCCTTTCCCTCACCCCCAGTGTAGGGTAGCAAACCGGATACTCTTCTGGTTGACCTCCCTACCTTTCCTGTCCTTGCTTTCTCTCTCTCTCTCTCAATAGTCCTATATTGCATTCTTGGAAGTACGCCATCGACCAGCCGGAGGAATTTTGGAAGTATATCCGCAAGTGCTCATGTAAACGTGGATAGTGTTTTCATAGAGTGTAATGCTGGGCAAGCTAGTGCATAGATTTAAAGAAACATTCGTGGCGCAGAGTACGTGACAAGGAGCACAAGAGGCACAGGATAGGACGCCAGAGGCTACATGATGTTGCCGATACGTTTGACATGGCCAAACTAGGGATGCACATGGCTAAAAAGCAACAGGACATCACGAGGCACAAACCCTTTCTTCGAACCACACCCGATGTATCTTGCACGCATACCGCAGAGGCGATGAGGTAGTGCTTGGTTGATTGAAAGAGGGGACAAGAAGAGGCCCACTGTAGGAGAAATATGCTTCAGCAAAGTATAATGTTGGGCAGAGTTTAATTTAGTGTCCCATCCTGCCCCTCTTTTGTGTTTTGCCACTTGCTTTGCGCCGCAAATTTGTCGTCAGTGTTTTCGCCTGCTCGACTCTAGAGTAGTTTAAGATTTAACACTCGTGGATTGTTTTGCTGCCAATTTGTAATCTTTATCTAAAGCTACAGGTTTAAAAGCTGGTGTCAATCAGTAGCACACGACGGCTCCTACAACTATAGTGCTGTGTTGTTTTATCAAAACCTCAACAGTGAAAGCCTTAGGCGCTTGAAGCCTTTCTTATCCTGCAGCCCTGATGGCATATCCTCCCCAATTCCAAGAGCTTACGGCAGAAGCTCGGAGACTGACGAAAAAGCTTGAGAACAAGTTAAGGACCGCTCAAGGAGCGATGGAGCGAATAACGTTATGCGTAACCTTAAGAGACAGAAAGAGAGCGGTCTGGATCAGAGAGCAAACAGGGCTAGCCGAAATGATAGTTGACATTAGGAGAAAAAAGTGGATCTGGGCAGGTCATGTAATGCGTAGGTTAGATAAACAACGCACCATTAGGGTTACAGAATGAGTGCCAAGAGAAGGGAAGTGCAGTTGAGGACGGCAGTGGAGTAGGTGGAGCGATGAATTTAGGAAATTCGCAGGCGCTAGTTGGAATGGGTGGGCGCAGGACAGGGGTAATTGGAGATCGCAGAGAGAGGCCTTCGTCTTGCAGTCAACATAACATACGCTGCTGCAGCTGCTGTTGCTGCTGCTGCTGATCATGATTATAGCAGTATGTTTGGCACAGTATTGGCATCTATGATCTGTATTTATAAATTCTCTCAATATTTTCACTTTCATTTCTGAATATTGCCACTTTCCCTCACATCTATAAAACTGCTCGTGCTTTTCGAGCGTTTAAATCTGGATGTAAAAGAGATGTCTTGAATGATCGCACGATTTCTTTTCTTCGTGCAACGTCTAAGATTTTAAAGCGAAGCCTTCTTTTCCTCTTTCTTAGACTTTTTTTTTCCGGTAAGCTGCTGCTGTTGCTATGCCTTTTTACTGACGTGTAAGCCAAGAGGGAAGTGAGATAGAATGGTTGAAAGGAGGGGGAGAGAAGGATGAAACTGACGCAGTTGCGAAACGATTGAATAAGGCCTTGCCACCCTTCACTCACAGTTCCCATACAAGGAGTGCGGGGAGGGGATAGGGAAAAGATTACGTGAGAAGCCAAGGAAACGCCATTACTATAGTCACGACAGCGGTTGCGAGCAAATGTGATCAATTTTAGTTAAACGGATGGTACGGTACGTTTCCCCTCCTTCTGAAATATATTTACGATGCAAATTTGTCACGCGGACAACTTACACCAGGCGTGCAGAAGTGGAGCCGCATTAAAGCGTAGCATAAGGCCTAGGCGGAACTACACCGCGGTGGCATTGCGGTTATGACATTGTTGGATGTTGCGAGTTTCATCTCGATCGCGGCATATATACTGGGGTGAAATAAAAAAAAAAGCTCTTGTGCACTTAGGTTTCGGTGGACGTTTGGTTTAATTTGTTGTTTATTTCGTTCAAACGAATGGGAAAGCCAAGGCAAAAGGCGGTAGGCCTGACTGGGCCTTGCTTCCCTGCGACAGACAGTAGCACACACATTTAGCGTATGTACAACAACAAAGTACGCGTATAAATCAAGTTCAGAACTTCATATAAGATCACCGAAAATACATTGGTTAGAACATACAAAAGAATTATGAGGATGTATCAATACAATAACTGAATATATATACGCAGAAAATACCACAAAACAAAAATAAGAGGCGCCCCTAATCTTTCACTTAGGTGTCTCTTAGTGGCACTCTCATCTCGGCGTTGGTGTTCTTTAGGTTAACTTTAGTCGAACGCAGCGTACGAACCAGACTCGGCGGTAACTGCTTTCCATTAATTACCCGGTTAAATATCACGCCACCTTCATGTGTGTGACGTCATTAGTAATGCCATTACTTCCACTTTCTACTTCCGGGTATCCAGGAATTTCGCCGAAATCGTGCTCACGTGGCGGGTCTTTAAAGTCTACGATTCTGAGCTTTGGTGTGCGGTAATTAGTGATTTCTAATTAGTATAATTATTTCAGAGACTTCAGTAACTCAACTTGTAACTAAACTTATGCTCTGTTATCAAATCTATAATGAAACCCGTGAATTTTCTACTGTGCAATATTTTTCTATTTTTTCTGATTTATTTTGAATTTCTTCACCGGTCGCCGCAGTGATTTCGAATTAATTATAATTATTCCAGGCACTTCAGTAGCGCAAGTTGTAACTAAACTTATGCTCTTATATCATATATATAATTAAACTCATGCATTGTATACTGTACTATTATGGTTTTAGTTTTATGCTTTATTTTGAATTTCCTCCTCGGTCATCTCAGGTGGTGAACCGGAAGTGCTGCGCAAGATACAAGAGTGTCACTCGATGCTCATGTCACTAAAAGCTTGTAGTACAGTGTATACAATCTTACACGAGTAGAACTTTATATGATATTCATTCAAATATTTCTGGATATTCTTCTTAAACACCTTTGTTGAAGTCAAGAATTCCACATCTACTGAAGTTTGGTTGATGACAAATGGTACCTGAAAAGTTAACTTCCGTTTCGCGTAGTTAGTACGTGTCCTAGCTACTGATTTTCTACGTGTTCCCAGATGGTACATTATGGCAGGCCTGTCATGTAGAGTCATGTCATGTTATTATGTTGACGCCAATGGCCAAACGTCTTCTTTTTACATAGCAAGTAGCGAAGTCCTTCAAGGATCATTATTAGGGTCACTGCTTTTAAAAATGTTTATTAATGAGGCTCTTTTCGCCATTCAGGATTCTTCATTCCTTCTGTATGGCGATGTTATGAAGATATTTAAGGAAATTCATATTGTTGATCACTGTCACATCCTGCCGTCTGACCTGTTTTCTTTTTTCTAAATGGAGCAAAGATGGTAACCTCACTTTGAATGCTGCCAAAGCCAAAGTCGTGACTTTCACACGCAAACCAGCAAACATTTCTGTTTATTATTCTGTACATTCTGTACCATTGTGTTAGGTCTGTGCGATAAATGATCTTGGCGTACATTTTGATACAACCTCACACATTTCAACTCGCATTAAACGCGTTGCAATGCGGGGTGTGGCTGTTTTTCGACTATCGAGATAATTCAATCCTCCGACATCGTTTCTCAATTTGTACACAACCATCTGTCTGGACTGCGTATAACAACAGCGTCGGTCGTCTCGAATGGTATTTCTAGACCCAACAGTGACAATATAGATCGGGTCTAGAGAAAGCTTCATGGCATATATCATAACCGCTTTGCTAGCACGGACACTGGGCCTTGGTCTAGCAATGCTGGGTTATGGGCATTGCATTTGATTAGCTGCCAACGTAATCGCACTGAACTTGTCTTTCTTTTCAAAGTCCTTCATGGTATCCTCACCTGCCCAGAACACCTCAGTTGCATCACGTTTTGTATTCCATCCAAGATCACCAGATAACATCGAGCTTTCCTTGTTCCTGTCCATCGTCACCACCGGTGAACCGTCCACAGAATGTAGAGTCATTAGAGCGCTTATATTTATGATCTTGATATTTTTCACAACTCACTGTCATTGTTCTTTTCTGAGCTTTGCATTGTTTTGTCAAGTATCATTCTCCTCCTTTTTGTTTTATATTCACCTTACGCCTTGTTGGATGTAGAGACTTCTTTTCAAGATTGTTCTTTTTTATTCATAGTTTCAATACTTATATTCCCCTGCAGTTTCTTTCTTTATGTATGCGCGCGCCAGCACTTAGACGTCATGGTTATTCCTGTGCACGGTAAATAAGCGACTGATTGATTATTATATATTATTATTATCCTTTGATAAGAAAACACATATATACAGTCGACAGAGCGCAAACATGGAGAGAGCAGTCCAGCAGCTGCCACCGGGATAGTAACAACGCCTGCCTACTCTTTAGAAACGATGGGATAGATGCAGAGGGTAATTGCAGGCAGGAGTGAATTCAAGAAGAAAAAACACGCAAGATCACAGGCAACAGAGACTGAAGTAAATAAAGGGCAAGAAATAGAGCGGGTGCGCAGGAAGAGAAGATTAACAAACATGCAGGACATGCGAACTTAAAGAAAAGGCGAACAATATACACACGCACACGCCCACGCGCACACACACGCGCACACAAAGGATGTCGGCCTTTGCAAATAAAAGATGCTGTACAAACGGGAAGCCAAGTCAGTTTAATGTAGGAATATGGCGTCATAATAAAAACAAATCGAGACCATCGCGCAGACGCTGACTACCCTGTCTTTCTCCTTCAGCGCTACATAGGGCTGATAGCTTTACAGCAGCAAGCATGGATACATCCAGCCTTATAGCAGGAGCTTCTAGTGCGAGAAGACAAACGAATACGCGTTACAAAGTTTGTTCCCTTTGGAGGCGTCTTCCCTGTTTTGCGCTCCACCGGATTTCTGAGCTGAAATCCGTGCGGAGTGCGACATTCCTTATGGCAGGCGCCGTTCCCTGTCATTATGCCAAATTTCGGTCTTCCTTGCCGGCAACCACGGTGACAAAGAGCTGTTTCAACTTCGAGACGCTGCTGTAATCAATGCCGCGAGCCTGTGGAAGGACTACGCGGGCCCGGTCTCGCTCGCTGCGATTTATCATCATCGTGCAGTTTGAAAGACATCACCGGCGCGTATGGAAAAACAACTACTTATTCGTTTTTGAGTATCTTCAGGAACTCGAGTTGGCGCGGATGTGCGGTTGGGTGCCAGTGTCGTTGGAAGCGAAAAAAACTCGGCACCAGCGGAGAAATGCCTTCACGGTTGGATGATCCACAACGACATGTTATGCGCTACAAAACGTGCACAAGTGAAATAAGAAATAAACAAAGCCAAGAAAAGAAATAAAAAAAAAACTCGTGACCCGGGTAAGGCAAAATACGTGTACTGCCATTGTTTCGTGCCTGTGGTTCCCTTCGAATGCTGCTCAGCACTGCAAGAGGAAGAGGGAAATCTAGCGTTAGCCAGTTTCGGTGGGCGTTAGAAATGACGCCTTGTACGGTTGTGCCTACGTACCTGTGGCGTAGGCACAAATTTTGTTGGGGGGGGGGGGGTAGGGCTCGCGTTGCAGCGCGGCCTCCTCCTCACAGAATTTGTCGAGGGATCAAATACATTAATAATAACTGCATTGCCATTGCCAATGATGCTGAAAACGAATGATTGAACGCTACGCACTGTCAAGACAGGTAAAATTTGTATTTTTTGATAAAAAAGATACGTGTACGTCTCAAAAAGTGCGCCTGAAATAACTGATATGAATGCTTCCATGTTTACTATTTAATAAGTCAACAAACTATCGCACGAACTTTAAAACTATATCAGTTTGAAACAAGCAAAGCAGTGCATGCCGCTGATATGAAATATGTAAAAGCCATGAAATAAACAAGTTGAGGACAAACATTCTATTAAAACTTTGTCAATGAAGAGCCTTGTTTACATTTTTGTACATATGCAACGAGTAGAGAAAAATTTCAATGACGTCCTCCATTGTCCCAATGTATTGCGCAGGAGCAGCTGTCACGGGTCATGTATTGTGAGAGTAATTGCACCGAAATTATAGTCGCAACAGCGAGCACATATAAAAAGCAGGAGTTCTGCAAAATATACCAGGGTGACTGATATGAAAGGGAGCCAATGCGAAAATGTGACAAACGGGGTACTTTATTTAAAAGTAGCCTCCATGAGCATTTAGACATTTGTCCCACTGATTAACGAGTCGTTTGAGTCCCGTCTCATAAAACTTCTTGGGTTACTGCTTCAAAAAGACTAACTGACGGTTTCACGTCGTCGTCCGACACGAATCTTGTTGCCTTGAGTTGTTTCTTCAAATGCTCCAAAATGTTGAATTCGCAGGTGACAAGTCTGGGCTGTATGGCGGATGTTGCAGCTTTTCCCACATGAACTTTGCCCGTTTTGTATTAGCCACATCAGTGACGTGGGGACGGGCATTGTCGTGGAGCAAGATGACCTCATTCCTCAATTTTCCGCGTCGTTTGTTTTTGATGGTGACGCACAGCTGATCAGGTGTTTCACAGTGTCTGAAACGATGTATAGTCTCACCAGGTTTAGCAAATTCGATCAGTAATGGCTCCTGACGATCGAAAAAGGAAAGTAAACAACACCTTTCCGGCGGAAATGACAGCCTTTGCTTTTTTGGGGCTAGTGAATTCGAATATTTCCACTGTGAGCTTTTCCGTCGTGTTTCAGGCTCCTAGTAGCGGCACCATGATTCATCCCCGGCAACAATTGCAGACAAGAAGTCGTCACCCTCATTGTGATGCCGGATCAAATGAGTCAAGGCAGCGCCGAACCTCTCCGTCTTCTGGTGGTGGTTCAAAATCTTGGGCATCCATTGCGCATGCAAGGGCCGATAACCGAGATGTTCATGAATTATGGTGTGACGCGAACCGCGACTAATATCTAAACGCCCTGCCAATTCATCGAAGATTATCCTCCGTTCTTGTCTAATCAGCTCATCAGCCTTTGCGATTGTGTTCAAGGTGATTGCACGGTGGCTTTAACCCTGTCTTGGATAGTCTTTGCAACTCTCACGTCCTTCTTTGAACTGCTTGCTGCAACGCTGCACAGTGGCCAACGAAATGCAATGTTCAACATACATGGAAGCCATACGGGAAACACCTTTATGAAATACCTTTCTGAAACACCTTTTGGAAAACACCTTTTGGGAAACACCTTCAACTGTGAGAAGCCTCACGACACCGCGCTGTTTAACGTTGGGCGTGCCCATTATGTCATGCAACCATGCTGAACTCAGTGTATGAGACCATTAAAACAACCTTTATCCCCACACCTTTTTTGAATGAGAGATGCCTGTGTGCTACGCGCATGCCTCGCAGATAATGAAACGAGCCATTAATGCGCGAGGTGGGTAAGCTCACTTCATTCGACTCGGCTTCGTACATTAGAAATGCGAAGATAAAGCTTGGTAAAGGACAAATAAGTGTCACTGCAAACAAAGTTCACTGCACGTGTCCACAAAACCTCGCAAGAAGATATTTAAATATACGTATAAGTCTCCAATAAATCTACGTATGTAAGAAAAAGTCACTGTATATAATGCGTAAACTAAGGCAAATAAACATGTTGCGCAACCACAGATTCACATATCACAGCCCCCCCCCCCTCCTCGCTCCACTCCCCCGATGTATGGCGCGCGACGGAAGGCGGCGCGCTTCCTGTCCGCTTTTCTCCCTTGCGCACACAAGACTGAGCCACCGTCGTCGGCTCACCCATGCCCTCCCCCCCTCCCCCTTACGTTTTCCCTCGCACATACAGCATGCGGCGCGTGGTGACGATGTTATCGCCCTTGGACTTTATACGGAAGACGACGGTGACGGCAGGAATGCGACTGGAGTGTCCATATAATTGCTAACGCAAAAATATAATAAGAGTATACGGCAAATGAAGCGTCCCGTGGCCCGTTACTTTCGGCTAAAGTAGAAGAAGTAACAAAATCAAACTTTTACTATGCGACAATTTGCTGCGCTGCAACTATGACTTTTTAATCTTTTGCGGAGCGGGGACACGGAAATGAAAAAAAAATATACACAAAGGAAAGCATGTTGGTCACAATCGGATGCCTACTTTGGGCACCTAATGTGATTACCGAAGGAATATGGAAGAAAACCTGAGACGCTTGGTCCACAGAGAACCATATCCATACTGCTCGGTATCCTATACCGGCGAGACAAAATTTTCCTTAGAGGTTGGGCTCAAGTGAACGCGTTGCGATTCTTCGAGTTCTCGTAGTGATGGCGGCAAGCGACCACGTACTGTTTCTTTTTCTCGTCTGCTACCCAGAAAGCGTCCAAAACTCTGCCAGGCGAAAATCTACTCAGCCTGAGAAAAACGAACATGCATCGAATTGCATCTAAGCGGTGGTCGGGGCAATACGAAAAAAACGCATGCGCTCTGGCAGGCTCCGGCAGCCCGTGAGTAGCGAGAAAAAAAACAAAGAGAGGGGTTCAATTTCTCCTCGCGAATAAAAGTCAAAGCAGAAAAATAAATGAGAGCGTAGCTACCTTTGCTGGCTTTAGTGTCTTGGCCTGGATGCTTTGGTGCAGGTGAAAAAAGAATGCTGATATTATTTTCTGTGACATGATGGCAGAAATGAACCACCACAACGCTTCGTGTCATCATACTTCGCTGTGTGCTTTGTCAAGTTGTCTGGCAGTGTGTTGATTTTACTTGTCTCGTTGTATGATCCGATGTACGACTTTAGAAAAGTCAATGCACCTTTGGCGTCAAATGTTTATAACAACATGAAACCCACAAGGTTCCAGAATAGAAAATCTAAATCACGACTTTGGAATCCAATGTCAGTGCACCTTTCGCATCAAAAGTTTATGAGAATTTTATACCCATAAAGTTTCAGAATTTAAATCCATGCGCTCCGTAGATTCTGCGCCCTCCGCGAGATGCCGTGACGAGCCCGCTCGCCATTAAAGCTCCCTTGAATCTTGGTGCTCGCATGTGCTCCTTGCGTTATGTGACTCCCGGTGCACGCTTGTTGCCGCTAAATCCAGCCCGATTTCTCTATGTTCGCGCTGAAATGTCTTTTCGAGCATGAAAAGCACATCCTATACAAAATTCAGAATGATTTCCGGTGCCGGGGGTTATTTTGGGCAGCGGCACATGAAACCACGAAAAAATTTCGCAGGGGGCCGAATTCCTATAAGCCCCACACCACGCCCCGGCTACGCCCCTGCCGTGTACCTATGTTCATGCCGGCGCTACAATTGTGGCGTCGATGAAATCGATTAATGAGCTGGAAACCTAAGTTGCGCGAATTGATGCGAAAGTTCTAATAACAACAAAAAACAAGCGACAGAAAGCTAATTAGCAGTTACTGATCGCACATATAGAAATTCATGTGAAGCGAAGGTTTGATGAAATGGGCAATTAAATGCTACTACGATGACGCTTAGAAAATGCGCTCACTCCTAGATGCGACGTGCAATCCCACGAAATTATGTCTATGCCCTCCCGCAGAGAATCTAGAAATTTAATCACGCATGCACGCAGGCCAGCCCTGATAGCCAGCGCGTGATCTAATTTCTACTTTCTCGCCGAGGCTGTTAGCAGGCAGTGCAATTCAGTTTCGCCGCAGCTCCCATGTTCCAATTACTTTTGCCCGCATCTATTCTTGAAGCAATATTAAACGCTCACATTCCGATGTAGAGAGTGCAATGAAAAAGCAAGAGTTAAGAATATTACTGCCAACTAATTCAAATGCATCTCCGTCAAGAATCGGTTGAGGAAAATCCTTTGCAGATATTGAAATCTCGAGTGGTATATTGGCAACTATGCGATGAAAGTATGTGTCAAGGCTTCTCAAGTTTTATACCGCGATATTGAATAAGCCACGCCCATAATTAGATATAAAGTCTCATCCACACGCTGCAGTGCAACATTTCCATAGATCGCACGCCCTGTATTGCACTAAGGTTCCAAGATTTCACCTATTGCTGCAACATTGAATATTCGTTGAGAATAAATTGAACTATCTAACGCATAACACGTCATTATCACTGACAAACGAATGCAACTTTCATAAATCAATAAACTGAACACCCTGACAGAACACCTCGCTAGCTTTACTTGTCTAACCAGTCGTAAACTGTGGGGACTAGACAGCCGTAAACCAGGACTATCTTCGTCTAGATGAAGCTGTAAAATTCTTTCACTCGTTGCCACCAAAGCGAGCTCTGCCAAAGATCGAGTGCTGCAAAGCTCTATTTACGTCTTCGGTGAATGTTCCACCAGCATTAAAGAGACGATGACAACAGGAGCGTGAGGTCTGGTATATGAGGTTGGCTCAGTTGTGCACGATGTAGCGTGGTCGTTTAGATTGCGAGTCAATATCTTGTCGCCACTACATCTATGATCAAAACCAAGGTTGACGCATAACTGCACGAAAGAAAGGACTACAGGCGTTTCTTTTTATCATGTGGGCACACTGCCTCCATAAAGCACCAAAAATACTTAAATTCCGTTTTAATTGCTGAAAACCACGGGTTTAAATAATTTAACTTGAAGCAAGTTTCCTTGGAAGAACCGAAGCAGTGGCTTAACTATCCACCTAATCACAAGTTATGCCAATGGCATATTCTCACCATTATGCTTATTATTTGATAATATTTATTGTACTTGTTTCGTGACATTGGAGCAAGATGGTGGAGAGACTCCTCAGAATCAAGAACTAGTTCCTTATCTTTCAGAAAAGATGCAAAGTTTACACGTGCTTCATCGTTGTTCCCACACTACTGGCTCATGGCTCCTGGTTAAATGTGCCGCAAGTGCTTGACTTAATTCACACGTTATCATTAATACTTACGTTAGTTTCAACACTCCATAGCACATTTTCAACGTAAAAAAGCATTTTTATAAATTCAAATGTAATAAGAAATGTTCGGCTTGCATTGCCCATATTAGGCAATGCGTTAGATGCCATGTTTTTGCAACTTATGAAGGTGCTGCTTTTTTTGTGTGTGGAATCTGCGACATGTGCAATTTTACAGTTTCTGTTCCTAGCCATTTTTTTTCTTAACAACTTGTACCTGGCTTCTTAACTTGTTTATTTCTGTCTTCAGCCGTTTATAACCTGTGTTGTATATTTATAAGCTTTCTTTGATGAATCCCCCCTATGTAATGCCCGCATTGGGCCTTTAGAGTATCGAAATAAATAAATAAATAAATAAGAAAGGGAAAGATTTTAACCGACATGAATATAGCACGAAGCTACAAAGGAAACCCGTATGGATTTCCTCTGTAGCTTCGTGCTACATTCCGGTGTATGACAATGTTTGTCTTTCATGATACTTCCTCTATTTTGCCGGATTCTGCAGAACTGATTTGCCATTATTCAATGCAGGTCACATGGTTACATGGCTTTGCACTGCAAGAACAGAAATGAGACATTTTTCTTCAATGTGAAAATGCTTCACTAAGTACTAAGAGAAAGAAACCATAACCTAAGTTACACCTGAATTCTCAGTACTCATTATACTAGTTTCCCTTAAATGACCACAAGAGTTAGGCAAAGAACCATAGGAATAGGTACACTACATGCGAAAAGAGACAGTCTGGCATAACAATCACGCAGCCTAAATTCACTCACCACCTGTATCCATGTTTAGCAGCAGACCGACAAGTTATCCCCAGACTTATTCCCGTATCGCAATTCCGCAATATGTCCCTGTAAGGGTAACTAAGCTGAAAACATCCAAGTGGCGCTTTCTTAAAGGGACACTAAAGACAAATATTATGTCAAGCTAAAGTGATAAATTAGTGCTTGGGAATCTCTAGGGCGTCAGTAATATCGCGAACAGGGCCTTAGTAATCGAGAAACTGAGGTAAATGCAGGACATGATTAGAGACTCCTTTGGGACATTCAAGCACTTGCCCGATGACGAAAGCGGTCCTGAATTAAATTCTGTCACTAGTACTCAACCACTCGTTGCACAAAACATCATTATATTGTATTAAAAAACAAAATAAAATGCTAGTTATCCAGTCGTATTTCATTTTTAGAAGGAAGAACTAATTGAAATTGCCCTTGACAATGACGCGGGCGGTCGAAATGTGCCGTTTTCACTGGACTCTAGGCCGCCCACGCTTTCGCGTTACAGTACATTCCTGATCGCCTACTGCCGCACTGGTTTGGCGCGCTCGCAAAACTCGCACAAACTGCAAGTAGGAGAGAATTCAACTCCCATATATATGCGGGATGCCCGAAAGGTCTACGCCACTTGACCAAAAAGCAGCTGCAGCGGCGAATCCACCACTCTACTGTCTTGGCTTGGTGTCGCCGTTTGTCGGGTGCTGTTTTACACACCTATGGCAGCAAAGGGCGCTAATGGCGTATGCAACGTCACCCCTCCCCCCCCCCCCCCCCCGTTTGAGTTGCGGGAGATTTGAATTTCCAAAAAGGTATTCGGGCTCCTCAGATGCAATTTTCTCGTAAACTAATTGTTTTCTTGGCCCGAAACAAGTGTTACGAGGTTTCTGGAATGGTATTGAAACAGTTCACGTCGACTTCTTATTTGCCTTTACTGTCCCTTTAATCGCTTGGCTTAAAGCGGCGATTTCTGTCGTTTTCATACGCACCTAACCTCTTGCCACCTTTGAAAACAGAAATCTGAGGCATCGCTGAGCACACTTCATACGAAAAAGAAAATTTGATTTGCTTAACTTTGAAAATGTGGCGTGCGATGTATGTCACCAAAAAAGCCGTATACTTCCCCTATGTACAACCGAGATGAAGTCAGGATATGTGGTGGATGCAAACATCTGAGCTTTGACTACGAAGCACAAAGACGGTCAAAGTAAGCGAGAAAGCAGATGACATATATAAGTTAGTGCAGGCATAACTGACTAACTTATCACGTATTTACTCCCAGTGTCGACTTATATGGCCTATAAGAAAACACAGAAACCAGAGAAGAAATTAAAAAAAATATTGAATGAATCATGTGGTTAGCTACGTTGTACTGGGAAAAGAAAAAAATATATGAGGAGAAAAGAAGAAAGAATGTGAAAATAATCTGTGTACACAAGCACGAGTTTGAGGACAATTACTTTAGTACATTCCTCATCTTTAGAAAGTAACCCCCCCTCCCTCCCCCCCCGCACACCCCCACCCGCACGTAGTCACACACACACACAAACACACACACCAGCTCTTGTAAGGAAACTCAGTATGTTGTCGGCTGAGACCAAGGTACAAGAATTCTGTTTTCCGTAAGTGGACGAATCTCACGATTGTCGAACGTGCTGGAGCGTTTTTGCACTGCAGCTAGGGCAATTACAAGGAAGATGCATCAGCGTCTCTTTGAAACCGCAGCTTTTTGTTCGAGACTCCGTGCCATTTCTATGGAAATTGTGGCTCGGATAGTTGTTCTCATCATTCCTGCAATATTTTGCAGCACTATGTGATATCGCTGTTGTTCGCATTGTTGCTTTGAGAGTTATTTTCTTATTTAACGTTTGAACAACAGCGCAAGGACAGCAGAGGGGACAGAAGAGAGAACAGCGCTGAACACAGCGCTGTATTCTCTCTTCCGTCCCCTCTGCTGTCCTTGCTCTATTATTAAAAATTTCAATATGTTTCAGCACACCCAATCTTATATCTCTTTTATTTTGTGATGTTGGGGTGTTTTTCCGACTGCCATGTGATAACGTGCATTAGATGTTATTCTGCTTTTTCTCCTAGGACACTGCGCGGCGAAGTTCACAAAGGTATATATATGTAATTGTGCCACTTGTTCAAAAACCAACGAGTTACTGGGGCCATATTTGCAAGCCAGCATCGTACGGAAAGCACAGCTTTATATGGGGATCGAGGAATTAAAGTAAATTGTTCGTAAAGTACGTAGAATTCTATTGAACCAAGATAAGCGCAGGCTAAAGCTTTCCCGCTGAATCAGCTCTTGACATCTGGATATTGAGCAGTCGACAGTGTTATTGGTCGGTCGGGAGGTTCTCTATCAAAAATAATGCCATGTGATGAATGCTGCCACCGTTATTTGGACATAATATGCGAACGAGGCAGGAAAAGCCGCAAGGAGCAGTCGGTGAGCTGCAACCACTGCGACCAAACATGCATGACCTTCGCGACAACAGTAATCATTTATTCCGGAGCCCCTGTGTTGCACTCTTATGCATTCACTTACCTAGAATGACTCCAGGCTGCAGCGACAGATAACACTGCAGTAGACTGGAGTGCCCTCGCACCCCAAGGCGTCATCACACAAAAAAAGCCACGTTTTCGCCGCAGGATGACACGCTGACCTATTCCAGTACATGTATTTTTCATATTAGGTGTGCCCCATTAATTCTTATTTTTTATTTAGACGCAGAAAATAAACATTGTACGTGCCACTGTAACACAAGGGTTGTGTAAACTTAAGATTTGTTTACATATTTCATGTCCCTTTACTATATTTACATATCTGCTCACCATTCTTCCTTCGACAAACATCTAAGATCACTTTCGTACTTGGGGTATATCACCGTCGATATCTTAGATGTTGTGTCCGCAGGAACTCATGTTTACATTTTGCATCAATTTGTAATGACGTAGCACATAAACCTAAACATTGTAGGAGATCAGCCGTTGCATTGGTTTAAAATTCAAAGAATTCTCCTCCACAGCTTAAGCTTTGTGACTTAAGCTGTATAAGCTATTTACAGCTTCGGATCTTCATAATTTGCACGAATCATGTGTCTTTTTAGACAGGATATAGGGGAAACATTCCAAGTGAGCTCTGCTTAACGTTGATTATAGAGAGGAAGTTAGATCTTCATAATTTTTTGTTCACTCATTTTACTCCTAGAGGTCAATTCGTTGTTAAAACAATGTATCTCAATGTACTCAGCGTTCAGCTGCAGTCAACCTACCGTCGTTAACAGCGCTACCATGGCGTCTGGTTTCCTAGTAGTCTGAATTTTACCGTCGCCGCAGTACAGCCGCGGCACACGAGCCAACTACTCGGTGCGGGTCGGATCAATTAGGAAACTGCGTACGGCAGTTGAGGGCAATTTAATGGTGGAGTTTAACTGTGAGCTCCCATCAGACAGAATGGATTCTTGTGTAGTGGCGATAACTCTTTCCGCGACAGCAGAAATGCACTAGATTTCCACACAGCAGTCAATTCGGGAGTTTTGCTTGAACAGTGTGGAGGGTGAGCCTCATACAGTCGACTTACATGATGTTAACTTTTCCTAAGTGGTAACGTAGCCCGGTATTTTACGTGGATGTTACATGAAGAGCTCATTTGATCCAACGTGTGACAAGGATATGAGCATCACGCATGCGTGAGTCGCATGCTTCTGAATCTTCCTCAGTCAATTCAAATCATCGTTTAATTGCTGGCACAGGTACTTAAGCTCTTAGGCTTCATTCAGAAGATAAATAAATTAATCCGGTCGGATGTCAGACTAATGTTTAAATGACTGCTTTCAATAGTTTGGCCCACGCATTCATTTAAATAATTAGGAGAGCGCTAGCCATCGCATAGCATATCTGTTTCGGGAAGAGCCATTTTTTAATTTCCGTACGCGGCCCAATCAAGACTTCCACATTTCTCTTTGGGAAGCAATGACTCGGTAGGAAAAGAAAATAGGTTGTGTGATCAAATGATGTTCACAGAAAATAGTACTCTGACAGAGCACGTATGTGAACGTGATAAAAGCTTATTTCAATATGCGTAGAGTAGAGTCTACGTTTACTCCCAGCAAACCCATGCCCCAGCGTTCGTCGCACGTCTACAAAATGAGGAATAACAGCTGAACAGCTTCAGATTTTAATTCCGAGCATATGATCCACATTTTATTTGCGAACACTCGAACAGCTTTTGCTGCTGCGGCACTCATTTCATACAATATAAGCGACAGTCATGTCCCACTACCCAAATATTGGTGACTTTTACACATTTTACCGCGCGAAGCGGTCATCTTATAGATTACCTAGCGCAACGCTCAAAGCGAACACATTAAGTTGCTGTAATACTCAAACTATCATTTAATTTGAACAGCGTTGCAGACAAAAAGTAATACAGAGAAGCTTTTGATGTGCAGGAGTAATTATCCTGGTCCTCAATTACTTATAAAAATGGAGTTGTCTACAGTGTACCTCCAGTGTGACGTTCTACCTGTGGGCTTTGGTTGGTTCTCATGTTGACGCCCAGGCAGATACGGGCAAGATATTTGGCATCGAGGAATTGAAAATAAGCTTTCGAAAATCCAAATGTAGTGGGTTAGGTAACTGCTAAACTCAAGATATCGGATAAGTAGGCAAATTCAGCTGACTGGAAGCGAGAGTACATCCCCAGCAAATTCAGGGCCGAGTGAAGCGCGACCATACGTTGCGTGGAGTACTAAAGTTGTTCTCAGTATCCCAATAGCAAACATTGCATTTCGATGCCTTAGCTATGGTGGCTAGAGGAGTAGGCGTGCCGATTGACCTGTCCGGAACGTAGTACCAGCGTCTGATGCAAGATCATGATGATCATGATGCAAGAATGAACCTGCGCTCAGCATAAGTGCTGAGCGGCGTGTATCGTGTGGTGCTTCTCGCAGACATCGTGCAGCAAATACCGCTCGTTTAATGAGTCTTTTTTTCAAGTGCAACCTTTATGGTATCAATCGTCACTTACAGCGCATACATAGACGGAGGTTAAAAAAGGACGACGTAGACAAGCGCTGACTTCCAACTGATTTTATTTTCAGAAACAAACGTATATACCCTAAACACCAAGACAAAAACGCCCTCTACAAGCAGCAACCCGACATGAGAATGCATTCAGAATTTGTTGCCTAAGATGAACGAGAGCGCATGTGTGACCTCAGGAAAACCAGTTCTTTGTCTGTTAGTGCGATTGATGGCTTACTAACCGAGTCACCATCGGCAATCGCTGCTGCTTCAATGATAATTCTGGTATTTTCATTGGAATGCCTAGCTAAGATAGTCGTCTCCTCAAAAATTGGGACGCAGCCGCATTGTGCGCAGTGAACCCCTAGGAAGCCTTCCCGCCCTTTGCGTACTTTATTGCTGTGTTCTTTTAACCTAACGTTAAGACATCTACCAGTCTGTCCTATATAAGACCTACCGCATTTCAGAGGTATCTTATACACTACACCTTTCGAACAACCTGTAAACTTCTTTCTATGATTAATGCTGCAAATAGTACGTTTCTTAGCGGCAGGATTGGTTCTGACACAAAGCTGGGCAAGTTTTTTTGGAGCAGAGAAAACAACGTCTATGCCTGCTCTTTGTCCTATTTTCTTAAGTTTGTGAGATATTACATAGATGTACGGGATAACAGCTGTTTTTCTATTTCGTTCATGTACCTAAGACTCAAAGCTGTGAGGAACGGTACTAAACTTATTACGCAGGCTTCCCGAAGCTGAGACGAGAAGGTTGCTCGGGTACCCTGCAGTCCTCAACCGAGCTATCTGCGCACTGAAACTGAGTTCTATCAAATGATAACATGATTTCGTTAGAGCATTATGCAAGCAAGCCTGAACGATACCTCTCTTAACGATTTTTGAATGGGCGGATGCATAGGATAACAGAGGCTTGTTAGCTCGCGGCCCGTACATCCAACAAACATGTTGCCGTGTAAAAGACAACTTCAAATCTAAAAACCTAAGTGATCCATTATCCTGAAGCTCATGAGTGAGTGTGAGGGGAGATAAGCGTTCTTCGAACAGGTCTAACACTTGACGAACAGAGGCCGCTACACAGCTCTCCTCACAATTAAACAGAACCAAAAAATCATCGACATAGCGAAAGGCTTTCTTGATTTTTGTATTGCCCATCCGTGACATGACGTTCCTGCCTAGGTAAGCCAAAAATAAATCGCTCAAGAAGCCGGCTGCTTGCTCTGCGATTTCTGCTCCGCCTGTTACAGCGTGATCAGTGTCCCGCGCATGAACTCGCCTGCTATTTCCTTGGCACGAAAATTCGGCACAAAAAGAACGGCATGAACGCTTAAACATATGTAGACAGTAAGTTCAGCTACCAGTGCAACATCCTTTCTCCAAACCGTTCTTTCTCATGGTGATCGCTCAGTCGTCATCAATATCGTGCTGCTGTAGGTAAGGTCATGGGCGAATTGTCCCGCCGTGGCGGCCACACTCCTATCTTGTCGGAATGCAAAATTCTCCTAAATTTACGTTTACGCGCCCGGTGCTTGAAAAGTAGCCCAAGATTCCCCCTTGCGGCGTCTCTCATAGCCCGTGCGTTTGCTGCTTTTGAACGTTAGACCTAACTATTTATTTGATTCAAGGCTCATGACTGCATCGAATCCCAGAAAAAAAAAGCGATCTACTAGTTTGCAGCCAAACACTGTCATATCGAGTCATCGCCGTGGCTTTGTCACCTCCGCCAATTGTAGTTACAGCGTCGTATTCATGCCACCACTGTCGTGGTTATCATCGTCTCGCCGATGGAAAGCAATTGCACCTTTAGGGCAATAATTCGGGTATCGCTGCTAGAACTTTAAGCTTCATTGTTTAGGCGTTGATTATCGAACGACGCATAGCAGGAACGCAAAATGAAGTGTTTGATGTTAACAAAAAGTTAGCATAATACCTGGAGAAACACAGTGTCCTTGCAAAAGGCCATACGCTTGTGCCTGGCTAAACAGAGAGAGAAAGAGAAAAAGCTGTATTTCTTCAAACATTTTCCCGGTAAGTAAAATAGAAACTTGTCTAAGTCAGAAAGGAAAGAGGCAAAAAATAAGAGCAGCTGTGATTTTATTTGTAACGTCAGGTTTACGTAATGCAATGACACGAAATAGCATAGTCGGGTCCATCAAAGAAGAGAAGCGAAAACTAGTCCCTGACTTGACAAAGTGAAAGCAGAAAATTCAGGAACACAAAGGGACTACGCAACACGCACCCGGAAACGTAAAGAAGCAATAAGTGAAAGCTACAGGTGCAACGGGAGCACATCTTACGAGGATCCAAAAGATGTGGCAATTTACAGGGCATCCTTGTTGTGTCCCAGGAGGACGCCTTTCTTTTTCTTTCCTTTCCCTGAAAGCCGCTGATCACCGTGTCTCGACGTTCGAGCAAAGTAATAAAATGGCAAAAATGCGCAGGTTCAAAAGAATGGTGCTGAGAATGGGCAATAAAGGGATTGTGTTGGGCTCCCTAGGGAGACTAGGGTGCCTCGTTCTCCCATGCCATTATCGCGCTCTCTCTCCTGAGAGAATCGGCCAGGAAGACAGAATGTAGGAGCGTGATAAGGCGTTCTGAGCACGTCTGATGGGAGGCAGCAGGTCACGGTGGAAGTGCTCGTTTAGCTTCACAATTTCTGCAAGAGACAAATACAAGAAAATCGCTGGTACACCAAGTGGAAGGCTGCGCTTTTTTTTTACGGTAGTTGGTGAGTATATAAACAGTCAATTGCTTAGAACACGAGAAAAAAATCTGAACTGAGAACTGGTGTGGGCAACGCAATGTTACAAAGTGTGAACACTGTAACAGCAAACAGCTGGTGTCAGAGGGGTGAATGCAATAAACAATGAATCAAACGACGAGAGTGCCAGAGTGTGAAAAAAGAAAAGACAAGAATGAAACAACACACAGAAACAAGATGACGATAAAAAAAGAACGAAGTGATGAGACAGACAAGTACCTTGGTTTTTCGCTCTGTTTCTTTTATATGGTTTCGTTGGAGACGGATACATTCTGGACTGTTTCATGAAGTCTGTTGTCCAAAGGTCACGCGGAGGACGTCAACTACTCGTCTGTGTTCACAGACAGCCTTGCCTACGTGCATTAGCAGCGGAAGAAATTGCGCGACGGTGCCGTTGCCATTCATAGAACATTTCGATTGTTGATCAGTAGGGGCGTGCTGCCATCTCAAAGCTTCTCCGAAGCTCGGGGACGACTTATCACCGACGAGTAGCCATCTGATGGCTATGCGCTGGAAAGTCTCTGAACTTTCTTGAAAATATATATTATCGTCGCCGTGTACTAAGTGCCAAACTGTTAATTAAAAAAAAGCTGTTAAAATGCTTAATATGGCCTGTAATCAGAACGAAATGAACCTTTACTGCATAAAAACAGTTTGTTTGCACCAAAATGCGGTCAAGTTAGGTTATTTTTTTATATTGACGTGACAAAGCAAGCAAACAGTAGCACAAGATGGTGACCCCGGCTACACACCAAACTTTTTAACACCTCTAAGGGTGTAAAATGAGCTTGTCGCCAGACGAGCAGCCTTATTTGGTTAACGCCCTTAACGAAGGATATTGGACTAATGTCTAAGAAAAATTGAAGGAAAATGTCGCCCTAAGCTTGTTATACTTCCCACTGTTTACAAGTTTTTCATTACTACACAAACGTCAAACAATTCGTCGTTATATGGGTTGCGAAAGAAATGCATGGAAGTGAATTCGAACCCAGGAGCTTCACGTGGAAACCAGGCACTCTTAACTGCAGCTCCACATGGGAGCCACGTGTCAGCTTTTCAATATTGGTATATATATGTATAAGTTGTGTAGGAACTCTAAATGGATCATTTCATGAGAAACCTTGTGCAAGGGCACGTCTTACACTGGAGAAAATGCGTTCGTTACGCTTGAAACCTAACATTTCTATAGCTACAAGGACAGTTGTCAAAGATAGTGAACATGCGAATACCTTTCGTATAAGGTGTTAACTCTTTCCTTAGGGTGTTCACATTCTATTGATTTTTTATTTATTCGCACGCATCCTTACTGATAAGGGTTTCTGAGTAAAATTGGGGCGAAATTTGTATGATGAAAAGTGTCAAGTGAGAAAAATTCCTTTTAAAGCCCCTCTGGGTGCTATATTGTTTACTGTGTACCCCTAATCACATAACAAATGTAGAAATGTATCGCAAGTTACACAACGTCAATAAACATGTCATAAATAATAAAAAAAACAGCACAACCAACACTCAATGCGCACGATGTAACCATAACGAAATAAAGGGATTTTAATGTGCTCCAAACATTATTTACTGGTGATTAGATGGGAGCGAGTTATTGAGGGCTAAGTGGCTTGCTGAAAGCGGTGAAGAACCTAGCAGTTCTACAACCAGATACTTCTTTTTTCTTGCGCAGAGAGAGTGTGACCACGCAGCGTTAGTAGTAGATTAGAAAGCAAAGTGCTACAATATAAGTATGGTTTCCTTCATTGTATAAATCTCATGCGGCGACTGCATCCTATGTAGGCAGCCTGTCTTTTCATTAAACTGTTTCTGCTGCCCACTTACGCATGAAGTAATGTGAATTCAACAGGATAATTTAGTGTATCGATTCATGCCGAAGTACTTATCATGGCAACTAGGTCTTGAAATGAAGATTACAACTGTACCTGACGTTTGCGCCACTATTTGGTTATGCTTCTTCCGAGTCCTCGCGCAACCAGCTGACGTGAAAAAGCTCTAGTACTGGTGAAATCAAATCCCTAAGGGGAAAAATATTGTCGACAATTACAAATGCTTAGCCATTACAACCACGGTGCCATTTCCACTTTTGCGTAATATTAGGCACAGAGGCAAGGAACGAGTATTTTTCTCATGCCGCATAGAGGCGCATGATAAAATGTCATAAAGCAAAGTGTACGCAACTGAAGGAATCACTTCAAAATACGGCCATGCCAGGTTTTATCACGTGCTCAAATGCGGCGAAAATTTTAGTGTCATCTACTCTGCTTCCCTTGTAATCTGTAAATACAATAAATTAAATGACAATTAAGACTACCTTTTTTTGAGAGGTAGAGGTATTAAAAACAGGCTATTTGATGAGTAAAAGGCTTAAGTTTGCATTAGCAAGGACCACTGTAGGATATAGTTGCGAATTTATGAAAGAACACTCAAACTATGAACGTAGTAAGTACATAGAGAGAGCGAGAAGGGAGGGAGGAAAGGCAGGGAGGTCAACGAGACACCCTACACTCATGGGGAAGAAGGAGGAGTGAAAGAAAGAGAGAGGGAATACACCAGTCTTGATCACACTTCCACATGTACTAAGCCAGGTGAAGCATATGCAAAATCGGGCACTCAAGTCTGTCGCCATCAGGAACTGCAGAAGAGCTCGAATGGTTTTCTGAGCCGATCAGCTTCGAGGCCACGCTCCCAAGACCTTCGTTTCTGTAAATGGCTTATCGTACAGTATATTCAAGGTACACTGGGCAGTCTGGCGTTGTTTCTTGAAGCTAGAACAGCGGCACAGAAGTTGATCTATGGTCTCTTCACACTTGCACTTGGCGCATACAGATGATCCGCCTTTCCAATACGATAGTTGTAGGAGTTAATGAATGTTACTCCTACCAACAGCCGACACTGCAGTGTTGCGTCACGTCTTGTAATGTTTGCTGGTAATTGCAGTTTCAGTAATTGGTCAAGGTTGTAGAATCGACGGTCACAGTACTGCGGAATACGCCAGTAACCGTACGTGATGGTACGCATAATATTGCAAAGCTCACTTACAGCGCCTAGCTCTCGATAAAGGTGTAAGGAGTGTCGGTTCTCCAGCATGGCCACGTCGGGCAACGTTATCGGCGAGCCGATAACCAACGATGCCACAGTGTAACTGAAAGATTATATCATGCCCTCGTTCATTAACGCAATGGCAAATTTCGTTGATTTGGGGTACTCGAGACCCACAGGTGCTGCTCAGCCTAAACCAAAGCCATGATTTGTCACAGTATTTGAGCGAACAGTCACTAATCTTTTCTTTACTTTTGTCGTGTTTAAGGAGAGGAGATTCAGGAAGTAAGCCCACACCGTCAAGACATAGGGCGTAGTGGCCACCAGGCAGCTGACGCCGACAATTTTTTTTGCTTGACCAGCTGGTATCCATGCCGTGTGACATCTAGCCCGCTAATAAAATAATGCAGCACATAACCAACACCAACACAAGTTCAGCGGACCTAAGAGTAGTACATAGTGTTCTAGGTGTGCATAGCCATTTATCAAAGAAAAATAAAAGAAGAGAAACACAGGATATAAGAAACGAAAACTGCCGAGGAGGCTGAAAATGAACTGCTGCTTTTTTTGTGTGCTAGAGTTAGGCCCAAGGAACTGGCCATGGCATGATGAAAAAGAAAAAAACAAGGCAGCTCTCAAAGGGCACAGCGAGAGCTGCAGAAAGCCTGAATTGAAGCAAACACTTTCGCAAGACGACGGGATGAGAAAGAATTTTCCCGCGTTAACTCAGCGACGTGAGATCAGGCGGACAAGGAGAAACGCAGCGGTCAGCCGAATTTCTTCTCACGCAGAAGAATGCATGGTAGCACACGCCTATATTTTCGCCTGCCACGGCCGTGCACTGATTACAGTGACCGGCCCGAAGAAAAAAAAAAAGGGGGATGCAACGTACCTCAGAGACCTCTTCTCGTGACAACAAAAGAAAAATATAAGAAAAGAAAGTTTTGAGACAGATTTCCCACAGGAGATCGGCAACACAAAGACTAAGGATTGCAATATAAGGTGCTCGCTTCACTTGACGCTTGTGAGATATTGTTGCGCTCACGTGCACTTTTTCATTTTCGCTTTCGTGCCGCCATTGTCCTTAGAGCTGTGCAGGAAAAACAGGCTTGACAGTACTTTCCTGCGTCGTCTGGAGTGGAGGGAATGATGGGATTCAACTTTCATCTACTCAACGTACAATGGTGCAATGTATGACAAAGGCTGCAACCGACACATACATTATAAGAACAATGTGAATGATAGTAGCTAATCCTCTCGTTAGAGCAGCTGTTTGCACCGAGCGTAGCTCAAGTGTTTAGCGTTCTCGTAATCATCTTTGAAATATATTCACTCGACCTTTGCATAAGGACAGTCTAGTGAACGTCGAATACAGCCTCATTTGGTGGGAGAGTACGAGAGCACTCGTGGCTGGTTCGAAATCTTAGACAAGTAAATACTTCGATAAAGTATTTCGACGGGTTTTGACTTTTTAGAATGTTTAGTACAGAAAAGAGATTTGTCCTTGAATGAGTTGAGCAACAGAACATTTTGTAGATTGCCTTGTCAATTTTCATATAAGAAGAGAAAGGGTTTTTCCGCTAACTTCTGCAATGCCTTGAGGCGCTTGAGACAAGGTCGACGTGGTAGGCGAGCGACACCAATTAGGTTTTGATCCCTGTTCCCTTGAGCTAGTCAGTTGAGTAGTTAATGAGTGATACTTGTTGGGGGACTTGCTGGTGCATGTTTGAACCTGCTCATCAGAAAATATTATTGATGATGATGACTGGCGCTTGCTGGGACAAGGGCGAGAAAATATTATTGCTAGTCTCCGAAAGTATGTACTTGCGTGAAAAAATTGATGAAAAAGTTGTAGATTGTCTTCCGGAACAGGCAATCAATTTGTTTCCATGAATATTGTTTTTGCCAGTTTAATTTTCCCAGACTGTGAGCTAAGCCCTCAATACATGGAAAGTACCATGTCACAAGGTGTCGTTGCTAGCGCTGTTCATCGAGTTTCAGATAAAGAATTGGCGTGGCATGCAGGCTGACTGAGCATGTGAATAAGCGGTCATCGAAAGCGCTGATTTTGGCATGATGGCACCGACTTCCCCATCCTGAGATGGAAAGAGTGTGATGTTATAGTTTTTATTTCAAGCATGTTGTATTGAAAGCAAGCCCATAATTTTATTGTTGAAGCGTTGTGTAGCCAAACGACGTCTAAATTGCAGGTCAACTGCAAACGCCACTTTCGAAACAGAAGGAGAGGAGACTAACAAAATGGTTTCTGTGCAGTACAAGATAACGTGCAGCAGTATAGTTAACAGGAACATTGAGTGAGACGTAATAATTTAAAAAGTATCAATGCAAAAGGAAAGAAAAAGTACAGGTAAAAATTACATACATACATACATACATACATACATACATACATACATACATACATACATACATACATACATACATACATACATACATACATACATACATACATACATACATACATACATACATACATACATACATACATACATACATACATACATAAAGTGTGGGAGGAGTTAAGCGTCAGCTGCGCATCCTTTTAGAAGGGAAAAAGTTGGCATTCTTGACTTGTCATTCGGCCTATACGCTGTCTAAAGCTTAGTCGCGCAAAGAATAAAAAACAGCGCCAAGTAGACGTTGAGAGTGAGAAAGCATTCCTTTGCGAGAAGCGATGAGCTGCTTGAATAATATACGCTCAGAAAAAGGAGTTAAGGTCATGCAGCAGTGCGGAATAATAGCAATATAAAAAAAAGACCGCTAGCTGTCTCGCGCTCTCTACACTACAGTGGCGTGCGCTCTTGGGAGAAATTCGAATAGAGTCCACGGACACGCGGCGTTCATTTAGTAGCATCATAATAGTTGGAATTTCTCTCTAGAACAATATAAAAATAGATACACTGGAATTTATTTTTGCGTATATAAGTTGTACGAGGCGTTTGCAATTTCCGAGACAGATAATGCGCTGACATACACTACAGCATCAAAGACGGAAGACCGCGCATTCGGTCAGGAATGGGGAGAGTTGAGCAGCGAGTTATATGGTGAGAAAAAGTAGTCGAAGTGATGAAGATTCTAAAAGAAAAGAAAAAAAAAGAGATGGAGAGGGCCAATAGCATTCTTAGACGAGGCAAAATAAGGACGTCTGCAAATGCTTTGCACAAGTGATGCGGAAGACAGAGAGATATACTTTACAACAAAATGTACAAATCAACATAAGCGTTAAGAAAAAGCACTACTCTACTAAAAAAATTAAACAAAAACAAGGTATTTCTGTTACTGGCAGCCTGATGCGCATGTTACTGGATACGGAATCTAGAACTTCAATGGAATGTCTCGGTTCACTCGATGTAACGGTGAAGGCGGATAAATCTGGCTTTGACTATGGTATATGTGAAAAAAGGGACAGGAGAAACAGAAACACATTTTATCGGACAATGCAATCTCTTTGTTTTTTGTAATACGAAGAGCGAAAGAAGCTTTGAGAATGCGCTTGGTGTTGGACAGACACAAAGGATCTGTTTTCACGTGTCTTTCAGACAAAGACGCGTCTGGAATTTGAAGTCCTGGCTCTGTACATTTGGGGTGCATTCCTGGCCAGTTTGACGTGGCTTGCGCGACAGTGTGTTGGGCAGATCGAATGTCTCGCTATATGTTCTCGAATCAAAATGGCACTTGCAGCACTGAAGTAGCACATTTCAAAAAGAGAGGGGGAAGGAAAGGGGGGGAACAACATACGTTAAAGAGAAGGCATCCGCGTATGCTGCCATATATTCTTGGCTAGGTCTCTGTTTAGGACGAGCTGTATTTCACAAAACCTCTATGCTAATAGAAAATAGTGAAAGAAAACGTAGAAAAGAAATTATGGGATTTTCACGAACCGCAACCATGATCTCATTATTAGCTACGCCATAGTTGGCGACTCCGAAAATTTGGACCACCTGGTGTTCCTTAACGTGCATTTTAATATAAGTAGACGGGTGTTTTCACATTTCGGCCCTCCGAAATGCGGCAGCCGTGGCCAGGATTCAATCCCACGCAATCGTGGGGAAAACGTAAACAAACATAGCATGAATATGCCTACACTTGTGCAGTTCTAGGTACACCACACCATCTATGCCACCATCATGCGGCTGGCGTCGTGCAGACAATATTAGAATAATACCTTTAAACGATAGCTTGAGTCCTGTTAGGGAGAGCGGGATAGTGAAAAGGAGAGCAGGTATACAGAACAGCTGATAGTGGAAGCTTCGCATACGAGTTGGTAAGTTGAGCGTGCTTTTAACGTAAACCGTGGTCGGACTCAGTCCTCAGAAGACGTCACCGCAGCAGGTTGCTACTTGGCCCTCAATATTATTAGAAGAGAATACAATAAAACCCACTGATGTTCACTCTCATTTCTCGCGCATTCCTACGCATTACAATTTATACTTGTATTATAAGGTCCTTGTGCGAGAAAGATGTAAAAGAACATGTGCGTAACAATATCATTACGAGGGGAAGAGAGGGGGGGGGCAGGGATAAGGATCCTTTTGTTAGCTCTCTACAGGAGGAAATGGGAAACTTGTCATTCACCCGAATGTAGTATGAAGCTGCAAAGGAAACCCATACGTAGAAAGTGTGGGAGGCGGCGCTAAGTGGTGGCCGCCGTGGCCACGGTTTATTTAGGCCGGCCTGCTATGGCGCTGCAGCGAGACCACGCGAGCGCGGTCGCTCAGGTCGTGCGTGCTAGCGTGCTCTGTTCTCGCGATACCTGCGCGCGGGCTCACCTTCTTCGCCGGCTGTGAAGGGAATCATCGCGTCGCTACAAAAGAAAGCCTCGCAGTTGAAGAAAAATTCGTCCTGGCCCGGGGTGTCCTGGTCCGGGATTTTTCTTCAACTACTTGGCTTTCTTTCTGAAGAACCCGTATGAATTTCATATGTAGCTTCGTGCTACATTCGGCTGGATGCCAAATTTTCCCTTTCATTATACTTCCTCCACCTTTCGCGATTTCGCAAAACTGTTTCGCCACTCTCAACAGCAGCTGTTTCGTTCAATATTCGTCGTAACATATAGGTTTCACTTGCCAAAAAAAAAAAAACCTACATCCATTTCTTGAGTGTTAGCAGCATTTATTTAAACCCATTAGGTGCCTTACCTTGCAAAAATAAATAAAATCGGAAGCTCCTTGAAAGGCTTAGATTCGTTGCTACGTCACGATTTTTGCAACGGGGATCACACAAGCGTTGCGGGAAAAAGGGGACCTGCACAGGAGAGACGCTCTCTTGAACCTAAGTGTATTTTTAAAACCAAACCACCAGGAACGTTATTGCACATGCACTGTCATCGAGAATTGTGAAAAAAAAGGAAAAAAAGAGAAAAATACTATCTTTTTATATATACGGTACTCTGTCTTATGGACTACAGTGCATCAACACGTTGCATTGCATGTAGCATATCGCGTGCCGACCGATTTCCTTTTTTCACTTTTCTTTCCCCGAGAGTGCGATAAACATTGTCACTCTGCTTATCGTAGAATCGCAGTGCGTGCAGCATTGTACAACACACTGCAGCAGGAGCTGGCATGGACACTGGGAAGATAATAACGCTTATATACACGTAAGCAAAAGAAAAACACGGCATTTATTAAGCATCCACTCTGACGTCCAAGTTGGCGCATTCCCGCCCCCCCCACCCCACCCCCCCACACACACACATATAGTAAAATGTTCATAACAAAAGGTATATACATAGAAACCACGTTTACTATTGTTGTCCTTCCAGGCAAGATAAATGGCCGCCACAGATTCTTTCTAGGTTTTTCTTCGTTCTCTGTACTTCTTTCGAATGCGATATACCATGCGGACGTTGCTTACGTGTCAAAGGTCTTTATGTTGAACAATGGGAATCTTGACGAGCGAAGCATGCGATATTGGGTGAGGACGATAGTGCTAAACACTGGCATGTCAGGCAAGTCCCCTGAGTAGCGCCAAAAACGGGACCAGCAAATATCTCACTTGTTATATATACATATATATTTAGTAACCGACAGCGCAAGCACAAAGACCCTTAGTTATCGGCAATCCGCAAATAGGGTTCTTTCGCTATAGGTTTCACTCGGCGCTCCTTACAAAAACCGTTGCCTGTTCAAAGATGGTCGCTCTGACAAGAGAGATATAAGCAGAGGTTATAAAGAAGAGCTGCCGCAATGGTTCTAGTTACATGCAGTGAAAGGAAACGTGAATAAATTCAGTTCGGGTTTGCCACGTCCTACATTCGAAAATTGTGGTGGTAAATGGGCTGTATCAATGACGTATACTGCGGATACGCAGTTTGTAAAGACGGACTCCTGCACAGTGTAAGTGGCAGTGCTGCTGGAAATGTTGTTCAATCGCTACACAACAGTTATGATGTACGAATATTGAAATTATAAAGTCAAAGCCAATGCTCACTGATCTACCACAACCGAGCATTCTGGTGCTTTGCTGTCCTAACTAGCTCGCTCAAACTTTTTTATTTTGTCTTACTGCAGGGTACGTCCTACAAAGCTATTGTTGATAACCGTTGAGAAAATAGGAAGTCGCTTCTAATAGTCTCGATATTTGGATGTACAAATTACTACAGCTTTCGTTGAAGAACGAATCTGCGCCGTTTCTCCTTACAGCAAGCCGCATCTTCCATGAACCGCAATGGTAACGGTAACTTGGCCTGTTGAGAACGTTACAGCGGCGCCGTAACAGCAGTGCAAATGACTGAGAATTGCTGTAGAAGCTCAAAAGTGACGTGAAAACCAACATGCGAATCACTATGTTTTCCGGCGCGCTCTGTTTCACCAGTGCTGCCCGCAAAATATGAACGTAGTCATGCGGTAATAAAGTTGCTCAGAGGAGCGCGCCTCTGGCGGGAACAATCGGCGGCTTCTCAACGGAATCACGACGCACTTTATTGGCGGTGGTGGAAGGAAAGCGGGAAGGGGGGGAATCATCATTGGCTTCTGTGATCGCAACAATAGGCTGCTTCGTCATGAATGGGGAGCCATGCGGCAAGGTACCATTTCCTCTTTTCCTCTTTGCTATATATAAAAAAGGGGAGTAGTTGCTCGGTCTTTTCTTAGGAACGGGAACACAATGGACTTGACAACGAAGCCTCGGGGACGATAAAAGAGAGCTCATTGATACCAAAAAGGAGACAGAGAAAAAGAAATAAAACCACATGGGACCTACACCGCACATAATCCATGAAAAGCGATGCACAAAGGACCGTCAGTCTCGTTTACACGCGCTGTTCGCATTAGCGTCACGTGACATATTTTTTTTTGCCTTCCTCAAAAGAGAAGCGCAGACATGTTGAACCTAGAACGTACGCGGGGCTGTGCTTTCACAGAGGATCACGATATGCTGGCAGGCCCTCTGTGCAACCAAAATATCGATAATGATTTATTCGCCGAAACAAAGCCATAATGGCAATCGAATGCTTTCGCTCATACCTTTATGTATGAGTGTTCCGCACGATAATTGCATTGCCCGAAAATATTTGCGCTGAGCCAGCCATCAGAGATATGGATTCGCATGCGGCGCACCCGCAAGGTCAGAGTAGCCCAAGAACGGTGCGAGTTCTTAGGACTCGTAGGACAGGCCATGTGGGCTTGCAAGTGAGTCGGTGCCCGCCGTGATGTTCACAGAGGCTCGAGGCCAGATTTTCCATGTTACCTTCTGTTTTCTTTTTTACTTATCATTCGCCACTAAGAGTGGCTAACGTCGGTGATAATGATGGCGTCCCAATGAAGTACGAAAGACTAAAGCAACGGAACATGAAATAGTTCGCTAAGATATACTGCCTCTGAATACTGCAAGAAGACAGGCAACACACGTCACAACTACCTCCGGCTTCGATTTATGGGCCGCAGCCGTGGGCCGACGCGTCTTCCTGCTTCCTGTTTCCACTACATTATTATTGCCATGTGGACAGGGACGATGATCACAGCTGAGAGCTTATAACGCTGCGGCAATTGCCCTGAATGAAGTAAAAAAAAAAACGTCATCGCATGAACTAATGTATGTATTATTTTTCCCCACCATTCACCTTTTATCGTACACTCTAACAAACACAAAAACGCGTAGCTGCAGTTCATTCGCTTTTACTGCAGGCGTGCGAATATGCAAAGATTTGACTAGAAGTTGAATATTCTCGTCTATTTACTGTGTATTCGTACTTGGTTAGAGCACTCACTTTTCAAAACGGTTGAATATTTCTTCCCCTCCGGTGATCAGCTTCATGGCGAGGAGGGTCGCTGCAAGTGCGTACTGGTTCGAATGATTCTGCTGCAGGGAAGCCACGGCTGTTCAGCAGAAAGCACCAGGGCCATTAGCGAAAGAACGTTTTGACGCTAGCACTGTTCGTTAAATCGGGCGCCGGAGGATCGTCACGCAGAACACACTTAAGCTGAGGCTGGCCGGGCTGTCTCAAACATCTCGCATGACCGACGATCTTTGCGAAGCCTGTCTCAGTTGCTAAAAAAATCCTCGGAGTTTACTTGCCAAAGCCCCGATCTGATTACGATGCACACCGTATAGGAAAAGTCAGGATCAATTTGGACGACCTGGGTTTCTTTAACGTACACCCAACGCACAGCACACAGGATTTCTTTGCAGTTCGCCCCATTTGATCTTGTGAGCTCATGCATAGCAGCACAACACTACAGTCGCTAAGCCACCATGGCGGGTCAGTCTCAGTTCCTGATGGTATGTATGAGCTAAGTAAATACTGCTGAATAACGTTCAGACATTCAATACGAATGCCTCCACCTTACGCATCTTACGAATTTGGTTATTACGACTTGGGCAAAGTAAATTTTCATGTTCTATTCTAACTGCGTTTGCACTACTTTAAGATAACGTACTTACGCGCTATCCTAGCTTAACGCTTCAACAATAGCAACACTCGGCGTGTATTTGTTGAAGTGCTGGCCCCTTGTTCTGTAGCTGTAATGTATATTTACATGATGTAGTAAATAAGTCAAAACAGTAATTTGTCATTGACATGGCCCTCGATTGACCAGACGTCTGGTTGTAAACAGCATTAAAAGCATGCTTTAAATGACATAAATATGCCTGTTTTTGCAGAAGACCCTTCGCGATACCTGTATGTTTAATGTTGTTTAGAAATCAGAAAGTATTTCGTATATGATTCTGTATTCGAAGGTAGTTTCTACTAAATATTCGCACTCGACTTGAATTAAGAAATTTTGCTATTTGTGGACCCTTAGTCGTTAGACAAGTCTATCACTACCCCATAAAAGCCACGGCGAAAAGAGGTCTACCCTAACAATAGCTCGCAGATAAATCTGTCTCATCCATCTCGTAACAATTTCACATCTTGTAACGGCAACATATTCTTATCACTCGGGGTCGCGGTCAGGCCACGATACCTCCAGCCATAGGCATGAGGACATTAGAAAAGATGGAATAAAAAGAGATGTTTATTTACGTCCTGTAGAGTTTTGCAGGTTCTTGTAAAAATTCTGAAGACACACTTGAGAAATCATCTTTTAAGGTACTCGGATTCGGCATGTCTCTAGAGTGTGGAGTCCAATGCTTTTGCGTGGCCAATCAGAGGAGTGAAATGAAGCTCTTCGCAGAACTACGCGCATGTTTCCGCGCCTACAAAGAGGCAACAGGGAAGCAAGGGGTCGATTTCATTTACCCGAAAGACGGTGGTTGTTGGCACCTTGAACCAATGAGTAGAACCGACCCTTGACAGGTAATGTCTTCTCTACAGAAGTTGACGTCGGCTGTTGCTACCTTGAACGGAGCATCATTCACGCTCCACAATAGTCAACGTCATTGCGCAAAGACCAGCCTTTTCTCACCGCTTTCTAGGCGGCAATATTACACTGGGTTCGTCTTGCGCAATGCACACGAGAAATGCCTGTGTCGTTTTGAGACACATTGATACGACACACGACCAAAAATCTTTTCTGTGCTTGTGCGGCTCGTATCATGGCTTCTAGATTGGATAGTTGCATTGACTGAAGAAGTAGCCCGTCATGCAGACGCTAATACATCACGAAACGCTTTCTCAAGCCGACGAGGGACCAATTGGTGGGTGCAGGTACGAAGTCCAGGCTTTGAGTTCACTTGCTAGTGAGATCCTCCAGCTCTTCCTTCTGGAGCATTTCTTTCCCTCTTCGCCTTGCACTAGCACAGATAGTAATGCAGCTTCAACAACACTTCTCTGCCCTTCTTGCTAATAATGTTAACTTTGGCTTTTACTACACTTTGCGAGGACGGCTCTATGGGTGATTAAACTGGGCCGATTCTGGTGACAATGCGATTAAAGGTTTTTAGTCAGTAAAGTGTCTATCCTGATGACAGTGCACGATATATGTCCTCGCGTCGGTTTTGATATGGTTGGTGACGGGGCAGTGGAACGCCATAGCACCAACGTGCCTCGTAGCATTTACAAATCGAGATGAGTAATTTGTGTCCTCAGAAGCTAATCTCAGCAGGTCTACCGTGAAGCTATTGTCTTTTGAAAAACGTCTTCCAGTGTTTGTAGCCCACTTTCTTTAACGTGAAAGTGTCATATGCTCGGCTTCATCGAAAATCTTCCATTTTGTTCCTACCTTATGGTTAGTAAATAGGCATAAAATTTCGAAAAAAATGTGTGCTTTACTAAACAACTTGGGCTCTTGGTGACGTTTATTTGATGTAATAACAATATTTGGGTGTCATTTGTTTTCCCACTGAGTCATTCTGTAGAGCAATGGTCGGCACCTCGAACGCTGATAATGGTGGTAAACACAATAGTGTTTCGAGAAGTCTTGCACTGCTGTCATATTTTATTGTCTTGTGCCTACTTAATAGATTAAAAAATAGGCATAGAAATGTTTGCTTTATAGAATGAATTGTGCTCTAGAGGATGTTTATTTAATGAAATGAGAACATATATGTAGCATTTATTTTATGATTGAGTAATTCTGTAGAAAATATTCACAGCAGCTTGAACACCTAAATGGGAGTAAAGATTGTTCTGCTTGGAGGGGTCTTGCGGTCAAACTTTGTATGCACTTTGGTATGTATGCGTCTGTATTGATACATACCGCAGTATTACGCGTGCCTACGGGAGAATCAATTTTCTTGTGATCCCCGACAACCCTTACCTCTGCAGATGTCAACCGTCACGACGGCGGTTCACTTTTGAACGTGGGGATGGGTGTGCGAGCGTGATCTCGCCGGAGCTTTAACGATGCCACTTTGCCACCTACTTACTCACTGACGCTTAGTAGCATCCGGGGTGCAATCTACGGAGCGCATCAACACTGATGTAGCTTGCTTGCTTGTCGCTTTCAGGTCTTCGCCCTTCGAGCGGAACTGTAGTCAATACAATTTTGTGCACATGTTTGGACATGTATTTGTGCAACAAAGCTGCCCACTGCTTCTTATAACGTACGTTTCACTATTATGTTGTGACCAAATCTTTTGAAAGAGGGAACAACCAATGTTTTTATATGCATCTTTTTTTGAGAAAAGTGCTGTACAAATTGCTTGGAGCTTTCACTGCAGTGTTTGTGCTTAATTTCGACTATACGACTTTTGTTCCCCACCAACATCCAAGTAGCAGCGTTACGCGTTGAAGTTATACAGCCACAAATGCTAAAGACGAGGCTTCGTTATAACACCTCTAAAACGATTGTCGGTCTCTATGTGCGAGATGGAGATATTTAAATGTCCCAGGAAAGCCATGCGCGCTTGCGCTGGCTGCGGCAAGACTTTTTGTCCACTTTAAGTGTGTTCGCTATCGAAATGCCCTTCTTGCCTGGTAAATGTTTTTAAAGCTAAGCTCTTTTATTACTTTCCCATGTTTTGCGTAGCCACTCGGTGCTGTGTGCTGTGGTGTCGGTGATAAGAGAAGTTTAATACACATAACAGAACATATCTAATTAACAGAGGTGTAGCAATTCGTGGCAGTGGCGTGACAAAGCATATGAAAACAGAGTCCTCAATAGCTACTAACTGAAATTAACATACCGCGCAAGCGAATATTGCGCACAAACAAAGGTTTGAAGACCAGACCAGGAATGAAAGGTCCACAGGCGCAAACAGATGTATCAAGGACAGTCAACAAAAAGAAACAAACGCAAGGACAAAAATTGCTATATAATATATAGGCTGCACTACTGTTGCAGCATAAGAAACGACACAAGGTAGTTTCCAATTATCACAAACGTAGTTGACCAACGTCGAAGAAACTGTTTTTTGCCGACAACCACAAATTTTCTGTTCAAATACTCAGTGACACGCGCAGGTAGCCGCAAGACCACGTCGATAGAATAAGAAACGTTTGATAGAATTTTGCCTAACATAGCAAATTAGCCTAAGTCAGCCATCCCCGACAGTTACGTGACAAGAGACATGGAAAGAGAGAGTCCTAGAAAAACTAACATAAATGAACGTACTACAAAATAGTTCAGACTGCACACAAAAACTAGTTTGAAGGGCAGGAATAAACTATCTACAGGCGCATACATAAGTTTGAAGGACGCGGTCAACAAAGGAAAACGTTTCGTTTAAAATACGCATGTCTGACTAGTAATTCAGCACAGGCAACGGCACACGATTGCCCTTAATATCGCAAACTGTTTTCAGCAATTACGAAGAAACTCTTCTTCCCCGAGAACCACATGTTTGTTGTTCAAATATTCAATGACGCGAGCACGTAGCCCCTTTGTGGCCACCCACTCAAATCTGCACAACCATGCTTTTGAAGATTACAAATGCTCCAGCACACAAGAGCAAGTTAACAAACTGATTCTCTGCACTGACATGTGCATTGAGGCGCACTGTGAACATGCGGTTCAGAAAACACCCGCAAGTTGATGCGATTGCACAACTGAATTAAATTGTGTTCCAAGGTGTCATCGTTTCCGTACTGCGAAGAATGTGAAGAACGAACTACAACCCACGCCGCGAGGTGGTCACGCGTAAGCAGAACCTGCCAAAGGCGCCACCAACCGATGTCTCTTATGGCGGCAAGCATTGACAGGCGAACTCCCGTCAATGTCCTTGCGACATTTCTGAAACCGACATACATCAAGTTAGCCTATGTGACTCTCTTTGCATAGTCGAGACGCTTCAGTGGGGTTCAAGACAATACCAGGAAAGGAAAAATTGTCATGCGAGCAAGTGTAACATGAAGCTACAAAGGAAACCTATGCGGGTTTCTCTTATACAAAGCTTTGTAGTTGAGGAAAAATTCGTCCTGGTCTGGGTCCACGTTTCTCAGAAACTCATAGCTTTGTAGCTTCGTGTTACATTCAGATGGATGCCCTTTTTTTCCCCTTTCCTGAACCTTCCTCCCCATTGCGGTGTTCCACAGAAATGAACTGCCACGTCAAAAGTGGGCAAGGAAAAGGAATGAGCAAAGTATCGTTTAGCCGGTATGACGCAGGTGTAAAATCGTGGATACTGCTCAGCAGGCGGGGTTGCTTCATGGTCATCTGAAAAACATTCACGGGAAGTCCCGAGAAAGTATATCAGTAGGCTGCTGGCGTGATGGACCATGTCGGCAATAAATTATAGCGTTCGATCCACATACACTGCACATGTTTGAAAGATCAAGAAGGCGGAAACTGCCCTTGCTTCGAGGTAGCCATAGGAACGTACGGGATACAGGCGCCATTTTGCCGGACCAAAGGATACCCCTCACGCACTTGTAAACTGGTTCAAAAAACGCCCGAGTAAACAAGCGACGCACGCCACGTGTTACGATGCAGAAGATATACTAAATTTGATAATTAATTCTCGCTCTGGAAGAGAGAACCGAAATCTTGCGGCCACGTTTCATCGCCGTTCCGCGACCCAATGGAGGTCTGTTAATGTACTCAACGAGTCACCACCTGGCGGCAGAAAGGTGAAGCCCGGAACTTTCACTCCACCTATCCAATGAATGCCTCCCGAGGGGATTCACATCAAAAAGCTTCAAACACCATCGCTTTACACTTGTGTGCATTCAGTCGAGCACCGGAAAGGACTCAATACTCATCGAATAGATTCAGCAATGCTGTCGCTGTTCCCCAAGAAAAATGGAGAAGTAGTCTGCGTACGCTGATACCTTGATTTCACCTAGGCCCGTAACAGGGAAAGTGGCGTGTGTCTCGACATTCCAGTCGCATGAAGGAATCAAGGCACAGTATGAAAAAGATGATAGCTGGAATCCTTGTGACATTCCGCGGGTAACAGGAAAGGTGGGTTAAGTTGACCATCCAAAAGTAACTTTGCAGACACATCGTCATACCAGCGATCCATTTATGACCACGGTCGCAAAGCTCAAACAAAACCGAAGCAATCCTGCACCCCAGCAGATAACGGTGTTCCCCACAACCAAATGATATTCACTGGTCCAGTTAGACGCAGTTTCCGGTAAACCATTTCGAAACGCGTACATGAAGAGATGTCTAGCCACTGAGAGAAACACGCAATTGTCCTTGCGGTGGAACTGCATCTTTAGGTTAAACCTACAATCTCAGACAATACCTAGTTGAATCACTTTACGAGAAGACTGGCATATAATTTGCAGTCTGAATTCAGCATCGTTGTCGTTATCGCGTGCCATGAGAGCAGCAGTTTGATGGGGCCTTCCCAGAAAAAATCAAGCCGCAGTCAGTCCAACAGGAATATATTTAAAATGGTGAGTAGGGGACCTTTAATTGTTGCAAAGAAAGTATGACAAAAGCTTGCAGTTAAACTTCTGGATCAGAAGTTGAAGCAGGATGCATGCCTCGCAATTTTGCAGAAACATTCTCAACACGGGCTAGATTGCTTAGCAGCTGGTGCAATTCTTCATGCAAGATTTGAAGACTTGCTCATATGGATTATACTTGTGCACCAAACTCGCGTCTCCACTACAAAACCGATCTGAGGAAAGCATACTAGAAACATGCTCCGTAAATACCGAAAGGATACTGTCGGCCCTCGCACTCTGGACACCAATGAAAAGTGTCACAAAAGTCACTGTGTCCGTGCTGGTTACCTCAGCGCTCAGATGTTTCAGCACAGAAAGATCGGTAGCCGGTTAGCCTAGTGCCACAGCAGTGCTCGTCACACGAGGCGACGGCCGTAACAGCAGAGGGTATCGTGTCCTAAATTGATTAACATAGCTTTGCATATCTATCGTGAAAGTCTCCCCACGTTTAATAATGTGAATTCGGTGGGGCGTATTGTTTATTTCGGCCATTTAGGCTAACCTCTCGTGAGCGTCCGTCATGGACCAGTAACTTGTGCCATTGGGGTTTTTGAGTTCATCCTGTTACAAACGGGCACTAGGTGATACAGAGCATGCCACGTACTCCATTTTAAAGCAGCTCACAAGTCACACAGCGGCCACGTAACGATGAACATGAACTTTAATTCACATCGTTACAGAGCGATCAGCTCTTAAAGCTTGCTGACATAGAGTGGTACACAATCAAGCTTGTGCTGAAAGCTGAAGTCCACTGGCGGGGACGCCTTTGGCAGAGTCTTTGGAACGCTCTTTCTGAGGAGAAGGACACAGCGAACGCTCTGCATGCTTGCTGCCGCCGAATTGCGTCCATGGAAGCTTGAATATGTCTTGGCGTGTGTAACAGTAAGCTTAATTGTGAGTCAGCGCTCGTCCTGTCGATGAGTGAAACGAGAACAAGGCGAAAGCAGGAGCCAACATCTCGACAAGGGGGCTTGTCTTCTTCAAGTCCACTTGTCCGCTTATCCTGCGCTTCTTTCACCCCTTCCGTCATTTTTTTTCGCCCTGTAGCCATTATGCATGGAAGCCAGTGGAACAGATTTCTTAGTCGCCACTGGCCCAGCAAAGGGAAAAGCACACACCCACACGCCACCGGCTTTTTCCTTGGCGAGGAGGAGGAGGAGGAGGAGTGAATGCACAGACGAAGCTTAACCGTTCCGCTCGCTGAAGGGAGACTGCACTGCGGAGCCTGCGCAGACATCACATGGCGTCGTGCAGGCCCTGGGTTAGGAGGCAAGAATTCCCGCACAACAGCTAACTTGGGGCGCTATAACGTAAAACTATTCCAAACTTTTCTATTCCAATTCTGCTATCAGCCCTCCACGATTGGTCAAAAACTTTTTTCGACCACGCCCACTTCACCTGTCTGTCACACGGCGTCACGAAAACCGCGATACCTCCCCATCTGATCTGATGCGTACATACTGATTATGCATGATTTGACAGAAAAAATAAAAACAGTTATTTCTGATTCGACCCCTTTTCGCCATTAGCCCTCGGCTATTGGTAAAAGTTTTTCGGGCTGCACCCACTTCACCTGCCTGTAACACGACGTCACACAACCGCACAAACTCACCGCGTCAAAGTGACGTGTACGCGATAGAGATGCATTAATATGCCGAACAAAACTGAATTTTCTTCGGAATAGCCGCAGACTGCCCCGTTCCGAAAGGAATAAAAGATTGCTGCCGCCGATCGCTGAGACGCTGGCTAGTCGCACCTGCCGGAGAGCATGGGTGTATTTGCGTATAATAAAGCTTCTTGCCTGGCCGTGTAACGTTTTCGAGCCATTTCGGCACGTTTACCACCTCATTCTGCCAACTCTTCTTTGCTGAGGGTCCGTTTTAGCGTCATTCTTGAGCTTCCGTTGCATGCCGCCGCGATTTTCGACCAGCCACCACAAGCTAAGTACGGGAAAGCCAACCAATCGCAGGCGCCGGCACCACCCTCTTCATCCGGTTATCGGTTTTCAGTGCACTGGCTCTGCCCTAGTGAATCCCTCTCCACTTGAGCGTTCTCCTCGCCTCTTGTCAGCCAATTAGATACGACAAGCCGCTGAGTGTAGGCAATGTTATTCGTTTTTCAAGCAAACAAAAGTGACCTCCTATGAACGAGGAGAGCGTTTGATTGGTTTGTTCAGACAACCCTGTGGGCGACCGCCCGGTGCTTGCGTCGGTCGTTACGCAAATTTGACGTCAGGAGATTGGAATAGAAACATATTGGAATAGTTTTACGTTATAGGGCCCTTGTTTGCGGCTTTGCGGTGTCCTAGGTGTTTTTCAACGGTTGCGGGTGCTCGGCGTATTTGAAATGTCTGGACTATCGCCTTGGTTCTGGTGGCACTACACAAATTGTTCACCATACAGGCCAGTCATAACAATCCTACATCACGTCACGGACCCAGAGGTAACAGAACATTCAAGTTTTACGGGGACAGTAGGCACACACCAGGTATTACTCCACAGTGAAACATTTATGCGTCAAAGGTCGCACCGCATAACTATGCTTTCCATACACATTCCCCACGATATCCTCAATAGCATCAGTGACGTCAGCCGCAGAAGCACCTTGAGGCGCAGTGTACTGGAAGCACTGCTGAATGGTGGCCTGTGTTGGTGGTCGATGACCATGCGAGCTCCCCAGGGAGAGCTTCCCAGACTGCGCAAGTGCTGGGACTCTCCAGCTAAGCTTGACAAGACTGCTAGATGGATGGAGTCTCTAAAAATTTGGAAAAAAATATGCAGGCAAGGAACACAGCAAGTCATCTCAAGGTATTCTTAGTCGGTCGCTACTTCACCGGATTTAGTTGCGCATAATAATTTCTAAAGCACACCGACATGTTAATAGAATGTGCTTATGACCATCTTAGCAAATCCTCCCACATAAGCATGTTACATCTACGATTTCTAGATAAAACCTGTATATTTTATGTCCGCTCACAGGTAACTCTAAAACACGCCGATTCATTAATAGAATGTTGAATCATATTTCACGGACTCTTTTATGCTGTGTTCTTTATGAAGCCATTTGATATGTGCCCACATGGAATGTGTCCGTTCGTCGCTAATCCTCCGGAATAGGTATGTCCCACTCTAACATAAGAGGTGCAGAATTCCTAAAAGTGGCTTAATACGTACCGTCCTCTTCTGTGCACACACCCATCCTTACCATTCTAACCTCGACAAACATCATACACCATCTTGGTCCTTGTGACGTCGCTGAGTATACGTCTCACACTGTGCATGGGCCTGAATTGGAGTTTCCGTTTCGGAACAGGTTATGAACGATGCAGTGGTTAAACACAAAAATTTTAGGAAAATGACTGATTTTAACGTTGACAAACAAAAAGATTCCTTGAGGCTACTCACTGCACAGGATGAAAGTAAACAAAATTGTACACATCGAGGTTAGCTGTGAAGCATTAATAAACCATTTTACTAAGCCTTTGCTGCACACAGAGTCCAACATGAATGAGCGCTGGGTCCGCATAATATATTTTTTTTTCATTAGTTAGCAGAGCACCATTACTGAACACTTATTGCCCTTTTGCATTATTCTAAGGCACAAAGAAAATCTCGTGTGAACAAGATACACTTATTTGAGTTAAAGTTGGGTACTTCATCTTTTCAAGCAAGTAAAAAGCTTTTTAAAATTTTCCCTTTGGTTTGCTCCAAGACATATTTTGAACACTCCATACAAGTATCATCCTGCTGCTTCAGGTGTATGGTGCTCGACATATTCTCGCGCGCAATGTGTCAATATTTTACTGTAATTTTGACTAGCCTGCAATATTTTAATCCGATAATCATAGATCATACAATGGCAAGGAAGTTGTGTACTGGCTGTATCTCGGCGGAGAAATGCTGTTATGCTTCATCTGCTTCTAACTCCCCCTCAAAGGTGGATAATAGATTGTTCTAAAATCATCAATGTTCTAAAACCATCGTGGGCAGGCCTGCCACTATTGCGTTGATTTTGAAGCTTTCAAATAGAGAAGTGGTTCTTGTAGGGAAAGGAGGGAAAGGCTGGCACTGTCTTCTGCAACCCTTGTGGGAGCACGGCTTTTGAATAGATCTAGAGGAAACGGTGTAAGAAAATACCCTTTCATATGAGTTCGTTAGTTCGCTAAAAGACCATTTTGTATGTGTGTAAGGGGGCGAATTATAGACACCCGACGACATTGTTCAGGACACAAATTTCTATAACGTTTTTGTGCCCATCCAAGATCGGCCCACCCACGTCCTTTAAGAACGCCGCAGACGGCATCCGCCTAATTTACAAACAGGGTTAAAGCTCGAGTGACCGGTACTGATCTGCAGAGTGCTATTACATCCGAAGTGCTGAACTGTTGCACGAGTAACGTCAATGTTGGACGGCACCTGTGCGCGTAGAGCTTCCGTCAAAACTCGATCATCCCGACTGTCATTTCCGAACATCGCGTGCCATCTTATAATTTTGCATGGACGCTGTGTTCCACGCGAAGCGGGAATGGACTGTCGTGACTCGATATAGCATTGTTGATATGCATGAGGGTACTGCACACTATAGACGTGGATATGACATCAGAAATAGCTTCACAAACAACCTGTAGTAGTATACGGCTCGGTAGGTTGGATGCGTAGCCGCCCCTTGTAGTATGGGACACAAACCCTCGCCACTGGTTTGTCATTGCCGTATTTAATTTTTCTAGGTGTCAGACGTTCGATCGCAGAGACCATGCATTATTTATGGAAAAATGAGTCACTCAAGCAGGTGTGCCTAGTGTGAAAAGCATATCGTTTCCGCTTCGCTGTTTTGATGCAGCCAAATTAAATGCTCACTTTTGGCGAAGCGCAATGTTGTGCCCTTAACCTAGAAACGGTGCTGAGCTGTATGTACAGCTGTATGCACAAGTTTTTTGGAGGAGGCATCATATGATGGCTTGCAGTGAATTTTATGACCGCTCAGTCACAGAATGAAGCTGTGCATGTTAAACATGGCGATTGATAGTCAAACAGGAGGGAACTTCCGTCTTTGGGAACTGACTTTGGGAACTTCCATCGTTGTCCGCTACATTCGAGCCAATGGCGGAAACAATGGGGGAGCAAGAAACGCGTGAGCTATGGCGCCGGCTGCGGCTAGAGGATGCTGGCTAACCTCCCTCCCACCTTTTTTATAGCTTCGTAAATATTTTCCCCTTTAGACTTGTACTTATCTTGTGGAATACGCACAATTCTTGACCGATCCCCCATGTCGGTTATCTGATACTTGTGCAGAGGAGCAGCAACGAGACGGCGTGATCACGCGGTCCTAGTCCTCGGGGCTAGGACCGCGCGATCACGCCGTCCTAGTCCCGAGGACTAGGACCGCGTGATCACGCCGTCTCCCGGATTGGCGCCCGATCGTGGGGTCCCGGCTACGTTCCTGGACGGGCCATAGTCGCAGTGGAGACCGCGGCGTCGGCTGCAGTCGCAAGTAGCAGCTCCTGTCGCGGCCTGCGGGATGATCTCCCCTGTGCCTGCTGCACGTCTGGCTGGCGATGAGGAGCGCTGTTTTTCCGCTTGTTCCACCGTCACCGTTAACAGGCCCGGCAGTCTACCTGCTGTGGACTTGCGGGAACGGTCTCCTGTGCACTGCTGCAGCTCTCGTCATCGCCGTTAGAAGAAGGGCACCAGCGGCGCGTAAGACATCACGAACGCGATGGCGCTGACACTCCCTGTAGGAGCTGCTGTGTTCCTAGCCGGTGTATAGTATGCGGACTTCCACACAATCGGCTGTGGCGAACCTGATAAGCAGCGTTCAGTATTTCTGCGAGATTGAGTTACGAGAGTTTAAGAAGCCGGATACCAATGCTAGTGGTGGTGGCCACGTTCGAGCTACAATTGTCTACATACTTGCCCTCCTGTTACCTGCGCAACGGCGGCAGCTGAAACCGTTCTCCATGCATTGGCATGTCACTGTAGGCGGCTTCACCTTCCAACTGCCTGCTGTATTCGCTCTTCAGAACGATGTTGAATGTGCGTTTGGATAGAGTTTAGGACGTTCGGCATACTGCACGATCTCTGCAACTCCAATGCTGCGCCACCTGGTCAGCCGCATCTTCGTCAGGTGAACGTCCACGAAATACGCAAGGTTTATGACCTTCGTGTTCCTCGAAGATCCAGGTGCCTGCTCCACTGTATCGTCTTTCGGTGCAGGAGTACGCAGGATTTTACTCACCGACGGGGCGATGCGCTGTCACTGCAAACTACCGTGAGCCAATATCATATGCCTTCGCCGAGTGGGCGGCAGGGTCATATTTCCCATACCGTGCCCCTCCTTCTTCGAAGACGGATGGGTAGTTGTGACATCTTCATCATAATTAATGTTGCGCTATCGAAGAGAAAGAAATAGCGTAACCGATCTATTTATGTCTCAATTGTTGCAAGAATCCATTTATAACTGAACATAACTACCAACGTTTCACATCGGTGGAGGCCACTATGTTGAATGACAAACGTATTTTAACATTACCCTGGAATACGCGCTCCAAGCCCGTGCTCAAAAAAAGCTGTTAGGCTAAAATATCTCCTACGAGTAAATTCCAGCCAATCCTGGTGCTGAACATACTATTAGCCAAAGTTACTGGCCAATTACAAATCGTTCTTACGAAAGGCACTTTGTATATTCAGTTGCTGGATCAGTATTCATAAAAAATACTTGCGCTAGAAGACTTTGTAACAGCATATTTAAATCCAATCGTATTATAGGACATACGATTAGGACGTACACGACATATAGGACATACTACCAAACGCACGCTATAGAGCAGCACGACACCACTGCGAAGCGCTCCGTCACGTGGCTTTCTTCATACTTCGCGGGCTTTCTTTGCAACCCTGAAAAAAGAACTACGTAAGACGTATATCGTAATGGAAACAACTCGATCGGTGGTTTCTGAAGGTGCTCTACAAATCTGCATATCATACTTGGGGTCCTCAGCCAATAATCAAAAAGTTGGATAATTAAACCTAATTAATTAGTGAGTTATGGGGAAAACAAAACATTGTTATGAGTTACTATAGGCTATTGCGAATAGTATGCGTTAGGTTCAGTTAGCTTCTGACGCGTCTTTCATTTCTAAATTCTTGGCTCAAGTTAAGTGGGACACTCTGTATAATACATACCATAATTTTACCTCCTCTACATCGTAGCATTCATGGCGGGAATGCATATAGAATCTCCCGTACTCTTATTACTGTCTCCTTGACCAAGATTGATCCCTCTGATGCAAATGCTTTCAAAGCACTGATGCGCAGAAAAGACGTCGACTATAAAGAATAACGACAGCGTTGATTCGCAAATAACGTAGCTTCTTTCGTGGCCGCCGTTCGTTTTGACAGCTAGTGAAGCTTGATGTCATCCTTTTGGGGATCTTTTGCACCGACCGTGACACTTTACATATGGGCATATAATTTAAGAAGGTACAAAAGTTGACTGAAGCGGATTGACTGGATAAAACACACATGCAGCTTTTTCTAAGAATGTTATTTGCAAATCTAAAGCACAAAATGCTCGCAGAGTCCCCGATACACTTTGAGAACCTGGCTGGTAAATAAGGGGTCGGCGAGTTCTTAGATGACGCAACAGCTACTATGCAAGAAATGAATTTACTAAGAAAACGGGACACGACTGATACGTGCGATGGTCAACTTCAAGTTTGCTGCATACTAGAGACCCCTGCACGTGTAGGCAGCGGCAAGGTGCATGTCACGGTCGATGCCAGCATTGTCTCTCAGTACACGAACATCCTTGTTTTTGGAGGTAATGACAACATAGTTGTTCTTGTCAGAACTGGTATGAGTATCGAAATTCCTGAAAGAAAATTGGGACATACCTGTGTGCGCAGTAATTCAGAACCCCAGCACGGAGGCCAAAGTAAATTGACATTGAAAGATAACCTACTCCTGAAAAAAATGTGTACAATGCTTCTTCTTGTGTAGCTGTCACAACCATGCAGGAAACCTTGCCTACCAGACAGAAAGCTCTGAAGTTTACACAACTAATAGCCACACATGATTCCTTAAATATGCACGCTATCTGTTTCACTGGATCCCACTCTCATGTTACAGGAATTGCGCAGGTCAGACGGGTAGTCGCCTAAACGACCACCCCGGAGAGGATGATGTTTTGTTGTGCAAGTGACGTGATAAGAACACGCGACTGCACTGCGGAAGATGTGGATGCTTGCGCTGCTTTTTGATAATGGGGACCAGCGCCTGCGGGAAATTATAAAATGAACGGAAATTTATTCTGGAGGAGAAGCCCGCATCAGCGCTTCATCTTAGTGCTTACAGAACAACGATCTCTGTTTCCTTGCACGCACGCACGCCGTAACCGCGTTCACTGCAATATTATGCGCTGTGCCTGCTCGTTATTGTACGTTATTTTTCAGTACATAATCTCTGTTAAGGGGAGGGGGAAAGAGATAAGGAGAAGGCAGGGAGGTTAACCAGAATAACGTCCGGTTTGCTACCCTACACCGGGGGAATGGGAAAGGGGAAAACAAAGATAACAGGGAAAGAGAGGAGGGAAGGAAAGAAGGAAATTGCGGTGAGTTCGCTGACGTGTGTGGCCTTACAGAAATTGCATTAATAGTCACAGATGGTCGCACAAGCCCGTCGTCCTTAAGTAGCACAAAAGTGCCTTCACCGCTTTATGGGCCGACGGGCGATGGGGGCGGTGTTCCAACAGCACCTGCACAGAAAGCGGCCGATTGTCCAGTTTTTGAAAAGCTTTGGCAAGTTCTTGTCTCTCAGGGGTGTATCGTGGACAGTGGCACAGCAGGTGGTCGATGTTTTCTTCGGTGCCACAGATCTCGCATGCTGCGCTGTCACCTTTCTACAAAGGCCGGCGGGCAGTACGGCCGTGTTTAGTGTACTTGGTTTGTTTTTCTTTTCTTTTTTTGCTTCTGTCCTGTTTGTAGCGGCTTTTGCAAGTTTAATAGGATTATGACAAGGTGCTTTGGAAGGACTTCATTTTCAGCGCTTATTTTCGGATTTGAAGGCTAGAAATTTTTAATTTCCGGGGCAGTATACCATTTGAGAAACTTTAAGGCACTGTAAGAGGAATGTGAGGCTTGGTACAACAACGGAATGAAATAGGCAAGAGCGCCCAGTCTGCTACCTTGCAATACATTTGGTGCGGCCAACTAATGTCACAGAGATGATAGGCGCCCAGCAGTGCATAGTACATTGTGTTTCCTTTTAAATCCTTTCTTCTTCGTGGCTTCTTTAAAATATTGTCCCCGTTTTCTTCATTACCCAGCTGTTGGCGTAGCTGGCGCCTGATCCGCGCCGTGCGCTGAAGTGCAGCCGAAAAACGAACGTGTCGCGAATCCTTTAAGATATCAAAATATTAGGTAGCTGAATGGTACGTTTTTTGCGTTGCCGCCGCTTAAAGCAATATCGGCGCGTTTTTGGATTGCAACTGAATGCAGTAAACATTCGATCAGCTTATTTGAAAGAGTGAAAAATTCTTGTGTCGCCGAAATTACCCGCCGCAGCTCTACTACAGCTGCGATAAAGGCGATAAAAACGCGCCGTTTGAGCGGAGCAGCAGCGGCTTATTGGCTTGTGATGGCGCTTGCGGGCGCTGAGCTAATCTAAGTAGAGATCAATATAAATTCCTTTGTACCACCCGCGTGCTCTAGTGTGCTACTGCATTCACGACCATCACTTGAATAATATCGCAGTTGTCTTAAGCTTAGTTACAGCATAAAACGAAAGTGCGCTTATCTTTTAGAGGACCTGTAGAGTGCCCTTACTATTTTTTTAATACTGCTGCCTCCAGTCACCGAATTAAGTGACCTACTTATAGTAGCTGGATGTTTTATTCTGGTCGCAGGACTGATATAATGTATAGCTCGCCGGCTGAAGCATGCCATGACACTGGCGGAAGCAAGCCGCAAGTTGCATTTCATGCATACCGACAAGGTAACAAAAGACGCTCAAGTCAGTAAGGTTATACATTATAGTAGTTTATACAGTTATGAGTTTATCTCAGAGATACGCTGAAGGCCTACAAATTTGAGGCATTTGTTTACAGCTTTTATTTCAGTATATTATTTCATATGTAACTACAATAAGAGTATAACAACGTGCAAACTTGGATCGTTTAACATCCACTACCTTGACAGTACACTTGTAGTACTAAATTTTCATGCATTCGAAAGCAACACATATCCCGAGGATTTCCACAGGTGACACACGGATTCAGCACGTACGCACACAGTGTCACGCTGGCAACAGGGCAAACGTGTGCCTAGTTCTAGCACCAGTGAACCATTCAACAAACAGAAAGCCCACTTTGCGTCGCTGCAAGCTTCCCTCAAAGCCGCCGCAGTTACCCCAACGGGACGCCAACTCGAGATGCAAATGACAAGTTCCCTCTCCGTCTGTGATTTGAGCCACAAAGCAGCTGGCCCGCCAGAACGCAAGTTGGAACGCCTTATCAGGCGAGTCCACACTCCGCGGTTCCAACCGTTGACGCAGGCAACTTATCCTGTCGTTGTCTATACGAGCAGCCTCCATCTGAAGTTCTGGTCCAGTCATAACGGAGATGTTCAAAAAGACAGCTTCAAGAAAGCAGCGTCGAGGGCTGCAGCAACGTAGGCAAACAAACCGCCTAGCAAGAAAGAGGAATACAAAATTAAATATTGGATCGCAGTCACGGGCACTTCGTATGAAATTGAGCTAGGTAAGCCCAGTCTACAACATCCTCTTGAGACCAGAAGATAGTACAGGGTCATAATCGCTGTATTGCTCATAACTAGGGTTATAAATAAATGTTCTTATTAACTATATTAAAAACGTGTGGATAATTTTTATTTAAATGCCATGGTTAGATGCTCTAAGCAGCAGCTCCATCATGCCTTGAGAGAGTGACCAATTCCTCATGCTTTTTAAGATAAACATCATTCTCATCGCCTAAGCACAGAGATGAGCGTGCACTGTCAGCTGAAGAGTTGTCAATTACATAGTTTGTTCCAAGAAGTCGCAGACGTATGAGTACTACACGAAGAAAACAAGAGAAACACAAGTTGACTCGCTTCATCGTGTAGTGATAAAAGAAATCAAAATAAACCAACTAGCCCGATTTATTGCCTTGTTAACACTTGGAGCCTACACCCTGCATTTTCTTGTAATTTCACGGTATACGAAACGCACTTCCCTACGGCCCTCCCTTACGGTCTAGGTCAAATTAGTGTCTCGAAAGCTGAACCAAATAAATCGCTTTCAGACAGTCCCGCATGCATCTGACTTCAAATCTGGGATGAATATTCATTCATTCAATCAATCAATCAATCAATCAATCAATCAATCAATCAATCAATCAATCAATCAATCAATCAATCAATCAATCAATCAATCAATCAATCAATCAATCAATCAATCAATCAATCAATCAATCAATCAATGTAGTTTATGATGCAGAATAAAAAGTTTGCAAAATGATGCAGCACATACATTAAAGACATGAGAATTCCAACTTAGGTTGTTAGTTATTGTCACACGCATATATTTATATTCATTTACTTCAACGAGAGTACAAGTAGGAAGACTATAGAGAAACGCCCATCTACGTCATTTATTGGTGATCTGCATGTATACTGTTTTTGCTTCATTCAGCTTCATGTCCCATTCTTTACATCACGAATAAATCTTATGAAGGTTAGTATTCAAAATTTCCTCATCATCCTGGCAAGCGATCTCATGAAACAAAATGCACTTGTCTGCGAACAAACGTACTTGTAGTGGTTCAGTAATAGCGCTAACAGTACCATCAATAGAAACCAAAATAAGAGTGGTCCCAGTACTCTACCTTGTGGTACGCCCGTAGTAACTGGCAGATGATGTGAGCGGTGACCATTAATATAAACCGACTGCGTGCGGTTTGCTAGGTAGGCGGAAATCCAGTTTATTATGAAAGAGGGGAGGCCAATCTACTTTAGCTCAAAGATTAACTTTTGATGTGAAACAAGGGCGAACGCTTTTCGAAAGTCCAAAAAATTACGTCAGTTTGACCACACTTCTCGATAACGCTTGCGGAGTGCTTTTGACAAAAGAGTGTGAGGGAGGGCTTAGTGTATCGCGCAGATTTATGAGTGACGCAGCATAAATAAGCAGTGACTGGTATCCCAAGCAGCGCTCTCTCCGCTTATTACTATAGGTAGGCTGGTTTACTTGGAGTACAGCTGCCCGCATTGGGAGTGGCACTCTTCTAGTTGCTCCTTTTCACTTATAGGGAAATTATAAGTTTGCTTTAAAAATTAATAAGGTGAAATCGAAATAACGTGGAGACTTGAGTGATCGGAATACTAAGACAAAAATAGAGACACCTTCAACGAATGCCAGCCACGGGATATAATTGTCCTTAGTATCTTGAGGGCATGTCCGTACTAATAAAGGAAGTATTCCACTGCACTCAAAACTGTTCTTTTCAGGCCACTAACTGGCCATGGTCGAAGTAGCGTCCCATGCGACAATATGTGAATGCTCGAAGCTCCTAGTTTGTAAACTAGGGCGCTATAACGTAAAACTATTCCAAACTTTTCTATTCCAATTCTGCTATCAGCCCTTCACGATTCGTCAAAAACTGTTTTCGACCACCCCCACTTCACCTGTCTGCCACGCGACATCACGAAAACCGCTATACATCCCCATCTGATATAATGTGTACACACTGATTATGCATGATTTGATATATAAAAGACAAACAGTTATTTCTGATTCGACCCCTTTCCGCAATTAGCCCTCGGCTATTGGTAAAAAGTTTTCGGGCTGCACCCACTTCACCTGCCTGTCACACGACGTCACAAAACAGCAAGAACTCACCGCGTCAAAGTGACGTGTACACGATAAAGATGCATTAATATGCCGAACAAAACTGAATTTACTTCGGAATAGCCGCAGACTGCCCCGTTCCAAAAGGAATAGAAGATGGCTGCCGCCGATCGCTCAGACGCTGGCTACTCGCACCTGCCGGAGAGCATGAGCGTATTTGCGTATAATAAAACTTCTTGCGTGGCCGAGAAACGTTTTCGAGCACTTTCGGCACGTTTACCCCCTCATTCTGCCAACTCTTCTTTGCTGAGGGTCCGTTTTAGCATCATTCTTGAGATTCCGTTACATGCCGCCGCGATTTTGGAACAGCCACCGCAAGCTAAGTAAGGGAAAGCCGACCAATCGTAGACGCCGGCACCACCCTCTTCATCCGGTTATCGACTTTCAGTGCAGTGGCTCGGCCCCATTGAATCCCTCTCCACTTGAGCCGTCTCCTCGCCTCTTGTCAGCCAATTAGATACGACAAGTCGCTCAGTGTAGGCAATGTTATTCGTTTTTCAAGCAAACAAAAGTGACCTCCTATGAACGAGGAGAGCGTTTGATTGGTCTGTTCAGACAACCCTGTGGGTGACCGCCCGGTGCGTGCGTTGGTGGTTACGCAAATTTCACGTCAGGAGATTGGGATAGAAACATATTGGAATAGTTTTACGTTATAGGGCCCCTAGCTGCTGCTTTTTCTTTTGGCTTTGAAGCAGCCGAGCAGCACCAGGGCCATGTCCTCGTCTGCCACGCGACACACACGCGGAGAGCTTCCACGATAGATTAAAAAAAAAAAAAGATAGTGTAATGGTGATTCCAGCGTGCCGCATTACTTACAAACATTGCACGCAAATATGGGGATATTTTCGCTTCAACATGCAACCATGGTTTAAACAAGAAATGGTGCATCCAGACAGATGGGAACGACAGTCCTCATGGTGGTCCATTATCCGCACTCGTCTATAAGATACTGAAAGTATTGTTATGGTGCACTGTTACCTCATTAGATGAAGTGAATTTTTAGCAGTATCTATATTAAGCTATGTTTGCAGGTGGATATCGCATCGAACAACTTTATTGAGCTCATTTGTACAGTGACACTGAGAGATGCGAATTAAATAAAGTCAGCTGTGATGGCCACGGTCCCGAACTCGCACAGTAGGTAATTAAGGACGTCGCAGAAGAAGGCTCCATATTCCAGATTCATTGTGACAATCTAAAGTTGCTTAACGTACCACTGAGTCAAATTACGGGATATTTATTGCATTAGGCCCTTATGAAAATGCAGCCCCTGCGACTGGAAATTGAACACGCGACCTCGTACTCAGCATCAGAACGCCTTAGCTACTAAACCACGGCTATCGGTAGAATGTTTAAAATTAGATAAGTGCATATTTTGAAGGAAATCGATGCTTAGAGGCATGCTATTGGACAAGTAGCTCGAAGGGCGTTGTTTCCCTCAGCCTAATCTAAATTGTGTTATCAAGAATCTGTATAACATCGGCCGGGGTTTTCTTTAGCAGCAGGTAACCCAGAAGCAGGATTGTTATGTTCAAAATAACGAGACCCGCATTTAATCTTGCTAGAAACTTTTTGGGCACTGAGGAAACTTATTTTGCTGCGCACAAAGCTGGCTCCTATCTGACTCCGAACATGGTTGATTGATCATGCGGTTGCTCCATTACCTTTCTCACTTCTGCATTACCTGTTCTGTTTTTTGTTTTCTTTGAACGTTTATTTTACATTTCTTTTTTTTTGGAGGGGGGGCGAGTCATACCAACAGCTTTTGTCGGAATACTAGGATTCAGAACACGCCTCCAAATGAACCCAGTCCGCACTACACGACTGTGGACAGGGATGGCATGGCAAGCGAGGTTCCAGCTGTGTCGTGGTAGCGTGGCCTCCACCCACCGCTCTCTGTAGTTGATGAAATGGACGAGCTGTTTGCTGTCGTCGCGCTTAACAAGAACAATGATGGTTTTGTTCGCGTACAAGCGCGAAAGTAAACTTTTTTGCTTTCTTTCCGAGCCACATTCATAAAATTTTCATGAGCCGGGATCACGTCGGCCATATCCACGTTTGTCCAGGAGGAAAGCAGTGAAGCACGGATCATTGACTTCGATTCCTAGAGCCGTCAGCACGAGTTAGGAAGGTACACTTTCGCTGCGGATGGCTTTGGCTTTTGTCCAACAAGTTCTCAACACTGAAAATCACTTGTTATGATCGCATTGTTTCCTCTCTCCGATGAAGTTGATGTCGTACTAAGATAAACTGTATGTATTGGAAGCAGAATCAAAAGTCAATTGTATGAAGGACGTATGTTTCCGTGGTGGATAGCTTCTTCAACCGCGCTGTTGTAGAGACGGTGAATTTTTTTCTAGCCACGAAGACGGACTTGCGCGAACGTTGTGTGGTGGTGACAATAGAAGGTCCAGCTTCATGGTTAAGCCACCACTGATTGCCGTGTTTCGTCGCTCGCATGTCTTGAATATCCGCAAACAGCGCAGCTTTATAGCTTAATATTATGCTTTGAGTTGCTTTAGTACCGCACTAACGACATGCAGACATCTTTTTTCGTGGTATGTCTGATAATGTTGACAATATAGATTCAAAAACAGGTTATTTAGTTTGCTTTCTTACCCGTTTAGTCTCTTCCACATAGCTCCTTATCCATCATGTTTGATAGAATAAGCCAAACATCTTTCAATCTACCTCAACGTTTTCATTCGTTGTCTTTCCTTTATTTAAGTGCAGGGTATGCAAGTCGTTATAAAGAAGAGAACAGAATGCTTTGACGTATAGGTGCATTTACGCAAGATAGGAATATGAACAATATACACATCTGATTTCCGAGGGAACAGTCACCATACTGTAGACATATACGAATGCAATAAACGCGGAGTTGCGTCATCGAAACATTGACACTGCAGTTTCATTTTGAACGATGTCAAATATTCACTAAGGACACTCGGTAATAGTGTTGGTGGCGGTTCATTGGAGGAAACTTCAGCGTGACGACCAAGGCCGATATTCGCTCCAACTTAGCGCCTCTTGCAACGCCACGTGGTTAGGTTACCACATGTCTCGCCGTGTTGGTTTGTTTAACGAATGTCCAGCTGCCTTATTTGGAGTTTTCTCCCCGTCTCTTCTTAGTTTAGTAAACCAGATGAACCCTGTGATGGGAGTAAATAAATAACTGCAATATATGTCAATAATGGGAGTAACAGTTCTTTTTTGAATGAGGCTTTCCAAACAGAACATGACGTAAATCCACAAGAATTGGTGACAAATGTTAACTTAAGATTTTCAACACTGTACTGCTGCCGTCTACAAGGCTGCAGAATAGAAAGTTTTACTTTCAAGAAAATTTGCCATTTTCCCCGGGTGTCTTGATGTCGCCACGTTACACCGCTGAAACGTATCGTAATACTTCGGTTCAATATGATGTTTACATGCAAATACATAGGCGGACAACAAGAAAGCCAATGTAAAAGCCCTTGAACATATACCGTCGTTACCGTCCTTACCAACGCTACACTTTAAGAACATGCACTCATTAAACTCACGGTACTGCTGTCCGATACACACTTTCAATAATTGCCATAAGGGGGCAGCTAGTCAAGCTGGAGAGAACTCGATTTTCTTCTCGTTCATATAGATACGTAGACGATAGAGAGGCATATAGAACAGGTGCTGACTAAGAACTAGCTGCCAATTTTATTGAGAAACAAGGAACACATTGAAAACTCCGAAGTGCGCGCATACGCTCAAGCCGAAATGTTTGAAAGCAAAGCAACGTAGGGTGATTCTCTCGCCGTACTGAATATGTTGCTACTTCCAGGTAATAATTTTTGTTACTACATTTTGCCACAGTGTGAAAGCGTATTAACTGGTATAGTTATGAGAGTTGTCGATTGCAGTGTCAGTTGCGGCTACAGACTTTGAATGTGTATCTATCCCAACAGGTTCAAGGGCAGCAGTTTCTAGCAAAAGGTGGCGGTTTGAAAACTTGCTCACTTCAATTCTGCAATTATCACACGCTTGTATATTCAATAACTAGAACGTTGATTATTCGACTTTTGTAAATGGTAATCATGTTGACGAATATAGTCAGTTCTGATATTATTCTTCACTATGAATTTTGTCAACAGGAACTATCATTTTGTCTGGAACATAATAACATGATCGTCGTATTTAAGAGCATGGTAGTCTTTGCCGAGACAAGTAGTTCTTGTAATTTTTTTTTTACGATTCAAAGCCAGACAACGAAGGCCCCTAAAAAACAACCAACTGATTTATGATCATGGCAGCTGTCCCTTTTTCAACCCCCTCCGCATGGCTGCCATCGTAGCTTAGTTCATAGAGCGCGGCGGGTGTAAGGCAGACGTCGTGGGTTCGGCTCCCATAGGTGGCAGAGTTGTTTTATATGCGAGAACATTTCTCTTTGGATACCCTACCCCGCTTTGGTTTTTCTATTTGTTCTTGACGTGATGATCACGTCAAAATTATTAAAAAAGTGCGGGCCCGGTGTCGACAAGACCACTACCATGCGCTTACGTGCCGTCTTTCTGCAGATCGCGGAGGCCAGGGACTCGTGGTGGCGCTGTCACTGCAACCGGCCACGTCATCCCAATGGGGCCCGGTGTCGACGAGAGACTACCATGCGCTCACGTGCCATCCTTCTGCAGGTTGGTGTTGCATATCATGCGATACTTAAACGTAAGAAGCACCGTTTTCTCTCGGCACCATCGCCCTTGTTGTTTCTTGCTGTTCCCTTTATCGGAAGTGTGCCTTTCGCGTGGTTTAGTATCACAGGTTTTGTAGTGCATCTACTTGTGCTTCCGTTCGCGAGACGTCGAACTATGTCCTGGACCTCTGACACATGTTTAGATTGCAAAACGTATGAAAGCTATTGATTTAATTTCTGGAATTCCAGAAAACCAGCAAAACCTTTGAACAAGTTCTCGTCCTGTAAAAGCAAGACTAATTCACATAGAAACTAGATTGTTTGGCAACAAAGCTTAAAAAAGCAGAAGAAATTGAGTCCCTCACAGGCACACACACAGACAGTTCTCATGAGCCTTCACTGGTCTGTTGAATGTGTGACGAAACAAGTTCAAACTTTGTCAGAAAAAAACAGTGATTTAGAAAATAGATCTAGGCGATGCAACCCCGTTTTCATGGCATTAGGGATACTGAAAAGGAAAGCTGGGATCAGGCAGAAAAGAATGTCATCTGTTCGTGTAAGAATCTGCTTGGTGTGAGCATCAGTCACAGTTGCACTGAACGCGCTCGCAGCATGAGGCGATACAGTGAGCAAGAACCACGACTAACATTAGTTGCTTTTTCGTCCTTCAAAACAAAATAGAAGGCCTTGGTTCAAAGTCCGAAACTTAAAGAAACAAGCTACGCTATCAGTGAAGGCTATTCCGCTCAGATTTGCTTAGAAAAAGGGCATCTGGTATCATTCGCTAAAACGCAAACGCACCCATGAAGCCTTCGGTTTAACCATCTGAATATCGGAAATGGCATCTACATCTTCGATAACGACGCAAGGGAGGCGTTACAGTGCAAGTCATAGCAAGACGACGAAGTTGACAGTTCTGCAAATGTCAGACAAAGTTTGCAGCTTATTATCATCAACCACCGCAGCATAAAAAATAAAGCAGATGAGTTCGCGCTCGTAATTTATAGGCACTGTCCGGACATTATCATTGGCAATTAATCCTGGCTGAATGACACAGTTTTAAATGCTGAAGTGCTTCCAATGGGCTAAACGGTTTATCGCTAGTACAGAAACAGACACAGAGAGGATGTATTCGTACTTGTTTCGGATAACTTGGAAAGCTGGCCGATCGATCTTTGTGACGTAGACTGCTAGCTTGTAACGGGTAAAGTTGTTTCACCTACAATTGCAATCGCCTCGTCCTAGAGGCCCCATGGAGTTAGCCTGTGTGAAGCACTGGCGTCAGTTTTTAATGATGTAGTACTACATGGGGGGGGGGGGGGGGGTGACTTTAACCTGCCAGACGTGTCCTAGGGCTGCTGTATGCTGACCGATTTATGAAACTCGTCTTTACATTCTTCATTGTTGGTCCTCACAAGCAGCTTTAGCCTAACTCAGTGCGTCCAGTCCCCAACCAGAGTTACTGCTCTGTCATCCCACACCATCGATCTCCTCTTCAAGATCAAGCTGATCTGGTGCCTCCACCCAATTGTGTTCACGTTATCAGCGACAACGCTGCCGTTTTAACGAGCGTTTCTTATCCACGAGAAAATAGAGCTCGACTTACTCCAAAACAGATATACCTTTATCATCAGGGAAACTACCGAACAATTAAATATGAACTAACAGATTTTCTCCCAGCCTTTACAGAGGTTCGCGCAGAAAAAGATGTTAACACTGTTTGGAGCGTACTGAAAGATAAGAGACGCGCACTAATTTCGGAGCACATACCATCAATATTTCTAACTGCCCAGTGTTGGAAAGATAAACCATGGATCACCCACGAAATCCGTAAACTCCTCAGAGGAACATGCCGTTTTTTTTTGCAGAATTTCACAAAAAAGCAAAATGCTAGTTATTTCTGAAAGATATATTTTCTGTCCAGCAAATACGGAAATCGAAAATAAGTGAATCGAAGCTTCATTTTTTTCTATACTTTAGTTGAAAAGGTTGGAAACAATAACAAAATTATATGGAAGCTCGCAAAAAAAAAGAAAAAAATTGGCATACAATGCCTCACGTCTGACAATGGCACGATAACAAATGATGAATTGAAAGACACGGCTTTCAATGACTATTTCCTGTCCGCCTTTTCTTCTAATTCAGCGATGAACAATGTTCATTTACTGACGCGGACCTTGCTTCTTCAGGAAATGTCCGATATCACTTTATCAGCTCATTGAATTTCGCAACTCCTTACCAGCCTAGACACAAACAAAGCGGCAGCTCCCGACGGCATACCTGGTCGCGTGCTAAAAGAATGTACTAGCTCTTTTAGAAATCTCTTCTAACAATCTCTATGAAGTTTATTATATAATAGAGTCATGCTGGACGAATGGACTTATTTTGTTCCTGTCCATAAAAAGCACAAAAAATAACTTGGAACAATGCCACTAGATTTCTCTCTTATGTGGCGCTTCGAAAATTATGAAACACATAGAATACAGCGACCTAACAAGGCACCGGAACTTACAAATCTTTTTCCCCAGACCAGTCGGTCTTTCGCGCCGGATTATCTTGTGACATAGAGCTAACAGAATTTTCTTTTCTCATAACGACTGCACTAGATCAAGGTACTAGCGTCGATTGTTTGTTTTTAGATTAAAAAAAAGAAGAAAGCACTTGATCGGGTATGACATGACCGTATAATACACAAACTTCTGCATTTTAACATTATCGTTGACCTAATGAAATAGGTTAATTAACTACTTCGTAAAATTCAGGCAGATAATAGTGCTAAAGAGATGTCGCTCATCATCTGTTCCAGTCACGTCCGGAGTGCCGCAGGGGTCCCTTCGGGGCTAATTATTATTTCTTATTTTCGTTGAAGACATTACTAAAAGCATACTGTCAAACCTACTATTGTACGCAGATAACTGCGTCGTTTCAATCCATTCCTTTCAAGAGGACTTTAACAAAATTTTGAACTGGTGTTCCATTTGGTTCATGACACTAAACGAATGAAAAGGCTGCTACGTGTGCTTTTGAAAAAAAAAAATGACTGACCTCTCTCATTCTTACTGGCTAAATAATTCGAGTATTTCGTACGTAACAGGGGCCAAGTACATCGGCCTTCACTTCTCAAGCGATCTCCATAGGCAGGATCACGTTTGCGAGATTGCCGCGAAAGCGATTAACACACTAATGTTTTTGGCTTAAAACTTTCACCCCTCTCCTCCGGCAACCAAGAAGTTATTGTACATTAGATAGGTAAGGCCTATTCTTGAGTACGTGCGCATGTTATGGGGCCCTTATCGGGACAACCTTAAATACGTCCTAAAGGTTGTACAAAACGGAGGGGTACGCTTTATCACTGGGAGTTATCGCAGGGCTAATAGCTTCACAGAAATGAAAAGACGCTTAGCACTTTCGACGATAGCCAAATGTCGGCATTGCTTGCATCTCAATTTTTTTATCAGATCTTTACAACAATACCGGCATTAATAAATCAAAGTACATGCTTAACCCGCATTACATATCCGCTCGCCGTGAACATACGCAAGAGTAAGGCCAATGAAGGAATGAACAAACTTAGGTATTCTTTTTCCCCACAACCAATGATGAATGGAATGCTCTGCCTGAGGACACCCTTTATAAAACATCAAATGCAGCATTTTTGAATGAACTGTTTCTCGAGTGATGAGTTCATATGTATTGATGTTACTTCTTTCATGTTTTCTCGCCTACCATACATATGTATGAGAGTTTATATGTGCAATATGAGTATATATGTTTGCACATGCATGTCCACGTACATATGTATATCTGTTCCATTTTTTAAAGAGTTATGCTGCCTACACTACATTATTCTACACGGCATTTTTTGTTATCAAACCTTAATTATTGTTGTGTTAAATTTGTATTATTCTCCCTCCCTGCAATGCTTCTTGAGCGAATTTGCGATTGTAGAAAGCGAGCCCAGCGGACGCACAATCACGCTTCGCATAATCGCAGTAATAGAAGTTAAATAACGTACATGTGCCTTGCGAATGCCCTCGCACATCTTAGGCAAGGATATAATATGGGTTTGGGTTTTCTTTTTCTCTGAATGCGCGAGCATTTGTTTTGGTCGGGTGCGGCAGGTTTAATGTAGCACAGCGCAACTTAAGCCATAGGCAAATGCACGACGGAGTCCTTTATCCCGGCTATAATTTTCTTTACATTTATTACCATCGTATGCCATCCTAAGAACCACGACCATTATTCACAAGAAGATCTTACTCTTGAACTGTTCTTGGTGCTGATGATCGTGGTGTAACAGCAGGCGGGTTTAGCGTGGCATGCTTAACCGTCAAGTGTTAGCACATCATACAATTATAGAAAGAGTGTGTCAAGAGACATTAACCATTTGCTTGCCTCGGAGGAAGACAGGCAACATCTGCAGCATTCTCTTCCTGATTACTGCGGTCAGACAGAAAACACCACATCTTTATAGCTATAGCGTACGTAAGAAGCTTGTTTTGCAAGATGTGAAGCAACACCTTTCTCTCCACGTGAAACTGCAGTCATAACCAAATGAAGTGTTCCACATCACCGATGGTGATATGAAAGCAAAAAGTGGGGAAAGGAATTGATCAATCTCAAACCAACCAAGCCTTAGTGTGAGAGGAGGTGGCTATACTGTGATACTTTAGGGTAGCGTCTGCGCAAGTAAGTCCTTGGCCCATACATTCTTGATATGAAGCGTCCGAAAATGGTTGCGAATTGCGTCCATAGTTTTCAACAAATTCTTTGCTGCCCTAAATTTTCTGGCACATAATAGCGTTTTGCGCGCAAGATACTAAACTTTTTCATTGCCTTCAACTCCAACATGTGGTAGGATCCACTGAAATTTTCGTTTGCATTCCAAACATCTAAGCTCGTTAAGAAGCACCAAACATTACATAGTAAACTTCTCCCGAGGCAGAACGGGATATAATCATTGTAGCACTGTCTTTGAGTTCGTGAGAATAACGAAATCTTGGGCAGTATAGGCCTTTAGCTTTCACAAATCGGTGTTGACTGCAGTGTTCGATTTCTTAGAACATTTATTAATATCAGGCGTCAGTCAAACGTTATATCGGATGTATTATAACAAAGGGAACACACTAATGGCAAACATCACTTACGAACAAAATGCTCTGTGAACTTACTTTCAGAAAACCACAAACACAAATCAACCAGCACTAATGAATTGACTCAGCGGCGTCGTAAGCACGGACGCCATTTGAAATACGCAGCCGTTCTTTATCGACAACGATTTCTTTTCTTTTGCTGCCTAGGAATAGCTGGGCTATTTGGGTGCCTAATGGCGTGGCTTCGCGTAAACAAGGAAATGTCGAACCGCAAAGGTCTCTCTGAAAAAGGCAAAGGAGCCCGTTAGAATAGCAACCGATTGATCTACTCGAGAGACAGTGCACCATTGAAAACATGGGTCGTGCGATAAGTAGGGCTGTTTATAAGACGCATGCACATATGATATGTACTTAGGAACGTTGTATTATACTTTGGAACCACTCTCGCATAGAAATTAGCAATAGAGAGAGAGAGGGAAAAAACGAGGAAATTGAGAGGCTAGTATGCCGAGGGTTCTTGCATCAATGTGTGCCGGCTACAAAGTGTACATACATTGGATTAGTGACATATACAAACTTCAAGTGAACTCTCTATTGCGACATTAACTTTGTTAGTTTACTGTATTTTTTCATGTGTTTATTTAGTTGTTCCATATTTTTTGTGTGTAACGTAGAGAAATGTAGAGGCCTAGGCAGTCTCTACATGAATCTCTCCACTTCGACTTAGATATGCCCAAACCCAACAGAGATGAGCCTGGCGCCCGTCCGGCTGGCTACCGTACACGGAGGAAAGAGGGTTGAAAGAAAGAACTAAAATTCAAATGGAGAAAGGTTTCACATGTGCAGCATATATATATATATATATATATATATATATATATGTCTAGAGATCAATCGACATGAGGAAACGCTTATAGGCACCGTGTGTCTGCTAGCGCACAGGATAGCAAACTGGATATGCATTTTGCAGTTAACCTTCCTGCTTTTGCCATCTGTATTGTATATATATATATATATATATATATATATATATATATATATATATATATATATATATATATATATATATATATATATATATATATATATATATATATATATATATATATATGTATATATATATATATATATATATATATATATATATAAAACTCATAACGTCACTGCCATTGTTTTCTACGGACTAGGAAAATGCAATTTCAGCGCATGTCGTATTCCGTGTACCGCTGCTGCCTGTTCACAAGTTCGTAGTCGCCAGTGCCCCGTTTAACATGACAGATATCTGCTACACTATGTACTGGTGCTAGTAGATTAGTGTGAAATAGTAAGGCACTCAGAATGCCAGCTATATTAGATTTTATTTATTTTTAGACACATATTTTTATTATGGTATATATTATGAGGTCATTCATTCCGTCAAGTAGGTGGACGTTTTCAATGGAAACCAATTAATGTCACCGGTCAGACATAGCGAAAACGTAATCTTTAGTTTTTACACTGCAGACTAACATCAGACATAAAAAACGACACGGACATGAGGACGTGTCGTTTTTTATGTCGCGCAATATCATTTAAGCAGTGTATTACCAACTTGCCCGGAATGCTGCTCTCATCCTTTCAGTGTTGTTGTAGTAGTGGTGGTGATGGCACTACTACTACTACTACTACTACTACTACTACTACTACTACTACTACTACTACTACTACTACTACCGCCACCACCACCGCCACCGGTTGGTGTAGCTTCACGTATTTGCGCGGCAATTGTTCTCCCTTAACCTTTCTTTCCATATAATGAATGTGTGTCACCACGAGTGAATGAATTAAGACTCTCGCAAAAATGTCAATTTGAAAGCGTGGCATCTCCGTGTGCACTACACTTCGTTTTTGTACAAAATGAGCGTCGTGATCGTCGCAATGAAGGCTCAAAAACTTCTTATTGCTAGCTATGATGTTCTGTTAATTTCTGCAAGCAAAACGAATGCTTTCTGTTTCAAAAACCTGCACAAATATCGTCTGATGTGGAAGGTAGACATACGGATGAAAGATGGGAGAGCAATGAACTTTTGTGCTGACTATAGCTAAGAAAATAATTGCTGTGTCACGTTCACCTGAGGATACGTGACATGTTTCTACACTTATGCTTCAAACGTGCGAATGATTCAAGATTGCTGGGTGTCATTTATAAACCATGTTTCGTCGTTCTTATTGTTGTTATTGCAAATGTTCTTATTGCAGGCTCCATGTTCGTGATTACCCCTGTAGGAACGTAGCTGACGTTCATTAACAAACTGCTGGAGAAGATGATGCATTAAATGTAGCCATCTTATGTCGTAGTTTGACAGCGAGATACATCACGAGATATTGAGTCACAAATGAGGTTGCCTCGGGCATTTTGTGCCCCAATTCGCATGACAAATCGCTTTTGTTTTATAAAGCAATTTCTGTATCACACGGAGATCATTGATATTTAGTTTTTGACCGAGCCCGCCGCATATATATAACGCTCCAAACCTACCTGCGTTCGCCTACAAAGCAAACATTTAGTAGAGACGTACAAGAGCTTGGTCCTTGGAACACGAAGCGACGTCCGAGAATGCATGAAGATTTTAGGAAAATACATTCTGTGACTCTCGCCTTTCAAGCGCGAGGCCAGAAAAGAACTGCTCCGTCCTCATCCGAATAGTCCCTGCGAGGCTAATGTTGCGATACGCGCCACAAAAAGGAAACATGAACAAGCAAACTTGGGCATAGCCGGGTTGAATCTGGATGCAACTGTCGCTACATTTGAAACTCATGCGTGACTAATCTTAGGCTGCAACTATAGAGCGTCTCTGCGTACCAGCGATCGCGGACGCAGCCGCCACAACGTCCACGACGCCCGAGTCCAAGCAGTAAACTGCCATTTATCAAACACGTTTATGGGACCACGTCGGACAGGGTTCGCTCCTCCCACGTCGAGTTCTCGCTGTTTTTTGCGACCCCCTCTCATATATTCCTGTTTCGGTCGCCGCTGGTGTTTAGTTTCCGCGCAGCGCCAAACTGCCGGCGATGCCCCGTCCAGCCGTGAACTGGGAGCGTAAACGAGCTCCTCGCTTGTCGCAGGGCGGTTCCCGGAGCAAGGCAACGTAATTATCGCGTAGCGTGGCCGACACCCAACCCGGACAACAGAAGACGGGGGGCTTGCGACGTACATAAAGTACGAGCTGCTTGTTGCCCTCTTTAGCATAGCCTGCCTCTGGCTGGCTGCGCAGTAACGTCGCATGCACGCCGAAGGCGCCCCTTTTGGTTGCACATTGTGTTGCATTAGGCCTGTTGTTATGCTGACTTATATATATATATATATATATACACTGAGCCATACACTTTCAGTGTCCGGCGTTCCGTCTAGGCGTTTATGCCTGTAGTAAAACATGGGATGTCTGCAGTTATGGCATTGTTGGTGCTACTTTGCTAGGAAATTCGGTACAGTGCCAATATACAAATCGAGCTCAATGTAGTCCTAGGCAGTAGTCACTACTGGATTGTCAGCTATACTAAAAGTGAGCGACACCACACTACTTGCACGCGTATTTGTTGCGTATGCTTTGAAACAATTCCCTTAAAAGGCACACATGCCAGTCACACTAGGGGCGCAGCAGCGAACGATACACTGTCGCTTTTGGCCCATCTACACGGCTAGAATGTTTATCCCCCCTACAAGACTACGTTAAAGCAGTGAGCAGTGTGCATGTTCTTGCAAGTTTATTATTTCTTGCGGTATTTGAAACGTAGCAATGGCAAAAAAAAAAAAAATTTACGTTCTGTGCCTGTAATGAGCCCAAAACGAACATTAGAGGTAAACGTATTGGGAGTGTAAACATATCTTAAACTAAAAAAGACGCGGGGTATGTTTTCCGGGGCATTTGCTCTTACGGTACCGGAAGTAAGCTTTTGAAGTATTGAAATTTTATTTCTTTCAATAGATTGCCTTCTAGGCGCCTCATGCGTTGAGTAAAAAAATATTAGCGTCTATTGCAAACAGAGGTCGCGAAGGTTTAAATTAAACTGATGCATATGAACTGTTGCAATGACAAAAATTCTGAACGTAGTATACGAACAACTCTGCTGAAATAACAGAAAAACCAGCTCAGCAGGTGTACCCGTGCTATACGGAGGTAGCTCTCTGTCACCGAAGTATAGGCTGCAGTGGCAGAATCTACGGGGCTTTCTTTAGCCAGTTGTGAGACGCAGCATGGCATGAGTAATATTAGGTCCACTGTCAAAATCAGCCGGAATTTATTTTACGTACTATGCAGTCACAATGACTTTCTCCCTGTATATAGCAGCTTATTCTACAAACTTAAACAGACGTACAAACTGGGATACATAGCGCAAGAATGACACAGGGACAGCAGGAACATGGTACGAGCGCTAACTTTCAACAATTGATTTGTTCCAGCGTTCCTGCTTGTCCCTGTGTCATTCTTGCGCTATGTATCCCAGTTTGTATGTATCGCACCAACACGCCCAAACTTCTTCCCTGTTAAACAGACGTAACGAATGACGCGGTAATCTCTTTCGCAGCCGATTTGGGAGTGCGAAAGCTCATAAACATGAAGTTACTGCATTATTACTTGAATTATTATTGAAAGGTGAAATTATTGAGCACACGCTTTCAATTTGATTCTCGGCCATGAAAGTTTGGTCGTGATGGGATGGAACAGGGTTAAAGTTCACAAATGTTTTTGTTCTTAACTACTGTTTAACATTAGCCGCTAACCTTCACTAGTATTCAGTCCGACATCCCAAGTGGCTAGCAGACTACTCTTACGAACAATTTGGGAAAACAGGTCCCGATCATTGGCTACACGTTCAAAAACTCTAGGTAACCAAATAATAACCAAACTCAAATAACCAAGCCCCTGAACTAAACAACAAACAATACGCTGTGATACCCAGAGTGTTTATTTTGGACGCTAATCCCTAGAAATTCTTCAACCAACAACCTGAGGAAAGTTTAGATGTAAGCGTGACCGAACAAAGTGTAACCCATGCGGCAGCCTCTGAGTGGTTTGGATGAACCCGAATGTACAGTTTTGGTATCAACGGAACGTGAGCTGCCTGCGTCGATTGCGGTGGAACAGGTACGGTGATATTTCTCGGTATCGCAAATTACGTTAGCCAAAAACTCAAACAAGTGATTTTTGTCGCTGTTTCGGTAATGGCGGGAACTTCGAAGTTAGAAGTTCATCTCATTGGTAGCGACGATAGTAACGTGACGCCTGCATGACCACGAAGAGAGCGCACCTAACGAAATACCAGCACCTGTATTCACAAACATGAGCGTGTTTCCCAATCGGCCAGCATTCCGGCACATTGAACTAATGATATTAAGTGACGGGAGCTAGCAATCATCCCAAAAATAGCCTGATTGTGGTCGTGGGTTACGTGGGAGAAATTTTGCGAATACGGTTTGAGCGTCCGCATTCACAATTATTTTGTGAGTAACAAAGGTTGGTAAGAAGTGCCAAGCAATCGTGATAGCAAAAATACCACTAGCAAAATTAATGGTCAAATTACAGAAAGCTCTTACGAGGAAGAAAGCTATGTAAATTGTGCCTCAAGATTTGTGCCTAGGCTTTTGTAGCTCTGGCATACGGCGTGGTGATCGAAGTTAAGCTCTACACGTTTTCTTTTAAAATAAAATTAGATATAAGATAAAACAGGTTATGTGGCTAGGTGATATGTCATGCGGCAAGTGTGAGGCTCAACAGACGCCCCATATCGGAGTGGAGCTTTCCGCCGATTCTCGCGGTCTTCCGTGGGTGGCACTTACCAACTAAGGTGAAATTTTGCTGGTGGATATCTCGAAACAAGGGCATGCAAGAATAATTCTATCAAATGGAACTGGGCAGGTTTATTACTGCCGCTAAGTTTACAACGCGAGCATGCCCGCTTACTGCAGTCATTAAAAAATCATTCATCAACTTTGGGTAATTAGGCGGCTGATGGTGACAATTATCAAGTAACTTTGTGTACCCTTGGCGCCATAACTCATACGCAGAAGTGGATTTCACGTACCTCTCGGTACCTAATTTTAAGAAATCGATAAAGCTTAATTTTGAACATCATAGTTCCAGTTGCTCAACAGTTATTAAACCGAGAATATACTATGAGGCAAAAAACGATTTACATAACATCGTAAGAAAATAGGAATGCTGAGCGCCGTGTATCTACTGAGTACACCGTTCGTCATACATAACTTTCTACGCTCACAAAAAAAGTGAATAATAAGAGATACTCGTATTCAAAAGAGTTCTTACAATAGAACTGTTCGCAAAAGGAGCGTCGAGCCCATCGCAATGTTGAAGATCTGATTAACTAAAATATATTGACAAAAATATTTACGAATGTCAAGTTTTGTCAGGCAGCTAGCATGGCGATCACCTTACCCGATATCAACAATAGATGAAAACATAACAGAGTGGTGATTTTCTAAGTATAATTCTTTTTTATGTGACACTCTGTAGAATTCTTCAGCTTTTGCTACCCTGACTTAATAAATTTACATTGTTTGGAATCGGACGTGTCAGTGAGAAACATTATAAACTAGCATTTTCAACTTATGCGCCGACTGAAGTTATATAAACTCGGTGGGAAAACTTGCTTCACAGCTACAAAGTGAAATAATTCAGGTGGTCTTTCTGGAAGCTATCTTACACGAAGCGTCATACAATCGCGCAAACTAACGTGAAAATTGTTAAGAAATACACCCTCTGGTCTGTGGAAGCATACAGTGTTCAAGCCACACCCTCAAAGGAGGAGTCTTTTCTAGAGCGTAATCCAAGGCAAGGCCTCATTCACTAAGCTTCCCGCCTGAGACAAGAGCAGGGTCCTAAGCCCTCTCCCATTTTTATGCGAAGCATATTACGAGAGCTTAACCCAGCTCCTCAGGCGCGGCGGTGTTGCCATGAAACCACGTGACACCGTGACGTCACGACAGAGGAGAAGTGGCTTCGGCTCAACTCTTGCACGACGGGCTGGGTGGGAATCGAACCAGGGTCTCCGGAGTCTGGGACGGAGACGCTACCACTGAGCCACGAGTACGATGCTTCAAAGCGGTACAAAAGCGCCTCTAGTGAATGCGGTGTTGCCTTAGAAACGAGCTGTTTCTAAGGCGTGCGTCTCTTGCTCAGGCGCACATTTCGTTGCCGCGCCGAACGCTGCTTTGCTCGACGCTCACCGCGTCCAATGCGAGGCGCGTAGTCGCTGCCCTGTAGCCCATTGTCTTACACCCCTTGGCGGGTCGACGGGAACGCTGTCGCGTTCCACTCTTGAAGGCGAAGCAGTAATGCATGAGTTGTTTCTTCGTCTAGCCGAACCAAATATAGCCAAGCAACAGCAGTTCACCAGGCTAAACAGTGGTTCAACAACTAAAATAAAGGCTAGTATGCTTCGCATCCTGGGCTTAACCTTACCTAAGCCACAGCCATTTTTTCTCTCCACTTGATTACTATATTTGCGCTTCAGTTCTGCAAGGTTAATATTGGAAAAATTCTGTGATCTTGAAAGATTGATCTTGAAGTACCTTTAAGAGGATCCTTAAGCAAGGGCCCAACTGCAATTTCTTCGTTAAAGTACACGTGAGACATAGAAGTGCCCTCATTAAACCACTTCTGAAGTGATTTGAATGAAATTTGTTGGCATTTAAGTGAGAAGGCCGAGTTCTGCCCACTGTTGAAAAATAATGTTGATTGAGGACTTCATTGTTTGTACATATATTGCCCAAAATTGTCTAGTTAAAAAAAGTGAGATAAGTTTTTAAATCCGTAACTCTACATCAAAAACAGATGTCGCAGTTTTGTAAACCGCGACTATTACAGCATCTGAAACGGCAAAACATGGCATTTGAGTTCACGGCATACATGAAATTGTTGAATTGTTTACGAGGATTTTGAAAATATTCTACTCAAGACTGCCAAATCTTGGAGCGGTGTAAGATATGTTCCCGTTCTTCGCTTTAGAACTTAAGAGGGTGCAGTTTGCAGAATTGTGATATTTATTATATCTGAGTTACAGAGTCGTAAGTTTGATTAAGATTTCTTAAATTTGAGTTTGATGCCCTAAATGCAAATATATACTCCCTACTATCGGGAGATGTTAACTTTGCCTTTGAAATACAACACTCTAGATCAAATTCATCGCAGTAGATGCCATGTGACAGCATTCCTATATTACCTATATTCCTATATTTCGACAGGTCTAAAGCTTCTTCCTAAGACAGCGGCTTCTTCTTCAAACATTCGAGTTTTCACTATCTAAAAAAAGGTCACTAATGCTGTCTTGTTCTTGCTCTTTGTGGTCGCAGGATCACAACAACATAAGGAATGTAAAAGTTCATGTTCTTCGCGCAACATCGAAACTGGGCCGAAAGGCAATAGCTTAGTCCGGTAGGGACATCACTAACCGGTTTTCTACAGCTCACACTATAAATGAGCAAAGATAGAGTTTAAAATGTTCACTTGCAGGGTATGTATGCACATGAAAAAAAAAAGATGTCAATACTTAAAACAACCGCATGGGTAGCTACAAATTGCATATGTTTCCTTTGTGTAATATTCTGCAGTTGTACGCAGTTGTTTCACGTCACGGTCGGGACATCCTACGAGATATTCCCTGTGTGATCGAACTGGTTTTTCGTTTCTACTCTTGAGAACACGCCCACGTAGCACCAAGTAGCGGCACCATTTTGCTAGAAATGTCTTCGAAAGTTCACGAAAAATCCCTTGCGGGCTTCCCTCTGAAACTGAGGTGACAGGCAAAGGGGGCACTCGTGACACCTCAGTTTGTTTTCCAGAGAATCTGATCTACACGGAGACGGAGCCAAACAATACGAAATACAGAGAATGAGTGGGACCAGCTGGCGTGCCAAAGTAAGAAGTTGCGCTTAAAGGCAAACAAAACGAAATGTTAGAATTTTAAGCATTGTTACCGCTACAAGCACTGGTCTGTATGTTCCGAGTTATCTTCTAACACAACAGTCCGAAAAAAACTCTGTTTCCTTTCGAATGATGGTCGACAAATTTTCTCATTTTCCGTTAAAGAAGTACGGTAGTTCAAAATAATCTTCTACGTTCTTCAGCAGCGTATAATTTTATTCACATGTGTACGGAGCACTCATCTCACCAAAGAAATTCTTGCTTACTTCAATGTGTTTGTCTTATGCTTTGTACTAATTACTAGCCAGCTCTCTCTGTCGAGATGATAGGCTGTATCGTTCAAAGCAATCATCTTGGTTTCAATAGCAGCGTTTAGTTTCATTCGTTTGCGGATACACTGACTTGCCCAAGGCGGCTCTTTGTTCATTTCGATATGACTGTTCTATGCTTTCCAGTATTTACCAGCCGTCTCTTGCTGTCGGAATGAAAAACTTAATACGTTTCGGTTTTTCAAGAGGATTTCATTAGATACATTTTTCGAAGGTCCTTTTTTTCGGAGCAAACAAAGTTCTGAGCCTTATCCGTACAGGAAATATTGGTGTGTTGCGTACTTCAAACACGCGGTACCACTTGGCACAAGGAAAATCAGCGAACGCTGCATATACCACGTGTATATTCTGAGTGCACTCATGTTGGCTCGGATCTCTATCAGAGATAAAGGATAGGTACACTGCGTTTTTGTGGGTGTAGCTTCCTTGGCATGTTTAGGTTGTCGTCAACAATAGCCCTACCAGACCCTTGCCAAATATTTGCTTCTTGTTTTGGGAACCCATGTTTTTCATTACGCAGTTGTATATTACTTCACTCTTCGCTTTTGTCGAATCATTCGCACACAATAATGTACAGGCTAGTCTAAATATTTGCACACATCATAAGTGTCTTGACGTGCAATATCATAAGAAGCCAACAAACACTGACACCAAGGACAACATGAGAGAAATTACTTGAGCCCGATAAATGAAAAACAAAATAAACAAATCGAAATGAAAGTGGATGAAAAAACAACTTGCCGCAGGCGGGGAACGATCCCACAACCTTCGCATTTCGAGTGCGATGCGTTCTCGTGGCGGCAGAAAGGATGTTCCACATCCACCGCCAAAGTCTGTGAGCGGTGGCGCTGGCTAACACTCCCAGGGTTCTACTAAGAAACATAAATACCCAAGAAAGCGGTTGGGGAAACGGCGCCGCGGTAGCTCAATTGGTAGGGCATCACACGCGAAATGCGAAGGTTGTGGGATCGTTCCTCACCTGCGGCAAGTTGTTTTTTCATCCTCTTTCATTTCCATTTATTTATTGTTTCTTTATTTCATTTATTAAGCACAAGTAATTTCCCCCATGTTGTCCTTGGTGTCAGTGTTTGTTGGCTTCTTATGATATGACAAATAATAACGGGCCCCTCGGTTAAGCCCCTTTCTTCTCGTTTAAAGTGCAACAGCTTCATGACTCAATATTCACGAAGCGTCAGTTTCGCTCTTAACACTCTGTTGTGCAGTTTCACAGCATGTTTATATTGCGATGTACATTATCACTTCCTTTGCAATGCTTACCCATACACTATTGTTCATCAGCCATTCTGGCCTGAACATTCGTGCATAGCAAAATTGTGAGAAACACGAAGAAAGCACTGTAGTGCGAAATCATACGGTGCTGTGCTCCTGTGTTTAGAAAAATGTTTACGATGGACCGGCTGCCTGCGGTAATGACACGTTCGCGATTTGTTGGCACCTGCTCTTACGAGAAAGTTTTACCGTGAGAACGCTTTTGTGAATGCGGGGTCAAACTTCTAACGTGGCACATCAGCGAAAATTGCCTGACCGGTGATTGGCAAGGCCGAGCACTGCGCAGAGATACCCGCAATGACCCTTCACGAAGCCGGGCCACACTACTCGAAGCGAGAAACCCGGCGGTGCAGAACAGCGTGAAAGAGAAGAGAGTCGGGCTTGATTGCCTCTTCTTCCGCCTCTCGAGTTCTGGCGCTACCCGCCCCCGGACAGAGCAGTGGCGTGCTACAGCAGCAAGAGAGTGACGTGGGATCTTCTATTGCGGGGACTCTGTTTACTGCCTATACTACCATTTTCTCGCTTTATCTTCTCGTGCTATCTGTCCTTGCCAGCCTCTGCACTTCTCGAGACAGTTCATCTCCCGCCTTAAGTGTTCATCTATATATACTGAAAAAAGTACCGCAGCAATCGCTCTTCGACTGGCCAAGTCTTTTTCTTTTTCGCTTTCTTGTAGTTTTTACCGTCCTGCGTGTCAAAGGGCTCAAGAGGACATGAATGATACTGCTCCTATCAGAAAATTTCGTTGGTCAAGAACTTTGTTTATTAAAGCGGTTCGTCTGAGTTTGGGCGGGAACGCGCACCCCAGCGTTCGTTCATGTAGGGATAAAGGGTGCTGCAGAGTAAATTCTTTACAATCTTGGCCCGCACACACAAAAAAAGTTTTTACGCGAATGCTGTCCATAAAACTGAACGTCATGCTATTGCGCTGTCGGTCATATTATAACCAAATATGACTGGCCAATGCCAAACACGATTCACAAATGAAATGCTGTGGTATCGACTTGATGTCATCCATATCAGGTGCGGAAACATTTTAGAGTGTTATAAGTCACTCTATAAGTTAACTGCCTGAATAATGGTTCTCGCTGATGATTGTAGCCATCAAGCGGAAGTTGTTTCCGTTTTGAAAACTGGGCCCGTATTCACGAAAACGTTCTTAAGCTAAAATTGTCCGTACCAGAAGAAACCAACCAGTCGTGCTGTCGGACGTATTATTAATGGAAGCGACCAGCCAATGGCTAAGAGCACTTACGAAAGAAGCTTACGAACTCGGCCTCTGCATTGGAGTCGCATTTCGTAAGCATTTTGACGTGAAACATGTTTCAGTTCGGTAAGCATAGGATGTCCCTTCATAAAGTTGTATGTAACGAAAACATGTTTTAATATTATCGGTTATATCTTTGCAACCGTGCTACCTACGCGTTTTACTTTGGCATGCTTATATAATGGAAAGAAACCATTACATGATCCCCCTTTTGTCACGTTCCCAACGGCGTAGTTCTCGCACCATGCATGGTGCAATCGGTGCAGAAGTTTAGTTTCTCGCTTGGCGTTCAGAGAGGCACAGCTCGGCAGCACGTTTGTCGATCTGAGTGGTAGGGGTCACGTTTGTGAGAGCTCACTCAGCCGTAATAGGTATAATCCATCAAGCTCAAACCTGAGTTCAACAGAATTACGAGGCCTACTAGTGTGAATTTCTTTTGCAGAGTTTTCTCACTTATTAGGCTATAGAAACCACGCGTAGCATACCTATAGGGTCCACAAATGGGGTGAAGAAACTCGGGCAGCAATAGAGACATACCAATTCACACCCACCACAATTTATCACGGCGAGCCTACTACGAATAAGGAGCGCGAGGACGACTGCAAGATTAGGCAGCTGTAGCCTAAGTTAGGCATGTAAAGTTTGTAATGTCACGTATCTGTTTGGTTACCACATTTCTGTACTTTTACGCCCATGCTCCTTTAACAGCACGCCGACGGCATCTCACATGCCCCATTGTGGCTGTCTGCGATAATCTTCATTTCTTTCTCCATTACTTCTCCCCCTTCGTCCCTTGCTCACACGAAGCTGTTCCCCGCTATTGCCGAGTTTGGCTACTCTGCCCGTCATTGTGTGAGGAATGTTGAGCAGGAAAGGTGGCGCGAATGGGAACATTTAACTTAGATGACACGTGCTTCTTAAAAATGCGTGTTCGGTATTGCTCCTCCACTTCAGATCTAGGTGCAACAGAATCTTGTGCTCCCCTTCACTCCTGGTACACGTCTTGTGCATAAATATAAGCACACTGCAAGACGCCTTCTGACGAGGCACAGAGACGCTGCGATCTTCTGCGGAGAGCATCGCCCCAAATAGTTCTTCTGTTGCCACTGCTGCCTCGGTCACAGCCGCCACTGTGACAAACAAAAGACGCGTTGCTACGGAAACACGGGAGCCGTAAGCTAATGGTTATGCACGCAGTTTATTTAAGGCCTTGCTAGAAGGTTAGAAATAACATGACCCCGGGGAAGATAAAAAAGAGCCAAACAGGCCGACTATTAAGGATTGTCGTTTTTTTTTCTTAGGGGGAGGTTTGCATTATTAAAAATTTAGTGAGTTTCGCCTATTATCCAGGCCATTAAACCTCAGACAAATGTTGATTTTTCACTCCTTAGTTGTCTCTTTCTGACCCATATTCTTATTTCTCTCAAAGCACCAACTACTTTGTTGCCTAAAACAAATAGTAGTACTCGAGCATACAATTCCATTAAATGTTATAATTAAAATGCGCATGCAATTTTGATAGTACATAAAGATTACACACAACATAACATGCCAAAGAAGACATTAAATGCACCTAATTACAATCGGGACGTGCTGTACAGGTTACATGCCAGAAATAAATAAAAACGAGGATAACATAAAAAGAGACGCAGTAATGCACGTGAGTGCAAGAACCACTGGTGAAATACATCAAAACAAAATATGTAAACGTAATTATAGTAATTTCTGACGTACCTGGAGATAAGAAATCAAAGAAAACTGGCCCTTTCTACTACTACAGTATCGATGCTCTACGCTTGTTGGCTCTGCCATTAAAAGCCACTTGTACATAGACGAACGCTTCTTCCTTCTCTTAACAATATTTATTTTCTACAAACTTTGTGACGTAGAAAAACAAGTAGACATTACTTGCCTGTCGTGCGTGCAACTGCAGTGCAAATACAACGGTACGAGTTGATCATTGTTCAATGCTAATAGAAAATTAGAACATACGCACAGCTTCAATGAGCGCAGGCAATTCCATCACCGAGCCACTTCAATAAAATGCACCATTTTCTTTGCCCGTTCTGACTGAACACGGGTTCGGTAGGTTACCATGATTATTCTTTATTTACCATAATTTGCCGCGATTATTTTTAGATTTCGTTCTTACCTTCCGGAATTGCCCTGAACGACGACGCATCGCCATTGTAACCGTGATCGAGCACTTGGCGGGAGAAGTGCTAAGTGAATCGAACTAAAAAAAAAAAGAATGCTTGCAGCACATGGCCTCCGCTGGCATATAAGGTATGTGAATACACTCATCGCTTACATAATTTAAGGTTTCGGCCGTGCGCTAGACATTTCTTGAGCGGCTTGCACAAACATTCAATTACGAAAATAACAATAATGAATTTAAGAACGCGTTCTTGTGCGGCCTAGGCGTTGTCTACGGAACATTTAGGAACGCGTTCTTAAATTCGCTATTATTTTCGTTATTAAATGCTCGTGCACGCCGCCCCTGGTGTTTCCAGCAGGCCGTATACACTTGCTTATCTGAGAGATTATCCCTCCCTATCTCATCGCTCTCAGCGCGTAGAACGCTGATGCTGCCTTACGATTTAACTCTGACACAAACCTTAGTTCAGAAACTAAATCCAGATGGAGCTTCGCTTATTCCCGGATGTTGAACGCAACGTCCAAGTCAATGCGCATGCAGCACTAGTTGACTAGTTACGGGATACAGCCGTAATATTACTCCCCGTTGTAAACCTTCAGTTATCATCAAAATTTCAGCTTTCAAATTGCGACATTTTTCAGATTTGAACAGAACAATGGTCGCGCATCGAGGACACTTGTTGAAACACGAGCCGAATAAGCTGCTCGGTTCAGGGATCAAATTAGCTTCGCGCACGGAGAACGACTGGCTCCGACTGCTCCAGATTTTGACAACTGAAACGGCCTGCTGTCACGTGATGAACGCTCGCGAATAACAGAGACGGTCTGATGAAAAATTTAGGCTGAGACTGCATCATTCCACTGATACTATATGCCGTTTTCTTTTTTAACAATGGCCTTCACAATGAAAGACGTGCACCGATCAAATAAAACATCTTAAGCGCCAGACGTTTCGGCAAAAGTATGTTGGAACCTTGTCTGTCAGTCGGAGTATATGCTTTTGTTTCTCGAGAATGAGCTCGCCAGTAGAACTTCTCGTTAATATGCTTGTTTTCACGGAAATGTTTCTGTGACACCACTTAATATTTGCAGTGCGCTAAAGTTGGAGAGTCCTGCCGCCTTGTCATTCCTTGTCGCCTGTGCTCAGTGACAATTCACAGCCTTTAGTGCACGTCATATTACTAATAAAGTCGTGTCTCGTTTTTTTTTTAAAACAATCAACTTTGTCTTATTGAAAACTTTACATAAAAAAGAAAAGACAGGTTGCATCCCATTCATAATTATTCGTCAATGTTGATCCGATCATTACCTCGAATGTTGATCCGATCATTAGCTCTTTAGAGAGGTATGTAAAACATGTCTATAGACTATGGAGGAGCATATCGAAAAGCAGAACAATAGCATTGCTGAAAAGGCGCACAAGTTCTCGTTTAGTGTATAAGTACAAAGCAGCATGTTCTGCTCTATGATGCAAACATGGAAGAATGGTTCTGGAACACCTTACTTCTTCGTTGCATTTGTGCTTGGCACTATTTCTGAAGGCTGAAGCGGCTCTCATGCTACAAAGTAATCCTATGAGAATGCAGCTTTTTCTCTGATTCAGGGGTAGACCGCCGAATGATAGAGTTACTGTGAGAAAAGAAAATTCCCTCTATCTGCACTTGAGAAGTCGCCGAAGGGAGCGAACGCACTTCACGTCGGCTCCGTTTTCCAAGAATTTCGCTGTGATTATCGCTCATTCACCTCATGAATGTAACACCAGCGTGTGCAGGAAGTCACCAAGATTCTACTGGCACCATATTCAAGGTGGGAAACGACTTCCTTCCCAATCACAGAGGCTTTTCACCAGCTCCACGCTAACCCTCACCGGAGCTCGCTTCGCCGGAGCGGTGATGGAAGTTCAAGTGAACGGGGAGGACATCTCCCCTGAAGAGTTTCTCCAAGGCAACGGTTGGTGCACCATTCGATACAAGACCCAATTCAACCGCGAGGCCGCGCAAAGCAACACCCAGAACGGAATCCACTCCCGCACCGGCGAGGGAGCGAACGGCGACCGACAGCGTTCGCGTCAAAGACAGCGTAACGTCAAGCAGCAAGTCATCAGGAACAGTAAAATGCCACTACTCCCACGAAGTGATTTCAAGGTCGTGATACGACCAAGAGGAGGCCTCGACGTTGCCGCCACCGGAACCGTGCTCCTTGCGTCGGCCATTTACCGGGCGGCCAACGTACCGGGGCAAGAAGCAGGGGAGGACACGGTGTGCACCAACAACCGCCAAAACATCATAGTCGTGAGTACACCTCACGCTACTCACGCCGCTAAGTACAGACAACTAGAAGCCATCACCATCGGTGATCGCCGCCACGAGGTCAGTGCCTATGAGACGGCCCCCGACTACACGGTGAAGGGAATCATCAGGGGAATCCCGTTGGAGGAGGACGCCAAGTCCATTCACACCAACATCGTTCACGCCCGCAACCCCGACGCCCTGGCAGCCAAACGGCTCAGTAACACCAAGACGGTCATAGTGGCCTTTCAAGGACCGCGAGTGCCCTCCTACGTCAGGTACGGCGGCGCCCTACTTCGCTGCACCCTGTATCGCAAGCAAGTCGACATGTGTCACTGCTGCGGGAGACTCGGTCACCGCATGGACGTGTGCCCCAATCCTCAGGACAAAGTGTGCCGTGGTTGTGACGCCCTCAACCCAGGCCCCGACCACCAGTGCTCCCCACGTTGCAAGCTGTGCGGGGGAACACACATGACAGCGGATCGCAACTGCCGCGCAAGGTACAAGACCCCCTACGTCGTGACAAAGAGGCAATGGGAACGACACAGGGCCAACGAGGAAGCGGAGGCGGCCGCCAAAGCCACCAGCCCCGCCGGCAAACCACGCTCGAGATCCAGGACCCGCAGCCTAGGCCGCTCCCGGTCCCGGAGCCGCACCCCAAACCCACGGCAGCAGCAGCAGCAACGTCGGTCTCGCAGCCGCACCCCCAGAAGGACCTCAACAAGAGACACCGAAACCACCGAGAAGGTGAGCTGGGCAGATGCGGTCACGGGAAAACGAGCACCAACCACGAAGGCTGGCGACAAAGCACCCGCTAAAACAGAGACGGAGGTAACTAAATTAACACAGGCGATACAAGCGCTGCAGAAGCAAATAGAACACATGCAGACACAGATTCGCGAAAAAGACGACCTCATACAACAACTCCAGCATGCCGTGAAGAGCGGTACCGATACAGAGGCCATGCATGAGACTCAAGAACAACCAATAGACGACGACGAAGTCGTATACCCCGACACTAAACGCAGGCCCGCTCCCTCACAGACCACTCAGGCCACGCAGGGAACAGAAGAGGAACCCATAGAGGACGACGAGGTCGAGTTCCCCGATACCAAACGAAGACCCACTCCCACCCTTACAGAGGCAACACGACCCAAACGCACGCGCGCAGCGATACGCGACGCGCGAATAGATGCACTCGAGGCTCGCTTCAGCAATCTCGAGGAAACTATCATCGCGTCCATCACGCGTACCATCCAGCGGAGCCTGGAGAGTGTTCACCTCAGACTGTCGAGATTAGAAGCCGCAAACAGCACGATCGTACCGTCGCATAGGGAAGCGGCGCAACACATGTAACAAGATATAAGCATGGCCCGACACTCATCGAAACAAAAACACACGATATGGCAGTGGAACTGCAGAAGTTACCAAAACAAACGAGCGCACTTACAACAATACCTGAAAACGATCCCCGAACGCCCAGACGTCATCATACTGCAGGAAACGAATGGTCGCGCCAAACTCGCGGGGTACCAGTCTATAACAGGCAAGGCGGAGAAACCAAACGTCACCACACTGGTCAAGCGAGCGCACACAGTTATCGAACACGATACCAAAATCAGAGACATCGAAAACGTTCTCGTAGAATTAATTCCACCACGCAAGACCCGCAATAGCATCTTCGTACTCAACGTCTACAGCAGTCCCAGATGCCGCCAGCACCGCTTCCATGTCCTCTTCAAACGGGCAATCGACATCGCCAAGGGGCAACAGCTGTTCATTGGGGGGGACTTTAACGCAGCGCACACGGCGTGGGGTTACAAGCACGATCACCCCAAAGGCACCAATCTATGGGCAACGGCGCAATACGCCGGACTCGAGCTGGTCACCGACCCCGCGGCACCAACAAGGCAGGGCAACAGCGTAAGCTCTGACACGACGCCGGACCTTACTTTCACGCGCAACACACGCAAAGTCACTTGGACAAACACCATGCAAGACTTGGGGAGCGATCACTACATTATTTCCATAGAAGCAGAAGGCGGTCCGCAGGAACACAATGCCGGTCGTCAAATGAAGATCACCAACTGGAATCGGCTACGCAAACATCGTGATGAGCAACATATGGAAGACATCACAGATATAGAACAGTGGACCGACCAACTGCGGTGGGATATCGAGCGCATGACGCAAACGATCCCGTCGACAGCTGGGCTCGAGACAATAGACTCCCGGTTGCTGCACATGTGGGAAGCCAAAACTAACCTGCAGCACCGATGGAAACAACAGAGACACAATAGGAGACTGCGTAAACGGATAGCACAGCTCAACAAAGAAATAGAAAAGCACGCGCTTCACCTGCAACATCAACAATGGGAAGAGAAATGCGCGGAGATGGATGGTCAACTCACCACGCGTCGCACGTGGCAGATACTGCGGTACCTGATCGATCCCGCCAACACCAAGACCACACACATGCAAGGCATATACAAAATCATACACGCTTACGGGGGAACGGAAGAACAATTCCTACGGGATACGGAACGCCTTTACATATCCCAAACGCCACCGCAAATATATCCAGACTACTCAGGAGAAAGCAACGCCACCCTAGACGAGGAATTCTCCGTAGCCGAAATCCAGGCGGCCCTCGTAAAGCTGAACACCAAGTCGGCCCCTGGCCCCGATCGAATACCCAATCGGGCACTACGCAATCTCGATTACGGATCAATCGAGAAACTAACAAAATACATTAATGAGTGCTGGGCGCACGGCAAGCTACCCCGACAATGGAAAGAAGCAAATATCACACTGATACCGAAACCCGGAAAGAAATTACAGCTGGAAAACCTGCGCCCCATCTCCCTCACGTCCTGCGTGGGCAAGTTAATGGAGCACGCGTTTCTCAATAGACTCACGGATTACCTCGAGGACAACGACTTATTTCCACACACCATGATTGGGTTCAGAAGACATCTCTCCACGCAAGACGCCCTTCTGCAACTAAAACACCAAATCATAGACAATCCGGGGCGTTCGACGAAAGCCATCCTCGGGCTGGACCTGAAGAGGGCCTTCGATAACGTTCGCCACGATGCCATATTGCGACAAATAGACAATCTAAATCTCGGCCTGCGCACGTACAACTACGTCCGAGACTTCCTCACGGGAAGAACCGCTCGCATGCGAGTGGGGCAACTACAGTCAGAGCAAATCAACATCGGCAGCTCGGGCACCCCGCAAGGCTCGGTGATCTCGCCAATGCTCTTCAACCTCGTCCTGCTGGGGTTGCCCGACCAACTGTTTCAAATCGAAGGACTGCATCACACGCTATACGCGGATGATATTACGATCTGGACTACAACGGGCAGCGACGGAGCGATCGAGCAACGTTTACAACAGGCCATCCAATGCGTAGAAAACTACCTCGTGGGCACGGGACTCGCCTGCTCGGCCGAAAAATCCGAACTGCTGCTGTATAGACCAGTCAGAAAGGGGCGCCCACCTAAATGCTACACCCCCCAGGAAAAGCAAAAGATCCAATTAACGGCATCAAATGGCCTACCCATCCCGATAGTAGAGAAAATCCGGGTACTAGGAATGATGATAGAGCATAAGGGTGGCAATGGCGAAGCACTTCGCAAGATAACGGCAAAGGCCACCAGCACAATGCAGCTCATTCGACGCATCACCAACAAACACGCGGGCATGCGCGAAGGCAGCGTCATCCGACTCATCCAAGCCTTCGTCATTTCCCAGATAAGGTACACGGCAGCGTTTCACAACTGGACGGTTGCGAAAAAAACAAGCTCAACGCGCTCATACGCAAGGCGTACAAATGTGCGTTGGGACTTGCGCCTGGAGTCAGCACCACCAAGCTCTTAGAACTAGGCCTACACAATACGCTCGAAGAACTCGTGGAGGCGCAACAAGTGTCCCAACTTGAACGCCTATCCAAGACCCGCCCGGGCAGACACGTGCTTGAAAATCTCGGCATCACATACCACTCGCAACATGGCGTCAAAGTAGACATTCCAAGTCCCATACGCGAGCAACTATACGTACCCCCATTGCCTCGCAACATGCACCCCCAACACCACACGGGGAGGCGTAAAGCCAGGGCACAACAAATGAACAAAAGTTACTCTAACGACAAGGATGCGGTCTTCACCGACGCAGCCCGCTATCGAGACAGGAAGAGTTTCGTGGCAGCAGTTACTAGCCACCGAGGCAACCACCTCACGAGCGTCACCGTGAACACGGCACATGCCGAAGCGGCAGAGGAAGCGGCCATAGCACTGGCCCTCACACAAACCAAAGCTACATACGTGATCTGTGACTCGCAAACTGCAATTCGCAATTTTGCAAATGGGCGCATCTCGCAAGAGGCATATCAGATACTCCAGCGACATCCCATACACCAGGGAGAGGCCGACATTGATACCCGAAGGCATTTGCTGTGGATCCCGGCACACACTGGAATGAGCACCCCCAACGAAGCGGCTCACGGCGTTGCTCGAGGCCTGACTCACCGAGCAGCATCGGAGGAAGAGCCCCCGCGGGGTACTGCAAACGTCTGGGCATGGGAGGATCGTATGACCACTTTTCACGACATCACGGCACACTACCAATTACAAAGACGCATATACCCATTCCCTCACGCTATGTTAGACAGGACGCAAGCAGTACACTTCAGACAATTACAAACAGACTCTTACAGAAACCCCAGACTCATGCACGCCATGTATCCAGACATGTACACTACAAACAGATGCACATCGTGTGGCGAGGTTGCCACACTAAATCACATGCTATGGGAGTGTCGGGACCTAACAAACAAGTCGGGCAGTGCCGACCCCTCCGTCTCTTCCACCGCCAGCCTCCAGTCACGCTGGATGACCGCACTGCTCAGCTCTGACCTGACAGAACAACTCTGGGCCGTCCAGCGAGCCGAGGAAGCCGCTTCGAGACAAGGTCTCGGAACCGCGTCCGCGGCGGGTGCCCAGACCCACTAAAAGACGCCGGACTCAAATCTTGCTGATTTGAAATTAAAGTTTACGCTCTCTCTCTATCTGCACTTTGCGTTGAATAAAGTGAACGAAGAACAATTCAGTGCGGTTGCTCGTCGCTATATTCAGCACACTTTTCTGTCGTTTGCTCCGTGCGCTTTCGTGAGAATAACGCTTGCAGGGTAAAGCATGGTCGTGCTTCAAGCGCAGGCTAAATCCTGTTTTTGTGGTAATGCGAAAGCTCTCTGAAACTGCAGACAGGTAACAAAGGACGCAGTGTGTTTCTGAAACAACAGTTCCGCTCTGAGATTTGTTTCAGCAGATGAAGAAACAGCGCGAAAGAGACAAGCATCACAGAACGTCAACTACGTTATCCGGTTGTGTGACAAGTGTGAGTTAGCTCTTTGAACAAGACGCAGAAAAAATAAAGAAACTGGAGAAAAAAGTTAACGAGAACAGACCGGACGCCTTCTTTACCAGCTCGCCGCCTTCCTCTATCCGCGAGCGGCGCAGGGTAAAGGGGAGGCAGGCATTCGGTAAGGAGGGAGGGAGGGAGGCAGGGAGGCAGGGAGGGCATGGAAGGGAGGAGGAGAGAGGAGAAAAGGGTTTCTAGTGACGCCGAAAGGACGAGCCGCGGCGCTCTAGCAGAAGCACACATGGACACTCATGCACGTGGGCTCTCTGTATCAAGCTTCCGACCACGTCGGGGCGCCAGCGTCGAGGCGAAGCGTAGGCAGCCCCGACTAGCGGCTGCAGCCGAGCAAGGAGTCGGCTTGCCGGAGTAGCGCCCGTGTTCGGTGGCGGTGTCTCCGCCGCACGCGCACCTGCTCGTCAGGAGGCCGCGCGCGCGCGCGCCACTTCATCGCCGCTACTTGGTCGCTGGCGACGTTCCTCTCGCACTGATCTGCTTCACGCGTCGGAAGCGTGTGCTTAGCGTTGTTCGCGCGTTGCCAAGTGACGAACCGACGGGACGTATGCTGCCGCTGAGCGCTACCGCGAAGCACGTGGCCCTGCGATCGGATCTGCGTGTGCCGAAACATACTGCCTCCGGCTTGGCTCTGACCTGAACAGACTTTAAGTGGTTCGCACTTCTTCGAACATCGTGCTCCAGCTGGTTGATTCCATTCTACGATGTAGCTTAGTGTGTTGCAATCTTACGAGTGGTTTTGAGGCGAACGCTAGTTTGTTCTAAGTGATTCTTACACTGAACAGAAAAGAGAGCTTGACTGTGATAGAAAAGTGCTCAGGTGCGTTAACTACCAGTTGCTGTGTAATCAGCTTGCGCCCGTCAGGTGAAGGGACAGAAATCAAGCTAGACGACCGCCAACGCTTGAAAGTAAACATTCCGAGCTATTCTTGGTGCGTGATTGCTCGTACCTAGCTTTCAACTGCCAGTGACTTTGTTGAACGATGTTTCGATTAGTGCGTCCATCCGTATACCGTCAAGTTCGCTGCAAAGCTTCCACTGTCTGTGTTTTTAGGAATCATAGGGTTGTTTTCGGCGCCCCCGTGCTGTGAAAGCCTTTCCTGTAAATGATATTGAAATAGATGAGTGGTTCCAAATCAAACCTCTTGGCAGCCCAGCGATACTCTGCGGCACCATTGCCCGTTTAGAATTTACTGTGTTTGTGGTCGGGCCGCTGTGACAGCTGGATTACTACTTCGCTCACCGTTGCTATCACAAGGACAAACAACATGGGTGTCGGCTGCAGAGACAGTCCCGTTTTCATCGTTACATCCATGTGTCTGTTGCTGCTGTGGGAGCCGGGTAAGTCGAATGTTTCTTTTCCAAACTTCGTAATTAGTCATTTGGAAGAAGATTTGTTAGCGTATGTAAAAATACCCATTCTCCGCACATCTGCTACAGTGTAAAAGTTTCAGACAACCGTGTCGCAAGATCTGCATTTGTCAATTAAAGGAACCAAAATGCTTGCCTTGCCACGGGAAGACAGCGCGGTACATTTATCAGGGAGTCACACGTGTCTACATCGTACAGCTGCGACTCTGGAATACAATTTCTCTGCATACTGCGAAAATTCTTTCTGTGGGATGCTATCACTGAGGAGAGTCGGCAAACACCGTTCTCTTCGTTGTTAGGAGCGACTGTACGCTTTGCGCACAAACCGGAGCATTAAAAGAATATTACAACTAGTCTTAATAGTTTCTATATTTTTTTTTTCACACAAGGAGGATAATTTTTATGTTTTCCACACTTGCTGACTGATTCGTGCTACTGATGCAAGTAACGCTGATACGCGTAAGTTGTAAATGTATTTTCTGACCACATTTTGCTTTCTATGATTGAGAAAGCCAGCTAACTTTATTCGTTTTCGAAGCGTTTCAGTTGTCTTGCTGCCCAAGCATGTCCGTTTAAACACGTAATAAATCACAGAGTCACTCCTTGTTTTAGCTGAGAGCTGAAGACGACTCCCAAAATAACTAGCCTTGCTGCTATTCCTTTGTTTCATTACTGCCACCGTTCTTCAGGCCTGGCGAAACAGAAATGAAGGAAACAGCTACGTAATTTACGCAAAGAAAATGTCTCATCGGCAGCAAGAAGCCACAAATGTATACATTTTATTCTCTTGGCGTCAAAACAAGACCACTGTGTTTGCTCACAGAACCTTTTGATGGGAACTTTTCCCTCTGCGGGTGGTTCGATATGGACGCAGTAATCGGAAGCCACGACAGCATGACATCATGGCGTACGGCGAGAAGTATGGAACCTATGAGGAGATCCTACATAAACATCCCTGCGCTGACTTTTTCCGGCGAAACCGGAGTGTCCTGCGCTCCATTGGCCAGGAGCGATGCCCAATCCGAGTAAATGGCCTATCCGACAATGCACAGGGAGATAGCTATTTCCCTCGTTCTGTCTTCGTTCCCCGAAGGCACACGAGTTGCGTCCTCTCCGCTGGCTGCTAGACCATCGCCGGAGATGAGAGGCCCGCTTTTGCCTAATGAAACAACCTTCCGCCGCGCCGGTCTGCTAAAAGAGCCGGCACATCGCGGGAGCTTTCTACACGCGCTTTTGTACGCGTAATTGGAGCCGCTTGATTCATGGTTACTGTGTCCGCGTAGGAGCCTCTCTCCCGCGGACTTTTGCCAAGCGGTTGGCAAAGATGAGTGCGGCACTGCGCTCTATTTGGCCTAAGCGCCGGCGGAGTAACGTTCCTCGAACCGCCCTACGTTAATTGCTTGGAAAAGCTGCCTCGGCATCGTCCTATTGCTTGACCGGAGAAGGCTGTCTGACGTTTATGCCTGTTGCAGTGAGTTTTCGCGTGAGCCGTTTCGTCATCCGGGTTTTGAGCGACACGCGCTGTTTGAAAGAGCTTGAGCAATGCTTTAAAACCTCCAGCTAGTTTGTTTTATTTCAGCCACCATGGGCGTTGAGCAGCGCTGTGAATTTTCTTTAACTCATTAACTCAACGAAAGAAAACTTATGCTATGAAAAATCTGCAATTGTAAAAGCAACACTCGGCTGCTTCAGCTAATGACCATAAAGCACTTTCGCGGTGATCGAATTCTCGTTGCGTTATACTAATGCGTTTTGCCATCGATAAGAAAGAGTGTTTTGTGGATGTTACGTTTCGAGCCGACTTATCGCAATATATTAGCTTTTGCGTTTCTCCTGCCTTCGTTTAAACCATTTCCTCTCTGCCACGACGACGGTACTAAACTGTAGGGAGAAGGGACCATGTCCTGGATTCTGGGTGGGTACAGAAGTGGCTACAAGGCCAATATATTCACTTTCTGTAAAAGAGCATTAAATTCAGAAAACCTTGAAACATGCCATACAAACGACCTTTTGAATGCAAACTGTGCAATTCTGTTCTCTTTTTTCTACATGCACAACAATGTAGACGTAGATTTAGCGACTAGCGTGAGTTCAGGCGTTACACGAATGCAATGTTTTGTATTGGGCACACATCTTCGTGTGATATTTTCAGGTCTATTCAAAGAGCTGAAGGAAAACGCCAGGAACCATAATGTTTGGTGGATATTAAACTACGCGGAGTAGTGACATTTTTTCATGAAATAAGCATTTTGTCTAAAACAATGGAGCGCTTCGAACTTCTTCGTGCGGAAGTAAATTATTATCGCATGTTTAACACCCTTTTCGTATGTTTTATAACCCCTGAACAAAGAGTTTCGATAGAGTGTAACCGGAACGAACGTACTGCATCGGCGATTTCGAAAACCCGCTGGGAATGGAGTGAAACAAGTACGAGCGCTTACTCCTACAAAGGAATAGCAGCTGCCCCACTTGTTTTTAAACTGTACGTCAATCGCGCGTACCCCGAATCGCACGTACTCTGGACATGTTTACGTTGGCTGTGATTCAATATGGTTGGAATGCAAAATCAATCATGAACAAAAATATATTCTTTTCCTTTTCTATGTATTTTTTATGCCCAAAGCATCAAATGACCCATTGATCGAAAAGGGTGGCGTCTGTAGCAGCAAAACGGCACCTAAATTCTCATTGACTGCGACGCCACGTCACGTCTCGACGGAGCAATGCGTGTGAAAGGGAACACCCGCGGTCGCACCAGGTATTGCGTGCGTGTCGTCACGCCACCTTCCCTTTCGCAAGCCTGTGCTATCCGCGCGAACTTTCGCGTGCGTCCTAACTTCGCCTCGGTAAACGCTATAAAGAAAGTAATGTATGAATAAACAGAATAATTTCGAAAGGAAAAACGTTGATGGCAGTGAGTTTCGAACCTACGACGCTACACTCAGACGCCGAGGCTCTTGCCCGCTCGACCAAACCAGCGCCTCCCTGATGGCTGCCTTGTGCACTCTGCTTCATTGCATCAAGCTAATTAGACCGAATTTTCCATCGCAAAGCCCGGCGTGACGAAAGCGGTGACGCTAGAATCACTGCGGCTTACTCGGGAGCGTCACCATTAAATTCTATCGCAGTCGGGCAAGGTAGCATGACGTCACAGATCCAAGTTCACTGGTCTTGTGCAACCTAGGAGGCGTTGAACAAGTCTCAACGAGGTGGCTTGCGCGCGAGGAGTTCCTAACTCGAAGGACCACTCAGCGGCGCTTAGTTAGACGTTATTGTTTTCTCATCCACAACTCATATGTGCTTGGTTGTCCTCTGATTTCGTTTTTCTCGAATTCACCATACCTGTTCACAAATACACCTCAAACCATCCATCCCAGCTTCAAGGCAAATAAGTGCATTTGTGGCTTAAACGTTAACAGCGGAGTTTTCGTGTAGGCATTTTATCTCTAGCTGCCCCTTTTAAAGTCTCAGCTACAGCTCTTCTCACTAAAAGCTTAAATCATAACACGAATGTCAATGGTGAGCCGTTTTAAGGATGGAGAAAGCTCACGAAAACTTTCGTGCTCATGTACGTGAAAAAAGGGAACATGGAGTATAGCCTGTTTAATTTTCGACGAGCATGTACTAATTGCTCGCATAGTAGTTCCAGTCTCAGCCAAGTGCATACGAAATGCGTGTATAGAGCTACAGTATATATTAGGTCCTGTGTTAAAGATAGTGTGGCAGCCATTGTTAGCATGTTAGTCGAACTACAATGACGGATCTGTGCGATGCACCTCAGCAATTGTGAGGCTTCTCCAGCTCTCATAGCTTAGTGTGCGCACCAAACTCTGAATGTGCGCGTGCAGGAAAATTTGTATACTGAAGCAGGTCGTAGATAACGGAAGACGAAATAAAGAGAGAGTGCACGCTTTTGGCCACTAAACCGCGCTTCCCTTTGTAATCGGTTGCTCTTGGACGGCAGTAGGATGTGCCTACTTCTATCTCTAACCAGCTGCTGCACAACCGCCAAAAGTAATAGCAAGGACGCACACTCTAGCTACAGCTGGTGTATTGTCATACAGCTTTCCTGTTTTCTTTTCTCTTATTTTTTTTCTCAGTCACGAAACAGCGGTATCTTTGCTGGCCTTGGCTAAAGGCAGCGCCCAGAAATCACGAAACTTATATTTGGCTGCAAACTGTTCAGCGCATACTGTCACCTTTCAACATAGCGGTGGTTAATGTATAAGTTCGATTGCAGGAGTAACATTTGTGAATAAATCTCTACCACAGGCTTACTCGGCTAAACCCTAGTCTCAGCAAATTTCGTTACCACCACCGGCTTAGAGGCTTCCCGCATTGAGCGTGATCTGATTTATTGCCAGTTAAACTTGATAAAACCACATAGTCAGGATTATGGCTAACCGTGCAGCACTAAAGGATTGGCCAAAACGGCGCTTCTTTATTTAAGATTTCTAATGTCGCCGTTCTAGCAAAGTTAGATTAGATTTTTACTACTATATTCTACGTAATATCATTAAATGTTAGTATCGTTTGCGGACATATTCCTCCAAAAGCCCCAAATCACAGTTTTCCGCACTGGCGCCGCGATTTTCTTTTTTTTTTTTCGCGCGCAGGCTCGATACATGGCCAAACATCCCTCGGCGACCCACTGTTGCTATATAACCAAGCATTTTCGATGATCTTATCGATTCGGCGGCTTTTCTCGGCTCTTTACTTCACCCGGCTGCTTCCAGATCGCGTCAAAAGCAAATGTCGCTCCGGTGAACACGCCTTCATCATTGGCGCGCACGCGGGTCGGAACCGGTGCGTTTCCCCTCGTTCACTTTGCTTGCCACCCCCGGGGGCGAGGTCTCTCTCTCTCTTCCTGCTTTTTTTCTTTTGTGACTCCCGCTTTCTTTCCTTTGCATGTAGCTCCATGGATCGATGGGCGCGACCTCTGGCGCGTCGTTTTGGTCCGTTCCCGCCCCGGCAACACTCTCGCCTTGCTCGTTGTCGACGCAAAAAACTGTCGTTAGTGCTCGGCGAAGCCGAAAGTATCGTCACGAAGAGCTGGGCGAGCAGTTCACTCTCTGTACCCATGCGCTTTCTCGACCCATTCCATATATGGCGTACTGCTTTCGCACCTGTTTCTCTTTCGTCTGGAAGCCATTCCCTCGGAACTTGCTAGTTAGTATGGACACTAATTCAGCCATTGTGTTTGGCGCAGGCACTTGGGTCTCTGACTGGCTAAAACAGGGAGCCACGTTATCTCTGGCACGCTCAATAGAACGCAGGTTGTGAGGTTGTGGAATGTAACAAAACGAAGATATACTCCATACCGCCCCCACCCCCTTCTCACGCACACACACGTGCTCTCTTTTTTTTTTTTAACTGTGTGTGCAGGAAAGGTTGACATCATGGACAGTACCCACCCACTACTCCTTCTCGTATATGCAGGCAGCATATAGCAAAGATAGAGCTGGTTAGAACAAACGAAACACGAGAAAGTATTGCAATAAAATGTAAATAAAGAAAGTTGAGAATGCGCTAACGCACATTTGATATAAAGTTCAAATTAAAAGATTGTATCCCACTACGCGCACAATTAATCTTCTACTTTGTGATGCTTTTTTTTAACAAGCTGACCACGCGGTGCCGTTGGCCTCCTGTGTGTATGAAGAGACTTGCTTCGACACCTTTACGCTTGTGTACTGAGCGATCTTCCTATAGTTACTGAATTGAGCTCTCGTTGCTTGTTTCCCTAGATGCGAAAGTGTTTGTGGGCTTGCGTTTGTGTGTTTATTGTGCCTTTTTATATATTTTTTTATATATCGTGGCCTCACCGGCGTGACACGTCCGACTTCGGCGGCCGCTGCCTCACAGGCTCGAAATGCCGGACTATATCAAATCGAAACCGCACAAATGTCCTTGGATTTTTTTCCGGCAATCTATAGTAGTAGACAAATACTTCGCCTATGCGACCAAAGGGAACCGCAGGCACGTACCCAGGATTTCTTTTTGGGGATGGGGAGGGGGGCAGCTCAACTCAATCTGACTTTTCTATGCAAATGAGGGGGGGGGGGTGCCTTTACTAGCACAAATATGAATAATACCCACCATTCGCCATAAAGACGCGTAAACCTGCAAAAGAGAAATGAAATAAGGTGTGTCTGACAGGTACGGCTGTGAGATACACCTCTCCTTTACTTGGCAAACAAGGAACCACATCAATTAGAAGCGCAGGAAGAACACTGCCAAGAACAAGTGAACAAACGAAAGCGTAAAATAAAGATTTCTAGTAGCGTTTTTTGAACTAGATTTGAAAGAATTATAGAGAAATATATATTTGCGGAACAATCACAGTTCTTTCGCATCATTCGTTTACTGCTCTACGAAGTGCCAAAAGCGACTCGTATTGCTATTTGCGAAGTTTCGTAACGATATGTGGCCGCCAGTCCCGTACAACCGCGCAGAGCGCAAGGCGCTGCGGTTACAGGCGTACTGCGCCTACTGCGGAAAGATTGAAACACACCCACATAAGCACAGCAGGGAAGTGTCTACGTCAGGCTGCTCGACTGACAGCTGTAGAAGCGTTATTCAAAACACACGGAATTCTCCACTTCCGGCAGCGTTTTCTCTACTTCCTTATTAAATAAAAAGATGTTGATCCATAAATATTTTCACAAACAGCGGTTAAATTTGTTAATTTTCGCTTTTCATTCCTGTTTGGCTGTTACCTCTCTCTCTCCCTTTGTGGATAAAAAAAAAAGATTTCTAAACTCATTGGACTTTTGCTTCCAGTTGCCAATTTTGCACGAAAAGTGCTGTACAATTAGGGAAAAACCAGACAAAGTAACAGGTGACAGCCATATTGCTTATATGTTTAACGGTTATTGCAGGGTTTGATGATGGATTCTGTTTCGTATTATATTGTTGTCCACCTTATCGAAGCCATATCACGGGTATATGGTTTCGAGGATCTGCCAGCATCGCGGCGAGCCGTCACTCGAGCAAATAACGAAGCAAAATAAAAAGTTAAACGCAACTGGGGTTTTCTCCGGCCGCAGCTCGTTCCACGAGCATACAGACCAGCTGACTACAAACCTAATCTCTTTCTTGGTCTCTGGATCAGTCTAAACAAAGAAGTTTGAACTAAAGAAGCAACAACGATGCGCGTAACCGTTGAATAGATGGTGACATCTGAATGCATCTCGAGTTCATAGCTCGGGCACCAAATCGATCAGAAAACTGGCCTTCAAACCCCAGGGGATGCCGATAACTACCGCCATCCAAAAGGAGTGAAAAAGGCAACAAAATTTTCACTGCCGAATAACTGCCGGAATAACTGCCGGATGGGCGGAGAGGTATGCTGAATAACTTCGGGAAGGGGGGGGGGGCTGTGACCCCCCCTGGGTACGCGTCCGGGGACGCGTAACGCATCTGTGATTGGCATCAGAATCTGACGGGGGTCCGCTGTCACGCCGGAGATACGCACGCGCAGCCTCATTACCCGCAGTACATCTCGCCTACCGACTAAAATGATGTGCTCGGCGTCAACTATACAGGGTTCGCGCTTTCAAAACAGCGCAAACTGATATAACGCTTTAAGAAAATAATCTAACACAGCGGTAGCCTGGACGCGAAGGCCTCGGTGCGTCCGCCGTGCGGCACAGTGTAGCCAGACTTCGCGGTGACCCCTGACGTTCGTTTTATTTGCGAATACTTTAGGCAGCACGTGATTCTTTATTTAGTCGTTTCTGTTTTTATTTAGAGCCCTATTATATGGCTATAACAGCAGTGAGAAAAAGAATTGCATAAACGAGACAAATACAAGCAAATAATTGAAGCGGTTAACATAGGCAAGCATAACCAAGCTTAGAATTAAAGAAGAAAAATACAGGTACATCACATTACGTATTCAAAGAATAATCTTCTATTGCAATTACAAACCCTATTATCATACTTCTATTATAAAAATATTATGGTTCAGTTTAGCTTATTGTTCAACCGGATTCCGACTTTAGTGTTAAGTGTAAGAAGTTTTTTTCTTCCTTTTATGGTCGTTTTTTTTTCCACGTAATACCATGTAGTTAAACGACTGCTCACCGAAGAAACAACCATCATGTATTAGTGCGTCATGTGATGGCCTACGTCCAATAACGTCCAGCTATGCAAAACTGTGGGCACTGTAATAAAGAAAAACATCTAGAATGGAAGAGAGAAGGAGAATGAACTTAATTCTTGCTCTAGAAAAGCTTCTTTATTGGCGCGTATATAGCCTAATTATAGAATAAAATAAGATAAATTTTTTAGAGCAGAAAAATGCTACGGCTGGGAGGAAAACAAACAAACTGCGAAAACTTCAAAGTACTTGTATTAAACAAGGATTGTTTTTATGTAGCCGTTGAACATTGGCAATGCAGTCTACATCATGCTCTTCAGCAAAAGCATAGTTGAGCATGGTGCGCTTCAAGAGTTCGCCTATAAGGGAATACTAAAGAAGAACGGCATCTAAGGCGAGTTGGTGGTTTTCCGCAGCGCCGTGTGTTTCACAACCTCTTTTCGGCGTCCTGTGTAGTTAGCGCTGTTTTTAAACATTGAGGAATACTTAGTTACACTTTTCTTGCGTCAGCAGAAGCACGTCGTTGCCGTGGATTTCGCATTCTGACGATATGTCAGGTGTTCGTCATCAGACTTGTGCATGGAACTTCGTCAGCTTTCACACCGCCAAAGCGTATATCATGAAAAAAAAAAGCTTTTATTAAAGATGACCCAAATTCGCTGTTCAGATGAGTGAACACTAATCAAATGTCTCACTTTTTCCAATCTCCTGTATTCAGGACTTGCTTGAGTGAAGTTTCAATTAGATGAGAAAGGGAGAGTCAAATTAGAGAAATGCAGGGAGGTTAACCAGAGTCAAAGCCTCCGGTTTTCTACCCTGCACTAGGGGAAGGGAAAGAGGTTAAGTTTGATGAACACTTTGGTGAGGTCGTTTAAAGTCCTAGTGAAGTATAAGTACGCTGGCGTATGGCCTCTGACCAACACTGCTATCATTATATCCATTCGCAATGAGCATGAAATTTTTGTTTGCGTCTCTCGGCGTAGCGCTTAGCTTGCGTTTATGCATGCTGTTAGCCTCCAAGTTCGAGCCTTCTAGGTCTGCAGTAGAAGCATTTTCTGAGCACGTCCATTTCAACAGGGCTAGAAGGCGGGCTTTGTTTCAACTTGCCTAGACATTTCTTTAGCGTCGCAAAAACAGAACTTTAGGATTACGCACAAGAAGGGCATAAAAAGAAGGAAGCCTTTAGACCAACATACCGTATTGGAATACGTCACGTTAAATATTGCAGTGCTAAATAAATCTTTGAATTATAATACAGTCATTGGTTTTCAAGGACAGCAGTCAAGCGTCTGTCAGTACTAGGAGATGCCTGTGAAGTACGCTAAACAACTTAATTTATTTGACCTACCTAGCATATGAAGATGCACAACATCTCCAGAACCACAGCTCCGAAACGAAGACAAGGGCCCGCATATATATATTCGTGCGGGAAACCCGCGAAAGAATTGAGTGCACTGAAAAGTTAGAATAAAACGACAGAAAACACAGATTTGTACCGTAGTTTTTTCTAGCACCTGAAGACCAATATTTTTAAAAAGACTTTTACGATAGAATTATTTGTATTCGAGCAAATTCCAGCAGATTCTGATGTTGAACGTACTATTCGATATTGTTAGCAATGGCAGCCGACCGATGTCAAATTGCCCTTATGAACGAACAGTTTTGTGAATTTGGCCCCCTGAGCATTTACTGCTTTAAAGAAAATTCACAGGCACCTATGTTTTCACAGCGGAGCTGTATACCTCTACCTCCCAACCCGCCGTGGTTGCTTAGTGGCTATGGTGTTGGGCTGCTAAGCTCGAGATCAAGCAAGAGCTTGGTGGCGCAACCCACTGCACCGTTCCAAAGGGGACCCTCTAAATATCCATCCATCCATCCATCCATCCATCCATCCATCCATCCATCCATCCATCCATCCATCCATCCATCCATCCATCCATCCATCCATCGCGGCAGCGGCGGCGCTGGCAGTGCGAGGAAAACAAAAATAAAGAGCCAGGAAGCTCGCCTTCGCGCATAGCGTTTGCCGCAAGAGTTTCCCGGTAAAGACTACGGTTGCATAAGCTGCAGTTACCGGGAAGCGGAAACTGTAGCTTACCAAGCATGCAGTGACGTAACTACAATTTCATATGTAAAAGGACACGGCTAGCAACTGATTTCATTTGTATTCTGATAGCGCTATGTGGAGAGAACACGCACAGTTAGGACATCCAAAGAGAAGCGTGAACAGGAAGCGCAGTGATGGGAACAGCAACGCCAACATCCGCAACGGCGTCGCGCTCAGGCTTGGTATGACGGAGCATTTTCAGCCATGCGCAATTAGCACACCTGAAGAGCAACGCGAATACGATGAGCGACGAAATGAACAGCGACGTCAATATGAACAATGGTGTTGTGCTCCGTTTTGGCAGGACCCATTTCAAGGCACATTGGTCAATCGGATCAGGTGATCCAACAGCTTCGCTGGTCAACCACATCCACAGTGTGGATCGCAGCACATGTTAAAATGAGCAATAAAGCAATAATATGCATGGCAAAAGTATACGTCGGCCGGGGTACGGACGCCATAGACGCAAACTGACCGCGGCACACAGAGCACAAGCACAATGTCACTGTCGTTCACAGCGTACACTAATGTTTAACACTTCTCATTGTTAGAGTGACTCGTGCACGTTTGTTGTCCGTAAAAACTACAGCAATGCATTCATAACCCTCAGCCAGAGATCACTGAGAGTGCTAAACGCGCCTTCCACCATGCGGGCCGATTATCACACGTGAAACAGAGCACGGTACCTCTTAACTCTGCAGGAAGAACACGACCACATGTAGCATTCAAAGTCAGATAAACAGTTTCTTGCAAGCAGTTGACACGCTTTCAGACAACCTTGATGCTTATTAAAATAAATTTCAGGTTACGCATTAGAAACGCCTGATTGATTATCGTCATTGCTTTTTTATGCGCTGAGGTATCTTGATTCAGTCTGGTGGTAATCTTTATTTCTCGTCAGAGACGAAATACCGGTAACATTCGGTTGAAGAAGTTCCAGATTTAGCATCAACATAAACGAAATGCGAAAAATAGAAGAACAAGCGCAATCCCTGATCAAGCTTTGCTGGTGGTATTGCGGCATTAAAAAAAGATAAAATCAAAGATGATCCGTGAATTTATAATGCCATCCAATGAGCTGACTTTATAACGAGAATTTAAGAAGCAAAAAAAATATGGTGCTACGAAAGAGAAAAAAAGAATGTACTGGAGAACTTTTGAGCTTGCCTTTGGTCCACATAGCGTACGCATCTGTCGCAGGGATGTCGTTCACGTTTCTGAGATGCAGCATCTGTGACGTTATGTGCTTCGGCGTGTTTTTGCTGCTTATAACTAGAAGTTTTTGTTTGTATTCGTTTTTGAGCCGTCTGCGCATCCATACGTACTTTGTCGGCTCAGTCACGCGTGGCTTTGCTCGAACTTCTTGCGCATTCGCTCCGTGTGGGGCTCCGCGTCCAAGCAACATATGGCGTCGCGCTCGACAAAAGTTAGAAGCGCAGTTCTGGCGGCAACATTAACTAGGCGAAGAAAGAAGGCCTGACAACGTATTGAAAAGAAACTGTTCTTTCTTGATTTTGCACATGCGTGAGAAGTGCGCCTTGCAAAGTAGTGTGTGTGTGTGTGTGTGTGTGTGTGTGTGTGTGTGTGTGTGTGTGTGTGCGCGTGTGTGTGCGCGTGTGTGTGCGTGTGTGTGCGTGTGTGTGTGCGTGTGTGTGTGTGTGTTTGTGTGTGTGTGTGTGTATGTTTGTGTGTGTGTGTGTGTGTGTGTGTGTGTGTGTGTGTGTGTGTGTGTGTGTGTGTGTGTGTGTGTGTGTGTGTGTGTGTGTGTGTGTGTGTGTGTGTGTGTGTGTGTGTGTGTGAGAGAGAGAGACATCTAGTCACCTTCAGGAGCTCATATCTATGGTTCTGGAGTCCCAACCGTATGTGTTCTGTATCATGTCGTGTAGAATAGTTATATCTTTTGCGGCCGAGGTGTCACTAGTGCTAAACGAAGTAGAATGCAATATAGCCAATCAGCACTGCAGCGCGCTACAATGTAAACATTTGTCATACATTTTAAACGAGACAGACTGTAAAAATTAAACCAACGCGTTGCATATTGTAGCTGAATTCCCAATCTCCGCATCTACATTTTTTTCGGATTACGAATATTTTAAGAGTACTGAAGCTAAGTTCTTAAACACTTAAGTCACTATTATAGGAAATATTAAAATATGTATTGAATATGTATACACTCATCCAACGAATGATTTCCTGCAGAGCATATATGTCGATGACTTTTGACCTTAATTGACATGATTGGCATTCCTTCAATGTCGCGAACACCTTATTGTTACCGTCGAAAGGCGTTATGTACGACCGGCGTACTGCAGCCGGGGACTGTTCTCTCGCGCTTTCTTCTCGACATGCTGTGCCACCTAACAACGCGTCTGCGAATTCCGCGTGTGGCCTCCGAGATCCATGCCAAGCGGATGTGCGCTAACACTCACAATTATTCCCTTGCGCTCCGCAGGCATATGTGATGCAGCGCTGAAGCGTCTGTCTGCAGTGCTTGAGGAACGCGCTTGGCTGGAGCTCGATTCTACCCAGCACCGGCTCAATTCAAAGAAGTACATTTATTAAAGAATTGTCCGGAAGCTTCTTTTGCGGTGGCCTGAGGTGGCGGCTCGAAGTCCATGGACTCGAGTGGCATCTTCGGCTTTCCGGACGGCCCAGAGCTGTTCTTCCAACTCTGAACTTTTGAGAGCCGCCTCCCAGCGGCGGCGACGCCGATGGACAAGGTCCCCGGCGGCTCCCGCAGACGGGGTGGCGTCGGGAAGAAGCGAGCCCGAAGCTTCCTGTACTCTGGCAACGGCCACGATTATGAACGCGTCGCGAACGGGGGTAGTTTTAGTACCGTTGTTACCGTCACATTTCCAGAGCTTCTGGCGCAGCGTTGCTCTCTGTCCGCAAGCGTTACACGCATCTGTTGGATATAAACCTGGGTGGCAGGGATGTAAGGGGGCGTTGCTATAGGGTAGGTGTGTGTCTAGAGCGAGCGTAAGGTTACGGCCCTATTCCTGTTTAACTTATCGTGCGGTAGCAGGAATGTGCGTTTTTCGAGTCTGTAGTGTTGGATGAGGTCTCCGAACGTGGTTAGGCGATCGCCCCACGCCCACTGTGTTTCTTGCCGCTGCATTTCTGTCGTAGGATATTTTATGTCGAAAGGATATTTTTTTAATGGCAGGTATCACCCACACATGGTTTGAAAGAGACAATATACAAACCAGTCCAATACCGCAATGCGGGTGAAGTTAACCGAAAATACTAACTACATTATCACTTCGCATCATTACACCTATTTACGCATCGCAGTGGGCTAAGCGTGTGCACTTTATAATCGCTCGTTCGCTCGCATGAACATCACCTATACTCACCCAGATTTTGAACTTTTTATTACATGCTGCACTGCTTCTGTATGGAAGAAAGACCTCAAGTGGCAAAGAGAGAAAAGAGCCGCTGGCGGTGCAAATACCTCGGGAACTGGCATTAAACGAATAGTTTCCAAAAAAAGTTTGGTGTTTCGAAATAGAGCGAGCCCGTCGGATTGACCGGCGTAGCGGAATATCATCGGGGGTGAACCATAAAATGTATATGGTCCGGATTGTTCGCGTCGATAGATTTTACGACGCTGCTAAAACGGGGGCCTGGTATGCATCGTAGAATAAGCTCTGCAAAGCAGCAGAGGGCGGATTATATAGCAGTTCTTCTTTAGTTTTCCTCATGGGTTTCCTAAACTGTGCAGAAAAAATCGTATTTTTATCTGAAAATGGCCCAGTGTGCAGGGTTCTTTCTTTGTTCTTTTCTTGCCTTTCTTTTCAATTTTAAACAGAATGTTTTTGTAAACGAGCTTCACATCGGGCTTTTGTCCGCACAAAAACAACAGTAACAGCGAGGGAAGGAATAGCACAATGGAATTGCAAGGTGCGCTTAATCCTAATTGTCCCAAGCTGTACAAGCTCTTCTAGTACAATATGGCGCTCTTTGGCCATCCCTGGCTCTTGCGCCAATAAACCCACCATATCATCGTCATCAAGCTGTTCTACAAAAAGCGTACACAAAATTTAACGACGGTGTTTAGCCTATATCGACTACATTTCATGTGTCAGGAACACCTCATGCCAAGGAGTTTATGAGATTATGAAGGGCCCCAACGATGGAACGCTGCACTAGTCTTGAACAGGGATTAGTAATAATCTGAGTCTAGGATGCAACAGAGACAGCAGTAAAATTACTAACGCTGACGAGAAACTTAACCAAACCGGATGCGCGCGAAAGCGTTAACAGGCGCTATTTTGCCCACCAAGGCAGCTGCAGTCTTCAGAAATACATTTCACTGTAGTTTGAGTTTACTGTGTTCCAGAGCCTCAATCTTCAGGCGAAGAAGCTCATCATATAAAATCAAGCTAATATAGCCCATCCCTTCTCTCTCCCAAGTTCCCATATTATCATCTGGCAATGCAGGAACTTCCGTATAGTGTTCCGTATTGCAAAGGGATTGCTTAGCAGGCAGGGTTATTGTATACGTGCTTTGCTTAAAGGGGCCCCCGGTCCTGAAACACTTTTCTACCTGGTCATGCATAAAACGGCCTCCCTACTAAAGGACGTGGTCTCACGAATCTCATGCAGCAAAAATTTTTCGAATCTTTTTAACCATTGGTGGAATCATCGCACCGATACGCGGCTTTATCTACATTTCCGTCTCCGCTAGCACGCTGTAAGCTACACAGCGGAGAAGCCGAAAGGCCAAAGACCCGCCGAGAAGTTGAGTATCGCGGCAGCAAAGGGGCTCGTCACGGCGTCACATGGAGGCTGTGGCAGACTGCGCTGTGCAGAACGCCGCTGTCATCTCAGAAGACGCAGCTACGCGCAATTTTCGTGTGTACACCGGCAGTGCAAATCGAAAATGATGTTAACCCGTTCAGATAATTAGGGCACTTCAATTATCTATCTATCTATCTATCTATCTATCTATCTATCTATCTATCTATCTATCTATCTATCTATCTATCTATCTATCTATCTATCTATCTATCTATCTATCTATCTATCTATCTATCTATCTATCTATCTATCTATCTATCTATCTATCTATCTATCTATCTATCTATCTATCTATCTATCTATCTATCTATCTATCTATCTATCTATCTATCTATCTATCTATCTATCTACGTTTGTATGTTAGTATCTAACCGTTTGCCCGCATATCTAGGTTGCTTCTATTCACTAGTCGATCAGGTAGCGCATCGGTCTGCTCTACTGAGCTGACAAGGTTCGAGACCAACCACCGGATCAACTTTGGTCGCTAATGTATGTGCGCATGTGTACATACGTGTTGTTCTTCAACGAACGTCTTTCACTCCGACAGGCTCACTGTAGACGCGGGACTCGGTAGGTACCGTTGTTCGAAGTAGCTCTTTGACGTGTACTTGGAGTATTGGGTATCAGCCACTTTGTCGTTTACTGGTCTGCAATGAGCCTCTTTGATGCCAACTTGGCTCAGTGCGCGCCTGCGGCTATGCACTACTTTTCAATAACCGCATTTGAGGCCTTAGGTATTTATGGTTACGTTCCACTGAGAATGTGGCGCCATGCAATAGAGCAAAATATCCCTTAAATTGCTGCGATGCTGCGTGGAATCGAACCCGCGTTACACAGGCTTCTCAATCCGACTACAACCCGTCGCGCTATCAGGCTGCGGCACAAATGCCCTGCACATGTGCCGCTTTTCAACGAACGCCTTTCACACCAACGCTTTATTTAGTGAGCTGCGTCAGGAAAGCACAGGGTATGTGCCGCTCTTCAATGAACCTCTCACCAACTTTGGTCACTCACTGTGTGTCCCTGAGTTTGCGGCAAGTGAGAGAACAATTCTCGGCGTTCGCAGGCACCGGCGCACATCAATTGTCGTCTCGGAGGTCACGCGCGGACTTCTCGGCAGCGCGACTACATGACGCAGTGTGTCCAGAAAGAAGCGTGACAGAGGAACCCGGTTGCCGCATGATGCTTTTCTCAGCGTTGACATGCACCGGCGCGCCGTGCATCTTGAAGGCAACGCTCAGGCTTCGAGGCGACGGCGCTAGTTGGCGCCGAGTGTTCTTAGGAATTAAAGCGCAAAAGAGGAGCCCGTTACTGGACACGCATCATACATAATTCGTTTAGATGGTGGCTATATGATGTGTGGTTACATTGATTCGACGCTAACGCATTACCGTCGACATTCATCGTGAGATGGCTGTTTGAGATTGCGAACCTATATATTTATTAATTATTGGACTTAAAGTTCGCAGTTATATGCTTCTGAGAATGCTCATGCGATATGAAAATCAGCCAATAGCGTTGGTGCGTCCACCTGATTTTGATGACGCTGCTACACGACATTGCAGAAAGGAGAGCAAGCGATTTTTTGCTGCATTTGGCGCAAGATTCTAAATTTCCTGATGCATGCTGTACAATAATAATTGGATCACATGTTCTCTGCGACATATCCGCTACGTTTTCGTACTTTGTTAGGAAAGTGCTCATGACTGGATTAAAACAGATAAAATCATTAGTGACGGATTGCTACGGCTTTTTTTACAAAATGTTGGCAAAATAATTGAGTATTTACATGGAGAGTTGCGTGTGTTGGCATAGTTCGAGAGAGAAAACAGGGAGGAGCGGTCAGGTGCAGAAGCATGTTTTCATTATTAACCTACCTCACGAAACTGTTTTCTGTTGTCACAATAACTTTGTGAGTTTTAATGCTCAATGCATTCGTAGAAGAAGAATGTGCTCCGTTGGCTAACATAAGTACATAAAAGAACGTATAATACAGAAACTGCTGCTTTCTTTCGAACCCATGTGCGTTTTAGCACGCACACTCTCGTTAGCTGAGTGGAACACCGCACGTACAAGGTGCACCAGACAGCGCCGACTCAACCCTTCGCTGCAACTCAGACCTCCGGCCGGACTGCACCGACGCGAAGCGTCTCTTCTGTGTTGGTTGTGGTTTGGAGTTGCCTTCACGAAAGCTTATTCCGCACTCATTGAAATGGCTGCCAGTGCTGCATGTGATGTCTGCGGCTGCGAGGAGAGCATTTACCATATATTGTGCCACTTCCCTCAGTTTGAAGCACAAAGATAATCTATGACCAACGCATTCAGGAAACTAGATGATTGTCTGCTGAGTGAACAGGTAATATTAGAACGCCGTCCCCACCGATCATCAGCCCATAAGGCACTAAAGGCACTTCTGTGCTTTCCGAGCACGGCTGACTTGTGCGAGCGCACTTGACTCTGTAGCGCTGTTCCTGATCGTCTCTCTATACCCCCATCTCTCTCTTTCTCTACCTTCTTTCTATTCCCCTACTCCCTTCCCCCAGCGCAGGGTAGCCAACCGGACCCTTGACTGGTTAACATTCCTGTCTTCCTTTCATCGCTCTCTCTCTCTCTCTCTCTTTCACGTCATATGCAGTCACACTTAATGCGCAGTGACATAAACGCAAATAAATACTCAAAATTCAAGGTCGTTAAGGTACCAAAGGGGTTATGGTCTTTAGTCTGTAATGATGGTGACCGGGGTTGTTTGAGAAGTATGGTAGAGGCCTTTGCCCTGCAGTGGGCGTAACCAGGCTGATGATGATGATGATGGTGATAATGGTAGCGAAAAATAAGAATCTGGCCACCGCATGTTACGAAAACCATGCGTAGCCCTCCCACTGCGCAATAATAAAACAATTATTCAGGGTGCATTTGTGAAGAACCAAAAGCAACTGCAGGATGAAATTCGCAATGGCAGAGCTAGGTGCAAGTTCATCTCAAGCAAAAACTCACAATTCGTTCACTCACGCGTACAGTTATGATCAGCAATTGCTGAGCTTTTGGTTGCAAGACGTGATATAGCTTCAAGGCTGCAGACGTCTAGTTTTACTATTAAAAGTGAAGCTTTGCGAACCTCGCCGGGTTTCTCGACCACGGCTGCGGCCTGGGCGTCCCCTTGCCGAACAGGCCAAACAGTCACAGCGGAACAGATGCGCCGCGCGCGCCGCTGGGTTTCTTGAACCACCACAGATTATTTTCACCCCCTATGTTTTCTTAACGAGCATCTAAATTTAAGTAGACAAGCGTTCTTGTATTTCGCCCCTGTCGAAATACGGCTGCCGCGGTCGGCATCTTACCGGCGACTTCGAGAAATAGCATAGTTGCGAAGCTACCCCGGTGGAAACAGAAGTGTTGAATTGACGTGCGACGCCTGCGCGCTACGATGCTTTTATGCAGCTTTGAGTTTGCACGTCGTACGTCAGTTAGCTTGACAAATTTTCATGGTGTTTATTTTCAGACGTAGAAACGTACCGTACACCGTGAGCCAAAATTTATCCTGTTTGTAACCGCGCTTTCGTGTCTAGTAGAAGCGTTTCCGCGCCTTCTCACCTCGCCTTTTTCCTCTCCCGCCACCCCCCCCCCCCTTATATATGCGAGGTGCGAGGAAAGAGGGCTCACTCATTTCGTGGCTGCCGTCGGTTCTACCCATTCTCTGCCTGTTGTCCCCTACCTCCTCTCTACCATTCTATGCACCTCCCCTCTGGCCGGTTGCTTATTGTTAAAAGGTACACCTGCAGTTTCTGCAATGATGTTGTGGGTTGGGGGGGTCGCTAATAATTACAACTGTCAATTGGTTATTGTGGAGTCGCCCAGGGAGCTCTAGGGAGCGTTGTGCGCACGCGACGCCGGGAAAATGGCCAAACGAGCTTCTCGCGTCGCCTTTCCTCTCTGGCGCGCTTCTGCCATTTGTATGCGCGCTCTGTGCCATCTTCCGAAGCGACGTGCAAGAGAGCACCAGCAGCAGCCGGGGCCGTGAAAAAGTCGAAGGGAGAGGAAAAGAAAGCTTCGCGGCTTTAATACACCTACATCATACCTGAGTAAATGAAGCAGGCTAGGTGAATATTCTTCACCACTTCATTTAAAAGGGGGTGCCAATAAATGATCGTCAAAGGGGGCGCCGACCGCGCGGGCGAAAGAAATAAAAAACAACCAGAAAGCTCGCCTTCGTGCATCTGCGGCTGCACGGTAATGAGGCAGTTAACCCTTCTTGCGGATAGAGTGGATTTTAATTGCGCTACGTACTTATGCGCAGGCCGCCTATGGAACCATGATGCGTTCAAGACATACGTCGTAGTCGCTAGGAGTCAGCAGCCTCGCTTAACAAAAGGCTCGGTATAATTTGTGCTCACCTGCACTTGTGTGCGTGTGTGCGTGTGTGTGTGTGTGTGTGTGTGTGTGTGTGTGTGTGTGTGTGTGTGTGTGTGTGTTTGTGTGTGTGTACTCGTGTTTCGACTATTTATGTACTCACACAAAGCTTCGCTGTATATAGATTCCAACTCTTGGAACTGCTGCATTATGCGCGTAAAAAAATAACAACTCTGAGAAAAATCAGAGTGCTTTCTCGCGTGCGAAGCACCTTGGCGTGCCAGTAGTGCAGAATGCATAACCGTACCTTGCGCACAATGGAAAAGTAGATAAAGAATATAGGTGAACGAATTGATGCGCTACCTTTCTTCAGTTCTGGAGCGCACGCAAGGAAGTGCTCTTGAGTATAGTAAGGCTATGTTTCCGCTCTATACGCTACCCCGTTCAGACATATAAAAAAATTACAGTACAGCTTTTACTCGCCACCGTAGTTAAAGATGGATTTTCTTAATACCATATTCATCATTTGCCTATTTTAGGAACTTTGAACCTCCCTGCCTGCCTGCCTGCTTGTTATCTATCTATCTATCTATCTATCTATCTATCTATCTATCTATCTATCTATCTATCTATCTATCTATCTATCTATCTATCTATCTATCTATCTATCTATCTATCTATCTATCTATCTATCTATCTATCTATCTATCTATCTATCTATCTATCTATCTATCTATCTATCTATCTATCTATCTATCTATCTATCTATCTATCTATCTATCTATCTATCTATCTATCTATCTGTCGTCGTCGTCGTCAATTCAGATCGGTGATTTGACTCTCGTCATGTCGCTGTCGTCACGCCTTACACACCAACCGAATAGCTCAACTTGTCTAACAGCTTGGGACACTAGGTATGGGCTCGTGATCGTGATGCCATCGTCATCGCGGCATCGTCGTCATTTCAGGTTCGTCCCCCGACTATCGCCATGCCATCTTCGCTGAGCCATATTCATCATAGTCTGCATGCATTCCATGTCACACCGCAGTCGTGATGCCGCCGGTGGCGTTCCATCGCCCTCACTTCAGCTTCGTCTTCCGACTCCCACTATGCCGTCGCCGGCATCCCATTGTCATCGTACAGGTTTCGTGATGCAGTCTTCGTCATTCCATTGTCATCATACACAGGTCATCATCCCATTGCCCTGACACCACTGCCATGTCATTCTCGTTATTGTTTCGTCGTCATAGACTCATCGTCACGCATTCGTTGTTATACCGCTGTTGGGATGACATGGCGATCGTTCTATTGTAGTGATTCTAACTTCGTGATTCATCATCGTTGTCACACCGTTGTAGTCATGAAGTCGTCGTCATACCGCTTTCATCATTCAAATATCATTGACCTACCTTCGTCATCCTATCGTAATCAAGCTGTCGGCATTCAATTCAATTTATTTTACTCAATTCCTCAAATAAAAAAAATGGAAGGGGCCCGAACAAGAACCGCAGCCCGAAAAGCGAAGCATCGATTGCGACCGCAAATTAGCAGACGGCTATACGAAGTAAGGATAGTAGTTTTATCGGCCGTATAAAGTTGGAAACAGTCGCTTCCTAACTGAATTAACGGGCATGGTGTCAGCGCGCACGAGCAAACATGAACACCATCACACTCGCTGAGCGCTGACACTCGCTGTCAAAGTGCTGGTGTAAGCAAACGCGGCCTTATCAGCGAGCGAAGTTACCTTAGTGCGGTCCATCGCTTCAACGCAAGAGCGGCGAGAACAAAGCGCGCACAAAGGTATGAGCCGCCTGCAGACTGCTTTCAACATACGGCGCGCGCGGCCATGCAAAGTACGCACTTGGCGGAGTCGAAGCCTCCCACCCCCCTCCCTCTTCCCTCCCGCGCTGCCCCCCGCATTCCTTCATATATGGCACGCGAGACGGAGTCACAATCGTCAGTTCCCTTTGCGTCCAGTCGCGAAATACGCAGTGACTGCCAGGACACAACGCCACCCGTCACCCCCCCCCCTCTCTCTCCTATCCCCCTATGCCGCTTCGCGCGGCGTAAGACGGCGCGTTTGCTCTCCCTGTTCTTCCTTCGGGCGCTCCATATTGAGCCGCGATCGCTGGCTTCCGTCGCATGCTTTCACTCGCACATGCAGCATACGACGCGCGGCGACAGTTTTATCAACCTTGGACTTTATACGGAGCATCACAGCGACGCGGACGGCGAAATCGCAATTGGGCCCGGAGTGTCCGTATAATTGCTATTGCAATAAAAAAAAGAAAGCCTGTTGAAACGTGATCCAAGCCCGCACCTCAAAATTCAACCATTGGAATGAAACCGATAAGGTCGCGAACGTGCCCGTGACAAGCTGTACCAGCGTGCGCTATGAGGAGCTGGCATATCGTGTCCAACATAGCGTGTTCAGCGTGTTATTGATGGTGTTTATTCTACTTACCAGTAGCCTATCTCTCGAACACTTGGGGATGTAAAACGATGCGCGTTTCTGTCAGGTTAGCTTGCTTGGACGCTGCTAAAATACCGTAGAAAGTTGGTCGATTGCTCATATAACTGGATCGTTCCCAGCACTACGTTCGGGGCACAGTGTTATCACGCTAAACTTAATTTAAGAATTTAAGAACGATTAAGAACATTTAAGAACGATTTCAGTGCTCTCACTCTGGATAGAAAGAGAGATAAATGAGGTGAGGGTGGTAACAGAAGTATTAGTTTGGCTGTTTTTGTAATGTTGTCTCACATCTATGCTATTAAGTCCTTTCAGCTCTTATGACAGCAATTAGTATAAAATGCTTGCACATATTTCCTTCGTGCCTAAGTGGAATGCAGTTCCACAGTAAATTACAACATACAGGGTGTTTCACGTAACTTGAATCAAAGATTTAAAAAGTGGTTAGCCGCAGCTGAATTAAACCAACGGCATATGGTTTGCCGTCATGTTGTGTTCTTTGGAGTATGTATTAAATTTTGCTTAATGCCCTAATGGGGCATTAAGCAAAACCCCTTAGGGCCATTAAACCCCTTAGGGCCAAGTGGGTTTCGTTCCGTTGTAGAAGGTATTCAGAAACGACCAACCCATTTTTTTTTTGGCAATGTACTGTGGTGGTGCGCCCGCGACGCTCACGGCGCGCCGGACGACCACCACCGCGGGTTCGAGCACTCCGAGCCGCCGCGCGTGCAGGGCACCGCGCGCCCGCGCCTGCTCCGGCCCGCTCCGTGTGCCGACGCGCAGCTGCGCGCGTACGTGCCCCGCCAGCCCCACAGCTTAGGGGAAGGCGAGACCGCGCGCGCAGCAAGGGAGCCCCTAGGCAAATCTCTCGATAAGTCACAAAGAACACTTATTAAGGTTGGATTCAATACAGACACACGCTTTAACATAACACAAAGCATAGCCGAATGGTCGCCGGTGGCCGCTAACGGCGCACCGCGACAGGGAGAGAAACAAAGAACAAAGAACCCCCGAGCAGTAAGAATTTGCCTATCCTTCGGTCAGCGCCTGCCATCGTGCGCCCCACAGCAGAGAAAAGGGAAATAGAGAGAAACGACAGACGAACAGACGGGGGCACGATCGGCAGACGCTGCCTCAGGACATCGAGACGATGGAAGAGTGCGCGCGCGCCCGCCGAGGCCGGGACCCCGACGAGCCGAAGTAACCATCGGCCGGCGGCGGACAAAGGGGGCCGCCGCCGGCAGAGATGAACATGTACGCACCTTCCGACGCCCCGATGTGGTCTCCCCGGGACCCGTCTTGCGCGCGCTTACCCGGAGTGCACGCAAGCCGGGCCCGAATCCCGCCAAAATGTCGGCCAATAGGCAAAGCCTGTTGACCTTCGCGTGGGCGGGGTGACAGCAGAGTGACAGTGTTTTATGACCCGCTGCCACCCCGTCCAGGCAAGGAGGAGAGGGACACAGAGCCCCCTCGGCAATACAACGTAATGGCCTCCTCACAGCCATCGCGAGAGCCTGAAAACGCTGCGAGAGCCAGAAACCCCACAGTACATACTGCTTGGTGGTTTTTTCGTTTAGCTTTTAAAGAAAGCCCACGGAATATGAAATAAAACCACGTGACTGCGCTATTTTGTTGCAGCACTTTCAACCGCACTTTCTGCGAAAGAACCGTGTACGCTGACCGCGGAGGAGTGAGCGGCCACGGCTCTAGTCATCGGCTTCACAGTGCGTCAGCATCTTCGGGGGTGGCACACTGAAAGGTGGCGCCGTTGTCCCTAATAAGCGATAGGTTCGGCGGACAGTTGACAGCGCTGCAATACGATAGCGCACGAGCGAAATCACGGTGTTTTATTTCATATCTTGTGGGCCTTCTTTAAAGACCGAAAAAAAATTATGGGGTTTTACGTGCCAAAACCGCTTTTTGATTATGAGGCACGTAGCAGTGGGGGACTCCGGAAATTTGGACCACCTGGGGTTCTTTAACGTGCGCCTAAATCTAAGTACACGGGTGTTTTCGCATTTCGTCCCCATAGAAATGCGACCGCCATGGCCGGGATTTGATCTCGCGACCTCGAGCTCATCAGCCGAATACCATAGCCACTGAGCAACCACGGTGGGTGTAAAGACCGAAAGAAGTCGCCACGCAGCATGTACGTTGCCACAAAAAAATAAAAGGAAGAAAGAAGGTAGTTTTTGAACCCCCTCTAGAACTCAATGAAGCGCACTTGGCCCTAAAGTGAACATTAAATTTTTGCATGATGGATCTGCGTTAATTAACTAATTAAGCAGGACCTAAAAATGTACTCTAAAGAGCGCCACATTACTGCAAACCATATGCCGTTATTCTCATTCAGCTGCGGTTAACCACTTCTTAAAGATCCTTCGCTCAAGCTACGTCAAACAGTTTGCCTATAGTTAACGGTGTTCCACGTAGTCGAACTTCTTGCTTTTTTAAATACCCAAAAGAGCAAATATGTGGAACTGTGTTCCTGTCAAATCGTCACTATTGCCCAGTGCCGTGTTCCTCATCTTGCTTTTATCCGGAAGATTGTTTCACGCACCTCTGTGTGGAACCATGCCTAATTATTGGGACGGTGTGCCGCAAAACTACATATCGTGTAAAATGGAGCAGGTATGATAGCCCCAGTGCCCTGCGTGCAAGTTACGCGCAGACATAAGACATTTATTTTGCTATTGCAGCCTTTTCACACTCCAAAGGACCGTCCTAATGACCACACCAGATGTGCCTTAAGGCTCCCACATTGAACTACAACGTGCACTTTGACCGAGGGCTAGTGCTACCAGTTGCTCCGCGCTGCGAAGGCATTCTTAATTTTATTTAAGACAGTCAGTATTCTCAGTGTATTATATTGTATGTTGTGTTATGTGTGTGCTATGTGTGGATGCTGAGTGTCGTAGCTTCTGTGAGTATCTTTCCGTTTATCAATGCATTTATCTGAAGTAACATGACATGCGTGCCACCACGCAAACATGCAAACACCTTTCATTACATAAAATAGCCCCTCTTTCTCTCTTCTCAACACATCAGCCAGGTTTCGTTTGCAGAGTTAATTACTTTAAGGCCTTAGCTGTGCCCGCCGGGTTCTATGCACTTTACTGCCGCTCAAAGTAAAAGATTCCGGCAAGTCTTTCCAGGATACGTCAGCCTCTACCCAAAAAATATTCACGAGCAGGTAACTGAAATTCATTGTTTATCGTACGTGTGACAGGTAAGAAAGTTGCATTCGAGCTATATTTAGATCAACCAACTTACAGAGGGCTAAAAATGGTTAAGAATATATACTCGGAGGTGGTCAGGAAGTGGAAATACTTTCATTCGCTAAGTTACAGGCAAGAAAAAAGGAGAAGCTTAAACAAAGGGGCAGACTATTGCAGTGTTTGCGCACGACACCACGCCCGGTACTGAGTGCTTCTCCTACCGCTCTTTCTTTCCGTGAAATAAGAATGCATGACCAGCCATGGCAGACAATCTGACCAAGTTGCGGGTATAGCAGGAAGCAGGGAGGCACAGTGAAATAACGTGACCGAAATTATGACAGGGAAAAAAAGCAAACAAAGAATGCCTCAATCACAATGCTTTTTCCAAATATCTGGACTCTAGCTAGAAAAGCGAAGCATAGTGATGATACATCGCTCATGATTTTATGAATGCCGCTTGGAATCCATAATACCTGATTCTCCATGGATTAATTTCTACTTTCAGTTATACTGGCACTATATCTTCAATTTCGAGCCGCAAATTGATGATGTACACCTGTATCTTTTCCCTTCATGAAATCTACGTCATATATTATTAATGAGAAAGTACGAAAACGGCACTGTACACCTTCCGTCATTCCCATATTTGGTTACAAAGACTGGACGTAGCCTTCTCCGTAATTATTACTTTTTTTCCCACTCAACTTGGCTCACTGGTCTCATTAGAGCTGCTTTTCATTTAGACCTGGTATCGTCTGTTCGTCTTCAGGGATTTTAATGAGACGAGAACTGCAGCGCTGCAAAAATGAAGTCAGTGAAGTGCTATGACGCTGTAATGGGACCCACCGACATCTATAAAGGCTAATTAGTGTTGGTTTCTCATATACTATTCAACAGGCAATTATTTTTGTGCACTTGGAAATCATGTGGACTGCTTCGTGTTGACAGCCTTAACGGTTCAGAATAAAACGCTTTGCGAGCGATAAACCGAGAATACCACCAATCATATGAACTCACTCGAAAGGAGGAACTTTTTTCGTTTAGATTTAATAGCGACAAGGAAAGATGCACAAGCCTTGTCCCTCCTTCGAGCTGGACGGTGCAGCTGCACAATGACTACATTATGACTACATAATGACTGCATAAAAAACGTTTTCGGCTGTAGTTTGCAATGTAGTGACGTTACAGTTACATTAAATGGACCGAAGAAAAAAAAAAGGAATTAGGAGAACTTTGAAAAAGACCGGCAGAGGTGGCCCTACGCGAATAAAAATTACGAATTTCAACTCTGCCATATCAGTGCTGCACCCTATAAAAGAAAGGGCTTGGTATACATTTCTGTACCCGCCATTTTTTGCAACAGGTTCAAAATAAATCAAATAATATTTTGTTTTCTTAAAAGCATCCGTACAAACCATACCAGACACATCAGCCGCCTAACAATTCCATCGCTATAATATACAGGAGAAAGGCATGATGCCGAATCGAAAGCATGCTCGCAGCCGAGGTTCATTATTTGTTAATTTGTTGGTGGTCACCATGCTGAAGAGACATAGACAAAGGAAACTAGAGGCAGAAAAGATAACCAAAACAAAAATGTAGTTTTCTTTGCTGATCTGGGCGCGAAGAAGGGTGGTTTCGGTGAGAGGAAAATAGAGAAAGAGAGAAAGAAAGCATATGCACATAATCACTGTCATTCACTGCACAAGGTAAGAAGTAACACTCGTAAGTTTGTAGTCCGTAGGAATTAATAATTCATTCGTAGCCTGCTGTTGCGACGGCTTGTGAAGTAGGTATTTCAATGTGATTTGCTTTGACGATGGTCTGTCATGCAGACGAGCTAGCGCAGTCGCGAACAATTGTCTCGCTACACTGTATCGAGGATAGTCGCACAAAACATGTTTAGTTGCTTCCTCGTTACCGTAGAGTCATCGCAAGCAGCGTTGTCAGTAACTCGATTACGGGAAGCGAAAGGTTTTGTAAAGGCTATTCCTATACTCGCGTACAACTTCCTGTGCCTATGAAGGAAAAACTACGGAGGCAAAGCACACACAAGTGAGAGCACTTTTGAAAGGAATCCCGTGTTTTCATCAACGTTAGTTTAAGCTGGGGAAGAGAAAACACAAACCTTATTAGCAACAGTTAAATAAGACAATACGTGCCACTGAATGTATCAGTTTACTTATTATGCGAAGCATACTAGCCGCACAACCACGCTCTTCCTTGCTGCGTCGCGCGCGGCCGCGTAGCTACCGTATGACGTCATAACAGCTGCAAAAGCGGAGGCTCAACTCGTGCGCTCGCTTGCGGCCGCGTAGCTACATAGCCGGGTCTGAGCTCGTGCGCTCGCCTGCATGAGTTGTTTCTTCGTCTAGCCGAACCAAATATAGCCAAGCAACAGCAGTTCACCAGGCTAAACAGCGGTTCAACAACTAAAATAAAGGCTAGTATGCTTCGCATCCTGGGCTTAACCTTAGCTAAGCCACAGCCATTTTTTTGCGGCTTTTCTCTTGCGCATCTAGGCAAACGCGACACCGTCGCACGTGGAAGCTGCGTCGATTCAGCGTCTGTTCCGTGCGACCAAAAGCACTGTCAGACGCTGGTGGACTACGTAGCGCGATAACACACGTGCAGAACCTCCGCCCCCCGAAGCTTTCCCTCCGCCGCCGACGATGTAGGGTAGCCAAGCATCGGCAGACGTTTTTAGCAATAGTGGCGATGAACGCCTCCTTTAGTTTTCAATGCCAGTGCAATCGCTCCCTCCTCAATGGTAGCTGTTGGTGCGCCTCAGTTGAGCACGTTGCCGCGATGCGTCGCTGCCCAGATGGTACGGTTAATTTAGGTACGCCTGCTTGCGTAACGCGGGCGTCTGAGCGCGCGCCGTTGCCGTTTCTTCGTTTGTCAGGTGTCAGGTTATCACGCGTCTGTCAGCCTTCCTCCGACTTCTGCTCTGAGGCGCCACACAGATGGCACTTTCCCCCACTACTGTAAAGCAGGCGTGAGCGCAAGCGGATGGGGGAGAGTAGGAAAGGATGATAGGAGAGGGCGGTGAACGGTCGAATCGGTTGTGTCTGGCTGCCATTGAAAAAAAAATTGGCAGTGGCTTAGCTCGGCTATGCCATGATATACATAGCGAAAGCTAAGGTATAGCATCGTTAGCCTTGGTCAATCTTGATTGCAAGTCCAGGTTAGTCTGGTTGTCTAGCTATGTTGCGGCGTTTAGTCAGTCGTTCGGCGCGCTGTTCGTCTGTTTCCTGGGCGATTAGCTTCCACTTCATCTCGTTCTGATGTCGATTCAGGGCCTCCTCCTGCTTATCAGAATTGTCGCCGTCCATACTGCCGCCTCAACTGTGGTTTCGGGGCACGCGAGCTCTCCTTTTCAATCCTCCGACATGTTATCAGGCATGCGACGCAGCTGGCGAAGCGAGCGAAGGCGAGCGCAACGACGGGGTACGCGGTGTGACGTCATACCAAACGGAGGCGGCGGAAGGCGCGGCACTTAGCAGTGATGGAACACCTGTGGCTCGGTGCTACTAGTGGCGCATGCACAGTAGTGACTAGGGAGCGAGCGAGAGCGAGAAATATCTGCGGCGAGGCGCGTGTTGTGACGTCATGTGCCTCCTCGGAGCACCGCCACGGCGAAATTGGAAGTTCCCGGCCAGCAAAGCTTTCGCTTTAAACTATAGCTAGAGCTACGACCCACCACCGCCGCCGCCGCAGGGGAATTGCGTTGTTATTATAATGCCTCTCGAACTGCGAACGCTGCGCCTTTGAAAGAAAACTGATTAGCTTTACGTGTTCTTCAGATTCCCCGTTCTAGTGACATATTCGAGTCGTCGTTTGAGCGCGCTCACGCTGCGTAACTAAAGTAGTGAAAGAACGGTTCGGAGCACGAGAACGGGAAGAGGGAACAGTAAGGCGACAACCTGGCTTCGTTGCCATTGGATTGCACTCTTCTTTTTTTTTTCTCTTGAATATGTCCTCAAGCAACTTATTGTGGACTGCTTTGTCACTGGCGTGTAGGCCATCTAGCAATCTCTGAAGTTTTAATTTCAACCATAATGAGTTGTTTTACTTCCTCCATAGCCTACCTCTTTCACCCTGTTTTGGTTGTCATCATGTCGTGATGCCATGGTGGTGTAAAACCGGTCGTTCAAGTAACTGTCACTTGCAAGCTCGTCCACCTGCTTTACATTGTCGGGGGCAATCATTCTGCATGCGTTTTTCAAAGAGGATTATAACTTCTATCACTGCTGTCTGGCGGTTACGGCCTGATAGTTTATTCAACAAAGCGCAACATCCAGAGTACGCCAAGCTTATTTTCTCCTGACAATAAGTGACGAACTGTGTTTGTAGAAAGTCTGTCAGTCCTCGGCAAAAACTTTGACAGTAGTGCGCTTAAAAGCGTAAATAACAATGCTCTCCACATTGGCCGCGTTGGCTAATGCATTTTAGACGCGAGGTCCCCAAAGCGCGTGTAAGAAGGAAGGGGAGAACACGCGCCAAACCTAGCGGACGCTGCAGTAAAAAAGGAAAGTGCATTAGGCTAATTAGAATGAGGCTGCCGCGCCATTTGCGGCAGTCGTTGTCATTGTTGCCGCCCTCTCGTGGTTCTGTTCAGAGACACGCGCACAGCATGATACGAGCTCTGGAACACTGCCGCTTCAGTGAGCTGGAGGGTGAGACAGACTCTGAATGGCGTAGAGACGCGTCGTGTATCGCAGGCAGGAAATGAATGCCAAACACGTCGAGTGCCTAAGAAACGGCCGCATCTTCAGCAAATTGCTTCTGCGACGAAGCTTCTCCGCGTCTTGTGGTGTTCGTTGTAAGCACATTCGCGTGCGTTCGTCAAAGAAATGGGAGAGAGAGTGTGGACTTGAATCCTGGACCGGTTGGCCTGGCGCCATACCTAACGTGCTACTCCAGACGGGTATAATTAAACCTAGAAATATATGCACAGTGCACGTCACACACACAAATTGTGCACAACATATGGAGAAAACACCACAACGCTCAACAAGCTACATGTAAGGTATCTCACTGAGACCAGGGTCTAAAGGACGCTTAAACGTGCGTTCCCTGCGGGAGACGCACAGCGTTGTGCGCAACCTCTACCAAGGCTTGATCGCGGTGACGTGCTCTTCACTGCAATCATCGGAAATGCCCCGCTCATTGCAGGATGGTCTCAGGGGTGCGGCCAGGAAGTTTATCCAGTGACTTGTTTGTACATTGAGAGAAGGAATGCGACAAGGTTGACGTTACTACTCGCACTGCCTTCTTGCATACCGTTAGGGACCAACAAGCCTGCGTCGTCAACTGCATTAGAGGAAGAGAGGCACCGCCAGTTGATCTAGACGGTCAGGTGGCCTTTGATAGCGATTTGGCTGCTATGTGCATGCTGTCTTCCTGATATATTTTTTTGCGAACTACTGTACATACTGTATAAAGTTGTTCTCTTTTCCTTCGCCAACATGAAGACTAGGTTTCTCGTCTCCCAAAACCGCACCAACAGGTAGCGTTGATTCATGGACCAAGTACGTGCCGCAACTCTAGACATGACAGTACTTGAACAAGATCTAGTGAAGATACAGATAATTATTTCACCCTTCATGGGGGCACGATGTCTGTATCTCTGTGCGTATGCTTCAGGGGCTTACTTTTTTCAACTTTTTTCACTCCCCTAAATGTGTACGGGACGATCTGCTAAATATTCCTATAAATAATATTAGCTGTGTTAAAGGAGTGGCCGGTGCCTGTTGGTGGCGCTGGCTATTTCTCTCCTTTGGTATAATGATGGGGCTTAAAATGATGTAGACGTCTGAAATAACGATAAGATATAATACTAAAACATCAGTCATAATGTTCATGCACCAAACACGCCTATTGCGAAACCCAGTGCCCAGTATCCAGTGCCATGCCGGATTATGGACCCAATGTCGCATGCTGGATGCTGGGGCACTGGGCAGGCGCGGCGTACTGCGTGGAAGGCGTTGGGCACACTGATGGGAAAAATAGTTCTAGGTCGTTAAATAGGCGGTTCCTTGCCACCGCACATATATTTTTAATGCAGAAAGGAGCCGAAAGCGTTTTAGTGCATTAAAAAAAAATAAGAATACACAAATGTTCTTCGACCATGATTCGATCGACACACCTACAATCCCAAGCCCGGTACCTTACCAATACGCCACGCCAGCAGATGGACTTCGCTGGATAACTTGCCATGTCAAGATCCAGGAGCAGTTTTAGTTTCGCAGAGATACATCTACCATGTCTCGCGCAGACATGGTAGATGCGCTATTGCCTATCGACTGAAACTTACGCCTGTACCAGAAAGAAAAGTGACTGTCCGTATTCAGTAGTATGCTTGGAAGTGCCACAACTTCGGTTTTTGCTTGTGATGGATATTTTATCTTTGAAAAAATTCCTAAATGAACCGTCGACCCGGGACGCTGTACGGACTGTTATTGCAGATATCGATTAAGCCATTAGTTGTTCTTCACGCAAGGGATATGCAACGGTTTCTTAGTTCACTGATGCGTTTCAATTGACACGTCTGTCTCGTCCCATATCTTCGTGAAAGAAGCGTAAGCTAGTGCTGGCAGCCTTCGGCGACAGCACATAGACCTGGGTTTATCACGCGTCCAATCAGCGCTGATCGCTTCTTGTGCTGACACTCTAGACACGGAAAAATGGTTTATTTAAGAACACTGATCCGAAAGCTGAATTATAGAGTGATTTATACTTGTTAGACCTGTTGATTCCTGACCTCAGATGCGCCGATAGCGTGTAGATGGACTTGGCCGATAGGCTAGGCCTAAGCTTCGGTGGGTACCGATCTCGGCGCGCGGGTTGCTGGCGAAAGCTAAAATGTGCGTATTCGAGCCTCAGAACCTTGTTTTAGTACACTACGGAAAGTGAAAGCGCAAGAATCGCCTCAGCTTTGTTATCGCGGAGCTAATACCAATCAGCTGTAGGCTTCGAACTCGGGGTCCGTTCGAGCGCGTCTGAACGACTTCTGGATTTCGTGTCGACTCCACAATACTGCAACAACGACAAATCCCAGTCATAGGTTACGTGCAAACTACTAAAAAACGCAGGCGTTTGCATCGTTTCGTTTAAGAATCTGGCTCTCCGCCAAGTCAAAACGGAAAATACAAAAAAATGAAAGTTATCTTCACTGTGATATGTGGATGCACAAACAGGGCAGCTCACGTACCTTTATTCCAAGCTGCGACATCAAATAGACTTTAATAACCTCAAGATATAGCATTATTTAGGACAAGAGACTATAGTATCAAGCGATGAAATTGTATATAAAGCATTTGATATTCAGCATCTCTCCTTGCGTACTGAAACCAGTGCGGCACAAACACAACCTGCGCATTTTCCAGTGCGAGCCAGCGAACTGCAGCGAGAACCAGCGCCTGTACAAAAAAAAAATAAACCAATGCGCCCAGCGTCATGCCAGTGTCTCGTCTAGCGTGCCACATCTTATCCAGCGTTCTCACTGGTGTCCCTGTTACTTCCAGCGAGCGCCAGCGTCCCCATTGCGATCCAGCGTCAAAAAACGCGCTGGTTTCACACCGGAAGGCACTGGAAGACGATGGTTCTTGCAATACGGATATGTTTAGCTGCTGTTCACAACCTACAAATGCCCCTGGAAGCATGCAATTCAGGTCCGCCATGAGTGCCACATTTTAACCACATCGCTCATCAACACGGGCATGCATATGCGCGCATGCATATGGATAGAAGCTAAACATTGTCGTATATCGTATACCCTCCCCACCGTTACCGCCTGTTTCTGTTGTCTTCTTGCCGCCACTGACAATTTCCTGGAGCAAGTACAGTCCGATGTCGTAGGCCACTACATATTTCATCCAATCGACAAGGACGTCAAATCAGTTAGGCCAAGAATTATACTGATAAAGAAGCAGCGAGGAGCAAAGCAGCAAAAGTCACATTGGCACCATAGCGTTCGAGAAATAACTATGTTGATATTAAAAATTCGTAGTATTATCTTCACAAAAGGACGCCAAATTTCGACGTAAGTGGGGAGCAACTGTAAGAAGTGAAGCGCACTCGACAGATGGGCTTCTGGCGCTCTCACATATCACACGCAAACTCAAAAAAGAAACTAACGAGGAGAAGGTTGGCTTTAGAACGATGATTAAAGAGGCTCCCAGTTCGAAGGCGGATTCGCCATGAAACCGTCCGCAGAATGTACGATACGTCGCTTAGACATGTTCGGGTTAAGTATGATAGCGCTCACACATAAAAGAAATAAGGATTCACGGGTACGTGATCAAAAGTCGTGTTTTCAGCGCAGCCGCGGGACTGAATGCGCGTCCAAAGTGGCATCGCTAATACAATAAAATTAAAGGGGAACGAAGGCAATCATGAAATATAAGAGTTTAGAATGATGGAGTAAGAGGATAACGTCATAGTAAGAGAGAATGAAGCATAAATTAAAGGTTAGGGAAAGAGCGCGATGGAGATTGATAGTCGCAATGAAAAAAGAAAGACCAAAGAACAAGAGAAAAAGAAAAGAGGAAGGGCTGAGCGACAACGCAGGTTAGAACCGAGAAACGATTGAAAAGAACACCGGGAGAGGGTGACGGGAAGGGTTCTCAAATGCCCCGTAAAGAGAGGTAGGTGCTCGGAGAGGGTGTGATCCCGCCGGTGTGAATAATGAACACGCCGCGCAAATGGTGGCCGCTCTGGGCCGGGCGCTCGTACGGAGCCGATTAACGGAAGCTGCAGGCAATGCGGTCGATAGCGACCGGCTCGTTCCGCTACTTCTTTCCCCATGCCCCCCCCCCCCCCTCTCTCTCTCTCTCTCTCTCTCTCTCTCTCTCTCTTTCTCTCTCTTATGGCTCACGTTTCCGCATAGTGCCTCGCTTGGGTTTCGGCATCGGTACATAATTGGTTCATATGCACCAGTGAATGATGAACTAATAAATCCGCAGAAAGCAGAAAAAAACAATTTAGGTGATCAGCGGCTCGTTTACTTTTGCAATGGAATTCAATATGATCATATGGTCTAGTAAGCTGGTGGCTTCCTCGTGATTGGTAGAGATGAAGCAACATTATTTTACAATAGAAGCCACTCTTCAACAAAAGGGCAATGTTGCCGGGAAAAAACAATACAGCAGACGTGTGCGGCCTGATAGCATTGCAGCCCAATTTCTCACGTAGCTGCCTCTTTGGATGAGTTTGACGAGGAATTTCAGTTGACAGTAATTACACCACACACTTTAAAACGTTGTTCGCATTGGCAATTTTGCGCACTTGCTTAATGCATATTTAGTCTACTCCACATAAGCGCCTTGAACTCCGCCACGCACATCAGCCATAATGCTTACCCTAGTTTCAGCAAATATGATCTCGGTGGTCGTTATGATTTTTTCAGTAGAACCGAGCTGAATACTTCGTAGTTCTTGAAACGCACTAATAACGCTCTGAAGTGCTTCCATAAATAATTGGATGCAACGACCGTAATCAAGCCGCACACTCAGAACTTTGCCTACACATCCAGCATCACCCGCCGCCTGTTTTCACAAAACGTAATCAAAGTGCTTCATTTAGTTCAATGAGGACGGCATGGGCCTCTGTGTAATGCATCAAAATAGGAAGAAATATTATTCACTAATTATTTGCCAGGACAGAAACATTAAACTTACCGCACATCTGCCCCAACACGACCTCAATTCCAACCGAATGATCACTCTGTGTCACGCGCAGTTTCATTAAGACACAGAGTAATAGCAGGTAGCGGTCATGTAACGCTTTCGAGCACTTGCTTAAGTCATTTTGTACAAAGGTAACAGTATAAATGCACGTCAGACATAATGTTCCCTTTGAACTCTGTGGCAGTCTCAGATATAAAAGAATAAGGATGAATGTAGTAACATGAGAGAGGGAAGGCACGCCTCCTGTATGGTTGACTCGGGGAATGAGATAAAGATGTGAAAAACGAGAGATAACAATGGGAGGAAGGGAGAGAGCACTGGTTGTGTGTACACGTGAAGATGCACAGCAAGTCTTTAAGAAAATATCGCAGAAACCTGTCCACTTGAGGTATTGCAGAGATCTTCGCATTACCTTCTGCTCCGTTGACATGCACAGCCGTGGCTCAGGGACCTTCGTTATTGAGGAGCCGTGATAACTACCGAAAGAATGCACGCACTGAATGCCGGACGTCCAGTACTTGCGAAGCGCTTCGAGTTAATAATTAAGCAGGTTTCGGCATCAACATGGGTGGTAAGAGTAAAAATACGTGCGTTAACAGCCACACTACCAGCCAAACATCTCAAAGGTTCACAATGGCAGCTTAAGGGGAGAGAAGCAGGATGCCAAAGCAAAGTGGACATTAGGTCGAAACTTAACTCCAACCTGAAACGACATTCTAGGAACGTACGTGAACCGGGAAAGAAGAGGGAAGTCTTTTTATTCTTAACATATACAGTCCAGCCCAACAGAAGCCCAAATTCGACCCACTCTTCCCCAATGTGTTGAGCGTAGCACACAAGCAGGCGCTAGTCGTGGTCGGCAATTTTAGCGTGCCACACATGGCTTGGGGATACACTAATTAATGACTTCTTTACAGTTTCTGAAGTTTAAACCATATAATCTCAACTGTCGACACTCTATAAGTTGGGGTAGGGCGATCGCCACTGCTAACATTTCGGCTGCAGTGTGGAATCCCGCCATGGCCGATGCGGCTATTTGCTGTGCCTGTGGTGCAGTTTCTTCTTCACTGTTTTTAGGCTTCCTCCGTTCCTGAGAGCCTGTTCAATTCTATCCATATTATACTTCCTTATGTCAGCTGTCTTACGCTTGTTGATTAACTTCGACTGGATGCCAAAGCAAAGTGGACATTAGGTCGAAACTTAACTCCAACCTGAAACGACATTCTAGGAACGTACGTGAACCGGGACCCAACGTGAATCGAAAAAAAAATCGTGCCTACCAGTTTGGTGGAAGACGATTCAAGCATACAGGGCGACAAGTAATGCTCAATAGAATGCACTACTCTCCAAATAACTCCTTCTTTAGACTGCGCATTCAGCTAGCCTGTCGTTACGACTAACGAGTTACATTGTTCGTAAAATTGGGGATAGTAGATGGGTACGTGTTGTTAACTACGGAAACCTCTGCAGAGATGCTTTCACTTCTGAATTCAGCCATGTCAGTTGCAGTCAGTGTTAGAAAAGGCGCTTCAGGGACTCCGCGGAATCACTGTTTTGGTTGGCGCTAGCAATTCCACCGCTAGATCAACTCTTTGTTAAAACTAGGTAAAGTAGATAAACAAGGACAACAAAAACGACGATGTCCTCGAGGAGGAAAAATCAAGGAAGACATCTGCGTAAGGGTAAGTCCTGGGGGATAAGTGCTGCGAGCAGGGAGGGTGTTGGAGAACAGTTATGGAATTGCGTGCGAAAAACTCACGCCCTACCAATCATGAGTGCGCAGAGGTATTACCGTGCACGGTGCCAGATTTAGGACTCCGCATTCTACAAATTTGTTCGCACTCTGCAGACACAATCTTTCACACGCTTCGGGATCTCCACGTAGTAAGCTGCATTGACAGCTTGACCTTCAGGTGCCATTTCGTGGCGCAGAATTCAGTGGCGATCAAAAAACACGATCAACATGACCGACTTTTGAATTGTTCTTCCCCTCCTTTTCTTTTTGCGTTAGCGCAATCAGCAGGAATTTCACTCTGCTCCGCGACTTAAGCTCTATGTCGTATTCGCAAATTAAAGTTTTGTCACCGGCGACGACACATTGCAAGAATTCATCGCTGTCGTATGAAATTCTCGAATAAATGCAGCGCTACCTACATCGTAGCCTTCGCACAGGAGTCAGCAGTTTTGGCACTGTCTTGGCGCAATGCTTTTTCAATTCGAAAATTTTTATCGAAATTCCGAGGACGGACATTTTTCCCACACCGCATGGTTCTGCTATAATTCTCAAAATTATTTGGCTGTCACTGTGTGCAAGAGAACGCGCATGACTGATGTTTTTATCTTCGCAAAAAGGGTGGAGAGCGTTCTGATCTTTTGTCGTCCTTGAGGTATTCACGGCGTAGTCGGAAACGCTGAAACTACTGCAACAAGAGTTCATTTGTTGAGGCATCCTTCCCGTGGCACTTTCCTTTCTTAAATTTTGGCGCTATTCTTGATCAGATTTACAAGAAATTCGATATTACTTCTTTATTTCATTTGCCCGTCGATGTAACAACGTTCTGCTACAATCTTAGCCAACGTGGTTGCTTAGTGGCTGCTGGGGTGCGGGGCTGCTAAGCACGAGGTCGCGGGATCGAATCCCGGCCACGACGGCCACACTTTGATAGGGGCGATATGCGAAAACAACCGTGTACTTAGATTTAGGCGCACGTTAAAGAATCCCAGGTGGTCCAAATTTCCAGAGTCCCCCACTGTGGCGTGCCTCATAATCAGAAACTGGTTTTGGCACGCAAAACCCCATAACTTATTATTTGTTCGTCGATGTCCATTTTGACCGACTAAAATGAGTTGCTCGAAAAGTGAACGCACGAAATTAGGCCTGTAGTACAGCCATCTGGCTCTGGCTAGAGGTCAGCTGGGTCCTTTCGAGAGGAGAGAGCGAGCGGCACCGTTACACATTCTCAAGCGTTTTCGCCGACCTGCACAAACATATATATATATATATATATATATATATATATATATATATATATATATATATATATATATATATATATATATATATATATATACACACATATATATATATATATATATATATATATATATATATATACAGAGAGAGAGAGAGAGAGAGAGGAACCGCTTTATACTGGAAGATTTTGATTAACGGCGACAATGAGCACGCTGTTCTAGGTGACGACGATACGTAGACATGAAGCAATGGGATGCAGAAATGTTGCGGTTATACTTAATTTATTTCACTCTCCTTTCACTGCGCTTTGCGGCAGTTCCTCTGAATAATAAAAAAAGCAGAGTCGGCAGGTGTTCTGGCATAAAATCGCCAACACGCCGGCTGGGTTGACGGCTGAGATTTTCCACAAGACCCTGTGAAATCCGCTAGGATAACGTAACTTCAAGTTAAAAAATTTAATTATGGGGTTTTAAGTGCCAAAACTACTTTCTTTCTGATTATGAGGCACGCCGTAGTGGAGGACTCCGGAAATCTCGACCACCTGGGGTTCTTTAACGTGCACCTAAATCTAAGTACACGGGTGTTTTCGCATTTCGCCCCCATCGAAATGCGGCGCTGAGCAACCACCGCGGGTAACTTTAAACGGAGCTAGACAACTACTTTTCACTGCCCGATTCATGGCCGATCCCCCAGAGTAGGTTTCGACATTTCATTAGGGGACAAGAACCAAGAACTACGGTGTTTAGGCGTGCGTAATTTCCGTCTCAGGCCTAGACTTCTTCGTGACTGTGATTGCAGTCTCTTCCTTCCTCTTCTTTTTCTACTTGTGGTTGTGTTGATCGTTCTATTTTAGAGACAATGAAGTCTTATTTGCCGTGGAACGAAGACAAGGAAGGACAAGTACGATGAAGAGCTCACAGATAGACGCCGTGTGCTACGGCGCCGACCTACGCGGGATCCGTAATGATTACTCGTAGCAGCGGGCAATGCTTAAGTATCAAGGGGAGCATAAAGGCATCCAGAACTTGTGGTTTCGATACTCCTGTTATCCGAGAAAAGTCTAAGACTCCACCGCAATTCTTTGGCACGTAATGCAGATTCACCAGCCCATTAGCTGAGACATTGGCTTGAAATTGTAAAGAGAGAGAGAGAAAAAGATAAAAAGGTGGAGTGGTTGAATATGTTGCATACGGTTTGCCACCCTTTACTGAGGGAGATGAAAGCCGGAAGAATAAAAAGCACAACAAATAATGCGTGTGCATTGACAGCAACGTTCACCACGGATTCGAAGGCAATCGCTGAGCCGAGTCATTAAAAAGTGTAGCGAGCCTCTGGTGGCTTTCTGTGCTTATGTACGCGCAATCCATGGTGCCGATATTTATATGGCAATATCAATTATATGGGACAATCCAGGCGAATTTCCACCGTCATTGTCGGCGTCACGGTGATGTTCCGTATAATGTCCAAGTGAGATAAAAAGTCGCTCTTTCGCCCGAAAGGCGAATCATAGATTGCGATAGCAAATTATTAGGCAGCTCTACGAAGTGAGCATAGTAGTTTTATCTGCAGTATATTACTTGTCAACATTCGCTTGATAACCACATTAAGAAGCATGGTGTCATGCGCGGACAGACAAGCATAAAAACACTTCGCGACCCTGGACACACGGTGTCGAAACGCTGGCGTGAGAAAGATTGGCAGCAGCAGCGAGCGAATTGAACTTCGTGGTGCCTCTCGCTTTAGCGCGTCCTAAGCGGGGAGAACACAGCGCACACGAAGCTATCAGCCATCGGCGCCTCCCGACTTTCTACAAATCGCGGATCGCTGTCAAGAAAGGGCCCGCACAACGCTCAGGCATGCCGTACGCAGCCGCCGCCGTTAATAGTGCCCACCCCACACCCCAGCCTCCAGTATCGTGCGAGCGTGAGATGTGTTCGTGGTTGCCCGTGTGTGCATAACAACGTGCTTGTTAATTTAGTTAGTGAGCGAATGTTTACAACAGTACATACAGCTTATAAGACGGCCAAACTTACTTCATATAGCTGCCTAATAATTCGCTATTTCAATAAGTGCTTACCAGAAAATCGAAACTGATTTTTTTTTCTTTCGCGAATGCTCTGCCGTCAGGTCGACTTGACGTACAGGATTCACATTCAGCCCATAGGGAACGCGGATCGGTTTCGTTTAAATATTTCACTCAATAATTTTCGTGTTGTCGGCAATGAGTGCTGCTTAATATCGTTTTTTTTTACTGAGTCAATTATATTCCGATCAATTTTCTACATCATACTTGTAAGGGCTGCGTAGAAAGATAAGGGACACGTGCCGACAATTGCCTGGGCTAATGGCTTGGCGAACAACCAATGCTGCACTATTAATAGCATGAGGTTGTGGCCCAATGTTGTCAGAGGGCGTGGGACGAGCGAAAAAAGAGCGCTTGCATTTCGAAGCGTGTTTTCAGCGTCGCGCTGAGAGGTTCCTGAATTAACGTAGAGGCAGGACGTTGCTAGTCGAACAGAAACCAGAAAAAAAGTACATCATAAACAAGATAAGCAAGAAGAAAAAGATAACATAAGATCATTGAACACAACCGGTAAGCTCGTCTTGTGTCGCCGTGCGATGGGACACGTGCAAAATAAATGGTCTCGCCCATCCAGTATAGACAACAGAAAATACAGCGGGGATAACATAGACAATCGATATGGGCTGCCTAATAAGGCAGCCGGGTCGTTTTAATGAGCATGCCAGGATGTTTTTAAGGGAACAATGGAGAAGGCTTTGAAATATAATGCCATGAACAAAGATGAAATGTTAGGGAAAGGTGAAGCACGGATTTTCCTTTCTTTTGCGACCCCTCCGTTGTTTGAAATGTTGGCATTGTGAGCAGTGGGGTTTCAAGCATTGGCGAGAGGCTGTTGCTCTGAGAAGACAAAGCTGCACCGGCGAACATAACGCTGCAGCCTGAATGGGGACAAAAAAAAAATGTTTTTGGATGCTACTGCAATAATGGTTTCGACAAAAGGAGAGTGTACACAAACCTGCGCTGAAGAATGAACCTGTATTGAGGAGTAAATGATGTCGTCATAAATAACTAACGCGACAGCGCCGGTCTTTGCCGGTATTATTCGATTTCTTCGAGTACACGGGCTTTCGGTGGCCAGTGTTCCCACGCTCCACATTAAATATTTCATCTTGTTTGCCCGGTCCTTGCTTTATTTGCATTATTGTTGTTTCACGGGCCATCATTAGTTATTAATTCTCGCCTCCGATTCGCATCCATCCCAGCACACCAGGTTTTCTTTGTCCCTTACGAGACGACATCTCTCCAACGCATGAACCATGTGATTACAGCCCCAAACAGCCCAAACATAGCGAGCTAATGTGCACGTATAAGGACCCAACAATGACGCAATAAAGAGACAGAAGTGCAAGCAGATTTTCGTTGATTACGGGTAAGCGTGAAATGAACATTGCCGACGAGCAGAAACTTCCCTGGCAGTGAATCGGCAATAACTTTTTAAAGAACAGCACGTTTCCTTGCTACAAAAAACAAGTGTCTGGCTAGAGTAGCATAAATGACAAATTAAGAAGAGGAAGAGCGAAAGAAAAAGGCGTAAGTAGGGGGAAAAGATTAGAACTAATGAGTCAGTGATGCATTTATTAGGTTAAATGGGACACCACATCAGCAGCAGGTGACCTTAACATCCATATTTACGCCTACATTCACATTAGAAAACGAAACATTGTAAAATACCATAGGTTTACATTTAATTTCAGCTTCACAGCCCTGCTACCGAAACTACTTCGATCAAACAAGGAAGAGGATCAAAAGAAGATGGCGACTTGCAGTGACCAAAATTGTGTGTATGTGTAGTCTTGTCGCTGGGGTCAAATTTTATTTGTTTTTCAGTGCCCGTGTTGTATGAGTCTTCGTCCTTCATTGGTGTCACGCCGATTTGATTTCAAAGATGTGAACCCATACTCATCCGTCCGGCTTGCACTTTTGATGGACAGTGGTTTAAAAAAGGGTACATCACTGCAGCTAACCTTTCAAGAAGTGAACTTACCTTCGTCAGAGTAACAACTAACGGGGTTGACGGGGCCGCAACAGGATTGCCCTGGTGAAGGCAAGGCCACCTGTCGAAACGTTGGCCTCCTGCGAAACCCCTTGGTAGACCATTGTGGCTAACTCCCTCATTCGTTATACAATTGCTTACAACAACCAATTTCTGCCCGAAGAAATATAACTGGACAATTATTGAAATTAATAAGAAGCAAGCGCTGACTTTTACAGTAGTTTTCTTGCGACCTTCATTTACATTGCGAAAAACACACAAAATAGAACGAGCTGACATGGCTCTGTAAGTGCGTTTACTAAAGCCCTTCGCCCCCTCCTCCCCCCCCCCACCATGTGAAACTTCTCAACCTCTTTCTTTCAAAATATTTGTTGGTCGTATTCCGTTGTTTTCTTGTGAAACCCTTATTCTTGAGCATCAAATCAACTTTTGCAGCAGCCGGTACACCAATCATTCCCGCAACACTTTGTTGTAGTCTTTCGTAACGTTATAGACGTTAGCACAAACAACAGATGATGCAGCGGGGACCGTTCTTCACACCGCCCTGTGCAGCAGCCCGTATTTGTGAAAGGATAATAACAAGAAAGTAGTAATTGTATTGTAGTGTAGTGAGGCGTTGATTGGGCTCCTGAGTGATGCAATCAGCTGCCTCACCTTCGCCAAGGCGGGGACAGGAAAATTAGCGAACTAACGTACGTCGCTCGATGCAGCGTGTTTCACTAATAAAGTGACTGATTACGCGTGACTAGTCTGGTTACTTGCGCAGGTAACTAAGGCACAGCAAATATTATTGCACACAATTAGTAATCAAGCAATTAAAAAAATTACGCATATCCCACGCACTGTATGCTTTGCAAGGCATTCTTTTTCTTATACATGGCTATCCACCTTTGTTTGGGGTTGTGCAAAACAATGCCATACGAACAAACGTGTTAATGCGAATCGAGCAGAGAAAGTGGTGTGTGTCTGTGTGTGACGTGAGCCTACGTGTGTGTGACGACAACAGCGCGATGACGACCACGTCGAAGACTGGACGAAGTTTCCACCATGGCCACTGGACGCAAATTTATCTAGGCTGATTTTTGGCTTCTATAGATATGTACTCAACCGGCACTAGCCAGAGAAACACGGAGGTGGCGTTATGTGCGACCAGGTATTGTACAGCAGTACGCCTGTGTCACGCGGGGTATCTTAAAACTTTGATGGCATTGATAAACAAAGGCGAAGAAATATTAAGACATGATTACTTGGGTGATCATGAAGTCGGTATACAATGTCGCATGTGCAGTGTCTGTCTAGCCTTATCTGCTACGAGAAAAATGCTGTAAAATACACAGCGCCTCCAAGTGCAAGCTGCCACGAGGGAAGAAGACGAGAAAGTGGCATGCAACGCGGGCGTCAACTGTTTATTTAGAGTTGGCTGCCTTTGCGATGAGATAAGTATGCGTGCGACCGGGGCCTAATATTTTTGCCGGCGATAAAGACGGCCGACAATGCGATGGTGGCCTAATTAATGGTTAGAACAACGCGCTGCTGTGCTCGACGGCAGAGATTCGATTCCCCCAAGGATGAAACATTATTTTCTTCTTACTAAAACGAGCAGAGACAGGTACCTGCCTACCCACCGCAAAGTACCAAGAATGAGGCAACGAATGATTCGCTACGAAAATAGGAAAACAAAATAATTACTAGCCAAAATAAGTACACGTAACTGATTGTGCCGAACTCAACTGCTGCACTATCATACATGGCTGACACGCACAAACATTATCACTTCTATATTTATAAATCCTTACTTTATCTCCCGTGATATGGAATCTGGGAACTGATAGGATGCTTTTGTTGCGTCTTATTCCGGCTGGCCAGCTGCGGCTTCAATAATCCGTTGCTGTAGAGCAGAGCGAATGATAGTTTAGTGATTTCACTAGCAGTCTTCAAGACTTGGATTTACTCTTATCTGGGACTGCATTGTCTAAACTGCACATGGGGGATAGATTACATGGCATAGCGCATAATTAATCTAGACATAAATATACCAATGTGTGTTTTTGTGATCAAGCCGTCCAGTGCGCTGCCTGATATTGGCCATGTGCTGCTGAATATGCGAATATCCTTGGAGTTCCCTTTATCTCTCTCTCACTCTTTCTTTTCTTGATTTGTTTTTTATGTAGCTGCAAGGTATCTGCGCTGAGGCATTATTTCGTCTATATATAATGAGTGTTTCACGCAGCGTTAACCAAAGATTAAAAAAAAAGTTGTTAACCGCATCTGAATGAAACTTTAACTGCATACAGTTTGCGGTCATGTGGCGCTGCTTAGAGTATTTGTTTATATTCTGTCTAATTAGTTCATCAACTCAGATCAATCATGCAAACAATTTATTGTTCACTTTAGGGCCAATTGCGTTTCGTTGCGTTGTAGAGGGCGTTCAAAAACTACCTATCCGATTTTTGTGGTAACGTCCATGCTGCGTGGCGACTTCTTCCGGCCTTTACTCGCCGTGGTTGCTCAGTGGCTGGGGTGTTGGGCTGCTGAGCACGAGGTCGCGAGATCGAATCCCGGCCACGGCGGCCACATTTCGATGTGGGCGAAAACACCCGTGTGCTTAGATTTAGGTGCACGTTAAAGAACCCCAGGTGGTCGAAATTTCCGGAGTCCCTCCACTACAGCGTGCCTCATAATCAGAAAGTGGTTTTGGCACGCAAAGCTTCATAATTTTTTGCTTTCGGCTTTGAAGAAGGCCCACCAAATATGAAATAAAACTGCGTGATTGCGCTCGTGCGCTATCGCTTTCAACCGTCCGTCGAACCTATACCTGATCAGGGACGACAGCGCTACCTTTAAGTGCGACACCGCCAAAAATGCTGACGCACTGTGAAGCCGATGGCTAGAGCCGTGGCCGCTCACTTCTCCGCGGTCCGCGTACACGGTTCTTTCGCAGTAAGTGCGGTTGAAAGCGCTGCAACAAGATAGCGCATGAGCCCAGTCACGTGGTTTTATTTCATATTTCGTGGGCTTTCTTTCAAATCCGAAAAAAAAAACACCAAGCAGCATGTACGTTGTCACAAAATAAAAAAAATGCCTTGGTCGTTTCTGAGTCCCCTCTACAACGCAACGGAACGCACTGGGCCCTAAAGTGAATAAAATTTTTTTGCATAATTATTCTTAGGTAATCAATTAATAAAGCGGAATATAACAATACTCTAAGGAGCGTCGCATGACGGCGAATTATATGCCGTTGCTTTCATTCCGCTGCGGCTAACCACGTTTCATAAATCCTTGGTTCAGGTTACGTGAAACATCCTGTATAAGGTTTCCTTAACCGAAACAAAAGCGACCGCACACTGGTCAGAGCTCACATAGCTTGCACTTCATTTTGTCTCTGTTATTGAAATTATATATATGCTATCACTGATTTGTCTAGTTTGCCTTTCTCCTAACCGATGAAGTAATATTGATACATGCATGTTGCGTGTTTCTTGTGGACGATGCATGCGGGCGCCCCGACGAAGACGACGAACGCTCTCTGGCTCTCGAGCTGTCGGCTGAACTGGCGAGCACTGTGGTTATACTTTGTAAATTTACTTTGTAAATAGTCTCCAGTTCTTAATTCTTCATTCGCGTAACATTTTGGCGGAAGTAACAATATTATTGAAGCGTCGACACTACTCCGTGTTTGTGCATACATGGCTGATCTGTGGTTTTCGTACCTAGAGTTTTCCGTTTTGAAAAGAAGAGTGTAGGCCTAAATTACTGCAGAAATTGTGTAGCCAAGGTACCCCTCCCCTCCACTTATCCATTGCAATTGATTTATTACAGAACATAAATGAGCCCTGATCGCAGTGGCTCTGTAAAAGGTCTCTAATTCATTATTGCGAAATGAGAATGCCCCAAGTTTTGAGGACTTGAGTGTGTCTGCATATATATATATATATATATATATATATATATATATATATATATATTGATACGTGTACTTGTCTTTATCGGGCGACAAGTTTTGCCGCCTATCAAATGTTATCGCACAGCGCGGTACGCGCCTGCATGTATCCGAAGTTTCTGGAAAGTTATCGATGCTTCTATCCGCTGTCTGTTGTCGCCGAACCTTGTGTTATCTGATTTCACCGCTTTACACGAATGGTGTAGAACATTTTAGAAGGCATGCGGGGCCCAACGTTTAGTCTGGAACGTTCGATGATTGCTGTATAAAAGCCGACGCGCTGAACCCGCTGATCACACTTTCGACGATGGCCGACTGTGTTCGCCGCTATCGTTGTGCTGTAAGTGTAGCCTGTTTTGTGGGCACAGGTTCGCCCAGTAAAAGCTAGTTTTGTCTTTCACAGTACTGCTACTGTGTTCTTTGACCTCACGACCACGTGACAATATATATATATATATATATATATATATATATATATATATATATATATATATATATATATATATATATATATATATATATATATATATATATATATATATACCAGTAAAAAGGCAGTTCTGGGTCCAGGTAAATATTCAGTGAAGTAGACGCGCGTATGAAGCGGTTTATTGACTTTTCGGCCGGGGTCCGGCCTTCATCAGAATACATTGCATGGTGTCAGTACAGTTAATATACACGTGCTTATCGACCAAATGAAGATACGTTTACATGAAAAACGAATAAAATGGGCGAACAAACTGCATCTGAATGGTTCAAAGGATAGCTGACACGTGTATAGAGCGATGGCGATTGCAAACATATCATCTAAAATACAAAGCATAAAAACGCACCGGAATGAATTGTAAAAACCAATCGCCACGTGACAACAAAACGTCAATATGTGCTCAATATGTGCTATGTTGTCAAGCAAACACAGACACAGAAAAAGGGGAATAGAGACGTATTAGTAGCAGAAGGGACAAGTGACGGGCTACAAAGACAGGCAACACAATTTTCCTACACATTCATTCATACCACACACGACGGTATCAAACTTATATATAAGGAAGGATTCGCGGGCTTCTCTATCATAATTTGAACGAAATCCAGATTCAAGCAACGTGACTCTCAGTTTATCAAATGAGTGGTCAGGAAGGTGCACGTGTCCGGAGATGGGCAGGTTGGGCAACGTGTTAGCGTGTAATTTATGATTGTTAAAGCGGAATCCGAAAGGCCCTTCTGTTTGTACAACGTACCGTTTTTTGCAGAGCGTACATTAAAGCATGTGTATTACGTTTTTTGTGTCGCAGTCGAAATCACCTTTGATTTTTAAAGAAAAGTTTGAAGACGTACCAGTAACCTGTTGCGATGTGACCATGTAGGGGCATACTTTACATCGCGGTTTTCGACAAGGATGGCATCCGATGGCATCAGGGCAGTCAGTCTTAGATGATGATGATCAAATCTGGATTTCGCTCAAATTATGATAGAGAAGCCCGCGAATCCTTCCTTATATATAAGTTTGATACCGTCGCGTGTGGTATGACTGAATGTGTAGGAAAATTGAGTTGCCTGTCTTTGTAGCCCGTCACTTGTCCCTTCTGCTACTATTACCTCGCTATTCCCCTTTTTCTGTGTCTGTGTTTGCTTGATAACATAGCACATATTGAGCACATATTGACGCTTTGTTGTCTCGTGGCGATTGGTTTTTACAATTCATTCCGGTGCGTTTTTATGCTTTGTATTTTAGATGACATGTTTGCAATCGCCATCGGTCTATACACGTGTCAGCTATCCTTTGAACGATTTAGATGCATATTGTTCGCCCATTTTATTTGTTTTTCATGTAAACGTATCTTCATTCGGTCGATAATCACATGTATATTAACTGTACTGACACCATGCAATGAATTCTGATGAAGGCCGGACCCCGGCCGAAACGTCAATAAACCGCTTCATACGCGCGTCTACTTCACTTTATATATATATATATATATATATATATATATATATATATATATATATTAGAAGGTAACAAGCCTTTCGTTTTCCGCTTGCCGATTTGCTGCTCTCCCCCCAAGTTCTCAAACATTTTGCCGACCGCTAACTTTGTCAAGTTGCAGCGACCAAACGCGTTCTGTTCAGGACAAAGATCTGCGATTCGCGCCCTGGTAACGTATGCAGTTTCCGATGTAGTTGGTCGATTACAACAACTTCATCCCAGGTAGCGTTCAAGCTACAGCATGTCTGCTTTTACATTCCACTTTTCTTTTTTTTTTGCATCTGTTGCCAGCGGCTCTTCAACAATCAATAAGTAAACGCGCTCACATGCTTGATTATGTATCAGGGCTCTTGCAAACACCGCCTGCCTTAAGCCCTACGCTTGATCGATGAGCGCCAGCAGCCGTGTTCCCTGTCAGCTGCATGGTTAATGTTCTGGTGCCCTAGAAAATAATAAATGAACCAGTTCGCCTTCTGGCGACAGCCTACGAAAACCTGCAATACACACGGTTCTATGGATACCATGCGAACACGCCTGAGTTCAGGGTTTGATGGCAAGGGTCCTTAAAAAACGACTCTCGCTAAAGAGGGGAAATGTATAGTGAAGCGGTCTATAGAGAAGCGGTCAGTACATAAACTAGCGGTATGTTTATGCAACGGATAAGTACTTATCCTTCCGTTCGCAGACAATCAATAAGTGCCTTTGACGATAAATTGGAATACTTCACCCCAGTAATAAATGAATGCGGCCGTATGCGTGTTGTCTTTGACGATGAGAGGTCGAACAGGACGGGTAGAATGTAGAAATTAAATAAAAGAAAAGTTGGAGCACGCGAGCAGCTAGACTGGACCTGGTTGGCGAACCTAAATTCTAGGCAGGGAAGTGGGATGAAAGGCTTGGAAGTACGCAATTCCTTGGAAAGTTTTGAAGGTTGCTCGGCCCCGGCACCCCAACGTTCGACACGTAAGGTCCACCAATAGTGTCGCGAGAGTCGGGCAGTATGGGCCAATGCGCACTCACTACCTTTGACCACGGTGGGCCAACTACGAATAGGGAGTGAGCACGAGCGCAGGATTTGGACCGCCGGACTCCCGCAAGCACGCTTTGGAATGTGCGAACAAAATGTCACTTGTGTATTTGTCACCGTCGCTTTTGTATTCTATAGTGTCCTTACACGCTAAACAGCAAGCACAAGACCTCTCTGTGTACTCCAGTGCGACTGTATCCCCGATACAGCCCACCGAACATATTATTAGATAGGAATAGCCGTATGTTACAGCACAATTCTGAAATGAGTAATTCGTCTTAAGAACTGTCTCATCAAACCTGCGGCTACAGCGTATTGACAGGTGGAGATGGTTTATCATTCACATATGACTGTTTTTCCACCGGCTAACCACTACTACAAAGTTCTCTTTCGGCGCAAAAATGCGCCTTTACGTATTGTAACATTTTCGAATACTGTCGCCGATGCTATAGCTAGCTAATATTTCTATGAACCGACTGCATTCGCCACGCTAGTAATGGCGTAAATTATAGAATATACGCGAGTGATCGCACTGGATGAGTGGCAAGTCATGTATAAATAACTCACACACCTAATGCGTTGATCAGATTTCGACGACCGATAATCTCGCTCTCAGCCATCGTTATTCTCTGGCTGGTATTTTTGGGTGGGTGCAAGTTAACCCAATAAAGAGTTTAATAAAGCTTTTAGTAGTGTCTTCTTCTTCACTGTCTTGACAATATTGACAACACGACAATATTTAGAGATATAGTGCTTGGTTTCATCTTTTCTTGGCCTCAATTTAGCCATTCCATTGTATAAGTAACAGTGAGAGACGCACAAAAAAGCTGGAAAAACAGAGGAGTTGCCCTAGGACAAACGTTCTTTAGCCTTGCAACTCTACTCAGAAAGAAGAGAAAACGCAAAAGAAATTATGAAGAGTAACGATGAAGACAGGTAGCAGTACGTCAGGAAATATCGAACCCTTCGGACAAAATATCTTACAACGCAGCGAATGCAAATTCTGACTAGGTAAAGTTTACTTTATGAATGGGGACTTAGCATCTCCAAAGTACGCATCTAGATAAACAGGATTCTTTTTCTCATACTACTGTTTGAGGAACAGTAGCACGTTCAACTTTTTCAAACAATTTGCGACTGTTCTACTTGTTCTTGTTCCTCCACTTGTCCTTCGTATTGTTACTATCATTATTATTATTATGTTTATTATGATTACTATATCGGCACGCATAAGACGATCAGAGAGTTAAAAGGGCACTCAGCCCACTGGCGACTCGTACCTGCTGAATAAGGGCAACATTAAAAAAGATGAATCTAAAACGAATAGGGTTGGCTAGAAAAGCCGAAGACCGCTTACTGCAAACCCGCAGGTAAAAGTGCAGTATGCAGCACCAAGGTATCAAACAAAGCAAGCCAATACAACGCTGAAGCTGTGTGGACAAGCGCTCCCGCCAATTCATTTTTTTTATTTTTTTTTTACTTGGGTAGCTATACAAGGGTGGCGACGAGAGTGACCTAGAGGAGATGACGACATGCGAAAAGAAAAGAAGAAACTGGGGATGCAAGGAATGCTCTGAAGGTAAACAAAAGCAGTGTGTGCTTGCGTGACCACTCTGCGAGCGGGTCGTTATGGACAGCAGAAAGCAGGGATCTCAAGGTGGTCATAACGAGAGTGCCAAGGCACCCAACGGACCCGGTAACAGCGCCTACGCACGCGATTTATTGAGTGGGCGAAGGATACAACGAGAACATCGTTTTCATCTACTCTGCTCTATCAAGAACAGCCGTTGCACACTCGTAGAGAAGGGGCAAAGCAGCGGAAACGCGAAAAGATGCTCAACTCAAACCGATCCTCAGCCAGGGCTATAACCGATATGCGAACAATATGGTCGCATATTATATAGATGTGATGACTTATCCAGATGTCACTTTCTTGCGTATAGTGGTGGAACAAGGAATGTCTGTGGAGCCGACGTTGCGACGAGGGTTCTTCTACTGACAAATGCGCTTGGCAAAACATTGGCTCCACAAACATGTCTTTGTGTGGCCGATTCGACATCCTTGCCACATAATGACCGCATCACAGTCCCTTGTTCCACCTCGCGGCATCCCTCGTTCGACCAGTTTTGACCAGGGGTATTTCTTTTATTGTCTTTGCAAGTCCCCCTTGTTGGACCTTCGGACCACAGACAGCCCTTATCCGACCACTCATAATTGTTTGACTTTTGTGAACTCAAAGCTCAGCGCCGATTGGAAGATAGCCTGTTCTACTTACCATTTAAGAGGCCGCAACAAAATATTTCTGTATTTCGTAGTCATAAATAATAATAACGACCATATATCCAATAAACATATCTCGCAATGAAAAGTAGTGCTCTTGGGATAGTGTATGGATCATTACTGCAATCAACTCTGAAAGCTGATCACATCTTTGCTGAAAGTGTAATGTATCTTTGCATTTGCACTTGGTATGGCGTTTGTGCTATTGTTATGTTGCAGCATTCTGTGAGGAGGGACGAACGAGAGAAGGAATGAAAGGTACGGAGCTCAACCAGAGGCACGTCCTGTTTGCTAACCTACAGGGGGGAAGGGGCTTAAGGGATGAAAGGAAAGGAAGGAGAGGGAGGGAAGAAAGTACTCTCACTGTGAACACAAGCGGTTGTCCATCACTGCACGCCTACGATCAGTCACTGAGGCGAGTCGATTTCATGAATTGTAGCAGTGCCCTCGTCGCTTTGTAAGCCTGCGACCCGTGGGCCATGGTCCCAGAATTTTAGTCTCTGAAAATGGTCTTCTGTCAAACCGATGCTCTCAGAAGAACGTCGCGTTCGGTGTCATAGAGATTACGAAAACACAACACGTGCTCGACCGTCTCTTCACGGTTGCCTCAGTCACATATCGGTGTGTCGGATATTCCAATACGGAACGAGTAGGCTATAGTAAAAGTCACCCTTACCATAGGTGACATTGTAAAGTTGCATCAGTGCGGGAGGAGTTCGATGGGATCCGCAGCTCCAATGTAGGATCCATCCGGTGCAGATGGCAAGTACAGAAAATCGTGGTGTTCCACAAAGTTTCAATCTTGTTTTGAGCAAGCAAACGAAGACTCCTCGCAGCGTCTATCCTTGATAAGGGTATAAGAACTGTCACAGATTCCTTATAGGCTGATCGGGTGGCATCATCAGCAAGGTCATTTCCGACGATGCCACAGTGCCCAGGAAGCCACTGGACGCTGATGTCATGTGCGTTTATAAGGGCTGGATGGAAGACCTCTCTGGTCTCAAACGCCAGTTGTTCATTGGTCTTGCGTTATCAGGCTAACTGAAGACTCTGAACGGCTGCCTTGGACTCACAAAAAAACAACCCACTTTTGAGCTTTTGCTGGTACGATGTAATTAACCGCTGCACGTAGGGCGGCAAATTCTGTGGCCGTACAGGTTGTTATGTGGAAAACCTTGAACATATTTGTGACTCGTAAGGTCGGAATGATAACAGATCCTGCGGAGCTGGTCGCTGAGACAGATCCGTTGGTGTACATGGGCGTTCTTTATTCATAAACCTCGTTCAGTAATGACAGTGTCAACTGACGTAGAACCACTGTTGAATGACGGGTCTTTTTCGTAATTCCCGGAATCATGAGGCGTATTTGTGGCTGTCGTAGGCACCACAGGGGTAACAATGGTGTTCCTGCTGGATAAAGACCGATGGAAGGTAGTCTTGATGTGTCGAAACAAGTTTGGAAAGTGTGGCTTGAGGTCTTTTTGCCTGCAAATCAGCAATATAGTGACTGGGTACGCGACACACGTTTTACATGTTGAAACCAAGTAGTCTCTAGCAATCATGATTGTTGCACGAGTCGAGGCGCATCTTGATAATCCAAAACGTGTCCGTAGAGCCTGGCGTTGCAATTTCGAGGGTATGAATATTTGTTTTACGTGTGTTCCGCAAAACTGGCAAGCTGTATCGTAAAAAGTCCAGAAATGCTACTCTGTAAAGCAGCAAGGACGTTACCGTCGTGCTCCAGGTATTTCAGCACATGAAGTTCATTAGATGTGCAATCGAAGTTAGTCGCCGCTTCAGATAGATGCAGTGGGTGCTTTATGAAAGGCTCCTTTCATTAATCACACCTAAGAAGGGGTGAGACTTCTTGTATGTGATAGCCTGGCCATTAAAAGATACGAGGTACATTTCTACGGGTTGGAGCGTACAGGCGCTCACGCGCATTTCTCGATGGACACACTAACGCCTTGTTTGCGGAGATAGGAACAATTCTGGCGCGCAATTGAAGACGAGTCACTGCGTAAGGCCAAAGACAAGTGTCATCAGCGTACATTGATAGGTGAATTGTCTTGGGTAATATTTCAGCAAGGCTAGGAGGAGGAGGGAGGGAAAGAGATAGGAAGAAGGCAGGGAGGTTAACCAGAATCACGTCCGGTTGGCTACCCTACACCGGGAGAATTGGAAAGGGGGAAAACAAAGATAACAGGAAGAGAGACGAGGGAAAGAAATTGCAGTGAGTTCGATGACGTGTGTGGCCTTACAGAAATTGCATTAATAGTCACAAATGGTCGCACAAGCCCGTCGTCCTTAAGAAGCACAAAAGTGCCTTCACCGCTTTATGGGCCGACGCGCGATGGGGGCGGTGTTTCAGCAGAACCTGCACAGAAAGCGGCCGATTGTCCAGTTTTTAAAAGCTCTGGCAAGTTCTTGCCTCTCAGGGGTGTATCGTGGACAGTGGCACAGCAGGTGGTCGATGTTTTCTTCCGTGCCACAGACCTCGCATGCTGCACTGTCAGTCACTCCAATTAATGTAGAGTACGCCTTTGTGAAGGCAACTCCTAACCAAAGGCGACAGAGAAGCATAGCTTCACGTCGAGGAAGTCCGAGTGGAGGCCGGAGTAGCAGGGAGGGGTTTAGTCGATGCAGTCGTGTAAGTCGCAAGTTTGGCGAGTTCCACTCGGTCAGTGTGAGACTGCGTGCCAGGTGTCGAAGCTGCATAGCGGCGTCTGTCCTCGAAAGCGGAATTGGAACGCTCTGCTCTTCATGATGTGCTGTACGAGCAGCGTTATCGGCGGAATTATTGCCACTGATTCCACAATGGTTCAGCAAGGCTAACCATAGTTAAAGACGATAGGGCTCAATACTCCGCCGAGTGGGGCATGACCACATGTATAATGCTTGGCAGTCGGGCCATATTCGTACTGCACAAAGAAATACCTTCTGGTCAAATAGTCGCGTATCCAGTGAAACATTCGGCCACCAATTCCAATAGCCTCCAATGACTGGAGGATCATTTCATGTGTGTCATTATCGTACGCCCCCTTCACATCAAGAAAGAGCGCCACTGATAACCACTTGAGGTATTTCTGTTGTATGAGCGTTGTGAGGTCAATGACCTTGTCTATTGATGACCTGCCTCACCGAAAGCCTGACATGGAGTCAGGGTATACATTGTGGCGTTCAAGATACCATTCTAGGTGTGTAAGCATCACCTTTTCTTTACTTGCCCCACGCAGCATGCCAAGGCAATATGACGATATGGCGATATGACGTCAGGTCGGAAGGCGGCTTTCTTTGTCTGAGCAGTGGTACGGACCTGCTAATCTTCCATTGCTGATGAACAATGCCGTCATGCCATGAGCAGTTATAGTACCTCAACAGCTATTGCCCGGCATCCAGTCAAAGATGGGCAAGAGCTGCATAGGTGATGCCGACGGGCATAGGGAAGATGGAGGTCGACAAGCAGCCAAAGAGGCGTCCAGTTCTCCCATAGTAGGTGGAATTTATATTTCTGAGACACGAGACACAGGGACGACACTCATGTCTTCAGCGTTGGGCATGATACACGTGCCAGCGATACGCCCGCAAAAATCATTCACCACCTCCAGTTGCGTCTGGCATTGATGTAGGGCTAAGTCCATGAAAGGATGTCGCTTTTGCGGAGACAAGCGCAGGCCATGAACATTCCTCCGGAAGTATGAAAGGGGTTTACGAGGGTCCCGTGAGTCACAAGAAGACTTCCAACGTTGTTCCTGCAATTTTTCCAAACGGCGCTGAATTTTCTTTTGTGTTTTCCGTGCCCTTCTCAGGTCACAAATTGCCTTCGTGCACCTATATCACCTTTCATCTTGTCGTCGAAGTGCAGTTAGCCTCTTCTGTTCTAAGTCGTATTGGGAACGCGCCGCTGTCAACGTTAAGAGACGTGAAGCTTCTCTCATCGCCTTTGTGATGGCATCCTCCAGGCTACGGTGTCAGGATTGGGGGCTCAATCCCTTCGTCCGTGGTCCTTTGCCAAGATTGGAGTACGGCATGAATTCGAAGGTAGCTGGCCCATGCCGTCGTCCAACTTATTTACGCTGAGATCGTTGATGAAGTGAAGAACTGCTTCTCATCGAGAACGAGGAAAAAGGGGTTTATTTACAGAAAAATAACTCAGTCTAACATGACTGTTTGAGAAAAATAGTATTAGTCCAACAGGACTGCATGAGAGAAGTGAACCAGTCTAACATGACTGCTCAAGAGAAGTGTGTCCAACAATCGCACAACCACAGTTTTTATACACTCGATCCGCTGGTCCTACGACGCGGCGGCTGTTCGTTTACACACCACCAACTCGCAGCTGCTCTGAAGACCAGTTTTCAGACACAAAGGCACACACATTCCGAAGCCCAAGCGACGGCGTTGAAGGTGGTGCCGTTCCGGAAAATCGACGCCGCTCGAGGGACGCTCGTTGTTTTGCAACATGCTGAACCGTGAGAGCGCAAAAATAAGACGTTCCCGCGGTAGCTTCTTCAGGCGTGTCAGATCAGCGCCGCGTTGAGGAACTCTGGAATCATTGTCCACACACCAAACTCGTCTTGTCACAATGTCGAAGCGGGCTGGAGGAAGGCGGCGGATTCCAGCGCAAAGGTCGCTTCTTTGAACGCCTCGCAGCTGCAGCGGCGGAGAGCGGGAGGTGCGCGTCTTGCACCCCTTGTCGTAATCGGGTGGCAAGGTGACAATCTTGTTGTGCAACCCGCCGTTCTTTACAGCGCCTCCATGGCCCCAAAAGTCTCGACTGTCTAGCGCTGACAACCGCTAGGCAGGAAGAGAACGGCTGCTGGTCAGGGGGGGGATCGATGTCTTGGCTCGCAGCGACCACTTGTGCATTGATGTCACCGCCCCAAAACATCCAACAAGGACAGGCAACTGCAAAATGAACCCCACAACACGGCTCTGCGCCGAGATGACGTGCATTGGCTCTCATTTTAGACTCGCTAGGCTTCAAAAAAAAACAACAACAACATAAGTGCAGAAAAAAAAAATGCTGCATTTCACTATGCCAATTTCTGAAGCAAATTCCTGCTGACAAATTCAGCAATCATGGAGGGAATCCTGCTAAATGAGAGGGGATCTTCTTCGCTTAATAAATTTAACACTAGTAACCCTAAAATTTAGGCGGGACCCTCAAACGCAGAATTCAAATTAGCCTGCTCAAACCATCCGCATTGCTATGCAACTTTCCCTTCTTATATCTAACGGAGAAGTTGTACTCTTGGAGAGTGAGGCTCAATCGGAGCAAGCGGCCGTTTTTGTGTGACATTTGATTGAGCCACGTCAGAGGACAGTGGTCGGTCTCGAAGATGAACTTCGCTCCGTACAAATAACACGACAACTTCTGGGCGGCCCAAACCAAACAAGCGCATTCCTTCTCTGAAGCGCTGTAGGCTTCCTCTCTTACATTTAGTTTACGGCTGGCGTAGAGGATAGGATGCTCCTCGTTATCGTCGCCGACTTGACTAAGTACCACGCCCATACCTCTGTCGCTTGCGTCGCATTGAACTATGAATTCCTTTGTGTAGTCTGGCGCGCGAAGCACAGGGCGAGAAACCAATAGCGTTTTCAAACTTTGAAAAGCGTTCTCTTTGTCCTTATCCCAGTGTACGTTACTCGGTGCTCCCTTTCGGAGGGCGTCTGTTAATGGACTTGCCAATTGTGAGTAATTCGGAATGTACCGTTAATAGTACCCCACAAGTCCCAAAAATGAACGAACGTCCGTTTTCGTGCGCGGCTGAGAAAAATCTCCAATCGTAGCTATTTTCAGCTCAGCCGGCCGTCTCATGCCCTGACCAACAACATGGCCCAGATAAGTAACCTGCGAACAACCAAACCTACACTTTTCCGCTTTCATCGTTAAGCCGGCTTCCCTCAACCGTGAGAACACCTGTTTGAGGTGCGATACGTGTTGTTCCCAGCTGTCCGAAAAAATGGCCACATCATCAAGATAAGGTAAGGCGAACTCCTGCAAGTCCTTTAGGACAATATCCATTAACTTAGAGAAGCTAAACGGCGCGTTCTTCAGCCCGAAGCTGAGTGCGAGAGGGCGAAAAGTGCCTACAGGCGAGATGAATGCGGCATAGCGGCTGGCACTTTCGGAAAGGGGAACTTGCCAGTACCCCCGCACGAGATCTATAGTTGAAATGTATTTAGCAGCGCTAACTCTTTCAATTCGTTCCTCAATGTTGGGTATCGGGTACAGCTGATCCCTAGTGATCGCATTTAACTTCCTGTAGTCAACACACGGACGAGGGTCCTTGTTAGGGGTTTCTACGAGTATTAGCGGTGACGTGTAGTCACTCTCAGCGGGCTCAATAACTCCCAACTCTAGCATGCGCTGTATCTCTGCCTCCATAATCTCTCTCTGTCTTGGAGACACCCTGTAAGGTTTTGATCTTACTGGTTCGGCAGAGGTCAGCTCAATTTCATGCGTTATCAGTTCGGTTCTACCCGGCCGATCGCTGAATCTGTCGAGATATTCCCCTAACACCCCTTTTAGCTCATCTAGCTGCTCGGGTCTTAGAGCATGCGAGCTTACCGAGTGTTCTACTACTTCTTCTAGGCCGATTTCAGAGTTGGAGGTTGCCCTATCCTCCTTAAACTTGGTACCAATGCCATCCGGCTCTTTGACAGTATAGTTAACGACTCCGCTCCGCTCTACATACGGCTTCATCAAATTACAGTGATATATCCTCACTTCCTTCCTGCGACCGGGCATTCTCAAAGCATAGTTAGTTTCTGAAAGTTTGTGCAACACTTTAACGGGCCCGTCCCAGTGAACTTCAAGCTTGTTCTTTCTTGAAGGTTTGAGGATCATTACCTGGTCTCCGGCGTTAAACGTACGAAGCCTCGCATTCCTGTCGTAATAGAATTTGGCGTTCTTTTGAGCTAGTGCCATGTTCTTTCCGACTAGTTCTTGGGTTGCGCTTAGCCGTTCCAGTAAATTTAGCACGTATTCAACCACGGTTGGACTCTCCCCTCTTTCCTCCCACATCTCTCTTAACATTCTCAGTGGAGAACGGAGTGTCCTCCCATACACTAGTTCTGCTGGTGAGAACCCTGTCGCTTCATGTGGAACCGTTCGCAAAGCAAACAAAGTTGCCGGCAGACAGTTCTCCCAGTCCTCCTTGTGCTCGTAACAGAGCGCACGCAAAACTCGCTTAAGCACCGAATGCCACCTCTCTACACTGTTTGACTGAGGGTGATAGACAGAACTGTGTATTAACTTTACCCCGCACTTTTGCAAGAATGTGGAAGTCAGTGCGCTCGTGAATACTGACCCTTGATCTGCCTGAATTTCGGCTGGAAACCCAACTCGTGCAAACACTGTCAAAAGCGCGTCTACTACTTCAGTGGAGCTGAGCTCTTTCAAAGGGATTGCTTCTGGAAACTTGGTAGCCGGACACAGCATGGTAAACAAGTACCTGTAGCCTGATTTTGTTTTTGGAAGAGGCCCTACCGTGTCTATTACAAGCCGTCTGAAAGGCTCTGTTATTAAGGGCACTACCTTCAGTGGAGCTTTCCAAGTCTCTCCTGGTTTACCAGAACGCTGGCAGGCGTCGCATGATCTTACAAAGTTTTCTACATCTTTGAAACAGCCAGGCCAGTAGTATTCCATAAGCAATCTTTCCTTTGATTTGTTTATGCCTAGGTGGCCGGACCACCCATTTCCATGACAAAGACTCAAAAGGTCCTCCCTATACTTAGTAGGTATGACTAACTGATCTAAAATCCTACCCTTTCGATCTCTGTAATGCCGATACAACAATCCTCCTTTCTCATGTATCGTTACGTTGCGCCTAGCAATGCCTTCTTTAGCTGTGTCCCGTAATTTAGCTAAGCTCTCATCATTCTTTTGCTCAGCTGCCAGTGACTCTCTATCCACGCGTAAGAGTTGATCAAAGTTCTTTGAGGCCGGTGATAATAACGACCCTGTCTCGCTTGGGAGCGCGTCTGCATGCTCTTCCTGCAGGCCAGAACTCTGACACTCTAGTGCTACGCTCTCATTGAGCTGGTCAACTGGCAGGCTCTCCTCAACTGTTCTTTTGTCCGTCGGGCCTAGCTCGGATTCGGGTATTGAAGCTATCCCCTTTTCTGCTTCAGCTGGAGGAGCTTGAGCATTTTCAGCCGAAAGCGCCGCGATCTTACGAGCTTGGCCTCTGGTCAATGCCTGTACTATGCCCTCTCCCAGTTTGAGCCCTCTGTCACGCAGTAACTGATTCGAACGATTCGAAAAGATGTAGGGATACTGCAGTGACAAAAATTTGGAAACTGCAGCCTCAGTCTCTAGCTCCCCGAATGGTCCACTGATTTTGACTTTGGCCATGGGCAGACACACGCTGTGTTCTTCTACAACCTGTTTTATCCATGCTACTTCTCCGGTGAAGTCCTCTACCATCACGTAAGACGGATGGACAATGTCCAGCGTGGCGGCACTGTCTCTTAGCACTCGGCATGGTTTTCCATTAACTTGCAGGTCGTGGAGATATGGACTTAAAAGTTCCATATTCTCATCCTTTTCCTCCACGTAGGAAAAAACTACGCTTGGCTTCTCGCAGTTTACAGCTATATGTCCCAGTTTGTGGCATTTGTAACAGCGAATTGGTCTGACAGATTCGAATTTTCTTTTCTGTTCTTTTTGTGCGGTTTCTCCGTTAACTTTCTCCTCGCTCTTTTCTGCGGGCTTTTCCGCCATGTCTACAGGCTCGGATCGTCTAGCTTGCGCACCCTTTTTGAACGGAAATGGCTTCCGCGGTCCATTTCGACCGTCCCAGTTTCCCTCCTCGGCGTTCAACTTTCTACGGGTTGCGTACTCTTCGGCTAATTCAGCCGCCCTTTCCACAGTGTTTACATTACCTCTATCTTGCACCCACAGTTTCACAGCTTGGGGAATGGTTTTGTAAAACTGCTCTAGACACATGCATTCAATGATCATGTCTCTGCTGTCGTACGCTTCCGCGCTTTTAAGCCACTCGACTAGGTTGGCCTTTAAGCTATATGCAAACTCCGGATAGCCCTCGCTATCTTTCTTGCCTGTGCTCCTAAACCTTTGCCGAAAAGCTTCGGCTGAAAGGCGGTATTTCTTCAGGAGACTAGCCTTAACTTTCGCATAATCATATGCATCCTGCACACTCAATCTGGCGATTACTTCCGCCGCCTCACACGGCAACATAGACAGCAACCGCTGTGGCCATGTACTCGGACCGAAGTTCATCTTTTCGCAAGTCCTTTCAAAATTGCTTAGGAACAAGCCTATGTCGGTCCCGACCTCATATGGCTTTAATAGCCTGTCCATGCGGTACGATTCTGCCTCACTTGATCGACCCAGAGCTCCTTCACTTCCTTGAGACAACTCCAAACGTCTGTTTTCAAGTTCAAGTTGCATTTTTGTTATCTCGCGATCTTTATCGCGTTCCTCTCTCTCTCGTTTTTCTCTGTCTCGTTCTTCTCTTTCTTTTTCCCGTTTCTCTCTCTTTTTGAGAAGTTCCAATCCCATTTCAATATCTTGCTCACTGGCCTGATTGGAAATTAGCTCCAATAATTCCGATTTGAGCATTTCCTTGCGTACATCTAGGCCCAGTTCCTCACCAACAATCAACAACTCGTCTCTCAGCAGTGTCCTTAACTCCATGACTGCTGCTTTACTGCCTTGATTCTGCTCTCTAAATCTAGCTAGGAAAACACAACCTAGCTAACACACAACAATCTAGCTTCCCTACTGTTCTAAACAGAACAACCACAAAATGAAGCCTAGAGAGTCAAAGCAAAAACCAAGCACTCACCACAGATACAGCACCATGTCGCAAAGTCCATCTCACCGCTGTCAGCCAGTTGTCAGGATTGGGGGCTCAATCCCTTCGTCCGTGGTCCTTTGCCAAGATTGGAGTACGGCATGAATTCGAAGGTAGCTGGCCCATGCCGTCGTCCAACTTATTTACGCTGAGATCGTTGATGAAGTGAAGAACTGCTTCTCATCGAGAACGAGGAAAAAGGGGTTTATTTACAGAAAAATAACTCAGTCTAACATGACTGTTTGAGAAAAATAGTATTAGTCCAACAGGACTGCATGAGAGAAGTGAACCAGTCTAACATGACTGCTCAAGAGAAGTGTGTCCAACAATCGCACAACCACAGTTTTTATACACTCGATCCGCTGGTCCTACGACGCGGCGGCTGTTCGTTTACACACCACCAACTCGCAGCTGCTCTGAAGACCAGTTTTCAGACACAAAGGCACACACATTCCGAAGCCCAAGCGACGGCGTTGAAGGTGGTGCCGTTCCGGAAAATCGACGCCGCTCGAGGGACGCTCGTTGTTTTGCAACATGCTGAACCGTGAGAGCGCAAAAATAAGACGTTCCCGCGGTAGCTTCTTCAGGCGTGTCAGATCAGCGCCGCGTTGAGGAACTCTGGAATCATTGTCCACACACCAAACTCGTCTTGTCACAATGTCGAAGCGGGCTGGAGGAAGGCGGCGGATTCCAGCGCAAAGGTCGCTTCTTTGAACGCCTCGCAGCTGCAGCGGCGGAGAGCGGGAGGTGCGCGTCTTGCACCCCTTGTCGTAATCGGGTGGCAAGGTGACAATCTTGTTGTGCAACCCGCCGTTCTTTACAACGGCGAAGATCTTCTGTGCATGCACTTTCTATGTGTAGCTTAAATTTAGTCAAATCGATTCTTCGTAATACATTCGACGAGGAGGAATCATTTAGCTCCCTGATACGCAAGTATGTAGGAATATGGTCACTTCCATGTGTTTCTATGTCTCGAAACCACTGAACTTGAAAGCTGAATCATCGTGGTACCAAAGTCAAATCGAGGCAACTTCTGTACTTAAGGCCTCACAGGTATGTAAGTCTGTCATCATTCATGGCACAAAGCTCGTGATCATAGCGAACGACAGCAGGTTCCTGCCTCTGGAATTTATTACCGAGTGACCCCACAGTAAGGGATTAGTAAGTGATGTAGACTGATTTGTGAGCTATTTTTTCTTTTCTGTATTTACCGTTCTTTAGGCAAGTGTATAAATGGCGCCTTATTGTAAGAACAAAATTTGAAATGTGAAGCATTTCTTCGCGAACATTTGCGACATTTCACTGCATCTATCTATCTGTCTAGCCGCCTACGTCTTGGTGCTCTCATGTTCGTTTCGTTAACTTCGTATGAATCGAAATCCGCATAGTATGACAAGAGTGTTTGTCGAACAAAAGTGATAGGTCATGACATGCGTGTCGTGAAGGTACTGAAACAGGCGCTTACGTCTTGGTGCTATCACGGTCGTTTCTTTAACTTGGTAGGGTCCCCGCATACTGCTTCGCATACCATCGATTCCTACAGGGCTGCCTACAGGGCTGCTGACTTTTCTGTTGTACTACTTCATGGTATCATCCTTTGCTCATTAAACTATTAATTGTTTTTGGAGAAGTGAGTGAGACAACCGTTGTCAACAATTCCAGTGTCATCAGCATAAATCACTCACTCCCGCAAGATTTGTAGAAAAAAACTATGCTGAAATAGAAGGTACAAGAAGGCTTGCACTGAGCACGATACACACGAACTTTCGCTAGCAGTCTTCATAGCAAATTCAAGTGGTTACAAGAACGGAAATTTGGGCGAGTTTGCAAAAATTCATATTTGGCTTCAATTGCAAATACCACAGGGACACAATAAAGGGAAACCTGTCCCGTCCTGTCTGGTCTTCCTTTCTCGTGTCTTTGTGTTTTTTGCGCTTTTAATAAAAAAAAAGTCTCAGTTTCATAGGACATTTTCAAACTGGGGAAAAAGGCATGAAGTCAACACTGTAGCGGGTAAGTGGAACTGCTGAAGAAAAAAAAAGATTTTTATAAATTAATCTTCACTTAGTCTGGCAGAGTGCTTCAGCGTTCACTTTATTCATAGAACGTCTCTTTGTGCACTGTGGTACCAAATAGGTGAAATTTCATTGTACTTCATGCAAATTCCGAGCACCTGGTATATTGGAACTCGGGGAGGCGATTTAAGGATCGCAGAAAATGAACATAACGAGTCCACTGTCCACTACGCAATCTCAAGATGCACGCGTTTAAGTTATTATATTTAAACGCTGACTAGCTAAACTTCGCTTAGTGTTCTTTTCATCGGTGAATTATTAATATTCGCTTTTTTAAGTATCCCAAATGAAACAGCGACACTGTACTCTATCCCAGCTGTCCTTTAAACTCTGAGAAAGAGAAATTGAGACAGTGTGTTGTGCTCTGAATAGCGTTTTACATATTGCATTCATGGAACTCGCTAAATGCAAACACATTGCCTCTCCCGTTTCTTGAGAGGTATTATTTCCGTAGGAAGTAACATTTTCCGAGAAGCTCCACCAATCGCTACGTTTGCGCAGTGTTTAAATAGAATTCCTTCACAAAGCTCACATTATCTAACCTTGTATTCTGCGCCCAGATTATTGAAAGCACAGATGACTGGTTTCGTTAGTGAGGGCTTGCAGACATCCAGGAACAAAAGACGCTATATTTTTGGCACGGTTCTTTGAGTTTGACCCTTGTCGATGGCCCTTCTTTTGTTCGCTCAATAAACAAAGAAGTTAAATTATGAGCGGGATTGATCGTTAACAAAAGGTAGTATTTAAGCAGACTAGGTAATCAAAAATACTCATTACAGACAAAAGGTATGTTTATGTTCTTCTGTCAGTGCTGGTTATGAAATGCTTTCAGAATAGTGCGAATGAACTCGAATTTATGAAGCGTTTGCGGAGAAAACAATGCAGCTTATGAGAAAAATGCGTGGCAGTATAAAAATAGCGATCACCTCCGCTTAAGCATGCTTGCTCCAAAACCGTGTTTTTGCGCTTCAATGGGCCATTTTTGCCAATGTGCCAAACAGCTGAATGACTCCTACGCAGAACCGAGTTTTATCTAAGTGTTTTCTAACAGCAAATAAGCACGCATGCGCGGAACGAATTGGTGTGGACATAAGCAGTTGTGAGGCGCTTTTGCCAGTGTGTTTTTTATGTGTGTGAGAGGGACATGTACAATTACCAGGCAAACACTGTTTGTCTGGTAACAAAGATAAAAAAGGTAAAACAGATAATTCGTGTGGAAGGCCGGCTAGAAAAAAAATCCTTATTTACCTGAATGCACTCAGGTAAAAGGCACCTCTCCCTGAAAGTTGAAGTCTGAATGCGTTCTGAGCCGCAGCACATCTCTTACGCAAAACATACACACATAAAAATGTCGCAGTTTCTTCCCGAAGGCGAAGCATCGATGGCGATAGCAAATTAGTAGACAGCTATGCGAAGTAAGCATAGTAATTTTATCGGCCGTGTAGGCTTCGAAACGTTCGCTTATTAACTCAATTACAAAGCCTGGTGTCAGAGCGCAAAAGCAAACATCAGCACCTCACACTCGATGAGAGCGGACACTCGCTGTCGACCTGCTGGTGTTAGCAAGTGCGGCAGCAGCAGCGAGCGAAGTGACCGTCTGGTCTCATACTTCAACGCAATAGCGGCGAGAACATAGCGTGCACAAAGGTATGGAGCCGTCTGCAGATCCCTTTCAAGATACAGCGCGCGCGACCGTGCAAAGTACGCACCTATTGGCGGAGACGAAGCACGCCCCCCTCTCCCGCGAAGACTCCGCGCTTTCCTCCATCTATGGCGCGAGATCGAGTCACGATAGTCAGTTTCCCTTGCATCCGATCGCAAAGAGAGAGAGAGAGAGAGAGCTCTCGCGAAATGCGCAGTTGCTTGCGAAGCACAATACGCCGCCTCCCCCCCACCCTCCTCCTACCGTCACCCCACGGCCTTTCGCGCGACGGAAGAAAGGCGGTCATCCTACCCGCGAGCCAGATTGAGCTGCCAACGTTGGCTACCCTCGCGTGCTTTCATTTTCACGTACAGCATACGACGCGCAGCGACGGTGTTATCATCCTTGGACTTTATACGGAACATCACGGCGACGCCGACGGCGAAAATGTGGCTAGAGCGTCCATATAGCTACTTTCGCAATAAAAGAAATTACTTGTACCGAACACTCGAAGAACATCGTAATAATGTGAATTCCGTCGTCAGGCGAGGCGAAACACACAATAGAAAGTTAACAAATGTGTTTCCTAGCACGTGTTTGACACGGTGCGGAATGCCAGTAGAAAGTACTAAGTACGTGTGGAGCTGTAGTTGGAAGATGCGCGCTCGACTTTATCATGAAAGAAGAATGTCCCTGGACGCCGTTCCCAGAACTCTAATGTGTGACAAAGCCTGAGAATCTTGCTGCTTATCTGAAGTTCAATGTTGCCATTTTAGTACCTGAGGCCTTAAAATCACTAATAAGCGCTTCCATCGGCCAGTTGCCAGTGAATGTGGGCTTGACGCAAGGTTTACTTGTTTGGCAAGAGTACACCAGTGTAAAGGTCCCAATATGTTGCATTTTATGCATGAAGGAGCTCACGCCAGCCGTCACAGCGCCATGATACAGGTCATGCGATTAATTTTATTCGTACTAACACGTACATTGTAAATACAATACTGTAGATGAAGAGGTGCGGTAGTCTGTTGGCATTCGCATTGCGCAGAGCTCGGAGGGAAGACAACCAGGCGATGTACACGCAGATTACCAAGCATAACGCAGAGATTATCTATCTATCTATCTATCTATCTATCTATCTATCTATCTATCTATCTATCTATCTATCTATCTATCTATCTATCTATCTATCTATCTATCTATCTATCTATCTATCTATCTATCTGTCTGTCTGTCTGTCTGTCTGTCTGTCTGTCTGTCTGTCTGTCTGTCTGTCTGTCTGTCTGTCTGTCTGTCTGTCTGTCTGTCTGTCTGTCTGTCTGTCTGTCTGTCTGTCTGTCTATCTGTCTGTCTGTCTATCTATCTATCTATCTATCTATCTATCTATCTATCTATCTATCTATCTATCTATCTATCTATCTATCTATCTATCTATCTATCTATCTATCTATCTATCTATCTATCTATCTATCTATCTATCTATCTATCTATCTATCTATCTTTTAACAGGCTTTTAACAGATATCTTTGAAGAAGTGCTTGGCAAACATTTGCCTCAGTGCAAAGCTCGATAAATTCCTTGGTCAGCTTAGGCAATCGAGAGACGAACAAACAGAGAGAAATTGCAATCATCAAATTACTGAAACTGCTATTGCGTTACGATTGGTCCCTTTAGAGTCATGCCCATCACATCGGGTGAAAAGACTGACAAGCATTCGGAGCTTAATTATTTGAATTAACGCAGCCCGCAGAGGCTCACACTAGTGACCCGAACGTCAAGCACACTTTACTCCACTCCCCCCCCCCCTCCTCACACACACGTCCCTCTCTTTTAAATTCAAATGCTGCGTGAAGTTATGTGCAAACGTAGCTGTTCACAGGAGACCCCGTTCGACCGCTGTTTTCCTTTCCTTTCGAGGGCAGGGCGTCACCGCTTGCCGGCACGGTGCCGTGCTCTGAATCTAACGGCGTATGTAAAACAGGTGAAGCTCGGTTCTGCCGACATGAAAAAAAGCATAAATAAATAAAGCAGCGTGAGTGAAAGTGGGCGCGGGACCTTCACATCAGTAGGCACGGGTGCAGCTGCCAGCGGAAGCAGCCTGTAACAGCGGTTCGCGGCATGCGGCGCACGCTGAAGACATTTAAATTCGGCGCGCGTTCCCCCTAAACGCGCACGTCCGCCCATTACGATTCCGAACAACTAGTCTGCTGTTGAAGAGTGCCAGAAAAATACAGTGATGTGGTGCAGGTGGAAAAACAGAGATGGGATGGTAGTGGGGGGAGGAAGCGTAGCGTGGGAAACTAGGCGTATTAAACGGGGAACGCCCTACGCTATGACATATTCAAAACGTTAGCGCGTAGAAACAAAACAGTACGAAACAGTGAGTCGTGACATGCGTGTCCAGGAAGGCGCGAGATAAGCAGAAGGCCGTTGAAAAGCCGAGTCCCGCCCTTGTCCTTGCTAGCTTTGACTGCAGGAAAAACAAAAGAAAAATGAACTGCTGAGGAAGATACATAAATGCAATGTGAGCAGAGCACATTTACATAATTGGCGGCGTCAAACCACGATAAATATGCGAGGCAAAGTTTTTAAAAGCCGGGCGAAAAGCAAAGATGGTGAAGGGTTAGCGGAGAAAAATGGTGCACGCGAGAAAGCAGAAGAACCACCGAACAGGTTGCAGGGTAAAGAAGAGCGGAAATAGCGGTGTTAAGAAAAGAATTTGAAGGAAAAGCCAAATAATGACACGTTGCTTCATGGCGTAAGCGGCTAATATGTCAAAGCGGATCGTCTCTTCTTCGAGCGCAGGTTCAAGTGTGGAGCATCCCTTGTCCATCGAGATGGTGTGGGTCAATTTAGAGAAATTAATGCTAACGCAGTAATTACTCCACAGTAATCGATCACTTGCAAAGCCATAACTGTTTTCTCCATATAACAAAATGCTTGATATAGCCGTTATTTATTTTAGGTCTTTAATAACTCCATCTTTTTTACATATTACTGCGACTGTAGCTCGTTTTAGGACAGATTTCAAATGTCTCCTTAATCAGCTGTATATATCGCCGACCCAAAGGCCATGAAACTGTTTGGCTCTTGCTTATAGTATTCTTTATTACCAGATAAACCATATGCATGGGTATGGTAGGACCAAGGTAGTATTTCGTCATTAATCGCCTTTTTGTCGCCCTGTCACTTGTGAGAGTGGAGTAGTTATGAGGACAAGTGGATTAACGCAATTACGACCCGTCACTGATAGAACGTACGTAAGGGAGATTGGGGATACAGCCCACTGTTTTGCACGCCTCATGACGGGAGAGTTCGACGAATCGATTTTTCTTGTCACAGTTACTTAAAAGTAACTGTGCGAAGATTGCAAGCCTACAAAATCTGCGTTTTCTTTCACTTACTATTTTTCTTGCTTCGGCAAATTTTTAGGAATTGTTGAATTCGCTCAAATAATGACGTCCTGTATTCTGAAAACTTCTTTTATGTCAGTGCCGTTGGTGGTTAGCCATTGCCGCAGCGATTGCGTCGTTAACGCGCCTATGCCTACCATGAGTGCCGGACGCCCGTACGAAAGCCAGTCAGCCTTACAAAGCCAGCCAGCGTTACGTGACAGAAATTTATCAATAGGGACTCCGGCATTGGCGAGCCCAACGCAAATATTAGTCACCCGAAACATAGTCGTGTACGCGCATGAGAGGCCGGCAAGAGAGACCGCAGGCGAGTAAATATAGGCCAGAGCCGCGAAATTTCCAGCTTCTTTACTAAATACACATTTTCAACCAAATATGCCAGCGACTGCTTTCAGCCTATCATAGTTTCCTGTTAAGCGGAATTTTAAACAGAACCTGCCTTTGGTGTCGTTTCTCGGCCTTTATTGATGTTAACCCCGATACCTCATAAAACTAGCAGTTAAATAAGCAGAAAAAAAAATGATCGAAACTTCGCCTACTGCATAATGAAGATCACATAGGCATGTTTGGCCGTCCTTCCTGTTCTCTCTGCGCCGTGCGTGTTGGATCAACTGTTCACTCTTGACATGCAAGTTTAGACCGGATAAAATGCAGTACATTACGCTACACTGTCAAAAAGTACACAAGATTGGTAATAGTGAATTAGTTAAAGCTCAGTTTTCACCTCCAGTATAACTAACCTGTCACATCAATCACTTTGGCATATGCCGCGCTGTTGTGGTTTTTGTGCTGTTACGTCTGCATTTTTGTTTTCTTTTAAAGTTACATCTCTTTCGTTTCCTTTGTTTAAACTGTGCATTTTAGTCATTTCACTTACATAGAACGGCCCGCACGCCGAGAAAAAACTTCGGGAGCTCTTTCTCAATACGCAATGAAATGTGTTATATCATATGCAAATAACTTGAACTTGAATTCTTTCCTCTGAATTTCGTTCGAATTTGTATATGCTCAAGTTTATTTGAATGCGTATTAGGTGCTGTTTCCTCTCATCGCTACTTCATTCTCGCGCGTTTCCTTTATTGTCTAAACGCGCACCTTCTTCCGGTGCCAATTTTCCTCGTTGGTTTACCCATTTAATCCCACCACTGGCGGTGGCCTTCATTATTAGACGGCCTGTGCAGCTGAGTGAAAGTGCTGCCGAAATTACCCACGGTAAGTTAACCTTCCGCACAAGCCCCGCAAAAAAAAAAATACCCCAAAGAAATATAGCTCAGCAGCCATCGAAATGCGCCCCAGGGCCCTGTGTTGTAGCATTATTCTGACCGCGTCGGGGAAGGGACTGCGCCTACCCATCCGGTGTTCGTGACCGCACAACTCTTTCAGCTCGCCAGCCGCGTTCCTAGTTAGGGGCACGCCAACTCCTCCAGTGCGGTCCAAGCGCACGTGCCTGCAGAAAGCTCGCCGCATTTGCGTGTGGAGTAATTGCCTGTCCACCGTGAATAATTGTGCGTCGTTTATGCGTAGGAGCCATTTGAGGGAACTGTGGCACATTTAGCTCTTAACTGTAAACGAAGTTGAAGGGCGCTGTATAGAAGGCGCCCGGCGGCGGTTCTTTCGCAACCGTCAAACTCGGAAGAGGCCAAACCCGCGAGAAAAGCAAACGATAGCGTTGCAGCTGAGGATTCGGGTTCTTTTGTGTTTGGCGTATAGGATTTGGCGCTTTAGTGTAAGACGCAGAGCGAAATTTACACATTAAGCTCGGATACTGGTACATAGAATAGTGCGTCCTGTAATAACTTTTCAATGCCAGTACCTTTTCCTTGAATGTATTCAAGAATCTCACAGACATCACCGAGAATTGCTCCGTAAATATTAGTCCCCACAAGCATCAGTTAATGAACTGGGAAGTTCCACAGTAACGATTAAAAAGAATGTATACAATGCAAAGCTTGACATCGGCAACGTCCCTCCCCTGTGACGTTTTACACGTAAAGCACTAAACCCTATACATGCACCATAAAAAAAAAACGAAATCCTCTGCTGCAAAGCTATCGTTCCCTTTTATCGCGGATTTTGCCTCTTCCGAGTGTGACGGTTGCAAAAGAAAATCATAATAATAGCAAGTTATGGGTTTGTCCCACGCCAAGCTAAGAAAATTAAATTATGGGGTTTTAGGTGCTGGAACAACTATCTGATTATGAGGCTGGGCGCATTGGGGAACTCAGGAATAATTTGGACTAGCCGGGGTTCTTTAACGTGCACCTAAATCCAATTACATGCTTGTTTTCGCCCCCATCGAAATGCGGCCGCCGTGGGCGGGATTTAATCCCGCGACCTCGTGCTTTGCCGCCCAACGCCATAGCCACTAAGCAACCACGGCGGGCACCGGCAAGCCTATGTTGCATGAAACATTTTGTGTAAATTTCTTTTGTTAAAAAAAAGGTTTGGTATTGCCCTTAGCAGGTCAAATCATAACCACTGTTCATTGTACATTGTACCTTGTGGTAATGTTTTTTGAGTAATGTGGGAAATGTCCAAGTTAATGCACAAAACAACACGGGGTTTCACTGCAGAAGCTGCGCATCACGGACACACTAACGCCGGCTCTAGCGGCCTCTTGGCCCAAACAGTGTCGTCGCGCACATAATTTTTCGTGCTAGTTGAAAAACAGCCTTATGATGAAACAAAAACAAAACATGAATTTGAAATAAAACTAACCGGGACTTCGTGAAGGTCGCCTTCACCACTTACGTACGACAAATCTCTGCCTAGGACGCCCTCCCGATTTCGAGTAGTGGTGCCATGGGCCAGTCAACAGCTCCTACTAGAATTTGTGGGCACAAACACACACACACAAAAAAAACATGTTAGCACCTATTCAAAAAAGCCTTAACATTTCTCCTAATGCTAGTCTTTCTAATTAACAAATGAAGTTTTCGGCATTCTTGTATCTAAAGAAAGCAGATATTCCCGAGGAGTTGGAAGGCTCGGAGTGAATTACAGCGCATGGTTGAACAAGGGTTTAGGTAATAAAACAAGGTTTGAACAATGTTTAGACAAAAGGACTTGTCTATGCATATAAGATGAAGACAAGCATCTTTGTCAAAATGCTCGCTCACAGCCATTGCCAGAGCACAGTTGATCCTCGTTACAGCACCGGCTGCTCAGATCAAACAAAGAAGCTACGCAAATTTTCATCAAATGGTCCACCGAAGTATAAGGTCACATTACAGCAGAATGTGAATGTTGTGAGGCTCTTACGGAACTTCTTACTAAACAGACTTGTATGAGGGCACAAAGTCGCTCGCACAATTGTCGGCACAGTTGGCCCCATTCCTGTAAGAGTAGAAGGCAAAAGCGCGTTTGCTTCCATTTCAGTGGGCATTAAGGCACCCAATACAGTCCAAATTATTCCGCAGATGCTTGCTATCCAGTCCCTCGCTGCCCATGTGCTTCTTGTGAGTGCTGAATATAGTCGGTTGTTCCCAATAGCTCAAGATCTAAGGACTATGAGGCCAAGCACTACTCCATTGATTAGACAACCGCTCTGAAAGAAACAGGGCCACTGCAGGCACTGGACAGGTGTGCCTCACTACAGGACACTTGGCAGTTGCCTTGTCACCGTACACAAATCCACGTATGGGAATGGCCAAAGCGATGGTAGACCGCCTGATAACCACTGCGACGGCCTCTTATAGGTGTCGCGATGTTGTGCGGATGCCCCATTGAAGCCCCTTTTTGTAATGCGTAAAGCTGGGCTAGTTGGTGATTAATCATCATACCTTGCTGGTGAAGCAGCGCACTGACACGGATCGAACACGACAGCGAGTGTCGTCTTTTCTTGTGTGTCTTCACCGTGTCCGTGTCAGTCCGCTGCTTCACCAGCAAAGCCCCTTTTTGCCGCATCAAAGCTTTTCAAATCCTGATGATTGGTTGGTTTTCCTCAAGTGTCATGGCATCACCCACCATAGTTTGAGATTTTGTCAGGTGTACACCTTCTGTACTTAGTGCACACCAGAGCAGGCTACATCTGCCATTTACATTCCACATCACCTGAATCCCTTTCCAGTTCCATATCCCATTCCAGTCCATAAGGAACGCTCCTGTCACGCAAATGCATTTGAGTCTGCAGCGAGAAACTTTGGGACGCTTGATCCCGGTGGAGCGCTGAAGTTCATCGTGACAACACAAAACTCGCGGGCTGGAAAAGCACAGCCAAGTCAGGCTACCTTGCTGTAACAAGCTCGCTCGCATGATGAGCTTCGCGCCACGGTCACTAATTGGCAACGCCGCAATCGTCGCTGCCCTGGCTGCGAAGCGTCTCCTAATGGATCGCCTAATTATTGCACACACTCGGCCTCTTCCAGCACGATTACGCAGGGAAATGTCCCGACGGAATTGAAAGGGGGAAAGGAGCCTCAGGCGAGGGAGGGGATAAAAGTCGGCGATTGGGGCGATATCGGTAGAATGAAGAAGCGATAAACGAGTCCCTTCGAGGTACTCGGTCTTTTTTCTTCTTTTTGCTGCTCTTTTCCCATGTTGACGACGCTGCGATTCCTGGTTTGCGGCTACGCATACAAAATTTCGCTTCTGGCGGCTATGCCGACAAACCCGGATGTTTGCAGGCCACCGGCCGGAAGTTATTTCCGCCTGCCTTCCCGTCTTCCTGTTCCTCCCGGGAGCACACGCGACCGCAAATTAGCCATCAGTCGGCGGCGGTCCAATTAGATTGACAAACAAAGAGCACCGCGATGGCGGCCCGCGGCGAGCAAATTGCGCCCGCCTCGCCTGCGGTAACAGCGCTAGCCGTAGAAAAGCGCTCACTCTGCCCGATTTGTTTGAGGTCGGGCTAAACTGCGCGTGTCCTACCTTGGTCTGCATTTTGTTTTTCCTTTCATTCTTTTGCGTCTTTCGGGTGCTCTCAGGACGAAGATTTTCGCTTCTTCGTCAGTAGGCATGTAGCGCTGTAACTAATTACGTGGCACGCTTTGCCGTAAAAGAGAAACGAGCTGAGTTGGGCGAATGAACTAGGAAAAGAGATGACAAATGAGGGGCTCAGTGTGTCCGTTCTTTTTTTGCTTCGAAGTCATTCTGAGGACAATGGGGAAAAGATAATATCACATCTTGCGCTGCATAAGGATTATCTGTTTAGTCAGCTAACGACCTTCGTAATTGAGTCTAGCTTCTCTGACACGAATTAATGCATTACGATCCCGAAGACAGAGCATGTATTTACAGAGGTTAGGCTACAAAATCCTACTTAATCAAGGACCGGATGTTGCATTTGACATAAAGAGGGCTGCTTCCGAGTTCTCTTGGCGATGTAGGTTTTAGTAAGTGATGACAGTGCATTGCTGCTGTTGATAATTTTGTTTTAGTTGCTCAGGCCGATTGTAAAGCAATACAAAACAATGAAAGAAATTTCTGCATAGGGCTGAAATGTTAATGACAATGCAGGAGTTTTTTTTGTGATTTAGTAACTAGCAGACAAATAGAGGAGGAGTGCACTTTAATGAAAAGATAGGATAAGAGGTCGGCCTGGAGAATGCGTCTCTAGTCTGCTACTCCTCACTGGGGTAAGGGCAAGGGGAGATAAATGGAGAGGTGCGTGGCAGGTGATTATGATATGGTACAATGAACAACCGTATACATACCGTCCAGTACGCGGATGCGCGCTTCAGACACATTACACGCAGGAGCAATCATGTCCTTCCAAAAACGGTATCGCTCAAACACATTTCGCATTGTTTCCTCGTCTCACAAGTCCCAAAGAGACGACCTCCTAAACCAATCTCAAATAGAAAGTTGGGTCACCGGGTATGTAGCACTTTGTATGTACCGCACTACAGGGAACATCTCTGACTCACGCTTTACTGTTCAATAAAGATCATTGCCTGCCTGCCTGCTCGGCGGAATCGCACACGCGCCACGCACGGACTTCGCGGCGGCACCGCTAGGTGGCGCAGTGCGTGCCGTGGGACGCGCAAGAGAGGAGACCGGCTGCATAGACCTTTCGGCGTTAGCAATAAGGTGTGTCGCTGCATTACTGCAATACTAATCGTATTCACGCCGGCATTCATGGTGAGATGGGTTCTGCCCAATTTTTTTTTTTTTTCGCCAGCGCACGCAGCCCTGTTAGCCATTCCAATTAGTGTTGCGTTAGCAAGCTTTCGTTAAGGCAGCGCCTAAACCGAGCCGACACCGAAGCGATGCCTCACGTCTTTGCAGTCTCGATAGAGGAAAGACGCTTAAGAAAAACATGCAGGCCCGCGCATCTTCCTGATACAACAGGAGAAATTTATAAAGCGCGTTGCCGATGAGTCACTGTTTATAGTTGTAAATTAGGCCATGTGTAAGAAATTGCCTCAACTGCCTTTTCACTGGTAAATGTTTTTTCCAAAGCATGTCTGAAGCCGACATTGTTTGGGCATAATACACGGTGTACCTTCGTATAGTCGATTCGAGGTCCTACTGACAGTAAACATACGGAACCCTCAGTGTTTACGTTTTTGGAGGAAGGCGTCCGCCACCTGAATAACATTGAGTGTAAGGGCACATGCACAAAAGAGAGATTGCTAAGCATGCATATCACTCCGGAGAAGCAGTTCGTACACCCAACATTCAGACCATTGAAACGGAATTGTGCTAAAGTGTGCAGCAAATTTCGCCAAATTGCTGCCAGCGGTTTTGTCATCCAAGCGTCTCATTCTTGAGTTAGTGCCAGAACTCTCACACACCACGGCAAATAATGCCTAGCTCTGGACCTGAATATACTTTATATTTTCCGGATGCTTGTGTACTCACGGTGAGTCTTTAGTTCTTCGATGTATTCATGATTTAGAGCCGAGTTCCTGATCGAAGAGTGCAACGTCCTTTCACCCCGCCCACAGCAGGCAAATATAGTCCACTGCAAGCAATGAACCATAAGGCCTAACTTCACCAAAGTTAGCCAGTTTTACCTTGAAAGGGTCATCCAAGCACTTAGGGTATATTAGGCTAACCGATGCAACGTACCAGGTCGTTCATGATGTATGCGTGACGGCATGTCAATGAGACGGCCAGTAAACAAATGATACTCCTCTTCTTCTACGACTAGTTCTTGTCATTGTCTGTCTCCGATAACGTTTCTAGCACCCATTAACCTACGGCTTTCCTTGGGGCGGTGACTGACCCCGAGCTCAATATATCGGCGAACACGGCGGGGTGCGATCGACGTCGCCTCAAGACAAGGCGGGCAGGGAATGAGCGCAGAGAGAGAAAGAGAGAGGGCAGCGGTTGTGCCAGCCGGTGCCGCGTCTCTCCTGTAGTCTGTGCAGAAAACAGAGGAGGCATATATGACACGGAGCGGCAGTGTGCGATGCTCCCCTGCGAGGCCTCTATGGGTGAACCAAGTTTTCAGAGAATTTTGATCTTACGGAAACGGTAGTAGCACTTAAGAACGGGAAGTTCAGGAAGTCTATTTTATCAATTTATTGAGTTACCGCTATCTTTAGGGCTGGCACGTCCACCTAATTGGGTAATTGGGCAGGGGGGCTCTTTTATAAGAGTAGTGGGTAACACCTATTTAAGAGAAACAGTTATAGCTCTATTGACTACCGAAATATGTTTCCTAGAGAGCCACTTTATTATTGTATAGCCAGCGTTTTCTGTGAGTACATGTGCTCTGATGATCGGGCGACAAGTAAGTAAGGGTAATCGAACAAAGGAAGCGTCTAGAACCAACGTTTCGACAACAAGGCTTATCTTCCTGAAGGCCAGGAAACGATGTTACTTCGTCGCATCAATCGCTCCAGAGACTTTCCTTGTTTGCACACTGTTCTTCACTTCAAGTCTTCATCTTTCTGTCTACCTGCAATCTTGTTTGGAGCTACACAAGGATGTTTTGTCACTTCAAAAAAATGAGGTGGTGGTGTGCGTTTACAATTTTCCTACGCCTCCTCTTGGGCGGCGTGACTTTCTTTGCATTCGCGTAGTAATTGCCTAAAATAATAATGAACGAAGAAGGCCCTCAAGATGTTATTTTCAAATAAACCAAATTGTGCCTCTTAGAGCACTGAAGACTCACCTGACGAGTGAGTTGAATTCGAAAGTTAAGAGACCAAAGAACGCGCGACCGAGTAAGAGGTTCGTCTTTGTTTAGACGTCCCATGCCTAGTCACTCACTTTTCTCATATATGCGTTTGCTGAATTCTGCTGATAAATAAAATGAAATGAAATGAAATGAAAGAGGAACATTAATTCACATATTACCATTTGCGCTATATCATGCAGTGTCTGGCTTACTGATCTAAAGAAAAGATATCAAGAATAGGAATATTAGTGGGACTTAGACTTTTTGGTTCTGCAGCAAAGCTGTTCTTACATGGTCAGCGATCCAAGCGATTCTGTGACCGCGGAAAAGAATATTCATCGTCAATATTGACACAGGAGTTCTACTGGGAACAATAGTTATAAACTGTATGAAATAGGCTGATAAAATTCTTTCATCGCGCTTTCAAGTTCTGTGCGACGTAAGGCGTATGAGATGGTATGCCTTGGATTCAGGTGACTATCTTCAGTATTCAAGTGCACTATTCTAAACGTTACCTCATGGCCGCTTTTCGCATTTACTGCAGCAAACTACTGAAAAGCGCCTACGGCACATAACGAGCAATCACGTAGTGCTGCACTAACTGTATATATACATTATTGTTGCTGTTTCTTATTTCGTTTGAAGGGCCGGCTAGGCCAATTATCAAAATTAATGTCGAGCGACTAAATCAATGCAAAATAAAGAAAATTGAAACACAGGTAGAAACAAAATCAATGACGGAGGGATGAAATATCACATAACTCTTGCTTAACTGGCTATACTGTGTATACACAGAGCGGCATGTAGCGGTAACCCGCGAGCATTCTGTCGCAGCACGTGTTACCAGAGCAGTCAGTATTTGTACAACCACTACACGAAAAACAGCAAATAGAAAAAAGAAACTTGCGCACGAAAAATAATTAAGCACATCATTACAGATACTACAGGTAACGCACCAACAGTACATCCGACCATGGAAAGCATAACTTATTGCCTTGTGAAACTTATATTACCATGCGTGCACATTCTTTTAGAACTTATTCACAATCAATCGTCTTTGAAATAGACCCTTTAAATAAACTATAGTCAATAAGTATTGGGCAGTACTGTACATGCTAACGACGTGCCACTCAGTATACAAATCTGATTGAAAAAGTATTTTAGTAAGTACATTTATGGCACCAAGAATGACATGATCGTATTCAAGTTGCTCACAATAAACAATGTTTTGACACTCAATGAGACGTCCACGCCCACGTTGCCCGTGTGCACCACAATATATGCAGCAAGTAGGAAGAACAGGCAAAGAGCTGGAAGAACAGGCAGGGGCACTTTAAAAGGCTGGATTCGATCGGCAGGGGAAATTAGTGGCAGAGCTATCTTTCGCATTATACGTAACTGTCCCGGCAAAAGAAAGATGAGCACAGTAGATGGGGACATGTGCTGCTTTGTCGTGTTTCCTGCAGAAACGGTAGTCGGTGTCTCTTGAAATGAAGTACGTTAATTTCGATTCTAGTCACTTCTTCATAGGTCAATTCGCTATGTCATATTTATTGAAGGGAGTTCTTGCTCTCTCTCGGTAAGCTGGATTCACACGACGGACGGAACTCTGTTGTCTAGCATGACGGGACCGAGCCTCAGGAATTGCACCGCCAGCAGCTTATCTGTTTCGTCCGGGTATGCGGCGTGATTGGGTGGCACTCAGCCACGTAATGCTTGTTCCGCGGAATTCGGTCCATTGTGGGATTTAAGCTGTATCAGCACGTGCGTCATTAGAGCAACACAACCCTTTTACGCATTTGTCGTTACCATGGCTCCGAAAGTATGCACTCTGTATTAAGTCTTTCGCTAGTCGTTTATATCTGACACTATAAAGGCGGCCCTCAGTTGAAGTGCCTAGCGGGGCTCTTGCAAGCAAGAACAACTTACAGAAACATGTTTGAACCTATTTTGCATACTTTTTTACTTTTTTTAGTATGCAGCATACATTGGTAGAGTTCATGACAACCATATATCCACAACTGCAGGAATGATCGAGTTTTCCTTCTGAGAAATATGACCATGATATAATTTCGGAACGGATTACGGGGGGGAACGTGACTGCCTCCTCCTTCAAATCGCCAGAACCAATTATACCCACACGTCTGTACCCGTTACGACTGGCCGACAAGAACACCGAAGACGGTGCGCGTTTTTCGCATATTCAACGCGCGTATAAAACTGTGCTTCCAGGACACACCACAACACTTGACGAGGAAGCAAAACCTGGCGCACTGACGCAAAGGTGCTCCGAACTGCACCTGTCGATGTTTGCCCACGCCCCGACCACCGAGCGCAATCGCGCCGCAGGCAATGCTTGCACGGGGCTCTGACAAAATAAGACCCACCCTTTTGTTGGGCTTGCGTTGTGTTCCGTACCATAGAGTTGATTTAGACGCCGTGCCTCGGCCTCGTTGGCATACGTGAACTGCTAAATAGCGCTATTCTTTGCTCCTCCAGCTTTCGCCTTGTGTGGCATGTGCGCAATTCGCGTGTTTGTGAATAAATTGAAACAGGCACAGAAAAAATGGCTGTGGCTTAGCTAAGGTTAAGCCCAGGATGCGAAGCATACTAGCCTTTATTTTAGTTGTTGGAGCACTGTTTAGCCTGGCGAACTGCTGTTGCTTGGCTATATTTGGTTCGGCTAGACGAAGAAACAACTCATGCGTTACTCTGCTTCGCCTTCAAGAGTGGAACGCGACAGCGTCGACCCGCCAAGGGGTGTAAGACAATGGGCTACGGCGCAGCGACTACGCGCCCCGCATTGGACGCGGTGAGCGTCGAGCAACGCAGCGTTCGGCGCGGCAACGAATTCTGCGCCTGAGCAAGCGACGCACGCCTGAGCCTTAAGCCCAGACCACACGTACGCTTGCGGACGCGCGCAAGCTCGCGTTCACGCGCCCACGCATGCGCACACGGTGCGGCATGGCTCGTACGCGTCGAAACGCGGCGTGAACGCGGGGAACAGCTCCTCTCTGTTATCGCGCGCTTGGGTTGCCTCGCGTCCGCGCGCCTGGCTACGCAGCTACGGCGCGGAGCGTTCAACTCTCAGTGAAGCAGATTTATATCGTGCAAGAATGTGGTTCTTCCTTCCTTTTTGCACTGATCTAACAGCTATAAAAATATAAAAATTAAGTTTATAAATATCGAAGCATCTTGAAACGCTGTCAGTAGCAAAGTACGAAGCGGCGCTTGCCGAGGCGTCCGTAAATGAGCCCAGTGAGCGCGCGCTGTCGCGCGTCTTTGTGGATGCAAACCACCATTACTCGCGAGGCGCGGCAGGCGCTAGGCGCGCGAACGCGAGCTAGCGCGCGTCCGCAAGCGTACGTGTGGTCTCGGCTTTAGAAACAGCTCGTTTCTAAGGCAACACCGCATTCACTAGACGCGCTTTTGTACCGCTTTGAAGCATCGTACTCGTGGCTCAGTGGTAGCGTCTCCGTCTCACACTCCGGAGACCCTGGTTTGATTCCCACGCAGCCCATCTTGCAAGAGTTGAGCCAAAGCCACCTAGAAAATCAGTCTCTGTAGCACGCCGCAACATTCGCTTCACATTCCAACGAGCAGGTCTTTCTCCAGGAGGCATCTCACCTCGTGAGTGTCTAGCAGAGGCTAGCTACGCTAGCAGAGGCAAGCGCAGCTGCTTATATACCGCCGCGACGCCGCGAGCGACGGCGTGAGTTGGAGCCCAGTTTCTCTGTCGTGACGTCACGGTGTCACGTGGTATTGAAGGCGACACCGCCGCGCCTGAGGAGCTGGGTTGAGCCCTCGTAATATGCTTCGCATAAAAAGCGACGATGTACAATGAGGAACTCAACGAAGCCCACCTAGCTCTCGTGTCCGTCGCTCATATGGATCGCAACGCGGACAGCTCGAACGCTCTGTCTGCGACTGCAAGCCAGTTGCTTGCCTCGAACGCCATGCGTATAGTTGCGATTGATCGCCTTACAGATGGCTGGACGTTCCCCTGAGTCCTTTAAAAGGTTGCACTTTAGCAAACTTTTATAGAGGTGTTTATCCAAAAGGGGTGTATTAGCTTTTAAAGACACGAAAAAAAAAGCCCGGGTGTTTATATAACAGCTGTTATTAGTAATTGAGTTATGGGTGGCAAAGAGCTCACTGAAGCTTCAAAATACTTTTTCGGCTTGTTTGTTGGAATTTGCATTCTGGGGAATATTGTGTTAGCACAGCGCTTGTGATGTTGTCTTCTTGTCTCGTGTCTCGTCTACGTTTTGCGCTGTTAACACCAGGATGCGTTCGCACGGCATAAAGGTGGCACCTTCGTGACAACAGGCGCTTATAGTAAAGGTAACTCTACAGAGACCTTCCAACCTTACTGGGCTTAACTTAACTAAAATGCAAGGTGCTGTTAACCAAAATACGAAATGAAGCCCTCAACAATCTGTTGGACCACATTTATATGGTATGCAGCCGTCTACATTAAGTGACGTGTACTGCAGCACCTTTCAGTAAAAAAATTGCTAACTTTACTTTTTTTTCTGCTTCAAAGGCGCAAAAGGCCACCCCTTAATGCGTGCCACTTGTGGACGCGCTTCTGCCGTGATTTAGTGCACATTCGGCGAACCTTGCCCCTTAAGTGAAGTCTGCTTTGAATCCTTTTAAAAACTAAGGAATCGGTAGCAGGCGAGCTTCCGCGCCAGTGTGCCACAAGGAACCTGCTTTGCGGTCCCTCGGCCATCAGAGGTAGACCGGCGTGTCCTCGGGATCATGAAATAAAGATGAGTCCCCCTAGCTATCTTTCCTAACTTTTCTTTTTTTCCTGCGACAATCCACGTGTCTTTGTTACTGCCCCCACCGTTCCCCTCTTATTGCTTTGCTTTTTGCCGGTGCTGCAGCATGCCGCTTGCTTCTCTGGTTTCTTACTCTTTTGTTTATGCTTTCGGTTACTTCTTTTTCCTGCATCAAAAATCGAGTTTGTCTGCTGTGGAGCCTGCAGAGGATGTTTGTTGTGCTGATTCTAGATAACCAGTGACGGTACCAGGAAAGAATTTCAAACCGCGTTATCTACACTGATCCGTCTGAGTTGCCACGCGATGGGCTCGTTTATATTCCACCGTCTTGTTGTACCCCACAGCTCCCTTCCGTGATGTCTCGTTTCCTATCCTTTCAAGTCCCTGACTCTATTCTTTTTTTCTTTGTTATTGCAGCTCTCATTTCTGTCACGCTTTTCTTTGTATGTCACCTAAAAGAGTCCGTTTCACTTCTTCAGCCTAACCGCGTCCTCTTCGTCTGGCAACTGGTACCTGTACGGTCGCTCGTCTTAAACCTATTTTGTGCCATTATAGTAGCATGTGTACACTGCGAGAATTATACCCCTGTTTCTCAATATTGTTGTTTTTCGCGCCCTTGCAAGCTTGGCGTTTCTCCTTCCCACGACAGCTGTACTTGGCCGGTGTCATGATAAGGACTTATCTCCGTTTTTCGACATCCTCATTTGTGGAAGCCGAAGCCAATGTCCAGTGAATGTGAAAGGCATCGGGTGAGAATCAGTATAGCTGTAGCACACGTCCGAAGCCTTACCATTATTATTTAGAAAGCGTGCAGAGGAAGGCTATGCTTGTTAATGTAGTGGTTACGTCATAAGCTTTAAGATACAATTTAGAACGAAGAAAAGACACGACCAACTCACAAATATTTTCTTTCGTCAGTGCTGTTTCCCACTGGCTGGCCGCCATCGATACTAATGTTTTCAACACCAAAATTCGCTTGCATCTGTTCTTACCAACAGTCCTAGTACAATAAATGTTTTGTAATCAGGACCCAGGTAATAGTTTTTGTTTTTTTTACCAGTATTGTGAAATTCACAAGAATAAAAAAGAAATACTGATAGCTTTTTTTTATATGATGAACTTACAGAATTGCGCAATCATGGAGTTACGATTATGGTATTACCGAACCTCGTGAGCGGACCCCGAATGTTAATGCGAGTGGAAACAAATAGTCACGTGTAAGTGCTAATAGCCTCTTACAGCGACCTCGGGCAAACTCGCGACATCGCTGAGCTTGCGACTGAATTGTCCTGCAGTGAATCACGAAAATCATTCGCGTCAAAAAGGAGCTAATATCATGCTGCTTTATTCAGACGTAACAGTGTCTACCAAGACAGCCTGCCATATTCCTGGCAGTTCTCGTGAAGTATAGTGACTGCTGAATACGTGGACATGAGTGGTATAAAAACATTACGGTATTTTACGTGCCAAAACCTCGCTCTGTTTATGAGACACGCCGTAGGGGGAACTCCGGATGAATTTTGATTACTTTGTGTTCTTTAACGTGCACCTATATCTAAGTAAACGGGTGTTTTGGCATTCGCCCCCATCGAAATGCGGCCGCCATGGCCGGGATTCCATCCCGCGAGCTAAGCGGTATCTGCACGGCCAGCCCAATACCAGGAAAAGAGTGTGACAAGTGCGAGTCGCACAGGAAAACCTCGACTACGCCATTCTGAGGCCAGCCGGCACTGATGTCTGTGCACGAAAACACGAAGCTGTTCCGAACAGTAGTTTTTGACAGTTCTTGCGGCTACATGAGCTTTGTCTTGCCAAGAAAGACAGCAGGGACGATACCACTTCGTAAACAGAACAAAAATAAATTAGGCAGAAACCATTGACGATTATTACCATTGTAGGCGAGTAGCCAAACGCTTTTAGAAAGCTGTTCAGCCTATTGACGCAATGATGTGTTTACCGGGGTACATTTGTTGCAGGAAGCATATATAGGTAGGGCTCCCTGCTTCATTACGCAATTCCGTGGCGAACAGAGCCGTTAACCATCACGTACGTATAGCAGCAGTGTACGTGCGACAGAGCACGTCAGTTTCGAAAAGCTAATAGTTGTCATTCGGCGACGACCTCGTCCCCCGCAAACTCGGTTGCGCGGTGAGACGTGCTATTCGTGTAAGCGCCGTTCTGGCGGCGGTGAAAGGTCCTACCACCGCCGACCACCACGATAAACGGGAGTAATAGCCAAAGAAAGCCGTTCGCTTTAAAATTGAACGGTCGCTTCTCTTCTGCGCGTGAGAAAGAATTCGCTGCGGCTGTGCTGCGAGCTGCGCGTGGTGAATGACGTCCCACAATCCGCTTACGGCTGCGGCCGTGGTTGCGAGTCGCATACTGGAGGCCTCGCTGGCCGCATTTGCATTCGCAGCTGAAAGTGCGAAAATACTACCCTAATGGCACCCGCTGATGGCCCTCGCTAGTGTGACGATTTGGGCCGAATTCCCCAGCTCGCGATTTCCCCTCCACGTGTATCGAGGAAACAGAATACGCTGAAGTCGGTGTTTCCACTCGGATATCGACCCGCTCGCCGATTCCTTCCAGTTTCTTGCCGCTATCCTGCACTTCATACGCGCCATTTCATATGAGGACCATTTGCTGCCGCCCAGGAACCAGTGCCTCAATCATTGAAACACTCGTCTGTGATTGAAAAAAATTGCGCGTTAGGATGAGGCTCATAGCCTGCTTTTTCCATTTCTTTATTTGGGTGATACCTGTTGGTATTGATTTTTCTTGTTATTTTTTTCCGGTGTGTCCGTAATTTCACGAATGTTTATTATTTTTTTAATGCCTAAGAAGATCTGCCGAACATATTACAGACTACAATGAATACCGAAAAAAAGAGAGAAAGGTGATGTCTTTATTTTAATGCCTGGATAGTACGGTCGGCCTCTTGTTTCTGATACGTGGAGTAAGAAATTATTGGATGGGGAAATGGGGTGTGAATGCGGAAACTAGTGTTTCAGATGTTCCCCTCCAGCCGCGCGTGAAATACGAATTGGTCAGGAGACCGAATGCAAGCGGAAGGCGATTTAGAGGGATGTATCTATTCCAGCGAAGTTTTCTTCCATATCGTAATGGTCACAGCGTCGCCAAAATGTGTTCCCTACGCGACAGTTGGTTATAGCACTCTCACAACGGATCCACTGCATATTCAGTTTTCTTCGATTCATTCAGCGTCCTAAGGTTCGCTTCCTCGCAACAGGAATATTGATGAGGAAGTGCATGCTTTACAAGATAGAGTGCCACTGGGCGAGTAGGAAAGAAAGTGTTGGATTGAAATATTGGGCGGAAGAAATTATTGAAAGGACTGTTTTTTTTCATAGTTTCTTCCCCGCTATATTTTGTGTAAAAGAAAGGAGAACTCTGAGTCTTAAAAAAGAACGAAGAGTAGGAATTTCTCACTGTTATTCACTTGCGAGAAAATGAAATTCTGTCGGGTGGGCTTTGGAGTCTATGTTTATTGGAGTCTCTCCCGCCGGACAAAATTTTTTCTGTGAAAGATAGTAATAAAAGCAAACCCGGGAACATAATAAATAAAAACAATGATCTGTTGCGATTGAGAGTTATCGAATAATCGATACGTCAGCGAAGCGAACGAGTACGACAGGAACCGATGGCGTCGTTTCCAAGCACCTTTATTGAGGAATATTCTCGTATGGTTTGTCGATCTATGTATGCATGCTGGAGCGTTTCTCTTGTTACTTTGATTAATAAAAATGTTTGGCCTAGTTTTTACGTGGGAATATCTGAGTCTAGGCAGCGGGTATATTCTGTGTAACTATAACCTGTTTTCTTCTAACGGCCGGGCGCTCGACAACGCTGCTCGCACAGTTATTCACAAGCAACCTTGCGTGCTGTCCTGGCCAATCATCTCTTCTTTCTTTTTTTTAAAGTTTTCTTCGGTGCTTTCACAGCAGCTGTGATGCCTTGGTGCGTCCTCACTGAGAACTCGAACATCTGCTCTCTTGCTATCCGCTTGTACATGCACTTCCTCCATAATCGAAGAAAACGACACGTGCAAAATCTCATTTATTCTTTTTCGTGAAGATGCTCCCACCAATATTTCACTTCATGATTAAATTGGTGTTTTGTTTGAGCCTAGCTTTGTGTTGTTTGTCCTTTTGCTCCATTCCAGCTGGAAGAACGCGAGGGAGAATGAATAAATAGATATTGAACAAGGGAGCATGTTATAACGCCCTTTAATGCGCCCTGTGTTTCATTCCACCGCTCAGAGCTAACAGCAACCTTCATTTTAAAGCTCTGGGCCTTATTAATGCGAAATCATCATATGCCCCATGAAGCAGGAAATACGGCGAGCTATATAAATACAAATTTGGTGGTGCCTAAACTTGTACTTGAATTTGTGCGTTTGAGTACTCACGCGTTCTTGTGAGTGCGTGCGTGTGTTTCTGTGAGAGAGTATGTGTGTATGCATGCGGTGCGGAGTGGGATTGGGGGAGGGGGAAGAGCGATTTAAGAAAACCTATTGAAGCCTCGAATATTCGACTTTCTTTTGTTTAACTAGGCAAGGATAAATCGACTGACTGATGCAATATCTGTAGGTTCTCTGACAGCTCCCTATCTGCTATTTAGTCTTCAGAGACTGAATGCGATTTTGTACAATTTACTAACTACTCGGCTGTCCGAAACAGTCTTATGATGTGGCGCCTGCCGCGCCTGTGCATAAGCTGATCAAGGCTTGCCTATGTACTCTTCGTCTCTCAGCATTCTAATACGCTGTTCCCCTCCTACACTGCAGGGTAGCCGTTCAGGTGAACTTGTGGTTGAGATCAAATATTATTTCTTTTTTGTTTAGTTCTCTTCATCTTGGATGTATGGATGCATGAACTGTATTGTGGTCCTTCAGGGCGCGCGTTAGAGGGCAGCGGGCCCCTCTCACGTCGGGACAGAAAGGTCGAGCCTCTGCTCCGCGTCGCAGGCCCGTTGGACCGCCCATAACTGTTCTTGTAGGTTGGGGCTGCGTAGAACTGCATCCCAGCATGAAGAAGTGTTGCTTTCATCGCCGCGTAACGCGGCACACCGCCAGAGCATGTGATATAAGTTCGCTGAGTCATTTCCTAGTGCACATGCGTTTTTTGTCTACTGTGTTGTGCGGTGGCAGTATGCGGCGACAGTGACCGACTGTGATTGTATGTCTACGCTCCTTTCTTTCTCTATCTCTACTTTGTTATCACTTCACCTCCCCCTCCCCTCTCTCCCTAGCGTAGGGTAGCAAACCGGATTTTTCCCCTCTGGTTAACCACCCTGCCTTTCCCCTTTCCTCTGTCTCTCTCTCTTGTCTGAATTTCGGGGTAAACCCTCTGAAGAAGCAGGGGGGTTTGGTTGTGCCCCGTTCTGTATAAGCCTTAGTGTAGAGCCGCAGGTCTATTGAGTTTAGAGTCTGCTAGGGGACAGATAATCCGAGCCAAGTAAAAGTGCTTATTAAGTTCGTTGGAAGAGGAAGGAGAGTCTCGTTTGTCTTTTTTCCCCAACATCACGCTGCCCTGTAGTTAGGCGGTCGATGATCGCTCGCGCAGCATTATGTGCCGACTCTTCAGATTGTAACTTACGATATAGAAATATGCCGAGCGATGCGCATATTTGCCACACGACGGACTTTTTCAAGCACTTGGAGAAGTTCGTGGTCGGTCGCGTGGAAAATAACGCTAACAATTTGCGACTACGACAACTCCAATCATCAAGCCGCAGGAAATCAGCTGTCGAGAAAACATTGCCTAGTTCTCTCAGCCGTATTTTGCAAGGACGCCTTCAACGTTTTATTCTTTTTGTCTTTCTTCAATGCCTGTCACAAAACCGCGCCTCCGCTATCACTGTAATCGTTCAATACATGCGATCGATAATAAAAAAAATGAATAGTAACGAAGCCGAAGAATTCTTCCACCATATGGTCCCGGATGCATATACAGGGCTGGAAGGTCTTTCAACGAAACAGTAATTCAAATGGAAGGATCCTCGTCTAGTACGGCGCTCAACTTGAACTTGACGCCAGCAGTCGAACCAAGTTGCCGTCTAGGCTCAAGCTCTACACCAACTTCGTGAACACCGGTCGGGTAGTCCACTGTGGTCAGTCGGACGACAATGTCAGAATAAATTTAATCAATACTCTCAAGTTCTGAGCAAGTTTACCGCTTATATAGGTTTGTGCATTAATAATTGTATACAATTTGCAATAGTATGTGTAAGACGTATTCATAACTGGTACGCGGAAAATTGAAAGCGGTTCGTGATGAGCTGGCCTGCGAAGGTTTTCATTTGAAATTACCCCGGTATTGCTTGCTTACATGACTACAAAAAAAAAGAGACCAAAGACAAACTGCCTCACTGCAGTTGTCATTTAGCCACTGAATAATTGCTCCGTTTGCCTCGACTTACTAGAGCGATGGGGGTAGCGTCATACTTCAGCAACTCTGGGGAGGAAACACTGTTAAATGGGCTTGGGGCTAAATGATCCGTGCGGCACTCCTGTTCCACCGATAGCATAAACAAAGTGTATCACTATTCTCTTTGTACGTGTTAGTTGAGTGTTGCTTCCTAAGCCTGCGTTTTCTGAGAGTATATGTGAGGGTAGCGCTTAAAATTTTGAATATATTATAAGACATTAGTTTTTTTTTTATCTAAGTTCAATCTGCTTCATCCGCTTGAGTGGACCTAAGTGTGACTTAGATGCGATAAAGACGTTTGAATAAGCGACACGAGAAAGCAAGGTCCTAAAGTGTCAGTAGAAAAACATGGAAATATATCTTGTAGCTGCTAATTACTGTATCAAGAGTATTCAAACCAGTTCCTACCGATACACTTACAGTTGCGACAGCAGCTCTATGGAAATCTACAGTTGATTTGTACCTGTCATCCAAAGGAAGTTATTGGACTTGCTGACGCAATAGAGAATTTTTCTACGAGATTTAAGAAGCTATGAACTAAATGAAAAATAAAAATACAGTGCACTGGAGTTAATGATCCGTTGCACTATCTACCAACGGCGAAATATGAAGGGTATTCAAGGTATCGCAGCATCCCAAGAAAAACTAGAGAATTTCTTGATGTACTTTTTTCTTCCATTGCCCGTTTTTTTATTTCTACAGGACGTCTCTATCAATTGACTGTACACAATTCATTGGAGGATATTATCGAGGCGCAGGAATCGGCCCAACTGGCTCGGATGTCCTGGTCTTCGGTGGGGAGAAGAATTCTGGCCATCCTGGGCCTTAACCCAGTACTTGCTGAAGAGAGAAGGCGTCGAGTTACTCATGGGCAAAGAGAAAGCATTTACGCTGAGCCGATGCCTCGCAATGTACACCCGCAGCACAACGGGGGGAAGGCGTAGGGTCAGGGCGATTGCGATCCTGAAGAAGATCAAGAACGAACCCCAATCGGTCTGCTTTGTGGATGCGGCTCAATATGGCCGCTCGTCTCACTTCGCCATAGTGGCAATAGATCGCAGAGGTCATGCTGTTTCGGCAGCCTCGGTGGCTGGGACCATTTCATCTAAAGCGGAGCAGGCTGCTGCTGCTTTGGCTCTATTGGACAATAACAAAACGCAAATATACGCAGACTCTAGATCGGCAGTCATGTCCTCAGGCTCCATCGCGAAAGAGGCCCATAATATTCTCAGGAACAGCTAGGGCAATCACTCCACACATGATTACTTGGTTTCCGGCATACTTGGGCCTAAATCTGGACTCGCTCACCAATCTCAATGACATTGCCCATTCCCAGGCGCCCGTACTAACTCTCCGCGCGGGAGGAGGAGCCTTGTCACAGTCCAATGTCCAAGACTACCGGGACACTCTATTCACCTTTAATGAAGTCACAACACATTTCTATCTGGATAGAAGAATGTTTCCTCCACCACATAAAAAGCTGACAGGGCCTCAAGATATAGCCGTTAGGATGCTTCAGACTAGTTTTTATCCTACTCTGGTCTTCATGCACTGTTTATTCCCGGGCGTTTTTAGCTCACTGAGTCTTAGCTGCGGGTGGAGATGCAATTTTGATCACGTGCTTTGGCGGTGTCTCTCGTTACGAGAGGATAAGGACATCACTGAACAGAAGTGGAATTCGGCCATCAAGAGCGCGGAATACCATGGTCAGCTTTGGGCTGTCCAGAGAGCCTGCGATGCGGCAGTTAGGTTAGGCCTAATTCTCCCCACGTTGGAGCGTCCCGTGGTGTCGCCCTCAGGGGCGGCACTTATCCGGATCCTTTTAATAAAGTTCTTCGTATCCGTGTCCGTATTTGTTCGTTGTTTTTTCTCCCTACGCACCATTAGCGATAATAAAGCAAGTTCGTCATTTAGGGCTTATTGTAATTGACCTGTTCGTCCCCATTGTGAACCATTCATGAGAAATAGATGAAACACTCATCGCATCCCGTTTTCTTTTTCGTCTTATATGGCATTACAGCCGCGAAGGTAGAAACAGGAGCGGTTTTCATTAAATAATAATTTTTATTCGTTTCTTATCATTCCCAACGTCTGCAGTTTGATCCGAACGAGAGTAGGGGACGCAATTTCGTGGAGCCAATGGCGAGTCATAGCATAATCGTTGCACTGTGCGAATACAGAAGATTCCTAGGCAAGTAAACTGATACCGTTTCCCACGTGTATCTTCTCAATTACTCTGATTAGTGACAAGTTTTCGTGCTCAGTGAGTGTAGCGTGAATGCATTTCTTTATGTGTGCGTATTATGAGCTATGTGACAGGTATCTCCGTCTGAGCCACGTTATAATTTTGACCATTGCCGTGCTATTTCACAACCCGTAATACTATTCACTTGATGCAGTATGGAGTTTCGTTTGGGTTTACAGAATGCACAAGCATATGGCTCTGTGAATTTACAAATGAAACAACGACGTTAGATTGCTGGCCTCATCAATTTGTCTTTGATGTGTTTTAAGATTAATTTTTTTAAACATTGGATAACAACATGACTTGTTCCTTTTGAAGATGACTCGCAAAGTTTAAGAAGCGACAAATAAAAAAAGAAGGGGGTGCTTAAATGTAATAATAATGTGTAGAGGTGCGAATTGGTACATTCATAAGTGTGCGAATAAAGTGAATTTATCAAATGGCAAGGCAGGCTACGGGTGGCCGTTAGAAAAAAAAAATACTTATCTTTTAGTGCGTAAAACATGCGCTTGCATATTGTTGTTTCTTGCTGATAATCATTCGCATTTAGAAGAAGCAGTTTTTGAGGAATCTCATCAATTTCATTGCACATTCGCACCCAAATATGACTGTTAACTTTGTTTCACATTCACCTTCTTTTCTTGTGGCCAGGTCATGTATATGGTGAATGTATATGTATATGTGAATGAATGAATGAACAACGGCGAAAATTTGGTAGGTACCTGATAGAGAGATAAAGAAGTAGGATGGCTAAGGCAAGTAGATTGAATGGAAGAGCTTCTAGTTTGCTACCTTACTCTCGGAGAGGGTAAGTGGAAAAGAAATACGGTAGGCTTGCCTGTTTTGTGGTCACTCGAACCTTGCCGCTGTTTGTACGATCTTTAGATTGTGTAAGAGCATATGTGCGGTAAACATGTGATGACTGCGGCAAGGACGTCTGCGTGAAAGGCAAATTTGATTCAGTCACCGCTCGGGGAAGGGATTTTTTCGGAGCTAGATCTGCATTTTCATGGCTCGTTCAGTGATCATTAGGAAACGAATTATTGTCCAGAACTAAAAAATGAAGCGAAAGCATTCGGGACAATTTGCAATAGCTTTCCGTAAGCTGGGCTTTCCCTAACAGCACCTGAGGACTACGTCAAGCGACCAAAGTGCCCCGGTCACCTGTCAGCAACAGTGCTCGCCACCTGCTGTGTCTCTGTCCAGTGACAAAAGCCACAAGAGAAAAAGTAATTAGCGGTGCCGGGATACGGACGTGCCAGCTCACAGGCTGTGAAAATTATGACGAATAATTTCCACAGGCTGTTTATGCAGCTTTTTTGCGAAAAGGCCTGCACCCACGCATTATAGTAAGACGCCTACGTGAGTCCGTGTGGTAAAACAAAAAGAAATAACCAAGAGTAGCTAGAAACAGAACGACAGTGCGTCATCGAAGGAAGCGGCCAGCACAATCAAGCTATTGGCCTCGAGCTCCACCACTGAAAAAGCTGGCGCCACCGTCGGCGTGACGTGCTAGGAGGGATCACGTGGGCATAGCGTCCGCGTCGGCTGCTTCGGGCGCGCCGAAGCGAGCTGAAAACGAGTTTAAATTCCCTCGTACGCTGCGGTTTTCATTTAGTGGCGAAATGTACCCGCTTCGAGTGTCTCCTTTACAACGCTTGAAAGTACTACAATAGGTAGTGGCTGCCTTTGAAGGCGCGCGACATGGTAGGCTGCTGCTCGGTGCCGCAGGACCGGACGCACGTAACGGAGGCCGGTGTCAGCCTTATTCACACGTAGCCGCAGGACAAGAAGCTGCTTGAAGCTTGGCTCGCGAAACATAAAACCGGCAAATAGTCATCGGCTATAACTCGGGTATGCAGCAAGCACAGACGCGAGGAAGATTTCTGCTACGGCGCCCGGTCTGCGACGTTCTGAAAACACGCACTGAGACGCACGCCCGAGTCCGCTGCCCGACTAATGTCATGACGGTTTGGTCTATGAACTTGTCGATACTATAGATACTGCCAAGTTCAGTGGAGTGGAAAGGCAGCGGTAAGAAGCACATTTAAAGAAAGCATGGCATATGGTCATGTTTATGCTATGAATTAATGCACTGGATTACAAAAAAGGAGAAGCGGGAAATTGCACACTGAGAACGCCGATAAACATACAGTGCGACGCAACTCGAGAAATAGTATCGAAAGGTCAAAGAATTTGGAAGAAAAAAAAAGATTGAATCGTCGCGACGGCACATCACAGTCCCCGTAGGCGTCGAAGTCTCTACAATGAAATTATTTTTGAACAGCTCTGATAGCGCCCACGCAACAATGGTTGCTTGTATACTGTCAAATGCTCATTTTCTGCGGCCTAAAGCTCATGGCAGGGTACGAAAACGCGCGCGCGGAGAAAGCGAAACAGTGGGCGGACAAGCATGCAGACGCGCAGTCGGTCGCTGCGAATCTGCGCGATCGCTGCATTGAGGCTTCGTTCTGTTACGCTCCATTTAGTTATACAAACACTATAAGAACATATTTCACATGGTTTGCTCTCAGCGTTTACCTACCTTTCACGCAAGAAGCCGGTTCGGGAGACTCCATCGCGGCGACCGCGCGCAGTGGCGTTCACTGTACGTATCGAGATAGCGGCTGTAAACGATTGTGTGCTTTCAGTTTGCCCAAGAATATTATTTAGACTGTAAGAAACTTCTCTTGCTTCGAAAGTACTTACAGAAATGTCCGGGAGAGCTCGCGCGTGGTGTTTTCAGTGAGCGCTGACAGCAAAACCTATGAGGAGCGCGCCACGTGATCCCTCATACTACGCCAGCGAGGCGCTTCCGATAGAGGGCGACTCCGTAACTCCTCGCCGCCAATACGTCCAAACGAGAGCCTTTGGCTCCAGTAGCACCGGTTAGCAGGAAGTGGCTAAGTCGATGTCGAGTGATCCTCCAGACAACATGTCAAGTAGCCCAATCCCGGACTCGAATACATAGTCATGCTTACTCCCACGAAGCCAGTACTCTAAACACCAAAAAGAACAACGACAGTTAGTCGCGAATTCCCCACTGAACCATTTAGGCGAGGTCCGTAGTGTGCTAAAAAATTCTTGCACTTTCTATTACCCTTTTCCTCACCCCCAGTGTAGGGTAGCAAACCGGGTGCTCGTCTGGTTGACCTCCTCCCGGTCCTTGCTCTCTCTCTCTCTCTTTATCTTGTGTGCAGCTGCTGTTTCCTTGCACATGTGCATCTATCGCGAGAATAGCTGCCCAAATTATGCACGCCACAATAGACTGTCCCTAGACTCTGCTTCAGTAGACTCGATCTTTGTCCACCAATGTGGAAACGCCGTCAAGCGCGCGCGTGTGCTTTGCACAGAAGCCGTGAAGCGTGCAGCTCTCATCAAAGTCGTCACCACGCCACTCCCATTCATCTTTGTAGCCTGCCCTTAATATTCCCCCAAACCCCTTCCCTCGCGCGGAATGGCAGGAGAGAGCCAGGTCTCTCATAAGAACCTTTCCATTTCCCACCTTTAAAACTGCACTCTTATTTAGCCGCAACTGTTAACGTATTTTCACGATTCTCACTCAGAGGTTTACCCACCGCTTACTAGCTGGCAATGGCCAAAGCTGGTGAAGAGCGCTGGATAAAGTGAAGTGTCATGCAGTCGACGTTGAATATAACGAACCCTATAAAAAGTGAACTATTATCTAAAACGCTAATCCTGCTGAGCGAAATGGACGCAAGCTAATTCTCTTACAACAAGCTAAACATTCGACATTGTCAACTCGGGACATCTGCTAGCAGAAAACTCAAGCCCTTCAATGTGACTAGCAGCCTCGTTAGACGCTGCCTGACGCACTTTCTGCAGTGGCTGAACTGCGCCTGCTGAGCTGCGCCGGTTCTGCATGCCTGGGAAGTAATGGGAGACGCTGGTGTACACAGTCTCACGCGTCGAGAACGCAATCTTTCGGGGTGCTGAGAAAGAGTTCAAGGATAAACGAAAATCGCTGCTTATTACACATAGTTCTTGTCTTCCACAGGTTCCTTTCTTCTTGCCTCCATTGGAGATAACAAACGTCTATGCAACGAATGTATTACAAAAGGTCGTTAAATTTTTTATGGGCGAGTTTCTGCATATCAAATTACTTCATATATGAAGCTATTTTACGCGCACACGCCTCTTTGTTACACCCAGATACGACTCTAGCCAGTAACTGACACTCTCCCGCATTGTTAAGAATGGCCAGCTGCCGTGCCGGATCGCCACCCACTTACGACTATGAAGGCAACATCCCGGCGCTGCTAAGAATGGCCAGCTGCCGTGCAGGATTGCCGCCCACTTACGACTATGAAAGCAACATCCCGGCGCTGTTAAGAATGGCCAGCTGCAGTGCAAGATTGCCACCCGCTTACGACTATGAGGGCAACATACCGGGAGCTTCGCCGCCAACTTCTAGCCACAGCGTGACTAAATCTACTTTGTGACGGAATGAGTTCGGCGGGCCAACTATTCTTCCCAAACTCCCCAACACGCTACCCCTGAACGGCTCCGAGTGCTACGGGGCCCCTCTGACGTCGGCTCCGAACATTCGAATGTGTGTGCCTTTGTGTGCGTAGGCCATCCTGCAGGAGGCGGCTAGTTTGCGTTGACGAAACGAACATTCGCCGCCTTGTATCGCCGGAGGACCGAGTGTTTAAAAACTGCTGTTGTGCGGATGCTCGACACTTCTCTTGAGCAGTCATGTTGGACTGACGTACTTTCTCAAACAGTCATGTTAGACTGATATAAATTTTGTAAATAAACCCTTATTCCTCGTTCTCGATGAGAAGCAGTCATTCCCTTCATCAATGTCCTCAGCGTGGATAAGTTGGACGACGGCATGGGCCAGCTACCTTCTAATTCATGCCGGAATCCAATCTTGACAACGGATCACGAGCGACGGGATTGAGCCCCCAATCCTGACAGCATACTGAACATCAGGGCCTGTATTCACAGAAATGCTTTTTTTTTCTTCTCGAAAGAGCGCTTCCTCGTTGGCTGGCGTTCGGGCCACTCATGAAACCATAGGGAATGACAACGACATAAGTGCATCGGCGTGTCCACTCGTACATAAAGATTAGTCATCGTTACATGAAGGAAATTCTGTGACGATATTGGACAATAATTCAAGTTAGTTACTGAATGCGCTCATGCTACGATTGCAAGCGCACATCTTAGCGGGAAGGTTTCTCAATTCGAAATTAAACACGAGCTTGAAGTTATTTTACAATCGCATCTCTAGCGTCACTGAAAACAGACCTCCTAAATTTTTTCCTTTCTCTTTTATTTTTATTTTTCCAACGTCGAGCTGAAGCTTCGTCGGTGACGGCTGGAGATAGGAATGTCAGGAGCAGATGCTGTAAAGAAAAGAAACTTTCCTGTTTGTGCATTTTCTAATAGCTCCTTTTCAAGCCAGAACACAACTTTTCTTTTCGCAAGCTTACCATATGCTTCCCTCTGGCTGTTGCACAAGCCGCCTTAGAAATTTCGGGATTCATATGTTCACTGAAGAAACTGCACGCCTTCGTTCTGGTGGAAAAAAGGGACACACATATGACTAACATAGTCATAGAGAGTTTCTTCATTCTCGTTGTAAATTTCTTTGTAGGTTTGTCAGATGAAGTTTTCTTTCGCTGCGCACAGTGAGCACGTTACGCTGTGTCAACATCTTTGAGTGCGGAACGCTGTCGTCTGTCCAATGGTTCAATCGATATATTTCACTGCTGTTGCCATATGCCCGACAGGCACCCCTCCTTCTTCGTTTTCTTTAATTTTTACCCACTAATCCCTCGAGCTTCAAAATCTCAATCATCTTCAGTTTTATTGACATTTGATTCATGCTCAATTTAATCGATAGCTTAATGAATAGTCGGTAAATTAGCTTGAGATGTTGCATTACGACAATGTTGTTTGAATAAGGCAGACCAATAGAAGATAGGTTTCAGAAGTGCTTTGCTGTATCACTGGCAGCCATTGAAAATGATATGCTTTAGAGTTGCTTCACGTAAACAGCCCAGGGTGTATTTCGAGGCCGGAGTAACGGTGCATATCGCTGCAGAAGTTTTATTTGTTGACCGAAAGTGTTATCTTGGGGTTATTTTATATGACATAAAAAAGCACTGTTAGCTCACTATATAACTATGTCGTTCTTGCACCATTAAATACTACGACATGCTAGCGCCTAACCAGAAGATTTGAAGACAAGTAGAACTAATGAATCTGAGGCTCATTTCAACAACGATTGCCTCTACATTGGAGCCGTTCACGAAACAGGCACAACGAAATAGCGCTGCTGGCCCGTAAATGACAAAGATGTCATATCAACGAAGCGTTTTTAAATCCATGCCCCGATTTTCGAGTGAGAATGATTCACAAAAGAGTTGCTGCGAAGCTTGTGTATGTACGGTGGATTTCCTGTTAAAGGTAAACGTTCGCCATCAATACTCGAAAGAAAATATTTGTTGATGCGTGCAGTGAGTAGCACCTAAATTATTGTCCCCGCCTTGATACGCGTAGCCCCTGTGTTCATAAATAAGCTTAACTGCACGCAAACAGTTGTCCAGCATACCAACTGACCGCAACTGTTGCGTTATAACACAGAGAAATAAAAATGCTTAACTGCTTAAAAAAAGAGATAAATGAAATAAAGCACCGAATAAAAGGTTTTCATGAAGAACCATATTTTGGCGTGCACAAACACGCACAAAAATTCCTTGTTGACTAAGCAATCCGACTGAAGACAGCAACGCCGAGCTCGAGTACTGTATTATTTCCTCCAACCACGTATAACAAAGTGGTTAAGGTTATTGCACGCTTTAAACCTAGTGGAAATCGAAAACACGCATTTGAATCAGTGTGGTATCCTTTCGGAATATTTACTGGTGTTTACGTTTGCTAACTGTTCCTGAAAGAAATGAAAAACGACCCAAGTGAAAATGGTAGCCAAATAATAATTTTTCACTTTAGTGATAATTATCCGACATGATCAAAATTTTAGGTTATCTTACTCTGATGAATTAAGTAGATACCTTGACTTTAGCAGAAACGGCATAACTTTTCACCTTGCATGTCAGACATACCTTTCAACACCTAAATTTATTATTTCTCTATCAATCTCCCAATCGCCAACACATTGACTGGAATAGATATAGTTAATTAGGTCGATTGCGCTAACCTAATTGAATGCCTGGATTCAGAAACCGGAAAAACGGCCAAAAAATGATTTTTCCGACTTCTGTGGGCTGTGTTCATGAAGTGGATATAGGAATTATTTCTATAACCATTTTTCTCGTACAACCACCATTAGCCCACGCATAACAATATACTTTTTAAAATTTTATTTGGCTGCCTAGCGAGATGTTGTAGCAAGATAAGCGATTGCTAGGAAAATTTGCGTCTTCTTCAATAGAAATGGGGCACACAATACGTAGGATTCAGCTCCATACCATAACGCGGATGTTCTTTAATGTGTCGGCTGTGGGTGGGAGTAGCATTCACCAACTCCTACAGCTATCGTATTGGAATGGCGGATTCACCAATGTGCGCTAAGTGCAAGTGCGAAGAGACCATCAGTCACCTTCTGTGCCACTGTTCTCGCTTCGATAATCAACCTGACACTTTCCAGTGTGCCTTGAATAGACTGCATGACAGGCCATTTACGGAAGCGAAGATCTTGGGAGCCTGGCCTCACAGTTCATTAGCCCAGAAAGCAGTTCAAGCGCTTTTTCGCTACCTGAGGACAACAGACTTGAGTGCCCCGCTATAGACATCCTACACCTAAGTTCTCTCTCTCTCTCTTTCACTCCCTATTCCCCTCCCCACGTGTAGGGTAGCAAACTGGACTCAGTCTGGTTAACCTCCCTGCCTTTCCGTCTTCCCTTCTCTCTCTCTTTTTAATCGTTGGACATCGCCTTTAGCATAACAACTATCTTCAAATTTAATGTACATAAAGGAAACAACAAGCTGCTTTATACCGGTGTATTTGAACATATTAGTTCACAATGTATGTGCATGCAACTGCGCTCGGGCGTTTGTGTGCGTGTGTGTGGGTGCGTGTGGGTGCGTGTGTGTGCGCGCGCGCGCATTTAGTTCGCAGATTTATTTTAAGAATTGCCTGAAAAGGCGGATAGTAGTTATGGTACAAATCTCGTTGTGCAGACTACGCAATGAAATAATTCTAATTAAGTGTTTAAAAATACATATTCGCTTTAAAGAACGTTTGCAAACGCTGAATTGAAGCTGAGCGTCAGCGCTGTAAGGCCGTTTTCGCAGAAATTCAAAGACTAGGATTTCTGTTCAAATATTCATCATTAACACGCAAGTTTTTTTTTTGTATCATACAGAATTTTTGTAAATAGGCTATGAGCATAGCAAACATGGAGTTTCTGGAGAGACGTTCCTAGGCTAGGCGAAAATGCTCTGCGGTCAGCGACCTGAGTTTCAGACGACTAATGAAAGAACTGTGTTAAATAATGTTTTTTTCATAAGAACCCTGGCTGCAGTTGTTTGTGCTGCGCATTTAGAGTAATTAACATTTTAAAGCGCCTTCGTCACTTGAAAAATTCTTAACATTGTTGTTTCCGCTATGAGAAAAGGAGTAGCCGTCACCATTACAAGGTGACTAAGTCTCTTTCTTTTATTTTCATTTCAATAAAAAAAAAGAATATTGCGCTTAATTCGAGATATTCAATGAATTTCAATGCTCCATCCTGGCAATATCGAAATATTCGAAACCGAACTACATGGGAGCGCAAGAAGGCCGCCCTGTTGTCGTTACAGACGGAAACACGGCGTGACGAAAACGGTGTCAAAGTTCGAACCTAACGGCCTGTCGCGGCTGCACGACGTCCCGTTTTAGTATTTGTCTCGACATGCTATATCATTCAAACTTCATCGCACACTTCATCACGGGGCGTTTCCGTTTGATGCAGCAGCGGGGCGCTCATAATTTTTGTGATGCCGTGATCGAGTGTTGAAGTTCCGTGATGACTATCTAGAATTAGGTGCAAGTTTCAAGAATAAAGAAAATGTTGTGCAATAAAATGCGACTGCCTCTAAATTTCTCAAATCAACCAATTCCTCAAAGATTCTAATAAAGAGTTCTCAAACGGAATGTTGCTAATTATATTTCTGAAACTAACGTTATTAACGGCAAAGTATGTCCGCCTGGCCTCATAACTCCTCTGCGAAAATGTCAACGTTCGCTGCACTAATATATTTTTCCGAAACATGTGCACAGTATAAAAAAAGATCACACTGTGCCTGCCGAAAATATAATGTTGCAGTTAAAAAAGTTTCCCGGAAGCCACGTCCTCGTAGTTCTAGATAGTAATAAAAGTAACGCCAATGCATTTTTTAATCTGAGAGGTCGTGTTAGTTTTAAGTTCTTGTCTGAGCGGACATGACATCACTGCTGCCTGGCTTCAACTTCCCGGTTGTGTTATGCGCCGCATATTTTATACTTATCAATTAAATTAGTGAATTTTTATATTTTGCCCTCTGGAAACTAATTTTTTATGCAGACAATTTACCTTCTAGAAATCTACCCGAAGGCGCGGGACCCAGCTATCTACCACAGACGTTCAATGGTAAAAGAACAGCTCGAGAGAAAATACGACAGTTGGCATCTCAATCAATCAATCAATCAATCAATCAATCAATCAATCAATCAATCAATCAATCAATCAATCAATCAATCAATCAATCAATCAATCTTTGTTAAAAACATACGCAGCTGCTTAGTTTTGTGTACCATTGGGGAATACATGTGAAGGGCGAGGCTATTCTGTTCCAGATATATATCAAGAACAAAAAAGGGCCATCAATAACACGATCAGAAAAAAAAGCGACGTGATGTAGATAGTGCTGACTTCTCTTTCGATGTGAGCAGACACCTTGGAGGGTTCGAGATATTGCGTACTGTTTAACCGAAATATGAAGCGGAAATTGTGTGCAGAGAAGCGGCAGCTGGAGGGAAAGTATTTGTTTGTACATTTAAAGATAAATATCAGCGGTTTTATTTTAGCCCAATGTTTAAAAATTCCTTGTAAAACATTGCGGCATATTGTTTTCTCACTGCTTGACAGGTCCAGATTATTGCGATGACAATTAACGATGGGTGATAATTATGTACGAGCTATAAAGGGTCAACTGGTATTTTAATTACTTATTTAGACCATGCGTTGGCTGTTGCAGAAGAGAAGCCAGTCACACACCTATATAGGTTCATTCTTATGGCAAAGATGTTGAAGCTAGTAAGCACTGTTATATGGATCTTTGCAGAATATTGGTGAAATACGTTGCATTAGTTATGTGTGAAATCTCTTCGGGCTCACAGTGGTATAATTTTCACGCGAGAGCTTCGCCGTTCACTGCGAAATAAAACCACTTAGAGCACCCGTGTATGCGGCTGAATACTAGTTCAGGAACTCCATTTCCTGTTCTGGCGCGGGGGCGTCTGTTTGAAGCTCAGTGGGTCTTCCTATATGGTTGCACCTGGACTAGTATAGTCCCACTGACTCTCGAACTGTCTTATTTTTTTATCGTTTCAGGTTCCCAAGTGGCATTTCTAGCGTGAAAATGTAGTGGTTAGGCCGAAGATCCAAACATCGGGCCATCTGTTTCATGTCATCTTGTTTATACATGTCATCAGACCCTCTTTACCGCTGGCGTATCCAAATGAGATGATTTCCTCTCACGAAAATTAGCGTAACCCACTTATACGTCAATAATACGTGTACAGTTAGAGGGAAAATGCAGATTTATTGCAAGCAACTTGCTGACGTCTAGCGGCATCTCCATTGGAAACTTTTCTCTGTGCTACACAACACCGTTGGATACGTGGTTGATACTGTCGAAACAAACGACATTGTTGTCAACGCCACACTGTACAAAGTAAATTTCTTGCGCGAGTTAAGGCTAGTTATATATTTGGCATTTTTTTAAGTTAGTGCCTGCTTATATATATATTTTTTTAGATCAGTGGGGTGCCAGACATATATATGATGGTATCAAGAACCGTTGTTCATTTGCTATTGACTTCTTTGCTCCGAGTTTTGAGAATATATTCTGGAACCTTGGGGATCGGTCGCTGCACCGTTACTGAAAAAAAAAGAAACATCAGATTATGAATTCCACCTTATGTCGCAACGCATGTGGTTGCGTTGCATTGCAATGAGCTTTGTATGAAGCAATCGCATGTATTGGATTCCCTTATGCCATTCCGATAAAGCGTGCAAGGGCATATAGAAACTTGCGAGTGTATGCTTCGTTTTCTTTTGCCTCACCGAAATGCTCGATCAAAACGCAAAATATTGACTATTGCGTCAACAGATAAACGCTTCTATGGATTTATTACGAAAGCACGCTCCCTTAAAGTTTGCGACAGAGGCACATCATAGACCGCTGAATTTTCTTTATAATATCTTCTTTGCTTCCTTTCTTGTCTATATACTATTTGAATAGATAACAGGTCATTGCGGTATCATTGGAACTGATGACGCACATAAGGCAGCTCGGACGTCAAACAAAGAAGACCACTGCGTCCCTATTCCTCTCTCAAGGACCGACGCTTCGAGAGAACTTCACATTCTTGCACGCACGCTCTCCTTAGCAAAGTGGAATACCGGACATACAAGGCGCTCCAGGCTGCACAGACTAAACCCTTCACTGCAGTTCAGACCTCTAACCGGAGTGCACCGACGCGAAGCGTCTCTTCTGTGTCGATTGTGGCTGGGAGTTGCCTTCACGAAAGCTTGTTCAGCACTAATTGGAATGGCTGACAGTCCTGCATGTGATGTTTGCAGATGCGAGGAGAACATCGACCACTGATTGTGTCACTGTTTCAAATTTCAAGTATAAAGACAATCTTTGTCCAACACATTGAGGAAACTAGATCGTCCTCTGAGTGAACAGATAGTACTAGAGCACCGTCCCCACGGAACATCGGCTCAGAAGGCAGTGAAGACACTTTTGTGCTTTCCGAGAACGTCTGGTTTGCACGAGTGGCTTCGACTCAATGACTGTCTGTGCACGTCTCTATACCCTCTCTCTCTTCTTCTCTTCTCCCTTCCCCCAGCGTAGGGTAGCCAAACAGGCTAATGACTGGTTGACATCCCTGCCTTCCTTATATCCCTCTCTCTCTCTTCCTTGTCTCATTTCATCAGTCGTTCATACCCTCTCTGCATTATCCATTTATTCTGTTACTTCATCAGTGCAACCATTACATATCTCATGGCCATCTGTGTTCATTGGCGTTGAGGAAACCACCTATACCGTTTCGTAAAAGGCTTATCAAATTTAATGCTGCTATGCGACCTCTCCCGTTGCTTTGACTCTGAAAGATGTTACTAGTGCAATAGGGCGAATCACATATAGTAACCACTGACACAGCAAAAGGCTAGACGACAACATGGTTACTGAACAAAAATGTGATCAGTTTGAGTGCAGTGTTTGTGTATGTATTTCTGCAGATTGTTATTCTACGGTATTTTAATTGTGATTGTTTACCAACTTTGCCAGTTCTCCTAAATGTAACACAACGTTTGCATCATGCGCAATCTTAAGATGAATATCAGTACTCATAGCAGAAGTTTTTTTTTTCTTTTTTTTTGCCATAAGGGCGCAGCGAGCTATTGCAAAGTGTTGGGGCCCTGCAATGCAATACCTTTTTAGTGGCCGCATATCGACAAACATCAGACCATCAGGAGTCTATTCAGTCCGTATTTAGCGGGGAGTGCTTTAGCGAATCGATAGTAGGCACATATGCACAAAGCATGCTCGCAGGGGGACATGCCAGTTCACCCTAATCGTCAACGTAGATCGATGGCTATCTATTGCACTCGTTATTGGCCACATAGCGAGCGCTGAAGCCATGCATACGATACCTTGACGTATTGAGAGCAATGTATAGTCCACGTCGGCTAATACTAGCAGATTCTGTTCATCAATCACGCATGCATTTCGACGGGGTCAGCAGAATTCGGTAGCTCAATGAGAATGCTTCATATCCCCCCTGAGGGAACCGTGCAGGTGCAATTTCAAAGCTAACGCTAAAACACACAATGAAAGCAAGTAAAATAGAGAGGACGCGAAATAGAAGTAGAGAAGATGCCGTAGAGCTTCATAAACAAAATTCAGCTAATTATGTTTCGTTTCTATTATAATAGGCCAGCGTTTTCATACACGCGGTGCTTGGTAGTGCCACGAGGTGTCACACAAGAAAGCAATTGACGCATACGATGGCGTTACCACTGAGCTTTATCAGATTCGCCGAGCTTAATTGCGGAAAAATTCTCAACAACGAAGCAACCTATGCAACGTTGTAGCATGCACCGGAACAGTTAGTTTATACAGTATGGAACAGTATAGCTTTAAGCTATATGAAACACCCTTTTTATGCAAATTGTTTGCAGCTGCTTCTAAACGGTAAGACTTTGACGCTGCATACAGCATGTTGCCTGCAAATTATCAGTGTATACCACGGGACACGGGCCAGGCGTTCTCACCCATTCTCGCATTGTGGACTGTGTTGCATCACGACTCTTACTGGTACTTTGTTTAAAGGAGTACTGACACACTACTTTCCCCTCTTCGTTTTCTGAATTTATTTTTTAGGTATATGAGGCTCTAAATCTCTATACCCCAGAAAAATGGATACTGCCGTGCCTCAGGGTGCTATAGGCAAATTATTAAAGCCAGTTTCAAGTTTGTTTCCCAAGAGGTAATTGTGTACTGCTGTGTCATCGCACAGAAGGCGGTCACGTAAGAGCCGGACATTGCGACGTTGGCCATACGCCCCGGCTAGCTCGGTCGCTTCTCACGCTGCTACTCGCTGTTAGGTGCGATGTAGAGGCAAAGCAGAACTGGGATAGCGCCCAAAGAAGTATAGTTATGTTGTTCATCCAAACCATCATTATGGCTCTTGCTTTTTTTTCTCTCTTCTTTTATGCCACTTTTCGGCGTTTTCTGCGCAGGATAACCAACGAGATATATCCTGCCAAGAATTTTTTTTACTTTTCTATCTCCCTCTCACTTTCTATCTCTCTGCGAAAAACGATTTGAAATGGTAGCGAGTAAATATACGAAGTCCGCTATTTTTCTGTACGTTTTACATCAGTTTTGTAAGCAATAAAAGTCAAGAGAGTAGCACGTAACTTATTGCGCAATATAGTGCATGGAGCTCCGGCGCAAGGTAAGAATTTTTTTTATGAAGCAGACAACACCGCCGTACGGCCATACTTTGCATTGCTTCAACCGCCTTCAAACATTATGTTTCTTTTTTTTAGCACTTAGTACTATTGTGGTACTCGAGTGAATAGGAAAGCTTTCAATCGAATTTGATAGAACAGATAACGTATCGCATACTGCAGCTAGCAAGGTTAGAGTAGCAATCATAGTAAAACTGTATTTGAAGTAGGCTGTTGCGCATGTCGGAGGCGGTTTTGTTTCAGATTACATGTCACTGATTCTAGCGCAAACATAGCAGCTCCTGCCTCTCTCTATGAAGAACAATTTCACTCCATCGATGATCATCAGCTGAATTGTACAAGTGAGGTTGGCTGAAGTATACAGACAATATAAGGCACATACACGGAGTGTTGCGGTGCGTATTAAAACTTACGGGTCATTCTTTTTCATTTCTTTTTTTTTGTGTGTAGCGGGGTGATGATGTTCTGCTTGTCGGATAAATACTACAACTGTAAATAATGGCCAGACACATATATCATGATACGGCTGACAATAGTTATGCTTTTATTTATTGGTCACAGACACAGAAGCATTGCTGTCTCAACAGAGCACCCGTTTAAGACCACAACGATAAATTAAGACTTGGCGCTGCCTGCACGAAGTGCTTATTCTAACAGTATTGGAAGAACGAATACTCCGTTGTGCTTCTGTGAAGAATACGATGAAGATGTATAAGACCTTATTTTACACTTTGGCACATATCCAGTCTACCAAGAGGTCGAGGAAAGAAAATGCACTACAAAGCCTTCATAGGACACCGCTTTCTTTGGAGGAGCTCGTGATTACGTAATCAAACGACACACAACAAATACGAGCAGTGCGTGCAATGTTGGGATTTCTTATAGACCCCACAACCCCCAAGAATTGTCAGAGAGCCGATGATATGACGTGATTTACGGTAAATTTCGGTGGGGTCTATACATCTTTTGTTTTTTTTCTTGGACTGCATTGAACTTGTATACCGGTGTAGTGTTCTTCGCGAGCTTTATATTGTTCTCAAGAATCTGTTCTGGTGAGCTTCATGTATTGCCGTGGATTTACTTTTCGGAAAGGTTTTACTTGATCGCACGTCAAAACAAAACAGTATAGTTGGCACTTTTACACAGCGCCAATTACATCCCCTTACCTACATTCGATAAAGAAGGATATGAACAGAATAACTGATTCTTGGTTCTGCATCGCGGAAGCGGACAACTCCTAGCCATATCTACTAATTTGATTTTAAGGCTGCAGTCGTTACTAATGCCTTTGCTTCCAGAGGCATTGCGTGAGACCATTCTTTAAATACCCGCAACGATACTTCTTGACGAAGCATTCAGATGCTGATCTACACTGCAGATTCGCTGCCCAAAACCAGTGCAATGAAAAACGAGATAGCATCCCTAAGCTTAGTGAATTATCACCGTATTCGGGACGACTAGATTTTGGTGCTCTTTCCGGACGAGTCAACGCATTTGACTCGCTGGGACCCGCGGTTGAAGCGAGGATCTAGCGGCTTAAGGGCACTCGGGTAAATCCACATGCACTGTTTGAAGCAGTGGGAACAATTGGTCACACTGGTGTTAACAAGCAGATCTAATTTCACCTTCAAAGGGTTGTGGGTATGATATTCTTAGAAGGTAAATTTTTTTTCTTCTCTTTCTTTATTTTTGCGGTAAATGCTTTAGAAGCATTCGAAAAAATAATGACAAGCCTCGGAGCGCAGTAAATATTTAATTATAATAGCTTTTATACAGCCAGCTTGATTTTAGTTTCCAAGGAGGATCGTGTATCATGACGTCATGACACAGTGTGTGGTCACGTGGGGGGTAGAAAATAGCAGCGTCTTCTGGCACTCGCCTCGTCTCGCTCGTTCGTCCACTCTGCTGCCACATCGGCAAAAAGTAGCAGCGTACGAGGCGACCGCGCAAGCCCAGGCGACTCTCAGCAAACGCCGCAATCTCCTGCTCTCACGTGACCACACACTGTGTCATGACGTTACGACGTACGATGCTCCTCGGAAACAAAACCCAAACTGGCTGTATAATAGCTATAATAATGAATAATTTTCTGCGCCCCGAGGCTCGTCATTATTTTTTTCTAGGGTATATTGGTCTCGAACTTTCATTTCGCGCAAGGAACACACATTCGAAAATATAATGGCAGTACCTCTTTGATTATGGAATGGCGTACAAAACGGCATTTGACAAGCAATGGGACGACAATCCTAAAAGTATTCCGCTATCATCTGTCACAATAAAAAATATTCTAGCCCATGTATCGCTTTGAAAATGCCACGAAAGCGGTAGCTCAGTGGCTTAGGTGTTGCGCTGCTGCACTCTTGGTCGCAGGTTCGATTCCGGTCCAGTAGCCCCCATTCCGAAGAGGCCGGAATACAAGAAAGCTCGCATGCTGTGCATTGGGTGCACGTTAAAGAGCCCTAGGGGTCAAAATTAATCCGGAGTCCCCCACTAGGACATTCGTCGTAACTATAGATTACACAGTAGAACTGGAGGTCACTGGAAGAGACTCAAATATTTGTTTAATGCCGCAGAAAATTTACAACTAATTGCTTATTTCCTTCTTCTTTCTTTCGTTGATTTATTTTTATTTTGCTTGCCAATATCCCTGAGATAAGCTTGCTCATATTCCGGCGCGATTATGCAATAGCGCTACTGACAGCATCACGAAAGCCAAAGTACCAAAAGTACTACCAACTGGCGCGGCCGTTTCATATCATCAAAGTTTTTGCCGATCAATGAGGAAACTTCAATGGTGGTATCATTACATCATGTTTCAAACGGAAGTGTTTTTGCGTGCACCAACAGCACGTAATGAGAAAAGAAAGTACTAAAACGCGTATAGTGGAAGTACAATGGGCAGAAGAACGCTGTCTCTCTCCACACCTCAGCACAGCCTGGTCTAACACCTTGCGAACAATTATATTTGCCATGCACTTGCGTTGCCCCCCCCCCCTTTTTTTTTAGGGCTCACACTAGTACATACCGAATGAAAGTCAGAATACAAAGTTGGGCACACGTCTCTTTTTCTTGCACGATTCGACACATGCGCAATCATCATACATCTGTCACTATAGAGACGCCTTCATAGGCAATAACTACAAACTTAAAAAAAAAGACGAACAAGATTAAGTATTTTTTGTGCGCAGTTTTCACAAGATAGCCGTCACATTTAAAGCAAACTTCGGTTGCTCTGGGAACACGTTGGGCCTGGCCTGTGCGAATAGTCATTGCGTTGACATTACGGTACAACAAAACAGAAAAGAAGAAGAAAACATTGTATATATTGAAAAATAGGTTTTAACCGTCACTTTCTTTAACATTACCACAAGATACGTATAAGAAATTGCGGAGCACAAATATTCGATTGTAGAACTATCACATAGTGCCACTCACCGATATCTGCGTGGCACAAGGTCTTCCTGTCGAGAGGGAGTCGTTTCCTGATTCACTTTTTGTAACATGCCCTTATTTTACAAACAGTGCTCGAGTCACTTTTCAACGGAGAACAACAGTACTGGTCAAAGTACGGGCCAACAGTACATTCCCGCCGTGAGCATACAAGAAGGCTGCAGTGGCAGTACGATCATGGAAGGACTAGTAAGCGCAACTCCGCTTCCTTTGAGAAATCTCTTTTTTTTTCGTTAAAAGTGAGAAAAGCACCTAAGTCTTGAAAAAGAGTTTGTTTATGAGTTTCTGTGCGCGCTTCCTTGACTGTTAGGGTAAATTAGACAAGCGACAGGAACAAGAAGAAAGGGTACTCAAGGTACCAGAAACAAGCCGCGGCGCGTTTTCGCAGGGCAGAGAACCATACATCGTTGGTGCTGCTACAAGACGTGCATGATCGTTTCCGTCGCATTGCGTAATACCACTACGCACCCAAGTAACCTTGCAACACGCTCAAGTTAATCGCTGTAAAATGACACGTCGTTGGTGGGGCTTTCAGAACGTGGGCGTTTTAGGCTCCCTGAAGGATAAACTCGCTGCCACGCAGTGATGAAATATTGCGCAGCCGTTACCGAGATGCCAGCGCAAGCACAAGGGCCAACGAAGTTAACCGATAGGGAGAAGCGAAGTACTTTTAAGCGAAGCGTCTTGCTAAATTACAAAATCTTGCGAACCTTAAACGACCCGCCTGCTAAGAACGCTCCTTATGCTTGCCACCATTCTTCTTCTACTATTTCTAGGCACACCCCACACCATGTTAAACGCGGAGCTTATTTTCGGTTGCCGCCCTGTTTTTTCATTCTCTTTTGCTCCTTTCAGTAGCGCGTACCGTTAATGAAAATCTGGACGTGTGTTTGTGGTAAACCAAAGCGTATTCCTCCATCCTCCTCTTTATCATACGCCATTGCGCAGTTAAGGGGTTCCTCTCGTAATTAACGTGTGACGCAACTCACACGCTTGCAGAGCCCAGCGGATTTTTGCGAAAGATCTATTGTGGAGAACGAAAGCAATCTCCTCCGTTTCTTAAAACACATTGGGCCTTCAGTTACATTGTTTCACGGGACAGCAACTGTGTTTGAGAAAATGAAGTCGATATATTCTCACAATATATATATATATATATATATATATATATATATATATATATATATATATATATATATATATATATATATATATATATATATATATATATATATATATAAAGCAGGAGCATAAGTGGAAGTTACACTACAGTAAAAATAAAAAAAACTGGGATCGTATCGTTCGAGCCAATATGGATAATGCAAAGCGAGGCGTTAAACAGCGTATCAAGTGCACAGAAATAAATAGGATTCTAAACGTCTGGAACAACGTTGCTTGAGATATACGCTGCTACGTTTCTTTTTTAGTTAGAACCCTTGTACACTAGAAACTAAATTGCCGTCAATTCTTTTGGAAATTAACTGGGAAGAAATCACGTGAAATATTTATAATCAAATTTAATGTTTCATGCATGCGGCATTGTAGGGAAGCGGTTTAGTAATATTCTTGCGATCCGCTGTCGAGAAAATTTTCTACACCTCTAAACCTAGATCGTTGTTTCGCCATATTACGACAAAGAACAACCGTGTTGTGTGTATCGAATAGCGCGAGTTGACATGAAAACGGGTGTATTTTCAAGATGCCAATCTTCCATATGACGTTACATCGTTATCTCAATATTTAGAAGGAAGAGAAAGTGGTCTTTACTCCTGAAAATATGAGAAGGCAGTTACTTCACGTAATGGAGAGGTCGCTTTCTGTATACATCCACGGTATATAATATAAAAAACCTTTTTTTTTTACTTTCATAATACACTCGCTGTTAATAAAAACCGATCAGAAAAGCGATTCTGTACCTGAGCTGTCTTCAAATTTGAGCACAATATATACGCTGTTCGCATTTTATAACAAGTCCGCTGTGATAGAAATAACAAACATAGGTATATTCCCGAAAACAGCCGCCGTAACCTTGAGCTGAAGCCAGCTGTAAAGGTGACTGCACGTAGGATGGAGCAGCCAGCTTCTATAACGTTCATTCTGCCATAAACAGCTTAGGATAAATATAAGAATGCGACGTAGCTGCCATGACCGGTTGTCGAATTGAATACGTATACATAAGGAGCTCTACAAACCTCACTGCCTAAATGCACCCTTGTTGCGCGTCTGAGTAACATGGACAACTTCTAATTGTGGGACCTGAGGCCCAAAAGGAGCGTAGCACTTGTTGCAACACTGAATGAACCATCTTGCGGGGCAAGCAGCAAGCGATTTCATGTGGCCTCTCGAAGCATCGATCATCTATATATGTCAAGGAGTTCCAAAAAGAAGTAGCATTTGTTTGTGCCTCCGTTGCTGTTCTTCCTTGCCTATACGTTCTTCACCCAGGCTTACCATTGCAGCTGAGCACGAACTCGCCTTACAAGTTTTGCCAAGTTAGGGATACTCGGCTTGCGCGCCAGGAAACTTTGGTTACAATTCGGAAGAAATTTAGCATTTTCTCCTTTGCTTGCGCTTTTTACTGTCGCTTTAGGAGGACCACTCAAACAGTACCTTACTATACCCAGTGGAAAGGCGTGATAACAGCAAGTGAGAAAATGATAAAAAAGCATGAACGACGGAGATGTTGACCGTAAGCGTGCCCGGTTGGGTATAATAAAAGAGAAACAAAGCAAGGGAAGGACAAAGGGGTTAACCAGAGTGCATCTCCATCTGTCTACCCTGTACTGGAGAAATTGGAATGGAGTGAAAAAGATGTGATAAAAAAAAAGCAGAGTGCAGGATAATGTAGTGGTTGGCGAACTCTCTTTACCTCTGTACGCCAGGAGGCCTTCCTAACGGCCTCATTGCCACCGTGATCACGTTATTAGTGTTCTAATTTGCTTCCTTGCAACTTTGCTTTGTACTTCGTGTGCGATATTCCATCTGTCAATAAAATACTAGGATGGCGTAGTCGTAAATGTGTTTGCAGCGCGGCGCTTATCGCTTTGTTGCGTTTGGCCGTATAAAAGTCTTGATTAAAATTCAGTCACCGAAATTGAATCGCGTGCTATTTCGGGGCTATTACTGATCAGCGAAAATGGCTGAAAACATTCTCGACTATCAGTCCCTTTAAGCTAGCCCCACTGGCTTCTTATAGTCTCACATATCTCCATACAAGGCAAGTACAGTGAAGAGCAAGAGTCTAGAGACCGTGGCATCAACAAAATCTTTAAATTTCTTCTGGCATTGCCGTGCCAGGTCGAATTGTTTCGATGCGTTAAGTTGCTCAAACAGGCACATGTAAACCGCACCACTTCATCTCTTTCTGCATGCTTAGGCTGTGAAGGAAGAGGATGAGCAGTAGTCTCTACAAAGGGGAGCAAATAGCAGATCCCTTCGAGGTGGGCAACGTCCACTGTCCAGGATGCCGTGAACCGATCGCTTGGCTCAGTTCACCCGTGAAGAAAATAAAATTTCAGCAGTACTTGTTAGCCTTCTGCTCGCGACTGCACATAAAGATCTACGGTGTCTGTTCAAAGCTACCTTCGTTTGCCCCTATATTGAGTCGCGCTGTGACCTTCTAGATAATATACGGTGTTCCCGTCACAAGTCGGTGAAGGCAGTATCGCAGTTTGTACGTTCGAGTAACATCTGGTACTGCTGTATACAAGTCTCCCTTTGCGTTCTTCCTTTCCTCGCTTGCTTCCTTGCTTCCTTTCTCAACATATTCCTTACGTCTCTTTCCCCTTTCCCCCTCCGACACTTTAGGGTGGAAAACAAAAAGCATCTCTTCCGGTTGGCTTGCCTGCCTGTACCATCTCACTTTCTCTCTTCCTCTTTCCGATAAGAAAAAAATAAACACAGAAAACGACAACAAAGAAGAGTAACGTCTTAAAGGAAGGAAGGGCACTGGCGTTCTTCCCTTTCGTTAAGAATGATCGTGGGCGGCATCCATCGTAGCCAACTACAAACACAGCCGCGGCTTTTGTGCCGCTCTAGGGAGAACACAGGTGCTCTTCAAGTCTATCTAAGGCAGGCACTCAATGGTGCGTGCCTAATGCGCATCGGTACGCACGTGCTCTTGTGTTCGACAAGCCTGTCCCCTCGAACGCAGCCTTTGATCCCGCGCCAATCGAGTCAACTTGGCCCGCTTGAGCCCGATGCTTCTTTTTGTTTTGTCCTTGGCTCCCTATTTCCCTTGCTGAAGTCATGCAGCCTGTATCGGTGGTTGTTTGCGATACATCAATGTTGTTGATCGCCTGGGGCGCCTTTTCTCCACCAACTTGTCACTAACGAGGAAAGAGCCACGCCAATTTGTTTCTTTCTTGTGGAACGTCTCGAAAAGGACCAGCAAGTCGTATAGGATACAGTGCATGTTACTCTCCTTTCCATACCTTTACCCCTGTTTTTTCCGTGTTTATATTTTTTTGCCTTTTTTATTGCGAACATTGATAACAGCTTAACATACTTTATAAGCATGTGTCGGATGTAGCAAATAAAACATCCAGGGCCTCAGTGCATTGATTTAGTACTTCACACACACACAAAAAAATTATTGTGAACTTTCTCTTCCTGTATAAGCATAGTTCTCTTGCAAGATAGGGCTGGCGTTACTGCCGTGAGAAATATAAGTAAAATAAGCAAAACATGAAATCAATGCAATGAAAGAGAAAGTCAGCTTTCGGTTCACAGGAAGCATAAGAATAGGAATAACTTCATTTGTGATAAGCGCCAAAATGTGTATACTATGCAAGAATTCGGCAAACGATTGCTATGTCTGATTTAGCCATTGGTTGGCTATCAGGCGACTTAAAGAAAGCCCTTCAACACCTATCAAATAAAAGCCTCCCTGGGAATCCGCATTCCACGGAAATCCGCAAGCTCCTTCGTTGTTCTGAAGGCTCACCAGCACTCCTTCCGGGCACCAATATTTGAGGAGACGTACTGTCACTTTTCTTTTTGATAAACGATCATCACGCTAATCATCCCTTTTACTATTTAGATGCATAATTACGGAGCTGGGGAGAAAGTGCCCAAACGTATAAAGCGTGCAGAAGCATCCTTCTGATACCACAACCCTTAACAGTAGACGTGTCGGCAGACATACGAGATGTTTTCACTTCAGGACCAGGAAGGGCGTGCAAATCGACTAGGCTAGTAATGGAAGTAAATTATCTAAAATTGTCCCATATATGTGCTGTGTACTCGAACAGTATTCCATTATATACAGACAGACAATGCAGTGCTAAGGTGCGGCGCCGTTCTTGCTCTCTGTTAACGGGAAACAACAAGCAGCATTTAAATTATGTCACACTATTCTTTCGATCACGCCAGAGTCTTACATGATTCTCACCGCAATTAATGCTCAAAAACACCCACGTAAATCGGCGATTTTTAAGACAATCTGAATTGTCACTCTTTCCCCTAAAAAACATCAGCTCTTGCGCAGCGAATGAGGCTTTAGTATACAAAATACAAAATAATCACTCCATGCATACCAAAATAAAAACGGCAGAAACAACATACCCAAGCTGTTCGTAAATCATTGTGTAATTGCAGAAAATAATCCTGCAGATGCATTAGTGCGTGGGCCGCATAAAAAAAAGAATGACTCTTCGCTCCTTTCACTGTTAAAATGAATGCAAGTCGAGATGTTAATAAAAGTTGCAGGTGAATTACATGGAACATTTGGTGCATTATTTATACTCAATGTTCAACATTATAGGTACACTTAGGATGTTCAATACACCGATCAGTGTCGGTCATGCTATAGAAACACATACACTGATTAGGACTTGGCACTGTCTACGCAAAGCGCTTCTTATAACCTTAGGAAGAGCTTGAACTTGGGAATAGTTGCGCACCTTATAAAGAGGTTGCTTTGAAAGAGCATGACATCAGGGGCCATATTTTAAGATGCCACCGCACTTCGCCATAATACATGCAGTTTTATTCAGTAAGCAAATGCACATATCTGGTGACTTTTTCACTATTTCTGCTTTCCAAAACTAGAAGCGCCATGAAGCCGCGTAGGCTTGCCGTCTCCACATAGGGAAATGATCTGACCGAGAACAACGATATGCTAGCAACAGGACGCGCAAGCAAGAAATTGGCAAACAAAATGTTCTCCCAAGCACAAACTTATAATGCTACGCTTAGCGGGACGAGCCTTTGTGAAATTATAGCTATTTCTCTTTGACAAATAGCCGCACGTTCACTGTGGCTTGGCAAATTTCATATGTAAGATATGCAAATGCAATATGCGTTTTGGTTTGGTTTTCATTTGCGGCGCTTGAAAGAGGGAAAGAAACAAACAAAAATGCCACTGCTTCTGAGCGATTTCTGGATTGGAAAACGATGTGCTTTGGCTTTAACGTACAGAAAAAAAACTCTTAAGGATAAAAAAACGCTCGGCAACGCACGAACAAATATGTACTCTATTGCAGCCTTAGTTCGACCATGTCGGCATTCATATTGGAAAATTCTGTTTGGAAACGTCTCGCACGAAGATAGAACCATCAATATTGCTTGGCTCACTGCTCAGTTTCATTCCAAAAATAGGTGGTCTTGCCGCTGGCATAAAAGAATACGAAATGGTGCACATATTACACAGATATTTCCTTCATAAATCTTTAGTTTTTTTTTTCCGGCACCCAAATTTCTCGGGTAGGCTCTGTACAAAAACAAAAATGGAAACCTTCAGTGAACAAGTTTCCCTGTGGGTGAGAAGCATTTGGCAGCAGGGGTCGCAAGAGGAGTAAATTTTTCAGACTAGGAAGTAAATAAACCTCTTAAAAAGTTCACCACGCGTTCTTTGCTTGGCGCTGACCGCCGCGACCCCGGGGGTAGTTGTTCGTCTCTACGTAAGATATAAGCTGTATGCCCGAAGAAGTAGTAATCGATAAGTGACACGTTTATAGCGCACACTGGCGCCATTTTTAGAATCATAACTATGCACTATTTTTACGCTCATGATGTTTTGTTCCAATATGAGCATAAAGGCTACAATCGCATTTGCAGGGAATAAGAACAGTTCACCCGAAAAACAAGCTTGTTTTTCACCCTCCAACATTCGGACCCAGGTAATCGACGTGTGAGGGGTGGGGCTGTGTCAGGCTTATCGTTTCCAGTTTTGGCATCATCATCGTCAGGTGGTCATCATCTCCGTAATTGTCCCTTCGCTGTTGTCTTGGTGACTGCCTTTTCAACATAAGGTCAGCTATCGCGGCTCTGTATCGCAATTAAATTTTGCCTTTGAGTAACCCTCAAATTTCTTTCAGGAGTAGGCTATTTGATTTATGCGCGCTCAAGCCATACGAGAGGTGGTCTAACTGTGACGTTGTAGCTGCACTCAGCTTTTATTGTTCTGTATTCAGCTCATCGCCAACCATAAGGTCAGTAACCGAATGCCCTGTCAGAGGCCGTTCATGTATAACCATACCATATTCTACGAGATTATCTTCTCATTATCTATTTATTCGCTTACTGTTCCTGAATACTAAACTGACGTAACGAGATGGAGGACCTACATAAAAGGAACTTATATTACGCTTTGTAACTCTTTTGCTTGGCGGCACGCAAGACAGCGAGCTCTTTTGAGATTCAATTGATTTGTCTGCCCACCCCATTCGTGTGAACTTCTTTTCGGAAAATGCTACGCAAATTTTTCGAGTAGATATTTGCGAGTAAGAGATGTCTGAAAGACACCAGGAGGTCTCATAAAAATGGCTAATTCAATTTGAAACCCGTAGCCCGCTATCTCTTATTGTGTCGAGGGGTGCTTACGCATTTCAATGACGGAATAAGTCGACAGACCTTTTTGTTGTTATTACACACGTGCATAAATAGGTCCTTCGTCGTAGGGTTTATGGTTTCTTTATTTTTCAAATTTGGGCAGTAAGAACTGGTGCTCTTCTTGAAGAGGAAACATGATGAGAATTCGGGGTTTTTGTTGTAGCTCAAAGCTCAGGATTTTCATTGTAACGTTCACGAAGTATTCACACAAGCAGCGCACTCCTCTTTGACACGAAGTACGTTTTACATCAGCAAGTCAGGGAGAGAGGAAAAAAGTAGAGAGAGAAGTACAGAGTGGTTAGCCGTTGTAAACAGGCTGGGTACCCTGTGCTGGGGTAAGGGTTAAAGCAAATGAAAGGTGATGGAAAAGCGACACCAGCGAAAAGAAGAAAAAAAAAGCGAAATCTTGTACATGATCACCATGTAGCACGCGACACTTCTCACACTCTTCACCAAGTCCGTTTGTCCAGAAAAGGCGCAATGACGCGTTCAACGCCTTCTCTGCTGAGTACGCTCTCGACCAGTCTCCGATGTATTTGGTTTTCGACAAATGGCAATTGTTCTGTCTGTCTAATTTGGTGCTCTAGTAGGCACGCTGAAACGAGAACACTATAACAAACGAGACGCGCGATTCTCTCCTCGCAGCTACAGTGGTCGTATGTTGGGTTGTCAGCCATACGAATCAGAAATGAATAGGCGTTTCGGAAGGCCACGCTAAGGCAAAAGCCGGCACAGAAGTGTTTCTTTAGCTCGAAACATCTTTGGTGGAAGACGAAGCTGTCGATGTCCACTGGAATTATGGAGACGAGTGTTCGTGAATTCCACTGAGTTTCTTTGTGCCACTATCAATTAGCATGCTAGTGAGCGAAACCTTTTGGCTGCGTCAGTTCTCAACAGTGGCAGTGCTATGCAGTATAGCTATATCACGCTCAGCTCGCGCAGCCTCATCCACATTGTCATTACCAGAGATGTCGCAATGGTCCGGTATCCACTGATATGCAATGTCATGTCCTTTATCAATCACATAGAAATGCATTAGTCTTATCGCAGCGCATAAACGTTCATTAGGCCCTTCATGAAACGGTGACATAAAACACTGTATAGCTATAGCTGCTTTGGAGTCGAAGAAGATGAACCATTCCTATGACAGTCCTTACATTATGAACTCCAAAGCAGGACGCAGGAGGGTGAGTTTTGAAGCCGTCGATGGTGTCAAATGATACGCTTTGAATTTGATGTTGATGGATCGCGGGGGAATAAACACTGCACCTGCTCAGCTTGTGCATGAAAATGAACCATCCGTGTAGAGGTGAAGACGTCCACTGTGTTTCTAATGCAGGAATAGTAGTGTGATCTACTACTGAGCCAGAGTTGTCGACTCGGTTTTCTTTTTGATGTCAGAAACCATGAGGAGGGCTGAAGAGGGGGGAGGGCGGTTGTACGTGCCACAGCAGTAAAGATACAAAATAGCTCATAGGGAAACATAATGACATAAAGAGCTCTTCACCAGTCACGCGACGAACTTGCCTAAATACTCGTTGGCTGGCATTATTTACACTTTTGATAAAAAAGCACATAACAAGGAAGTAAAGATGTGCTGGGGCATTCCGTGTTTAATTTGTTTTATGCCCTTTTCTTAATAAAGAAAAGAAAGTATGTGGGCGCTGCGTTCGCGTATTGGTTCATTACTGTCATTTCCATGTACGCGACGTGAGGAAAATGATATGTGATACGCCAGAGTCACATTCGTGTAAACGCGCCTACTAATAGGGCAACAAGCCCTCGCCTATATATTATTACGATATGATTGAGCGATGCTCAAGAGCCGCCGCGAGAACGACGAAGAAGTTGGTTGGTGCCTTTGGCACGAGCGAGTGTCAGCCTGGCTGCCTGGCTCAAGTGTAAATAGCGTGCAAATAGCATCTCTCGTCTGTGTCTTTCCACCCGTAACAATATATATATATATATATATATATATATATATATATATATATATATATATATATATATATTTATATATATATAGTCATATAATGAGAAGCCAACAAACACTGACACCAAGTACAACATAGGGGAAATTGCATGTGCTTACTAAATGAACTAAAGTAATGATAAATTAATGGAAATTAAAGTGGATGAAAAAACAACTTGCCGCAGGTGGGAACCGAACCCACAACCTTCGCAAGTCGCGTGCGATGCTCTACCAATTGAGCTACCGCGGCGGCGTTTCCCCATCCACTTTCTTGGGTATTTATGTGTACTAGTAGAACCCTGGGAGTGTTAGCCAGCGCCCCCACTCACAGACCTTGGCGGCGGATGTGCAACGTCTTTTTTGCCGCAGGTGTCATGAGAACGTGATCTTTTCGGGTGAAGGCAACTGGTCAATAAACCCACATATGCTACCTGAAGGCATCAATGTTGCCGGATTCGAGACCCTCGTTATGATATAAACGAGAAGAAAGGGGGTTAACCGAGGGACCCGACAATTATTAGTCATATAATGAGAAGCCAACAAACACTGACACCAAGTACAACATAGGGGAAATTGCATGTGCTTAATAAATGAAATAAAGAACGATAAATTAATGGAAATTAAAGTGGATGAAAAAACAACTTGCCGCCGGTGGGAACCGAACCCACAACCTTCGCATGTCGCGTGCGATGCTCTACCAATTGAGCTACCGCGGCGGCGTTTCCCCATCCACTTTCTTGGGTATTTATGTGTACTAGTAGAACCCTGGGAGTGTTAGCCAGCGCCCCCACTCACAGACCTTGGCGGCGGACGTGGAACGTCTTTTTTGCCGCAGGCGTCACGAGACCGTGATCTTTTCGGGTGAAGGCAACTGGTCAATAAACCCACATATGCTACCTGAAGGCATCAATGTTGCTGGATTCGAGACCCTCGTTATGATATAAACGAGAAGAAAGGGGGTTAACCGAGGGACCCGATAATTATTAGTCATATAATGAGAAGCCAACAAACACTGACACCAAGTACAACATAGGGGAAATTGCATGTGCTTAATAAATGAAATAAAGTAATGATAAATTAATGGAAATTAAAGTGGATGAAAAAACAACTTGCCGCAGGTGGGAACCGAACCCACAACCTTCGCATGTCGCGTGCGATGCTCTACCAATTGAGCTACCGCGGCGGCGTTTGCCCATCCACTTTCTTGGGTATTTATGTGTACTAGTAGAACCCTGGGAGTGTTAGCCAGCGCCCCCACTCACAGACCTTGGCGGCGGACGTGGAATGTCTTTTTTGCCGCAGGCGTCACGAGAACGTGATCTTTTCGGGTGAAGGCAACTGGTCAATAAACCCACATATGCTACCTGAAGGCATTAATGTTGCGGGATTCGAGACCCTCGTTATGATATAAACGAGAAGAAAGGGGGTTAACCGAGGGCTAACACTCCCAGGGTTCTACTAGTACACATAAATACCCAAGAAAGTGGATGGGCAAACGCCGCCGCGGTAGCTCAATTGGTAGAGCATCGCACGCGACATGCGAAGGTTGTGGGTTCGGTTCCCACCTGCGGCAAGTTGTTTTTTCATCCACTTTAATTTCCATTAATTTATCATTACTTTATTTCATTTATTAAGCACATGCAATTTCCCCTATGTTGTACTTGGTGTCAGTGTTTGTTGGCTTCTCATTATATGACTAATAATTATCGGGTCCCTCGGTTAACCCCCTTTCTTCTCGTTTATATATATATATATATATATATGCGACGAGGGCTTGTTGCCCTATTAGAGGGCGCGTGTATTAATATCTGCGCGTGTGTGTGTGCTTGTGTATGTATGTATGTATGTATGTATTGTAGGGGCTGTAGGACGATCCCAGCGCTGACATCCAGTTGTGAGGATTGGGAGGTCAATCCCTCTGCTCGTAACCAGTTGTCAAGATTGGAGTCGGGCATGAATTAGATGGTAGCTGGCCCATGCCGTCGTCCAACTTATCCACGCTCAGGACGTTGTTGAAGGAAAGGACTGCTTCTCATCGAGAACGAGGAATATGGCTTTATTTACAGTATCTTCATAAGGACGTGGCAGTTCATCAGTCTAGCATGACTGCTTGAGAAAGTACACTGAGCAGCCGCACAACAGCGGTTTATAAACACTCGGTCCTCCCTCGATCCCAAGGTGAGGGAAACGTTCGACCAATCATCGCAAATGACCCGCCTCTCTGCGGGAGGGACACGCACACAGATTTCCGCACAGGTTCACGGCCCCCGCCGACGTCAGACGGTCTTCGCGAAGCTCGGGGCTTACGTCGGGAAAGGCGCATCTTATTCCCCGAGCTGACCCCCGCAGCGCGGCCGCCGGTGCTTCATTGTCTTGCGTCTTGAAAGGCGTGTGCGAAGGGGCCTCCGAAGACGTTCCCTCGGGACCTCCTTTGCTCACGGCAGATCAGGTCGGCGGTGGCGTGTTTGGTCACAAAGCCTGGTTCGTCGAGCTCATCTCGGCAATACCGAGACGCAGAGTGACCGACGTGGCGCATTGTCCTGAGGAGACAGTAGACTTAGTGACGCCGTGTGGCTAGGGGGTTGCGGTGGCGTTCCAGGAAAAGTTGACGCCGCTGTCGCAACTGGCTGGCAAAACTTGCACCTCAGCGAGTCGTTCTTAACAGTATGTATGTATGTATGTATGTACGTATGTATGTATGTATGTATGTATGTATGTACGTACGTACGTACGTACGTACGTACGTACGTACGTATGTATGTATGTATGTATGTATGTATGTATGTATGTATGTATGTATGTATGTATGTATGTATGTATGTATGTATGTATGTATGTATGTATGTATGTATGTATGTATGTATGTATGTATGTATGTATGTATGTATGTATGAGCATTGTTCCACGCGGGAATACACGCAAAATTGCCGCGTTTCTGGCCGCTCGAAGCAGCTTGTGCGTATTCGCGGGCTCATTTCACGTTCGGAAAAACAGAAAGCTGTAGAGAGAGCTTTTCATGTCACTCTACAATTTTCTCATTGGCATTTGCCTTCTAATTACGGCAGTTGAGAATTTGATAAATTAAGATTAATTATGGGATCAGCCGGAATTCAAAAGTATTCTGAGTATAACCTAGCGACGGCAAACGCCATAACTTTGGTGCTGTCGAGCTACGCGGCAGTTGCATATCTGTAAATCTTGGTGCATGATAGTTTGAGCACCGTATATATATATATATATATATATATATATATATATATATATATATATATATATATATATATATATATATATGTATATATATATGTATATATATATATTAGTGTGTGTGTGTGTGTGTGTGTGTGTGTGTTTCATATATAGGATGCTCCACATCCGCCACCTAGCTTTGTGAGTGCGCGCTAGCTAACACTTCCGGGGTTAGTTCCAGTAGTAAAAACCATAAATACCCCCAGAAAGTGACCCAGAAAGTGAATGGCAAAACGACACAGTGGTAGCGCAATTGGGAAGAGCAGCGCACCCGTATTGCGAAGACATGGGTTCGCATCCTATCTGCGGCCAGTTGTTTTTTCATTCACTGTCATTTCCATGAATTTGTCATTTAAGTCAAGTAGGAAGTATAAGTAATTTCGCCTATGTTGTCGGTGTTGTTGTTTGCTGGCTTCTTACGCCATGAATAAGAAATACATATATATATATATATATATATATATATATATATATATATATATATATATATATATATATATATATATATATATATATATATATATATCGATTGGACTTATTTTAGAGTCCGGCTGGTTATCTAAACCCTTGACGAAAAGGCGAAAATTCTCTGAAAAAAGGTGTTCCACTCTTATTTCATGAAACTTGTTCGAGGTGCGAAAATCGAGAATTCAAGTTCTATCAGAAAAGAACGGACCTTGAACATATCATATTCTGCGCAGTTAACGTTTACTGAAGGGGATTACGTTCGTAATACTAAGTGCCCCCCATTCTGCTCTAGTTCACAAGTATTTTTTCCCAGCTCATGGCCAGTGCGAAAACAGCTTCGGCGACATCAGTACATCCGGTCAGATCGGCACCTTGCGTCTGTCGCATTCCCAGCTCTTTCTACGTGCATATTAATAAATATCGTCTGCCTGTATTTAGAATAATAAATGTTCCTAGAGAAGAGCTGTTCGCATAAGCAGGCAGGCCAATGGCAAGCACTACTTCCGAACGAAAATTTTCATAAATTCGGGGCGACTTGGTCCTTCCGTCCATTTCAAGCCCCGTAGACATAGAAATGCATGCGGGAGCACCACTGTCATACATAATTTAGCAGAAAGTACGACCATTGCAATAACGACGTGGCTAAATATCTTTCAAAGAAAACCCTACTATTTGTTAGGGTTGTTTGCTATGCGTGTCTCGACGGCAAGCGCTCCCGCATGTTACTATTTTTATGCCAAGGCGACGAATAAAAAAGTTGAAGCGCAGTGCCCGTCCTGTTTGTCTTTCTCAGTGTGCGCCGGCACACAATCGCGTTATCGTGTGCACAGCAGAGCACATCGGCTTACCCAACAAGAAACTCGGGTATATTTAGCTCACGTAATGACACTGGGCCACAGCTGTACACGATTGGGAAAAGTTGAAAATCATGTTCACTGTCTAATATGCAACGAGTAGCGGTTTAAGGTGAACTGATAATGCATAAGTCATTGTGCGTGGCGCACGAAAAGCAAGGGCGAAGGCGAAAGAATTATGGATGACATTGCAATGCACGTCCGCGTCTCTAATTATTGCTTGTCTTTTGTGCGCTTTCTCGACCGATTAATTTTCTAGCTCTTTCCGTGTGATACTTTCTTTATGCTAACAACTAGGCAGCGCTACTGAATGCAAATGACCATTGGGATCAATGGCAGCTACTGCGTTAGGTTTGCCTTCTTTTATTCCCTGTGATGGCAAGCTCGATGCGCCTTTTCTTGCAATGGTGGCTAATTATGTCCTGTGCGGGTTACATACGCGCATTATTGCAGACCACTGGTTCAACGAATACAATTAAAAAGCAGCCAGTGTCGCTGTCATTTGTCTGAAATACATTTATATTTGAGGTATCATAAGAAGCCAACAAACACTCACCCCAAGGACAACATAAGGGAAATGAGTTTTAGTTAGGAAATTAAATAAAGAAACGACAAATTAATGGAAAGTAAATTGGATGACAAAACAACTTGCCGCAGGTGGGGAACGATCCCACAACCTTCGCATCCCACCTATATACATATACTGCACCTATATATACTATACTGAACTCCACCTATATATACTATGGCGAAGAAAGCATATATTGCCTTGAAAAAGAGAAGACCGCTTGTTGGAACGTTGGCTCTTGTTTTCACCTTGTGCTCGTTTTGCTCATCGTCTTGAATTTCCATCCCCCGCCTTTCCCGTGTGATCTGGATCATGTGGTGTAAAGGCTGTAAATAGGGATAAGGTGCCTCTGAAAGGATGACCAACATTTCGATAGGAGGTCCTATCTTCGTTAAAGGCGGCCTTGTCATTCTCGGCAGGTTAGCTTTAACAGGTTAGTAGAGGGACGTCATGTGCGGTAATTGTCAGTGGCGGCTGGCTGTGAAAATAGAGATCGAAAAGAAAGTGAGTCCTCCCGCGCTTGACGCCCCTATATGCGTGGTTCTTGAGACGAGGGGACAAGAACGGGAAAGTGGGAAGGCTGAAGAAAAAAAAAAGATATAGGAGGATGTTGGGGGAGCGAGAGGTTAGGAAGCCTTCAGAGAACTAAACAGAAGGCGTAGGTGTCGCAGGCGGCGAGCGTATAGAAGAGCCAGCAAGCCGGTCAGTGGTGCGTAAGAAAAATACTTGAGTAGAAAGAATGGCTTGAGTAGCGCAGAAGCAACGCGTCGGCTAATTTTGAAGGTGGCGACACATAGTCTGGGGGCTATAGATGGGTTAGTTGGAGGGCAGCGGTTTGGTCTTTCAAGGGAAGTTAGCCGCAGCAGTAAAGCATAGGCGTCGTCATGGCACTATACAAAAGTGGCGCGACCCTGTGTGGTGGAGGCACCGAAAAACGTATACTGGCGTCTGGGACTTTGGCATGCGTTGGTGGGGCTCTTTAAAAAAAAATCTTAACATTCGTATTTGGAAAACAGTGCTATATTGTACTGTTACCTACCCCTGCAATGACTCCTACTCTGTCAATCTTTTTCCTGCCTTTTTTTTTTCACCAATACTCTAAACCTCTCTAACTTATCTCGACTGCTTGTCGGGTAATCCTCCCATCTTCTTTGAATCCCAACGCTTCTGCGAGGTGCGCACTCTCTACGAATCTCGCTGGGTGAATATTTCGGCATTTCGGTGCTATTTACGGAGTCATGTGAAAACAAAAAAAAAATACTAGGAAACACTGCCTACGACACGGCGTCCGATCATGCACTCGGCTGTATATGCTTCGTCTTGTGGCATAAGACGATTCGGGACACATAGGAGGGGCGTTCCAACGATCAAGCGACGCACACGGTAAGCCTTAATCCGAAGCTCCATGTATCTACATGTGCGTTTGGAAGACTCCAAATCCTCCTGTAGGAGCACCAAACAAACATATTTGCACAATGCTTTATTTTACGCGACCATTATCACTAAATGCACACTGGCGCGAGTGGCATGTACATACATCACAGCGCGTCGCGCTGTCCACTGACAGCCGCCTATAGGGGCAGTAACGCCTAGCTCCCTAGACGTCGCGACCAACGGCTCTTTATTGCGATCTATCTCGTGAAAGCTTATTTCTGCCCAAACTATTAACATTTGTACATTTATGACGCGCATAAATGGGTAGAATTAGTTTCCTTGACACCGCCGGTGCAAAGAGCAAATGTGCAAGTTAAGCGAGTCACTTCGTTGAGACGATTGGTGTCATGCATGCTGCCCACTTGCGAAATGCCCTCACATCGCGGTGACTGATCAGGCCAGTGCTTTAGCACTGGATACTGTATTGCAGAATAGGCGCCGTTTCGGCATATGTTTGTTCTATTAGCTGCTACTTTGTGTCAGAAACAAATCCTAGCCTAATTGTACGCCGCCGCGAGTAACGATATGTGCGAACGCTTCGACCGTGATTATCGGATCGGCGAGGAAACAGCCCCTCGGCGGCACCGCCTCTCTGGCTGGCATTGTCACAGTCAATCCGCTGTGATTCACTACGGCCGTCCACTCACACCGGCCATCGTACAACAATATCAAGGCAGCTGGTAAGGCGTCGAGTACGACGCCGCATTCTGTCAGGACTCGCTGAAAATAGCTGGTATGCGCTGGCTGGGGTGCAAGATGGGTGCCGGATCGTACCATGTGTTTTCCGCTTTTACCCTAGCAATGCGTTTGTAACGGCGGCAGTTAGTTACGCACAAAGCACAGGCTTTGGACCCGTAAGATCCTATCTACGCGAGAACCTCCGGAAAAATTATCGATGAGGCTCGCCGATGTGACGCAACCCGGGTGGTGAGTGCGGCCATCGAGTTGAAGGCCTGAAATGGTGTCAAAAGCATGCGCGGATCTAGCGGAGATGTGCGGCTGTCCTGACCCCTCCCTCGTCATTTTTTTTTTTGTGCGCGGCATCGCCAGGGTACTTGAAGGCTAAAGAGGCTTGAATACTGAATGTGCTTTAACACTAAAGAAGAACGATTCAGCATACCATTGAGGTTTGTATTTTAAGTTCTATTATGCAGCCCTTTGTACTCGTATCTTGCTTTTTAGATGATGTTCGATTCCGTTATCATTGTAATAAAGGGCTCCCACGCTTAGCTGTATGCCATTGTTTGTCTCAGCTGAACTGGTATCCAAGAACTCGTTGGGAAGCCCGACATCACTATCAGGCTTAATTCAATCTTTTTATTTATTTATAGATTCTGCAGACTCGCTTGAGTCCAAGCAGGGTGTGCATACAAAAATATATATACACGTGTGAGGCCCGAGAAAACCGAGGCACAGCAAATATAAAAATATACAGCCAATATTTCAGTTAACGTGTTCTAATATTGTAATAAGTGTATTGCTAACCGCAATGTCAACAAAATTGTTTCGGTAATGCATTCCATTGTTTAATACTCCTAGGAAAAAAGTGTTTATATGTATTGTTCAACGCACGTAAATCTTCTCATTTTTCCGTAGTTCTGGTGAGTGACTGCGCGAGAACTAAGACGCAGATATGACGATTTACTTTGCTTGAGTTTATCATTATATATCGGGTGCATGAACTTCAATATCTTTGCTCGCCTCGAATGGAGGGAATAAAAGTTAAGAGAACTTAGTATCTCTGACAAGCTATCGTTTGCCTATAATGATTACAGATGAACCTGGCTGCAGTTCATTGTAATCGTTCTAATTTGGCAATATTTTCATTTGTGTGTGGATCCAACAGAGCTGAAGCATATTCGAGATGAGATTTCACTTATGTGGCATAAGCTGCAAACTTCACCGGTTGGGCTGCTGTTGAAGGCTTACGGCGAATACCCTTAATTTACAAAGAGTGCTGGCACAAATACATTCAGTATGGTACTTCCTGCTCATATGTTCTGTTAGCGTTACACCGAGGTACTTATAGGCCGCAACATTACTGAGTATAGTACAGCCAATAGAACAGGGAAAGTGTAAGACTGACTGGGAGTTACTTATCTTCAACACGCAGCACTTCTTATTATTCTTTATAGTCATTCCCCACTCTTCACACCAGCTGTGAACTCAATTGAGGTTATTTTTAGTCTAATCTGATCCCTTTCTGACTTGACAACTCCAAACTGACGAACTATGAAACGTTTTAAATTGAGCAGCTATAAAACAGACAACTCTCTTCATACGTACATGCAGTGAAAAGGCGCGTCTCACAGGTAGTAAACACGCGGGCTTTTTTTTTTTGCACGTACAAAGCTAGAGGCTCCGCTGTGATGCAAGATTTTAATGAAGAAGCCATACAAAAAAAAATTCGTGACTGAGTATAGTTTACGCCATGTTCCGATGGCGTGTTTCCTAATCATTTATGCATGTGTCAACGAGCAGGTTGGCAGTACTAACCGAATGATAAAAGTGGTAAAGAGGTGGTCCTCCCGGGGCACCTAGGCTGCTGGCAACGTGAGAATCATGCAACGAAGCGCTATCCGTCAAGATTCCCATAACGCGACGCTGAAACCGCTTGGTGACGCGGGCCACTGTCCGAAAATGTATATGGCATATCCACGTAGCATGTTTGACTTCTTCTCGTTTTGCCAAAGATTAGGTTCAGAACGATGTTACATTGTCACAAAAAATATTGTTTTAATTGACACAATTTCTAGATGCTGGCAGAAAAAAATTATGATAATGCCTTATACACCTAGAAATTGCATAAGCCTTGAACTTTGTCAAATCTGACAGAACTCACTTCAGCATTTAGACTTTGTTGTTGATTATGAATAGGCGGAGAAACTTCTTGACTTTTTAGTAGTTTCGCAATGTGAGAGAAGCACAAAGTATATTGAAGGAAGAGGAGCAGACATGAATGGCGGCCTTCTCTGTTTTGCAGCTTCGGCATCGAGTTCCCATCGCACTGGCAGCCGTGGTCCCACGATCGTCCTAGAGCCCCCAACCATGGTGGAATTTTCGAGCGAGACAGGTGCCGTACTGCCTTGCTCAGCGCAGGGTCAACCGCAACCCAGCATTCGGTGGGAGAAGGAGGACGGAACCCCTGCATCAACGGTGAGGGTAAAACGATCATTGCACGCACGGTTTGGTGTTTGAAATATTCAATTGCGTGCGAATGCTGCTGACTAAATTAATCAGGACCTAGCTTTCAAAATAAGAAAAAAAATAGAAACCAGAAATTGAAGACCGAATGATTGTCACTGTGTTTCTCATTCTCGTGTCAAGCTCTTACAGCACGAGCTGTTGCATGCTCATTCCAATAGCCATTTTGGTAGGCGATGGTGTCCACCGCCACGACCGCTACCGCCGGTGTCCGCTGTCTGGCACAGCTATCACCGGGAATGAGAAAACTAAATGCCCAGTTATTGCCGGGATCAAAGCCGGGACTGCTGCGCGGTAGTCAGGTACTCTGTGACTGAGTCACGCCAGTGCTTTTTCTTTTAACACGCTAGCTTGCAGCCCAAAAAATGACCTAAAACGCTTCCTAGCGCGCGAGGGCAGATATATTAAAGCATTTATTTATTCTCTGAAATAAGAAGATCGCTGAGTGGGATCTTTAGTCCGGCATCCCACTGGCGCGGGCCGTTGTCTTCGCCCATTTCACGAAGGGCTCTTCGGTCTTCCGATCCGAGCTGGAATGAGCTGCCTTCCATCCTTTTCTGTTGGGTTGTGTCCTGTTTTGTCTGGATGGATCGTGTTGACATTAACATACCATGTTATACAAGGTGCTGTTTGATTGTAGCAGAATTTGAACTGTGGTGTGTGTGCGTCAGGGTCTATCTTGGTATGCATGGGAGGAGTATGTATACAGGTGACGCCAAGTTAGCTGGAATTATTTACTGAGTTTGGATCCCGGGGGCAGAAATTCCCGTCTATTGAGTCTTTGGTGTCGAAAAATTTCGGTGTATGTGAGAGGCGGGACCATACGCACAGCTGAGAGAGGGTGCGATATGCCGGGATCGGAGGTCCGAGAGAGTAATTCTCGGGCCGAGGTGCGCACGAGCTCGTTGCCTCTAGCTCCGCAGTAGCCTGGTATCCATATCAATTACGTCGGGACGGTAGCTGTGGGAGGATTCGATGCGCAATGGGGCCAATCTGGCATTTGAAGAAATTGTAGTAGTTTCCTTGTGGGTCCATGAGAAGGAAGGTAGATCCAGTCTTTCGTAGGACAAAAGCAATTCCTGCGTCTTCCATGCTAGTTGCGTCTGTTTCGAGCTGGGACGCAATCAAGGGGTGTATAACGTAAAACTATTCCAAACTTTTCTATACCAATTCCGCAATAAGCCCTCCGCGATTGGTCAAAAACTTTGTCGGACCAACCCCACCCACCTCACCTGTCTGTCACGCGACGTCACGAAATCCATCCATCCATCCATCCATCCATCCATCCATCCATCCATCCATCCATCCATCCATCCATCCATCCATCCATCCATCCATCCATCCATCCATCCATGCATCCATCCATCCATGATGGTGATGGTAATTCATCCTTTCATTTTTTTCATTGCCATTTTATTTTTTAGCATAGGTAGCGTATTAGGCAATATAAGAAGAAGAGCTTAGTGGCGCAACCGTGAAACGCCCTGTTCCAACGGGGACACTCATAGCGTCCGCCCGTCCGTCCGTCCGTCCGTCCGTCCGTCCGTCCGTCCGTCCGTCCATCCATCCATCCATCCATCCATTCTTCCATCCATCCATCCATCAATCCTTCCATCCATCGAAGCATCCATCCATCCATGATGGTGATGGTAATTCATCCTTTCATTTTTTTTTCATTGCCATTTTATTTTTTAGCATAGGTAGGGTATTAGGCAATATAAGAAGAAGAGCTTAGTGGCGCAACCGTGAAACGCCCTGTTCCAACGGGGACGCTCATAGCGTCCGTCCGTCCGTCCGTCCGTCCGTCCGTCCGTCCGTCCGTCCGTCCGTCCGTCCGTCCGTCCGTCCGTCCGTCCGTCCGTCCGTCCATCCATCCATCCATCCATCCATTCTTCCATCCATCCATCCATCCAGCACAAGTAGCGGGCCAAGGTAGTTAGAAAAGTCGTCAGGAAGAAAAAGGCTGAGATGGAGAGGTATAAATATTGCTGTTATGAAAAAAATTATGGCGTACCTGATTCAATCAAGCAGGCTAGGTGACTGTTTGTCAGTGTCCTGAATCAAAGGGGGTGCTATTAAGCCATCGTCATCATCATTAGCCCCATATCGTGTCATTTGCCCCACAATCTGACCCGCGCGCATCCTAGCGTAGATAAGTGCTAACTTTGCATTGCAGTTGCTTTATCTTCCATACGGTGTTCCCACACCTAACTGTTGCATGTAGCAGCATGCATATAGCAGGTTACATGGTGCATATGAAAGTTGCTACGACCACTAGTTGCATGCTGCATGTCGCTGGACTTCGTTAACTAAACCAGGCTAGGTGACTATTTGTCACCACCGCATATTGAAGGGAATGCATATAACCATGTTTATCATCACCATTATTGTATCGTGTCACAGGTCAAGGCATATGACATGTGCGCCACGTAGCCTGGATTACGTGTGCTTACTCTTCGGTACGCGTAATGGAGCCTCCTCACAAGGTACGAACCGCTGCCGAAGAAGCGAATCGTAGAGCTACCCGCGCGGCTGCAACCAGGCACCGTCGGGGTCAGCAGACCGCTGTGCAGAGAGTAGCACAAGCTGAAGCTCGACGTCGACGCCAGTCAGACATTTAGTAGTAGTCGACCATAATTCGCCACTGAAGGGGTAAACAAGTTCAAGGAGCAAGTATGGCCTTCAAGCAACGTTCTACAAATGCACTCTGCCTTTATTTCATAGTATTTTGCACCAGTTGGTTGTATTTACCATGACGTGAAAGGCTGAAACCAGGCGACAGCAGAAAATACCGGACGACGCACTTATCAACCGCGTGTTTTATTTTCTTGGAAAGCTAGCTATCTAGTTGGCAGACATTTTTGTTGTGAAGGTAGCGCACTTTTGGACACATGAATTGAGAAGCCGAACCCGAGGGCTTTGAGTGGTCATGTTTGTTTCCTTTGGTTTCCGTACATTTGTCTACGAACCTTTACAATAACCTTGGGTAATCAACTCAAGAGGCCCACGAATATCTTCTGAGGAAATATTATCGACTAGTTGATTGATTTTTGTTTGTTTGATTTATTGATTATTTGATTGATTGATTAAACCATTCATTCATTCAAAAGCTCGAAGACATGGGCTCACTCAAACAACCACAAAAAAGATACGTGCAAACCTTATACACACGAAGGCTCAGGCGCATGTCAATATACCTTCGCTTCCTCTCTTCCATACCCAGATGTCAGATCTCTCATAATAAATTCAAACGGTCTGCTGAATGCACGCTGTTTCTGTCTAGCATTTTTTTTTCTTCCATTGTTTGGGTTAGCTCATGTCTTCTCGCCATTCTTATTGTTGTCTCCTTTCAGTGCTCTTGTATTGCAGTAGCTGGGCACCAACAGGCTGAAGTACGAATCATTTTGATGTCTAATGATTAGAGGAGTGGTCGATGGACGCAAGACAACATGATGCGCTTCATCATGCTATTGTGCCAAGGTACAGCACTGACGTGTAGTATTTTAGGCTTGTGCAAATACATCAGTTCCAAAAGCACGAGCCACACGTGATCAGCTTCATAAAAGAAATATCCATTTCACACTGCTGGGGCCATACGCCGAGTCGACTTGTATTCTATGCCGGCAGTACGCCGGTGCACACTTGCTACCGTGTTCAGTTATTGATAACGTTTACGTTTCTAGCACACGAAAAGGGACAAGAGACAGAAGTACGACCCGGACACAGCGCTACCCATAGCGCTGTGTCCGCGAGACTTGTACAAAGCGCTGTGTCCGCGTGGTACTTCTGTCTCTCGTCCCTTTTCTTGCGCTAAAAACGTAAAAGTTGTGGAATACCAACATGCCCAAACTTACGCTCTTCCAGTCATTGATGTTTCCAACGTAAGGCTACACTCTGTTTCAGTAGTTCCGTGCAGCAGAGCCAAGGCTACGCGACGCGCGAGCGCGGAATCCTGCGCGGCGTGATGTAATGTCGCAGTTTGGAACCAGTTAAATGATATATTAGCAAACACATGCTAGCGAGCAACACGAATGACATGTTAGCATGTTAAATGACATGTTATCAAAGAACACAAAAATATTCTAGAAAGTAATAAACCCCAAACCGTCATCACCAGGCTTCATTTCCACAATGAAAGGCAACGAGTGCCTTCCATCATCAGAGGTCACTACTGCATTAAATTCTTTTTTTCTCTTCTGCCTTTGCAAATGAGCTTCCCGTTCCCACTGATATTTTAATCGGTTCTGTTGCCTCCATCATGAATGATATAATCACTCCAAAAGGCGCTGAACCTGCTATGGACCGTCCTTCTAAGAGCTCGGCTACCGGTCAACATGGAATCTGTCCAAAACTACTAAATATAGCTAAACCAGTAATATCTTGCATTGTCACCACTCTTTTTCAACGATCCATTGATTCATGATGCGTTCCTGACGGATGGAAAATAGCTAAAATAATTCAAGCCTCTAATTTTGGTGACCCATCGTCCGTCTCTAACTACAGACCTATTTCACTGACCAGTGTTCCACGTAAACTATTAGAACACATTAGATCATCAGCAATTATGAAATACCTAACAGAGAAGAATATTCTGTTCATTAACCGACACGGGTTCCTACAGGCTCGCTCTTGTGAGACGCAGTTATTCGAGCTAATCTCCGACCTGTACCAAGCTATTAACGACTCATCACAAATAGACGCCGTATTTATTTATATTGCGAAGGCTTTTGACAAGGTAGCTCATAAGCGTTTATTAATGAAACTTCGCAATTTTGATATAAATAGTAGGGCTACGAATTGGATAAGTAAACTTTTAAGTGGTACCAGTTTGTAACAATTATGTATTTTCTTCTCCACGATCACTAGTAAAATCTGGGGTGCCACAGGGCTCTGTATTTGAACCAATTTTATTCCTGCTATACGTCAACGCCATCAGGAGTAATATTAAATCTACAGTAGGACTATTTGCAGATGATTGCTTAATTTATTGATTAATAATTAACTCTTCTGGCAATGATACTTTGCAATCTGACCTCGCGAAAAATTGCCGACTGGTGTAAACAGTGGCAAACGGAAATAAATGTTTCAAAAACTAAGGCTATAGCTTTCACTAGAGCTAGTAACCCGAGGCTTTCCCATCACTTTACGAAGGACATTGGTATTGCACATGCACACATAATAAAATACTTGGGAATTCATTTATCTTCAAACTTTTCATGGAATCAACACATCGAAGCGATTACTAGCAGCACGTGTAAAACCCTTGGCTACATCAGGCGTAACCTTTACTCAGCAAACAAGTTCACTAAATTATTATCCTATACGAAACTGGCTCGTTCGAAAATGGAGTACTGGTCTTTCATTTCGAACCCACATGAGTCGTACCTCATAAACAAGCTCGAGTCAGTCCACAACAAAGCAGCCCGCTTCATCACGTAAAATAACTGTGGAACGTCTAGCGTCACTAACGTTAAAATATCTCTAAATCTCCTTTCTCTAGAAAATAGGAAGACTGGCAGGACTCCCCTCCCATTTTCACAAGCTTTATCACAACAGGCTGCCTTTCAGCGCATGCCACGTCAGGCTCGCCCCATCGTATCGTCCCGCGCCTTGATTATCTCATTGAAGTGCGGCCCGCTCTTGCGCGCACTATCTTCTATAGTCACTCGCTCTCTTTCTCGTGATATATCACTGGAATATGTTACGAAATGAAATCGCATCCGCCCTAAGTCATGATGATGTCCTATCAAAACTAAAACACTATTTTAGCGTACTCACGTAGGGTTCTCTTGCTCATTCATTATTGGTATCAATGTGGTCTTGTGCCCTTCTAATAATTTTTTTCCTCACCATATTTTGATGTTTGTGGCGCAATTTGTTTTGTTTTAGGTTAGAACAGAGTAACTTGTAGTCCATAAAAGTTTCTCTGGTTGTGTTATTGCATTGCTTCATGCAGTTTCGCCTGGCATGTGTACCTATTTTAGAAAGCATTTTCCTTGTATGAAGTAACCAAGTAACGTTGATTTTGTTTTACACCGACTTTAATGCTATAGGCATTTTCAATGTTTAGGATGTGTCATTGTAGTGCTCTTACGGTTTTTATTTTCGTCCCTGTTTATCCGCTTGTGTTCTTCTTTTTATTTGTGCATGCATTATCTGTTTAAGTGCGTGTACTGTAACTGTCCCTGATTTATTGTAGCAGCCCTATGTAATGCCCGTATAGGCTTTTAGGGTACTAGAATAAAATAAATATGTCCTTGACAAGTGGTCTTGTCGGCAGATGTTTCCTTGAAAGCTTCTCTACAGTTCGCTGGATAGTTTATTGCGTGATTTTGCTTCGCTCTCTAAAGATATATTTAGCGAGGCTATATAATACTGAAAATAGATTTGTCCACTTGTTGGAATGATAACGTGCAGAGCGCAAAAAAAAATAATGGAAAGCCACGGTGCAGACATTATTTGGCATTTAAAAAGTGCAAAGAATGGTGTAATTTGAGAGTAGACAAATTCATACGTACAGTCAGCACAGCCGCAACACCGTGGAGTACTCCATCATATAGGCACTGCTTCGTCCTTCGCAAAAATGGCACCCGTACGCTTACTTGTGCGCTGTCACTACAAGCTGTTCGTCTACGCGAGAGGAAGGAATATGTTGGCGTTGAACATGCTTGGAACAGCGTGGCAGGACCGCGGTAAATGTGCACAATATTTAATTAAGAATACGGCTGGACCTACTTACAAATATCAGTGCACCGTGCAGAAGGGGATACGCTGGGCATGGAGGGATGGGGCCACCATCTCCGCTTCCAGCGTCTATGCAACTCTCATTCTCGCCTGTTTCTCTTAAAGGGACAGTAAAGAGAAAAATTATTTCTTATGCAACGGTAAATTACACTTCTATGACACCAAAAACACCACTCTTACCACGATAAGACGCTTGGTAAACCAGAAAAAGCGCAAGAACGAAAGACGAGTGGCGATGCCTCCTTGAAGTTCTCGCACTTGGTCGCTGGGGCGTCATGAATTTTGAGGGCATCTTCTACGGCCTACTTAATTATATAGAGGTACAGATTGACTACATCGTGTTCTAAAGGAACCAAATATTAAACATGGCAACTTTCTGGAGCCTTTACTCAGCCAACGCGGCCCTTATGCGAAAACATACTTTGGCATCCCCGACGTCACACTGACTTACCGGGGTCGTCGTTTCGGGGTTCGTGGTAAGCAGCTCGAACTATTCCGTTCGTACTTAGCCAACAGGACTCAGTCTGTGTACATTGGCAATTACCATTCATCTCCGATCGATATAAAATGTGGTGTACCTCAAGGCAGTATTTTAGGTTCTCTTTTGTTTAACGTATACATAAACGATATTGTTCGTACTGACACAAGCTCAAAATTTATCATATATGCCGATGATAGCACTATCCTACTCTCCGGAACTGATGAATCCGATCTAGCGTCAAGACGTAATCAGGTCCTTGAAAAGCTCTTTTTCTGGTCAAACTCTAACTGCCTCAAGATTAACCCAGCTAAAACCAAGGTACTTTTCTTCCGTGCAAAAAATAAAGTAATTAATTTAGAACAGGATATATACTGCGGCGGGCACAGGATCGAAATTGTCAGTGAATATAAAATTCTCGGAGTAACATTTAGCTCTAATCTCACACGGGATTCACATGTTGACAACTTATGCAAAAACCTTTCAATGACCACAGGAACTCTATCACGTTGCCGTGCAATTCTCCCTGTGGAAGCCAAAAAACAAATTTATTCTGCATTGTTCGCTTCCCATATTAATTACTGTAGTCTCGTATGGTTGACCACTAAACAAAGGAATATTACAAACACTTGTTTATTACAAAAGGAAGTTGTTCGCAATATCGCAAATATCGATTATTTAGCTTCCACAGAATATTATTTTAGGTTTACAACATTATGATATAACAATATATGTATGAATTTCGTGTTTTGCGTTCATCCTATGTGTCTTCACCCACTTCTAAAAACTTTATTAGCACAATAGCACTGCTTCAGCAAAATACCAATGTCAGTACACGTTCTCTTGACTTTTGGATAATTCGGTGTTTCCGCACTTTTTACAAACTGCAGTCTTTGAAATATAATCTTCCGTTAATCCTAAGCAAATACAAAGATATAGTAAATCCCAGACTAGCATTACTTCAACAGCTCTTTTCTTAAAAAAATATCATACCTACCACTATTGTCGTGAACTACGTACATTCATAATTCTTTTTTTCTTTAACAGAAGCTAAATACTCCTGTGTCTGCATATGTGAATTCTTATATATACATGTATATGTGCATATATATATATATATATATATATATATATATATATATATATATATATATATATATATATATATATATATATATATATATATATATATATATATATATATATATATGCTTCTGTGTATAATGTGGTATTATGTATTCTTATTCTGATGAACTGTTAGTTACTGTTCCAAACATTTTTGTTTAACAGTTCGACATTCACATCGAGGTCAAGCCCTGCCTTGAATATGGTGTCCGGGCCTCTGTCAAGCTGCAGACCGCAGCTTTTAGCCCTGTCAACCACAAAACTTGTTTTGGAAAACAAAGAAATTGAATTTGAATTTGAAATTCAAATACAGATACTTCGACCTCCATTTTCTCATCTAATAATGAATCTATTATATTGAAATGACTGTCTGCAGGGTTCGCAAACAATGTTTTGTTAGATTCACCTGATTTATTGTTTCGCTTTAGTGTCCCTTTTGAGTACGCACCCATTTTTGGTTTCAGAGGAAATCTGGAATGAATCTTCAACAGCTGCTATCAGAACAGCTGATCTCGCTGGGCAGTTGAAATCTTAGGAGATGCTGCCGCCGCCTGCGCTGCAGAGCTCCCCGCTAAATGACGACAGGGCGCAGAAGGGCACCTTTAAGCTGTGTTCGCACCCATGATTGGTCGAACACGCCTGCAGCTTCCACAGTGATGTACTGAATTACTCAAGACACAGTACATAAACACGATCCTGACTGCAAGCAGAAAAATTCTTATAAACGAATGCTGCTGCATTTTTCGCGTTACTGAGACGAAATTCTTCGCCCTGTACATGCCTTTGCATTGCACAAAAAAAAAGGGATAGAATAAATCTTAGCAACTGGCTCTTAGCCAGAGAAAATGCTTATTTTTTTTCTATAGCTTACAACCTGACTGCCGTTTGACAAAGCTGGTCACCGAAATGGCCATGAGCGAAAGATAAATTCATTTTCCAGTGCAATAAAATTTTTACTTTGAGCGCCATAATAATAAAAAGAAACTTTCGAAATCCCTTTAACAAAGTCCGAGGGCTAGCGATGCTAATACGGCTCATATTATTCGCATGGTTTTCCTGGGAATACAAGACATGGCTTCTAATCGCACAAATTTCTGAAGACATATTGCGCTTTCTTCTTCTGAAAAGATCTGTGAGACCGTTTAATTTAGTGCTGGTGGGCTTGCCTGGATACTTATGTGTATTTTACATGTGTACTGCTGTAATTCTCAGCATTTCCTATTTCGTTTCTTTTTCTCAAAAAAAAAAGAAAGGATGTATGGACGAATATGTAACTGTTTCTAATTTCAATTGTAGAATGGGCGCTGGCATGTTTTTGATATGTTCAGTGCTCAGATAATGTTCGCATTGTTCCTACGTGTATTTTTAGTTCTTCCTATTGTATGACTTCTAAGGTGTTCAGAACCTCTGTCAAGTGAATTCATTAAAATGTTTGTTGAGGATTTAGTTTCATCCAAGTGTCGAAGATGGTTAATGGTCAGACCACAATAAACTTACCTAATCCCAGTGTTGGTGTAATGCAGCCTCATAACTGATTGATCACAAATTGGAGTTTCTCTTTCTGGGAAAGGCATTCTTAAAAGAGAAATAATTACATTGCGCATTGAAATTAATGAACAATGTGTTCTGATAACTGCGCTATGCTAAAGTATGTGATTATTATTGTATATGAGCTATATACTGTGACGCGCACGCTGTTTTGCTTTTCGCCAGATTATCGCGTAATTGTGGAAGTATCCCACGACGACAGACACGCCTACCACATTCCAACCTATATCAATACTTGGCACTGTGGGCTGAAAATCAGAATACGGCTACGCTAGCACTAACAAAGCTGATAAAGGAGTTATTTAACTTGTCCGCAAGCGCATCTACTCTTGCGAAGTACGTTGGCGAAACACTGGCGACATGTGGGGCAGCAACAGCGCTAGTACCTCGTGCCCCAGAGTTTGATCGTGACAGCTCGCAAAGTTAACACAGTAGTGACTTAACATCGTGATATTGGCTGCTGGGGTAAAGCACTGGTGGTGACGCAATCGTTAACGTGCAGTGCTTCGATTGCTTTCCTTTGACGAGAACACTCGCGGGACACAAAATGTTTTTCAAAACGCATTGTAGTTAGTGGGAGATAACGTCGCAGGATGCCGTCACCAAATTTATTTTTTTTTCTACTGCCACCCACGACTCCGGTGGACAGGTTATCTGTAAACTATGCACAGGTCAAAACTGTCTACGCTCTTCACATGCAGGTTCCGGGGCTGCGAGAGACGCGTGCCGACGGCTCACTCGTGCTTCCGGCGTTCGTCCCGTCCCAGTTCCGGCCGGAACTGCACTCGACGACTTATCGCTGCGTAGCCTCGAACACCGTGGGACTCGTGAAGAGCCGCCTGGCGCACGTCCGAGGAGGTGAGCACGATCGTCGCTTTAACTAGAACGGCTAGAGCGTGCCTGACAAGAATGAAGCGAGAATGCTGGCGGGCTTCGCCGCGCGCTTTGGAGACGGATGGCGCAAATGTAGGCCTACGTCACTCTTAGAAAAATATGTTGCGTCAGTTTGTCACAACGCTCGCCAAGATCTTAGTAATCGCAGGTGTGCTAGCGACCCAGGTAGCAGCATTTAGTACCCAAATGAGTTGGCAGATAAATCCAGCAAAGCTATAGGAACAATTTACAAAGGTTTTAGTAAGACTGGGTAGCAGTGGCACAGGTAGTAGTATTTTCTACCCAGTAGGTACATAAAGCTAGCAAAGCTAAATTAAGAATTCACTGAGACCTTAGCAGCCATGGCTTACCATGGCTCGGCTAGTAGCATGTACTACTCAACGGAGTTATTAGCGGGGATATTTTGGGTTACGACCGGTAATTCTATGCCCAAAAGATAATTACATCACTTACCTTCCAAAAGCGTAGCCTAGTAAAGGAAAAGCTATAAAAGAAATGAAGCAGATATCACGCAGTGTGGATACCCATGTTATGTGAACCGTATGGATAGTAGCTGCCTGTATACCCGGAATTCTTTGGGATTATGCAAAGAGTTACCGGGTGGACCGAGGTCTCCACGAAACACGAACAACTATGTGCATGACGCGAGCATGTGTGTGACGACAGCAGCAAGACGACGGTCTATAGTTGGACGCATTTCTACTCTATTCGTTCGAAGCGAGCTTACGACATGCCAATTGCTGCGTTTTACGTAGCTTCTGGACGAGCGCAAGCAAGAAAAACATGAATTGTGACGTCTTCAGCGGCTACACGTGTTAAGCAATCTTGCGTACCTATGTCTATGTCATGTGGCGTATGTTAAAACAAAGTGGACCTTGCGCCATGGCGATAAAAAGTAAAAAAAAATTCTTCGACTTGGGCCGATCATGAAGGTGATGCAGCGTCGAACACTTTCTGCGTATAGTGTTTGCTGCTACGAGGAAAGTATTGGGGAACGTAGGCTGGCCCTGGAGGCAGTTAATTCTTACAAAGTATCTCAAAGTGTGGGCTATCACTAACAAGCTAGTCAGCTAGCCAGCTTCTCGTGCCAAAGCTGGCTAGCTAAATAGCTAGCCAGCTTTGGCACGAGAAGCGCTTTTCGTGCGATAGCGGTCCAGTGTTAAGAGAATTGGGCTGCTGTACTTCAGCGGCTAGAGCTGGATTCCACTGTCGGTTATATGCATTACACGTTACCGAGGCCCGAAGTGTAGCGAGAGAAAAAGTATCTACCCACGGACGAACAGTATCGTGCGTGGAATGAGGCAAAGAATGCTTCAAATTAAAGCGAGAACAGAGTTGCCGAGTGGTTTAGTTTTATATATAAACGCCATCAAATAAGGATACACAAGCATCATAATCGGCAGGAACGTTAAGTATGTTGATAATTGTATCGCAAGGAACACATATTAACAGCTAAAAACGCACAATACAATGACCGGGATACTTCATGACGTGCTTTAAAGAACGACCTTATGTCTACAAAGCGAGGGCGCTCACGTAGTCGAGCTGTGGCAGGAACACGCGTTTGGTCGTCCGTTTCACTGCCTTGTTTTGTGCCATTCCGCTGTTTTGACTCCGACCTTATCGGTATAAATAAGGCCCCTTTAGGTGGTGTCGTGGAGCACTGATCGCCTATGTATTTGTATAACTTAGCACAGTTATGAACCTGAATTTTTATGAAGTAATGTCTGCACAAACGCGTCGCCAGGAGGTAACGTACATAACTGTTATTCACTGCACTTCATATAATTGTCACGCTGAGGCGACCAATACGCAGCAAAATATAGCACAGGCAAGACGAGGTAGTAGCGTTTTTGAAATTGACTTACGTGCACCTGTGGATCTCTTGCTCTTGTAATTGGCTAGTAAAAGGTTAGTAATGGTATTTTACACTACTCCACCTACTGAGCTATTAGCTTTTTAGGAGCTTGTAGTCCCCAGATTTGTTATAAATGTTCGTGACTACATCACTCCCTACTAAAAAAACATAAAACATGTTATATATATCCAATTAATATCATATGACAAGCGGGGCAAACGAGTTTTTATGGGTGATCTTATATGTTTCGTATCGGATTACTGGACATGGCAGCCATGGGACATATCCATTTCTCATTAGGGCTGTTCGGCATTAGCTCCGCTATTGCGTGATAGGTTTTAAAGTAGATTAGTTAGGAGATACATACTAAGGGTATCTTTTATTTACCTATTATTTGAATATCGCTATTTCTTTCTATAATAATGGCCGCATTTTTAAAATTTATTTCGCAAGAATATACGTAAGTATGCTCTTTCATAATCCTCTTTTGAAAAACTTGCCTCGATTAAAAACGAATGACTTGTGTGATTCCGACTTCATATTACACGCAGCTTTAAATTTGATAGAACACTGATTGCTGCCAAAAGCCTGGCAAGTCCTCCCTCGTGGGTATGAGCCATGTGTTGAATAACACAACTACATAATCGTGACATGAGAACAATAAATGAAGAATGAATATCGCGTAGACGAAAACTGCGTGCAAAATATTTTTCCAAGTAGTTGCAATCCTGACTGTATGTGGAAACAGGTATCCTCGGTACAGCAGTAACTCTTTTCGAGCCTGCCCACGCGTCTGCAAAGCGCACCTTCATCTTCTGACAGAAGCTAACGTACGTGATGGCCATGCGGGAATTATAATATACAACCATTCAGCCTTTTTGCCGCCAATGTATCGCACTGGAAGGCCTTCGGGTGCCTTCATAGCAGTTGCAAGCCTAATAGTGCCACGCGGCCATTTCATACATGTTGAAGCAGCCAATTTTTTCTTCCTCTACCTACGTGCCGAAGGTAGGGGTTACCTCCTGACCGCACGGGGCAGATGTTCACAAAAGTTGAGATTCCCAACTCACTTGTCAGCTATACAAAATGAACCAGTAAAATCTTTGACTGGCAGACAAGTCCGTTTCGCCACCACTCCCTTTAAATCCGCGGGCTCGTTCGACCAGAACGCAATGACATATTAAATGTTACGTAAGCAGCGCCGGCTCTTTGGAGCGATGCATGTAACGGAATGCACCGGGAACAGGCACAGAGTGAGCTACGTCCGAATCTGATTCAGTTCGAACGCGTGGCCTCGCCACCTATCTCGTTTCGCAACAGCTACAACGTTTGCGCAACGCGCAGCCGAAGCACTTGGCTGCACAGATGGGTCGCGCGCGGCCTCACAACACGCGACGATATCCATGAAGCTCCGTAGCCAGGATTGACAAATGTGCTATATGTCGTTCCGTATTCTCGTGTTTTGTTTTTTAAGTTTTTGGTCGTCAGCAATAAAGAAAGGTGTACGTTATACTACTCTCAGTCTCCGGCCATTTGACTGCAAAGCTAGTACGACTGCCTAACCCACTCGCCGAAGAAAAGGTAAATGGGCTGGCAATGACTCATAGGATGAAAGAAATATCATCGCGAGCAGTTGTCTAGAGCTAGTACTATGTCACCGCTGTTTCTTTTTCTAAATTTTTATTGAGCATCTAAGCTTAACGTTGATTGAGTGCACTCCCTTAGCATTTGTAATAGCGATAGTATATATGTCTGGTTCTCCGTGCAAAATTTTGATTAGCAAACTTGCTGCGAAAGCTTCATGTACCAGTTACTAAAATTAAGCTTTTCAAGCGTAAGGAGCCTTTTACAAATCAGCTTGGCGATACTCGATTGCGATAAGTGAATTTCCAATATCTTTAGGTAGACAAAACTAAACTTCTCCTCGTGGCTACATATGCTAAAAACTTGCTCGTAAAAGGGATTGACAGCTGCCGTATTCTTAATAATGTGACGCCACAAAAAGAAAGAAAGAAAGAAAGAAAGAAAGAAAGAAAGAAGGAAAGAAAGAGCGAGAAAGAGAAAGAAAGAAAGAAGGAAAGAAAGAAAGGAAGAAAGGAAGAAAGAAAGAAGGAAAGAAAGAAAGAAAGACACTTGATATTTTTTCCCATATCTAGACAGGGCTAATCCTACCCGGCCGTCGTCCTGTTATCCAATTACCGCTTCAATGAAAGTAGAGTTTCTTCGTTGCTTATTTTATTTTGTCATGTAAGTTATCGCTTCGCAGTAGTCTCCCTGGCAGGGGAACGTGTATAAACCACGTGACTATTCTCCTCAACGCTTTGGAAGCGCCGAAGCACGCCTTCATCAATTTCTGGTCGACGTGAGGAATAGTGTCATCACGTACGTGCGCCGTTTAGCACTTCCTATAGCGCCCTATAATACCATATGGCGCTCGGCGTACCATGAAACGGGTACCAAGCTGCAATACAAACAATGCAGCGCGAAAATTAAACGTCTACACACACAGAAACACACACACACACACACACACACACACACACACACACATACACACACACATATATATATATATATATATATATATATATATATATATATATATATATATATATATAGCTGCGCTATAGCTGGATGTTGTCGCATCCGCCTTCCAGTGAGGAGGGCACAGGCCAAGTTCCTCATAATGCACAACTATGTGATGTTTAAAACCCTGTGCATAGATTTTACGGCGCATATGACATGCTCATTGTTTAGCTTATAATAACGCCGGTGCTTTGAACATTTCGTTTTTCTTTTGGCCCGTGAACATGGTAATTTCTTCGGACTAAGTCATGCCGTAGGCTGCTGCTAACAAGCAAGACGCATACATGCAGCTTCTTTTGAACGCTTTATACCGTAACAGTAGCTTCTTGTAGGCACTTTTCTTGTAGAAGTAAAGTGACGTTTTTCACATATTCTCGTTAAATCCAGCAGTTAACACAATGTACGCAAGGCAAGAGACGAAGAAACAATGTTGGAACTAGCAACTGAAATATACTCTGGGAAATTACGAATATACCCTGAGGCAGTCCTGCAGCACACGCGCAAAAAAGCCGCCGTAAAACCACCACGAGACGCCTGAGCTAAAAAATTGGCGGTGGCTCCGCTCGGCTATGCCAGGATATACGTAGCGACAGCTAAGGCATAGCATGGTTAGCCTTGGTTAATCTTGATTGCAAGTCCAGGTTAGTCTGGTTGTCTAGCTATGTTGCGGCGTTTAGCCAGTCGTTCGGCACGCTGTTCGTCTGTTTCCTGGGCGATTCATTTCCTCTTCATCTCGTTCCGATGTCGATTCCAGGCCTCCTCCTGCTTATCAGAAGTGTCACCGTCCTTACTACCACCTCAACTGTGGTTGCGGCCCACGCGAGCTCTCCTTTTCAATCCTCCGACATATTATCAGGCATGCGACGCAGCTGGCGAATGGAGTGGAGACGAGCGCAACGACGAGGAACGCGGTTTGATGTCATACCAAACGGCGGTGGCCGAAAGGCGCGACGCTGCACAGCGGCGGAACACCTGTGACTCGGTGTGACTAGAGGCGCATGCGCAGTAGTGAGTGGGGCACGAGAGCGAGAGAGAGAGAGAAATATATGCGGCGAAGCGCGCGTTGTGACGTCATGTGCCTCCTCGGAGCACCGCCACGGCTAAATGGCAAGTTCGCGGCCAGTAAAGCTTTCGCTTTAAAATAAGCCATGTTAAAGCATAGAAACAGTCACTTAAGGACCTTGTTTTCTTGACTCACGTGTCACCGTGCCTGGTGATGGGGAACCTCTCATGAATATCTCTCTCCGCCTTTGTGCTTCCGTGGCCCAATACGCTGGAACTTCCATACAACGCGGTGCACCCGCACTGGCTGTCGTGACTCGGCAGGTTTGCACCACTGCATGTTTTGTTTATTGCGTGATAAGTTTGTCTATATTTTGCCCATGTTGCTCTAGCACGTGGGCGCAAGCTTTGACACACTCGCTGTCCAACTGTATGGGGACCTTAGCTCTACAAAGCCACAATATGCAGCTTTTACTCAGTTCAGTTTCAGTTTCAGTTTATTCGTCATTCAAAAAAATAAGTAAACAACAAATAGTATGCAGACGAGGGTCCCAAAGTCAATGACCGCCACGGGACCATCGGTTCTAAAAATAAAAAGAAAAAATATGTGTACAAAACATGGGTTAAAGCAGCAAATATAAAAAAGTACAAGGAAAACAAATGAAAGCGCGTAACGCAATACATTAGTAAGCGAAAACAAATAAAAAATTACGTATATCAGCAAGCATAATTATACACAGAACATGTTATAGGACATGAAACTATTTACAATAAGAAATAAAGAATCTTAACTCATGTTTGAATACATTCAAAGATGACGTTAGTTTAAGTGAATGGGGTAGGTCATTCCATATATTTAAAGCTGAAAACAAGAATGCCATTTTCCCATAGTTTGTGTTACATTTATGTAATAAAAAGTTGTAATTATGCGCAAACCTAGTGTGGTTGGTATTAGTGAGTAATTTGTAGTCCACAAATCCGTAAGGAAACTGTTTGTCAAGTAATTTACAAAAGAAAACACTTAGATGATACTTAAACAAGCCAGATACAGGTAGTGTAATGTTTGCTTGGAGTAGCGGGAGAGCATTTGAGTAAAAGGAACTGTTGGTGATTATGCGAATAGCCTGGTTCTGTATGTGTTGAATAGACGAGAGATGGCAGTTATACGTATTTCCCCAGGAAGCAATACCATAGGTGATATGACTGTGAATGAACGCAAAGTATAAAGATAATAATGCGTGTTCTGAAAAGAATGAACGTGATTTTATGAGAGCTCTTATGTCGAAAGCTGTTTTCTGTTTAACAAACGCAATATGATCAGTAAATTTCCAGTGAGAATCTAATTTTATGCCAAGGAACAAAACACAGTCCGCTGCAGGAATAAGGTGACTGTTGAGAGTTACTCGGGGGAAAAACTGCACGATCTTCTGCTTTGTTTTAAATGCCCATGCACCAATTTATCTATTACACATAATAATATTTGGGGTTTTACGTGCCAAAACCACTTTCTGATTATGAGGCACGCCGTAGTGGAGGACTCCGGAAATTTTGACCACCTGGGGTTCTTTAACGTGCACCTAAATCTAAGCACACGGGTGTTTTCGCATTTCGCCACCATCGAAATGCGGCCGCCGTGGCCGGGATTCGATCCCGCGACCTCGTGCTCAGCAGCCCAACACCATAGCCACTGAGCAACCACGGCGGGTATCTATTACACATAAAAAAGTTCATTCATTCATTCAGTTGTAAGCAGCGGAGAGGCACTATCGGCTGTGATCGCCGGTGTACAAAGCATGTCTCTCTACTAGGGCTTCAATAGGATTGTTAGCTATCAAACTTTACAATTGCTAGAATGCAGGGTTCACCTAGTGCATTACAAGGTAAGATCCGAAATTTGCTCTCTAATATTCTACACAAAGATAACACTAGGTATGTCGCGACACAAGGGGCACCAGAGTGTTAATTATTGGAGAAATTCAGAAGCACTGCGCTGCAGATACAGCAGTATGGCGTAGAAATCGCATTCTGACAGTTCTTTTACAGCAAAACTGTTTATGGCCAGGCTTCCGTGCTTTCTTCTTGTGAGTCAACAAAAACTATCATCATCAGCAATGACATATCCCTTTCGTAAGGCAGAGCACACACTCACACACACACGAGAGGGATGTATATAAATACGCAAATGTATATAAATAAACGCGTGTGCGCACTTCCCGTCACGATCACCACCGACCGAGGCAATAAATGTGTTCGTACCTTTGTTCAAAATTATGTGTCACCTCTGTGCCGTGTGCTGAACAACTTCGCTGGTCATCCGCCTTCCCAGAGAAGAATGGCTCATGATTTTTCAATATCTGCACAAAATTATCATAAATGGTATATATATAGAAACCAAAGGGGTGACTGCGTTGTCAAGCTATCAGTTTTATGGATCAGGCTTGATAAATAATTTATCAGCCTTAATCAGGTTGATGCAGCTTGATGAGTTGTAACGACACTGACATGTCGTTGCATAAAACTACGTTATGCTCGACCATTCGGCCCTTTCATTGGTTGAACTCATGTACCTTTGTTCTATACTATATGACGCTTTACATGGCGGATCGAACTACATCCTCTCAGCTGCCAACGACCTTGAACGCTTCAATCTTCAGGCTCCTTTCATGGAAAGTGTTGGTCAGAAAACTGAGTCAACATTATTTCTTCCGTGTGAGATTTCCGTTCGCTTTATGTCTCACAGGCACTGCAATGCGAAGGTGTGAACAAAAACAAAAAGCAATGAAAAACTAAAAGAAAATGGAGGAATAGCGGAGCATCGCAGCATTGGAGAAAACTTGTCTTTCCGCGCAAGAAATCATAAGGGGATGAGCACAGCAACGCTAGAAGAAAGAAAAGACCACCTGGTGGAAGATACAACACCTGTTCTATCGAGTCAAGCATCTCAGGTATGCGATAGAAAACAGAAGAGTTTAGGACGATGAGCTAACCGAGACGAACGGTCAGAAAGCCCAGAGCAATATTTACTCACAAAGGCGCAGGCCGCGAAGAAACCACAACAAAAATGACAAGAAAAGAAATCAAAGGTGGGGCGTCCGGTGAACATGAAAGAATTGCACGGAGCATTTCGAAAGATGGTCTGCACAGCGAAAATCACGCACCTCTCGCCGCGTTCTTTCATTTTCTTCTTCTATCCGCGCCAAGTATGCTGCTGTTAGTCAGGAGGCACCATACCGAAACGACTACGAAGCAACGCCAGATACGGGCGAAAGGGAAAAAGGCGGAGGAGGGAGGGGGCCTTAAGGGTGAATGGGGTGCAGAAAGGGGATCTCGTCTCTGCCGACAGTCCACGGCACCACATAAAGGCCGAGTCTCTTGCTGCGCGGGGGCGTCATGTGTCAAGAGATTAAGTATAATCCGCAGAAAGAAAGCCCTCCGGCGAGGCTACGTTTTCATACAACCACGTACACGGACGTGCATTACGGTGCGAGTGCTCTCCTAAAAGCAACCGCGCTGCGTCGACAACATCGGCAATCGGGGAGGGAGCGCACAACGGAGCACTCGGAGGTCATCAGCTAGCGTCTGCCAACATCCACGGCACGCGAGAGTGGATATCAAGTGAACCTTCGGGCTCGTAAATCAATGGCACAGGCGGGCCTGGCTGCCATCGACGAGCAGTGAGCATTCGATGGCGCTGGACGTGGTGAGAAATTCCCAGCAGGGCTCCTTGGTCGAGCACGAAGTCGTGTTCACTTCCCCGTTGACGGTGGTGATGGTGGTTATCGGATCGTATGTTCGTGTATGCCAGCTCTCACCGGGGCTTCTCGAGGATTCAGGTGGTAATTGATGGAACGCGATTGGCCTTCGTTGCTTTTTGAGGCAGTTTCTGTGGAAGACCTAGAGCGTTCATATATGTAGAGAATCCAAGGTCACTGCGGTAAGGTAAAAAAAAAATTACAAAAGCTTTGAAAACACACCATAAATTATACTGCCACTGTTAAGTTATTGTATCACGAGTTCTCACCCTTCTACTGTTCATTATAGCACCCCCGTTCAGAATCTACGCACTGAAAGTTCACTTACCCTACACGTGGCACATACAATATTAGGCGGCATTAACATTTACTGAATGCATAAATGGATGCGCGATTTTAACTCTCGGCCTCGCAGCAACGTACATTAAAATATGCATCAGTGCTGTCTACGTGTGCCTGTACTGTCCCTGCGTCTTTTGTGAGCTATAGGTTAATAAAATTGTCATGCTTTTGCAGAATGTTTAAACTAAATCTACCAAATTGTATAACTGCCCTGAACATCCATGTATATTTGTAATTAATGTTCTTTCAGAGTGCAGAATTTTTTTTATATATAAGAAAGCTATCAGCGTAACAAACATGGCTTTTTTGCAAACAAGTTCCTTGGCGAGGCGGACATACTTTGTCACTAATAACAGTAGTTTCAGAAGACTACTAAAACAAAAATAATTATTTACTTTTTTTGTTTGAACGTTGCGGGCAGTTGTTTATATGGCAAATTTGGATGCAGTCACTTTTAATGCACCACTATATTTTCTAATTTAAAAATCGCACATAATTTGAGCAATTTATTATCGGTTTTAAGCGTTCAATCGACGTAAGATCGTAACCAAGTGCTCCGGGAGTGCATAAAAGGCAGCCCTACTTTCCCATACATTGTTGTATCAAAAGGTTTTGAGACGAGTTGTGTTTTGAATAAATAAATTTATTTATGTGCATTCAAGCACTGTCACCTTTGAAATAGTCCGAATGCACGGCAATACAGCTCTCCCAGCATTCGCGGCAGTTAAGTACGTCCTGGAGTTCTCTTCGGAAGAAGTCGTGAACACTTCGATTTAAGGTTGATAAGGCAATCGCGCCAAGATTGCATCTTTTGAGCTAGGTTGTTAATTTCTAGACGAAAGTGAAATAATTCAGAGCCCGATTTAATGAGTTAGGGCACAAACCACATTGTTTCGGACGATAAACTCGCCTGTGAGGAGTGATCTGTGACAAGGTGCATAGTCATCGTGCACAAGGCAGGTGCTTGTGCGCCCCAATGGGGGCCGTTATATTGCAATGGCCTGTCTCAGACGCCCTGAAAATTGCAGTACAATTCGCTGTTGATAGACGGGCCCTTCGAGATGACTTTTCATGCACAATACCGTGAATGCCGAAAAACAAGATGATCATGCATTATTTTTTTAAGCGGCGGACATGCCTAGTCTTTTTTCGGTCGTGGCGGCGTTGGACTTACAGACTACGACAAACGTTCCTTCGCTTCGGGGTGTTACCCGTACGCCTAAGTTTTATTTCGAGTAGCAACCCTCGACGTAAACGACAGGTCATTCCTACAAGCACTCGCTTCCGCATATTTCACTCCCTCTCTAAAATTAAACAATGCAGCTCAAATATGACCATTTGACACAATCTCTTAAAATAAGATCGAACAGCAGAAACACGTGCGACTCCTTTCAGAAGAGATTTTCCGGGCATATTCGCAAATTGGCACGAACTCTGGGAGCACGCTATTGCTGTGCAAAGAGACTATTTCGAAGGTGAGAGTATTTGCATGTGCTTCAATAAATTACTTTCTTAAAACCAAAACAGGTCGCTAAACTTTTTGATACCACCTTAAGGCACAAATGCTGCTTCACTAGTAGCCGAAACGAAGATTGAAAGTGAACGTCGCGGCCACTCGTGGCAGATACCGTTACGGCACATATTGGCTTGTAGAAGCTTGCTGCAACAAACTGTACCAGTATTTGCCCAGACATGTAAGCATTCAAACTCTGCCACACTCTTTGTCACGTGCAGCTTCTGTCTGATGTAACAGCGGGACACACTCGGTTTCGGTGTTGCCTCTATTGAGCGTTGAGATTCGGTTACCGTTACATTGAATGAGGCGCTGTTTTCAAGATATTTTAATAATACGGGTGCATTAAAATGTGACGACCTCCAAATTCGCAATATACACAACTGCCCCGAAGTCTCTAAAAAAAGCGAATTATTAACTTTTTTCCATTAGTATCCTCAGCCATACGGTATTCGTGGCAAAAAAATTATCTAGGAACTCATTTGCATAAAGGCTACATTTGCGATGCTCATAGCCTTTTTGTAAAAAATCTGTATAGTCTAAAAAAAAGAACAAGCTGTCTACCTGGCACTATAGAACAGTCGCAGTGAACATAAATAACAAACATGTATGACGTACATCAAAGGCCATAATAATTCCTAGAAAAACTGTAGGTAGGATGAACACTAACAAACATTTACGAATTTCAGAAGAATATTTTGTATTTTAAAGGAAAATATTTATATCTTGGTTTGGATTGCTCCACTTCCAGGGAGGTGCTAAGGGAGAGAGAAAAACATGAGCTTGCGTCGCTATCTCCCATCGCCCTCGTCATATGGTATATTACAAAATGACGGTTTTCAAAGCGACTGAAGTGCCATTGACGAAAAAAATGAGAAGTGGAAGAGTGGAAATGGAAACGCCCCATCAGCACCGTGAATGCAGTTTCAGCTGTTTATTATTTTCAGCCAGTATGAAAAATACTTACATTGCACAGACCTAAAGTTTAATATACTTCATGGACAAACTTAGAGCCAATCATCATGATTTCTGACTTCTGCAACTGCCAAATCTTGGAGCCCTTAGGTAAAAGTCTCATTTTCGTAAAGCCTAAATAATACTTTCAAAGATGATAAGGCTGGAGCTCGGTGAACTAGTCACTGAAACTTGGACAGACAGATCTTAACAAGTTAGAAGTGAGCGTCAATACCATTATTTGGAAATATCTCACTCTCAAGGAAGTTCTGTAAAACACAAACTTTTCATAAATGAACTAATGCGGAAATTTCGAGGCTTCGCATTCTTCATTGGAACAATTCTCGGGAAGAAGCAAATGCTGGGCGTGCACGGCTTAGAGATGGCGCGTGTGCTTGGCGCAGCTTTACATCCCGTTAAATGACCCCAACAGAAACGTCATACTTCCTGTCAAGACTGCGTCCGTACGACTGCTCTACTCCCCCTCTTCTACCACTGTCAGTCTTCGAAACGAGGCGGCAGAGGGCGCGTTCGATGCACACACGCATTCGCGCTGAGGCATGGCGCAGGCGGCAGCACGGACCCTGTCAGCGGTGAAGAATGGAACTCGAACCAAGGAGAACGGCCGCTGTCCGTGGCAGCCCAAGTGGGACCCCATTCGCGCAAAGAACGCGCTTCCCGTTCTAACTTGGCCGTTCGCAGCGGCCGGTGAAGAATGGGACGCCGTCGCCGGCACCAACTCCTTAAGCACCAAGCGTGGGTCCCAGACGCGTTTCCTGAACGCACGCTAGCAGCCCGTGCTCTACCCTCGGCCGAAGATTAACTGCTGGCGAAAGCGCAGGCACGGCGAGAAATGCCAGCCATTCCTGCGTCGTGCTTTCCGGGTTCAAGCTGCTGCCCACGCAAGTGGCTGCTTGCGAACGCGTAGTAGGGGAAGGGTGCATAACGTCGTGGGCCGCGAAACTTTGTGCGTTCGGGCATCGCGTTATAGGCACCGCTTACGGTGGTTGCGAGATCACAGGTCGCGCTGCGTGCCCTGTGGCTATGGATGGGTTGTCGCGTTCGCTGAGGGCGGCAGGAGGGGTCCGGGTCGTGGCAGACGATCGAGAACTTTCCTGCCTCCAGCTATGCTGGGCGTGCGTGGCACGCGACGAGCGTATTTCTCCGAACCAGTTGTGCTTCTTCCACTTGCTTCAAATAAAGAAAAAATATCCTGCCACTGAGCATTTATTTCATGTGATGCGCACTATAAAACATGCATAGAATTTCTTATTTACTGGGCATAGTATTACTATTCCCTTCAATAAAGGTTACTAAAAAAAAAGGCTTTTATACTACACATGCTAGTTGCACACATACTACACATGCAAATCCTAGTTTTTTTTTTTTCTTTGGTTCTGCTTGTATGTATGTCAATCTTTACGAGACGTAAATCATCAAGATTTGGGAAAAACATCCACTTTGCACATTGCGCTGTCTGCCGAATAAGGCGGCAGTTTTATTTTGTTCAAGAAACTAGACTGGCGCAACCTACACCCGTAGCCTTCTGATCACGTGTTTTTTATGTACAGGGCGTTCATCTTTATCTTTTATGAAATCTTTAGAAATTGCCTGTGGCATATAGGATCGTTCTTGTCCTTGAGATGGAATATTTGAATAGGCGGGCATGACTAGCACGAGAAATCGTAACACATATTCAAGTAATTAACAAAAATTTACTAACTAATTTCCTAATTTATTACTATATGGCACATGTTGCAATTTAGGAATTGCGGCTGGGCAGTTCGCAAGCCGCGCCCATTTGGAATGATACTAGAAGCTGGATTGCCCAACAGTTTGATGGGCCGCGCAGAAGAAAAACACGCGCAACAGAGCGCTACTTGCAACTATCGATTTATTCCCTTGTCAGCGGAATAAATGAAAGATACTCAAAGGGGATTAGCAACGCAAATACAAAAAACTCTTATAAAAGAATAAGGACCATCCGCCAATACCAAGCCGGTTTTGTCACATGATCAATTTGCCTGCGCTCAACATCGCAAAAGAAGGAACGAGGATACAATACTTCAGACTATAGCGTGAGGAAATCTACGTTTCTTGCACTAAGGGAAACGGATGCAGTTCTTACGCACATTCTCGCGTCATTTGGCTACCATCTTTGCTCACAATGTTGCAGTTGTCAAAAATTAGCTGACATCTTCAATCTTTACAATGGATCCCAATGTGCCCAGTGACTGCTCTTGAAATATTATAATCATGCTCCTTTAATCTTTCGTTCGTGTGCGGTACCAACACGCTCAGTCTTGAACATTGGCACTGAATTGAACTTACAGCATGATACAAGTTTCGAGACAATATTTCCTAAACTGGGGAATTAAATACATGGATGTTCCAGTTACTTTCGTGTTTCAATGCATAGAAGAGCGTTTTGTTAAATAAGTGGAAGAACAGTGCATACTTAGGACAAGTTTGATTGCGCATATCTCCGAACTGGTGCCATTCTGGAAATTCATTTCAAATGGATACGGCTGGCAAACTCAAAGGCGAGAATTCGTAAATAGCAATATGTGCCGCAAACTAATTAATTGAAAATATAATTAGTGATATATTGCCAATTAGTTGGATATGTGTTTAGATTTCTCGCGAAAGTCGTGTCCGCCCCTCTGAGTGATACAGCTCTACGGCTAGAATTATGTTATCTGCAACAGGTTATTTTTAAAAAACTGTTAGTCTAAGCGCTCCGTACAGATGGTTAACCAGCGAAGCTTGAACGTGCGGCCCCAGTGTTTATCTCAGGGCTAATGTCGGTGGTTCATTAAGGTATTTCTGAATTATTCGTTATGCATGTGTGTGTGGTAATTAATGTATTAATTAATGACGATGACAAACGCGAGAGCAGTGGCACAAGCGTGGTAGCGCCGAGCGGCGCCAACGAGCCAACTGTGGAAGAAGACAATTCCGGAGCCAATGCTGGCGATGATAGTTTTTGCTACACGCGGACACGATAGTGGGGAAAGTCGCTCTTAACAGCATCGCTGTAAAATTCCATAAAGCTTAAACATGATAACCCTGTATTATTTGCTTGCAGATGTTTAATAGAGACAGTTTCCATTTGGGCTTGTGGAGGTAAATGGCGCCATCAGGTCGTTTGCTAACAGGAAAAAAATTGTAGTACTCCGACAAATATGTCGGTTTAAGAAAGTATAAACAAGGGGCCACAGTGCGTTATTTGTTATGAAAAAGAGCGCTTCCAAGCAACCACGTGAAATAAAGTCTCGAACAGATCCAAGCATCAAGTTTTGGGATCTCTTCAAGACTAAAATGCTAAATCGAAATTTGTGCTTGTACCTAATGTCGATGGTGGATAGGCGAACATCGCATAAAGCAATTTATTATAGTCAGCCACGACCACGACTCGTATTTTCAGTTAGTATCAGTCTTTTATTACTGCAGGAAAAAAGGTTAAAATAAAATAAATAACTATAGCATAATGATCCGTCTAAAGAACATATATATGTATGTATATATATATATATATATATATATGTAATTGAGAAGGTGGGGAAGGAGAAAAAAAATCAGGAGGTCCCTAGAACAGCCGGGAACCTCTACAGAAGAAATAGAAATCCTGTTACTTGGAAGAGTGCAATCGCAGTTCATTATTTTTTTTTTCAGCTGTTGTGCTGGTCAAGAGCTACGTAGGCGTTAAAGTTTGCTCAGAACGAGCAGCATTTAAAGGGACACTAAAGGGAAACAATAAATCAGTTTAGACTAATGAAGCATTGTTTCAGAACCCTGCAGGTGGTCATTTCAAAAAGATAGTTTGATTATTAGATGAGAAAATGAAGGTCCAAGTATCAGTATTTGAATTTCGCGCCGAAAACCCAGCGCCGGTACGTCAGCGTGACGTCAGGGATTCCAAAGTATGTTTTCGCATTTGGGCCGCGTTGGCTGAGTAAAGGTTCCCAAAACTTACCATGTTTAATATTTGGGTCCTTTAGAACACAATGTAGTCAATCTGTACCTCTATATATAATCAGTAGGCCCTAGAAGATGCCACAAAAGTCCATGACGTCACAGCCACCAGGTGCAGGAACTTAAGTAGGCGTCGCCACCCGTATTTCGTTCTTGCGCTTTTTCTGGCTTACCAATCGTCTTATCGTTGTAAGAGTGGTGTTTTTGGTGTTGTAGAAAGGTAATTTACTGATGCAGAAGAAATCATTTTTCACTTTAGTGTCCCTTTAACATCTCAACTACAATAGGTGACATCCCGTGTGGCTATGCGGTGCTTGCGTGTAGTAGGCCGTAATTACACTTTCCTACAGCATTCTCCAAAGAACCTCATAAGAAATAAAGGCGTTCTCTTTCTCCCATCTTGAAATCTTGCTTCGTTAACGGCAGTTTCGTCCAGCTTCCTGGAGTCATTCTTTCAGCGCACCGACCTTTACGTGCTCCGCATTGAGACGCCTTTAATTCATTGTACACTCTAGCCACGCACCTTCACGATAAACATTTCTATAAACGAGAAGCTTTTGGAAGTCTACGAGGCGTAAAATGTGAACCTCCAGCCTCGTGATCCTGCAGTGTTTACACTTGCAATTTATGAATCCCAGCCTGCTCGTTAAAGGTACCTTTAGATCTCTCCGTTGAAAGCAATACAAAGTTCTTCGAAGAATGCTCAAAGAAATAAACAACCGTTTAGCACTTGTAAAAATAACGTCTCTTTTATATTGCGCGCGAAAGCCCCTTGTGCCTTTCTTGTCGTGCGTGTCACGTGGAACTTGACGTACTTACGCCGAAGATGAAATTACCAAGAAAATTGTTTCAATCATCATCTACAAGCTTCTCGGCCTTTGGTGCGGATTTTTGTACACTTTCTTTTTATTTTGGAGGACTTGCCGCAAGGCATAAAAAATAACAAAGTTAAGTATAAGCTTCCAACCCTGCATCCTGTAAGAATTGCAGCGGTGCCTTTGCAAACTACAATACTGTATGGCAAGCACAAGTGCTTTCCTGCTGGAAGACAAAAGCGCTTGAACCTATACGAGCGTTTTGTGTTGATTGCGCGCAGTTTGCCTTCGTCATTTGTAATTTTTAAAATCTGCGCAGTCCGCAACTGAATTTTCGCGTTGAATGATTTAAATCTAGCCATTCAGCAAGAATTTTTGTTTAATATAACCTTTGCTTTGTGTAGCGTTGTAGCGAGGTATTGCCACAGTATTGATATTTTGGTAGCGTGGATCTATAGAAATGTCGCGATTCTGAACGATTCTCTTGTATAATGTCATGCTTGTATGTTTCGTATGTTTTGGAACTTATCAATATTTGTCGATGTGCTTATCAATAGCTCCCCTATCTCTGCCTGTGTAATACTCGCACAGGTCACATTACGTTTTACTGCGCTGCATTAAGGCAAATCGATAGTTCACTCGAGAAATCTATATCTTAACTTAAAGACAGTGAAGCCTCCATCTAGATAGTTCCTATGATAAATGCGTTACACAAAGCATTTTATTATGTCAAGTTGATTGAATAATGACATTTAGAGCACCACAATGACGAGGTGCTTTGAAGAAAGTTGACATCTCTGTTTATGGTGCTCCCGCTAACCATGTTGGTTATCACCGCTAAGTCCACATTGCTTCTGTGGCATCAGGTTGGTTACACATCTTTTTGTCGTCTTAGCATAATCACATCCCTCAGTTCTAGAGGCCTTGTAATCATAATATCCTCGAAAATCTCTAATGTGCCAGAGGTAAGAAAAAGAAAATCTGAGAAAAATACAATACAACGCTATATATACCGTTTTCGAAGTACGGGCCAGATGTAGGCGGAAGTAGGATTTTAAAAAAATGTTAGGGTTTTACCTGGCAAAACCACGGCATGATTATGAGGCACGCCGTAGTGGGGTACTGTGCATCAATTTCGACCACTTGAGGTTCTTAACGTGCATGCAATGCACGGTACACGAACGTTTTTGCATTTCGCCCCCATCGAAATGCGCCCACCGCGGTCGGGATCTGATCACGCATCTTCAGGCTTAGCAGTGCAACGCCAAAGTCACTATGCCACCACGGCGACTGAGGTACTCAGGCCACCAGGGCTAGTGAATCAAAGGCTGGTGGGAAGAGCGAGTGAGCACTAGGAAAAACTTAATGAATCGAAGCCCTTTGCGGGAAACGTTGTTGAATGTTGTTTGTTGTTGTTGAAAGCCGTGCGTCCAGCCCAGTGGCTTGGAGAGAAGCTATAGTGGCACTTGTTATCAGGGCTGCGCTGTTAGCATTAGGCCAAGGACCTAAAGGAAACTCCTCTGATAGCCGCCTCTTATGGATCTTTGCAATGGAAGAAACCAGTTGCTGTCGTTCTTGCGCGTGCGCGGGACCTATATATATATATATATATATATATATATATATATATATATATATATATATATATATATATATATATATATATATATATATATATATATATGTATATATATATATATATATATATATATATATATATATATATGTATATATATATATATATATATATATATATATATATATATATATATATATATATATATATATATATATATATATATATATATATATATATATATATATATATATATATATATATACCTGTCCCACTATATATTTCATATATATCATATATCTCCCGCGTGCGCGGGAAATATATGATGAAGTGTTTCCGGCACCTCACAGTATTCACAGAGAGGTCCCGGCCCCACACAAAAGTTGAAGGGAAGAGAAGTGCGCTGAACTTCACAGCTGATGTCTCGATGTCACAGCTGATGTCACAGCTGAGTCCTCTGATGAAGTAAAGCAGCTTTAACACAAATGCATTTCACATGCCGGTCACTAAAAGAGCATAATATTTTTACATAACTGACTTTTTTTTAAGCCAGATCGAGAAATGAAGTGTTCGTGAGACATGTACAATATGCAAATTCACTTGACTCACTCGTTTCCTTCTTTGCATAGACACTTTCCCCCGCATGTTTTCTTTATCTAGCCGCCACGCGCTGTGGTCCCCCGGGGCAAAATTTCTCAGCTAGCTGTCTTTCTACTCTCTGTGATTGTTTTATATATGCAAACCTAAAATCATAATGGTCATCCACGGCTCGCTTTTCAGACTGAGCAAGAAACGTGTGTGCTGCACACTTGCGTAATAGTCTTTCCTTAGCGGTAGACATTAAAACTCATTCATTGCCACTTTTCGAGTGTGACAGCGAGTTGCACGCCGCAATGAGCAAGGAATGTCGGTACAGAGGCGTGGCAATTAACAACCCCACGTACGCGCCGAATAAGTCTGCGGCAAGCGTGTAGTACGCCGGGCCAATCTTTGCCTCCTTTTGTCCCAACTTTTTTCATGTCCGGTGCAGACTGCGCGACCTGGTCACGTTCATTTTGGGCCCGGCCTTGTTGCTAGGCGGCACTGCGTCGTCACCAGTATGACAGCGTAGTAGTGCGTGTCTGACCTAATAGCTGTGGAAACGAAATCATTAGTGTGCGCGTTCAGTTTGTGTTCCTATATTGCGAAGTGATTTCACTTCACATGCGCAATTCCTGGAGAACAGAGGGGGAACAGATAACGTGATTGAATAACTGATTGATTTATGTGTGGCGTGTAACGCCGCAAAGCAACACCAGGCCGATGAGAGGCGCCGTTGAGAGGGACTCCGGATCAATTTTGACCACCTGGGATCTGTAACGTACTGCTAAATACAAGCACTCGCACACAGTCTCTTTTCGTTTTTGGTTGTTTGTTTGCAATTTTGCCACATCTAATTGTGGTAACGTTAGTTGATAATCGAACTCGTGACCTCCTGCTCTGCAAGAGAACACCATTGTCACTGAGGCACCGTGACGGCTAGCCTAAAATATGCTAACACAGCCTTTCAACGCAAGAAGAACACCATTGATCAGAGCTGCTGCCAGCTAGGCAATTGACTTTGCCGCGGGTATGGAGTACGCATAAAATTGGTTCCACACGAAGGCCACTCACTGAAAAGCGCAGCAGATTGCAACTTTCCTGTTATCGTTAAATATGCGAAATACCAATGTGAAATAATTAGGCTTCATTGGCTGTAACACTATATTTATAACCAGCATGCATATCATACTCTTGTTCTCTGCAGGATAGTGAATTCTGACATAAAAGTAGGTGCCGGACTCCGCATGATGGCCTGGAAGAAGTCACTTTAACAATGCTCACGCCACTTAGGAAAAAGGATGCCAAGACGCACATTTAACTCGTTCCTTTGCTGATTTGGGTGATAAGTATCAAGCTGCCGCAGCAAGAGTGCCTTCCTTCTTTTTTGTAGCAGTCTTTTCCGTGCTTTCAGGCCAAGATTAATTCGTAGTACAACGCTTTCCCGCCATTAATATCTATCATTAGTTCGTAATACAATAATTTCGCTACGGACTTACCGCCGCGGGAGCTTAGTAGCTATGGCGTTGCGCTACTGAGTACGAGCTCGTGGGTTCAATGTCGGCCACGTTCCGGTGGGTACGGAATGAAAAAAAAAAAACGCTCGTGTAGCATGTATTAGGTGCGCGTCAAACTCCAGGCGCTCGAGATTCATTGGAAGTCGCCCACTGCGCTATGCTTCATAACTAGACTGTGGTTCTGCTACGTGCAATTAAGTAATTTAATTAACGATTAATTAATTTCCCTACGACAGCAGTTAAGAGCTCAAAACTGAGTTTGCTTCGACAATACGCTCGTCTTTTGCGTAATGCTGTCATCGCGTTGATCGGGCTGTTTCGCCGTCGGGAGTCCGCCGTCTCCTCAGCCTCGCCCAATCCACATAAGGTGAAGTCAACTTCACCCACCACCGCTACTGTGAGTTAACTTCTTCACCATTGATTTCGTTCCACCTATTCCACTTAGCAAGTAGAACATTAAGTGCAATAATGTTCAACTTAATGAGGTGTTTTCTATTTGACACGAATGTCCTTGAGTATTGGCTCGTCCTTCGGTTAAGCTTCTTGCCACTGTTGCTGTATATCAAGCTTACTGTTAATGGTTGGGATTTTTCCTGCCAAAATCATGATCTGATTACAAGGTGCACCGTAATAAGGGACTTCGGAATTATTTTGGTAACTTGGGGCTCTCTAAAGATCACATAAATCAAAGTATACGAGAGTTTCAGAGCTCAGCTCTTAGGCGCCCGTTCCTGCATTCAGCGTCATGGTTCCTGGTTGTCCCCCAGTGTTCCTCGTAACCAAGGGAGCGAGCACAGCGAAAGATGAAACAGCGAACGCGTAGCGCAGCGGGACATGAAAGGCGGCGATAGCGAAGAGAGTGCGAGGAGAAAGCAGACGACAAGACTATGGCGACAGGACGAGATGAAAAGCGCAGTGCCGCGCAAGACAGGCTCTGCGGTGACGACCATCACGAGACGGTGCCATAGTAGCGCGTCGTTGTCTGTTCACTGGTAACATGCAGCGAGCGCGTGGACCGGCACCACATATGGAAACAAAGCGCTGCATGAACGGCGGTCCGTCTGAGGCAACTGCTGTGTTTCGCGCCTACGCGTCCGCCATGTGCTGCTTGTCGCGATCTCCCGATCTCCGATCTCCCGAGTCGCGCCTTTCTTCGTTCCGTTTCCAATGTGCCGCACGACACAGAGTCCGCCCGAGCGAATATATCGCGAAATGAAAACACTCGCTAAAAACCTGAAGTTGGGAGCAAGGGCGTAGCCAGGAGGGGCCTCTCCGGGCACGTGGCCCGTCCCCTCCGTCGACATTTCTGTATACCAGCGATACACGGCATTAAACGACGCGCGACAACACGTGCCTGTCGCATATCCTACTCTGGTTCAGTCAGACCACGCCCTCCCCCCTCCCTCGCTCCAAACCCACCTCGCCTCCCGAAAAAAAATTGCATACTCCACTGATTGGGCACTGCACGCGTCAACCACTGTTAACCACAGCCAACCACTCCCACTTTGCCATCCGTGTAATGTATCGTGCGCTGCACTGACCCCAAAGTGGTGGCGCCTGTGCGTGTATTTCGAAGGCTGCAGCAAGAAATGCTATAGTAGACGAAGACGATCGCCGCGCGCATCGCGATGAAGTTCTTTTCGTGAATATAGTGCCGATTGAACAGACGCACAAGCAAGTTGATGGTATCCATTGTAACAGCCTGCACGCTGCCGTTGTAAATTAGTTCCGAGTCAATTAAATCGTGAAAATTTGTTACATCATTTTTTGTAAACTGCACAACGCGCTATCGCCACTCCAGCTACCCGTGATGATGTCACTAATGACTAATGACTTCTTTAGCACATTAACAGGATGACGCACTTGTCCTGGGACAAAATTTTGTCGTCGTGGTTTCCTTCGGAAATCACGCAGCTTAATGCGCTTAGCTTAACAAGACATTATTAAACGAAAAAGATTAATGCAATCAGTCACTATTTGTCAAACTCGAGTGGCGTTACGCACGTGTGCCCGTACAGCAAATTGATTTCCGCTGCGCAAGTTGTGCCTCTTTTTCTGCGCATCGTCGGCGTCGCTTTCCACGCCAGTGAAGGCGAAAACGAGAAACACAAGAAGCAGTCACGCACGCACGCTCGTTCCGCAGGGCGCGCGTGGTCACCGAGAGGAGAGACGAGTGGAAAATGAACTGTAGGACAGTCCCGGCGAGTGGAAGCGCGAGTGTGGTCAGTTTACATGCTTAAACGTAATTGAAATTATAGTTTGAGGGGAGAGCTTCAGAGATCAGAGTACGGATAAAACCGCGGTGACCTCTTTGTTCGCGAGCGAAAGTAAAACCAAAGAACTCGGCTGGAAGGTACCCACGTACCATCCGCTTTTATTGCGATATCAGTTAGATGGAAACTCCAGGCGCATTTCTGCCGCCACCATCGGCGTCGCCATGAAGTTCCATGTAGAGTCAAAGGGCGATGAAAATTGGAGGACGAAGCTTCGCTTTCAAGAGTGGAACGCGATAGCGTTATCGCACCGTTCGCACCGCCCACTCATTCGCTCGGCATGCTCTTGAGTCACGCAAAGACATAGTTTTCATATACAACACTTGTACGTCCATAGTACAACTTTTTTCTAATTACTTCTTCTAACAAGTGCTTCTCACAATCTACATTACCGCACTGTGTTGTGCACACTACAACGTTTCTTGCTTCCCTGTTCCTTTAGCGTTCGCACGCACCGAGTATCTCGGTCACTCAGCACACTCATACATACAGCTCTACTCCGAGTGGCCTGGACGGCCACCCGCCCGGGCCACTGTATCTTGAAGGCCATATGCAACGAGGACAGAGCCCTCCGCCGCGCGTTGTGTTTTCGCGGTTTAGTTCGCGTTGATGAGAGATGCAGCACGAAGGTCAATTCGCTCGCTGCTGCTGCCGCGCTTCCTCCTCCAGCGTTTTGACAGAGAGTTGCCACGGTAAGCGAGTGAGATGTGTTCATGATTGCTTGTGCATGCGTGACACCATCCTTGTTAATTTAGTTAGTATGCCTATGTTTACGAGTTTATACGGCCGGTAAAACTACTATCTGTACTTCGTATAGCTAGCAGTGCACTGGTTTCCTGTCGCAATCGATGATTCGCCTTGCGGGTTAAATTGCGACTTTTTGCTTCATTTTATATTTAGCAAATAATTTTTTTTATTCGGTTGTGATAAACAGAGCAATTTGACCTGTCCCGGTAGACTAGCAGAAGAGGTGGACGTTATTTGTTACTTGCGCGACAAATTACGTGTCCAGGAGGGTAATGAAATACTCACTAATGACTTTTCTTATTGATTTTTTGGGTCAATTTGTTAATAGCAAAAAAAGAAACCGAGCAATATTGACGTTTAGTTTCGACAGAAAAGAAATTAGGGCCATCAAGACATTTCGAAATATCCTGTTTTTAACTGTTAAGCGAAATACATTGATGTTCCAGTTAACCCTTTACAAGAACCTAACGTCAAGCGGATCATGATGATTTTAGCTACAATGTCCCAGGAGTACTTTAGCATTTCTCGAGGGCAAAAATCTTAAAAGAGCCTCTGTTCTTAGTATTTCCGCTGAGTGAACGTGGTTTCACAACTACCTTGCTCCAATTTTCCATTTGAAAGATCTGACTAAAGAGAAGAACTAAAACGTGAATTAGTGAATTTATTTTGTTTGCCACTAGAACATCGCAATTTGTAGCGCATGTAACGTCCGCCTTTTGCAGTAATCTCTAAAGAGACGAAATTGCGCTGCATGCTGACGGCATTCTCTAGTTCTCTAGATAAGGAAAACAAAAGAAAAAGATACCTACGATTTGAACTACAACAGAACACACAGTATATGTCGGACATGAAAGTAGTTGCTTCTCAGTTCTGCGTTTCGCCATGTTGGCAAATAACAGTGTATTGCGTCAGACAGTCTTATCGCGTGACGGGGAGCACAGCTCCAGCTATAAATCGCAGCAGCAGGCCCGTGGGCATGTAGCGTCTACAGCACGAAGTCACCGGTTCACTTCGTGGCTGCAGGGGTCGTACTGCGGCGGGGGAAAATGCAAAAGCGATCATGCAGCAAATTTTGCCCTCATCCTCAACAACCACACACGGGAAAAAAATTGTTTTGATTCCCTCAGTATAGCGTCTGTAACAGACCCTCTGTTCTTGAACGTTATAATCAATTTCCTCCAGTCGTAGGCGTTACGCAGAATATCGTACACATTTAGTTAAAAAAAGAATGTTCCCTTATCAGCAAATGTGATGTAGACACTGGCCTTAGGCTCTAATTAGATCCTATGCTCCTCGAGAAGAAGATATATTTTGGAGATGTAAGTGGAGGACGCAAGCTACCTGAGCCATAACGAAAAGAAAAAAACTAAATTTAGCACCACTAGTAAAGCTCTTGAAGTGTTTTGAATCAACAGAATCTGCCCGGGTCACTCACCACACGCTCCAGCGAAGTATGGAAATCTTTACAGGCCATGAAAAAAAGAAATAGCATTTAGCGAACACATGTCTCGGGGCACAAATTCATACCGTAATAATCAATTCTCCATCCGATTGTGCTTCATCCAACACCGCAGACTAGAAAAGCCAAAGCAGTGCACACTGAAAATACCGTACAAATATTACTTAAAGCTCCAAGGCCAAGTCGAAGGTCACTTTTCGCTTTGGGCGTCAATCATTAAGGGAACACTATTGAAACATGCGTATGTTTGACCGGCGAAAAACGGTGGAGAATTTTTAAAAGTTTTTGTCTAATATATTATATGACCCAATATGTTTGTGATAATCAGTGCGCAATAAGCCTCCATTATTGTTTTTTTGTCTGCTGCGAACTTACCTAGTACAATAAAAAAAAGGTATTTTTGCCAGCGATGGGTCACGTGTATTCAGAATATAGGTAGCAATGAATGCTTAGGCCTCGTTTTTGCAAGCTACACACCATCTGTTTACTTACGCTGGTTTCTTTCCAGGGCTTCAAAGGGGATATTAAGATTCATACGGAATAATATATACTAACAATAAATAATAAGTTACTCTATGAGTAATTCGCATGCTCAAAAGCATAACTCCAATCTACCACTTCGTTTCAGTGTAATATGACTACAGGTAGTATAATTGTGCAATGTTATTTCGGCCACATACGATTCACAAACATACACCACGTGTATTTTCCTCTTTTTCGACAATGTGGCAAATATAACGATGCTTACAACAGCACCTTATTGCATCTTTACGACTCAAAAAAAATTGCGTGAGAAGCCAACATACATCGAACTTGTTACAATTAACAGTTAGGATTAAGAGCTGTTTACGGAACTGACTCGCTAGCTAAAAACATTGATACACATTTTGGCCCTTGGTAACAGCCAAGCTCATTTCGTTTTAACTGCACAGAGATTTACAGCACGTGTTCGTAAACATGAATTGTAGAGCTTTCTACTGTCAGTAGCACCTCCGAAGCAAGAATTTTATTTGACCACACAAGCCAACGAATTCTTTTCCATCCGCACCTAGCTAATGCTTGGAAATGCACCCCGGACCCCTAATTCAATTCGTCGTCCCCATTCTGTGCAAAAAAAAAAAGTTTTATGGGGAGCCCCAGTTTCAGTTGTATGCATTTGATTTTCCACAACTGTAGATGCGTTTCGCGAAACGCCACCTCACTATGTAGCTGTTTTCGCGAAACCTTTTTTTGCCCTCCACTGTCGCTTCTCACTTTCCCTCGTTGCGCAGTGCCGCGCAGAAATACTCTGGGCTTACGCATGCTTGCTCGAACCGAGGAAGAGCACATGGAAATTTCTTCCCAGAAGACGCCTAATCTCGTTCTCACGCACCGCCATCATTTCGTCGCCTTGTTTTTGTTGCTTTATTTACTTTGTGCATGAAGTGCCTGCTAGACGCGCACGCTCATTCTCGGTCGTCGCACAAGGCTGCGCGCCTTCAGAATCTGCGGCACTTTGTCACGGGGTTAAAGTAGCCTCGCTTCTTTAGTCCTCCCAGTCTTAACAGCGCACTACGCTCTGGCTGGCGTATTTTTAGGAGCCCTTCCCGTCCTTATACGATGCCTACATTGTCGCGCGATGGTGCGCGATGCCGTGCGATGTTGTGAGCCGCACCCTATAACTCCAGCTGCAAGCAGTGCATAAAGGGTCCGTCGTCCCACGGCACGCTTACCTCAAACAAGTGCGAAAGAGCATAGGCCGCTCCCGTACACGCTTTCTCGCCTCGCACACTTGATCCGGTATTGCCACGCGCGTAAGATTCACCATGCCGAAGGGAGAACATGTAGAGAGATTCGCGGGGTTTGCCGGAGCGGACGTCGCCAAAGCCGCAATTAGTCTCGCTTATACAGCTGTAGCAACCTCGTTGCCGCAGTTTTTCTGCATCGCTGCTCATCCATATTTGGAGCCTGCGTGGAGCACTGAATAGTCGGGTTAGTTCTCGGGCATTGTGTCGAGTGAGAATGCCCGGTGTTACAAACGCCTGACTATAACCAGCAAGGCAAACTACCAAACCTTTCGAAAACAAGATGTTGGTTTCTAAATACTGGGCGACATGTTGAAGTGGCTTAGCGGCTTTTGCGCTGCTAAGCTCGAGGTCGCGGCAGCAAAATCCCGGCCGCGGTGGCCGCATTTCGATGGAGGCGAAATATATCCGAAGTCCCTTGATGCGATGCGCCTTGAAGAAGATGTTGCACATGGTTATGGCGCATAAAACCCTCGAATTTATTTTTTTCCCTAAGTAATGTGCGCTTATGAAAAGTCAATGGAAGTGCGTGTTCAAACAAAGGTTATCAACCGTATACGAACTTACCCTTTAACTGGTTCATCCTAACTATAAATTGTTATGCGTTCATGCAGTGACGGAACTACCACAAATGTCTAATGTCGAGGCAGAAGCTAGAGCTGTCACAGAATGAAGGTTAACATGTTGGTACTGCAGACACTTCTTTTTCTTTTGCGGTAAAGTGAAAAAGCCTATCTATGTCAGTGTATGCGAATTGAACCGTACAGCTATCCAAGGAGTCAGTAATTTAACAGGGGCGTCAACCTATAGCGTCGTGTCACGGAGTGCAGCTACACAAGCAGCGACAAAAGGCGTATGTGCGCAGAGCCTGCTCCTGTCTCAGCCCTTGTGTGCTAGGCCATTCCCTTGAGCTCCAGGAGGGAGGGAAAGAGATAAGTAGAAGGCAGGGAGGTTAACCAGAATAACGTCCGGTTGGCTACCCTACACCGACATTGCCCCTGCTGCTTATGAGCTTCAACGCAAAGGCGAACAGGAGTTCCTGCTTGCACAACGGTTACAATAAGTTGCCGAAAGCGAGATATGTAGTAGTAGGGGCTATACCGTGTTCATTGGAATAACCTGACAGACGATGCTCGGGCACCACTACACTCTGCGGAAATGCTCCTATCCTGGCAACTTTCGAAAGGGCGTTCCGTCACGTTGCGTTCACCGACATACCAGTCGACGCTCCCATTAGATTATTATAAGAGTGGAGAACTGTGCATCCTTCAGCATTTACTTAAAAATTAGGGGGACAGAAGGAGAAGGTTAAAGGGGATCTTACGATTTCACAAGTGTAGCTATTGAGTAAGTCTACCCCAATCAACAAAGTGTACACTTCAATTTTGCAAAACATTTTTTTTACCATTATATGCAAGAAAAAGTGCGGTGGACATAGAAAAAAAAAATCGCAGAGCTGGTTACCAGCATCCCCTGTCTCCTGTTTTTCACTTTTGTGTCATGTTTCCCGCACTACAGGCTCTTCCACTCAACAATTGTAGCAGAAATAGGTATTGTTAAAAAGCACATGTTATGCTAACGCGCCCCAAAACAAAACGAACAAAATAGGTTTTTGTACTCCTAGAAAACAAGATAGACTTCCTAGTACCTCCGATACCTTTGACGTCAAACTTTTCAGACGTTTGTTTGCCTGTGCATACAATCGCTAAGAAAGTATGTATGTTGTTAAGAATGGCGAGCTGCAATGCAAGATTGCCACCCAGTTACGACCGGGGACCAAGGCACGCATCCCCCACTCTCCGTCGCTTCAGCTAGGATGCGTTCGATGAAGCGGGCTTTGTGCTGACACCACCGCCATCCTTCAGCCCCATCGCCGTTGTGACGGAACGAATTCGGCGGGCGAACTATTGGGCCCGAGCTCACCAGCGCGGACCTGATCTGCTACGCGTGAACGAGCTGCCGCGAGAAAGCCGTTTTTTGTTGCTTCCCACGCGCCTCCCGGGACGCAGGACAACGAGCTACCCACCATGGCTCCGAGCTTCCCGGAACGGCGCCCCTCTGACATCGGCGCCGGACATCGGAATGTGTGTGCCTATGTGTGCGTAAACTGTTCTGCGGAACGGCGCCCCTCTGACGTCGGCGCCGGACACTGGAATGTGTGTGCCTATGTGTGTGTAAACTGTTCAACGGGGCGGCGGCAAGTTGAGAATGAGTAAACGAACGTTCGCGTCCCCTTGTTTCGCGGGAGGACCGAGTGTTTAAAAACTGCTGTGGTGCGAATGCTGGACACACTTCTCTCGTGCAGTCATGTTGGACTGTCACTCTTTTTCTCAAGCAGTCATTTTAGACTGATTTGTATACTGTAAATAAACCCATATTCCTCGTTCTTGATGAGAAGCAGTTCTTCCCTTCATCAACGTCCTCAGCGTGGATAACTTGGTCGATGGCATGGGCCAGCTACCTTCGAATTCATGCCGGACTCCAATCTTGACAACGGATCACGAGCGATGGCATTGAGCCCCCAATCCTGACAATGTCTAATTTTCCCACCAAGATTTTGTGTGCCCCAGACATTTGTGAACTTTGATAAAACGAGAAATGTTTGATAGAAGTTTTTTTTATTGCTGCTACATATTCTTACATATTACATTTAGGTATCACCTAATGCAACAATTACTCATTTTTTGAACTTCTTTTATCCTGTGTTGTTACCCACAAGAAATGGGGTAGCTGTTGGAAGCAAACAGCGAAAACAACATCTCAGTTTCTTTTAATGTCAACAAAAATTTTAGAACACCAAGAAAATTCTTGCACATGGTAAATTTAGTCTAGAAAAGAGACAGGAAGGCGGCTATAAATGCCCAAGATTAAAACAACAATTAGTATTTCAATGATTTCGACCTTCAAGAAGAAACTGCATGTGCACGTCAAAGGAAGAAAATTATTCAAAGCATTAAGTTATTTATGCATAGACAGACGGTCAGCGGACAGACGGACGGATGGACGAACTGAGTGACAGACAGACAGACAGACAGACAGACAGACAGACAGACAGACAGACAGACAGACAGACAGACAGACAGACAGACAGACAGACAGACAGACAGACAGACAGACAGACGGACGGACGGACGGACGGACGGACGGACGGACGGACGGACGGACGGACGGACGGACGGACGGACGGACGGACGGACGGACGGACGGACGGACGGACGGACGGACGGACGGACGGACGGACGGACGGACGGACGGACGGACAGACAGACAGACAGACAGACAGACAGACAGACAGACAGACAGACAGACAGACAGACAGACAGACAGACAGACAGACAGACAGACAGACAGACAGACAGACAGACAGACAGACAGACAGACAGACAGACAGACAGACAGACAGACAGACAGACAGACAGACAGACAGACAGACAGACAGACAGACAGACAGACAGACAGACAGACAGACAGACAGACAGACAGACAGACAGACAGACAGACAGACAGACAGACAGACAGACAGACAGACAGACAGACAGACAGACAGACAGACAGACAGACAGACAGACAGACAGACAGACAGACAGACAGACAGACAGACAGACAGACAGACAGACAGACAGACAGACAGACAGACAGACAGACAGACAGACAGACAGACAGACAGACAGACAGACAGACAGACAGACAGACAGACAGACAGACAGACAGACAGACAGACAGACAGACAGACAGACAGACAGACAGACAGACAGACAGACAGACAGACAGACAGACAGACAGACAGACAGACAGACAGACAGACAGACAGACAGACAGACAGACAGACAGACAGACAGACAGACAGACAGACAGACAGACAGACAGACAGACAGACAGACAGACAGACAGACAGACAGACAGACAGACAGACAGACAGACAGACAGACAGACAGACAGACAGACAGACAGACAGACAGACAGACAGACAGACAGACAGACAGACAGACAGACAGACAGACAGACAGACAGACAGACAGACAGACAGACAGACAGACAGACAGATATAGTGTCTTCAATCTGCATTATTTCATGCAGAACGCTTGCAACTTGTTATTAGAGGACGTTTAAACATGGCATTAAGCATATCCTGTGTCAAGTGTTGTTACTAACACAAACGCCTGTCGACTGCATTATCGCTTGCCATACCGTCTTACGCAGATTCCAGGTTGCGTGGATTCTTCGTAATAAAAATCTGTAAACGTTTCATCACGTGCTTCGTTAGGGCAAATGCTTCGCATTTGTTCAAAGACTTCCACATTGCATGCGATCTGGGTAATTTTTTCTGTATGAGACGTGCTTAGACCGGACGATCCCAAAGTTTTCGTAACACGTGATAATAATTAATACGTGATTCGTTAAAACGCGAATTTCGCTGTTAGCCTATGGCCTTCTAGCTTTCATCCAAGCGATGAAAGCACACTTCGACCCTGGCATTCGCTCATATTTCTCTTTGAGTGCAGTTATTGAGCCCATATAGAACCTAGTGCGGCAGCAAAAATAATTCGTGCGTTTCTCGCAACGATTCTGGTACATCGTACGACAGTGTTATGGTATCGCTCAAAGTGCTGCAGCAGTCGATTCAGCCACTTCTTCAAGTAGTTAATTTTCGCTTCAGGCCCTCAATGATGTATAATTGTATCTATACTGTAATCGTCGTAAAGAGGCAAATGTACACATATTGTGCTCTACGTATTTGGTATAATGAATATGTCGGCTTCTTCTTTTTTCTTACTTAATCGTTACCGTGGGCGTCCAATGTACCAACTGTCCCACTACGGAGTCAAATATCCAGAGGCAGTCTTTTGTCATGGGAGTTCGGTGTGTCGAAGACCATACAGCTGAGTCCATCTTTCTCCCTGCCAGTGATTTCTACATCGCTGCAGTTCGTTCGCCAGAAATTTGGCTCTCTAACCTCGGCGATACCACGTCGACGCTTCTTTCCTCCAGTTGCCGGTATACAGCTCCCATGGCGCCAAGGAGTGGAGTCCTGCGCGGTGCCGATAAAAGGGCCGCGATAGACTAAGCAACGCAGCAGGATGAAAACGGAGCGCGGGAAGGCACTTCGGGCGCAACGTCTCACGGGCACCCACATCAAAGCTTGCACATCTCGCTTCCTACACTTTACTCCATCTACATTCCGCGCTTGCTTTGCTAGACTCATAAGAATCTCTCGCCATTCCCTTGAAGAAGTCTTCCCTGCTTTGAAGAAATTTATTTCTCGTCCCCATGTTCTAGCTTTTCTGGCCTCGAGAGCAGCAGTCTTATCGCATACGTATCTGTCTTCCTAATGCGAGTAACCTTCAATCTTTCCTTTTAAGCGTCTGATTTATTCCATGCGGGACCTTGTTCTATGTCGTTATATGACTCGCTGGCTTTTCTTTGAGTTTTTCACTCTGTCCGACGCCGAGAACGATGCAGAGCATATTCCTTTTTCAGCAGATCTTTCTGTTACCGTAGAATGCAGAAAATCAACGAAAATATTCACGTAAAGGTTGTTACTTTCATGACTCTCGCAAAGAGGACGTACATCCTTGAGGGCTTATGGCACCTCGGAAGGAAAACAACGTTGTAACATTTACTATATCTCAAGATATCCATCCACCTTCGGATGTTTATTATTTTATCCGCAAATTTGGTCCCATGCGTTTTTTTTCATTGTTCTGGTCAGGTTTGCCTTCGAGCACTTCTTGGCATGTCATGAAAGTTGTCATCCAAACATTAATTTTAGCTTAGTTCACGAGTGAAACCACAAACTGCCACTTTCTTCATTTAAAAGAATGTTTTCCAGTGTAATAATGTACCGGAGTAGGGCTGTCGATAAATGCGCCACTCGTTAGACACTCTGCGTGACGGCTGCGCAAAAAGCGTCGTTGGAGAACGACCGCCTTGAAGATTGCGAAGATGTAGTAGCACAGTATAATAGCAAAATAATGTCAGTCACATGACTTGGACGTGAGAAGCTGCGCACAATAGTCGGATGGTGTTGCCCTAGATGCTGTCGCATCTATCCCAGGTTCAAGCAAAAGGCACGGCGACATTGTCTACTTATGACCAGAAACAACATCCTGCATTGTGTTTTATTCCACAATTTATTTAATCGAGGAAAAAAGCCCCGCAGTTTATTGCTCACTTTCTTCGGTTCAGTCTATGTAGACTATAGCAGAGCGCAGAGAATTTAGCATGAATAAGAAACTTCGGTTGTATACCGGTCTTCCGGGCTAAACTGCACTCTTTTTCGGGCTAAAATTTCGTAGCCTAGTAAAATTAGATACTGCGTTTTGTTTACCAGTATCGAAGTAGTAACTTAGCGCGAAGCCTTGTCCACCTTTCTTGTTTCCGTGTTTCTATTGCGCTAAGTGACTACTTCAATTATGGACGACCTACTAGCCCAACAATCAACTCTTCTAGTTTACCAGTATGTCTGGATATTGTATCTGCTGATCTTGTCCAAAATGTTTACACATCACGTGCAGCGGTACTAGACAGAAAAACCAATTGCCTCAAACTAAGGGCATATGCTGCTATTTGTCAGCTTGCGGCAGAGCATAGTGAACACTACCGTTTGCCTTTGTAGTAGCATAATGCGTCCACAACCTATTGCTGAGATAAGCTAAATATTTGCCCCGGCATAGCCAACAACAGGGTGTACTTCCGGCTGCACCCAAATGCAGTGCGACTGAAAATGCACGGCGAAATGTCCTTTCGATCGGCGCGAAACTTCATCAACAAGTAGCCTGCGGGTCAGCGTGAAACGTCATTTCAGCCAGGCTGCGTGACTTATGCGCGGTTCGTCATGTTTGCCGCAAACCTATCGGACCAAAACGTCGTGCTGTTGCGAAACTGTGCGTGGTTGTTTCGAAGATATATGAGGCCCGTACAAAATTATCAGTCCACTCTAACAACAATTTCCCATTGGTACACCTGACTCGCCGTTTGCGATGCTGGAAAGCTGTTCCTTTTCTCACCGGTGGCCACTTGCGCAAGCATAAACGACAACCTGAACAAGCAGTGCGCGCCCTATAAAACGCGATGTATATCTGCACAGAGATGAACGATTACTCATTTCTGTCAGAACACAGAGTCACTCATTTTATGGCCTGTCATGCTTTAGATAATGGAGTTTAGTGCAGGCGTCGCAGTGCCGACTGATGTTCGATGGCAATGGCTTCTGCCAAACCGTGCATTCAGAGACGAATAGGCGTGCTTACTACAGCGCCATGAAATTTCGCGTAAGCAAGCACCCGCAGAGGGAGAAATGACTGCATGCCTAAATCAATCACCCGTCGTACGTAACGCATTTGAGCGTTCAGTGAGAGTCCGCAGCTAGGTATGGCGCATGCTTTATTGACAATCGGTGCATGCATTTCACGGAGGCATGCGTTTGCGATGGTCATTAACTCACGAGTGGTATAACGCCAAAAGCCCGCTTAGTACTCTAGCTGTCTACATCCCACTATTTATGCGCACCATATGCGTAAGTGGCGGTGTACGTTCCTACGTATGTAATCATGTCCTAACTTCATGTACGTTCCTTTCTGCATATAAAGCAACCACGATCCAGGTCGTTATTAGGCTCATAATCATAGCAGAACAGCGGATATCTTCTTTCACGTTTGGCCGGAAGAAATACAGCATGGCAATCTCGTACGCCCCAACGCTTCAATAAACGTATTTTAAAGGCGACACGCAGGGAAAAAAGGCACCTGGTTTATTAGCCTGCTATGTTTATGCAATGGCCACAATAGATTTTCTAGAGTTCAGCTCTTAGCTAGGCGCCCGTTTCTGCGGCGTTCGTCATTGTGCCTCCGCGTCGTACTTCGGCGTAACCGAGCGAATGAACACAGCGAAAGATGAAAGCGAACCCGAAGCGCCGCGGCAGATTAAAGGCGCGAGAAGGAAATCGGAGAGGCGGCTGCAGCAGCACCACGAGGCAGAAAGCGGAGGTGGGTATGGCGAAAGCCTGAGAACAAAAGCGTTGTGTGGCGACAATGCTACGAGATGGCGCCAGAGTAGCACGCGTCGTAAAACCCCTCAATTTTCCAAAAGTAGCGTCATTCTTAGAACTTTCCGCCACCCCGCTCTCCCCGGCGTTTCCTCCTCCATGCCTCCTGTCACCCCAACCTATTCCGCTCCGCCATTGGCCAATCTGTGTGACGTAAAAGCAGGCACCGCGCTGTTGTATATTTTTTTTTCTTTCCAGCGGGGTTTTAGCACGCCGTCTGGGAGGTCTGTCGGTCATCGCTGCTGTGAATCGCGCCCACGCGTCCCCCACGCGCTGGCTCTCGCGATCTGCAGATTAGCGAGGCAGTAGCGCTGCACTTCGCTTCATTTACAGCTTGGCACACGAGACAGATTGTCCGCGCCATGGCAGACTACTATATATCGTGAAATGAAGACAAGTGTAAAGCTGCGCTCAAATTTAGTAGTAGGGAGTATCGTAATCGTCGGTGAATTGTTTACAGCGAAGCTGTATAAGGCGATGCAGAGGCTGCAAGCATTCAGCAAAGTGAAGCGAGCAGTCCTTATATTATTTCTAATCACGGATACAAAAATTGGAGGACGCTTAAGCTTCGCCTTCAAGAGTGGAACGCGACAGCGTTCCCATCGACCCGCCAAGGGGTGTAAGACAATGCGCTACGGCGCAGGGATCACTTAAGAGGCGCCCCGCATCGGACTTTGCGGCCACCTATCACACGGAGAGCGTTGAGCAACGCAGCGTTCGGCGCGGCAACGAAACGTGCGCCTGAGCAAACGGAACGAACCAAAGAACTCGGTGTCTCGGAGGGGGAAACGATATACGCCTGCCAAACGTCGTGATCGGTACGGGCAGAGAGATAGATAGATAGTATTCTAAAGAAAGGAACGGCGCTTGATTCTGCAACCCGCGTGGGAGCACGGCGAAGCGTCGTCAGGGGAGAGGGAGTCGTGGCCGGTCCGCGCACAGCCCCAATGCGCGCATGGTGCGCCACCTGTAGGGGCAGCGCCGTACATTGAGAAGAGGGGGTCTTCTGTGTTTGCCGCAAGATGGCTCTGCGTGTGCGGTAAGCGCAGAAGAAATTTAGCGGAAACGTACGTCGCTACTCGTGTAAATGCGATTTGTGTAAGTTACATGCTCATAATTACCGATATACACCGCAGTATAACTTTCTACGGCACGTTTTTAAGGCAACACCGCGTTCACTAGAAGCGCGTTTGTACCGCTTTCAAGCATCGAACTCGTGGCTGAGTTGTAGCGTCTCCGTCTCACACTCTGCAGACACTCGTTCTATTCCCACCCAGCCCATCTTGGAAGTTGCTTTTTATTTATGAAGTGCCTGCCGTGATTTTTGGCTCACGGTCAACGCCGCAGACACCGACGCCGACGACACCGGCTTTTCTGCGACACGAGCTCCTTAACGCTCTCGCGTTAAAATGCCGAACAGCATGTCGAAAACTGTGATCATCAATGTATCATTCCCCTGTAAGCAGGCACAAAATGCAGTGACTCATAGTCCCGTGAGCTTTATGGCTACTCATTTTGCGTGAATTAGCTGCGATGACACCACCCCCGTTGTTATTGTGAGTGACTTCATTATGCATGTGTCGGTATCAAAAAGGCAGCGGTTTACACTTTCCGCGCTTTAAAAATGTCCCTTGCGACGCCACGCCGATGCTGCGGAACGGAACACCCAATGGCGCTCGTGCATCGTTTCGACGTTATCAAAGAGTGTGATTGTAGTTGCGAGTGAAATAATGACCACAGATCAAGACAATAAACGAGTGTGCATACCTTTAGTCGCGATGACCACCCCTCAGGACCGTAAATGAGTTCGTACCTTTGTTCAAAGTTATGTGTCACCTCCGTCTCGTGTGCAAAACGCCTTCGCTGGTCAACCACGTTCACAGAGTGGAATGGCTCATGATTTTTTCACTTACCTGCCTCTCGTGTAGATGTCGATGGGTTTCATCATTATTAACATTGTGCACAGGGACAGAAATTGTGACACGTGTACTTGTTTATCTTTATTAGTTGACCACGTTTCACCGCATAACAAATGTTATCGGTCAGCGCAGGACGCCCCTTCTATTGGAAGTTTCTCGAATGCTACGATGGTTCTATCCGCTGTCTGTTGGCACCGAACCTTGTGTCATCTGACTGCATGTATGCGCGACGCGAATTGTGTAGTACTTTCTGCGAGACACGTGGGCAGCAGTGATTAATCTGGAACCTTCGATGACTCATGTATAAAAGTCGATGCGCTTAACCCGCTGATCAGGTTTTCCACGATAATCGATTGTGTTCGTCGCTATTGTTGATCTTTGATTGTAGCCTTTTTATGAGGGCACAGGTGCGCCCAATATTACAAAACGCTAGTTTCGTCATTCACCGTTTTGCTGCTTTCTTCACCATCACTACGACGAGACAATATGCGCCTTTTACGAATATTTTCTCTGGTGGGAAGGTTGGGTGTACGTATTAGGCTGAACTTGTACGTACAAGTTCAGCCTAATTTACCTAGCGCCTCGACAAAACAAGCTTGAGCTTAGGGGTAAGGTAATTACGAATGTGTGAGGTTGACAGCAGTAGAAGCTATGGCGCATGGAAAAGGTGAGCCTTGAAAAATGTTGAAAAACATGCACACAGAAACGCGTGAATTTTTTATAGATTTGGTTGTGGTGGCTCGTTACCATTGTAAAACGCACAAAGCTGGACAAACTCTTGTGGCTGTGTTTGTCCTTTCACCTCATTTGTCCAGCTACAAAATGCGGCTCTTGTGGAAGAAGTAACGGTGGAACAAACGCAAGAAAACATCAAATGGAACAGGGCAGGCAAAACGAAGGCCATATTCGCTAATAAGGACATCAGAAAGGAAGTATCATGAAGGAGCAATAGATAACATTATATGCGCAAATTTCAAGCAATACAGTCCTCACAAGAATGCATCTTAACAAAGTTAAAGAAAAATGCAAAGTATATCCCGAAAGGTACCAAATACATAGTAATTATTGCATAATATATGCGTTAGAATGAAGGTGCGCCTTAAAACCTAGCTAGTTCTAGAAAATTATGGGCAATAACTAAATGGTAGTGCAGAACTGAGATAAGAAAAACCAGTACTGCTTACAAAGAACAATTTCCCAAATAAACTATCTCAGTTTGGGCTTAAATGAAGGCAAGTAAAGCATTACTTAATATATTTAGGTGTTCAATCCTAAACACTGTGCCACTAAATTGAGCATTAATTTATTGGAATTAGTTCTCATTTTCAATTAAATGTTATGAAGCTCAGAGCTTATGGCGATTCCAGTGTGTAGAAATCACGGCATGGAACCGCACTAAAGCTTCATGATAACGAAAAGTAGGAGTAATACAAACTTCATTTCTTTTAGGGCTTTTGGGCTGGTAGTATTTCAGTCCAAGGCTGCACTAGTCTCTGCGGCTCGCTGGGTTTAATCCAGAAGAGCTCTCTGGATGTCCAGATCTTCACCAGCAAGCCTAACCACCCACTGCCTGTTATTCGGCATTTGCGCTGTAAGAGGAATTGGAATTTCGAGGCCCTAGTTTACACGTCCACGTGACGTGGGCAAGGGTTGGCCGCTCTCCGCACCAAGAACAGCTACCCCATAAACTAGAGGGTGTGTCTTACTAATTATTTGGAGGTATGTGTGAAAAAGTAGAAAACTATAATTCAGCCTGCACTTCTGAAACATGTCCTATAGCTGTTGGCTTTGCAAATTACATCAGTATCACAATGACTGTAGTTGGCACGTTCAAACATATTTTGCTCCTACTCTTGAACAAAACCGAAAAAGAAAGAGAAAATGAACGTGTATGACTTTTCTTACTGAATATTTCAGGGGATAACTTTCCAAGCAAACTTATAAACGGATTGGAACTTTTACATATCTTGCAGACGAGTAGAAGAACAGAAAAACAGAAAGGGAGAGTTGTACTTTGAACTGTAGGATTCCTGAATTTGTCGAATTTTATGCAGAATCTCTTACTATTAATGCAGTGAGACTAGCAGTCACACAGAGAACGCAGATATGCAAACCAAATGGAGCCTAGGAACGGTTTCTTCAATCTACAACACACGCGGTATTTGCAGTAACAAACACTTATGCATAATAAGGACAAAAAATGCGCTCTTTGTTCTACTCTTGCAGAGTCTACAGCACTGACGTTATCCATGGCATTAAATCACATTATCTCTAAGCGAATTAACCTAAATAAGAAACCTTTCTTGTTGTTTTGTGGAGGTAGTCTCCGATATAAACCAGGCAGCCTGTTAGCGTCGTGTTATGCTTAAGTACACAGATTTATGATACGTAGTCCGATTTTTATAGAAGGACAGAGTCAACGTCATGTTGTTTGTTCACAAACGTCTGTGTGTCGGAGAATGGTTAGGCTAAGCTCGGCTACTTACTCAGGCCATAACGTGAACTCTTTTCTACAGGTAAACGAGCAAGTTAACTACGTAGACAATGTCCCTACGTGTTGCCTAGCAACCTGAAAAAGAAAGCAACAAAACATTTGGTATGAAATGCAGCACTGACAAATAGCTTGCTTTATCACCTCACGGATATTTGTAACGTAAGGGAAAACGAATGTTACTGGAGGCTTAGAATCGATATCACAATGTTCAATCTTTTGAAATGGCTCGCATGTACGAAATACATTGCGTCGACGTGTTACGTGCTACTTTGACCTCGTTTAGTCCGAATTATTTGCTGTCACACACAAAAAAACTACTTCTATCATGACGCCTAATCTCTGCAGAACATTGGAAGGAAACTCTATTTATGCACCATTAAACTCTGCATGTCTCCAGCACACAAACTTTCTTTTTCTTTTCTGGCGAGCGTAAAGTGTCCTTCCAAAGAGTGATCTAGATAACTGCTCCCAGTTCTGTGTACCACCGCAGAAAAGTAATTTTGCCATCTCATATATTTTCTATTTTGCATCATTCTTCTACGATGGATTTTAATGTTCATAGTACTCGTCATTAGTCATCGGCATAATTCTATAGCACGTAGATTTTACGTACATTACAGCGACTATTTTTAGGCCCCTTTAAGGCCAAGTCACATCTTCACAGAACTCATCATTCCACCGCGAAATCACTAACACTGTCTTGGTGCTCTTTGGCCATATCTGGCCCTTGCGCCACTAAACCACACACATTCATTCATTCACCCCAGTTCAGTGCTCTCGTTTCTCAATATCTGCTTTCTTTTCTTTAAAACAATATTCTGCTAGAAGTATTGAAGTTCTACGAAAATATCCTGATCATTGTTTTGTATGTATCAACAAACACGTTTAATACGAATGATCGCACTAGTGCGCCATGGACCATTATATTACCAGACTAATCTCTTTTGCTTTCTCGGCGTATGGTTCTTCTTCGCGTGTCTTGTTGGAAGCTTATTCCGAATGTGCACATCCTTTCTAATGATCGAGCTGCGTTTTTCCGGTGCTTCCAGTGATTATACGCGGATGAATGCGGAGGAGGTCATTTGCGTATCTTGTGTGTGCCGTACACAAATGTACGATCGTTACCGGTAACGGCTCTTCACATAACTGGCAGTCTGGTCTTTTATGTCGTTCGTCAGCATGCTTAAAAAAAAACCAAATCTTAAATTTGCGAAAGAAAATGCTGAATTTTAGATGACGAATAAAGAATTGCGGCAGAACACATCTCACGATAAGTGCCTACATTAATGCTATTAGCATTGAAGCGATGTAGAGGCGCACCGGAATGCTGTCGTCGAAGCGCGTCGTGTATGAGGCGTGTATCCAGCTGGCTTTCCCTCTCACGCTACCCGCTTAAACCCCCTGAATAAAACTAAGAGCCGTGACAATCCTCTTCACCCGGCCTCTCCTTCTCCTGGCATACCTGCCACTCGCGCTTTCCCTCGTCTCTCACCCTCGCAGTTTCGTCGTTCACTCCGGGCAACGCCTTCTTCGCCCTCATGCTCTACTCTCATTCCCCCCCCCCCCCCCCCCTCGTGCAGCGCGGTTGAGGTGTCCTCTTCGTAGAGACTCCCCAGTTACTGCGCTGCACTTTACGCCAATTCCTCACCTTTCCATCATAAGAATCTCCTTTCTTGGCCGGTAGAGTTACGCGAGGTGAGACATTAAAAAATTATTGTGTTGTGTGCACATGAATTTTTAACGTATTTAAGGCTTGTTTATTGTGTTCTGTGATAGGAGCAATGATGGAACGCTATTAAAATTGCAGAAGCAGATGATTTTCGTGCTTTTTCGGCAGTCTAACTGTGCACTTCTTTTGCCGCTTTGGGTAGGCTGCCTGCTTCTAGACAGAGGTCTTTTGAGGCTAGCTTTGTGGACAAATTCCTTTCAGTCTCGAGTTCTAGCCCGAAAATCAGAGCTATTTGTCTTGCCAAAAATTTATACGTAATGTACACGATGTTCTTACACCTGCCAGAGCTTTGGTTGAGTTTTATGTCGTCCACGACTAGTGCACCTTCAGGCAAAAATGCTGTCGCGGCTTGCCCAAGTAAAGCTGCGACGCGAGTTATTTCTATTGCATTGATCAGATTCTTTATTCGGCTTTCTAAAGATGCTTGCCCGGCGTGAAAGGGCTGCGATGAAGTCAGTTTTCGCTGGTACATGCGAAAGGCGACGCGTTTGCGTGTCTGCAGGACTATGTAGCTGCTGATTCAACAACTCGGATGTGTTTGCGCGTCTTGAAGTGCGTACGTGTGTACTTCCGTGTACCCAATCGACTGCCAAGTGTGTAGCTTGTGCAGCTTCATAATTTCATCTTAGTACCACGACTATTTAACGTAAGGCGAGTGACATAATCGCCTCAGTAGCGCGAGCATCAAGTAGAAATGTGGGCGATAAACTTGGAGTGTCTCAACTATTTTCGTCGTTTCGTCATGACGCTGTAACCTCTGCATGAACGAAAGTGGTCTTACGTTTACATGACAAACTGGTAGCGCTAGCACTCAAACGGAAACATCACATTGTAAAGTGTACCTCATTTGTAAACAAAGCATTTACAAGGACAAAATATACACAGCGAAATGGTTTACATCAATGAGCTCCTTACAATGTCGGCCCTTTGCACCTCAACGCGAGTGTAAAAGAGGTTAATTAGTTCACCCTCTTGCAAATGGGCCGTTTATTGCTGCCACCGGATGTTTAAGACAGCGGTTGATGAATGTGTCTCAAAACTAATGAACCCCACTTCGAGAACATTTGAATCATATTGCCCGCCTTGGAACCTGCGAAAAAAAAATCGGGACACCAAAAAAACAGGAGCGTAGACTGCCAACAGGTATTTATATAATAGACACTTGAATATATGTACAACAAAGGGTGTGCGAACGCGAAACCTTGGCTTCTCATCGCAAAAAGAAACAACTGTTACAAAGCTGACACGCGCAGCAGACGTCCGACTAATTACTTTTTCATTCATCCGAACATTCCCAATGCAGAAGAGTCATGTCCTGAATCAGTCAAAACATAAATGCAATCTGAGCATAATTAGCGCCCGGCTAACTATAGAGCTTCTAGTACAAGTGCGGTTTCGAAATGTAAAATTCCATATATAGAAGATACTGTTTATCTATAGCCCACGCAACCTTAGCCATGTACGCAAATGTGGCGTCACGCACATTGCCTTCCGTTCACGGGGGGAATAGCGAGGACGAACACAGGACTGTTGTGGACGAATTTTGTACCGAATAGTACACAGCCGAATAGTATACAGGCCCGATATACTGGCAAACAACATATATGGCACGCACACCCACCACGTTTTAATCGTGTGGAGTGGGAATCATGTATGCCGTAGATGGTCTCCTGGCAGTGCTCCAGTATATTCGATTCCCCTCTGTCAAGGTGGCCGTGTCGTGCAGGCTCCACGTAGATGTTACGGAAGAACAGTAGGCTGTGCAGCAGATCTTGCCATCGCCTTGTCCCTACCACCTTCACCTTGCTACCCTGTCCGTGTCGTGCCTACAATCCCCTTCCTCAACGTGAAGTACAGAACCACACCATTCATATATACTGTCTTCTCCACTTTTCTTTCATTACAGCTTTCCGCTCTTTCTTTTAGGAATGCTAATACCAATAAAGTAATATTCGGTTATGCTATGCCAATATCAAATTAGTATTTCGAATATAGATTAACTATAGATAAATTAGAGAGATAAATGTATAGGTAAATAAATAAACTACAGATAAATAAATAAATATAGATACATGTTGAGGAAATAGACAGGTATTCGGTGTAGAATTGCAGTTTTTTGCTCAAATTATCCCGAGATCTGTGAAGTACAACGTAATTATTGTTCTTCAAAATTATCGCAAAATTCGGTATGCCTAACGTTGAAATTTCGCGCTGTAGCTGTGTTATGAATTTCCAATGCTCTGCAGCCCTGGTGAGGTCGGCTATAGCAACATCTGCCAGAGTTACACGGAAGAATATCTGCACAAGGAGGTATCTTTTAAAGTTGTGCGGATTATAATGAACAAGGCTAGAGAGCAAAAAATCCGTGCTTCGTGAAGCGTTACATAATCATTGATTTATGGGTGAGAACTTTTGGAAATGTGTAAGAAGGAAATTATCGTAGCGTTATACTCTGAGAAGAACACTCAGGTTTGAAGTCGAGAGTATGTGCAACATTGTGCCACTTGCCATTTACTGCTGTTAACAGCGGAGCCAACTTTCGGACTACAAAAATGAATTGTCTAATCTGGACCATTGGCGTAGTTCCTATACCACATGGAGAAGAAAAGCTAAGAGTAGACTCTGTACATGTGAGACCACCTGCGTACAATATTTAAGGGAAAGGACTATGCACGGAAGTCGGGAAATAGCCACGTTGCCGCAATTGTCCACTCTTAACACTTTCTTTTTTCTCTTCCAATCAATATCTTTAGGCTTCCGGCCAATTGTTCTTAACATACAACAGCTAAGGAGTGCCCAGATAAGCTGAAGTATACATGGCGACTCTGAATACGAACGTCAAACCTGAAAGATTTAAAAAGCTCGTGAAAAATCGCGCCAATGTTACATATTGAGAGTCGGCATTACCCGGCGCAACCTCAATAAACTTTTTTTTCTAGAAAACCTACACCTGCTCAGAGAAAAACCTGTAGGACAAAACGAATGTGGTTTCATCACGGGATATCGGATAGTGATGCAAGCTGCGGTTTCCAAAACCTGCGTATGTGCAACGAAAAGCTTCACGTAGGCTGATATACTTTGCATTTCCGCTCTCCATTTTGAGTGCTGTGGGGCGCTGAGTGTTGGATGGAAAAAGCCGGGGTCGCAAGTGTTGCTTACACCAGAGAGCGGTCTCCGCAAACTGCCGACGCGATTCCTCGGATGCTTGCGTACCACTCGCGAGCATTTTGCTGCTTAGAACGTGTCTGTTTTTTTGCAGTGCCACTGCAACCATTACTAGTGCTTGCGTAGTTCAAGCGTCCTTGCTTTGTACATACCTTTTCGCAAAATGTGCTATGAGCAACCACTTGCCCTGGCTGCTTAGTGGCTATGGTGTTGGGCTGTTATGTACGAGGTCGCGGGGTCGAATGCCGGCCATGGCGGCCACATTTCGATGGGGGCGTAGTGCGAAAATACTCGTGTACTTAGGTTTAGGTACACGTTAAAGAACGCCATGTTGTCCAGATTTGCGATTCCCACTACGGCGGGCTTCATAATCAGGTCATCGCGTTAGAACGTAAAACTCCATAATTTAATTTTTTAACTGTGAGAAAAGGAAACCTGCTTATAGCGTTCTGTGTGGGCGTTACAGTTGGCATGTGCTCAAGGGGATGTTTCATTCGTGGAAAGGAACTCGTAAAGACTTCTTTCTGGAAATCAGCACGTTGATGGAGTTAAATGCTTGATGCACCACACGCGTAAAGGGTTTTTGGGTGATTTACAATTCGAGCGTGGTCTTGTGCGCGTGCATTTTTCACGTTCTCTTCCTTCGCAAATATTTTCTTCTTAAGCAGAAAAGATAGCAAGCGATTGAAAGTTTGCTGTGTGATATATTCCCACATGCTCAAAGTGGGCTCTTCAATGTTTGTGGTAACGTTGCCCGCGTGAGCCAAACGTCACCATGATTTATCAGATTCCCTTTAAGATAACCGCAGCAGCGTCGTTAGGCCATCAAACGAAGCTACAATTGATTCCTTGGCATGTATGTTTAGCAGAAAACGCTGAAATCGACAATATGGCTAGACAACTACCTAGTTTCACTCCTTTATTATTTCCACTCCTGTCACACTAATTGAATTCAATTGCTTCTTCCAGCATTACAAGAAAACAATAATTCAACCATATAACACACGTTTATCTGTTTGATGCCAATTCTATGAGCAGTGTTCTGTACAGATTTGAGCAATATATCAGCAGTTCCTGATGTCTGGTGAGAATGGTCCTCATATAAACACTGTCATTCATGTTATCAGTTTAGAAGAGTCATGTGCAGGTAAGACTTTGTTTCGTATGCGTCATCCAGCTATGCCTTGTTGCACGTGCAGCGATTCATGGGAGAACGTACAACACGTTCTATTAAGCTAACCCAAAGTTTCAACAGCAAGTACGCGCTTTGAAGGCCCAGTTTACGACGCCTGATAATAGTCCTTACAGCGTAGAAATGTTTTTGTGCCATGAGATAAGGCACCATTACCGCGGTCAACTCTGAAATCTTTATCTTTCTTTACCGAAAGTGACATATAGATATATATTAACACTTTGTATGTCATAGTGTATTATTGTTATGTCGCGGAATTTTGTGCGGGCTATAGATTGATTGGGGAGGTGTTTCTTGTTTCGCAACCACAGTTACGAAATGTGCTTTACTTCGGGATTATTTTGTTTGTTCATGTCTCATGACATGTTATCATCCTTTACTCTTCGGGCAACCTATTGCTTGAGGAGAACCCGACACAACACTTAGCAATATTTCCAATATCATTCGAATAATTCACTCAACCTCTCAAACCCTAAATCTGGAGTACGACTTGCTGCATATACGTAAGAAGAAAAGTAAGTGAAAAAATAAAACTTTTCGGAGCGACAGATGTCAAATAATCGCTTTATATTGGTTAAAATACAACGATGCATAAAAGTATATAAACACGTAATTGTATGCATAATGTACGTTATAGCATGAGTAATGAGGCATATACTTGGACGTTGCAGCAGAAAACTGTTTGACATTTACAGATAAGCTTTTTACAGAAGTGGTGCATTTCTCTAATTAGGTGTATCTTGTCTTATCATGTTTAAACGATGCTACTTGCAAGAAAAATAACGCACTGGCGAACAATGCATTTTAATTACTTGCACATGCGTATAAAATACATTTTAAACAGTGCGTGTATAGCAGTAGATAGCAAAAAGTACAGGTTTCATTTATAACAGCACAGTGGCTTCAAGGAATAAGCGTAGTTTGCCTTGTTACCCTTTCTTTGATTCTCTACCGCACGTCTATGAAGCGGAAGTCACTCTGTACGAATATGCTTAATGTCCGCGTGGTCACGCCTCTTCATTAACTTCATTTGTTATAACGTCCCCTTGGCAGAGTTCAGCCAAAATCCTCTATCACCTATTTCACAGATGTTTAGACTTCAACAAAACACACTCACTCATCAGAACAGGAATTGGCCTTGCTGGTGCAGTATTCGGTCACTCTCTCCCAAATGTCTCATTCGATGAACCAATGCTTTTCAGTGCCCTGAACTTCCGGCTGTGCTAAGGATCTCTGGACCCAGAGAGGCCACCAATGGAAACTGACCCTGGCAACGTTTAACACCCGAACTCTGTGGAGTGAGGCTAGCTTAGTAGTACTCTTTGAAGATATATCAGGCATCGTTTGGGATGTCAGTGACTTTAGTAAGATTAGAAGTGGTGAGACTTATGCAGCGCAGCCTAACGGCCACGTCCTCTGCTATAGAGGTCTCACAGGTAAGAAGCAATACGGGGCAGGATTCGTAATCCATAAGCCCATAGTGGGCAATATTGACGAATTCTACAGCACTAATGAGAGGGTAGCAGTAGTCGTAATAAAGCTGAATAGGAGGTACAGAATAAAGGTAGTACAAGCTTACGCTCCAACATCCAGTCATGATGATGAAGAAGTAGATCGGTTTTTGTGAAGACGTTGAATTACCGATGAGAAAACTGCAAACTCAGTATACTGTACTAATGGGCGACTTCAATGCAAAAGTGGGTAAAAAGCAGGCTGGTGAACAAGCAATTGGCAACTACAGCATCGATTCTAGGAACGCTAGAGGAGACATGCTGGTGGAACTCGCGGAAACGAATCACCTGCGAATAATGAACACCTTCTTCAGAAAGCGTAGCAGCAAAAAGGGGACCCGGAAAAGCCCTAATGGTGATACAAGAAATAAAATAGATTTCGTACTCTCTGCCGATTCCAGCATAGTGAAGGATGCTGAATTGTTAGGTAAATGCAGTGATCATAATTTGGTGAGGTCTAGCATTCACCTCAATTAGAAGAGAGAAAGAGCCAATTGGTCAAGAAAAAGCAGGCCATCTTAGACGCAGTAATGGTAAAAGCAGACCAATTCAAGCTGCTACTTGCAAACAAATATGCAGCTTTAGAGCAGAGAGCTGAAGATGACATAGAGGTAATGAATGAAACTCTAACTAGGCTGGCTTCAGAGGCAGCAATTAAAGTGGAAGGTAAGGTACCAAGGCAACCAGTAAGCTAGCTCTCCCAACTAACAAAGGACCTAATAATTAAACGACAAAGAATGGAAGTGTCCAACTCAATATATCAGATAGAATTCACCGAACTGCCAAAACTGATCAACACGGAGAAAATAAGAGATATTCGAAATTATAAAGTGAGAAAGACTAAGGAAGCCGTAAAAAATGGACGCAGCATGAAATGAGTGAGAAGGAAACTTGGCACAGAACAAGCCAAGATGTATGCACTTAAAGATAAGCAGGATAATATCATCAGCAATCTCGGAGGCATAGCAAAAGCAGCGGAAGAATTCTATACTCACCTGTACAGTAGGCTGGCTTCAGAGGAGTAGCCTACAGAGGAGCCACGATAACTCCATTCAAAGCAGTAACGAACAGATTGCAGAGACTCCTTCTATAACTAGCGGTGAGGTTAGCAGGGCCTTGCGAGACCTGAAGCGGGGGAAGTGGCAGGGGAAGATGGAGTAACAGTCTATTAAATCAAAGGCAGAGGAGAAATAATGTTTGAAAAACTGGCGGTTCTTTACACGAAGTGTCTATCAACTTCAAAGGTCCCAGAGAACTGGAAAAATGAAAACATTATATTATTCCACAACAAGGGAGACATTAATGAATTGAAAAATTATAGGCCCATTAGCTTACTCCCAGTATTATATAAAATATTCACCAAGATAATTTCCAATTGAGTAAGGGCGACACTGGACTTTAATCAACCAAGGGAACAGGCTGGTTTCAGGAAGGGATACTTACAATGGATCACATCCATGTCATTAACCAGGTAATCGAGAAACCCGCAGAGTACAATCAGCCTCTCTATATGGCTTTCGTAGATTATTAAAAACAATTTGATTCAGTAGAGATACCAGCAGTCATAGAGGCATTATGTAATCAAGGAGTACACGCCGTTTACGTAAATATTTTGTAAAATATCTACAGATATTCTTCAGATTCCTCAATTTTCCACTAGTAAAGTAGAAAGTTACCTATAAAGCAAGGGGTCAGACAAGGAGACACACTCTCTCCGATGCTATTCACTGCATGCTTAGAAGTATTAAAGCTATTAAACAGGGAAGGCTTAAGAGTAAGGATCAACGACGAATATCTCAGTAACCTTCAATTTGCTGGTGACATTGTCGTGTTCAGCAACACTAGAGATGAGTTACAACAAATGATTGAGGACCTTAACAGAGAGAATGTAAGAGTGGGGTTGAAGATTAATATGCAGAAGGTCAAAGATAATGATGAATTGTCGGATAAGGGAAAAAGAGTTCCGGATCGCTGGTCAGCCTCTAGAGCCTGTCATTGAGTATGCTTACCCCGCAAAGAGCACCCGCCGTGGTTGCTCAGTGGCTATGGTGTTGGGCTGCTGAGCACGAGGTCGTGGGATCGAATCCCGGCCTCGGCGGCGGCATTTCGATGGGGGCGCAATGCGAAAACACTCGTGTGCTTAGATTTAGGTGCACGTTAAAGAACCCCAGGTGGTCAAAATTTCCGGAGTCCTCCACTACGGCGTGCCTCATAATCAGAAAGTGGTTTTGGCACGTAAAACCCCAAATATTATTATTATTACCCCGCAAAGAGCAATGGAACAAAGTATACTAGGCATAATGTCAGGAGACTGAAAAAAAGAGTCTGGATCAGAGAGCAGAAGGGTATAGCTGATATTCTAATTGACATTAAGAGGAAAAATGGAGCTGGGCAGGTCATGTAATGCATAGGTTAGATAACCGGTGGACCATTAGGTTTACAGAATAGGTACTAAGAGAAGGGAAGCGCAGTCGAGAACGGCAGAAGACTAAATGAGGCGATGGAATTAGGAAATTCGCGGGCGCTGGTTGGAATCGGTTGTCGCAGGACAGGGATAATTGAAGATCGCAGGGAGAGGCCTTCTTTCTGCAGTGGACATAAAATAGGCTGATGATGATGATGATGTAGACTGACCACTTTATTGGCAGTGCGAGGCCAAAAGAATGGACAGCAGGTTTATGAAAGTGTTAGCATGCATATTGCAAAGACAGCGTCGGCCACGCAACATGAGTAATGATTTCAGTAATATGCATAGATATTTAGATTTATTATTTATTACTGTTAATAATAACACCATTATTATATTCACGTAAACATGCATAAATACTCCACAAATAAGTAAAGTAAAGCTGACTGGTAGTATCCTGCGGAAAAGTACATCAGGCCTGTCCGTTTCAAGAGGATGAGGGGGAAGAGCACAAGGCACGGCATAACACAGACATAACGCCCTCTAAATGAGTGTCAAAACCCGCAGTTCCAAATAATTCTTTGACAGCTTCGTATCGAGTGGAAGTACCACCTTTGTGAAAAGAAAATTCTTGTGTGCAGTTCGAAAAAGATCAAGTTGGTGGAACTTCATTAGCAGTAAATTGCGACAACTGTTGAAAACTTAGCATTCTAAAAGCAGCGCTCAAATGGCATTTGAAAGACGTTTATGCTTCACTATAGCGAAAGCGGTGACGATGACGATGGTTGCAGTGACAGCAATGTGCAACTTGCCAGTTGTTTCTTTTGTTGCTGAATTACTTCACACTTGAGCTCAAGACGCTGTTGCCTTTGTTTTATGTTGCGCGAATGTTGAATATATATGCGCGAGCTTTCATTCGGACAGAGAATTATATCTTCTTTAGTTGATATGTGAACCGTTGTGCCGACGTCATGGTCGTCTTCGCAGTTTTCAGAGTTCTTTTTTTTACGCTATGACAGTCGTCGTCGTCATGGAGACGTGGCCATTATACCGTGCGTCCCAGATAACCTTGGCCGCGCCCTTCTAACAAAAAGACAATTAAAAAATGCCGCTGTTCGATCGTTAGAAGTCTGACGACAGAACGCCGTAGGTCATAAAATCTTATCTTGCACCGTGTCTTTCTTAAATAATTATTTTCTTTGAACAGCTCGTCTAACTTTAGCTGGGACATCGTATGCTATATGTCGCAGTGTAGTCGTTTACCTCCTCATTAGCTTTTATCAAAAACTGCAAACACTCCGCACTCCCTGGATCTATGTCGGACGCTCTACATATAGAAGGGTACCACACTTACATGCACGCTCCAAGAATACACCGAATGAATTGCAAACAGCAACGCTACAAGGCGGAAGAGACGAGTTCTGCCTATTTGAAATGCAAAACAACGTGGCATCGTTGCTTGCGTAGCAAAACAAGCTTGAAGAAAGAGATACATAAAGAAGAAACATTTTGAAGTATTCAGATATACAAGTGAGAGGCATTAGGCGGAAAACTCTCAACCAAAAATTCTTGAGACACAACAGCACCGTGAAGAGCCCAAAACAGGCACATATAGAGGGTAAGACTCCTGCACTCCTGGGGTAAGAAATAGAGGGTAAGACTCCTGCACAACCAACGAGCGCCATGAGGGAACACAGGGTAGTAGTTTGCTCGCGAACAAATCACCACTACTAGACGCCCCACGACAGCCGTCTATTACTAGTTGCGCAGGATTGTTGCTCGCTGCGCCGAGACAGCGCAGTCAATAAACGCCGAAATAAACTTTCGCGTGCCGACCAATGGAAGCATTTTACTAAATGTTTGCTGCGTGATGACTACGACGCGTTTTTGCGCCGGTAATGGGCAGTGGGAAGTGGTGACGATGAACTAGAAGAGGTAAACCGGTTGTGGGAAGGCAGCGAGCCGGGTGTTTCGAGCTACTTTGTGTCGTTATCAGTTTCCAACAGGAGGCGCGCGCTCCGAGCGGATGATGGTTTAACGCTGCGGTACAGAGATGCGCAAAGAGGGAGGCTGGCGTATTTTTCGCAAAGCACAAACTTGGGTGCTGAATTTTCACGGGAACAAAGTGTGGCGGAAGCAGTCGGCTCGCCGCGCAGTAAGCCAGCTTTCGGGCTTTGAAAACGCTTTGCAGGCCACAGCCAAAGTGCTTTGCTCAAAGGGAAGAAAATGGCAGGAAAATCTGAGTGGGGCGTCTAGTTACTTTATTTAGAAATAAAAAAAAAAACGCGCGCGTGGAATTCAACCCTTGGGAACGCTAAAGTAAGCACCACTACAGCCTGCTTAAAACAGTGAAGCAAGAACAACAAGAAGAAAAATTTATCGTGCACTGCACTGTAGAATCGGATGTTCACTGCAGGTGAGTGAGTGAGAGAAAGTATTGCGTCACAAGCAATTATGCCACTGTGCTAGCGAACGTAGCAAGCTTGCTTTTCCATTTAAGCCGGCATGAATGTAGATACAACAAAATGTTGCTTCTCAGTGAGTGCAATAACAGAGTTTTCCCTTCTTTTCATTTCAAATTTTCATTCTGTGGATGTGAAGAAACGGAGCGATTGGAATGTGATCGTGCCGACACTGTGTGCGTGTGGCACAGTGAAGCTCCGCAGTATACAAAGAGAGTGACTGCGCCTCATCATTACTTTCAAACATACCTACCTTCTGGCTATCCAGGATGACGATGGCGGCCATTCAAAGGGCGCCAGCCGAAGCACGTCGCTTCCCTGATCTAGCCAGCGGCTGCCGTTTGGTTCACGGGGGCCTAGCGCTTCCTGTTCGGTTATCTATAGCGGACGTTTCGCAACGCCGCTAAGACAGCTAATGTTGACGCTGCGTGAGAAGATCAAACACGAAGGCATATAGGCGTAGCGACTGGCGCGAGACTTTTCGCGATTAGATTGCGCCGCGGCTCTTGTGCGGCTGAATCGTGCCGACGTCATTCAATGACGTACACCCACGACGCCGACCGCCCCCTGGGGCGACGGAGCCTAAAAACTGTCATCATCTTTAGGTAGTTCCCTGTCGGCACTGTTGCGAATGGCTCGCTGGTTGTTCTCGGAGCGGTGCCTTAGCATTGTTGGAACGACGCGCACATTATGCGGCAGATTGAGGCGCAGTTTCTTCTTGCTGCGTGGGATGCTTTTGGGTTAGAGCACGTACGTCGTTCGCACGCAGTATAGGTTGCTGTATGCAGCAGTGGGAGAAAGATGGTGCATATAACGTTACATTTAAATAAACAGAACTTTTCTTCGCGGTATGCCTTCCCATGTAGTAACTAAGAAAGGCGATTTCTGCAGCATTCTATAGACGTGACGATTTTCGAAAGCTATAACCTTGCAATGACATCGAAAGAAACGCTATGAGATACAGCACCATCGATTGTTAGAATGACCCGGGTTGCGGCCCATATTCACGTTACCGATGATTGATTACAGACTAAGAGGTTAAATCGATGGTCCTTTTGCAATGAAATTGATGTAAAATATTACATTGATCTGTGTTCTCATGCTAAGAAGTTCAACATAAGATTTTTGCGCTTTCTGCAGCTTTGTGGGCATAGGGTTCAAGTAGCGTGTGGGTATAGTTGGAAAAGTTATTTAACAGGAGACCCTTGCCCTGCGTCTTTGCGTTTGCAAAGCCCAACGCCCCGCTTGCGTTCTTTTGCAGTCTTTTTGCGTTAGTTTGTACGCCCAGTGGTTCACGTCCCCTAGCTTCGGATGGTACGAACCGCAAATCTCTATTGTGTAGCACACAAGCTCCTCCATGACTCATAATGAACTGGATGCTAAACGCTCGGATCTTTTGACGTCTTTGCGCAGAGGGCAGCTGAGAATGCAACTATAGAAGATTTTAACAGCAATAAATCCAGTGGACTGTTCGGCATAACATGTAGCAAGAACGCAATTTACAACAAAACAACAACATTTTACATACGACTTATACAACATCCAGTTTTATCATTTTAAAAATTGATAAAGAAAGCACCTCTGGTACCGGCATTCTAGCAGTCGGACGTCGTGAACAGACTATCGGCTTTCACTGTCAGGGTAGCAAAACAGACAGACAGGAATAGACAACTGCTTGTATAGACCGGTTGTAGAGAAAATGCCAATAAATAGGAAACTAACTGAGCTTTCCGTAATAAGGAAATTATATCATTCATCCATGCGTAACAGTATACAGCAGAAATTTAACATAATTAGCAGCATTTCGTGGTATGCTTGCTACCTAACCTCGTTTGAGATTGCGCATTTGTTAGCCTTAGTGTGTGACGCCATGTTTTACAAAACTCCAGTTCAAAGCTTTTTGTTGGCACATGAGGACAACCGCAAACGCAGAGAAGAAACGAAACGTACAGATGTGCCATTTCTGAAGTATGACTTGGGGATGGTTTTGCATCATGAACAGAGAGAAGGAGCCAACGTTGCTCCTACAGTTTAGATCGTGCGATTCGGCACTCGCCACGGGTGCATAATAAAGCCTATTTGCGAACATATTTATCATTCACTTTGTACCCATTCGTATTCTGGGCGCCTAATCGAGACATACATCAGGTTCGAATTACAGCGCACAAGGCTATGCGAGAAGTACAGCGCGAAGGATCATCGGCTGTCGCCAGCGCAGCACCCCGCTTCTTTCGTTCTTAGTCCACGCACAGCTCGCGACTTCAACTGGCTTCGATTTCTACAGGGTGGGACGGAGAGAGTAGTGCGAGGAGTAATATGGGGATGGAAAAAGGAAGATGGAGATGAAGGGAACGCGGAAGAGACGAGGCAAGACTTGCATTTAAGCACGCTCGGGCGGAGCTCGAAGCGCGAACGCTGAAAATCAGTGCTCCCTATTTGTCTTTTATGACGGTTTCTCATTTGCGAGCAAAGATTCGAAGCCACTTCCGAATGTTCACTTGTCTTCATTCTCTTGCGCTTCCTTTTCCCAGTTGCCGGCGCCTTACGTTGAGTGTGTGCTACACCGACACCCCTTCGTGCTAGCGAGATTGCTCCGCTTTTCCCGTATGCCTGCTGGGATGTAACTTTCATTCCCAGCGTGTCTGATTGCTCTTTGTGGCGGTCTTCATAGCGCGAAGCCTGCCCGTGTCGTCGATATTTCGTTCCACGTTCGCGCTCGGTTCGCGTGACGTTCATCCGACGTGGCGGGGCGCAGTGAATTCACTCCTTGTGTGTTTCTTGCAGCGAAGACGCGGAAGTTGGGCTGCGAACACCGCTACGCGACTTGTGGAGAAAGATAACGCGGGCGTGAATATTTCTCATGCGCTATCACTTTTGCTTCACAATGTTTTTGGTGGTACACAGAATATATGTCACGTGGTGAGTGGTAGCTATGGCGTGATAATATGTTTTAGCGATGAACATTATATAATGTGTCACTTGACACTGTAATGGAAAAGGTGGTAGTTGTTAGGTGTTGCCTAGTAACCGTTTTTTTTTTTTTTCAAATGCTACTCAGAGCTCCGTACTGCGAAAACTCGATACCGCCCACTGAAGTGCAGCTGAAATGTCAGATATAATGAGACTCCCCACGTGCATATCACTGCCGCTTCCATGTGGTATTCTAAAATAACATATAGGCAAACGAATACGAGTAATGGTAGCCAAGACTCACAAATTTCTTTGTTGTCTTAGTTTTACGCCATCAGTATATGGTACGTAATGAGCTCATGGGCACTACACTCCGCGAAATGGAAGAAACGATAGCACCCACCGCAGGGTATACAATGAAAATGCGGCTATACGTACGCGACAACTCCTCAAGAACGACTTCAGGTGTACAGGGTGCTTTTTTTAGAAGGTTCAAAATTTTACAAAATCATCTGCGTCAGATAGCACATTTCCAATCCTTGATCTAGACTACTCGATGAGGCGGCCATTACTTCTACGAGAAATCAATAAGCCTAACTAAATAATAACCAGAATTACCATAACCAACTTTTTATTTATTTATATTACCTCACTTTTTAATCTTCAGTTTGTAACTAGCGGGTTCGCAGGCATATGCACTTGGAATGAATGCTCTGGACTGCACCAGTTATAATAATTGTCACGAGATAATTATTTTCAAAGTGTCCGGCGAAATTTATTGGTGTTCCCGGTACTTTTGCGCTTCGATGCATAAACCTGAGTTTTCTCAAAAGAAGTAACTGGAGCGCCAATGCATTTTGTCGGACCAACTGAAAGTTAATGTCTCGAAACTGGCGCAGTCCTGAGAATTGTTTCTAAGTGGATACGCCTTGCGAACTCACCGTCTATAATTCGTAGATTTAAATACATGCGTTAAGATAAATAATTAGAGAGTTAATTAGCACATCTATGTTGATTATTTAACGGATCGTTTTGATTTCTCGTAGAATCAATGGCCGCGTCATTTAGCTATTTAGACCATGGGTTGGAATTGCTTTATTTGCCATAGGCATATTTTTTAAAGTTTGGACCTTCTAAAAAAACGCCCGGTAAATTTACAGCCTACATTTTCTTGGACCCTAGCTTGCGCCTATGGGTAACTATGTATAGACGTACATAATAATGGACTTAGGTACTTATACCTTATTGGTCTGTGAAATGAACTCCACGTGGTTGAACTGAAATGCTAACTTAAAGTAATGAAAGTAAGTACAGTTATTATTACACTAAGACTACCATTAAACAGCATAATAGACCATGGGCAAGACACTGCAGTAGTTATTAGTAGCTTAGGCTCCATGCACCTGTGGAGCCCTTTCACTAAATATGTCCAGTCTGCTTGAGCAGGTTGCCGTGAGGTGGGGCGAGCTATGTTAGTCCGCGGCATCTGCTGCTGAGATTAGCGTGTGTTACGAGGATCACTGCTCTTGCAGTGGGCGATGGCCAGCGGCTACGAGTAAGACTTGATGTGACGCGCCCTTGGATGTTGTCACCGTTGGCACTGGTTGCACCACGGGCGCGAAATTACCGCTACGAAGGGCCGCTGTTATCGTTGGTGGAACAAAAGCGTAAGAACAAAAGCGCAATACCGCGCAAGACTGACTGTGCGGCGATGATGACTACGATATGGCGCTAGAGAAGCGCGCGTCGTCTGTAGGGAAACAAAGCGCTGCATAAGCAGAGGTCTGTCTGCGGCGGCTGCCGTGAATCGCCCCCATGAGACGCCTACCCGCTGCCTATCGCGACCTATCGATTAGCAAGGCATACGCGCCACACTTCGCTCCGTTTGGAGCGTGCCTTGTGAGACATATTGCCCGCGCCAGCCAATATATCGCAATATGAAAACCCGTATTGAACTGCGTTCAAATTTCGCATTAGGGAGTATCGTAACCGTCGGTGAACCTTTAAATGCGGTGAACGAAATTTTTGTCGGCAAGACAAGTGAGAGTGAATTACACGAGGAGAGGGTTGTCTTCGCTCGTTGAGGTACCGACACTAATTTCAATGCAGAACGATACTGAACGGTAAAATGAAAGTCATGCTCAACCAAAAACTAAGGAACATATGACTAAAAAGAAATATGCAGACCCAACTCACATGCTCGAATCTAGTGTGTGAAGCGAAGCATCAGTGAAGCTGAACTGTCGCCCATCCACGCACACTCTTCTCGTGAACTTTGGTATATACTCAAAGGCATTAGGTTGCATTGCTCACTACGTGTCGTTTATGAACTTAGTAAAGAACAAATGTGAAAACAGCACTCTAGATGGCATGAAGATCGTCGACTTGGCTGTGAAAAGATTAACTAGAATAAAAAGACGTCACTCAGTAAAGATCAAACATTCTTAATTCACACACACACACACACACAAAACGCATAAATGACGTGGCTGCACGTCCCTAAGAAATATATCTATGTCACGAAGGAAGCTAAACAGAAGAGACGGTGTTCGACAACTAACGGAGAGAAACAAATATCTGAGAAGGACAGTCGATGTAACAGAGAATAGTGCACGACTCCCCCCCACCCACCCCCTAAAAAAAATAGAAAAGAAAGGAAGAAAATAGAAGCCTGCTCTATTGACGCGCTCGTTGAAACGCCGGGAATGAACGAAACAAAATGTCGTTCACTGCCTGAAAGCAGGAAGCAAGTATACAACGACTGCAGCCAAAGTTTTGGAACAATAAAGGACTTGGCGCTTACATCAACCCAATCCGTGAAAAAAAGGAAAGAAAGAAGGAAATCAGCAAAGAGGACGAAACAAGCAGGCGCTTCAGGGTGCGATTAGGAGCTGCTTCATTTACGCGGGTCGCCGATGACAGCGACGACGACGTGTCACTGTGCTGACGAAGGTAGTACATGCGAACATCATTTCCTGGTTACGCTGCTTTATAAAATGATTTTTTTGTCTTCGCTAGTTTCTCTACCGACTCGGTGAGGCTTCTAGCACTGTCGAATGATATACACAAGGCGTATACGTTAAAGATACAAAAATACCACCTGTAATAAGGAAGTAAGCATCACCTCTGATCGATCGATGTTTTTTTTTTTCGAAAGCTCTAGAAAAGAGGACGTGCAAGGTGCTGATAAGACTGTATCAGCGAAGAAAAACAAAGCCCTGGGACGCGTGTCGTTTTATCAGCGCTTCAATCTTGTGCGAGGAACATTTGATTCTTGGGATGAATTCGTACTGATTTTCTTTTTGAGTTTCCAGTTGACTTAGTAACATTGTTTATATATAGCAGCTTTCCTTTCATATATGCCACGCTGATTTCGTCTTCTGCGAAATAAATATTTTACGATCGTTAAAATGTCGAAGCACCATCTCCCCCCCCCCCCCAAAAAAAAAAGAAATATATAGGAAAGACTGGTAGTTCCAATAAGAACTCATGTTTCACCTTTATTATTATCTTTTCTTATATGCCATGAGCTCGACCTTTACAGTTTTAAGGCATACACAAAACAGGAGAATTCAGTCAAATTGAATTTGCTTTTGCATAAAAATTCTGGTCAGACCAGCACCTTTAGCGGCTGGAAGAGACAACGGGATTACACTTTCTAAGGATTCTTTTTTTATTTAGGTAATTTCTTACCATCCATTTTTTTAAATCGCCGAACGCTACAATTGGTTTGCCAGAACGTCTTGCTTCGTGCTTCCATTCTTGTGAGAGCCTGTGACCAAGAGCAAAACGATTGGAAAAAAAGCAGTTCAGAAATACGCCCTAGGACATCCGAGCAATTGGATAAAACCTGCGGAACGTCCGAAAAGCCCGGAAGGGTTGCCTAGTACCTTGGCGTGACAGGATTGAGTGCTTCTGTTACCTGCGTATATGTGTTAGCCATGAGAAACGAAATTTCAACTTTTCATGTCGCCTAAACGGGACGGCTCCTGATAGAGCACCGCCATTACAGAAATCGTAAGAACGTTAAGAAAAATAATGCCAAGAACATTACGAAGTTACGATATACATGCGAGTGTCAAGTGTGAGTGCCACGCAGGAAGCATGACTATGTTTGGCGCAGCCATTGGTAGCATGTTTAAACAATGAACTTGCGTTATTTTCCTTTAGTTCTCAGAGTCTCCATCTATTGAAAAACAATGCATTTAATCATCACCAGCTTTCGCGGAACAGCTGGAGTCCGCTTGTATCACTTTTGTGTTGATTAACCTACTTATTGATAACTATACCCAGTAGCCTCCATGAGACTCGAGGACAGGAAAGGAGCATAATCGCTTTTCAAGTCGGTCGCCGTTACCGACTTGTGTGTTTCGAACGTGCAAAGCTCATTTCTGTCTCAATACCACGGTCGGTTGCCGAAGGCAGTGGCTCAGTGTACGTGGAGTAAGCAATCGTGTCCTCACGATTTCTTCCGTATGAATCTCTCTTTGTTTTTTGCCTAAACTCAGAGGTGAAGATGTAACATTGTGTGGTGCGTTGTGCATGTTGATGCTGCGCATCTTGAATTTGCACGTCAACTCGTGACAATGGAAACGAGCTTCGCAGCTCTTTTCTGTCGTCTCTGAGAACACAATGAGCAAGGTCACATTATTGTAAATTTTCACGAAAACTGACGCCAAGGCTATCGTTAAAGCAATTCCATACACTTTCGCAGCGACCTGACTGCAATGTTTTACGCATTCGCTTCTAAATTTTGCACAGAATTGAAAGAAATGAGAAATATGATGCACAAATGCTCTTAGGTGAATATATTTCGCCACATCTTATAATATTATTTGGTGTTCGTGTTTGTCGTGAACGAAAAAAGAAAGTAGTTGTGGCGGGGGAGAGGGAGGGGGGCGTTGGAGGAGGCAGAGATGAATCATGAAAAAGGACAGGTGGCGGCATATGTAGCTGTCTACTCTGGAACACAAGCTACAGACCTGTACTATTATTTTTTCACTGATTATCTTAGCATTGTTAGAACATGAACCCTTGTTAAATTACTGCAATGAATATTCATGGCATAGGCCAGCAGGTTACGCTCTTGTCATTTTATCCGTCTTCGTGTAGCAGTAAAAGTAGACTACTCGCAGGGTACGGCTTCGCACTTTTGTTTCCAGCATTGGTTATTGTAGATATATTTTTTGTTAGACGCCGTTGTGGCGTGTATGTCCTTCATGGCTTGCCGGAACAATTCCTTTGTGGTTTCTGGGAATAACGGCTAATCCCTACACGGCTTCTAGAAAAGGTGCGAGTCGTCGCAGACAAAGGCAATCTTGATATTACATGCAGTATTTTGATTATTTATTGTTATGTAAGCAGGGCCGGTATTTTGTAGCGATGCCTTTTCCGATGCTATGCTTTTTCAGGCTTTTCGCGCTTGGCCAGTGGTCAGAGCGACGGTCTGCCCACATTATCAACGGGATCAGGCGACCGTGGGTGGTGGATGATAAGAATAGCTTAGAATAAGGCATAAGGCATCGCTACAAAATAGCGACCCAGCTGACTAATATGTTCCCCAAAGATTTCTGGCGCTGGGCATTAATGACCGAAACTGAAAGAAAACTTTATTTCCTAGCCAGAACTTATCGGTCTTCTCCTAAACTCTCAAACTATCGTCTTCACACACTTGATCCTTCCTTAAAGCTGCAAGTGCCATCGAACGTATCCCGCTGTGTTGCGATACATATTGTGCCACCTTTACCTCGGGGTGGTATTTCGAAAGACTTACTCGTTCCTCATCTGAACAAGTGACGCGCACATGTTCGACTCGTGCGGATGCCATGAAACCGTCGAACATCTTTTGGGCTTTCTCTCCGATATGACGTTGACAGCGAACTTCTGCGAACAATAATGAACCGGCTGGACTCAAGACAATTTTCAGAAATGAAAATTCGTGGTCGGGCGCGTCGCTGAACAGAAAGGAAAGAGCACTTTGCTACACGGTACCTCAACTTGACACGTCTCTGCGACCCTTTTGGTATTTGTGAGCATCTTCACTTGAATGCAATTGGTGCACTCGTTGCCTGCCCATCTTTTTTACTTTTTCTCCTTCTATTACATCTTCCCGCAGTACAGGGTAGCAATCTGGACGTGCGTCTGATTAACCTCCCGGTCTTCTCTCTCTTTCTCTTTCTCGCAATGACACTGCCACATTTAAGCCTGACATCCTGTATGCGGAAGCTCACTTTCTCAGTATATCAGTACGTGGCGCGCATAATATGAATTGCTTACCTCGTCCGCGAGTACGTGAAGCTTTTCGGTGATTTGAGGTGCTTGATACCGTTGCTTGAATTCATCGTCATATATTTGCTCCTCAGATTCGATATAGCCTTCGACATACGTTGAGCAAAGGTGAAGGAATTTCGCAGAAGCAATGAAGCTTGTGATAAGTGATCGCGCCATTCCACACGCTGCACACGTATAAACATTTAGCAAACCTTATGGCTTAGCCATCCGCGCCTTTTTCTCTATTCTTATTGAGCTCTGCAACGTCGTTGCCACTTCAACCAACATCGCGAAATTGCGCTAATTTCCCGTTGCTGCTCTAGAAAATAAAAACCTATTTCTCTGCCCATTGTGACGACACAATTTACATCATGTAAGACAGCGTGATCCATCCTCCAATAGGTGTGGGGGGGGGACAAGTCATCAATATTTGAAAAGCTCATAATTAAGCCGGACACGTTATACTTCCGATATTCATAACCTCTTACGTCCCCATTTCCGTCAAATGTAAATGTGCAGTTACCTGAGGAGGCTCTGAAACATTACCGCAGAATGGGACTGTCCAATGATTTCAAGCATTTGATAAATATTTTTTTTTTGCGAAGCTCCTAATTACCTGACGCTCTTGGTTCCTTGACAGAATACCACCAATAAAATTTACCCAAAATGTCAACTCTGTGCACATTGAGTATACTTTCAGAACATTGGAAAACACTCTATGCGGTTCGTGAAAAAATAACATTTCTGCCCAAGCTGCGAAGTACAGCCGGGATAGTTGGCGAAGTATAAGGCGCGATAAGCATCACAGCGCTCCATGCATTTTCTCCTAGAGTGGCAATTGGCAGGTGCGAGCTAGGAATGTCATTTCGGTCAGCAAAGATAAGTTTGTCGTATTAATTTTTGGATGTTGCGCTTCCAAGGGGTCAAGTGTGAAAACTCGGCTTTTCGTCCTTCTCGTACCTACTAGGACTTAGCCACTGGTCTCTACTAAGAGAACCATTTAGCGCCTTATTGCTGGACCATTTGGCTTTTCTCGCATTTCTATTTCGACTGCTCCAATATGAAGCCTCACGCTATCTTGAAGAAAACGGGACGACATCAGCACCATCCAGTTAACATGAAAAGAAGGGGAGCACTAGAAGCCGCAGACAAGCAAAGGCGATGCCGATGCGATCAATAATTTTAGATCAGTCAACATCCAACAAGTTCATTACACTTGGAAAGAGAATACCTAATTTAGGACCGTGTGTACAACTGGGAAGGCTGTGTGCTAAAATACAGAGTTAGGTGCGCGCGCCAGCTCTGTCGAGCACACAGATATTGAGCGCACGTTAGACAATAATGGAAGCTGCTGGCACAACCAGGCTCTCCATTATCGGTGTTATCCACTGCTGTAGCATCAATGTATGTGGCCATTCATTTACTCCTACTCGTTATATAGGTGGTGTCTCCCATGGCGCAAGCAGGTGCTTCTGAATTTGATGTAGAGCCGACTCCTGTTAATTTGATCCGTGCGGGACTGCGAGATTTGGTCGTAGTATCCAAAAAGTCGAATTACCAAGTGGTGTCAAAAAGAAAGAACACATTCAAATTATTTTTTATGGCTTGAAGTTGTCAAGTAGTCAAAGGCGAAATGAACGGCGACCGCAGACACAAATAGTAACACATTTCGGCTCCTATGAGGAATACTACAGTTCACAATACTGAATATGAACAAGATAGCCGTGTGAGAGCCGAAACGTCTTGCTAATTCTTTGTTCGTGGCCCACGTTCATTTTTCCTTTCAACATGATTAATCCCGGCTGCACCAGTTTTCATGAAACCCCCTTAACTTCATTAGTCTGTAATGATTTTCTGTTTTTTTTTCCTCTCGCTCTCTCATTTCCTTTTTTTTTATTCTTCACGTGCGACTCAATCAGCATAAGGCGAAGAATGCCGTCGTGATTAAACGCTGCCTCAGCGTAAGACGGCGTAAAACAAGCGGTAACTGATGGCTTCTCAAGCAGTAGGAGCCTCGCCCCCTAAAGGAAAAAAGGAAATTTATTAAGGAATGCTCAGTTCCTAGGAAAGAGGTAGCACCGTCTGCTGACTTTGTTGCGTTTTGAATCTTTTAGTAAGCCCTGCGGGCGCATGAGGATTCGTCAGTGGATCTCTAATTGGGACTTCGCATTGCATGCGAAGACCGGCGTATGCACTGGTCTGAGCGGAACGGATAGTAGACGTCACATAAACGTTACCATATATTTCTCTCGGCGCTCACGAACGCGCATCGTTTCCCAGCAGTCACGACATTATCACGCACCATCGAGAAGCGATGCTTGCAATGATACTGGCAGTGGTCCCCATCCCACCAGCGTTGCGAGTCGCATGTTAGTGGCCAGGGCGTTGTTTCTACGCAACGCCAGTTGCCTCGCCTGCGGCGTCGAACAAGATGTCGCACCACGTACAGATAGAACACAATCCGAGGAGCTCAAGTGCTTGCTATTGCTGTGAATGCTTTGTCCTTTGGTAGAAGCTTCTTTTTTTAGTTTAATAAAGGGGAAAAATGAATGAACCCAGAAAGGCACCGCCGACCTATTTGTCATTAGGTGAAGAAGAAGAAAGTTGGAACGCGGTAGTGGCGGCGCGGCGTGATGATCTTCCCATCATCCGAAACCTCTGAAATTGGTCTAGCTTGTACTAAATATAACATCAATTTATTTTTAACGTATTAGGCATGGTGTTCTTGAAAATAATCACAAACCCCCCACATAGTGCGACGAAGACTTCCTTTAAGCACACGTTAGCATTGTAGGTAACTGAGCATTGATCCCATACACCATAGCTACTTTTCGTCAGCTAGAAGGAAGACCTTTATCTAAGAACAAGGTCATGGGGTTATGGCGCTTCAAAGTGAAAAAAACTGGAGGACGTTTAAGCTTCGCCTTCAAGAGTGGAACGTGATAGCGTTATCGCACCCCGTTCGCGCCGTCCACTCAAACGACCTACGCGAGCCAAACGTTTCGATCGGCACGTACAGCCGGGCCGCGACGAGCCACGAAGGCGGACGCGATCATGGGGCGAGTGGCGCGCCACGTGTCGGGGCAGCGCTGTACATTGAGAGGAGGGGGTCTTCTGTGTTTGCCGCAAGATGGCTCTGCGTATGCGCAGAAGACATGTAGCGGAAACGTGCTTCGCTGCTCGTGTAACTGCGACTTCTGTAATTTACATGTTCATAATTACTGATATACACCACAGTATAACTTTCTACGGCACGTTTATATGTCAACACCGCATTCACTAGAGACGTTTTTGTCCCTCTTTGAACTCTCGAACTCGTGGCTCACTGGTAGCGTCTACGCCTCACACTCCGGAGACCCTGTTTCGATTCCCACCCAGCCCATCTTGCAAGCTGCTTTTTATTATTTATGAAGTGCCTTCTGAGATTTATCGCTCACGGCCAACGCGCTGACACCGACGCCGACAACACCGGTTATTCTACGACACGAGCTCCTTAACGCTATCGCGTTAAAAATGTATGAACCCTTCCCCTACCGGTAAACGGGGGTCAGCGAAGCTTGTACTGCGCGCACTTGACCTTCGCCGCGGTTAAGTAACCCACAGGTAACGGCGCCGGATCTCTTCGGCATCCCGCTCCCTCAACTCTGTATCTCCTCGTTGCTCTTGGATTGCCTGGGCTGGAACGCCTGGATCGGCGCCCCGGACGGGTGAGCCCTTTCATGGGCGAGTTCTCGCCGTGGCTTGTCGGACGCTGTCAGTTCCCCGGGGAACGCACAGCGCGTGCCCGTCCCATCCGTTTTCGGAGAATGAACTGAACGGGAACGAAGCCGGCGGGCCGCCAGCGCAGCGCGCGCGGTGCCCTTTCCTTCCCCGGCGGAAGCGAAACGGCTCCGAGTGGTTGCGCCCGTGGCGTGAGCGCGCGCCTATAAAGCTGGAATCCTTGCTAATGACTCACGCTCCGGCGCGGGCGCAGCTGTGAAGTCATCAAACCACCCTTTCTCGCTACTGCCCTTTTTGCGTGACCAGGCCACCACCGAACCTTGCGAGCCAATACAAGCTTCGCTTCAAAATCTGACAGCGACATGAACGCTGCTGCAGTACATGAAGTCAAGCGAATTGAGCGACTGTCTGTTACGCACAGGTGGGCCTGACTTCCATTATATAGCTCCTACTGGTTCTCTTTTCCACTTCCACCAGGGCGAATTCAGTGAATTCAGGCAATTGTGCGACCGTCTTTGAAAGTTGTAGGGCGTAGCATCGCGTTATTGTGTGAATTTTTTCTCAATATTTCGTTATTTGTTTCTTCCTTCACCTTTTATTCCATTTAGCTGGTTATTCCGTTTACCGATATCATCGCGCTCATTCCATCGTAGCCACTCTGTCACGCAGTTACCCAAGCATGTCGAAGATAATTTGTACGGCAATTATCAAACACCGCTGTCAACGTAAGTGGCATACTTCTGAATTGTTGCTAGTGTGCCCTTTGATTTCTGCGGATGACAGGAGCTATTCGCTTACATTGACAGGCATTTTCTATGGTTTCTATAAACATTAAATTTCACAAACGTGATTGCGCGCTAAAATATGCAGATGTGTTTTGTAAATGGTGATATCCGTTACTTCAGTTCTCTTGTGGCTCATAGTCATAAGTAATTATGCAGATCACTTGCCCAGCATTCATTTTCTCGCCTCCCCTTTCCACTCTCTTTCTCTATTTATCCCCCTCAACCCATCCCTCCGTGCAGGGTAGGCAACCGGAACTACCTCTGGTTAACCTTCCTGCCTTTCTCTGTTTTCTCTCTCTTTCTCTCTCTCTCTTGTCGCCGAAATATTTAAAATACCTTGTCAGCGATGCAGTTGAAAGCAATTTCGCTTCCGATTTTACCACAGGAACTGTGGTTTATGGCTAGGTATCCCAGGAGGATTTCATATCAAGATGCACAGTAGACGATGTCACGCCCCTAATAAATATGGAGGCCACAAGCCTGCCCGTTTAGGTGTCCCTGTATCAATGAGGTTGTGAACTTTACGAGTGGCTCGCCATGTCGGTGGCTCAAATTGGCTTGATTTTAGAATGGCTGCGCTCTCCCTCAGTCGTCGCTGCTCATGTCTTGACACGATTGCGACCAAGGACTGAGACACTCATTGACACACACTAATGCACGAATGCGCCAAGACGTTTAAAGACGTAGAGAGAACGCTTAACGCATTCTCTCGCGTTTGGTTCTCCCTTCGCGAGAGCTCGTTCCATGAGATGAATAACGCTCACGGATGAAACCTACGAAAACCTACGAATACCTCAGAATTAGTTACCATGTAGTAGTTTCTGTCACCGCCTAACCAAGGCCGGAGGTCCCAACATAGCCTTTGACTATATGGGACCTAATTTGGTATTTCGTATCTATCAACACATGTTACCACTTTGAAGCAATAAACTTCGAAACTTTGAATGGTTCTGCTAAAATTTATCGGCTTCCACTGTGGTGGTACAAGCCGGCATGGCCACGGTCCAGAGCAAACGGTGCGTCGACGGCAAGAAGTGTTGAAAACGTTTGAGCGCTTCCTTTTTTAACTTTAATGAGCTTCAACGGACTGAGTTAGGGTACACTGCCCATCTTCATGGGGACAGTCTCCTACGGTCTTCGAAACGACAAAGGAAGTCTGTGCTAGTAACTCATCGGTCACTACTCTGTTTCTTAGATGCACCATGTTTCAAATGTTATGCGATTGACCATCATCATAATGGGCACACACACATAGCGGGTGTTTTAGCAACGACGACACAGACGGGGCCTAACGCATTGTATTATTCAGATTTCCTCGCCACGTGATGACACTGACTGCTGTGATCACAACATGAACGACAGCGCTATTGTATAAAACGACATCCCAGTGGCATTTGAAATACTAGTTGAGATCACTTAAAGGACAGCCGATGATACATCAAGAGAGCTGCAGAATCGACAGCGCAGAATGCCAACAAATTACTCAATAAACAAGTGAGGAAGGGGAATTACGGTTGAGAAAGAACGCGAAAATCAAAGTAAGTGAGCGTCACCGATTCCTCGAAAGACAGCCAAAACTACACAAAACCACTTCCTGATCAATGGTCTTGAAAGCCGTTTGTAGGATGCAAGATTTTGATCTGTGCAGTATCTCCAACTCTTCATGGTTTAAATCAAGCGAATCACTGTAGTGCCCTCTGACCGCGATGAAGCAACGGTTGCCTTCACATGGGTATTGCTCAAATTGCACTTGTGCTTCACAGCAAGGTGGTTCTAGCAGAATTATGTTGTCCTCACAAGAAGTATGCATGTTTTATTCCGATAGTAAGTATATGGACACTCCAGGCGCATTTCAGTCGTCATCGTCGCCGGCACCCTGATGTTCCGTACAAAGTCAAAAGACGAGAACATCGTCGTCACGCACCGTATTATCTATGGGCTGGTGAAAGCGCGCGAGGATAAGCCGACGATCGTGGCTCAATCTCGGGCGCGCAAGCGAGGAGGAAGCGCGCCGCCTTCCGTCGCGCACAGGACACCCGAGGGGAGGTAATGGAGGACAGTAGGGAGTCGTTCTAGTCCTGCGGCGGCTGCGTATGGCGGGGTGGCGCGAGCCTTATCTTGAAAGCGATCTGGGATGGGGACAGAGTGCTCCAAGAGCTGATAGCTTCGTGGGCCCTGTGTTGTCGCCGCTTAGTTGACGTTGAATCGAGAGGCATCACGAAGGTGATTTCATAGCTGCTGCTTCCACGCTTTCTCAATCCGGCGTCTTGACAGCGTGTGCGCGGTTATGGAGCGAGATGTGTCCACCTTTGCTTGTGGCCGCGTGACGCTATGCTTGTTAATTTAATTAGTAAGCGAATGTTTAAAAGTTTATACGGTCGATAAAACTACAATACTTACTTCGTATAGCTGCCTACTAATTTGCTAACGCAAGCGATGCTGCGCCTTTCGGGTGAAACTGCGACTTTCTTATTTCTATCTTTCTTTTATGAAGATGATGTGAATCAAATCGTTGTGCAGAGGGTTCTACTCATTCACTAAATACGTTCTACTGGTCAACGTTCGCTACCGTAGCATATATCAATCTACCAAAACTAATGGCAGTGAAGCGTATGGTGACCATTAGAACAAATCATTTGCATAATGCGTAAGCGTACGTATGGGAGCGGCGGGGCTCGTTCAAGGGTAACGCGCCGCTTCCGCTCCTCGCGGCTTTCGGACAAATCAGTACTGCACGAGGCTTTCAGGTGAATCAAGGAAGCGGAACACAGTGTTTTACCTGCATAATACGTAGCCGTGTTAACATACTACCAAGCGCCTGTCGAATAATTTTGTTGTCTATTCAGGAGTGTCGAGAACTCTAAAATTTGTTGGAATAATCGGGTATATTTGTCTTAAATTTCCTCTTAACAGCAACAGATTATTCCCGAATTGTGCGAAAGTTGTAATTTCACAATGTGAAGGTATGCGCAAAATTTCTGCTTGTCTAATCTCCTGTTATGCAGATAGATTTCAAGAAAGCTTGTTAATTATTGTTAACAGTGCTAGCTTGTTAAGCTAGTACTATTAATTATTGTCATTGTCCTTACTTTGCTCCTGACGTGATCGTGCTGACCTTGTGTTTCTTTTCGAACACCTTCGCGGTAACCACGCTTTCCCTGAACTCCTCAGTTTTATCATGTTACGTATTCCGCGCAAGATCACCAGATAACATAGGCATTTCCATGTTCCTACCTGTCATCACCAACACCCAACCGTCCAGAAAATAAAGTATTACAACGAAGCTGTATACCTCTACCGTCCCAGGAAATTTTCGTGTCGTAAGAAAAAAAAACTCCCCATACGTAGGCCGATCCCGGAGATAGTGCAATGCCGAGCCGACCTGCGGCGGAGGTGAAGCAGGTTTTAAGCACTCATCATAAATAGGCTGATTCTGAATATAGTACAATACCATCCCGACCCGCGGCGGAGGTGAAGCAGGCGTTAAGCACTTCCCATACGTGGGCCGATGCCGAAGACAGTGCAATGCCGGACCGACCCGCGGCGGAGGTGAAGCAGGAGTTATGCACTCCCCATACGTGGGCTGATGCCGAATATAGTACAATACCGTCCCGACCAGCGGTGGAGGTGAAGAAGGCTTTAAGCATTCCCCATACGTGGGCCGATTCCGAAGATAGTGCAATGCCGGACCGACCCGCGGCGGAGGTGAAGCAGGAATTATGCACACCCCATACATGGGCCGATTCCAAATACAATACCGTCCCGACACCCAGCGGAGGTGAATCAGGCGTGAAGCACTTCCCATATGTGGGTCGATCCCGAAAATAGTGCAATGCCGGGCTACCCGCGGCGAAGGTGCACTTCACCATTAACCGACCCACATAAACAGTTTCGCTGGTCATCCTTCTTCAGAGTGGAAAGGTGCTGCGATTTTTTTGCAACGCTTATTTTCATTATCTTCACCTGTTTCATATCTCGCTGTCATAGTTTTTTTATCGAGCTTTACATTGTAGTGCCGTAGTTCAACTGCCCTTCTTCACCTTTCTCTTTTTTATTCAGCTTACGCCTTGTTCTATGTACACACTTCTATTGAAGATTTTTCATTTAATTCATTGTTTTTTTTTTGCTTCTATTCCCCTGACATTATTCTTTCGTGCGCCAGCACTCGGAGCTTATTGTCGTTCCTGGGCACGGTAAATTAACGATTGATTGATTGACTGATTGATTGATTGATTGATTTATTGATTGATTATCGTCATCTTTTAGTTCGTCCGTACACACATTGGTAATTGCGATTATTAAAAACAGATCAAATATGAGGAGATGAAACCGTTAACCGCTTTTAAATGTTTCACAGGCGTGTTTTGTTTACTCGGTTTTGTTTTCTAGCCAACAAGTGTGGCGAGCATGTCCTTGCTGCCGTGATTGACATGCTTGTCTCAGCAATCGTGACTCCATTTACTATGGCTGTTCTTGGATAGGGGACGCCTCCTTTACTGCTCTTTTTAATTCTGACATCGCGGACATGCAAATGTAAGCGGGATCGATGACAGCCGTTTCCTCATGGCACAACGTGCTGACGTCCCTCAATGGTCTTCACGTGATTTATCGTGCTCCTGTGTTTATACGGCCTGTGGACAAAAGAATCAGGTGGAGAAAATGCGGCCAGCTTTTGTACATGTGGCGCAAATTTATGTGAACACGGACGCTATTGGCGCTACTCCTGATTTACTGGAGCTGGTGTACGCCTTCCGAGTCTGCGTGATGATTCTGGTCCAGCCAAAAAAAAAAAAAGGTTTATTTTCCCGTCCTTCTTTTTCCCCCAACATATCGTGTGCGCACTAGAATTGATTTGAGCTGTACTGTGGCCTCGCGGACAGAAATAGTCGTGATTGTTGCAGGAGGTACTTATGACTCGTTATCTTGAGTTTTTATATATTTACTACGTGTGCAGTGTCGAATTAAACTCGTCCAAATCAGTACCTCGGTGCCATTTTGGAATGATTGTATAATCTCAGTATAGATCGGTTTGATTCTCTTGAACTTGGTGAACTAGTTCAGGAGATGCTCCGCTTAGCTATTCGTTTCATCGGTTCAGCATGGCTGCGTCTTCACGTTGATGTTCGTTTCGCAGAGTGGAGGCTTGATCGCAGCATCGCAGGGTTTGTGCAGCTGATGCCGTGTCGGTTGGACGCGAGTAAGAACTGTCACTGAACTGGCGGAAACTAAACGTGAGAAGGATCGCGAATAGAATGCACCCAATGACTCGCAATTCCTTGACACTTGTGCCAAAACCATCTGTTTCCGTTCATGCGCCAATCAGTTGAATATTGAAAAATTACTGCGTTGTTGGAATGGCGGCTTATAAATATTATAAAATGTATAAAAATTATCGTGATTGAAGGACTAACCAATGCACCGCCAGCTCTGTCCTAGTTAAAATTGCGAAAATTATGATTTTATGTCCATAACGCGCGAATAACAAAACAAGGGGACTGTGTGCTCACATTTTCAGGAAATATTGTTATTTAAATAACGCAAATTATTATCATTTCGTGGATAGTGCCTTTTTCGAAAACTGACGAACTACGAATTTCTCGCCATTGACAAGCGGGTAAACTTAAGTGCGTACAAAAATTCAAACATACAGCAACTTGAATGTTTACGTATATAAGACGCGTGAGCCCTAACTTGCGGCATACAGTCCCACTGGTTGCAGGTATCAGACACTCTTACCCGGAAGGTTCTGTCATGACGCGCCTCTTGAAGTTAATTAATAGACGCGTCCTTTGGATTACTAAGAAATGAACGTCAAATTTCTAAGGTGAAATTTACAAAGGCTCGGGTATTCAGATTTAGGTGCAAGAATCCAAAGTAGCCGAAGTCTGGAGACCCCGGTACAGTGCGTCTCATAATCAATTCGTAGTTTAGGCAAGTGAAAAGCCTAAAATGTGCTTACTTTAGTGTAACGTCTATGCTGTTAAAGTAGCGAGCAATTAAATCGCCTGATCACTAACGCCGTCATTTCCGCGTGCACACCGTCCTCGTTTTTCTAGCACTGTTGCAGCGGTGTCGGTCACCGCTGCGGGAATTTGAGAAGTGATTCGGTAGCTCGTTTTCACAATTTTAAGTCTATCCAGTTTGTGGGATTAAAAAGTGCCGAGTGCCAGCATAAGGTGCAACAGGCTGGTTTATTCTTTCACTCAATTAAAAACAAGGGTGAAATGTACTAGAACAGCGCTGATAAATAGCAGTAGCCGCAACTACGGCTCGACGGGTTGTGAACTACACAGCATGTCTGGTTAGTCTCTCGAAGGGGGCACGCCTACACATTCCTCACTGCCATGACAGACGCCACGAACCAATCTAAGAGCGCTCTTAGCGGTGGCTCATGTCGAGACAAAAAAGCGCGGCGCAAATCCTCGGAAGCAGCGCTTCACTCGGCGAAGTTGTGATGCAGCAGAAACTCATTCATATAGCTACGCGGCGGTGGTGGTAGCGACGAAAATCACCACAAGGTCAACATGTTGCTGCCGGAAAAGGAAGAGAAATCGCAGGACTAAGTAGTAAGATAATGCACAATGTTCGTATTTCACTAAACATTTCGGCCGCATAATTATATCTTTTAATTAGTTCAGGTACTTACCGATCGGGTTTCCGAATGTGTAACTGAATAAACTGTTTTTGGCGCATATATTTGTTTCCATTAGGTCTACCAAGATTAAAATGCCAGAGGTATTCGCCTAAGGGCAGGAAGTTGGCATTCTTACTTCTTGAACCTTTTTAAACTTCAACTAGTCTCCGACATTCAACTTTGATACGCCATTTTGGGCACTATTCCATTATAGTCTATACCTTTCTCTGTGTGAATCTTGTATTCCTTACGCTTAGCTGCACTTTTCGTCAGAATATAGGCCATCCCAGTAATTTTACTGCCGACAGTCAGTGAGATAGGAACATCGATAAGAGCGGGGAAGTCAACATATTGCATTAAATCGTGCAATGAATCTGTGATTGGGCCCAATATTCAAGCGTACTGCCTATGGGTGTTATCCACTCAATATTCGCACGGCGAAGTTACGACGTAGCTGTTGCCGGAGGTATATCTTAAAAAGTTCTAGCGTGCCGAAGTGGTCGGCGACCTTCATTGAGGGTAGCGGAGGTATTTGGAGATCCATATAACAAAGTGAGGCTGTGTCGGTTTTAATCAGCTCTGACAGAAGCCATGGTGGGTTCTACGGCTGATACGTCGCGACATTTAACGCATTCCGAAGGGTTAGACAAGTGCAAGGCATGAAGTCCTATTGCCAAGGGATAAACACGCGCATTGACGCAGATATAAATGGCTTAATAATGGTATGCCTGGGACCAGAAATGTCCCGAGTACCTTATTTCGAAGCTGATTACAATAAATAGGTTTGGAAGATTTACGTACCAAAACCGCAATTCAATTATGAGGCACGGTGTATTGGGGGACTCCGGAATAACTTTGATCATTTGGGGTTCCTAAAAGTACACCCAATGCACTTTACGTGAGTGTTTTTGCAATCAGCACCTATGAGGATGCGCAATCAAGCCCGTGACCTCATGCTCGGAAGTGCAGCGCCACCATCACTAAACAATCACTGCGCGTCTTTCACAGGTCATGCGTGGAAGGCTTTCTCAGGGCGTGGCCGGAAAGCGGTGGTCGAAAAGGTGCATGTTTTGGTAACGTGTGCGTGCCCATGAAGGCCAGACGTGCAATTTGCAATTATTTCGGACGTTAACTGTGCAAGTTTTTTTTATGCGAAGCATATTACGAGAGCTCAACCCAGCTCCTCAGGCGCGGCGGTGTCGCCTTCAATGACCTTTGACCCCATGCCATACCACGTGACACCGTGACGTCACGACAGAGGAGAAACGGGGTTCCAACTCGCGCCGTCGCTCGCGGCGTCGCGGTGGTATATAAGCAGCTGCGCTTGTTTCTAGGTGGCTTTGGCTCAACTCTTGCAAGATGGGCTGGGTGGGAATCGAACCAGGGTCTCCGGAGTGTGAGACGGAGACGCTACCACTGAGCCACGAGTACGATGCTTCAAAGCGGTACAAAAGCGCCTCTAGTGAATGCGGTGTTGCCTTAGAAACGAGGTGTTTCTAAGGCTCAGGCATGCGTCGCTTGCTCAGGCGCACATTTCGTTGCCGCGCCGAACGCTGCGTTGCTCGACGCTCACCGCGTCCAATGCGGGGCGCGTAGTCGCTGCGCCGTAGCCCATTGTCTTACACCCCTTCGCGGGTCGACGGTGTTACGAACTTGCACCGCTGCACCACGATTACGGCTTTGTGGTCCCGTAGCGCTCTTCACCCGTTTCGTGACAGAGCGTTGGTAGCGAAGACTCCGAGCCTGGCGTCGATGAGAATAACAAAAGGGACTTTATACATTATATACAGGTTATCATACAGGACATAAACGGATCGGCACTGGGGCCGAGAGCTCACACAAACGCGACTGTTCTCGCACGACGGCGTCCGGCGAAAACGCGTGACACATCTCACCCCAGTCGGGAGCGACCCTCTCTCCAGGTGGGGTCGGCGGATCCTGTTTTCGAGCGGCGTGTCGCTGCTTTTATAATCCCCGAGGCCCATTGTCACTCAAACGGCCCAATACAAAGTCAGCACACGACGGTCGTCCGAGGGGTCCAACCAGCGACCGCGCTGGCCACTCGGTTCAAAGTTCGCGCGCGCGGTGACCTCCCGGCAAGGGAGGTGCGGCGCCGGGCCGTCGGGCACACGCGGACACGTCAAAACACGCTGCTCCGCCGAGGCTTCTCCCGCACGAAGGCGCAGCATCTTGACTTGTGAAGGGAGAATTATGGCGCTCGCAGGATAGATTCTGCATCTTGCAGATTCGGGATCCGGGCTTGTGGTAATGGCACAACAGCATCCCCGCCCTCAGATAAGGCGCCGGGAAGACGAGCTGCCTCCACGTGGCTCGGATGCCAGGCGCGCACGTTCGTCAGGCTCGTCCAAGTTCACGTCCAGTGTCGGGACGCCAGGTAACCTCACGTGCCCAGGTCCGACTCGCCAGGACAGGAGCTCTGCTCACCACGTCGTCGCCAAGGCACCTTGACCAGCTCCGCTCGGGTCGTTCCTAAGACCTTGCTTCTCGCCACTGGTCCCGCTTGGTCGTTCTGCAGCTTGCAAAACCGACCGGCAAAAGGCAACACCCAACACGAACAAGTGCCCTCTGTCTCCCGTCAAACACCAGACAAGGCCATAATTCAAATCAACCTAACTAAATTGTTTTCCCCTTTTTTCTCCCGCTGCAACAAGAGGCAGGTGTACGATCTAGCACACAAGGCTCAAACAACCAGTTTTCAAATTAACAACACAACAAAATAGAAACAATTATTAATCAGCACTAATAATTACAAATAGAATGGTCCCCTTGAAATCGCTTGGACCGAAAACATACTTCTGAGGAAGCAAATGAGGTCATTCATTTTTCCCGGCGATATTTTCGCGGAATCCGAAGCTGCTTATATTTGCGACCCTGCTTATCCGTGTAGCGGCGGTACAATAAGCCAGATTCCTTGCCAAATGAAACCCCCTTTTCTTTCACTCCCCGTTTGACGCTCTTCCTCAGATCGGCTAGTGAACAATCTTCCTGTTGTTCGCGAATCCGAGTTTCCCTTTCAACTGCAGCCTGCTCCTGCCAGCTGGCGGAAACCGGAGTGAGTGCGGAGCCCGCGTCGCCTAATTTCGGCGTCGAGTCTCTATCGCGGCTAGCACTGCCCGCGTCACTCCCACTCACTTCCAGGACCCGCTCGTCTAGGCCAGCCTCCGAGCTCTGCCTCTCCCGTGACTGCTCGCCACTCAAGTTACCGTGATCGGTCCGTGTGCCGCACCGCCTTTCGCTCACCGACGCTAAGTCAAGTTCCCTCGACAGCGGGCGCGCTTTGGATCGCGTGGGGGCCATGTACGCCACGTCGGCAAAGAATGATTTGCCCTGATCCCTCAGCAGCTGCTCCGAGCTATTTGAGAAGAGGTAGGAAAATTGCTCCGGGAGGGCGGCTGACACAGCGGCTTCGGTGTTAAGTTTCCCAAATTCTCCTTCAATGCTAACCGTTGCGATCGGTAAACAGACACTCTCCTTCTCGGCCACTTGCCGTATCCTAACGCACTCTCCCGTAAAATCACTCGAGGAGACGAAAGACGGGTGAACAACGTCCATAGTTGCTGCAGAGTCCCGCAGTGCTCGGCACTTCTTGCCGTTTACCTTAATTTCCTGCACATAGGGCTCCAATAGACGTATGTTCTTGTGAGTTTCCTGTATCGTTGCAAAAGCAATTCTCTCTGGGCAGCTTGCAGCGATATGCCCTTGCTTTTTGCAATTGTAGCAGGTTAACGGTCTCCGTTTTTCAAAAGAACGCGTCATTTCGTTTCGCTGTTTCGGACCATCGTCATCATTCTGAGATGCATTCTGTCCATCCCTTACAGTTTCTTTGGGAAGGGACTCGTCGTCCCGAAACTCGCGACGCGTGATTTCCTTCCGTTCGTCGGGCTTCCCGTAAAACCCATCTCTTCTATCTGCTTTTTCTACGCGCACCGCCTTGCTGTGCAAGCTGCGGCGGGTGTAATACTCTTCCGCTAACTCTGCTGCCTTGTTTAGCTTAACCTCCTTTAGCCTATCTTGCAGCCAGAGCCGGACATCCTCATCAATGCAACGGTAGAACTGCTCCAACGCGATGCATTCGACAATTTTGTCGCGGTCGTCGTAAACCTCTTCGCCCTTCAGCCATTCCACCAAGTCGGCTTTTAGACGAAACGCGAAGTCAACATTCGACTCCTTACCCTTTTTTGCATACCGGAACCTCTGCCGGAAAGCTTCGGGCGACAATTTGTACTTCCGCAGTAGCGCTTCCTTCACATCACTGTAGCTCTCAAACGCCTCTTTCGATAAGCAAGTTATTACGTCTGATGCCTCCCCAGGAAGCAACGCTAACAGATTCTGTGCCCAGAGGGATCGTTCAATGCTATTCCGTTCGCACACGTGCTCAAATTTCACGAGGTATTTGGCCATATCCTCTCCGACGACAAAGGGTGGAAGTTGATCGCGTATTCTTGGAACGTTAGAAGTGAGACTAGGCGCTGGCGAGCTATTTCGGGTCTCCAACTCTTTCATTTTAAGCTCGTGCTCACGAATCTCTCTCCTTTCCTCCTTTTCCTCCTCGCGACGTTGCTGTTCTCTCCTTTCCTCCTTTTCCTCCTCGCGACGTTGCTGTTCTCTCCTTTCCTCCTTTTCCTCCTCGCGACGTTGCTGTTCTCTCCTTTCCTGCTCGCAATGTTCCTTCTCCTCCCTTTCCCGACGTTCATTGATACCCGCCAAGGCCTCAGCGGCTTCCTCAGCCGTTACGTCCCCAGTCCTCATGACCTCAAGGATCGCATTCTTTCTTTTGGTTGAGCCCAACTCAATGCCCAACTCCTCACAAATTTCGAGAAGTTCCTTCACCTTGTACTTCTCCATCGTTCACACTGTCCTCCTGCTGTTTACCCTTTTTGAATATACCTGCCGTACGCTACTATAACACTACTAGTAAGACATATGCAAGTATTTCACACACTGCCCTGTTTACCCTCTCAGCATCCCCTGGTTTTCAAAACACTCTTACTAGGCTTGAAACACACAAGGTTAAACACAATGCAACACCAAGTCAATCCCTCAGCTACTATAACCTGTGTCAGAGAAAGTCTGGTGTTTGAGGTAAACTTCAGGCACTCACCGCGCCGAGGTAGCTGATGCCGGTCAATCCCGTAGCTGCCATCCAGTGTTACGAACTTGCACCGCTGCACCACGATTACGGCTTTGTGGTCCCGTAGCGCTCTTCACCCGTTTCGTGACAGAGCGTTGGTAGCGAAGACTCCGAGCCTGGCGTCGATGAGAATAACAAAAGGGACTTTATACATTATATACAGGTTATCATACAGGACATAAACGGATCGGCACTGGGGCCGAGAGCTCACACAAACGCGACTGTTCTCGCACGACGGCGTCCGGCGAAAACGCGTGACACATCTCACCCCAGTCGGGAGCGACCCTCTCTCCAGGTGGGGTCGGCGGATCCTGTTTTCGAGCGGCGTGTCGCTGCTTTTATAATCCCCGAGGCCCATTGTCACTCAAACGGCCCAATACAAAGTCAGCACACGACGGTCGTCCGAGGGGTCCAACCAGCGACCGCGCTGGCCACTCGGTTCAAAGTTCGCGCGCGCGGTGACCTCCCGGCAAGGGAGGTGCGGCGCCGGGCCGTCGGGCACACGCGGACACGTCAAAACACGCTGCTCCGCCGAGGCTTCTCCCGCACGAAGGCGCAGCATCTTGACTTGTGAAGGGAGAATTATGGCGCTCGCAGGATAGATTCTGCATCTTGCAGATTCGGGATCCGGGCTTGTGGTAATGGCACAACAACGGGAACGCTGTCGCGTTCCACTCTTGAAGGCGAAGCAGAGTAACGCATGAGTTCTTTCTTCGTCTAGCCAAACCAAATATAGCCAAGCAACAGCAGTTCACCAGGCTAAACAGTGGTTCAACAACTAAAATAAAGGCTAGTATGCTTCGCATCCTGGGCTTAACCTTAGCTAAGCCACAGCCATTTTTTTTTCCTCTGCAGACAATATTTGTGTATACATAGTGCATAGTTGTACCTAGTGTATTCGCAATGATTTGGATAATTATATCTCGTTATGCTCTTCATAGGCACAAAGCTAACAATGCTTGCGCGAAAAAATGTCGGGCCTCGATGCTATTTTTGTCTGCCAGGTACTTTTAATCAAATCCGAGCCTGTTTGCTCACAAGCAATAACAAGTGAATGTATTAACAATATGTTTACTATCTTTTTTCTCGTTCTCCTCTCTCCCCCTGCTCCTCTTGACACCAAACACATCACCGTGCAGTGGTGCTGGAGAAGTTCGTCGCAAGCGTCTACGACGTGTACGTGGTGCGCGGCAACTCGGCAATCCTCCGCTGTCACGTACCTCCCACCGTCAAGGATTACGTCAAAGTGACGTCATGGGTACTCGACGATGGCGTCACTATTGGCACACTCGAAGGAACAGGTGAGTCTTTCTGCTTTCCGTAAAATCTAAAATCATCTCGCCCGCTAGACTGAGCCATGCCAATATGTACAAACTTAGGCCAGTCGTCTTTGCTCAGCCTTATTACGCATGATTGGACTACCACTATCATAAGTAGGAAACAATTTCTCGCGACGTTGGCGGTACAAACCTTACTGCTGTTTTTAAAGAGCAACAAAGGTCTTGTTTTGATTTCTTCCTGCAGCCTGGTGTATGGGGGACGGGGGGAGGTGCGGACTGGATGAATTTATGCACTCTTCAACAGACACCTGTATTGCTATTGAGCATAAGAAGGCATGCATGGAACGAAGATATCTGGATCGAGCATGAATTCCTAAGAGCTTTTGGTGCTCTAATCATCCAATGTCGCAATATCTTCCAATGTAATTTTAAGTGTTTCGCGTTTTAGTGTTTCTCTGTTGCAGCATGATAGCATGCAAGCAAGAATTAACTTTTCCTACAGTGCTGCGCATACGTGCGACAATCAGTAGGAACGCAGCTGCCGTTTAAGCGAACAGCATACCGTCGGACAATTTGAGGCCCATTTTTAGGCTGTGAACTCTATATGTGTCCCCATGTTTCACTTGAAGAGATAGAATTCATTTAGATTTATTGTTGACACATGCGAGTAATACTTTCCGATGACACTTCAATTGATAGCATTGCTAAAGAGGTATTCTACTGTAATAGCGTAGCACCGGAAAGGACGATACGGAAAATTTATTTTTTTCTGCTCAAAGGCAATATTTCCCGTGACAGTTTCCTATTACGCTTACTATGTACGGATAAAATTGGTCATTGCCGATATTAAGGCTGTAACCATAATAAGCAGTAGTATGCCAAGTTTTGCCCACATGCATACTTTAATATCATCATGGGTACGTTGCCTTATAAATGCGTATGATATTGCAGTTTATTCTTTGGGAAATTTCGGGGTTTTCTACCCAGGAAGGAGTGAAAGAGCCATTTCTTTTCATTCGTAAGAATTATTTTCATTACTGGCCGCTTTACATAAAGTGTTCTCTATTGTGATTGGACAGATCCCATTCTTAGAATATTTTTTAGCTTGAAATACTTTCTTGAATACGGCACATGATTATTTGCCACGATAATCGAGAGAGAAGACATGGTGGGCTCTCTCATCTTACATTATTCAGATTAATTAGCATTGTTCTTGTACATAAGCGGCCCTCTCCTCCACCTCATCCATACTCTAAAAAACTAAACGTGTCAGAGTTCTAAGGGCTGCTCTATCAGTGGAGTAGTCGCATGTCAGATTTAGAGCACTTTTCTCTAGGGTGCGTGTACTCTGCCACTTCGAAATAGCGTGGTAGCCGTAGAGTAATTTAACTCTACTTCGTAGCAGGGGGAGTAGCTGCAGTACAGCTGATTTTACTCTGTTGCAGCTAGTTAGATTGACTACATTGGTGTTGATTTTACTCTAAGCAGCTAGATTAGGCACCTTAGGCTGCCTGTAAAAGAGGAATAGTACGTGAAATTCTGTTTCAGAAATTAAAAGAGCTGGAACATCCAACTTCGAAGGATTTAGTTATGTCTACGTACATCGCAGTGTTTTTTCAGTCTCTCCACTGCATTACACGTACGTCAAAGCCTGAAATTCCACCTTCTGCTATAAACTGAATTTGAATAATATTTAAAAAAATTGCAGTTACGCCAGAAAGTCGAAGCATCGATTGCCATAAAAAATTAGCAGACAACCATACAAAGTAACTACAGCACTTTTACCGGCCGTATCGACTTGTAAACATTCTCTTGCTAACTAAATTAAAAAGCGTGGTGTCAGCGCGTACAGCAAACATGAACACATCGCACTGAATGACCGCGGATATTCTCGGTCGAAACGCTGGCGTGAGGAAGCGCAGCAGCAGCAGCGCGCGAAGTGACCTTCGTGCTGTGTATCGCTTCAATGCAAACTCAACGCCGAGAACACACAGCACTCACAAAGATACGAGCCGTCGACGCAGCTAGACTCTGCCCCCAACGCAAGTCGCGCTCGAGATACAGCCTCGTGACCTCGCGCAGCCGCCGCATACGCAGTTGCAGCTGGAGTAGAATGCCGCCCCCCTCCCTCCCCTCCCCGCGAAGCCTTGCAACATAGGGAGCCTCGCGCTGCGGAAGACGACGCGCTTCCTCCCCGCTCTTCTCCCTTTCGCGCGGACGAGATTGACCCGCGATCGTCGGCTCCCTTCGCGCGCTTTCACTCGCACATACAGCACCTGGCGCGCGTTCACGATGTTATCTCCCTTGGACTTTATACGGAACGTAACAGCGACGGTGACGTCGACGGCAACGGCAGAATTGCGCCGGATGTGTCCATATAATTACCATCGCAATAAAACAATTCACGGAGAAAGTCCTCTGGGAGTAGTCTAAAGTATGCGTAAGCATTGTGCTACTTGCTCATCTCAGTAATGTGGAAAGTTAGGCTAGTTGGTGCCCACTCGGTGCACTCACAACTATTGTTGCGAGTGCAGCGAGGGTCGTGTATTCTTGTGTCTTCGCCTTTTCCTTGTCATTACGCTGCTTCACCGCTAACGTGTGATGATTGCTCAGCTCCACGCAAACCGGTGTCGTTATCAATGTTACAGAACGTGATTCGAGCAGTATAAACGACAGTGCTTTCGGCAACACGAGCTGCTGTGGTCGGCGGCGCAAGGTGAATTGATCAAGTGGGCAAACAACTTCAGGTAGCTGCACCAGGTGCGCTGGTGACGTTCCGTTCATTATAAGCCGTTATCGCTCTTCAGCACCCTACTCATCCGCGTCGAACCATTATCAACCGTAATCAACTGTTCTCCGCCGGCGGCTGCTTATGGCACCGCCGCGCGGGCCACACCTTGAAAGCGATCTGCAAATGCCGACAAAGAGTGCCGACTACTAGTGACTTAACGCGCTGTGTTCTCTCCCATTATGTAGTGTTGAAGAAAGATGCGCGGATACGTATCCTGAAAGCGATCTACGAAAGTGGTTGTGTGTGGCTTGTGCTGAGAGCTCTACTAGCGCTGTGTTCTTGCCGCTTCGTTGGCGTCGAAGCGAGAAGCAGCACGAGGGTTAATTCGCTCGCCGCTGTGGGCGTTATCTGGAAAGCGGTCGTTTTGCGGGGCGCACGGACGGAGGGACGGACGGTTTCCTCGCTGGGAAAGAAATGCTTACGCATTTAAAATGCTGCAGATACTGTGCACTCAAGTGTCATTGAATGAACATGACATAAGCGCCATTTCAAAATTTGCAAACAATGCTGTTGACAACATATCACTTTTTCGGCTGCGTATGTTATATTGATACCCAAGCCCATTAAGAACCAACTCGGTAAAACGGCCAAGGTTGTGGCCATTTGTGTTCCAGGCTGCACCGAACCATAGAACACCGTGATGTTTACAATACAACGGAGGAGCTGCAATCTATAGCGCAGTGGGGAGCACTCACAAATACACGCACAGGTGGGCCTATACAATAGTATCATAAGACAGCGAGAACTTAAATTAGAGGGATCACTGCGTTGAGTGGTGACAGCTGGCACGTTTGCGGTAGAATAGCCATGTCGAAGCACACCAGCGAGTTTTCAATTTGTTTGCGAAGAACAAGGAAATTGACAACAAACATGTGCGACCTTGCAGAATCGCCACCCAGTTTTCAAGGAAGCTATTTCGTTCGAGTGATTGCAATAACTTCACTTGCTTATAACTTGATCACATACTTTAACGCGCTCCCGTATATGACTGGCCCGTTTGAAATCTTGCTCACAAATGCACTTTCGAGCTCCATAAATATTTTTACAAATATTCTTGTGGCCTGGGTAACTGCACAGGAACCACTTCATGCGTATGTGCCACTGGCGATTACTTTGCTTTCAATCTTATATCTTGCCATTAGAGGAATGCTGTCTAACTTATTATAAATATAAACACTACAACCTATGATAACTACATAACCATTCATTACACAACAGTTACATTAACCATACCACCGTTTTATTTATTTATAAATCATGAATGCTCCGTATTACGTAGGCGTCAGCTACCTGTCGAGTCTACCAAACTTTTTTCCAAAGGCTCTATTTAATCCAGATGCAGTTAACTTAGCACACCTATTTTGCATAACATTGCTCTAGTTCTTGCTGTATTTCATTTCGGTCGCATTTCCATTTCTGCCAGCGCAACGCGCTAAATAGCCTGCACCTCCTAAAACACACTCCGAGCGCTCTAAAGCTCTCCCATACGTAATTTATGGCAAAGGTAGATTAACCCACCCCTTTAGAACTTTGCCTACATATCACCCACAACCTAGTCCTTAATTTCACCTTACATAAAAAATGTGCCTTGTTTTGATACTGAGATTACCGGGTGAACCTCACATGACGCATGGAATTGCCCAAAAAACGAGGGTTCAGTAATTGTTTAGAGCGTTTTAAATGACGCCAGAAACGTAAAATATTCGTTACCTTGCAGTTAAAGTACACTACATGTCTACTAAACATAAACTTGGTGTAATGCAGGGATCTCTCGGTACACTACAAAGTATATCGTAAGGTGTGTATATCACACATTCGTGAATTTATTAAAGACATTTAGCAAAGAATGTATTCAATGTACACCAATTTAGCTTCGCACAAAATATTTCATAACGTTTCTCCCATGCGCGCTAAATTCGATCTCGTTGGGAGTTTTATTTACGCCAGGGCAATGCGCTAAATTTTGTGCCGCTCGTAAAACACATACACAACGCTCCAGAGAACTTGCGTGCGTAATTTATTGCAAAGGCCACAATTAACCCGCTAACTTCAAGCTCTGCCTACATGAATCACCCAAACGTGTCCTTTTCTTCACCAAATATAGATAAAGAGCCTCGTTTAGTTAACCGAGGACAGCGGGGAAACGAACTACGTGCCTTGTACAATGCATGAAAATAGAAAGAAATTACGAAGGTTGAGTAGTTATTTTCAATGCTTCCAATAATTCCAGAGATGTCAGGGTTTCCGCCACACATTTCCCTTAACATTCTATATATTTCTAATAAATTTGAACTTGGTGGTGCTGTGTTATGACTCTGGGAAAGTGCTAATAACGATGGTATTGTGCGGCCTCGAGCTTAGCAGCGGAACACCAAAGATGCTAAGCAACCTCAGTGGGTCACAACTGTTGTCGGATGAGTTTATCTAATTCCTACCTCGGATCATGACACTATGCTTTCATTGTACCATTACATGCACTCCCATATACAAAAAGGCAGACTAGTCATGCTTGCAAACTTCAACCTCCCGCACATAAATTGGTTAACAGTGACACACCACTCCACCCCTACCGGTATAACTTTGACATTATCTTAGGCTTCAACCAGAGCCAAGTGGTAAAAACACCTACATGCCATCAAGTTTCCAGTTCTATCGTACTCGACCTGATTTTTCTGAGCAGTCACTTTCCATATAAACAAGCAGAAATAGGAGTAACAGGTGGAATATCCGACCACGAAGTGGTAACCTGTTGCTCATAACAGTCCATAGTAAAAGCCACCATTCGCTTATCAAATATTTTCCTGACTTCCATAGTGCTGACGATAACAGCACAATTAACCATATTGCATTTGAGCCATTGTCATTACGGGAAATTTCTCGTCAGACCTCCCCAGACACTGAAAAGTTCTGGAAAAGTTCGAAGACAGTCTCATGCTGCATCCGCTGGTCTGTACCCACAAAAACAGAAGAAGATAAGGAAATGTAATCCTTGGATAACGTGAGACATCATCCACCTAAGAAGGAAAGTAAAGCGGCTAAGGAAATTACCGAAGCAAAAGCTTAATATGGCAGCAAAAAGCAGTCTCAGCGGTGCTATTGAAAATCTGAAAATAAATTTTATGGGGATGCGCGAATCTCACGCGTCTCCTGATATGTTGTTCTCTCACATAGCTGCCGTCTCCTGTGATCCGACTTCGCCGCGTGGCTTTACTGCGGTAGTCGGTAAGCTTGCAGGGTAGTACGAGAGAGGGCGCGAATGGTGATCAAATGATCAAAATGGTCAAATAATTTAAAACCTAATTAAATGACGCAAAGGTAACCTAGCCCTTGACTGCGCTTTACAAACAGTGAACAGATGGTGCCCCTACTGGCAAATGTCACCAAATGCTAAAAATTAGGTGTTCCTCATAATTTCCTAGAGAAAGAATAAACCATTATTTCCGCGTAAAATTAAAAAAATGGAATTGACTGCCATCACTGAACGCATACCAGGCATTCACAATTACTGAGGACTTCGGATGGAGCACTCATAAAAGCTACATCACTTTGACATGCACTTAAAAACTCTTCTTTATCAGACGCAGTTTCTGAGTAGCCCCCCATAGATACTAACTAAACTTTTGGCTTGTACTGTATTTGTTACATCGATATTACAGTGCGCCAACACCTGGTGGCTCCCATTTATTAAATATTGAAATCACTAAATTTGAGAGTATACAGAGAAGGGCAGTCTAGTTTATTTTTAGCAGGTGCGGGCCCTATGATTCACCTATGCCATGTTGATGGAAACGGCTGGAATACAAACACTACAACACAGGGCCAGAACAGCTCGCTTAAAGGTTACGTACTTACTCAGGCACAATCAAGTACATGTTGATGCAACTAAAAACATCTCCAGCCAGACAAGTCCAGCCAGACACAAGCATTCACGAATGCTTGTTGAATACTCTTTCTATGTGAACTGTTTCAAGAATTCATTTTTACCATTAACTATAAGAAAATGGTATTATATTCCTGTACAAATTGTTGAAAGTGAGTCGCTTACGTAGTTTTTATCTGCAATTCAGAGCGAAATAACAAACCTGTGAGATTGTCTTGTTTCCTTTACACCTGTTTGAGTTATGGTTGTGTGCGTTTTGAATTTTGTTCCTTTTTTCCCTACTTTCACAAATGTGAAGTGTCATTGTATGCAGCTTTTTCGACGTCTAGTCTTTTCTAATGTGAGCTTTTTCCCCCGATTGAACTCCTTATTTCATTGAATTGATTGCTTGATTTTCTTTTCTGTGCCCATCTCTCTGTATTACTCGCAGTTGTAACTGTCATTCATTGTACTTTCGTTGTAGGAATATCGTTATTTTATCTGTAATAGCATTTCATTACAATTTGCGTTATTCTTAGTTATATCTGCCGACACTGTATGCCCACCTGCTATGATACCCTTGGAATTGGTAATATATTGTCACGTGGTAGTGACGGTGAAGAAAGAAGCAGTACGGTGGAATACAAAACTAGCTTTTATTGGGCGAACCTGTGCCCACAAAACAGGCTACACTTATAGCACAACGAAAGCGGCGAACACGCTCGGCGATCGTCGAAAATCTGATCAGCGGGTCAAGCGCGTCGGCTTTTATAGATCAGTCGTCGAATGTTCCAGATTAACTGATGGGACCCGCGTGTCTTCCACAAAGTTCTACACCATTCGTGTCACGCGATGAAATCTGATAACACAAGGTTCGGCGACAACAGACACGCGGATAGAAGCGTCGATAACTTTCCAGAAACGTCGGATACATGCAGGCGCGTACCTCGCTCTGCGATTACAGTTGTTAAGCGGCGAAATGTGGTTGCCCGACAAAGATAAGTACACGTGTCATTACCCCCCTCTTAAAAAAAGCATCGACCCGATGCTGCATACAAGCGAAATAAAAACACCCCTAGCAAAGAAAACAACAACAAAAAATAAGGAATTTCGTCAGCGTCCGTAAAAGGGTTTAAGGCGCACCACGTGGACCACTTCAGATCGTGCGCGGCGCCGCTGTGAATGCGAAATGCCGTCTGGCACGACCTCATAGTCCAGAGCGCCAATACGTCGGATGACCTTGTAGGGTCCGAAATAGCGTCGGAGTAGTTTCTCACTGAGTCCTCGTCGGCGTATCGGTGTCCAAACCCAAACACGGTCGCCGGGCTGGTACTCAACAAAGCGTCGTCGGAGGTTGTAGTGTCGGCTGTCGGTCCTCTGTTGGTTCTTGATCCGTAGGCGGGCGAGCTGTCGGGCTTCTTCGGCGCGCTGGAGGTAGCTAGCGACGTCAACATTCTCTTCGTCAGTGACGTGGGGCAGCATGGCGTCGAGCGTCGTCGTCGGGTTCCTGCCGTAAACCAGCTTAAACGGCGTGATCTGTGTTGTTTCTTGCACCGCCGTGTTGTAAGCAAATGTTACGTACGGCAGGACGGCATCCCAGGTCTTGTGTTCGACGTCGACGTACATCGCTAGCATGTCGGCGAGGGTCTTATTCAGCCGCTCCGTAAGGCCATTCGTCTGCGGGTGGTAGGCCGTGGTCCTCCTGTGCCTTGTCTGACTGTATTTCAGAATGGCTTGGGTGAGCTCCGCTGTAAAGGCCGTTCCTCTGTCGGTGATGAGGACTTCTGGGGCGCCATGTCGAAGCAGGATGTTTTCGACAAAAAATTTCGTCACTTCAGCTGCGCTACCTTTCGGCAGTGCTTTAGTTTCAGCGAAGCGGGTGAGGTAGTCTGTCGCCACGACGATCTACTTATTTCCGGTTGTTGACGTCGGAAAGGGTCCCAGCAAGTCCATCCCGATCTGCTGGAATGGTCGGCAAGGAGGCTCGATTGGCTGTAGTAATCCGGCTGGCCTTGTCGGCGGTGTCTTACGTCGCTGACAGTCTGGGCATGTTCTGACATAATGGGCGACGTCGGCGGTCAGGCGCGGCCAATAATACTTTTGTTGTATCCTCGAGAGTGTCCGGGAAAAACCGAGGTGTCCTGCGGTCGGATCGTCATGAAGGGCGTGTAATACTTCTGGACGAAGTCCTGTCGGGACAACAAGAAGGTAGTTGGCGCGGACTGGTGAAAAGTTCTTCTTCACGAGGAGATTGTTTTGAAGCGTGAAGGAAGATAGTCCGCGCTTAAATGCCCTGGGGACAACGTCGGTGTGCCCTTCCAAATATTCCACCAGGCCTTTTAGCTCCGGGTCTGCCCGTTGCTGCTCAGCGAAGTCTTCTGCGCTTATCATGCCAAGGAAGGCGTCGTCATCTTCGTCATCTTGCGGCGGCGGGTCAATGGGGGCACGTGATAGGCAATCGGCATCGGAGTGTTTTCGTCCGGACTTGTAGGTTACAGTGATGTCGTATTCTTGTAGTCTGAGGCTCCACCGCGCCAGTCGTCCTGAAGGATCCTTTATACTCGCTAGCCAACACAAAGCGTGATGGTCACTGACGACTTTGAATGGTCTGCCATAAAGATAAGGGCGAAATTTAGCTGTAGCCCAAACGATGGCGAGGCATTCCTTTTCGGTCGTAGAATAGTTGCCTTCCGCTTTTGACAGCGACCGGCTAGCGTAAGATATCACCTGTTCGACTCCGTTTTTCCTCTGGACTAGAACGGCACCGAGGCCTAGGCTACTGGCGTCAGTATGGATTTCTGTATCGGCGTACTCGTCGAAGTGCGCAAGTACCGGCGGCGACTGCATGCGTCGTTTGAGTTCTTCAAATGCGTCGGCCTGCGGCGTTTCCCACTTGAACTCAACATCACATTTAGTTAGACGTGTCAACGGCTCGGCGATGCGTGAAAAGTCCTTGACAAAGCGCCTGTAGTAGGCACACATGCCAAGGAATCTACGCACTGCCTTCTTGTCGGTGGGCTGCGGGAACTTTGCGATGGCAGCTGTTTTCTGCGGGTCGGGGCGTACTCCGGATTTACTGATGACGTGGCCTAGGAACAGAAGCTCGTCGTAAGCGAAGCGGCATTTTTCTGGCTTCAGAGTGAGCCCTGATGACTTGATGGCCTCTAGTACTGTGACAAGCCGCTTAAGGTGATCGTCGAAATTTCTGGCGAATACAACGACGTCATCCAAGTAAACGAGACAGGTCTGCCATTTCAATCCCGCTAAAACCGTGTCCATCACGCGCTGGAACGTTGCAGGCGCCGAGCACAGTCCAAATGGCATAACCTTGAACTCGTAGAGGCCGTCTGGGGTGATGAAGGCGGTCTTTTCGCGATCTCTTTCGTCGACTTCTATTTGCCAATAGCCAGACTTGAGGTCCATCGAGGAGAAGTACTTAGCGTTGCAGAGCCGATCCAATGCGTCGTCTATCCGTGGAAGGGGGTATACGTCCTTCTTGTTCAGACGACGATAATCGACGCAGAAACGTAGGGTTCCGTCCTTTTTCTTCACCAGGACAACAGGGGATGCCCACGGGCTTTTCGACGGCTGGATGATGTCGTCGCGCAGCATTTCGTCGACTTGTTCTCTTATAGCTTCGCGTTCTCGCGGCGAAACTCGGTAAGGGCTTTGGCGGAGTGGTCGAGCGTACTCCTCGGTGATTATGCGATGCTTGGCGACTGGTGTTTGTCGAATCCTCGATGTCGTCGAAAAGCAGTCTTTGTATCGTCGGAGCAGACTTCTGAGCTGCTGTTGCTTAATCACTGGGAGACTTGGATTAATGTCGTAGTCTGGTTCGGGAACCGTGGTCGTCGGGGTAGATGTGGCGGAATCCCAGAGGACAAACGCATTACTGGTTTCCACAATTTCCTCGATGTACGCGATCGTCGTGCCCTTGTTGATGTGCTTGAACTCCGGGCTGAAGTTTGTCAGCAACACTTCAGTTTTCCCTCCATGCAGTCGAGCGATCCCTCTTGCGACGCAAATTTCACGGTCTAGCAGGAGGCGTTGGTCGCCTTCGATGACACCTTCTACGTCAGCGGGTATTTCGGTGCCGACCGAAATAACAATGCTGGAGCGGGGCGGGATGCTCACTTGGTCTTCGAGCACACTCAAGGCGTGGTGACTACGAGGGCTCTCCGGCGGTATCGCTTTATCTTCCGACAGCGTTGGTTGACTGCGCCGTGTTGGTTCAGGAAGTCCATACCGAGAATGACGTCTCGAGAACACTGTTGGAGGATAACGAATGTGGCAGGGTAAGTCCGGTCATGAATGGTTATCCTTGCCGTGCAGATTCCAGTCGGCGTAATCAAGTGTCCTCCAGCAGTGCGAATTTGAGGGCCTTCCCATGCAGTCTTAACCTTCTTCAACTGGGCGGCGATGTGTCCACTCATGACGGAGTAATCAGCGCCGGTGTCCACTAAGGCAGTAACTGCGTGGCCGTCGAGAAGCACGTCGAGGTCGGTGGTTCTTTGTCTGGCGTTGCAGTTAGGTCTTGGCGTCGGATCACGGCTGCGTCGTGTTGAACTGAAACTGGAACGTCGCGTCGTCAAGTCGTCTTTCGTCGGTGTAGTCTTGGCGTGCTGACTTCGTCGGGACGGCGGCGTGTCGTCGTTAGGTCGTCGAGATGGTTTCTTCATCGACTTCGTCGGCGGCGGAGGATCTTCGTCAGTTCGACGAACAGCAACCGCACCTCCATCGGTTGCTGCTTTTAGTTTTCCGGATATGGGCTCGCAGAGCGGCCCCGAGCTGGACCAGTGTACGGTCGGCGCTGCGGTGACAGGTAGCGGCCTGGTGACGGTGAACGGGATGGTCGTCGAGAGTTCCGCTGAGTGGCGGCTAGGTAATCGGCGATTTCACGTGGGCGCTCGCCAAGCTGTGGACGCGGCGCGTTGACGGCGAACCCTCTCAGTCCCAGGTCGCGGTATGGGCATCGGCGGTACACATGGCCGGCTTCTCCGCAGTGATAGCAGAGCGGGCGGTGGTCGGGGGCTCGCCAAATGTCCGTCTTCCTCGCGTAGGTGCGCTGGGCGACGTATTGGCGTGCTGGCTGCGGCGGCGGCGGCGGCGGACGACGGAATTGCGGCGTTGCAGGACCCTGGCACGGTCGCGCAGGGGGGCCTTGACGGCGGGCGACGGCGGCGGCGTAGGTCATTGCTTGCGGCTCGGGCTGCGGCGATTCAGGGGCTACTCCAAGTTGTTGTTGGAGTTCCTCACGCACGACATCGGCAATCGAAGCCACCTGAGGCTGTGATGATGGGAACAGCTTTTGTAGCTCCTCCCGCACGACAGCTCGGATAGTCTCGCGCAGGTCGTCGGTGGCCAGTGACTGAAGTCCGGCGTAGTTTGTCGCGTTCGTGCGGCGGTCGAATTGCCGGTTTCGCATCTCGAGTGTCTTCTCGATGCTGGTTGCCTCGCGAAGGAACTCTTCTACGGTCTTCGGTGGGATTCGTACCATTGCGCCGAAAAGTTCTTCCTTCACACCACGCATGAGAAGGCGGACTTTCTTCTCCTCGGGCATATCCGGGTCGGCGTGGCGGAAGAGACGCTTCATTTCCTCCGTGAAGATGGCAACGTTCTCGTTCGGTAGCTACACTCGGGCGTCCAGCATGGCTTCGGCCCTTTCCTTGCGCACGACGCTCGTAAAGGTGCGCAGGAAGCCACTACGGAAGAGGTCCCATGTCGTTAAGGTCGACTCCCGGTTCTCAAACCACGTTCTGGCGGCGTCTTCTAATGCGAAGTAGACATGCCGCAGCTTGTCGTCGGTGTCCCAGTTGTTGAATGTCGCGATTCGCTCGTAGGTCTCCAGCCAGGATTCCGGGTCTTCAGTCGCTGCTCCATGGAAGGTCGGTGGGTCCCGGGGTTGTTGTAAGATAACGGGGGACGCTGGGGCAGCCATTGAGGTTGTCTTGACCACGATCTTCTTTGTCGCCTCAGGTAGAAGTCCGTGCTCTGGGGGGAGTCCTTGCAGTCTGCGGCTAGCACGTTGGTCTTAGGGCGGTGTCGGTTGTGTCCTCGGGCTTCGGGCTTGGATCGCGGCTTTGCGGGGGCGTTCGGTACATGAACGCACTAGCACCTCCACCAGATGTCACGTGGTAGTGACGGTGAAGAAAGAAGCAGTACGGTGGAATACAAAACTAGCTTTTATTGGGCGAACCTGTGCCCACAAAACAGGCTACACTTATAGCACAACGAAAGCGGCGAACACGCTCGGCGATCGTCGAAAATCTGATCAGCGGGTCAAGCGCGTCGGCTTTTATAGATCAGTCGTCTAATGTTCCAGATTAACTGATGGGACCCGCGTGTCTTCCACAAAGTTCTACACCATTCGTGTCACGCGATGAAATCTGATAACACAAGGTTCGGCGACAACAGACACGCGGATAGAAGCGTCGATAACTTTCCAGAAACGTCGGATACATGCAGGCGCGTACCTCGCTCTGCGATTACAGTTGTTAAGCGGCGAAATGTGGTTGCCCGACAAAGATAAGTACACGTGTCAATATTCGTATTATATTCATAATAACAATGTACAGGCACCAAACATATGCACAGTCAAACACACAACACACACGCTAACGCAATTTTATCCTCGTTGTCAGAGCAGTGCGAAAACAGATTATGTGTGGAAGGGAAAGACCAGAGCGGATGAATATTGATTGCACTTTATCTATGCCAATATACAACATTATTTCGTGCAATCGCTTCAGCCGATGCCAATTCGCGCCAACTGCTATCAAAGAACCAACACTGTCTCACACAACTTTGAAATCGTCCACCAGAAACACATTCTCGATTCTGGTTAATCTCTCTACTTTTCTCATTTCTTTCGCCTCTCTCTTTCTCTGTCTGTCTGTCTTTCTTGGATTGACTACAGGCTAGCCGAAATGAACATTAGAAACACTTTTATTTTGTTCCAAAGGCTGGTATGACTCATTCTTCGTTTTCAGAAGGTTGATCTGACCTTTAGTTTTGGATTTGAGGCTTCGACATTTAATGCATTGTTTGCTCTTCTTGTATTTAGTATTCAACTCTCTGCGTGGAACTTTCAGAACAGGTGAGGTGGCACGGGATGACTGTGTTTCTCTTTATCCTTGTCACTCTTAAGATGTATTATTCAGAATAAAGATAATGCAGGGAGACTTTACTACTTTAAGAATTGCATAGAGAACCGAATTTATTATTCCCGGGTACTTTGAGATTTTGCTTTGTTTATAATCAGCCTCACATCTCTAGACTGGCCGAAATGTGGCGCAGAAGCGCAAACACACATCGAATTCTGGCATTCACTCTCTTTCTTCGGACAAGTTTAAATTAGTTTCTTTCCGCAGGCGTTTGCCCAAGGCTTCACAAACATTGTGGCATAGCACGTTTAGAGACCGGAGCTGCTGGTTCAACTGCATTATTTATATCCATTGTCTTTTTTTATATTTCTTTTTTCTATGTGCTGCTGCACACCAGCCAATGCTAGTGCAATTTCGAAAAGTGCCCAGCCAAAGAAATATCGATTCTCTTCGTTGAAATTCCGTCCACTATAATTTGATTTTCTTTAGCTCGCATTGTACTCCTGTCCAAATTTATGTGAAACTGCGCACCCAGAGATTTACATTCACTGTGCAAACTCCGATAAGCATTGTGCGATTCAAAATGTTAAATGTAGATATGAGTTCACAAGGCAAGCGTACTTCGTTCCTAAATTATTAAAGACACATTATAAATTCTAGAATATTAAGACTGCATTTTGGAAACACCCTTTGGCTCGGTGTATATATTCGGGCGACAACAAAGGGTTGATTTACCGCACATTTCTCCACTTCTGTTAGCCGACAAGAAGTCTGCCAGGTTATTATTGCAATGGCTGTACCATGGTGCCCTGTGTGGAACTCCCGCGTAGAAGGTATTTTACATGTTGTGAGCACAACACTCCACATAATTAAAAATACGCATGCTTGGGGCCTGAATTCGAAACTCTGGGACAGTGCTCTCTAGTGCTGCATAATTTAAGCAAGTGAAATGCAATATTATTTTCCTTCCTCGCCCTTCCTGCGCCCATACTTAGAAGTCCTATTCCAAAATACTGCTCAAGAACGCCTTATGCGATCCTGAGAGGTCGCAACCAAAAGGACGGTCACACGCACTGCCATTTTGCTCACGCGCTCAGTGCCCTGTTGGAGTGCAGCAGTCGTGAAGGGTGAATATTTAGCTAGAGATGAAGTGACATTGACTTCGACGTGAAATAAATCTAAATGAGCCCTCTAAAACGTTTTGTGCAGCGGGGTTGCAGTTGTAATCTCTGTTAAAAATTGTTTTTTTTCAGGGCGAGCGGTAGGACAAGAAATATCGCTGAAGCCAATGTTTCGATAGGCCTCCTTGTCAAAACGCTGGGTTCAGCGACATTTTTCCTACTACCCCAATCAATTACTTCAATCCTCCATCTTTCCGGGAAACTGTCTATTGTTATACCTTTTTTTTTAGACAAGCATTCTAAAAGTTTGGCTCGCAAATAGGGTCCTTTTTCTTTTAACTCAACTTCACGCTTAGGCTATCGCAGGTGTCTTCATGACATTATGCTATCGTTACGTCGCTATGGCCGGCGCACGAGGTCAGTGTGAATGCAGAAGCAGAACGTGGCAATGTGATAACAACGCCGATGAAACGGACAAAAGGGCGTTTGTAAATAAAGGTAATGTCTCTCTCTCCCTCTCTCGTTTCCTCCTTACTCTCAGCTGTCAAGACCGGTCTTCCCGTTCCACAAAAGCAGGGCGTAGCTGCGTAGAGGAGTTTGCCCGAAGCCGACCTCTCAGCTCTTGTAGGTGAATGGGAGTTCTGGTTCTACTGCTACCGACGAAAACGAGATAATCTCTTATTTTGGCCGGCTCAAAGGCTCTGTGCCGGTGCGGCGAGTGTATACGCTGAGGTAGGGTCGCTGTTACCCCACACTGCCTTGTTTCGTCAGTCAAGTGGCGAGTCTCCCCTCAAGTCTCTCCCGCGTTGTCGGCGTTGTTCTCGGTGCTGCCACTCCACACGACCTATTCCGGTGTGCGAGCGGGCTACGCAGCCCTCTCCGGGCCCACGCCCTTCCCTAGAAAGGGGATCAAGCGAGGCTCGGGCCCTGGCACCGAGAGAGATGAGCGCGGTAGAGCGTGGTTCCTGCTGGGCTGTAAGCCCAGCTCCTTCTTAGGAGGAGCTAGAAAGGGGCGGGAGTTAGGGGAGTTGGGGGGCGGAGGGGCAGTGCTGATGTTGTTGCTGCCCGCTGCGAGCCCTGAGGAGCGAAAGCTTCCTTACTCTCTTCGGGGCTCGGGGTCATCGATCAAGGCGTCCAGGAAAGCGAGGCTTAGGCCGATAACGCACCGGATGGCTGCCCGTCGCCCGGCAGCCTCGTGCCCTGACGGGCTTCGCTCGACAGAAGACAGCTCTTTCTCGCATGTTTTTCGTCGTCGACTTCGAGCTTCGAGCGAGGACGTTGTGGAACGCAGTGGAAGCGACGCGAAGGAATGGGAAAGTTGAAGAAAACTCGGGAAAACGAGCGCGCATAAACGCTAGAGATCGTCGCATGAGAATGTAGAGGGGCGACAAGCAGCACGGTCCAAACAGGCTTGGCTGCACCCGTCGCCGCGAGGAGATGCATGACAGCGGTCGCGGCGACAGCCATGCATCAGAAGAGGGCATGTTTGGGCATGCGCAGCTTGCTCAATCGTTGGATGCCTTGAAGCAGCGTTATTTTTTTATTATTATTTTGCTTGCTCTACTCTTGCTTCCCTTTTTCTTCGTGAGTGGATGGCAGGAGGACGTATGAACACATTTTTTTTTTGTAACTTGTTCTTCGTTTATACAAGTTACCCGCGAGAGTGCTATGTTGCTTCATTTTTTTTTTTCATTTCGTTCTTTTTGATGTCGTCAATGCAATGTTTGTTGTTGGCAGGGAGAGGCATCTCTGCTGGATGAATAATCTACGTTGGTACGTTGACACATTCGCAGTGATCAGTTGGCGGACGAATGTTTAGGTGACCATTAAAGGAGAGACGATAGCATTACGATACTGCATTATTATTCGTATGGAGGTTGTGAAAGACAATGACTTACTACTGTAAGCTTTCTTTGAATAGGTATCGTTCTACTGACAAAACACAGCAGAGCAAGAGTTTGTTTTTCAGTACTAACATTGAGAAAGTATGTTTACACTATGCCATATAAATTGAACTCGATTCAAACATTCCTTTGAGAAACAGTAGGATTCTATGTACGCATGTATTCAGCAGACTGTCTCAAAGCCAGCAGATGGCACCGTGACATAACTAAATATGACATGGACAAAAGAAGTGTAACTTTACCAAAGCTTCATGGTGTTTCACATTCGGCACTCAAAGGGAGAATAAAAAATTCTGAATTTTCGGGTGTCATAATTATTTAAAATCATTTTTTACAAAGGTAAGTGATATAACTTAGAGAAGTCCTTCGCAATCTTCAGTGTCATCATTTTTTTTTATTCCGCAGCGATACTAGCTTGCTATCAGTGGCAACTCTACGCCACTCGCCAACAGAGATGTGTCCACAGATATACCAGTGGTACAGCGCAAACTGAAGAGAAGCCGGCGAGTTTTCATTATTGACGTCACTTGTCCAGAATACTGTTTTCCAAAAATATTAAAGGAGAGGAACACGCTAATTAAACGCATCCGTATTTCCCCGTCATTGAAATGTATTATCTGTCGCCTTGATTAAAAAAAAAATTAAATTATGGGGTTTTACGTGCCAAAACCACTTTCTGATTATGAGGCACGCCGTAGTGAGGGACTCCGGAAATTTAGACCACCTGGGGTTCTTTAACGTGCACCTAAATCTAAGTACACGGGTGTTTTCGCATTTCGCCCCCACCGAAATGCGGCCGCCGTGGCCGGGATTCGATCCCGCGACCTCGTGCTCAGCGTCGCCTTGATGCGTGACACGATATCTATAGGGGGGTCTTTTATTTAAGAAGCAATGCGTCGTCTTGGGTTTGCACATTTATGTCGTTGCATGCTCTGAGTAAAAGGGTGGCGTCCTTTAAAGAAATGCCTAAAAAAATGGGACCTGAGGTGGAACTGTGGAGGGTATCAAGTGCCTCAATGTTAACAGAGTTGTTTTTATTTCACATATTCATTTTGTTCCTCATATCTCCCAGCCCTTCCCCTTACGTAACAGAGTGCATGTGTAGCAAACCACTACGTGCCACAGTGATCTGATCACAAAAGACGTCAACGACGACACGCCCAGCGCGCTCATGGTGTGCGAGCAGTGGATTCGGTGGTTGCGAAATCGAAGGCCAGTGGCGCTGTGCGCCCTCCCTAAGGGTTAGAACGTATGATGCTCTGTTCTAAGTACTCAAGCGTGCACCTAAAAACTTTCTATTGCTCATAAACGGCCGGGAAGATACGGTCTGCGTCGACCGTCTGAAGCCTACGTACTTCGACTCTGACGCGTTAGCTACATCTGCTGTGAAATCCCTTCCCTACCAGGCCTCTCCTACTCGCCGCCTGCCTTTCGCACCACCACCGCTCTTCGCCATTTGTCCTGCTCCCGGCTTCCTTGCTAGAAGGGCGGTCCTGTAACGCACTACTACGTGCCACAGTGATCCAATCACAGAAGAGGACGGCGACACGCCCAGCACGCTGACAGTGTGCGAGCAGTGGATTCGGCGGTCACTAAATTGAAGGTCACTGGCGCTCGGTCTCACTCCCACCTGATGGAGAGGGCTCTGTTAAAATATATTTTGTGGGCACCAGGCACCAGCGTCTGTCTGGTTTTTCTTCTCCCACATATGCATCTCAGCATTTACTTTTGTTTGGCTACCCTCTCCTGGTTTTGCTACCTTTCTCTATCGATCTCAGCATAAACGTTTAACCACTCTGGTTTAACCAACGATTGCGAACACCGACGTAAGCTTGGCAGCTCGATTTGCTAATAGAAATGAATGACAATGAACTATCTCTAGGTAATTGCTTGTCTACTATTTGCCTCGCATAGAATCACCATTCAGACTGCAATCAGTGTTTTTGCTTTGCTCTCCTGCCTTAAACTGGCGCCTTAAGTGCTGTTTTTTGAAGAATCCCCTTGCTTAGTAGCGAGACTATAAACCGTGTTCCTAGAATGCCCGTCACTCCGCGGTGGCATGAGGTCAGAAAGAAGTTGACCTGTTCTTCTGTTGCTATCGTGGACCATGCAAGCAGTTAGTCGCAGGAACTCGACAGCTCTTGCGTGACATCGATGAACAAGGGCAAGATGTCAAGGTTCAGTCACTGGCCGACAACTTTGATATAATGGGAAATGAACACTTTTTTCTCCACTTCAAACTGGCAGATATGAGGTTCCTCTCAGAAGACAAGTTTCAGCTTTTTAATAAACAAGAAATAAAAATGAATGCCGCAGGTTTGCTAGAGAAGCGAAGCATTGATAGCGGTACAAGAGTATTGCACTACTGCACGATAAAGGTTCGTAGTTTTATTGGCCGTAGTAATTGCAGTAAATATTCGCTTAATAACTATATTAGAAAGCATAGCGTTATGCGCACGCAGGCAGACACTGACGTATCTCACTCGGCGACCACAAACACACGCTTTCGCAACGCTGGTGCGTCATGGCAGCACGAAGCTAACGCTACGCCCAGCCTCTTCCAGTTAGTGTGACCTCCATCCACCTGCACGCGACTACACATTGCGTGTGAAGCCACCAGCCATCTCGGCTCACACTTAGGCGTTTCGCGCGCCACAGATTACTTCCAAGATGATACGGCGTATGGGACGCGCACGCGCTCAGCCACGCAGGCAACCACGCGCAGCCACGGCAGTGCGAGAAGACGCATGCTCATCTGGCCCCGCTGTCGCGCCCTTGATCACGTTATCGCGCACAAGAGTAGGTGACCGCCGAGGTATTGGAGAAACGAGAATTCCCCAGCTCAATAAACTTGGCATTTCACTGCCAGAAATTCAATCACCAAGCGACTTTTATTTCGCTGATACCCTTCCTCTATAAATGAATCAGTTGCTGAGAAGCATAGCGGACCACATGGGGCTCAGGTCTGCAAATCGGGCTCTGAAAACCTCGGAGGTGCGCATAGTTTCCCGCGTTCTGGAGCGAAACCGCAGCAAAATCTGCAATGAAGACACAAGGAGCATATTTAATAAAAGCTGCAGACGTGTCCCTCACTGCCTCTAAGTGGTGACCTAAAACGCAGACACACACACACACACAAAAACAAAAAAACACCGAGCTTGTCGCACCTTGGCGGTATTTCGCAGTGCCCAAGAGCGAATAAGTGCGCTGGTCATGGTGGCTGAAGCAAGGAATGCAAAATGGGGTGCACTTTTTATTTAAGTTGAAACTAAGTAAAAACACTGTTCCCAGTAGAGCAAGACGGCATGGTAAAATAAGCGCTGAAAGCGGTGAAGATGCATCACACAGGAGGTAGCACAAATACAACATAGCAATATCGTGCTTGTCGTCCACAGAAATTTGCACGCCAACGTCGATGAATAGCGTGGTGTTGATCCAAGAGCCGATTCCAAGTTAGATTGATACAGGGATCCCTGTGTCGCTGCTCAATTTGGTGAAACGTAATACTTGACTTAAAGATGTGAAATATAAAAATGAAGACCTGACGAAAATAAGAAGTGAGTCCCTGGGTTTAATTATATCACGCCCTTTCAGTTTATTAATTGAAAACGCCAGATAAATAGAAAATAACTAAGCGCATTAGTTACTTTCCGCCTCGTCTTACCGCGGATATGCCAGCAGTTGGAAAGAATACACAAAAGTTGCATTAAAAAAGAAAGCAAAGAATACAACTGAAGAAAAGAAGAGATTATGTCCAGTCACGAGAACTCAATCATCAAAATGCTTTGAAAAAGAGCAAGGAATGTAAGAAAATATTTCTGTGTTTACACGGTGCTAGCAAATTTCTTTTGCTTTGGTATCTGGAAAAAATCTCCGTTTACCTTTCAGAATTTCGATGACGCAGTGAAAGAAGGGTATTCATTAGCTTGAGAGGAAACAGCTAGTTTCAGTTGTACCGTGGTCGTATTGAACTCTAATCCTGCAATACGATGCCTGCTTTTCAGTGCAACGCCGAGACCGTATTTCGGGAACCGCGGAACCTCATCTTCTCTGTGTGTAGAGCTAAAATTCACTAAAAAAATTGTTGATCAATGTTTAGTATTTCATTGCGCCTGACCTTTAGTAGCACATTGCTGCCTTTTGCAAACGCAAATTTCCACCACAATATGTGCATATTTCCTTATCATTTCCTCAAGAAAAAATGAACTGGGAAAAAAATTGAGGGGCTATTTGAAGTAACTCAATATAGGGGCCCTTTAACGTAAAACTATTCCAATATGTCTTCATTCCCATCTCCTAACGTCAAATTTACGTACGTAACCGCCAACGCAAGCATCGGGCGGTGACCCACGGCGTTGCCTGAGCAGCCCAATCAAACGGTGTCCTCGTTTATGGGAGGTCACTTTTGTTTGCTTTCAAAACGAATACCATTGCTTACATTGAGCGGTTTTCCTGATCTAATTGGCTGACAAGAGGCGAGGAGCGCGCTCAAGTGGAGAGGGTTTCGATGGGGCCGAGCCAGCGCATCGAAAATGGGTGAAGAGGGTGGTGCCGGCGTTTGCGATTGGTCCGCTTCCGCTTACTTAGCTTGTGGTGGCTTGTCGAAAATCCTGGTGGTGTGCAACGAACAGTTAAAAAATGCCGCTAAAACGGATCCTATACGTGCCGAAAGGGCTCGATGAAGTTATACAGCCACGCAAGAAATTTTGTTATACGCAAATAAACGGGCATGCTCTCCGGCAGATGCGAGTAGCCAGTGCCTGAGCAATCAGCGGCAGCCATCTTTTATTCCTTTCGGAACAGGACAGTCTCCACTTATTCAGAATCAGTCCACTTTTGTTCGACATATAATTTCATCTCTAACGCGTACACGTCACTTCGACAGAATGAGTTTTCGCGGTTTTGTGACGTCGAGTGACAGACAGGTGAAATGGGTACAGCCTGAACCATCTTGACTAATAGCAGAGAGTTAATTGCAAAAAGGCGTCAAATCAGAAATAAAAATTTTTATTTTGTTCTGTCGAATGATTCATGATCAGTGTGCACGCGTGGTATCAGATGCGGAGCTTTCGCTGTTTTCGTGCCGTCCTGTGACAGACAGGCGAAGTGGGGTTGGACGAAAAAAGTTTTGAACAATTGCAGAGGGGATATGGCACAATTGGAACAGAATTTAGAATAGCTTTGCGTTATATCGCCCTCTTTTACAAAAGAATCTGCAGCCGTTGAGTGCCATACGAACAGAAATAGAATAGTAGCCACTAAGAGATTTGCAAGCACGTGTCATTGAACATGTATTACCCATGAAAGATGAGTACATTTCGAGAGCATGGAACCGAATGCAATAAAATATTTATTTTATTGAAGAAGTGCACCCTCAAGAGCTTTTTATTAAACAAGAATCAAGAGCGCCATCAACAGGCTGGAGTCGAAGGTACGCGTTAACGAGCCATGAAATATGTATAAAGGGAATTGGACGAGTCCGAGTGTAGATGCGCGACTAAATGGGGCATAAAGAAATCATAGACAGATGTATGCCAATCTGAGAACTGTATATCAGAGGCAGTGAAGCTGTATAAGCGAGTTACCGCACCCTTCGGTAGTATTCATGGTCTGTTTGCTTACTCAGGGCCTTTCTCGAACGTAGCAGCGGCTGCTTTGAACGCTATCCTGCCTGGCTGTTTTTTATGACGGCTCTCATGGAGGCTGCGTTGCTGCACTGCAGTGCCAGCTTTCACCGCCGCAGCCGTACAAACTCCGATACGTGCAGACAACTTTCTGTGGTAATGAAAGGAAAGTGGTATACGCAGGCAAAGTGCATACAAGCGTGCGCACTTCTAAAGGAAGTCCCGCACTTTGATCAGCGTTAGTCTAAACAGGGTAGAAAAATATTTGCAGGACGCTTAAGCTTCGCCTTTAACGATGGAACGCTATAGCATTCAAAGATCCCTGACAGCTTGACACGCTTCCCGCCAATCGCAGCTTATGTAACTGTAATGTTTACCGGGAGACGCTGGCGGCGAACGCCATTCACGAAGCCGCACTTTCCGGTAAAAACGTGGCCTCTTGCGTAGGCTGCGGATGCGTGGAGGCGAGCGCCATCTGGATGGTGTTGCAAGGAACCGGGCGCACCGCTGCATGAATGGTATAAACGCGGGAAAAGGGATTTGTGTTTCAATTTTCCCGTAACCGAGTTATGTTTTTTTTTCGTATATTCAAATTACAATCTGACACTATCATGTATGTAGGCTATATATGTAAGTCGTACTTTACGATGTTTCTGACGCATTTTACTTTGCAAAATTTAATTAGTTCAGTAACGTCTAGGCGCTACACGGAGGGCCTGCATGGTTGGGTATGCGTGGTTTGGAACGAGTTTTCGTTAAAAGCTGGTCGACGCTGCATGCGGGACGCGGGATGCAGACGCCGTATTTTTTGCGAGAGCGGGCCCATAACGCTATGGCGTTAAACCATAAACGCTTATTTGCAACGGCTAAATAATACCAATGTCAAACGTACACTTCTGATCGTGATCGAGGACGATCCGGATCGAGCTTTATCCGGATCGCGTGATGCTGGACGGTCATCTGCGATCGTGAACCTGCGGGACCCAGATCCGGGTGATCGCGATCTGCGAATCACGATCAGCCTCTTAATCGCGATCGCACGTAATTGCAGGCTGATGTTTCGCCCTCTAGTGCAGTATTATAAAAACGCTAAAAACAAGCGTTTTAATAATAAAAAACGCTGAAACGCTTACATTTCATATCGACCACGACGTTGCACGCCAGCTTCGGCTGCTTGAAAATTATGGTGGAACTCCATTTAACAGCATTTTAACAGCTTCGCGGTAAAATTGCCAGTTTCGCTCAAAGGCTTTAGCCTTGCGCTAAAGACGTCTCAGAATGCTGGCGTGTTTAGAAGCGAGCTAGTGTTGTTGCAGGCGTCATTCCCTGAACGTGCACGAGATGAGATCCAAGAAAACACCATCGGCGTTTGTCAGCGTCCAAAGAAAGCATTACATAAATTTGGCTTTACGTTTACTGCTGGTCCGTGCCACTAAGCGCACTGTATGCACTATGATGTGGTATGCATATAGCTGCTGGACAGAAACGCTAATGGGCCTGTGCACACAACGCACCAGCAGTGGCAGCCAGAACGTTTCCTTGACGCCGGCGGGGCCAACTGAGCCGAGCGTGACGTCCTGTCCACTTCATCCATTTTTGAGGAAAGCACAATGCGCGTCTCTGGAAGCCTTCTAATTTTGCGCCTAATTTGGTAGTTCCTATAGCAATAAGTTGTTGGCATATGTGGCCTCAAGCAACGCCAGTCCTATGGTGGATTCCATTGGTCGAACAGCAGCACTCAAACACGTTCCCAAAGTGCGCTCTCAAGAGTAACTGCGTTCCAATTGGTGAACAGGAGATCCAACGCCAGAACAGGAGCAGTTTGGCGACGCCGAAAGCATTCTAGGGCAGTTCCACTTGCTCCCGCGGGAAAATCAAAGCGTGAAGGAAGTCGCGTGACGCAAAGAAATGATGTCCGTTCATTTTGGGCGCGTTTCCGTTGTTTCGGACCCTAGGGTTTCGTACAATAATTACTAGAGGAAACTCTGGCGCTAGTGTCAACAGGAGCTGTAAGCGGGCTGGTTCAGCCAGCGTAAGAATGGTGGGTAGTACATGCATTTACTTAAATTTTGTCCCTCTGGCTTCAAAGGGCTTCGTAAGCTCCTCATTCGCAACGAAGTACTGTGTAATCAACAATTAAATAAACATTATTCAGATTGTCTGACCGCAGGATACCCACACAAGACCTCTAGTGCACGAACTAGGTATTGGAAAAAAACGCCATTACGCCACGGACGCATGCATTGAAAAGAAACATACAACGCCTTAATAAATCTGTCGCGGGCAAGCCAGAGCGTTGACACGCCTGGCGCATTTCGATTTGGCGTTCTCGACAGGCTAAGCCGCTGCAATCAGTAGCAATTATGTGTGTTGGCAGAGTGTTCTGCACTTAGGAAAGCATCAGTTTCTCTGAAATTTAGGAAAATGAAGGCCACTAAAGTCTACTAAGCAAAGCCACCAGATTGTCTGAATCCACAAGCACGAAGATCAGACAAATAAATGTACTACCAATCGCAGCGGCAGCTCACGACGCCAGAGTTCACTCTAGTAATTATTGCAGGAAACTCTATGTTTCCGTCCAAAGTGAAGCAGCAATGGCTGCTGAAAAGCGGAGTTAGCGTGACAACCCCTACAGGAAGGTAAACAATCTGGTCCCGATACAGCTTCACCCTCACCCCTGATCTGCATACCCCTGCTCTGGGAGTGATTATAGAACGTCCCCATAAGGGAGCATGCAGTCGCACTCTCGCTACAAGGAAATAGAAATACTTTCTAGTGGCGCGAGTGGCTTCCTAGGAGAGGGCCTTTCAGCGTGGAATGATGCGGCGGCGTTGGCGTCGACCACTCTTGGCAAGTGCCGCTTGCCGCACTGCAGCTTGCAGCGGCTCACCATTATACTGAACGGGGTTTCTTGCGAGAAACTCGCTAGCGGGTACTTCGGAAGGAAACAAAGAAAATATAAAAACGTCCATAGATGCGCACAGAACGAATAAATGTTGGCGTGTCCCATGTATAAGTACGAAGCTAGGACCAAAAAGGGGGCGCGTTGGTTTAACGAGTTCACAGTAGTTTAGCTATACTGTAGTTCAGCTGTTCACCAGGAAAGCGCATTCGCACTAATGTGCTCGTTATTGGGAGGTGCCTGAAGTATATTTAAAACAGCTTGGCTGGTTACTTCAGTACTACACGCAAATGGAGTTGTTACAGTAACCGGCACCGCTATCTGCTCTGAGCACGCTCGGAGGCGCATCACGTATGAATGGGTACACCCATCAAACATTCTATCATATTTCCTTACACCCATTCTTTTTCTCACGTTTTCTGTTCTCTGTGCAATATGACTGAATACGTGCACACTGTCGCATCCCTTTATTTCAGCAGTTCCGTGCACGCAACTTTCCTGGCTGCCAGCTTTTACCCGCTGCTACGTTGCTGTCACCGCTACCTAGATATGACAACTTGCCGCAGACGGGGCAAGATAGACTAGTTTTGAATACATAATTATTTTTGCTTATACACTACGCGAATGCTTTGGGAGCTCAATCTACGTTGGGTCTACGGGTGGCATTGAAGAAATACAATACTTTACCCTACACATCTTGTTTCCCATTTCTTCCAGCATGCGCTCATTAGACGTGGGAACAAAAACACATCTTATTTATTCACATTGTTCAAAAACAGTTTCTTATTTGCACATTAATCCAAAAATTAACACAGTGCTTTAGAATAGGCAGAAGAATGGCAACATACATTTATGGCATTGCCGCCATCTATAATCGATTTCAGTTGCTGCCGTGCACTTCGTTTCTCATCATGAGACTTATTCAGACCCTTGATATATAAATGCATTTGCGTGACGACGTAAAAAACCGATCAACTTCGCGGTTAATACCTTGCAATGTTTACCACAACCAACAATACCAATGCTGCTTCTGTTGATGACGGCCAACAGATCCATAATGCTGTCTCGATGTAGCTAACTCTTGCTAAAGCAGTCAGTGAAAATGTCCCAAAGTTCACCGATATAAACGCGGAAAGCTTTAGTGAAGGATATAGAAGACCAACGAAGTCGCAAGATTTCGTGAAAACGGCAATATTTAAGCACTTTTCATCTGAAGCAGGCAGCAGAAGCTGGTTCATCCATGCACTGCACCTTGTTTTCAGGGCACACTTCCTTCAGACAAAGCCTGCCGCATAATAAGTAAGTCTTGAGTCACGGCAGTGAATAATGTATGGGGGTTCCAGTACAGTCAGAGAGCAGATCAAGTGAACCTTCGGCGCCCTCAAGATCTCCCTCAACAAGCAACAAGTCAACTGCTGCTGCTTGTACGAACCAGCAGTCTGGTCTTCAACTGTCAAAAGCAAGCTAACAAATTACTCTTGGACGTTTGATACAATGACGCTCTTGGCAAGAATAATAGCTAAGGCAATTAATGGCAATTAACGCCGATTTGCGGAGCCTGAGTTTCTCATGTCAAATAAGCATGCAGGTTGGGCAAAAGCGTCGGAACTGCATAGGGGCACGCGTTGCATAGGGGCACGCCTTGGCATTTGGACTTCAGCACCATTAATGGTATACATATATACCCGTAGCCTCCCGCAATAATATGTGGTTCAAGGTGCAACTCACGCACAGCGCAATTAGTGTAATGCGACTTGTCACGCCGATGCAGGCTGCGGTCCCAAAGAAGTCGTTCTTCGACTGTCGGGGCTTTAAAAAGAGATAACTCGCAACTTTGTTACACACGCGCATATCCAGTCGTGCAACCTGGTGCGTAAAAATTGTTTAGACGCTGCTTATTTAGCCATTTCACGAGGAAAAACAAGCACACAACGCGGAAAAAGTCACGCCGGCCACGCGGTAGAGCAAACTAAATGGGAGGAGTGGGCGATGACAGCGCCGCCTGTACTTTCGCCACAAGCGGGGACAGGGCTTATTCTAGTTCACTCTGCTTTCGCGTTGGTGCGATTCTGCTCCTCTCTGCTTTTTGCCTTCGTTCCGGTTCTGCCTATCGGATGCGAGATAAGCTTACTCATAACACTTAAGGCGTAGGCGGCCGCATGTGTATACGTCCACTGCCATGGAAGTGCGCAATATCGATCTAGCTTGAATAAGCTTACCTTCAAGATTCAAATTCTTACGAACTACTGGTGATCTCGGCCTCTATTCCTCACCTCACACCATGTACACCACTCTGGCTTGTATTTTCCGACACCGTGCTATCAGGTGGAGTGAGAACGCGAACCAAAGCATTGCAACGGTGGGACTCAAATTTAAAGCTTTCCTTCATGAAACCTCAAGTTACTTTGAGTAAAATCTCCGTGGCGAAATTTGTTATTCTCTTCAAGCTAACCGCTTTTCTGCTCATTATTTATTTATGGACCACCTTAGTTTCTTACTAGCGTCCAAACATAGGTCAAAACGGCGTTTTTGCCAACTTCAGGCTTTTGTTTTGGAGCCTGGGAGTAGCACATAGGCGAAAAATAAAATTTTAGAAGATCTAACGTTTAAGCAACAGATATCTTATAATAATTCTAGGTTTTCTCCCCTGTCCATCTTTTGGGAAATATTTCGCAAAAACGATAGAATTTGCGCATATTTACCTCCGTGTTAAGGAGTGAAAAACATGAAGTTATTTTGTTAAACTGTTTTATATTGAAAGAACAATGTTCAGAGAATGCAAAACCTAAAATTTTGAAATAATGCGGTAGACGGTCGATATTTGGCGAAATTGTTTTTCACCTGGTTTTCCATCATTTTGTGAATTTTTTTCATTCAAAATATTTTGCGAAAATTCTGTGCAATTAGTGCTTATATACGTGTAATGGTTTCGTAATTTATTGAGAATAAATACTTTTTCTCAAGCACCACGGTTAGGAAAGTTAGCATGGAATGACCCGTCTTTGTTTGTAGCAAATTTACACCCCTCGAAATTCCGCGGCGGCCGCACTTCGCTGGGGGTGAAATGCAAAATCGCCCTTGTACCGTGCATTGGGTGCACGTCAAAGAACCCCTGGTGGTCAAAATTATTTCGGAATCCCTCACTACGGCGTGCCTAACAATCAAATCGTGTTTTTGGCACGTAAGACCCCCGCCTTTAATTTAGACTCTAGAATTGAAGTACGTTGGCGCTCTTGTATGTTTGTGAATGTCAATGTATATTTCAATCATTTCAAAGCGCGAGGGGCCGCGAATGCAGAGAGCGTGCTGCCTGAGGCAACGCCAATTTAAGGCTGTGACCATGGCGAGCCATGTGTACGTTCCCGTATGATAGGCTCTTTCGCTCGATGTCGACATCCAATATCTAGAACCGATATATCCCGAAGAACGCCGAGGTAACGCCCGGACTTTGCTGTCAAAGCGTGATGGAGGGTAGCAAAAGTCCCGTTCGGCCTGAAGCGGACAGGCTGGGTGCCACCATGTCGGACGATGACGTTGTTTAACGTAATGGAAGTCTACGAGAAACCTCGATGAAAAATCGTACCTTCGTTGAAAAACTCACAAGCCTCATTTCACATTGGATATGCAAGTCGAACGTCCAAAAAGAAGGGTGGCAGGGGGTGACTAACGGCCGAATTCACGGCGCCTTTCGTTCGGAAGAACTGTTCTTGCTGGATGTCTCTTGTACATATTCCAGCGGCGCCATTGGGTCTTGCATTCCGATGCTGATGTAGTGAAGCTCTAATTAAGGAATCTAAATGATCACGCTCGATTACGTAATCTGAACTACTCGTTTAAACCGGCCGCTCTTGCTCATTGGACGGTGAGCGCGGAAGGAGCTCATGTTCAGATGCTGTCAAAATTACATCGATATTTTACTTTTCGCAGAGCAAATATAGGTCACTGCGAGATTTATAAATAGCATCTTGCGAGTTTTATCACTCCCGATCGCATTTAGACGCCAGCAAGTGCACGTGAATCCTCTCCCCAACTCCGCCCTCCCTAGAAAAATAGAATCTCCGCACTGTATAATTAGCAACCAACTCAGGAATCGAAATTAATCAATATGTTTTCCACATACGGCTGCTCGGCAACCCTAGTCCTTTGCGTTTGACAAAAGCACAGTGTTGTTTGCATGCCAGGCAAATGGTGGTCTTTAGCGCATGCATTTTTTAGGCGCACATGGACCCTCTACACCTTTTGCTTCGCTGTCTTTCACTCCTTTATACTCCTGTTTCCTAGCCAACTACCCATAAGCACAGTTAACCTTCGTGCCTTTCGTTCTTTTTTGGTCTGTTTATTTCTTGTTTTCAGGAAAATGCTCAAGTGCTGGTGTCTGTGCATAAGTAAAGCGCAATAGAACGCTATCGATTGATGAATGCGTTGTTAAGTGATATCTTTTATGTCTCCACTTATATGTTGTACTACGTGTCTGCGCGCTCAATAAAGATTACACGTGCGCTGTTGAATAAAAATAGCTTTATAAATGTCCATATCACCACGCTCGCATTTGTTTCAGTTAGGAGGAGGAGAAGGCGAGGAAAGAAATTTACGGAGGTCTCCCAGACACAAGTATACGGTTCGCTACCGCACTCAGGGGGACCGGGAATGGTGATGAAAAGAAAGAAAGAAACAAAGATAGGAAGGAAACAAGAAAGAGAGGAGAGGAACAAAGTCACTGGCCGTGCGTATACCTGGGGCAATACCAAAACTGAGTCACACACCATAGTTAACCACACACAATAGCAAACCCACAGTAATAAGTCTATAATTTTTTATTACAAGAATAAATTACACGGACTCCACGTGAAATCATTTCAATAGGTGTTTTAAAGCGATTAACATTCCTTGGGACGTTCACGCACTTTTCGGTACGTCCGTATCTATCCGCTTTCCGGCCAGCCTAAGTCACTGGAAAACTTGGGAACAGGCAACTTGGGTCATGGGATATGGGAAACGGGCATGACATCTTAGGTATGAGAACATTGTTGACCAATCCTCGAGAATGAGCTTGTACCACTGGGTAGGTGCCCCGATAGACAAAAAGAACAAGCGGCAAGAAGTGAGCAAGTCGACAAGAGAAACTGAAGGAAGTCAGATAGAAAGAAATGAAATAAGTATTGAACAAAAGTAGTCTAGTTTGGACAAAGAAATGAAAGATACAGAATGCGACCAGGGGCATGCATTGAGCTAGGAGCATTGAGATACAGAAGAATGAGGAAGGTGTCGGTAACAAAAAGGAACATGCAGTTGTCGGCTACGCATACGTGAATTTGGCAATACATTGCCTGTACATAGTTGTCTCTACATTGCTTCAGTGCAAATCGCATTAACGTCGACGTTCGTCTTTACATGAGCGTTCTGGCGAATTTCCTTTTCTCTTTCTCTATCACTTTCACACTAATCTCACTGGTCCCTAATTGAGCACTGATCTTCAAGGTGCCCAGACCATATCATTGAAAAGCTTCATGATAACCTGTCTATATGGAAACTAGAAAACTCGGAAGAAGTGAGCTCACAGATTTTCCAGGGAAGGCCGTTGCAATTTCTAGCAGGCATCAACGTTAAGATTTACACTTTTTTGTTTAAAAACCACCACATGAACCCGAAAAGAGCAGCATGACGTAGCCTCCGCATTGTCGCGCATTGAGTTGCGGCGTTGAGCGGTTCGAATATTACCGATGTATAACCGTTATGAAACATTGGCAAGTTTACATCGAAGGATTACAGAGCCTTCGCTAACACTAACTTTTAAAACCAAAATCACAAATGCGAGCTTTTGCTTCGTGTAGAGTGAAATTGAAAGAGAACAAGAAAATAAAGGGGAAGAGCGTAATTTATTTCTCCTTAGAGCTCGCCGAGCATCCATACAACGCCGAAACAGTCGCTATGCTTTTCTTTTTGTCACTCTTCCATGATCATGGGGAACGTTCACTCGATGTTGCTTCCGTTAAAGGACATCCTGAGTGGTACGGCTGCTTTAGCTTGATGTCTTGCGATCTCGAACAAAGTAGATAAGAGAAAGAAGAAAACCGCGCGTTTTGTTGCCTGCATTGAAAACAGATCTAAAGACTGCCTCTCGTCAGGCGACGGCGGTTGTCACTGTGCCGACAGAAAGCAGGCTTCGTTCGCCTCTTCGGAGCCGGCCCGAGTCGACGCCCGTTCCGAGAGATGCGGGCCGCAAGAACCCGCAATCTGCGTGAGAGTCTGGCTCGGTGAACGCGCCTTTCTCGAAGGCTGATTGCGGAAAAAGTGCCGTGTGCTCGCCCAAGCAGACGCGGAGGCGTCGTACGAAACAAGCAGAGTCACGAGGAAGATGGAGGGATCGGTGCCGCTGCGTTGTTTCCCGCTTCCCGGGATGATCGATATGAGCGCCGTATAGCGTTTCTGTGTACTCGGGGAGCTCCGCGTCGCTGCTGAATTATCTCGAAATGACAGCGCAGTTCGGCGGGATGGTGTCGCATGTGGCTATTGCGAAGCCGCGTGTAAGGTTCGCTTTATGTGCTTCCGAGGCTGTAAATGATTTCTTCTGTGTTTCAAAGCGAGCGTTGCGTGTCTCGACTCCATGTTTGGAAATTGTTTGGAGAATATTGTCGCCCTCGTGGAGCAGAGAATAGACGCGCGGTACAGTTGTCACCCGAATTCTACGTATAACCTTCGGCGACGTACGCCATTGTGGCAACACTGCCATGGATTACGAGTACATCATAACGGATGCCATGGGCCGATTTTTATGTTGGTGCATCGGTTCACGAACTTACATCTTATTAGTCATTTGCTGCAGCTCTGTGGCCTAGCTTCATTTAAGCGTATCATGACGCAGGTTTCCGGGTAGACGGCCTACGGGTTATTGTAATTTACGTTAAGCAACACAACCTGAGCCGAAATACTCGCTGATAGATGTTTTACATTTCCACTTGCATTCAAGCGACTCATCGAAAATATCCCTTTGTAATTTGTAGCATCTATCTTTGTCACTAACCCCCGACACCTAATGTAATGTGACAACAAGATACCTTCAAGGAAATAAATTAATTAATTAATATACTCTGCGTAGTCTTCAAGCCTGCCTTCCAGGATCTTTATTGAGCTCCTATATAAGTCCTGATCCTCAAACTCAAAGAAGAAAAGACATAACTGCAATGAATGAAATTCTTTCACTTTCACATAATGAGTACTCTTTGTTTATTATGCTTATCGCTCGCAGTGCGTAGCTCCATTTGGCCTGTAAGGTGGATTACCACAACAAGCCGAGGTTCCATACAACAAGATTACTCTTTGTTGCTAATTACAAAATCTCACTTGATGTATTTTTAACTATTCATTTCATGTAGGACGTATGCTAAAATACGAAAATTGAAGCCGAACAATTTTCCCGTCCTGTCTGCTTAGCACAAATCCTAAGACTGGCGCCACTTTCGAGATATCGATCCCCACTGTCACTCATGAATAGATTGCCGTTGAAATAAATGTCGCCGTAAAGGGCTTGACAGACTCTTTCAGGACATTGCTATAGGTAGAATGCCAATGAATTTTGCAGTCTATTTTGAGAATGGATATCTCAAAAGTGGTGCGAGTATTAGAGTAGCTGCAAACTATACAAGGCTTCACTGCTAGTTTCTGAATCACCGCTTATGCCATGAAATTGTACACTTAAAAAAGGTAATTATTTACTACAGCGAAGCTGTTTATGGGTAGGGTTCCGTGAAATTTTATGTCTGCGAGCAAAAACTATCATCATCAGCGGTGGCTAGTGCCACTGCTTGAGCGTTTGTCATCATCGTCTTTATACAGCTGGCTCGTTCGCGCACCCCGGCGGTACCGCGCGAACGCGTCCGTGCTACTGCTCGTACGCTCGTCGTCGCCTTCTTCCACAGCTGGCTCCGTTGACGCTCATCATGCCAGCGTTCCCATACTGCGCCTGTCTCTGCGAAGGCGCTGGCGGCACTGGTCCACTGCCAGTCGGTGCGGTGATTCCAGTCTCAAATTTTTTGCCTCACAATATCGCGAAATGAAAACACGAATCTATATTAGTGATGTGTACTGTGTATGATGACTGTATGAAAATAAATGTGTGCGCGTACCTTTCGTCACGATCACTAGCGATCAAGACAGTAGATGTGTTCATGCCCATGTTCCGAATTCTGTGTCACCTCTTTGCCGTGTGCTGCACACCCTCGCTGGTCGTCCACCTTCACAGAGTGGAATCGCTCATGATTTTTTTATAGCTACCTGCATATTGCGGTTTTTCGTAGGGTAACCTAAGGATCTTACAAAATTCCACCTGAGTAGGGTGTAGCAAGGCTATCAGGAACATTCGGTTTTCTTATATAATACCATTTCGAACAGAAAGAAGAAAGAAAATACCGGGTAGCCTGTATCGAGAGGCGCAGCCGCAATGGAGTACGTGAAACGCCTCGTGCGTATTGCTGATATTGTATGGGCATAAATGTGCAGATATGACGTAATAAAATACACAAGTGACATTTATTGATGTGATTACAAGACTTGCATGCTTAAATTACGGTAGGCGGCGGTCGAGAATTAAGGTGGTGGCCGCGAATTGGCATTCCTCTGTCTTGCCGTCCAGGTCTCTTCAAGCCATTTCTGGACCATACGTGTCTAACGCGGAGGTGCCGCAGCCAAGAAACTGTCAAATCCCTCTAACAAATTGCACATTCGTAAGCCTTGTAGCTCGCGATGAGCAAAGGTTTGGTTGGATGGATTAAACAGCTATAGCAAAGCGAGCTAGCTCAAACACGACCACTCCTACTGGAGTAAACGAAGGACTGCTGAGCTATGCCTCTAAGTTGGAAATATATAAGCGATAATAGTATTACATGTTTTCGTTACATGGGATCTTAAAAATCCACCCCTATGCTGACTGAACTGAAACCCATTTTGCGTAAAAAAAGGAACAAATCCATTTAAAACGTCGTTTATATTTAATTATATAACTTTTGCAATAATTTATACAAAATTTTTTTTCCAGTCTTCATAATTTGTGAACTTCTGTTTCTTTTCCTCTTTTTTTTTTGAACGGGCATTCAGGCATCACGGAATTCGAATACAACGCCAGGCTACGACACTTTTCCCGATATTTGCTTATGCGTCCTTATATAGAAACCCTGAGAACACCAACTATTTGACTTCCCTGCGCATTGCCAATAGCTTCTTTTTGTGCCATAAAGCGGGAGTCGAAACTACAGAAGTGTGTGTGTGTGAAAACTTTTATTGTACAGAGGTCCGGAGGCTCGACTTCTCAAGCCAAGGTGGGCCGCTCCCACGTTGGCACTGTCAGGCCAAGCCTTTCAGCGACATCATGGGCCCTCTGGACTGCCCTTAGTTGGTCCTGAAACAATGGGCTTTGAATCCTTTTCTCCCACTGTGTCCATTCTTCAACGAGGTTGGGGAGAGTCGCGGGACACCCCGCCAGCATATGTCTGATTCCAATGATGCCATTACAATCATTGCATTCCATCTTAATCTCCCTCTCTGGATATATTTTATTAATGGTGTACGGTGTGGGATATGTACCCGTTTGCAATAAGCGCAGTGAGACTGCCTGAGCCCTGTTCAGTTTTGAATGTGGCAATGGGAATTGTCGGCGTCCTAAATAGTAATGTTTGGTAACATCATTGTATGTTAGTAAATGATCTCTGGATTCCCTCGCCTGATGGTGAACGGCTCGGTTGTGACTGTCACGGTTAGAAAGTCCTCGTGCTAAGTCATGAGCAACCTCATTGAGGTTTACCCGAGTCTCGTCCACTTTCCCCATATGCGCAGGAAACCATCGGATTTCAGTTGTCATAATCACAATGTTTTCAAAAAGTTTAGCTGCAACTCCAGCTACGTAGCCTTTGTCAAAACACTTTACAGCGGTTGTCGAATCACTGTAAATGAAGGCCCACTTATTACTCCTGATGGCTAGAGCAATTGCCGCTTGTTCCGCCACCGTGGGGTCCTTGGTAAAAATTGTGAGAGCGTCTTGCACCTTCCCTTGATAATTTGATACAATGGCCGTATAGGCTTCTTTACCGTTCACCCAGGCGGCATCAACTATAGCTGCCAGTTGGTTCTGCTGCTCTATTTCCTTCAAGAGTGCTTTAGCTCTTGCCTTTCTCCTTTCGACATTATATTAAAACTACAGAAGTGGAAAAACGCAAATGCAAGTACTAGTTTTTTCTTGTGTGTCTGCAATTCGGGGAAACGTTAGTATCGCGTCAGAAAGGTAATTGTGGCCCATAAATTCAGGAACGTCAAAAAGCTATTATATAATGAAAACAAGTTGGGCCCGCATTAGTGTTCTTTTAAGTTACGACCGGAGAAGTAGATGTCAAACTCATTTGTAAGCCACAAAAATGATTTTCCGAACACCTTTTCTTGGTTTTCTGGAAATACCCATCATGCAGGCCTTGACAGCCGCTACCTGATGCTTCCCACGGGCGAGCTCATTGTGCGGAACGTGGAGAATGCCGACAGTCAGCGTTCCTATCGGTGCCAAGTGCAGAATGTGCTCACTGGCCAGAGCCACCTCAGCACCACCGCTGGAAGGACAATCATCACCGGTGAGTACGACTGGCAAATCCTTCTGCTTCCCGCAGCTGTTTTTGCACAATGCCTTTTACATGGGGCCGCCGTAGTGCTACAGTGGCTATAACTTCGTGCTGGGGGGGCGCGATGTCAACACGCCAGGGCACGCCACTTTAATTGCATGTTAGAAAATCTCAGTTGCACAAAATTATCACGAAGTCGTCCTCTACGGCGTTTCTCATATATTCAGTGTGCTTTCTTGGGAACCTTAGGGACATAACACTTTTTGCCAAACTAATTCTTCCACGTCTACATATTTCCATGACAAAGAGAACGGCTACAAAAAGTAAGCTCTGTCACACAATATGCTTAATCGCAGCAGAAATGTTGCCATTCTATATGGGGGTAATAATGGGCGTTGTACAAGAAGGGACACAATAGGTCAGTCTGATTTATTCTTGGAGGTCTGGCAAAGTAGGCTAGTAAAGCCAACGACCCTACAAGCAATCAAGGAGCCGAAAAAAAGAAGAAAAGAAAAGTATTGCAAAAATGCGGAATCACCTGCCACAATCAATGCGCGTGATTTTCTGTGGCCTCCAAACTCCACCCACTAAAAAACGCCGTGCATGTCCACGCCGCACTGGAGCCGCCCATCGCTGCTCTTTAAATAATTTAAAGACCTTCCTGAGCACCCGCGCTGCTCACGCAGGAGAAGCCCCAACACAAGCTTCTTCCTTGCGCGTTTTCGTGAAGTTTTAATTAGACTCGGGACTCCAGCCATGACCTGTAAGGCGCATGACACTTGTGGATGACCTTTAGGACTTTGTCGATAACCGTGAGAATAATAAACTTCCCTTCATTGTTGTGCATACTTCTTCTACGTCATGATCAACTCTCACATCCAGCCTTCACGTCCCCGTTGCCCGCTCCTCCTGTGCAGAGGGCTAAAGCAGGCTAGGTCATGCCGACCTCTCTGCCTTGCTTCATATAAATTCTCTCTCTCTCCCTCTCTCAGATGTCATTATCCGCTCTCAGTAATCTCAACAGACCTTCGCAGGATTCCGCATTAGTGTGCGAAACTTAAGAGACAAAGCTAAGCAGATGATGTGAATTTTATCAGCAAATAACTCAGAAAGGGAAGAGAAAGTGCGAGTCACTAGGTCTACGAGGTGGGCCAAAAGAATACGAAGAGAACCAGATTCTCCATGACCGCTGTTTATTTACGTTTCAGCGATAGAAGTAAATATATGCGCTTGTTGGTTGTTATTCCTGACTGAACTCTTTTTCTCAACATATCACATAAAACGCCTGCAGACTTCAGCGATTCCTTCGGCCCTAAGCTCGTTTACATACTCTCCCTGTCAAGACCAGCATCCTAATTGCTTGTTTGATTCGGTTGCCTGCTTATTTCTCAAAGACGTGCGTCCACAAACTACGCGTAACTGGAAGGGACTCAAGGGGTTAGGGCGGTTTTTAGTAGTAAGGGTGTGCTTCTCTAAGAAGCTATTATGTAAAGTCACAATGAAAAAGAAATAGCGATTCCACTCTGCGAAGATCGATAACCAGCTAAGCTATTTAGCACACGACAGAGAGCTAACATATAATTTTGAACAAAGTACGGACACATTGTCTTGATGTGTGGTCATCATGATGAAAGGCACGGGCCCACATTTATTGCCTTGACCGATGGGTAATTATTTTTTCGTCGTGATGGTGGTGACGATGGTTGCTATGGTACACACTGGTCGGCTCGGGTACCACGTTGGACACGGTCTCAGCCAGAGTCAAATCTATGCACGACCGATGGCTTAGACTCAATGAAATGCGCTGCTGGGCAGCTGTTAGTATTATTATTGTGCTCCAGGGAGCCGGAGGAAATTAGCCACGTACAGGATTGCACGCCGCTGCCCCGAGGAGCCGGTGGAAGGGAGACACGCGTGATATTTCCATAGGACGGCCCACCAGCGCAAAGTACACACGTGTGACGTACCCGCCATCCCGGGAGAGCGAAAAGGAAACTAAGCACGCACGAGCTTGGAACAACGACAAAGAGAGTGTTTTTTGCTGGCGCACATGAAAATTTCGCAGAAGGCCAGCCATAACAGCTTCGCCGTAAAATCGAACGTTTATTATAAAATGTAAAGGGTATTCAGATATTGTGCTAGTTCAGAGAGGGTAGTGTAGAATATATAACTTCAGAGCTTTCTTTTTTCGGATGTGCATAACTTCCTTTGCGTATGACAGTAATGCACGTTGTGGAAAAGAAACTGCATACATGGACAAACTTTAGCGTCCTAAGACTCCCCTTGTCTAAATGGGGTATATTTACTTCGTTCAAATAGGTAGACTTATAAGACTTTTTCTTCACAATTGTATGTCCATATAGTTTTTCTAATCTTTCTTTTCGTGTTCACAGTGGTTAAACATATTTAACTCGAACAAACCTAGTAGATTTTGTTTATTTTGGTTTCTTTTAGGGGAAAAAGCCACATTTTTTGTTTGCATAGGGCAGTAGAACAACGTTCCAGCACCTACATGCTTGACAAGACTGCAGCCTGGTATTTTTGATGGCCTTTCAATTTGAATGCCATTTTTTCTGTGATGCTTTGTGTAAAGAAACGTTTACTCCACAGTACAGAGGAGACAGTTGCTATGTTAGAGGCTTCATACTTTCTATGCACGTTGACTCGTTCTGACTCCCTCCCCCGTCTTCGTCGTCCAGGCCCCTTCCACATAAAGAGGAACCCACAGTGACACGTCCACCGGCTGACACACGGTGCTACCTCACATCGCTCCACCGACGTTCCGTAGCATACCTTTATTTTCAATTCTACCCCCTGGCCGCTAACACACCCTCGCTCATTGCCTCGCCAATCCGCCTTACCCTCTCCTCCCTTTAGAAGAAGCGTACCTTATATACTCTACCGAGGCGAGCATATGTTATCTAGAAAAAGACAAGTCCACTTGTCGGAACGTTGACGCCTGCTTTCACCTTGTTCTCGTTTTGCTCATCGTCTTGAATTTCCGTCTCTTGCAACCCCGTGTTTTTCCAAAATCCAAGAAAGCCACTGTACGCTTCGATTCCTAACATTCGGAACTGATTAAAAGTGGAACCGCAAAATCATGTTCCAGGTCTACTCTTTTGAAGTCCTGCCCACACAAGATAACGGAAAGCTCTGGTCACCAAGCAGCAAGATTTAAGCAAGCTAGGGCCCTATAACGTAAAACTATTCGAACATGTCTTTATTCCAATCTCCTGACGTCAAATTTGCGTAACCGCCGACGCAAGCATCGGGCGACGACCAGCAGGGTTGCCTGAACAGGCCAATCAAACGCTCTCCTCGCTTATAGGAGGTCACTTTTGTTTGCTTTAAAAACAAATAACATTTTCTACAGTGAGCAGCCTGTCTTATCTAATTGGCTGACAAGAGGCGAGGAGCAGGCTCCAGGGCAGAGGGATTCGATGGGGCCGAGCAAGTGCACTTAAAATCGATAACCGGATGAAGAGGATGGTGCCGGCGTCTGCGGTTGGTCCGCTTTCTCTTACTTGGCTTAAGGTGGCTGGTCGAAAATCGCGGCGGCATGCCACGGAAGGTTAACAATGTCGCTAAAAAGGATCCTCAGCAAAGAAAAGTTGAATGAACGAGGTTGTAAACGTGACGAAAGTGATTGAAAACATTACACGACCACGCAAAAAGGTTTATTGTACGTAAATAAACCCATAATCTCCGGCAGGGGCGAGTAGCCAGTTCCTGACCGATCGGCGGCAGCTATCTTTTGTTCCTTTCGGAACGGGGCAGCCTGCACCTACTCAGAAAAAAATTCAGTTTTGTTCGGCATATTAATGCATCTTTAACGCGTACACGTCACTTTGACGCAGTGAGTTTTTGCTGTTTTGTGACGTCGTGTGACAGGCAGGTCAAGTGGGTGCAACCCGAAGCCTTTTGACCAACAGGCGAGGGTTAATGACTAAACGGCGTTGAATCAGAAATAACTATTTTTTGGGGGGTTTGCTCCAAAGGTGAATAATAAGTGCGTACACGTTATATCAGATGGGGAGCTATCGTGGTTTTCGTGACGTCGCGTGATAGACAGACGAAGTTGGGGTGGTTCAAAAAAGTTGTTGACCAATTGCGAAGGGCTGATTGCAGAGTTGGAATACAAAAGTTTGGAATAGCTTTATGTTATAGTGCCCCTAGTCTCTCACGCCTGCTCCTTCCAGTTGTTGCAGAAACACTGCTTAATCAGCTCCGCAAAGAGCCTGCGATAGGTGTTGTAGAAACCCCGCAGAAGAGGCATTTGTTCGAAGTTGTGCAATATATGCATAAGGTTTCGTACAACTTAAAGAAATCCGCAGGGAAGCATGGGGCTGATCTTGTGTTTTCTGCGCCATGTAAGTTGGCACAACTGCGCAAACGCATCACGCGATACCAAGTGAGGAAATAGTGCACAACGAAACATGAGTATCAGTATGTCCCGTGCGCTGCTTCTGCCGTGTGCATAATTCCTTTAAGCTGCGGTCGTGTTTAATTGAGACAGACTGACCAGTTCCTGAACCACAGGCTGCGATAGCAATTTAAGCCTTCTGAATTCTATAAGGGTGGGGTCCTGCTTAACACTGCAAAAGTTGATGTCGCTACCTGTGGTTGGATGCGGAAGTTGTAGGCCGTGGAAAAACAAAATTATAAGGTGAGCTTTTATAAGAGGTGTTGATAGGAAGTTCTTGATCTGATTTGTGCGTTAGCATGGCTTCGGTGGCACTTTCAAATAATGCAGGATTTACGATTAGCCACCGCTAAACTGGCTAATTTACTTCTATTTTGTTTTTTTACGTGTTTGAGGCAGTTGTGCGCAGTTGAGATCATACGTATGCTTCCCAATTATGACGTTTCGTGAAGAGATTGGTCACGCATAATTTGCAATTTCTGTTGTGTCGTCTCATTTTTGCGCCTGCTCTTTTTGTTGCTAGTTTTAGGGTGCCTTCGGCGCGTGCGCGTTTTGTTCTGCTTCAGCGAAATTTTTCAGTAAAGCTTGACATTTGCCAGTAGCTCTTGTCCCAATTGTCCCACCTTGCTTTCTCCCGCCTATCGCATTTCACCATAATCAAATATGTATCACCAATAGACCGAAAATCCCACTCTTTTGAAGTCCATGTACGTCTCTTTGTGCCGCTACATTTTCGTTTCGTGAACATGACAACGCAGAATCATTCGCAAACACATCGCCATCTTGTCAAAATCAATATCCATGCGCTGCACATACTGTGATTCACGTCCAGTGCAATATTTCTCCTTATGGCCTCCAAAATACATCCAGACATGTCACTGTCCTCACAGTCTGTGTGCAGCGCAAAGCCTTGCCCGAACTGCCCAACGTAGTTGTTGTGTAATAGCTCTTTGGTTAGCGTGCTTGTCTTCCAAACGTAGATTGCTTCTTGCATGTGCTCAAATCTCAGTGAAGTCGGTTGGGAACGAGTTTTATTTTTCATCACGATGTGGCAATGACGATGCCATCTGATGTCGTCAAGAAATATCCTTGTTGTGTGTCGTCGGTAATGACAACAGTCGTCGTCAGTGTAACTGGATTGATGGATGGATGGGACGGGCGGGCAAAGCCAACTTCATCTAGAGTGATTAGCTGCTTTGGCAGTAATAATAGAGCTCCAATGAATTCCTGGCCACCGAAAAGCCCGAAAAGCAAATGAGAACAAGGTGAGCCAAGCCACCTTTTCATACGGGCCTTAGCCAGTAGTTGCCGAGAGACTGCAGTTTGACCATAATTGAGGATCTTCATAAGTATCGCAGATTGACATTTGCCTTAAATTTCGTGCATATGCGGCACTTTGACTCAAGTTTGACATGAACAGATACTTTTTTGAGCTCTAATTCACTGGTTGCTACTTGGTATGTCTTTGTCGTACTTCGCCAGGCTCTCGTGTGTATGCTGATGAGGATGTCCAACCCCATCTACTACATCGTTGATGACTGATTTATCGAAGCAGCCTGTTAAAACGTGATCTAATAATGCGAAAAGGGCGGCGCCAATGCCTCCAAAATACCTTACGCCCATGGTAAACACCCACAATGTAAAGCAGGCAGGTAATAATCCTTTGAAGATTTCATGAAGTGAAGAACGTTGCCAGAAAATCAAAATTACGGTAAGGGCCACATTTATTAGTTGAGGTTATGTTTTTTATGTGACCTGACCTTGTGTGAAAAGACTATGCCTAAGTGGTCACTAAAGTCTACAGGTATATTTTGAGGGTGAAATTAGCACACAACATTCTGAAACGAGGTGAACATACAAAAACATATTTATTCTATAGGCATAAGCTATCCAAGAGTTCCGTGTCAGATGCACACCGGTAGTTTAGCTGAACACTGTTTTCTACCGTGAGGTAGAAGGAGAACAATTATAATGTTTTCCACGCATTACTGCTTATCCCGTTTCGGCGAGTCCAACATCCATGGCCAATTATCCGGCTTAACACGCACATCCAGAACGCTTCTCTCAATTACTAGTTAAATGATAAATCGAGTCTTGGTCGCATTGTGCCGCCTGTATAGATTGTTGAAAACTTGACTTGCAGGGCTATTCTTACAGTCTCTATATGCGTTGACACCCTGTGACAGAGAATGAATCACGCTAAAGTCTCTCACGCTAAATCCCACAAGTCGTCGCCAAGATCCCAAAGTCGATCTTCACACAGTGGCTTAGTGGTGGAACTTTTTGACTCGAACGCGCTGCATTCTCTCTCCTATTCCTTCCGTAACTGGGTTTAGGGACGAGCAGAGCGACAATCGCGCACACACACACACAAAAAAAAAAAATAGGTTCTGCGCCCTCCAGGCGAAGACTATAGCATTATTCCAATTCATTTCGTCTGACTACCGCTGCACGTACCTAATCTCCCAACGAGGTTCGCCGCTTCCATTCTTGTTGAATCGGCTTTGCCGGTTGGGCCCACTTCCTCGTTCTCGTCGCGTTTCCTCGCTGTCTTGCTCTTTCTTGCTCGTGCGGTTCGACTACGCTCGGCGCCAGCGCACCGTCGTCGCCTCTAATCCTGCATTCATCCCGGTTCCACGAATGCCGGCACTCGCTTCCGCTCGCTGCGCGCGTGCCCGCATCGCCGAGGGCTCTTACGAAAATCGCTTTACGCGTTCGGGTACGCCCGCCAGCGCCCGGAGGGAGCGGAGCAGCTGGCTGCCTCCTCTACGTGATCTCAGTGCGTCGTGAACGAGGAGAGAAAATAAAGAACGCTGTGCGTCAGGCGCTCGAAACAGTGCAGGAGACCGAAATTTGAGCTCGAGGCTGAGGACCATGCTGTACAGTCAGGGAGCGTAAATAAGGAAACTAACAAACAAATAAGCAGAAAGTGAATACGGCTGAAGGTATGGCAAGTAGTTTCGAAACGAATTGGAACTGACGTGTGTCTCATGTGGTAACAACGCAAGCTTATAAGAATGTCCTCTGCCAGAAAGCAAGCACACCAAAGCTCGGTTGTTGACAGCGTCGTAGTTGACAAATACATACGTCAGTCTCCGTTCCGCGCAGTCGTATATGGAAAACAGAAAATGGCGTTAAGTGCATTTTTTGAGGTATACCTATATGGTAACCACACATGGTTATACTCCGTTTCATATGTAAGAAGCTCGCTGATCAAAATGTACCGGTCTGTTTTCTCTCAGGCACATCCCCTTTTCATGATGTGTATCTGTGTGCTTCTCTTTCAGAGAACTTCTTTATTTCTTTTTCATTGTCCCGTGGAGGAATCGTTTTGTACTTGTACGAACGATTGTAGGTGTTTACTTAACTAAACTCTGCGATTTTACGCGCGAGAACTGCGATGGGATTATGAGCTACGCCGTATTGGGGGACCATGGATTGATTTTGACCAGCTGGGGTTCTTTAACGTGCATGCAGTGTACGATACCCGAACATTTTTTGCATTTTGTTCCCGTGTAAATGCGACCACTGCGGCCGAGAACGCTATGGATGCTTCATGCATGTATGCTTTGTTTTTCTATTTGTAATAAATACAGCAGAAGAAAACATATTGTGCAGATCCCATGCACTGTGGTAATGAATGTTAGGCGAATCATTTTGCATGCAGGTACCTGCCTAACTGGCATCTTGTAGCGTTCCGCGATGTTATACCAGATGTACAAAAGTGGTCGTGTGAATTCAGTAGTAGTAGGTCAGGAGAGTATGTGCCTGTGACGACAGCATCACGATAACAAACGCGCTGCAGATGAGCGCGTGGCGGCAAAAGCATGATTTCTACGCCGGCCATTCCAAGAGAGCTTACGACATGTCAACTGCTCGTTTCCACATAGGTACGTAGTTTGTACGGGACCCGCCGTGGTTGCTCAGTTGCTATGGCGTTGGGCTGCTGAGCACGAGGTCGCGGGATCGAACCCCGGCCACGGCGGCCGCATTCCGATGGGGGCAGAATGCCAAAGCATCCGTGTACTTAGATGTAGGTCCACGGTAAAAAACCCCCAGATGGTCGAAATTTCCGGAGTCCTCCACTAAGGTGTACCTCATAACCAGAAAGTGGTTTTGGCACGTAACGCCCCATAATAAATGTTTTAAGTTTGTGAGAGCTTTAGTGAGAACAATTGCGACGTCGTCAGCGACTACGTGTTATGCAATCGTGCTTACCTGGGGTGCGATCTTGTACGCGTTCCAAACTCGAACGGAGGCGGTCCGTTCTTTCCGTCGCGAAATTGGCGGTCCGTTCCATCGCGTTCGTCCGATAGCAGACAACATGGAATGATTGACAGCAGATATCATTTCACAATTGACGTCATGGCGTTCGTCACCGTTCAAACTGACCAACTGTGTGCGGCTCGATGGAACGGACCGCCTCCGTTCTATTTTGGAACGCGTACAAGATCGCACCCCTGATGTCACACGCCTACGTGGTGTCTCGTAAAACGACTATGGCATTTACACTCTGGCGAAGAAATGTTACAGCATTGTTAAATTGGCCGACCATGAAGTCGCTACAACGTCGCACAACTTCTACGTAGCGAGCCACGAAGAAAGTACTGAGGAAAGTCGGCCGGTCCCGGAGATGTTGTATTCTAACCCAGCACCTCAGATCACGAGCTGTCACGAAGAAAGAAGACGAGGAGGTGGCACGGCATGCGCGTTCCGAGCGTTTCAAAGCGTTTTCTGGCTTTGTAACCAAAGAAGTATGCGTACAATTGTGGCCTAGTGGTTAGTACACGGGGCTGTTATGTTCAACATCCTATTTTTGAGCCCAGTGTGGGTCACATATTATTTACTTTTAATAAAACGAAACAAGACACGAACCACCCGCCTACCGCAAAGTACCAAGAATGTGGCATAGAATGCTTCGCACTAGAAAGCGTTTCGTGGTCAAGTGGCGTACCTCCTTGTTCTAGGACGTTCCTCCAGTCAACACTCCACTTCGGCTTGAGATAGTGGTTGGCAGCGCCACTCTTTGACAGCTGTGATCACTTTGCTTCATTGAGACTCCACGGCAACAGATGAAAAGCATTGTGCTCTTTTCAGTGGACAGGTGGGGGGTGCTCTGCTAAACTCGATGCAGAGGAGAGAGTATTTTTTGTCGAGGATATTTTAAAAACGCGGGCTTTAATCATACAGCTCCAAACGAAAACCACGTGTACAGGATGCCTTGCCTGGATAGTTTTCTTTCTGCATTTATTTTGGCCGATTGGAAACTTGCCTCATGTGAGTTTGCGCGGCGTCTTCTGAGCGCAAAACAAACTTGTGACATTACGTGGCACACTGGGAACCAGGCCCACGTATAGGCTGAGCACCAACAGCACATGGTTGCTCGAGCATGCGTGACCATTGAAATGCAGCGAAAAAAAAAACGCAGAGAGCGAAATGATATAAAACAGCCCATGGCAGTCACATGGCACATGTATTTCATTGTTAAAGAACATTTTTTCTATCATTACTAAGCCTAACTACAGAGCTGTTTCACATAATGCTTGGCAAACAAATACTGAAGTGCTTTTTTTTCTGCCTTAACGTATGTAGTGCGAAAAGTCTCGCTTTGCTCTACAGCGTTGCACGCAATGTGTGAACCGATTATATGGGTCCGAGCCTATAGGAGTAAATACGTTCTGGGAAAAGAGTCAAATTGTTTAAACTTATAGGAAATAAAAAAAAAACTCCTGGCTGCATGCTCACATTATTGTTAAGGGAGACCTACAATCCGACACCTACAGTCTGGCTTAGAAGTTTAAAACTCTACATTGTAGAGGGTCTTAGCTGAATGCAGACGGCCTATCAAGTAAATAGAGCAAATGCCGCTGCAAACAAATAAATCCGGTGGAGAGACACGCCGTCCATGCAATTTGTCATACTTGGCGTATGACCGCTGTATTCTACAACCCGCCGTGGTTGCTCAGTGGCTATGGTGTTAGGCTGCTGAGCACGAGGTCGCGGGATCGAATCCCGGCCACGGCGGCCGCATTTCGATGGGGGCGAAATGCGAAAACACCCGTGTACTTAGATTTAGGTGCACGTTAAAGAACCCCAGGTGGTCGAAATTTCCGGAGTCCTCCACTACGGCGTGCCTCATAATCAGAAAGTGGTTTTGGCACGTAAAACCCCATAATTTAATTTAATTTTAATTTTTGTATTCTACAGGGTGTCTCACGTAACTTGAACCAAAGATTTCAAGAAAAGTGGTTAGCCGCAGCTGAATGAAACCAATGGCATATGGTTTGCCGTCACGTGGCGCTCGTTAGAGTATTCCTATATTAAGCTTAACTAGTTAATTAACTAAGATCAATTATGCAAAGATTTTGATATTCACTTCAAGGACAAGTGCGTTTAGTCGCGTTGAAAGACGCGGTTCGGAAATGACCGATCGAATTTTTTGTGGCAACGTACATGCTGCGTGGCGATTTTTTCGGCGTTTAAAAAAGCCCGCGAAATATGCAATAAAACCACGTGAATGTGCTTGTGCGCTATCGTATTGCAGTGATCGCGCTTTGTGCGAAAGAACCGTGCGCGAGGACCGTAGTGAAGTGAGCGGCCGTGGTCGTAGGCATCGGCTTCACATTGCGTCAGCATCTTTGGCATGGAGGAGTGAGTGAGTGAGTGAAAAACTTTATCAGCTCTAGATTCGCTGGTCTTCTGCGGTCTTCAGATGGAATCGTCCATCTTCTAACACAACGGTCGGTTGCCCTTAGTCCAGGGCTCCGCTGGATGCTGCTGCCAGTTGTGCTCGCCGAATCAGACTTTCTTGGTCGACCTCGCGATCGCTGGAGAGCACTCCCTCCCATTGTTCCGCACTCGGGTTTGGTATAACGGGTGCCACGTCTATCTTCTGGCATGCCCACGTTATGTGATACAGCGTGGGTGTTTCGTGGCACCAGGGGCATTTGTCATTGTATTGTGTCGGATAAATTTTGCTGAGTACGTGTAGGTTCGGGTAAGAGCCTGTTTGTAGCTGCCTCCACGCGACAGAGTCCTCACCAGCGCATCACTACAAGGCTGTACGATAATCGAGGCTGAAGAAGCGGCCGTCGCTCTAGCGGCAGCGGAGGGATATCGTTCTAAACGGTCTTTAACAATCCTTACAGACTCGCAAACAGCGTGCCGCAACTACCTTGGCATGGAGGAAGAAAACTTTAGGAATGACTGTCACGTCACGCAGCCAGCCTTGACAAGCGACCGCTCCGTGAAGCCACAGTTGTGGCCCAGCGCGTGACCTCTTGCGTCGAGCTCACGGCACCAGAATCTGGATTTGCTGAGGCATTTGGTTCCCAGTAGTAGTTTTTATTCGGTGCGCGCTTGTTCCGTTGCCCTGACGTGGCTCTGTCTGCACAGCGGGAACAATAAAATCAACCGCGCACTTTCACGTGCGATCATGTATTGGGCCACCACTGGCCAAGCAGATTTCGGCTTCAATCGCGTTGCGCTATGCTCCCTCCTCTTTTTACCTTCCTCCATTATCTTTGATGGTGGCACACAGAAAGGAAGCGCCGCCGTCTCTGATAAGCGATATGGTTGAGGGCGCTGCAATACGATAGCGCAACAGCGCGGTCACGTGGTTTTATTTCATATTTCGCGGGCTTTCTGTGAACGCCGAAAAAATTGCCACGCAGCATGCACGTTGCCACCTAAATCCGATCGGTCGTTTCTGAACCCCTCTACAACGCAATGAAGCGTACTTGGCCCTAAAGTGAATATTAACATTTTGCATAATTGATCTTGGTTCCCTAACCAATTAAACAGAATATAAAAAAAATACTCTAAGGAGAGAGAGAGAGAAAATGATAAAAGAAAGGCAGGGAGGTTAACCAGGACTGAGCCCGGTTGGCTACCCTACGCTGGGGAAAGGGAAAGGGGGACGGAAAGATGAGAAGAAGAGAAAGTCCACTGGAGATATCAGTCGGTCACTCAGTCCAAATCACAGGCGCTCACTCAATCCGGTCGCTTTCAAATATCGCAGCAGCGCTTTTGTGGCCTTTTGTAGCTGCGATATGCGAGGCCATGGTCCCAGGATCTTCTTCAAGGTGAACGGCTTCCCATCTAGCTGATTGAGAGCTGTGCAGAGGTCTTGCCTTTCGTTTTCATAAGATGGACAGTAGCACAGTAGGTGTTCTATGGTTTCCTCGACACCGCAGGCATTGCACTCGGCGCTATCAGCCATTCCAATCAGAAATGCATAAGCATTTGTGAATGCGACTCCCAAACGTAAGCGGCACAGCACTGTTTCCTCATTTCGCCGAAGACCTGGTAACAGCCGCAGTTGCATAGAGGTATCGAGGGAATGCAAGCGATGGTGAGTGAATTCAGATGTGTGCCACTTCTCCAATGTCAAAGAGCGCGCTAACTTGCCTAAGTGTTGGGCTGCGTCGGTCCGCGATAAAGGTATTGAAACAAGGGTTGCTCCCTCGTGTGCTTTTTTAGCAGCTTCGTCAGCGAGGTCGTTGCCGGAGATACCGCAATGACCAGGCAGCCACTGAAACACGACGTCGTGTCCTTTCGCGATCATGAGATGGTGCATTACTGGTATCTCCGACACGAGTTGTTCGCATGACCCGCGACGAAGAGATGCCAGAAGACATTGTAAGGCCGCCTTGGAATCGCAGAATATAGCCCACCGATTAGCCGGTTGGTTATTAATATAATCAACGACATCTCGGAGGGCAACAAGCTCCGAACCAGTCGATGTTGTCAAATGAGAAATCTTGTATCGGATGCTTAGTGATCGTGATGGTATAATCACTGCACTGGTGGAGCTGGTCTGAGTGCAAGAGCCAACCGTATATATATGTATTCGATGAAACGAATGGCAAAGACAGGCTGCTAACTAACCTTTGCTACTCAGTGCTGCAGCACAAACTGTGTAACGCATTTCAAAAAAGGAAGCTACCGAGTATGTTGGAGTCCAGAACGAAATAGATAGTGATGATGACAGCTTTCAGCTCAGATGGAGGCTAAGGAGCCTCACATGACGGCAAGCCATATGCCGTTGGTTTTATTTAGCTGCAGCTAACCACTTACTTTAAATGCTTGATTCAAGTTACGTGAAACACCTTGTATAATTCGTTATTCCGCTAAAGGCGGCGTCTACATGCCCAAGACCCCGTGATTTTAAGTATATTAATGTCGCCTTATGTGAATGAATGTCACAACGCTATAGCGCTAGCAATGAAAGCAGTAGATAAGCCGAAATTCTGCCCCCAAAAGCGACATTATGCTGCACTGACGTGAAAAAGTGGCGGATTTTAATCCTGCATCGCTTCAAAATTTATTGTCAGCAATAAATGCAGGATGTTTGATGAAGGGGCTTGAAGATAAATTTGGACATCTACTGCTTTGTTCCCCGAGAGTGTACAGGCATCACTCGTTTTTTTAAGTCACGAAAGACGCTTGCATCTCGAGTTCGCGAGAAAAACCGAAGGAGGCATAGCTTGAGTATGGTAACACAGCATAAAGATAAGACCTCTTGCTCTGCGTGGAACTTGTACAATTTCCAGCAGGCTTCTGTAGTAAAAAAATTTAGTACGTTCAGCCTCTGCTTGTTTAGCATTCCAAGCACGTTTCCCGCAGACGAAATATGCTACCAGAACTTCGTATTATCGATTCGTATCGACTCTTGTCACTCACCAAGATGCGTGGTCCACGGATAACGAAATCATCTGAGCTGAAAGCTGTCATCATCACTATCTATTTCGTTCTGGACTCCAACATACTCGGTAGCTTCCTTTTTTGAAATGCGTTACACAGTTTGTGCTGCAGCACTGAGTAGCAAAGGTCAGTTAGCAGCCTGTCTTTGCCATTCGTTTCACTATACATGCATTCTAATGCTCACGTTATTACATTGCAGCTCTCTACCTCTGTGAACTCAAAATCTCCCAACAATGGTCTCATGTTGATAAATGAAAGGGCACAGCAGCGAGCTATCGGTAAAAATACATAGTTGTGGCTTTCTGTGCAGCTACGCGTTGATGCGATCGTGCACTAACATAGGCACAATCACTTGACACAGCCTGAAAGAGAGCTTAAAACAAGTGTCAATCCTGTAGGTTACGGGTCCTTGTTATTTGTCAGGAATTAGCTGCATTCTCTTTAATAGTTGCCTCAGTACAGTCCTTTCAGACGATACCATCAAAATGCTATAGGTATCATTTTTAGGTGGAATTTCTTGGTTACAGAGTTCACAAGAAATAATGAGGTGCTGACGTCACTTCGACCATATAACTTGAACAAAAGGATGTCACACGATTTAGGTACAATACGCCGCCTAGCAGTGATGATGCTTCTATTTTGACCTACTAGAAGCATTCTTTAATCCCAGGATCACCAAGAAATTAGTTTCTTAATACCGCGGTAGATACTACATTTAGGCTCATCTAACTAATGGGAAAAGCATCGTTGTGATGAATGCAGCATTTAACCTTAATAATCAATGCATATCATTACTTTGCTATGAAGATAAAAAATATTGGAATTACCGCTTCGTCTGAGCAGCTAGATCTTCAAACCATCATTGGTCAGCGTCGATTCATTTTTGTCATTTGCTTCGCTGGAACAAATGCTAATCAACTCCATCTCGGCATGTAACACGCGAAGGACTCTGAATGAAAGCCGCTCTGGCGTGCCGCGAATTGCGCGCACAACGAAGAATATTTCAGGAAAAGAAAATCCCTCCACGCTGTCTTCAATACTACAGGTTATCGGGGGAGGCGAAAATTTACACACAATGGCAATGGAGGCTTAGCACCTGAGCTGCTTGTGTTAAAGAAGTTTACCCTGCAAGATACCTCTCACCACCGTCAAAACCAACCCTGGCCACAGACCTCCAGCGCCGAAAATTCTCTTCCTTCGCACACAAGCATAGAGTGAATGAGAACCCGAGCCATCTAACTAGGCAAGGAAACCTTTCAAGCTCCTAGCCTTTGTTCCAAGTGCCCGGGGGCTGTGTAACACAATGCATGCTCGGAGTGCACAAATGACTCTGAAACTGGGGGTCCTGTGCATTGTGCAAGAAGGGAGAGGATTCAAGGGAACGTCGTCGGTCTGGTGGCCCTTAGCGTCTGAAATACAAATTGTCCATGCATAAAGCCTTGCGCCTGCGCCTGAACCTAGGGCCGGTATAGATCATTGTTCGTATTTGAAAAAGCCGCACGCTCCAGAAGCTGCTCACAGCTTGCAGTGCACTGTTTTGAGCGCCTTCCGCTTCGTGCAGGACTCCTCTCATTGTGAGCATTGCCTCTGGCAAAAAGGACTGGAGCAATTTTCTACGAACTGCTGCTGGCACGCCGAAAGCAGCTTTTAATGCGTACCGTTCTTTGGCGGGTAGCTCAGCAATTTTGGTAGCGAAATGGTGCCTGTAACGCAAAAAGCGTGAACCTTTTGCCATAGCAATACATAAGCTCCATAGCAAATACATGGGATTGCGGTGAGCCAATTTAAATTTGGGAGTGGGTCAAACCGAATTCGGGGGTAAAATGGGGTTGGGCTAATGTAAATTTTGGTGCAGGCCAATTTTAAATTTGAGGTGGGCCAACCTAAATTAGGAGGTCGGCCAAACTGAAATTCGTAGTGGGCCTACCTATATTATGCGGTGGGCCAACTTGAATTTGGGAATGGGTCAACCTAAATTTGGAGGTAACACGGGGTTGGGTCAACCCAAATTTGGGGGTGGTATAGGTGTGGGCCAAGCTGAATTTGGAGTAATGCAGGGGCGGGCCAACCTAAATTCGGGGTGATATAGGGGCAGACCAACGCGAATTTTTGGGGTAGGCCAACTTAAAATTTGAAAGGAGGGGCAACACTAATTCGGAGTGGGTCAACCTAAATTTGCGGGTTGGCCAACATGAATTCGAGAGTGGGTCAATCTAATTTGGCGGTAACATGGGGGTGGGCCAGCTTAATTTGGTGTTGATATGGAGGTGGAACAACATGAAATTTGGGATGATTCAACCTACATTTGGCACTGGGCCAACCAGAAACCTTGGGTGGGTCAGCGTAAATTTTGTGTGGGCCAACTTAAAATTTGAGGTAGGCCAACCTCAAGTTGAGAGTGGGCCAGGCGAAATTTGGGAAGCAAAAACTAAGTATCAGCCGAGCAAAACAATTCTAGGCATTAGGAGACAATTCTCCGAATTTCTGTAACTTTTTTTATGTCGGTAGAATGTTTCGAAGCGTGGCTTAAGTTGTAGTTCAATCTTCAGACAAATAGAGCCTCAGGGATTCTAACAACAGTTTGCGAAGCAGAATGTATTTCCAAAGTTGGCATTGCTCAATGACTTTATTTTTGGGATAAAATTCCACACTGTCAGATTCCGCATTAGGTATTCATTTCTATGGAGTCTGTAGTGCCATTGAGAAGTCAGAAATGATTTCAGCTGCGACGCTCCACACTCAGATCCAGAGGTTCTGTTCTCTCTGAAGTTCAGTACAACCGGAGTTCGTTTATGGAAATTTACATTTAAAATTAACGTTGAGAGTGCCCCAGAAATGCCTCTTTTGCGCCCTCGAATTTTAGCCTGTCAAAATTTCTGACCACTTTTTTTATGCGTGATAAAGATATTGTGATGGGATGGACGGCAAAAGTCATTATTCGCGAATTTTCGTGCACCCAAAAATAAGCTGCCCCAGCGATATCAGAGAAAAACTGGGGCTGAGTGGGCATATTATGGTTATGCACGATTTAGGGAACAGGACGGCCGCAAAATGGCCCACACTACCCAACATGGTCATCGGACCATATATCTTGTTGAAAAAGCTGAAAGTGCTTCGAATTAAGTAAACTTTTTTATCTTTTGTGACTTCAATAACTTAATAGCTTTATTACGACTAGAAATTTTTAAGAGAATAATTCTAATGACTCCAAGTTGTTCGTTTAACAAATCACTAAATAATTTTGACGCCATTATTATGTTCGCCAAGGCGTAAAACCAGTGGCGCAATTTGAAACTGCCAGATAGCTTATGTGCTGCCTAATTTCAAATATTAAAACGCGCACTAATCATCAGGTGTATAAGCAGTTATGTACTGCAAGAATAATGCTTTAAGATGAAAGAAAACTTTATCATTGACTTTTTTATACTAACTGCAGGGCGCCACCTTCCAATCAAATTGAGCCACCATGCATCGTTTTATACCGCATCAAGCTTCGTGGGAAGCACCTACGTTACCACCGACTCTGTCATCGAAGAATAGAAGGGGGGAAGCTTATGCCGGTCCCTCGCACTGTGGGAATCGATGTAAACGAAGCTTTCTGTGTAGTTTGCTTTGTTTGACGATAATTAGCGGTTATGTCGACGGCGAATGTTCCTTCAACGTTTTGTCCAGCACGAGAGTTATGAATTGACGTTAAACGTTCCCTTGCGTGCACCACTGCTGTTTGTCTGCGTAGTACACAGAACACAAAGGGGGAGATATTTGCTTGAGGCGTCGTTGCACGCCATATTTCATTACCTCCGAGAGGGTTGAGCAATGTCATTGCCTCACATGGCACTAATAACAACTAATTACACTTCCCAAAAACTTTGGTGGATAAAGAAAATTTTTATTAAGGACGAAAAAGTTTGTGTCTTCGAAAGGGTGTGCTCAGTAAAAATGTTATGGACTAACTCGAACAAACTTGAGCAAACACTAGTACGATGCACTCTACGTAACTCAACGTGCAAAATAAATTAGCATAATGGAAGCAGCGCAGAGTGCACTGAAGCGATTTACGTAACTGCAAGAAAAGGTTTGGAGTGCTTTAATTTCCAAGTATTATTGGCAAGTCTAATCAAGTTTTCTGTAAAGATAATGTAGCGACTACATTCGCCGTTTTCGTGGGTCGATCCAGAAGTTTGTGCAGGCTTAAAATAGAAGTCCATCCCGAAGGTAGTCCAGTCTAAACTGAAGACCGTTCCTATAGGTATGTGCTACAGGGTACGCGCTACTCTTCAATGATCCCATTTGACCGAACTTAGGTATGTGCCAGCTGCTTATGTGCCCCAGATTCCCCTGATCAAGTGCCACTGGGTATGTGTCCCACATGCCACTAGGCATGCGCTGTAAGGGTCATTATGTATTTGCCACTGGGACTGCTTCACTCTTCAATGAAGATCTGTGACGCCAACTTTGATTACTGGGTATCACAACAACAAACACCACCTTGCGCTGCTCTCCGTATTAGTTCGCAACACATCGAAAAAAGAGTGAAGCATTCGCAGCAAAGAACCTATATGATTCACCAGAGCCATTCTCTATCAAGCCATCAATGCTTCTCATTACGGAGATCTAAACTGGAGTTAAATGTGCTTAAATATTTACTTTTGGGTCAGCACTACCGTCCGTTGAGCAGCATCTAGAGTTCGAATTAAACCATATTTTCAGGAGAGCGGTAACTCAAGTAGCCACTCGACATCGTTCGCGGGCAAGTTTTCATAGATTATTAACTTAAAGAAGTCTAATCGCTCTCGTAATATATGAGCTATAAGAGCAGGTCTGCATGCGATACTAAGTGAAGCCACTTCATTATCGCTGCATTAACCAGTTTCGTATTTAATCATCTGCTCTGCCTCGGCAGCCGAAATCAGGCGCTGCACTCAAATTCGAAAGTAACATCTTCTCAGATTAAATTTTTTATATGGACTGATACATTATTCAGACTTAATGATTGCAAGACTTCATTAAAGATTAGGGGGTTTTAAGAGCCGAAACCACTTTCTGATTATGAGGCACGCCGTAGTTGTGGACTCCGGAAATTTTGACCACCTGGGGTTCTTTATCGTGCACCTAAATTTAGGTACACGGGTGTTTTCGCATTTCACGCCCATCGAAATGCTGCCGCCGTGGCCACAAGTCTTCATTAAGCCAGAAAAAGAAGTTTTTAATGTCTTCATTAAGCCAAAAAAAAAATTTGCTAGCAGTCAAATTCGAAAAGGCCTCCATAACTTGCTATATGCTCTTACGCACTTATGCGCCCGCTCCCGCCTGGAATTGTCTGAGTTCCTGCCGCCGCTCTTGTACTGTAAGTTACTGGGGCTATAGTGACGTATGCAGTGGTAGCAGCATTGATTTCCTGTCAAGGCTTACTAATGCTAGTTCCGCGGTTGCCGTAAATAGCGCGGAACGGACGTCCTGATAAAAAGCCGGCAGGAAAAATGTTCATTCGGAAACTAGTTCAATCGGCCTAATAGTTTCGAATGCTTGCGATTAAGATTTCCATTAGTCCTGGTACGAATGGTTTTCACATTTCCTTCGAGCAGACATGCGTTGTAACTTTTCCTACTCTGCTGAATTCGGCGCATTTAAGATTGTCCAGGCGCGTTCGCACAGCGGCTCTACAGTCATCTGTATTCCGACTACATTTACGTTTAGCGCTCTGGTTCAGCATTTCAATGATGGTCATATACATTTTATAGAGAGTGGGGACCATTTCCAAGCCATTCTCGAGGTCGATCGAACAATAGTAAATTTAGGTAACGTGAACATAGAGAGCACGTTCGATCTTTCGTAACCTGCAGTGGCGGCACTCTTGCTGATTACGTTAAACCTTTCGATCAGAGGTCTTCTTCGCTCAATTCTTCTGTGCCTTGCAAAGTAGTCTTTATTTAAAGAAATACCACTCATTTAAGCACAGAGCCGCAGAATCCGGTCTAGCATATTCAGCTTACTTTATCCCGTAAGAACCATGACACAAAAACGAATCTGTTGATATCAGGCTTTCTGAGCTATGCGAGCTAATTGCGCTACCACGACAAAAACAACACAGACTTCGTACTGTGCCCGTTGTGGTTGTTAGAAAGCGACATTTTAGGCACGTTTAGTCTCTAGAACAAGTACCTCCATGTGATTCTTTATCGTATGAGAACTGGGAAAAGTACCTCTAACAATAATCGGGCTTTCAAGGTTGTTCTTTATTTTGATTTCAGGTTCCTAAAATATTGACCCGTGCATTGAATAAGGTGCGGCTAACTCGTCTACAATATTCTCCCTGCAAGAATTAAAACCGGAAGAACTGCGGGCGTTGCAAGGCACTACGCCAATAACGCTGCTCATGATCGAGATAAAACACGAATTAAACGGTAGGTACAAACAGGTGCACAATAACGAACGCTGCGCTTCTGTGCATACCGAAGGCAATGTCAGCAATATCATCAATGTTTTTAAAGGTCAACTGAGGTCAACTGGGATGTGCAGTCCTGCAAGGCTGTTACTTTAGAAACAATGTGCACGTAATACTTTTCTCGCACGTCAGTTAAAAGAAATTAGTCACTGACTGTGACATGAACGTGAATGCTACTTCCCCTTAGTAGTACGCCTACTGTACAGATGGAACTTCGACGAACGCTGGACGACGAATGCTGTCGTTATAACTATTACCGGCATGTTACCCCTAGCCTGATCATCAAAGTGAGCTCAGCGATGTCTCATCGCTAGTCTTATGCTTCGTTCTTGTTTCAGGACGATAACCGGTAGGTACCTGTTGGAATAACGCAACCATAAAAAGCTATCAACGCATCGTAGTTTTAAAAATGCCAAGCTGAATTTCAATTGTGAGCACGCTAATTGGGTTCTGGCTATATTTTTGGCTACGGCAAGGTCCACGAGTGCAAGAAATCTGTTTCCCTTCCGCATTTCTAAAGCATTCTGTTGAGCACCATGTTTGTTCACTGCGCGCAGATTCGGTCTTTCCGTGGCCGACGCACTTCGATGGGAATGAAGTGCAAAAACGCTAGTTTACTGAGTGCTTGGTGCGCGTTAAACGACTCAGAGTGGTGAAAATTAATTAAGCTTCCACCACTACGGCATGCCTCATAATGAGATCGTGGGTATGGCATGTCAAACACCGGAATGTCTTTTTTTGTGTGTGTGTTGCACGTAGAACCCCACAGCCAGCTGCCACCTCGGATGATCGAGTATGGCAGCGTTGTACAAGTGGAGCAGGGCGAGCGTGCTGTGCTGCCTTGCCTGTCAGAGGGACACCCACGTCCGCGACACTACTGGTCCCGCCTCACCGGCCACGGGGTGCCCAAGGAGTCAGGCTCGACTGACGGCGGGGAAGAATCTGTGATTCTGAAGGCTTCTGACAGAGTCTCCCTACTGCCCGAAGGTCCGATGATATTCCACACTACACACATCCAGGACAATGGGCGGTACTTGTGCGTCGCCAACAACTCGGCTGGCGAGGACAAGGCGCACGTAGAGCTCCTGGTCACAGGTGAGACGAACTGTTTTCTTTAACTAAGGTGGCCTCCCGTACGCCTTGCATTTGATGCACGGGCAGTTCCAGCTTTTTCTTTAAACGGGGTCATTGAGGAAGGCTGTTAAGCATGATGATGATGGTTATGATGATGATGATGATGATGATGATGACGACGATGTTGGAGACTTTAATTTTGCAAGAATGCACAGCCGGTTGACACGACTTTCGTAGGAAGTTGTAAGTGAGGCAAATAATGCTGTGTATATCTTACCGTGCTGTGTAGTCAATTCTGAAATGCAGACACAAATGATCACAAAACTTTGCAGCTACTTTGTTTATCCTTATACGCAAATCTACTGTGTTGGTTATCTTGCCTTGCCTTTGAAATGTTGGCAACGTCAATGAGGTGAGAAGAGGGAGGGAAGACAAGACCAAGCCACTGTGTATACGATATGTTGCTCATGTTGTTCTTCAGATACATTGGTTGACAGTGAAGCGATGAACAACTAATTGCCATTAGCAAATATTTTATAAAAAAGTTCTTTTAGTATAACGATGAAAGTAATGGTCGAGATCTCCTAAAACTAGGAGATACACAGTTAATTTTCTTTTTCCACATAACCCATCTGTAGTACCCGCATGGATGGTGATGAAGTTAAAAGATGTGGATGCATTCTTTTTTTTACCCAGGGCCTCTGTCGGCACGTATCGAACCAGTTGTCCAAGTCGTGGACGTGGGAAGGGGGGCAAACATGAGCTGTCGCGTCGCTGGGCACCCCGTGCATGGCGTGTTGTGGACACACAATGGCTTGCCCATCTCGCCGGCCCACTCGGCGAGCCCCCACGCTTCCTTGATCGGCAGAAGTGGAAGCGGGAAGCCACCTTCCGGCGTTCCTTCTGGTCGGGTTTCTCTTTTGTCGCGTGACCTTCTTGACGTGTCTACAGTGGAGCGACAGGATGGCGGAATGTACCAGTGTACTGTCTACAATCACGAAGACTCTGCTCAGGGGTCTTCACAGCTCGTCATAGGAGGTACGTGCTGTTTACGTTTTTGATGAAAAGTACTACGGGTAACTATTAGGAGATGTAGAGCTGCGCTTCTTTCAGAAACTCCTCTGTCGCGGTATCCCTTCTTTTTTTTTTGCAAGCTTCTCAGAATAAGCAGATTTGATTTGTCCCTCAGGCGGATAATGTTCCGAAGCGGTGATGCGCACTCTGCAGGTAGCAAAAGAGAAGAATATAACCCACATCTTAAAAACTAAACGGAAATGATACTTTACGACAAGTCGTGATTCAACTAGTGGTACTTGCAATGGCAAAAAAAAAATCTTCCTCCTTATTCACTATTTTCACGTAGTAGTGACGGGCAAGAACACAGCAGCAAATCTGTGAATAACTTAACTTTTTATTGGGCGAACCCATGCCCACAAAAGCAAGTTACAGTCAAAGCGCAACAGTAGGGGCTAACACAGTGGGCGCTCGTCGAAAATCTGGTTAGCGCGACAAGCGCGTCGGCTTTTATAGATTGCACGTCGAAGGTTCTAGTGTAATCGCTGGTGCCCGCGTGGCTTCCAGAAACTATATACTACAGACTTCGTGTCGCGCATGCAGCCTGGTAATACAAGCTTCTTCGAGGATATACGGAACAGAAAGAATGAACTACAACATTCGTTTGAGTTACGAATCATGCAGGCGCATTTTGCGCTGAGCGACAACTATTTGTTAGCCGGTGAACAGTGGTCACCGTAGATAGATAAACAAGAACACGTGTCAATATGTTATCCAGAGTTCCGAAGGGGAAGGGAAGCATTTTTTAGCTACTACTATTTATTGTTACATAATCAGATTAACTGAGAGTGCCAAGTGCATCATGTACCCAGGTTACACTGGCTTTTTATTCCAGTCTAGTATTGATGACGAACTTATTTGCTTTGCCGAATGTTGCATTACAAGCATAACTAGAATGTGCTCAGGTAAACTCATTAGGAATAGTTGCCACCAAAACTAAAGCTGTATTGTTTACACCTCTTAAAAACTTGTTAATCGCGACTAAACTCAATAATTAAGGTGAGAAAGTAGACAACTTTCTCACCCTAAGTATTCCATTCATCATTACATTCCATATAATATTAAGAATAGAGACCACTGCGTAATACTTTGCTCACGCACTAACCGTGGATTAAATAGACTAGAACACTGCAGGCTCACTTACTTAAGACACTTGCGTACGCAAATAATTGAGTTGTATAGGTTTGCTAGGAGAGGGTTCAAGAGATTTTTCGTCCGTATCCTTTGCTCACTACGTGCAGTTTTAGCAGTTTAGAAATTCAGATAGTTCCCTTCAGAAATTGTTGCATGATATCCTGTGTTAAGTTATTATTTCCATAAGTTCAGTACTGTTTGCGTATGCGTGCCGCTTGTATGCCTGTGTATTGTTTACTGTTCATCAGCCTAGCACGTGTGCCTCATGTGAAATTTATTCTTTTGAATTCATCCTATTCATATGAATGTGTTTCTGGGTTGAACTTTCACTTGTAGAAATGTGTGCTACATTACATTTGTACGCTTTGATCATATATGTGTTCATTTTGTTCACTATATCGCATATAATGAACACAAGATAACAAGACCCGCTTGAACTTGGCGGCTTTCTCAGAAAAACAACAACAATGTTCCACGGAGCGAGAGCGCAAATATTTTTGGCACCAAGAAAATTTAGGGCAGTTACACCGCCATGGCAAGCTGTCCCACAAACAACACTACTCAGTAACGCGCATATGTGTTCTAGTTGGTACATATATTAGAATAAACAGCTCTAATACGCACCGCGTACAAAGAATACACAGGACTCTATATTCAATGCCAACTAAAGATTTTGTTGCATGGAAGGAGGCCTCTAAACCTTACAGACGCCGTGACAGAAGGGCAAAACCAGATTAACGCGTCAGAATTATACGTCCCTAAAGAAAGCACCAAGAAGAATAACAACAGAGATAGAAGTTAGAATTCTACTTGTGACTGTTTTTCTTCTTTTTCGTGCACTTGTAAGGTTGATGAAACACCTTCCATGAAATAAACCTTCAAGTGCTAGTCAACGCAATATCCTTGCTTTTCTTGTTTTGCCTCCAAATTTAGCTCTACTAACCACATATGAGCGGGAAAATGATACTCACGATAAACGATTCGGTGCGTCATTCAACTACAAACTATCACAGATTCGACCATGTGACAAGTTGTAGTTCATGGTGTGACACTACCAGCAACCATGCACGAATCCTTGCGCTGGCCTGGTACAACAAAATTATCGCTGCCGTGTAAATAGTTCTGAGTTAAGGGAGTAACAGTGCTATTTTGAAAACTTTATGGTGTGGTGCACCTGAAACATACAGAATGAGAGCAAGAGAAGCTGGAAATGAAGATTTCCTCACACTAGAGGTTGATATTGAATGAACACAAAGCGGCTTATACGCTGCCTTATTAGCTGCGCTCGTTGGATGAAAAGCAGGTTCCGAGTCGATTGGATGCATGGTTCCGTGCACTTCAGGAGGAGGCAAGTTTACTGTCACTGGAAAGCAATTTCTTTTCTAGCATCGCTTTGATGCGGCTAGAGTTAGAGCAGTTGAGCAAGTGCGTGTGTGCGTGTGTACGCGCGCGCGCGCGCGCGCGCGTGTGTGTGTGTGTGTGTGTGTGTGTGTGTGTGTGCGTGCGTGCGTACGTGCGTGCGTGCGTGCGTGTGTGTGTGTGTGCGTGTGTGTGTGTGTGTGTGTGTGTGTGTGTGTGTGTGTGTGTGTGTGTGTGTGTGTGTGTGTGTGTGTGTGTGTGTGTGTGTGTTTGCACGTCTAGCAACAGCCTCAAGCAATTGTCTTACTTAATCCAATTTGAAGAGAACTGCCTAGCCTACTTTTGTGGCCATACCTTGTTCTAGCATCTGTCGTAAGAGGTTTTTCAAAGCTCCGGCGCAAACAGTGGACCTGCACTTGTGCTCTGCTATGGTTACTGTATCTCACCGTCAGAAATGCCGGCTATTGGTTCAAATAGTGCCTACGTGTTTTATTAGCTTGCAGCAAGACGTGATCAAACGAAAGGTCAAAGTGCCCAGGCAGCGGCGACACAGTAGTAGATGAGTAGCCGGCACTGAGGCAGGGAAAGGTGTAAGTTCAGCATTATTCACTTGAAATCTGATTAGTTGAGGCAGCATGAAGAGGCAAAATACGGCAATATCTTTCGCCTTAATACAGCTCTGTTATTATGATCAGCACGCAATATTGTCTCACCTTGTATGCGTGGGAAGCTTTGCCTTGCAGAATGATCATTTCATTTCATTTCATTTATTATACCCTCAAGGCCTGTGAAGGCTTTACAGAGGGGAGTGGGTTACAAGTAAATTCAAAGAGTAAGCCTTACAAGAGAAAAAATACACAACATAAAAAGAACAATTTGTCAAATAATGCAGTAGGAATACAATGAGCAATTACAAAAGCTATTACAAAAAAAAGCACTAGATATACAAGCACATTAAACAGCATTCTAGCAAGTAATGTTGGTTAAGGCATCACGAAACAAAAGATTATCGCTGATGGATACAATATTTGCGAGAAGGTGGTTCTACTTTAGTGATGTCCGACGTACGAATGACTGGGAAAATGTATTTGTGCTGCAAGAAGGGACGTGAGCCTTGTAAGAATGAGCGATGCGACGAGCTACGTGGCGTGAAATATGGATGAATACATCACGCAGTGTTTGGTGAAAAATTTTGTGAAACAATGATAAACGGGAAACTTTATGTCGAACTGCAAGAGATGGAAGAGAAAGGCTAGTTTTCATGGCTGTTACGCTGGCAGTTCTGTTATAATTCGAAAGAATCAAACGAGCCGCGTTATTCTGAACTAATTCTAATGCATTAATTAAGTTTAGGTTATTAGAGTCCCAGACTGATGTAGCGCATTTTTATTTCGGACGTATTAGGGTTTTATAAAGCAATAATTTTAAAGAGTGTGGAGCCTTAAAAAAGTTGCGCCTTCAGTAACCAAGAGTGCGGTTAGTATTTTTCACTATATTAGTAATGTGAGTTGCCCAGGTAAGGTCGTATGTAATAAGAATTTCTAAGTACTTGTACGAAGTTACCTGTTCTAAAGGAAGGTAATATAAATAGTATACCTGAGAGACGTTAGGTTTCCTAGATACATGCATAGATTTAAACTTGTTAACCTATAATTCCATTAGCTATAAACTGCACCAGTTAGATATTATATCAAGGTCCGATTCAAGGTGGTTAGTATCGCAATCCGTAGTTATTTCTCGAAAGATAACACAATCCCCAGCGAAGAGACGAATGTTGGAAGTTACTTGTGAAGGAAGGTCATTAATATATATTAAGAACAACAAAGGACCGAGAACCGATCCTTGGGGCACTACGGAAGCAACGGAGCCCACCGGTGGGTTGCAGCCGTTACCAGTAACGTATTGTGAGCGATGAACAAGAAAACATTCGATCCATTTGAAAAGATTAGCATCAATATTCAAATGGGTTAGTATGTGTACTAGAAGTTTGTGACAGACTTTATCGAATGCTTTTGAGAAGTCTAAAAATATGCAGTCGGCGCAGGCGGAACGATCAAGAATTCGATGCAACTGATGAGTGAAGGATACGAGGGGAGTCTCGCATGAGTACGATTTCCTAAAGCCATGTTGTGCAGGTCAAACAAATGTGTTATCTTCAAAAAAGTTGACGAGGTTTGTGAATACAATGTGTTCTAGTAGTTTGCAGCACGTGCTGGTAAGTGATATTGGGCGATAGTTGGTTGCTATGCCTTTGTTACCAGATTTGTTTAGCGGAACCACCTTTCCGACCTTCCACTGATAAGGTAAAGCGCCTATGTTGAGCGATTGTAGAAAAATTTTTGTTAGTGAAATAGAACTGTGTGGGGTAGTGTTTTTAGGAACTTAGTGTTAATTGAGTCAAAGCCAGGTGAATAATTGTAGTCGAGCTTGTCAATAAGTTTAGCAACACCAGATGCATGAACTATTACTGGAAACCTGACTGGACATTCATAGTTACGTAACTCGGGAACTTGCTTATTTAGAGCTCCCGAAAAATTCTTGAGAAAGGCTTCGTTAAGGTGAGCTGCAGCACCATATTTAGGAAGAGGCTGCCCAGTAGAGTCGTTTAATAAGATTAAGTTATGAGAAACAGATCTAATTATATTTCAAAAATTTCAATGCTAGCTTTAAGAATATATGGAAGAGTAACAGCAAGAAAAGTATAATTTAGGAACTTTCAATGCTTGAATATGTTCGTCAGAAGCCTCCTTGTATGCCGTGCAACGAGAAGCACTCGAGGGCAGCTCAGCTGAGTGGTAGATACGCTTTTTTACTGTTAGAGATTCGTTTAATGCGAGTGTTATACCAGGGGGCTTGTGAGTTATAAGTTTAGGTACGGCTGGAAACATATTTGTTCATTAGTTCATTTATTTTATTAGCAAAGAGGTCCCAATTAGTTTGCACAAAACGGTTATCAAAGTTAATCAGGAATGTGTCAAGAAGCGCATGCAACTCGCTATTGATGGCCTCGAAATTTGCTCTCCTATAGTCGAGTATTGTTTTCTTTTTCTTGATATTTTTCGGATTGTTGGCACTAATGGTAAAATGCATAGTAGAATGGTTACATAAAGGCGGAAGGAAAGTAATGTTGGAAGTTAGTTTGGGTTCAGTAGTAAGTACTAGGTCGAGAGTGTTTGAGACAGTAGCAGTATTCCGAGTTGGTTGAGTGAGCACTTGCGAAAAGAAAAAGTGGAACATAAATCTCAAAATTCCTTGTCCTCAGATGAAAAAGGGAGTAATGAAAGAGGCTGGGTGTTTCATTTAATGTTCGGAAAGTTACAGTCACCAATAAGTAAAGGGGCAATGATGGAAAGCGTGATGATGCGTTATCAATTGCATCATGCGATTCACTAACGAATGTGGGCGAGGAAGAAGAAGCTCGGTAGCATACGCCTATAACTGCCTTCTGGTGATGAATGTTAATTGAAGCCCAGACGATTTCGAGGTCAGCGGCAACAGAAATTCGTGAAGAAGGAATGTTGTTAGAAATGGCGAGTAGGACGCCGCCTCCAGGACTCACAGCACGATCCTTGCTATAGAAAGCGAAGCGATGGTCATCCTCAAAGATTTCAGAATCACTAATGCTGTTCGAAAGCCACGTTTCTGTTAAGGCAACAATGTGTGGAGAACAAGTGTCAATCGCTCAGGACAATGAAAAATATTTGTTCAGCACACTTCTAATGATAGTAAAAAAAGATGGACACATGGTGTTGTGAAGACTGTACACTAACCCTCTCGCTCCGCTAAGCCAAATTACCTGCAGGCACTATGTTCCTTGCGCTTTGGCCCTGCGACGGTTTTTCTTTCACGCATTTCATTTCGGTGCCAAAAGCGTAGCACCTGTCGTTAATAAGTAGTTTGTCATATCTGAGTTTAAACGTGGGTGCACCGTGCTGATTTTCTCCAAACTCGATAAGATTTCCGCGAACGAGACGGGTCGCGGGGGAGCAATCTTCGCTAACAGCGTTATTGCTTGTTTTGAGATGATTATGTAGTGAAAGAACATTTTCTTTTATTTTATACCTCGTGAAATTTACAATTACGGGTCGGAATTTTCCCGGTGAAAAACCGCCTAAGCGATGAGCACGTTCAATTGAGTCGCATGAAAAAGCTGGAAGTAGGGGTTTCAAAGGAGATATAACCTTGCTCTGGGTTTGTGCCTATGTTTCTTTAGCGTCTGGAATGTTGCGAATGAGTAGGTTATTTCGCCGAGATTTGTCTTCAAGCTCATTGACGCGAGCCCGCAGAATTGCGTTTTCTTTTAGGGCCCTGACAGTGCTCTTCATAGCAGACAGTACTACACCCTCTGCCTCGAAATTATTGCATTTTTCTTCCACACTGCCCATATATTTTGTGAATTTCGCTTCCATGTTCTTTTTTCTGGCCATTCTTAGTAGTTTTAATATCGGTGGCTTCTACGGCTAAAGTTTTTGAGGGCTGGAGTGAGCAGGTGTGTATATCTTTAATAAAGCGAAATATTATCTTCATTGGTTCTACAGGGTCGTCAGGCAGTATTTCTGTATCAAAAAGTGCGTCCGCCCTAGTATTAGGTTCAGGATGTGTCTCACCAACCCCTGAACAAATTAACAATAAGGCAAACGACCAAGTCAAGCATTCACAAATGGTCTCACACAACAGCATCTTGGTATCGTAATATTTAATAAGGGAAGAAGCTACTCTGACAAATTTATTGAACTGTAGCCGCGAAAAAGAAGTTTCCAAGATTGTGACACCCAGTCACATATTCTTACGCTAGCCTCACTATAGGGGCCATCTGTAGCAGGAAAATTAGAGCATAAAAACTTACGTGTTTACCGCTTTACATTTATTTAGGAATCTTTTACGGTTCACTGAAAACGTATGACTTATTTAGCAGCCGTGCTGGACACGTATCTAATGTGCGCGAGGAAGGTAATCTTAGTCTTTAGACGTGCACTACGTTTATTAAATGTCCGGTTGCTGCCCTGATTTCTCTGCGATGTTCTAAAACATGTTCTACATTTTTGAAGCAATAATAAAACCGCTGTGAACAAATAGTGTAGCCACCTAATATCAAGATAAGCTGCTCGCTTCCTTTGCTGAGTTCAATAATTTACGTGCGGTGCGGTGGATTCAGCTTGCCTGAACCACCAAACAAAGGGTGGGTAAATCGCTCGTTTTGCGGCAGAATTGCAACCTCAGCCTCAACGTCACGTAATTGATACGGGGTAATGCATTCGCAGAAGACGCACCCGTTTTGGAGCACGTTTTCTCGGAGCGCCAGGTGCGTCCTGGAGGCAGCGTCTCCCTCAGGTGCTCGGCCTCGGGAAATCCTCTGCCCCAGGTCACGTGGTCCTTGGACGGGACACCCGTACCAGAGCACTACCACGTCCGCGTCGGCGACTATGTCAGTGGCGAACGGTAAGCTGCTCTGTGCCAGTGAACGGTGCTTGCTTGCGGTGCTTTCCCTGCACCTTGGTTTAATTGATTTCCTCTAGAATGTCCGACTTCCGCACTTGTTCGTCGCCTGGTCCACTTACATTTTTAAACCATTCATGTTGACCTGTGGTGACTTTAAAGAGCGCCACTGATGCAGAAAAGTAAGAATTTATTGTTGGTGGGGTGGAAGAAAAAAGTTGATGAAAGAAATGCAAAGCCACAACAACATGAAGCTTGTTTTTGACGCACTTATAACGGGGCTCTACCATGCTTCAGCTTGTGTATTTTATTTTACCAGACATGATGTCTGCGTTAATTCGTAGCCGTATGATCATCCCTCTTTGAATTAAAGCGTTGTCGTCGCTCAGTGTAACGTGGGAGCACTAACTTCAAGACGAAAGCATACGTACAAACACTGTTCCATGGGTTCGCCTTGGTTGATAGCAGTCATTCTTGAATGCTCCTGGAGCATAACAGGGAGCGCGTGAGGGTGGCTTGAACCAGAGTTTATTACGTTGCTCGCATGAGTCGAATCAAAAACGAAAAAGGGCTCCTAGGAAAGAAAATATACCTACGGGCCTATTGATTGCACGCATGAAATGAAGTCTAAACATGGTTTGTGAATCACATGGCGATACTTGGTGATCTTGCGCAGCTCGTAACAAGCGCATTGTACTGGACGGGATAGCGTTAATTCTGCCTCTGTGTAGGGATACATATTTCCTAATTTTCGATTAGGTGGCCTGCTGGGCAGTTCGATCACCACAATTTTCTTCTGTACTGCCCTAATCCAGGCTGACTGAATGAGCCGAGATGTATGATGGTTGCGGCATTTCAGTCTTACTACGGGGTATCAGTCTGAATAGAAAGCGTTCTTGACTGTCTCGTTCTTTATCTAGTAGAATGTTTTGCTGGGCTAGTTGGTGAACAGGCATGAGGCAAGTAGTGCAAAAAGATACATTTTTCTTTTTTATGAGATGTCAAACATGGAATGTTTAGCATCAGAAAGGGCGACTGTTCCAGAATTATTGCTAGGAAAAACAACAAAATCCCTGCTGTCAACCCTTCTTTTTCTGGTTGCAGACTGGTGCACAGTTATGTGAACCTGACGGGTGTGCGAGTGGAGGACGGCGGCCTCTACTCTTGTGCGGCCCGCAATGGGGTTGGCCGGGTATCTCACTCGGCCAGGCTGAACGTGCTCGGAAGGCCCATGGTGCGACCTATGGCCAACGTGACGGCCTTAGCAGGACGCACCATGCGGCTTCACTGCGCCGTGGCAGGCCACCCCATACAGAGCATTGTTTGGCAAAAAGGTAGGTGCTTCGATCCATGTCTGGTGATATACTTTATAGATGGGAACGGCTGAGTGAAATGCGTTCGAGTGCCGAAGCTCATATGTACAGTAGCGTTGTTGCGAATATGACAGACCTGTACGAGGCTAACGAGAATCGAAACACAAAATCTTTGATTTCGGTACTAGCGCTGGTCTGATTGACAATGACACCTTCTCATTGTGTGTTAGGCATCTGGTTGAACTCAGTTATTTGTTGAGATGTGTTTAAGAGACAGAGAGAGATAGAAACGCTCAAAAAATAGAACTGCGGAATACGGATAAGGAAAACTGGCACTTCGTATCAGAAAGGCGTTCGGTTGTACCATGAAACATGATTTTGCACTTTGCCGTCCCTCAATATAGGGTAAAAAGCCTGGAACAGATGGGCGAGCATGAAAAATCACGACCAGTTTCTAGCAGACATGTTACTGTAACCAAGTCGCTTCGATTGACACATTAAGCATAGGTGGAACAATGCATTGAACTCTTATAAAGAATGAGCTTTTACCCTTTAATATGCATCCAATATCAGTGCTACCAAACGCCAATGCCATCGTCGTCATACAGCCTTGGCAGACACTAATGAAAGTTTCGCTAAGCAATTTCTACAGCGCGTGGGATCCGGATATATTTACCTCAGCAAAACTCACGCGATAATTCAGTCTTCAAAACCTTTATTATTCTCTTTGTTACAGCCAGGTGTCTCTAAATAGATTTTTGTATCTCCTTATTGACTGGTTGTAATCTTTTTGCTTTCTTTATTTTTCTGTATATGGCTCTTGTTACCACGCGATAGATAAAAATAGGTGTTGTTAAGTTTATTGAGCCCGTAGGCGACTGATCCCATATCCACTACGGCCATATGGATTCGAAAAAGTGAGAAAATGCTTCTTGCATAACTTTTGTAAAAGCTTAAAAACATAAAGTCATCTCAGGGTTCATTGACCAATTTGAATATCGAACTTCGTCACGTCATTGCCTAACATCGTCGCTCTTTCTCGGCTTCTTTGGAACCGCAGAGGCGCGCCACGAAACAATGGCAATTACCCTATTAGAAACAGTCATTTGAAACTGAAAAAAATATGAACAGTGATTTGGTAAATTTGCAGAGAGCGAGACTTCACATATGGAATAATTCTTTTCGCGCACTAGGGACTTGGCTCATGTGGTGGCCGAACTTCGAAGTTGAAAACCGAATCGAAAGTTATGTTTCATTCAAACTTTCATGCAGATGGCCGATCGCTTCCTCAGAACCACCGCCAGCACAGCTTCCCAAACGGCAGCCTGGTGGTTTCCGAGGTGCAACGTAGCGTGGACAGCGGTTGGTATGCGTGCGTCGCCCGGGATCCTCAAGGAAACACGGCCAGAGGGCAGCTCGCCGTGCATGTTATGAGTGAGTGCGCATGCTCAATGCATCACTGTGATGCGAACTGTCACTGCTATACCTGCTGTTACTAAACGCTTACTTGCAGTCGAATTAAAGTTTCGGAAAAAGACATGCAAATGTTACTTGTTTCAGTTTAGCCCATACAATCTTCTTTTTGAAAATTGGCTGTAATACATAGCACTATTCTGACTTTTGATTTGGTTTTCTGCTGGAAAAATTCAAACATTTTGTCAGCTTGAAATTTCAGAAAAATCCTGCATGACCAATGGCCATATAGTCTCGTAGATACTTAGGAAGATTTGCTATTAGCTTTCTGATTCTTCACATCAGCGCGTACTATTAAACCACGAAACAGATGTTAGGATTATGGCGGGGGAATTTGTCGGGATGACCATCTCTTTTGTATCAAATGACCGTCTCTTACGGGGTCAACTGCAAGGCCTGATTTGGCTACATGCTCCTTCGTTTGTTTTTCGTATATTTAAATATATGACAAAACTTCAATACGAATGAAAAACTTGTTTTCACAGGACCTATGCATATAATTCCCTTGCTAATGTTGTCAAGAAAACAAAGAGGAAATTACCTAAACTCCGCAGCATTGACAGCAGTTTCTCTCATCTATATATAAACATAATATACTATGTTGAATTCTGTGTGCAATGGAAGCGCGCGATGCCTGATAGAGAACAAACTGTAACATCAATAACGCCACTGGATTTCTCAAATAAAAGTAGGCAAAGTTGAAAGCAGATCTCCGCAATGTCCTTTGCAATCGTCATCTACACCGTTTAATTCAAGACTCCTCCGTTGTCGCAGATACTCATTTGCTCCTTCTATTACACGCATACGTGCCAGGGAAGGAATAGTAGCACGTATGTACATACTGACGCTCTCTGATCACGTCAAAATTCGCTGACTCCTTCAGGGAACACATAAACGGCATTGCCATGCGCGCATTTTAGGTGTGCACAAAAACGCATTTCGTAAAACTCCAGTGCAAACTGAACATAAAAGTATTTGTTAAGCGCTCTGCGTCAACTGTTTACGGACTGCTCATGGTGAAGCGTGGCGTAGATAGAGAAGCTGTTGGGAGGCAGTGCAAACGCACTCGGCTAGGACGCCGTTAACAAGGGTGTCGCCTACGAGAAGAGCAGCTAATTTTATTTGCTTTCGGCCTAAGACCGACTAAGCGATCATAAAAATGGGAACCGAACGGCCCGATTTTTTTTTTTAGTTAAGTGAAGCAAGCACACAATTAAGACAGGGAGAACGTGGCGGAGTGCAGCTGTTCGTTTTCATTCCTATGCAGAAATAATAAAGAAACGGGAAATTAAACTAGGCGGAAAGGATAGTTCGCCGCTGGAGGGAACCGAACACGCACGTTCCCCATTACATTTTCCACGCTCTACCGACGAGCTAAGGCATCGGCCGTCTTTCTGTACACATTATTGGGGACATACGATGCGTGTATACCCAGCACCTCCACCAAATGCAATGTGGGTGTTTGCCCAGCAGCATTTGATGTAGCTTAGCAGCGGTAGGACTGAAAAAGTCAGTGGGAGCTATGGCGAAGCGGGCGAGCCACACTGCTTGTCTTCTTCTTGTACTTTCACCAGCACCGTGGCCACTGCCGTCAGTACAGTCGTATATTTCTAGGCTTAGGAATGTTAGCCAGTGCCACTGAGGTCCACTGCAACGAATATTACACATCCTTTCAAGGGTAGTCATAGAGTATTACTCGAACTCGGGAGGAGACTGCATATCAATAAATCCTCGCATGCTACATTACGCCGTAAAGCCTACCAAATTTGAGGCCCTGGCAATGCAATGCGCAGAAAAGAAAGAGAAAACGAGAGGCTTTTTTTTTTTCTTCAGTTACAATTAGACGAAGCCAACTGACAATGCGGTCAGGGAAATCATATGGTAAACTCTTAGTTTTTAACTGAGTTGAAGATATTATATAGAAAATGCAAATAAAAATGAGTACTTTTAGATTCGCTGCGATGCTGTGAAGAACTGATAAATGTGTCACTCTGAAATCGGAGACACCAATGTAAACCCAGAATATTCGTTAACTTGCCATCAGCTGCGTGGAGTTTGCACAGAAAAATCGATTGATCTTCACGTTTAAGGCAAATCTTCTATCAAAGCGCTTCATATGAGTAGTGGAATTCACAAACTAAGGCGTTAGTGGTATAAATCTTGAGAGACGCGAACAACCCGACTATCGGCAGCGTTCGATGACTGTATAATTGCAAGCACAAATGAGGTGGACCACCTGATGCTTTGGATGCAGTTCGCAGACTTCCTCCTTAAAGGTGACAATCCCTGCTGCTTGTACTGCCCTTTAAATGCAGAGGGAAGAGTGAGGACAACAGTGATTACGAGAGTGAGGGTCACGGGCAGCCGCGTCGGTAACAGGGGCTCCACCAGCTGCCAATATAGCAGATTAGGATATTTAGATGTCCTCACAAAAGCTCCGGAAAGCAAGCATGATTAAAAAGGACGCAATATATTGTAAAAATGTGAACGCAGTAAAACACAACATAGTTTAATCGTGACAGACAAAGACTACGTTGGGCAACGCTACTCCTGGCTACTCCTGGCAGTGCTGTTCGGAACATCGACTGACCAGAATTATTTTTCGAAGAGGGCAGCGAACAATCTCCCCACCTTGTGCGCCTGGCTCGTGTTATATGTGCTTCGTATGATCGGCACCTACCCCTGTGTGCAATGAGTAACTAGTGCAGGAGACAAAATACATGTTCCTTGATAATTCGTTAGCCTGAAATAACCAGTACGTGATACTGCTATAAACGCTTACGAGCCTGGAACCTTTATCAGTACCTATTTCGGGAAAATCGAAGACTGACCAAATGCGCTCGCCTGTGTGAGCTATGAGAAAGCACGCTAAAGATAGGCGCCCGAGCTTTTCTTTCTGGACCGGCATTTACTGCTCGTGTCATGAGAGCTAAAGAATGGCAACTAAAATAAACAATTTCCGTAATGCATGAAGGTTGAAAGTGGCCTGAGGGAGCTAATGGAAGGAAGAAGTCAGGGCCATGGCTCAAGAGTGCGCGGCTGGCCTGTCCGAGTGGTCACCATTTGTCATCGCGGCACGTCTTCAGCCGTCGTTAGAGGGCGCCTCCACTAGCCCCCCTCCATTCTCTAATGGCTGCACTTACCACGCATTTCCTTCTTTTTTCTTTGCTAAAGTAGCCGTTGAAAGCTGTCGATGGGAAAGTGATGTGCCGCTAAACGCTCTGTCCGCGGCTGCGTTACTGCCGTTACGCCCAGATCGTTTATGACAAAGACATCAATTTTCTGATATATATAGATATTTCTTTCTGTAACAATACTAGCCCGAAAGCCCCTTCCTGTGTTTGGAAGCTTTCGCTGAGACATGAGTCAGTTGTGTCTTCTGAAGGAACCGTAGAACACTGGCCTTGTGTAGCCATGGTTTCATAAGCATGTGCTTCGCGTATATTTCACAAATTTTGCCCCCTCTGCACTTTATATTTGATTGATTCCGTTCATCATTGTGAACTCAAAATTAAGAATACGCAGCCAGGTCGGAATAAACGTTGGCAGTAAAGATATATGCTAAAAATGCGCTAGAGCCTAGCTCTGGACAGCAGACGCGAACAGGTATATGCCAAGAGAACAACTGTATTGGGGGCGAGGACTTACGGAGTCGCCAACTGTTGGGAGCGCCTCCCTTGTGTATTATGAGGGATAACGCGGCGCGCTCCTCATAGGTTTGGCTTACGGCGCTCAATAAAAACACCACGCGGCAGTCCTCCTGGACATTTCTGTAAGTACTCTCAAGACGAGAGAAGTTTTTTTACTGTCGTAATAATAATCTTGCGCAAACTGAAAGCACAAAATTGTTTACAGACGCTATCTCTTTACCGAAAACGTACAGTGAATGCCACTGCGAGCGGTCGCCGCGATGGAGTTCTCCCAAACCCGCTTCTTGCGTGAAAGGTAGGCAAACGCTGAGAGCAAATTATGTGAAATATTTTCTTATAGTGGGCTGTCTGTATAACCGAACGGAGCATAACAGAATGAAGCCTCAATGCAGCGATCGCATGGGTTCGCCGTGACCAATTGCGGCGCGTCTGCATGCTCCTTCGCGCACAATGTTTCGCTTTCACTGCGAGCGGGTTTTCGCACCGCACCGTAAGCTTTAGGCCGCAGTATATGAGCATTTGGCAGTACACAAGCAACCATTGTTGCGTGTACGCTATCAGAACTGTTAAAAAATAATTTCGTGATAGAGACTTTGATGCCGGCGGTGACTCTGATGTGCCGTCGCTACGATTCAATCTTTTCTTTTTTTCTACATTCTTGTTCACAAGTTGCATCGCATTGTATCGGTCTTCTCGTCGTGCGATTCCACGCTGCTTCCTGTTTCGTAATCCAATACATTTAATACATACTTGACCATGTGCCACGCCTTTCTTTTTTAATGTTCTTCTTACCGCTCCCTTTCCATTCCAGTGAACTTGCGAGAATATAGTATCAAGAAGTTCACAGACCATAGACCATATGTTGCGGCCATACGGTGAATGTTTCATATCGAAAATGCAATACAGGGTCGCACAGGCTGCAGCTACCACTATACGTCAATGTCTAAATTCGATGTATGTTCGGTGCTTTAGCCCAAAGCAGCGCCTTAACTTTTTTTTTATATTGATCATCAGACATATCGAATAAGCGTACCCGTCTTAATTGCATTTGCAAAGGAACAGAAAAATGAACTTCTAATTTTTTCGCCCGTTCCAAAAAGTCTACAGCGACCTTCCACTCTATCCTTCTACGGTAAAGCTATCTTTTTTAATTGTGGGCACTAGCGCTTGCCAGCTTTGTACTCTGGGAATGCTGTCTGACTTCTAAAACAACATCGTTATCAATGTTTCATGACTCGAAAGCAGTAGAAATTCTTGGAAGTGTTACCGCCTTTTAGGTTAATAAAAGAAAAATTGCTGCGCCGTGCAACCTTTACTCGTATATCGATCAACTGTCTTTACTTTGTTTTCCCCAGCTATGTTTTGCGTTCTATTACCTCTAGCGTTTCCCATTTTCCGAACCGGTGTTTGTTAGCTGTGCGTTTGGCGTAGCAAGCAGTCTTCGCGCACTACTGGGGAAAAACTCTATGCAGGCACTTTAGGGCGCTCTATTGCTTTACTCCAAAGCAAAGGAAAGATAGCAAGCATTCGCTAGAAGCGTACCGCTATATTTGCCACACGCGCATGTCGGCCTTCCATTTCGCAAATGCAATGAGGAATCACAAAGAAAGTGAATATAGGGTGGCACGGCTTCGAAAGGGGAGCCGAGATGATCAACAGTGGCTCTAGCCAACACAACCCGCAAGTGTGCCCAGATGAAGTAAGAAGAACAGGAAATCTGCTCGCGCTAAACCGTGATAATAACATTGGCAGCAGCGGTAATACACTTTTCTGGGGGAGAAGTGCAACGGGCGGAAATGTAAATGTGCTCATTGTTCTTGCTTCAGTTCCACCCGTAGTGGAAATGCATTTTTTTTTCTGAAGCGAAAAATAAGGCAAGGAAACGCTTGCAAAGAGCGGCGGGACTAAATTTAACTTGAGGTGCCGGCGTAAACTTCGCGTGAAATGTGTCGCGGAAGTGGGGCACCCGGCGAATGCAAATTGCGAGCGTCGGTGTTTGGTGTACAAATGCACCATCGGCATACTTTTGTTTCAGGCTCTTGGGCGCTTTGACATTTAGCGGCATAACCACGGCTTGGCACGCCAAGTCGCACCGTATGATTTGATATGCTCGAGGCCTCTCCGCTTTATGCTGAGTTATTTTCTTCTCTGGCTCACGCTTCCCTCTAGTTCCCCGTTACTGCAGTGTAAGATTTGATTTTGAAGCGCTTACTCAAAGCGTAAGCAGCACGCGTCGCTGAAGAGATTGATTTCTTTAGGCCCGTATTCACAAACCCACCTTATACTTATCTTTTGCCTTCCTTACCTTTTCAGCGCCTTAACACGTTTCATAAACAAACCTTATGCTTAAGTCGAACCTTTCCTTAACCTTACCGGCTCGGAAAAGGAGCGTTCCTTAAGGTAGCCCGGCAGCTACCTTAAGGCGCCACTTATTATGGCCGACCACGCAAGCAGCTTTTCGGAGCTAGTCGATTTTGTCGCCCTATTAAGGGAAGCCGATGTTCGCGAAGCCCTTCCTTATGTAAAGCTCATCCGGCGTGTACTCAGGGACCGTCAGAATGTCATGGAGATGTACAACGACGGCGAGTTTCTTGGCAGGTTCCGCTTTTCAAAACGAGCGGTGGTACACCTTCTCTCCATCCTACCACTTGCTCCGAGCCCAGACGATCGCGGTTCGCCCGTGCCACCGCTTCTCTTTCAAGTTGTCCCAACACTTGCGTAGCTGATGCTCCGTGCGCGGGTGGACCCCGTTCTTACTGTTGAACTGTTGTTCTATCTGCTGCCATTTCTTTTTCTTCTCGCTCAGGGACACCGCATCAGTACGCTTGTTCTCCAGCACGTTGCTCTCTCTCGTCACCAAGTCAATCAAAATTCCCCGCTCCTCCTCCGTAAAGTTGATTTTCTTCCTCTCAGTGGCCATTCCCACAACAGATCTTGCAATAAGCAAACGAACACTTCAAAACACAAATAAATGAACAAATAAGGAAATAAATAAATAAATAAATACGCGCAATATTTACAGCGTCTAACGCAAGTTATCGCTAACACAGAAGAGAAAAAGTGAAGGAACTGCGCTCGAGCACCGCAAAATGGAAATGGAAAATGAAGCACCGCAAATGGAGAAAAAAAAAAGACGGCAACGCGTGTTGCCATGGCAACACGCGTTGCCGTTCTTTTGCGCGTCTCTCATCTGCAGATGAGAGACGCGCAACAGCTAGAACTCGCTCTTTTCACATTGCTTTTTCACAACGCGTAATAATGCGCCATCCAATTTTTATATTTATTGTTCTCAGCGACAAAAATGTGTTTCCTTTTTAATAACTGAGCGGTTTAAGGCCAAGAAAAGTTCATAGCCTCGCACCCATGCTCATCTCTTATGACGATAAGGCCGCCTTCGATAAGGACGCCTTTTCACGCAATAAGGGACGCTTCTGAATCATACCTTGGCCTTTTCTCAACCTTATACTTTCCTCATCCTTATAAAAGGGCGCCTTATAGCGTTAAGATAAGGTTGGTTTGTGAATACGGGCCTTAGACTACAATTTTCAATGTGTTTTTATGCGAAGCATATTACGAGAGCTCAACCCAGCTCCTCAGGCGCGGCGGCGTCGCCTTGAATACCACGTGACACTGTGACGTCACGACAGAAAAGAAACGGGGCTCCAACTAGCGCCGTCGCTCGCGGCGTCGCCCCACGCATCGGACGCGGTGAGCGTCGAGTAACGCAGCGTTCGGCGCGACAACGAAACGTGCGCCTGAGCAAGCGCCGCACGCCTGAGCCGACGCCGACGACACCGGCTTTTCTGCGACACGAGCTCCTTAACGCTGTCGCGTTAAAATAAAGGCTAGTATGCTTCGCATCCTTGGCTTAACCTTAGCTAAGCCACAGCCATTTTTTGTTGTGTCCTGCCTCACGCGACACGTTTATTTTCGGTCTTTGAGTCACAAAGCAGAAAATGCTCCGTGCTTCCTTCTCATCAACGTGGATTTAACCGGCCCTACGTTTCCCATCTCGGTGATTCTCAGCATTACAACACGGCCTTGTTACCTAGTTTTCAGTTTTAATTACTATCGCAAAAATGAAGGGTGCCCGAATACAAAGACTCCAGATTGCTTCAATGGGTGAGTCACTATCGCTCGTGCAACGTGAGTCATGCGACACCGGTATCGCGTGACTATACTTCCCAAGAAAGCCACTCAAATATCATCTGTTGAGAACTACTACTGTACACATTTGGTCGGTTGTACGGCTGGAATTGCTAAGTCTCGCGAAGGGCAGCGTCGGAGCTATACTTGGCGCATTCATTGACTTTGAGCTGTCAGTGGGATTGTCTTCCTCAGTGCATGATATTATTGCCTTAGTAATTGTACGAGTGCTCGTGACGTTCTACTGGTGTCGCCATCGGTGCCGCTGTGCCGTGCCGGTGCGACATCGCATGCCTGGTCCACACGCACAATGTTGGAGGTCACATGGTCTGCTGAGTTTCCGAGGCACCGCGCAGCCGAAGTAGGTGACAGGAGCCGCAGCACGGAATGTTTGTTTTGGGACAAGCACGTACGCTCCCCGCTGCCGGTGATACTTATCAAGCCAGCGTTGTGAGCACGACCGCTTGGAGTCATCGAGTGAAATTTGTTCGTGTGCTTCTTTGGGTGCCCGACATATCAAGCATATTTAGATGGTAAGCTAACGTTTACTGCAAAGCCTGCTCCTCATGAATATGCGAGCGATACTTCCTGTAATATTCTAATAGCTTGCTATTGCTGTGACTGCTTGACAACTGCGACCTTTTTGGGACATCCAGATCTCCCCCCCAATCTCATGAAGTTGCTCTCATCTTACAGGTGTAATACAAGGAAGCGAACGTGTCAGGCTCATATTTAGCGCTATGACGGGCTGCTACCTAATGGGGAGGGGGGGGGGATACCCAATGTACACTTTCCCCAACCATTTCATTCTACCGCTGGGCTTCAGGGAATCAGAAGCGCATTAGTATTTATTTATTTACCCTAAGGGCCTTTCGGCAGTAAAGGGGGAGTGGGTTAAGCAAGAAATAGGGAGGAAATATATTACGACCTTACACACAATATTTGCTAATTACACAATATTAGCTGAAATTCTGGTAAATAGAGCAGTACGACATGGCACAACGCAAGTAACATAAAAAAACAACCAACATCAGTTCGTACAAGTGTTTGCTTTTATACAGTGGTAGCTAGTGCTTTTAGAAAATTTTCATTGTTATTAATGGAAACAATATCAGAGGGAAGTTCATTCCATTCTTTTGCCGCGCGTGGCAAAAATGAGTGTAACAAATTTTTCGTATTACACATACAAATTCTACTTGCAGCACAAGGCTAAAACGCCTTGCATATGTTTGTTGAGAAACGAAGTTTGGAGAGGGTTGAGCAATCGTGATGCCAGCTAGCGTTTCTGTTATTGGCATTTTTTTACAGTACACTTATCCTGCTTTCGACATCCTTTATTTAGTTTATGAAATCGTTCGGTAATGTTTTTTTTTCTATATAATGTATCGTTCAATGTTTTAATACTGTGATTTTGAGCGTTTTTCGCAGCCGAGTAACAAAAATCTAATGCCTGATGTCTGCGCTAATATGCTGCGAGAATGCGAAACAAAACTTATCGGTAGAGTATATTTACCCCAGAAAATGCTACCGGTGCAGCTTTCTGCTACTGCTGAATTATCGCAGCTAGAAGTCTTTTGTGCTTTCGATGTTCTCAAGCAATAATAAGTTGAAAGAAAGAATGTAGGTCGTATTCCTTGCTGTTAACTCGCAAGCATTAGCCCAAGTTTTTTCAGGTAGGCATATTGTACCGTGCTTCTCTTGTTTTCAACCTATACAAAATATTAAAAAATTGCTTGTCCCAGTAGCACTTTGAGCGAGATTACTCAGAAAGGCAGGCATGCAGGACTTGCACGATAAATGAAAATGCATTTTTTATTAAAATTCATTTTTTAAGTTTTGGCTATTTGCTATACGACACAAAATATACTGACGAATTGAAGCCTGTATGTTCGCAATGCGTATCCACTTGCAATGAATCCTCAGAATGATAGCAGTTTGATAATATTAAGGGTGCATGGATAGCAGACCTAGGTATTTAGCTACAACTGTCTCTGTAGCTTTGCGGATTTTGAAGCAACGTAGTCGACATTTTTCGGACTGTTTGTAATAAACACGTTCCATTAGTGTGATATGTTTGGTACAGAAGCACAGAATTCATCTGACAATAATAAACTATATTTTAATGCTTTTTTTTGTTTGAAGGCATATGTCTGAAAATTTCTATATAGGCAAAGAGCTCCAAATATTTCTTATACTTTTGTATGCCCTGTGCTTTGCTTTTAACCAAAATAATGACGGCAGCTTTCACCATTCTGTACCAAAGACTAATATCTTAAGCCATTTTCTTAGGCAATGCTGGAAATAAAAATCAAATTTGTGAGAGAAATGCATTTATTTGGTTCAGTAAGCGTCGCAAGCATTCAGGAACAATGCAAAAGAATCTCTATTTTTATAGCACCGTGGTTACAGAGACACTGTTTCTTTTGCCAGCAAAAGCAGTGTTCTGAGAAAACTTGGTTTGAATTTTTGTTTTCTGACAAGTTGGCTTAAAACGCTCCTGATGCGCAGTCTCAGCGGTTTTTTTAATGCCTTTTAATACTCTTTCTTCGACTCGCCTTCATCTTGCTCCCTTTCTTGCGTTAGGCTCGGGTCCGAAAGTCTGTCTATCTTATCCTACTATGGTACATCCTGCTCAGTACAGCATCGCAAGAAACACCTGGTGTAACACCAATGGTCTCAAAACTGTCTTTTTGGCACTGTTGCTATCATCGTAGTAAAATAATATACGACAAGCAGTGGTCTTTACTATGAACACTCCGACAAACGTGGTTTATGGGCACCTACACCGAATCAGGTGTTCGCGCGACAACTATCGGGACCATTATGACACATTTGGGGCGCATAGTGAACTAATGAAAACATTAAAGAAGTTGCAGACATTGTATTTCTAAACGATTACAGACTTAGATACATTTACGTATTCTAAATCAAGAATAACAAAGCAAATGGCAACGCAAGCGCATACGTTCCCGAAACTTGGTGTATCAAACTGGCAGGTTCATGGGGGAGGGGCGCTTTTGGCGCCATATTTAAATACATTGCGCTGCACCTCTGAAGATTACGCTTGGTGCAAACATGTGCCTTGTAGGCTGGTATATTTTTGCACTACGATCAAGAAAAAGCACTTTTAGCCAATCTTGCAATCCTCCTCTGCCCTCTCCCCTGCTCCACTTAATGCCTGATGTTTGGGACAAAAATACATTTGGGATCCAGTTAATTTCGTGCTTCAATGCATAAAACGGCGTTCTGTTAAATATTTAACTGGAATGACCACGCAATTTTACTGCTCACTTGATGTCACCTATCTCTAAGCCAATGCCATATTGAAAATTTGTTTCAGATGAATATGTCCTACCAACTCACCCAATACAATTCGTAAATTGTCATATGTGACGTAAGATGATTGTTAAGAAAGTAGTGTCCGCCTCTTCGAGCAATCCAATTTAATGATTATGATATAGTGTTATTTGCCACATACAATGTTGCAAAAAAGAAAATTCTGTATAGGTATAAAACAAAAAATCACTTGGTTTACACTTGGTGTACTTGGTGTAAGCTGCTTTACAGGTACGGCGTTAGTGCTTGAGCGACTCGGTAAGCTCTTGACGCGAATGACGAGGGCGTGCGCCAGCAACTATATCGAACCAACTTGCCCAAAAGTTTGTACTGTCGATACACGGTTTCAGAGCTATTATGCACGAAGCTTTAAAGAAAGACGCGATATTCTACGTGACTATTGTGGCAATTATCTAAAAGGTTGATTCGCCATGGCGGCTTTAGGCGAAAGTTGACGTCCAGCGAAGCTGTTGAAAACGAGCACTACAACTGCTGGGGGACGCGGACGCGAAATACTCGGACCACCGAGCGGCTAACAGCTTCGTTGTAACAACGAAATCTGCTACATAGACCGCATACAGCGTGTGCAGTTAGCCTTGTCTTCGAAACCCGCTGTTGTGGCACTTCAATATTCCGACTAAAGGATATATCAGCTAATGAAGCAGTGCTCTTTTCTCTCAGCTCCTCCCCTCGTGAGTCCATTCAGCTTCCCGGACGACCTCACCGAGGGCAAGAGGGCGGGCGCAGCATGCATCATCTCCGAAGGTGATCTGCCAATCACCATCCAGTGGCTGAAAGACGGACGGCCGTTAGATCCGGAGCTGGAAGCGTCGGTCGCCAAAGCGAACGACTACACCTCGTTTCTCTCATTCACGGGAGTGCGCCAGTTGCACTCGGGGAATTACACCTGCGTCGCATCGAACCCTGCAACGTCGTCGAACTATAGCTCAACGATGATTGTCCGAGGTGAGTTCGGTTTGAATTTGAACTCGTTATGCGTTCGCCAGTTTAGCTTTGACCTTTCTGGAGCTTGGAGGGGTTTATCTTACTGTGATAGTGATGAACACTTGCTGCTCGAGATTATGATCGCTCAAGATTATCATTAGCCATGTTCGAGAATTAGGTCACCAAGAGGAACAATTTATGATGCCCCTATGGACACTGGGTAATAGGAGGAATAATATAAAGATCCGTTGGAAGAGGCAGAAAGAACACTGGTGACAGCCGTTGCCATAGTTAATGCACAATATTATACATAGCATGCACTTAGAAAAACTTACAAAATAGCGGAGCTTAAATAGTCTTTATCAGTTTGGTTAGCGAAGTTTTATTACCTCAAATAAACTCATATGCGCAACGTATGTGTAAATGTATAAAATAGGATGCGTGTGTGCTTACTTCAGAGCAGCGAATTCCAGTAAAAACTGAAGTTCTTGTAATAGCTAGGACCCATGTTCACAAAGCCTCACTTTTGTAAGAGCGCGTGATCATTGGCTGACGTTCACGGGCCGGTGACTTATAAGGAAAGTACGGTGGCGTCGGTGGTCCATCCGGAGCAGCACTCTCGCGGGAGTCTTGCTTGGAGAAAGGCCAGTAATATTTGAGGGGCTCACGAATCCGCCGCGTACCTGTGGTATACATTAGTAGGAGCGCATAGAAACAGTGAGAAACATATTTCTGTTCGCTCAGGCACCAATAAGCTTGTCAAATGATATATACACTCCAAAGCGCCTTTTTTCGTTTTTTTTTCCACACAGTTCCTCCTACGTGGAGGCAGGAGCCAGTAGACAAGGCTGCCGTCATGGGCCAAGCGGTGAGCTTCGATTGCCAAGCGGAGGGTTTTCCGGTGCCGGTTATTCGATGGAAAAAGGAACACCGTGAGTATGTCTGAGAAACTCGTCAGTTTCGTAAAATGTTCTCAGCTATGAACAGGTTTCATCAACCGCGCAAACATGCAAGCCGCGTAAACACGATGGATCTGTCTCAGCTACAAAAGCTTGCAAAAAGGAAATGCCTATCATTAACTCTATAGTCATTAGCGAAGCTGAAGCTAGTCTGTATTTATTGGTCCAAAAATCCAACATATTTTGTAATTACTGCAACATCATTTGATCGTCGAATGTGCAATTCAAGGGCACGAAAATTATGGCCCTATTTGTTTTGATTCAACAGGAGTTTGTATAATATGTATGCGCAGATAACTAGCGTGTGTGAGTAACGCGAGTACATAAATAAGATTACACTATCACGCTGAGAAAGATAGGCCGAGCATTGACACGCCAAAGATCGCCAGCGCTGGACTTGCCACGCATAGCAGACCGGCGTTTATTCGAATGAGCTTGCTTTCTGAAAAGGTGAGCGAGACCTCAGTGGCTAGGAAATGGTACTTTGAGCAAGCTATGTAGCAAGGCCCTTGTATTTTTAGTTCTGGTGCTCCATAACTAAATTCAATAAGACTGCAGTATGCGTTTATGCTGCTGCCTCCTATCTTTGTCTATGTAGAGTAGCTATACGGCTAGTACACTATGTGGGGATCCCTGCAAGATCTAGCCCCTATGGCTATAGTTAGGGCAATGCACACGCCGAATAATGACTAATTCATTCTCTGCTGTATTCCTTTTACCAGTGTGCCACTTCACTTCACCGTGCTGCAGTTATCATACCACGGAAATTCTATCAATGTTTTTTGTTTTATTTTGAGTTACTCGCATTCGCCCGAAACGTACACATGTTAACAAAAAGACTGCACAGGTAATCACTTAGTGCACGTACGAGGCCCCATAATGAGGTGCCAGAGAGCAGAAATGTTGATTTACTGGTCATGTGTATAATTTGCCTCGGCAATACAAAAAAGCGGGTATAAACACTCCAATTTAAAAATTAGACTATGGTGTCTTACGTGCCAAAACTGCGGTCTGATTATGAGTCACGTGTTAGTGGGAAACTCCGGAATAATTCGTAACACTTGGTGTTCTTTAGCGTTCTCCGAAATCTAAGTACACAAGTGTTTTAGGGATTTTGCCCCCATCGAAATGTGGCCGCCGTGGGCGGGATCCAACGCGATGAGCAATCGTTCATGCCACGTTGTCAGGTTCATGCTTGGAGAAATCAGGTGCGCGTACTGTGCGCAAAAAAGCCTGATATTATTGTGATAGCAATTATATGGTCACTCGATGCAAATATTCGCCGTCGCCGTCGCCGTGCTGTTCCCTAAATGTTTACATATATTGCTAACTGCATGTTTAATATGTCTAACCTTATTATTGCGCTAATTATTATTGTTACACTGCAAGATAACTATGTATGCCCTTCCTGTTATGATCCCTGATGGGATCGACAGTATGAATAAATAAATAAATAAATAAATAAATAAAATATATGTAAGCAACACGTTACTTATGCCGTATATTGAAGGTAGATGCTATAGCAACCAACCGCCGTAGTGGCTCACACACGGCTTATTATTTTGACTCAAATACTTCTCAGAATTTTTGAGGATTGCATCGCGCGGACAAAAGATGTGAAACGTTTCATTCACACCGCATGCTATCTATCGTAAGTGTTCTAGGACTAATGAAAAGCGCAAAACAATGTTACGGTTCAAAATCTTAAAGTGATACAGTTTCAATGGCGCCGCTCTTTACGGGCAGCGCAGTGCTGAATGTGCAATGCAATACAGGTCGTACAAGGTCTGTTGAAGCCTTTAAAGGTGCCTGAAGTTTTTGCACATCAGTGCATGTCGCATCCGCGTATAGCAGCACCCTCGTATTCTTGGTACATGGTCCAAGTAGTTCAAGCGTGTCACTAAACCTTGCTATAGCTATCCAGGCGTCGCTCATTGGCTGAAACTGCCATTTGTTTTCACGCAAGCCATGTAAGTCAGGTTGTGTCAGGTCTCACTCTCTTCGACATGTGTTGAAAGTGCGTCTGAGTTTTTATATGGCACTTTCATTTCCGCGATTTCTCGACGCTCGTTGGTTCTCGGGTTCGATCCCATCCGACCGCGGTGGCCGCATTTCAATGAGAAGGAAAGGCAAGAACGCTCGTGCGCTTGGGTGCACGTTAACGAACCCTAGCTGGTCAACGTTAATTCTGAGTTCCCACGCTACTGCGCGCCTCATAATCAGGTCGTGGTTTTGGCGCGTGAAACGCCATATTTTAGGTTCGTTTAAGATTGATTTAACTATATTCGTTTCTGCCTTCTAAAAATGCTTCACTGAGATAACGCGGGACCTCCGTATTGATCTAGGGCGACGTCTACATCTTTCATTTGGTACGATTTTCTTGGCATGAATGTGATGCAATCGTCACCTTTCTCGCTTGCGCTTGCTCGTCACATATCTACGATGTGGATGCGATTACTCCTGTCGTACTCTCTTTCAGGTACAGAGAGCGGTCGCGAGTTTGCGGTGATCATCAGCAACGCTAACGTGCAAATTTTGGAAAACGGCTCGCTCAGCATCCGCGAGGCCGACCGTTCAGACGCCGGACACTACATGTGCCAGGCGCTGAACGGAGTGGGACCTGGCATATCCACTGTCATCAAGCTCGACGTGCATGGTACGCGTACTTTTTTTTTTAGGCGAACAGCTTTCCTCGGTTATTTCACCCGTTTTGTTGGTCGGTGGATGGATTTACAGCCGCCAGCATAGAAACGCCGGTGCAAAGAGTTCATGCTTCCACACGACCGCGTCGCTGCGAGCTTCAATCGCGGTACATTAGCTGTACCAACTCTTCGAAGAGGGGATGGTACCCGGATTATTAATTTTAGGGTTTTCAGCTAAAATTGCAACTTTCACTTGCATTAAATAATTCACAATTTGCAGACCTATTATGAAGCGCATCCACTTGGCCTGTGTGGGAACTCACGCAACAAAAAATTAGAAATGTGCCATTTATTTAAAGAAATCATGAATAAGACCGTTTTGTTATCTTTGTTTAGCAGAATTTGAATTATAAATAATGTTAGTTCAGCAATGAAACTTCTCTCACATCTTCCTTACAATATGGCCTTTTCACTGTACTAACAGATATTAATTTAACCATATTATTCCTTAAGTACACCATCTATAATATTTGACAGTCCAACTAGGGGCTTCTTTTTGGTTTAGAGAAAGTGGCAAACACAAAAAGAAGACATCTTCATTCAAAAATATACGTTTTTAGTTCAGTCAGTGGCATTTGGCAGTATGAAATAATTAACAGAAAGTATACAAAGAAAACGTTCAATGGTTTCAGAGAATATGTTCCTTAATTTCTTCAAAACAGCGTTTCTTTAAAAAAATCACCTGTGAATGTTTAACTGTTCGACCATGCCTTGCATTCTGTAACTTGAGTTCGAAACTCTTGGACAGTAGTAATGTCTATCAATTGATATCCACTACATTCAGCACCAGCACCATCCAAGTGTGTTTCGTGCACAGCGCCACCAATTTTCGCGGAACTTGCACTTACAACTCGGGGCTGACCACATGGATGGCCCACATTGACGTACCGATTTCCGCAAAACTTGCCTGTCTTTTTTCGGATTGGACAAGAAGCGAGTTATTGTTGACATTACACGTTGTCGGCGAACACAGAAAAGTAGTAAATATTTTGAACTAACGAAAATTGACAAGCTCGATCAAATTGAGCAGCCTTCTCAGCGTTTGAAGAAAAATAAACGCGCTCTCATGTGCGGGTGGAAGTGTCACTTGCGGCAAATATTTGAGCAACTGAAAAAGATAAAGTATTGCTTTTTTCAGAGTGAAAGTTGCAAAGTAAATCAACTTTTCATAGGCCACGTGCACTTTCACGAGCTGGCAATACATTACCGGCTCCATTTTTTTAAGTTGCTTGTGAGGAAACTCTACTGGCACACCACACTCGCTGAAGAGTTTCTCCATGAGCTGAAGTATTTTTGGTACTGCTATCGAAATTTTCGTTTTTATATCGGATGCCATTGCGTCTTTGATGCACGTGCTGTCGCCTACCTATGCTCCCGCAACAGATTTTCTAATCAGCAGCTACGTTCTCTACGGATGCAATGAAGAAATTAAACGCAATGCAACAAACACAATGAAACAAACATCCGCGCTTTGTCCTGTAAAACTGTGATTCGGTCTTGCTCCTTCATGCGGTGCTTTTCAAATCTGCGTGTTCGTTAAAAAATTCAAAATGAACCAACTAGCTCCATTTATTGCTCTATTGAAGCAATAAATACTCCCTAAATATAATGACTGCAAGAAATATACGCCTTGAAACGCACCATACCTTTAATAAAGCGCAAACCTTTGTGGAAGTGTTATGTGACTGGGTTACGTTGACAATCGTCGTCGATCATTTCTACACAACTCTTGCAAATTGTGAACTAACTGAGGATAAGTCTCATACTTTAGCTTTGGAGCCCCTTCATAGAATATGTCTGGGAGGACTGGTTTTCACGCATTATGACTCCAGTGTAGCGAAGGACTTGCGCAAACAATCAGTCCTTGTTAAACGGAAGAGAAAGGGAATTAAACGAAAGGGAAGAAAACCTTCCCAAGCTTTATGCTTCCAGAACTCAAGTTAAACTTCGGTCTTCGCTTACCTTACGGTCATTGTCCTTCTGACGCCTTTATTTCACTTAGGACGTGCTGACTTCACATCATCATCGTAGTGTAGAAATCAACGCTCAGTGTGCACCCCGTTGGAACGGTAGCAATGACATTAAATGCGGTAGCTATAACAGTATAACAAAATATTGTAGAAGTAAGTTGAAGACCAGAGCTGGAAGGTAGGCCCATTGCCAGAGGCAAGCATTTATGCTGCGCTTAAACCACATTCAATATTTCTGGCACGAACAGTATGCTAATGTGGTTTTATGCTGTCTGTCATCTAAGTATGATATTATGGTACATACCGTCTTCTTATCTTACCATATTAGCACATAAGTATGGTACATTTTTAGGTCATTTCTTGAGACACAGAGGCGACAGCCTATGAGACGTGTATAAGAGTTATCTGTGTACGGCTCCTTCCTTTCGGTCTAACCTGCAGTGGCGGCGCACTTCGAACGCAAGTTTCATGCCCTCACAGTTCGTCGTGGCGACAACGTTGCTCTCACTTGCCGCGCCATCGGCGAGCCACCAATCACAGTCACGTGGGCACGAGACAGGCATGCATTCAGCCCTGCCTTGGAACCAAGGTACGTGCATTGTGCCTTACGTGGAGGCAGAAACACAGATGTAGAGCAGCTGCGTGGTTTTAGAACAGCCTGAAAACTAGGAATACCCAAGAATTTAAAGCTGCGCTAAACCTACTTGGCTTTTGTTTATGCACATCTCCTAGATTTACCATACCTACTAACTTAATTAATATTACGTGGTGTTCATGTGGTGAGAGATACAAAAATTGCTGCTAAGAACTTCCTGTGGTGTCAAGGCATGGAGAATGAACGAGAATTTTATCAAATATGTGCACTGAAAATATTTCATTGGTGACTCCAAAATAAGTTTTTACTCTTTAGTCAACCAGGCAGACACACAGAGACATTTTCGAAATGAAACGCACAACAGCAAGCAAATGTTACCAAACTTTTTAACTGATCCATTTAATCGTCGCTATAGGATACAGTGAATAAAAATGACCGAAGCCAAAGTATTGATTGTTAGCGTAATAAAGGGACGCTACGAAATCAGCTTAAAATACGATTTGTCAATAAGTTTGTGAATGGAGTGTTGAGGAAACATGTTAGCCCTTTCTCTCACGATGTCCTTGCCTTGCTTTAGTTGAGCGAGGAAAAGGTGGGGTGGGCGGGAAAAGTGGTCGGTTGGCCAATAAGCTTGACCAATACGTATCCTGATGCTAGTATGGGCGTCCAATGAAGGAGGGCTAAAGAAAGCGAGTTAACGAATTAAAAGGAATTGCTTGGCATTTTGGAACATAAAAACAACTTATGAAAGGTGGGTGTTAGTTTATTATAGGCTGACTATTGCGGCATAGTACGGAATATTTATTTCACACTCAATTCCTAAAATAAAAATTACGCGCATATAAATTACCGCGTAGGTGGTAATACATTATGTCTTGTACGCCTCTCGATGTTTCAAACGTCAGGTGTGCTTTCGCAAACCTGTGAAAGTTCATGATTCAACACCCCTCCATGATTCACTGTGCAACATTGGCTTTTCCTGCGAGCCCGCCGTTGTTGCTTAGTGGCTATGGTGTTGGGCTGCTAAGCATGACGTCGCGGGATCGAATCCCGGCCGCCGCATTTCGATGGGGGCGAAAACACCCGTGTACTTAAATTTAGGGGCACGTTAAAGAACTCCAGGAGGTCGAAATTTCCGGAGTTTCCGGAATCAGAAAGTGGTTTCGGCACGTAAAACCCCATACCTTAATTTCTTTTTTTTCCTGCGAGCTCAATGAAGCATCACGACACGTTGGTCGCCACGTTGTGTCACCCAAGCTGTGTGATGTGAAGTTTTGTATTCAAAATAAAGCGAAAGCCAGCACTGCTTCTTTTTATGTCGCCTGAAAGACACTTGGTATAAGTTGTTTAGACATTCGAGAACGCGACTAGCTTTAAATCTTGAAATTTTGTAGAGGTACCTGAAGCTTCATCCTTCAGTTATAGTTGTAAGCAATGGCTAATAAAACATTCTAGTTAAAGTTCTTCCACTCTTCGCGCCTATAGAGGCCGAAGCTTGTTATAAGAATTGCAATGCACCATATTTGAATAAGTCTCACCTCAAACAAACTAATTGTCTATTCTCTAAGATAGCGGAATGTTTTAAGAAGCTTCCCTCTGTTAATTGTTGCGCTGTGCTGGCCAATGAGGAAACAATATTGTGTCACCGTGCGTCGCCTGCCGAGCAATAAGGTTGCTATAACATAAGACATTGCGCCCATTCTTCTTTCCCCATTTTCTAGCTATTTTTCGTCTCGAAGAAGGTGGCACAGTTGCGATGCATGGGTTCGAACATGCGTTTAGGGTGGACCGCATACAATTAATACAAGGCTAAAGGATTTGTACCTTCCAATAATATTGCTCTATTGATATCCGCCACCTGCCGCTCCTAACCACCTGACCACAGGTACGTGGTTGAAGAGAAGCCCGGAGCTGAGGCACTCGAGTACGTGGTACGCATCCCGAGTGTGGACCGCAGGGACTCCTCGCTGTTCAGCTGCTACGCCGAGAACGCCTACGGCAAGGACGACACCAACTTCCAGGTCCTCGTCCAGGGTGGGTGCGTGGGCGTCTGCCGATGACCTGCAAGGGTCCCGTGAAATTGCAGACTCCGCGACGACAGCATATTATTTTTTTTTCTTTCCTTTTTATTGAGATGCCTCGTCGTATCCGCCGAAAGTGTTTCGCGTGCATCTTAAAGTTATCCGTGATTTATGCTTTATAGATGTGGAGGAGGGAAGGAGGGAAAGAGAAATGTAGAAGGCAGGGAGGTTAACCAGGATAACGTCCGGTTGGCTACTCTACACCGGGCAATGGGAAAGGGGAAAACAAAGATCACAGGGGGAGAGAAGAGGGAAGGAAAGAAGGAAATTGTGGTCAGTTCGCTCACGCGTGTGGTCTTATAGAAATTGCATTATAAGTCACAGATGGTCGCACAAGCCCGGCGTCCTCAACACGCAAACGCCTTCACCACTTTAAGGGCCGACGAGCGATGAGGGTGGTGTTCCAGCAGCACCTGCACAGAAAGTGGCCGATTGTCCACTTTTTGGAAAGAAATGATTAATATATCTTTAGTGGAGCCCGCATTCTAGATATAACGATGAACAGACATGGTTTCCAAATCGATACCATAAAAATAACACACAGAACCTAAGTAACAATCAAAATGCATGCGGACCGAGTAAACAAGATGTAAACAAAGAGTAAACAAACAAGAGTAAACAAACTTTCTTCCTTCGCGACTTAAAAAAATATTGGCCCAAATAATCCTCCTGTGCTTTAAAGAAGCCCCATAAGTATAAAACTAAGTATTCCTTTCACATGGGCTCGAGTTTAATCCTAAACATATATCTTCCTCCCGTCGTTGACCGCAACGCTGCGATGACGTAGCAATAGGATGCTATTTTCGTGCCTTTCGCACTTGATAAGCGGTGGCGTAACTAAGAATTTCTTCTTTTAATGCGTTCGCAATAGGAGTGCCGTGGAAAAAAGTACATATGTGTGAAGTGTAAAAAGCCAATCATACAGGGTGTCCCAGCAAATTTAGACCAAGATTTTAAACACACACAAGAGCTCTAAAGAAATCGTACCGATCGCATAGCAGCCGTAGTCGTATGTACTTACGGCCAGCATTTTTTTCATCACGAAGTATTACTTAATTACTTTTAATTAGTGCAGTTTTTAAATTTTTGATTGAATCGCCAACATATCAATTACGAAGTTGTAGGGCACCTCAAATACCCTCCGAATCAGGCATTTATTTCATTCTGAAGTGGTCCTGGTTCTTTTTTTTTCCAAGAAAAAACAAAGCCCGCGAAATACGCAAAATAGGAAGTAGATGCGCCCTCGCACGCCGCTACTCAAGCGCCTACAAGCAACCATTGAAAGATATACGGCTGCATTCTCTTATCACCGCATCAAACAAGGCTTCACAACGCTTATCAATGCGTCAGCGGCGTGTTCTCTTGATGCCGCGGCCATCACATAGCGTGAAGGCCTGTATCAAGATGCCGCGGCTAGTAAAGCCGTGTATCCGTGGCTAGTCGCTTGGGAGCGCTTGAGTAGCGGAGCGCGAGCGCCTATCTATTTGCTATTTTGGATGTTTCGCGCGCTTTTGTTCTTTCACACACACACACGCACACACACACGCCCACACACAGAGAGTGTCCCAGCTAACTTTAGCCAGAGTTCAAAAATATGAGAATGCGACGTAGCTGGACAGAACCAAGGTAATTTTGCTTGCCGTTGCTTGGATATACCCAATTTTTTTCATTCCACCTAATTAGATAATTAGTCTTCATTAATCAACTTATCAAATATTATAATTAGATGAAAAGTGTCATTGAGAAAATTGTAGAGCGACATGAAAAGCTCCCGATACAGTTTTTTGTTGCTCAATACTTGCTATATAAAAGTGTTTTTCCGAGCACGAAAGATAATAATAATAATATTTGGGGTTTTACGTGCCAAAACCACTTTCTGATTATGAGGCACGCCGTAGTGGGGGACTCCGGAAATTTTGACCACCTGGGGTTCTTTAACGTACACCTAAATCTAAGTACACGGGTGTTTTCGCATTTCGCCCCCATCGAAATGCGGCCGCCGTGGCCGGGATTCGATCCCGCGACCTCGTGCTCAGCAGCCTAACACCATAGCCACTGAGCAACCACGGCGGGTGAGCACGAAAGAAGCCCGCGACACGGGCAAATGCGAAGTGCCTCGAGCGGCCATTCGCGCAGCAATATTGGGTGCATTTTCGGGTGTCTTTCACGCTCGGAAAAATACTTTATGCAGCACGTATTGAGCAAGTGGAAGCTATATCGGGAGCTTTTCATGTCGCTGTAGAATTTTATCATTGACACTTTTAATCTAATTTCAAGATTTGAGAAGTTGTTTAATTAATTAAGACTAAATATCTAATTAGGCGGAATGAAAAAAAAATAATTCGAGTATCTCTATGCAACGGTAAATAACATTACCTTGGTTCTGCCCAGCTACGTGACATTTGCATATTTGTAAACTCTGGCTAAGGTTAGCTGGGACACCATGTATGTATGTATGTATGTATGTATGTATGTATGTATGTATGTATGTATGTATGTATGTATGTATGTATGTATGTATGTATGTATGTATGTATGTATGTATGTATGTATGTATGTAGTGCAACTGACGGCCGTCAGCTCCGGACAACCATCAGTTGCACATCCCTCCTTGAAGGGACAGGACGTGTGTCGAGTGAGCTCCCGAACCCCACTGCAGTGTGGCGAACGCGGTTTAAATCATAGATCCGGGACTTCAAAGAAGTGTGACGTAACGTGTAACACAGTTCGCTCGAATTAACTACTAAATTACCATTGATATTTTTTTCTTTCAGCCCTTCCCCCATCCCTAACCGAAAAGCCCCCTTCACACTTGACCAGGGGAGATAATGTAGGCGGGAATTCTGTGCGTTCTTTTATACCAGCTTTTTTGGTACACAAGCATTAGGGTGGGGGGGCATGGCATTATGCCACTCCTACCCCCCCCCCCCCTTTTGCCCATGCCATGCCCCTTTGTCAGTGGTCTGAGCGACGCTCTGCCAACGTTATCAAATGGATTAGCTGGTCGTGAAGGGAAGGTGGGATGAGTTGAGTATAACCGATCGGAAGGCACTGCTACAAAATGGCGACGCGATGCTCATGACGAAAAAATCGTTCACAGAGGCAGATGACTGGCAGAGACAGCCATCGACTGCAAAGATTGAAATTATTAAATTGAGCTTAGCACTTCTCAGGAAGAGGATATTGCTTGAATAGTGGATAAAAAGATTGTAACCGAGCCTGTATCGTTTACATGACGTTTTCTACAAATTTTGTAGTGTCCATGCTTACGAGGCTCACCGATAATAAAGGCTAACTGCAACGAAATTTCGTATTGGGCTAAATTGCCTATAAATGCTTAGTATATACTATCAATGCAACCTTCCCAAGGTCACTGGCTGGTAATTATCAAATTTTCCATACTAGGAGGCTTTGCATAACGCTTAAGCAGACGACACATGAGCCTGGCGGGGAAAGTCCCAGAACCGTACACGACTGCTCATCTCTCAGTTGCCCCTAGGCATGCAAGTGCATTTCTTGCTCAACATATGCAAGTTGATTGGCGCGTTTTTCGGCGTGCTTTTTCCGTGCGCATGTTATTTGACCCGATGCATGGCCCTGAGGCGCCAACTCAGCACGATGTCTCTAGTGAGCCCGAAGTGTAGGCCAGAATGCTGCTGTTCAACCAAGCTGGCGCGCGTTGTGCTTTGCTCCAGCGAATCTGGCGTGATAATTTTTCGTTACAGTTGGTCTTCAAGGGGATAAAACATGAATCTGGACACATAGGGCGAAACGGCAGTTTTGAATAAGTTTAAAAGCGAACAGAATAACTGTAATATCTCTTCAATAGCAGCGTGTTTATAGCAGCTTGCCTACTTCAATTGGTTCGCGGTGCCGGTTATCGATGGAACAGGATAATGGCATGGTGCGCCGCATGCGGAGTGACAGGGTACTTTCTTCACATCATTATGTAGAAGTTGAATTCTATGAAAGGACGCTGCACCAAATGTTTGCGCTATTTTCTTGGCATTTTGGTCACAAAGATGTTTATAAGCTTTAATGGGAATGCGACGTGCAAGTTTATGTCGACTAATAGTCGCAGCTGGAAGAAAGCACTTGTTGATCCACTGTCTATCTACTCCTACAATGGCGAAGAAGTCGCCTTGCAGATGTGATTCTGTCAAAAGCGTTTAAAGGAAAGACTTGCAGCTTTTTCTTTGTAAATAAAGGAAATGTTTGTTTTGTTTATAAATCGCTATGGTGTAAAACAGGTTAGTCCATAAAATAAAGATAAAATGAAATTGTAACTTGCTTTTGGGCAGTAACATCTTGTTGTACGTCTGAGGAAATACGAGCTGCTGTACGTCTGAGGAAATACGAGCCTTCAATGTCATATCTGCCAACAGTTTGACCTCCAAATTCAGCAGAGAGAGAGAGAGAGAGAAAGGCAAAGGAAAGACAGGGAGGTTAACCAGAGATTATCTCCGGTTGGCTACCCTGTACTGGGGGAGGGGAAACGGGAAGCGATAGGTGAGAGGGAGAAGGATTTAAAAAAAAACTACACACACACGCACGTACACACAAACTGTTTCTGTGGGCACTGTCACGCAGCCCGCAAAGGCGTTCCTACTGTGATGCAGTGCACCGTACAATCCTGAGTCACACAGTGAAGTCACAATCTGGCAGAAAGTCCAGTGTCTTTTAAATACCGCAGCAGCGCCTTCATAGCCGATCGCGCTGATGTTCGCGTAGGCCAGTGTCCAAGGATCTTGTTTTCTGACAGTGGGCGCTTGTCCAGTTTGTCTAGGGTGGCTGAGAGGACTGCTCTTTGCGGGTTGAAACGAGAGCACTCACAAAGAAGGTGCGCGATTGTTTCATTGCACCCGCAGAAGTCACAAAGTGGGTTGTCGGACATTCCGATAAGAAAGGAGTACGCATTTGAAAATGCTACTCGAAGCCATAGACGAACTAGAAGGGTACAGTCGCGTCGTGGAAGCTCGGGCGGAATACGGAGTTGTAAAGTAGGGTCCAGGGTATGAAGTCGTGCACTTGTGAAATCGGATGAATTCCACTGAGCCAATGTCAGGTCGTTTGCCAGTACGGCAAGTTTTTTCGCTGCGTCGGCTCTCGAAAGAGGAATGGCAACGCACCTGACGCCGTCATGGGCAGATCGGGCAGCTGCGTCTGCTCGATCATTGCCGTGTATGCCACAGTGACTAGGCAACCACTGATATATGATATCGTGTCCTTCGTCAACTATGCGATGGTGTACTTCTCTGATCTCTGCGACGAGCTGTTCATGTGATCCATGGCGCAGTGCTGAGAGTACACTCTGTAGGGCTGCCTTGGAATCACGGAAGGCTGACCATGCATGCGGTGGTTCCTCCTGAATGAAATCGAGAGCCGCACGCAAGGCTACCAGTTCAGCAGCTGTCGTTGATGATACATGCGACGTTTTTAGCTGTATTTCGATGGATCTTGTTGGTATCACCACAGCAGCAGCTGAACTTGCAGATGTGACTGAGCCATCGATGTAAACGTGTACGCGGCCGCTGTGCACCTCATGTATAAGTTGTAATGTGGCCTGCTTCAGGGCAAACGACGGCATGTTAGCCTTTTTAGTGATTCCTGGGAAGGTGAGGCGTACTTCAGGTCTGTGCAGGCACCATAAAGGTGTGGATGGTCTTGCTGCAGGCATGTAGTTCATTGGCAATGAGGTGCGATTGGCAACAATCATACGACTGATAGCTGCGTGTGGCCTTTCTGCGGGTAGAGCGGCAAGGTGGTGAGAATGTAGTCGGGCAACGTGGCGAATATGCGCTCTGAGAGCGTCGGTTACCAAGTACGTTGTTATTGGTTGATCTCGAGCTATGACAATCGTTGCCGCTGTAGACGCACACCTCGGAAGACCGAGACACGTCCTTAGGGCTTGAGCTTGTAGTCCCTGGAGTACACGCAGGGACTCCACGAGGCTTCAACATGGTGAACTGAGGAGTGAACATTTGTAATTGGGAGGTCTGTGTCGGATTACGTGATTTAATTATTTTAAGTGTCGCTACGGTGGAGCAATTGCCGGCAGCAACTGCAAGGCTAGTCCCACCAGTAGCCTACAACAACTCAACTCAACTACACGCAGGTTTGTTTTGCAGGTGTTCCCAATCACAGGGAGGCTGTATCTTGCGAAACCGAGGAACAAGGCGTTATACAGCTGCAGCATTGACCGCACCGAAGTGCCCCATGACTTTCCGCCGAGAAATTTGAGGAGATGTATTATTGTCAATAATCTCTTCTTCAGGTATGAAACATGCGGGCTCCATGATAGGTCCAAATTCAGCAGATTCGTAGGTGTCCTCATACCCCTTAGGTGTCCTCATACCCCTTAGGTGTCCTCATGCCCCCACCCCAAATTCCGCAGATTCGTAGAGTGGGGGTATGAGGACACCTAAGGCGAAGACAAATAGGAAAAAAGTTTCGTATTTTTTTTTTTAAGTGACGCTTTCTTGCCGAGTTCGAACCATTTTTTGTATAAGTAACGTCATAAACTGCTCTGAATGTCTACTAGCACAGTTATCTGACGTGTCGGTGCTCGTGCTGTGACCCGGGACGGCGCGTGCACACTTGTATAATTGAGCAGCACGTGTCATGCCTCGTGACAGTTTCCACTTTCTACTTTTAGTATACCTCACAGCATACAAAGAGTGCGCTGTGGCAAAAGAAACCTAGAAGAGCGGGTCATTCTGCAACGCACATTAGAGCTTTGCCTCTTGCGCACTCCACACCGCATGTCTGAAACTGAAGTGTACTGAGTTTAGGCACACAAACAGATGGCTTTGATTTAAATCGGATTTCGGCTGGTGACCTAGCGCAAAATGGCCATTAGGACGCTCTGTGCCGTGCGAGGTGGTCCGTTAGGGGCTTCTTCGCAGTTGGGTTGAGGCAGGTTTTCGGGAGATTTACGGCCGTGCCCGTATAAGGGGGATGGTTGGTCAAAATTTCGGGCTTCTGGACAAATCAGAAGAGTGTACAAGTATGCTATAGCATTGCGCGAAAAATCTATATACGAAAACAAAATATCAGTGAGCTCAGTTGCCTGGTCGAGTGACAATCAGCCTTCGCTTTTACTTCTAAGGTGAAAGCCTGCTTGCCCCATGAAGTGAAATATCCGGCGTCCATCCGGCCTCAGTCGTTAATGTCCAATGTTACCAAAACCCACGTGACCAAATGATGACGTCATGTTCCCGGCGCTGCATCTGCTGCGGCTCCCACTTCGAATTCTTGCGGTGAAGTCAAGTGAATTAAAGTACATTAAGGTGGATTAAAGTGGATTGCGGTAGATTAAAATGGACTAAAGTTGGTACAAATTATAGCGAGGTGTATTAGGGTGGATTAAAGCAGAACTTTTATTTAAGGGGATAACTTAGAGAAGCCGTAGTGATTTCGCATTCAAATCACTTAAGGATACTCATTGAGTGTCAACTTTTTTGTTGGTAGCTTTCTACACAAACAACAATAGGAGGAACAGTAGCTTCACGCAACAGTAACACAAGCGCCTGCCTAAAACATATGATACTGTCAGTGGTGCATTTGAGGTTACACCGCGTACTTTTTCATACTCGTGTCCAGAACCCCCAGAGAAACCTCGTGGCTTGGAGGCATCGCAGACAACAAGTCGTTCGGTGACAATCTCTTGGACGGCGCCCTACTCCGGTAACAGCCCCGTGAACAAGTACCGCTTGGAATACAAGCATAGAGACGGTAGGTAAACCTTTGCTCGCTTCAAGATAAATTTATAGGACTCTAGCCATGTAATTCACCCAAATGGCAGTGGCTTGCAAAGTGTTTCGCACTTCTCTGTGCAACAAGATAGGCGAACTTAACATGCGAACGGGGCCGGCACGAGACTAACATGGGCCAGTGTGTGAAATAATGATATTTCTTTTTTATTGGGGAAGCAAGTCTGCCTGTTTAAAAACGCCTGCTCCAACTTTTGTAAATTCATATGCCATAGCCGCAACGCTACCACAGGGGCCGCAGAAATGTTGATGTGACGGTCGACCGTTTCCATAGTGCCGCCTAGACCCTTCGGTGCGCTTTAATTAATGTGGCTTTGCTTCGGCACACCCTGCGTAATGTGTCCGCTTGACATATTTGCACGATGTTTATTTTTCATAAATAGCAGGAACGTACTCTACCGTACCTTGAACTTAGCCATATCCAGCGTCCCGCTACCGTTGTGGTATAGTAGTAGGGTTTCCTTGCCTTCTCGTCTCCTCCCCCCCCTTCCCCCCTTGCATGGGAACTGCCTCTTCTCCTCCCTCCTCCCTACAGTTCTACCTACGTCCCCCTTGGGCTCACACGTTAGTAGAAAGGGAAGCGCGGCAGTTTCTGCAATACTTTTGAGGGGAGTCACGGATAATTACAGCTGTCAAGAAACTAATGTGGCGACGCTCAGGAAGTTCCAGAGGGCATAATGCACATTCGACGCCGTGGGGCACAAATGAGTTGTGCCGCGTCGCCTTTCCTCTCTGACTCGCTCCTGTCATGTACACACGCCCTGAACCCTCCTGCCCTCCATTCCTTCTCCCCGACGCGGTGTGCCGACAACAGCAGCAGCAGTGGGAAAGTCCAAGGAAGAGGCAAAGAAAGCTTCGCTTTTAAGAAGTACCTTAAATGTGACACATGACTACTTACCGTACGCTCGGCTACTAAATCTCGCTAGTAAATCCCACAAACTGCATCCTCGTCGGAACTTCCAGAGAAGCCTTTCTCGTCAGATGCTTGGTCCTCAGCGTCCAAAACCACGTCATACTGGGTACCATCGAGTGCGTTAGATATTCAGCATTTCTCAAAGCCAATTTGCATAATCTCCAGACGTACTCTACGGCGAGCGCGAAGCACGAACTCTGTTAGCTCGGTGCTTTGGCTAGCTTTGTCCGGAAATATAGGTGGAGATTCTTTGGTCACGAATATTGGTTGATAGCTCACTATGGGCAATATTTTCTAAAGAGAGGAAAAGGTTGACCTACAGTCTCAAAATAAGGTACGTAACAATACTTAGAAGCGAGTCCACCAGTTATGAAGTATTTCAATTATAGCGTAAACATAGCTGAATGCACATCTCACTGCAAGTCGCGCCATGATTGTCGACTTTCCCCACTGTAGATGATTGTTTTATTCCGGATATTTAATCTGGAAGCTTTGTGAGGGCACAATTCATAGGGATATTGCGGCAGTAGTATATCTGATAATATTCAGACACCTCACATGCCTTTAGGTAATGCAGCCTAGGACTTCTGGCCATCCGTGCTCTGAAAGTTAAACTATAGTATACGTCTGGGTGTCTCGAACGATAATTTTACATGGCTTCAAATGTCATGCTATTGGCTTCGATGACTGCAGAAACCAGAATGACAGCTGCAAAATTGTTCAGTGTGGGAATCGGGGTAAGCGAAGCTTTCTGTTGTGTTTGCGTTAATTTACGGCAATTGGCAGTGCTGTTTTTGGCGAATGTTAGTGTCATAGGGCACTTGCTGCATTACAATAGTGGTAAGGTGACGTTCCCTTTGCGTGCACCAATTCTCCAAGTATGCACAGGACACAAAGCGAGACCAGTTTGGTTGAAGCGGAGTTGTAGGCTATTGGCATGGTCATTGCTTCACGCGACTCATCGCATCGTGGCCGAAGTGGTGGTGGGGGGGGGGGGGGGGGTGAAACTTTTTTTCCAAAAAGGGTCCTGAAAGGCACCTGACAGTTCGTCAAGGTGTAGAGGGCACCTCGCACGTTGGGACGGGGAGTCCTAAGTTCTCCACCACTTCGCGGACCTTCTGGAGAGCCCAGAGTTAGTCTTGTAGCTCGCTGCTCCTGCCAGCGTCGTCCCACTCGTCCTTGTCCTCCAGATAGGAGGCCTGCGTTGAGCATCCCCACAACGTGTGTCCCTATGTCCACCGCACTGTGCACAAGTGAATGACCCGTTGTAGTCCGGGTCGATGTGGTAAACTATAACTAAATTTTGGCGCCTAGCGTGCCAAAACTCCAATGTGATTATCAGGTACGCGTAGCGGGAGATTATGCAATTATTTTGACCACATAGGGTTCTTTACCACGCGCTTAAACATCAGTACACGATAGTTTTTGCATGTCACCTCCATTGAAATCCGGCTGCTGTGGTTGGGATTGAACCCAGCAGCTCGGGCAATGCATAGCCGTTAAAATATCGCGTCGGGTACAGAACTATTGATTTTCTGGGCTGCTCGTGTGTAGTGTCGTCTTGGCGTTGCGGTGCTTTAATGCGGCTTTGCGTCTCGCACGCCCTGCGTAAGTTTCCGGGAGGAGAAATTTGCAAGATGCTTTCTTTTCAGAAATAGCAGAAACGTTCACGTTTAAACGGATTTACGTTTATCCACTCAGTCCGCAAGTGTTGCCGCATGTGGTTGTAGTTTTTGCTGTATTGAAGAGACCCTAAACAACGCATGCTTTCTGACATGGTATTGCCTCTGTCCTCCAGTGTGTAAGCGAACTGCCACAAACGAACTATGGTAAAGTTGATGTTCACTCGTTTGACGACTGGGTCTGGTTCTGAATGGTTAGGAGATTCGGTTCTCCTCATTCTCAGCCTCCCCACTCTACTTGCTCGTCGGGCTATTGCACGGAAGCACAAAAGCAAACGCCGCAGCTTCGACAATGCTTTCGCTGAGAGAGGGAACTGTGGCGACTCCCAGGGAGCTCCAGTGGGCATTCTGGTCACGCTCCTCCTGACGAGACATGCTTTCTGACGTCGCGCATCTCTTCTTCCGCACTCTTGCCATGTGCTTTCCAACACACTCCGATGCGGCGTGCAAAACAGCGACTGCAGCATCACTGGAAAAGTCGAAGGAAGATACAAAATACAGATTCGCTTTAAATGCTTCATTGCGCGTATCCGCATATATTGATCTCTAATTTGTAGCGCCGGATCGCAAGCACAGTAATCTTAAGGCTGAAGCAAAAGGACGGTATCTCATTGCGCGACGAATTAATGAGGCGTTTTTACGTGGCCGCATTATTACTGCCTACTGCCTGTATAGTGAAAACTTACCTTTACTCGCATATGTTCCGTTCCAGGCACATGGAAGCGTGACTCGCGCATGTCGATGATCGACCCCACAGAGTCCACGCACGTGGTTTCTTCACTGCGCCCAAAGACCGCCTACGAGTTTCGACTTAGGGCAGAAAACGTCATCGGGCCCAGTGAATTCAGCGAATCGCTCGTGGTTACAACCGATGAAGAAGGTATCTTGCACGCAGTTTGCTGCACTCTCCTAAATGTTCCACTTGCAGTCAGTCAAAAATGTAACAGTAAGATGCAATCTATAGTCTTTCACGAGAAGATTTGAGTGTAGGGAAAATGGCAGCTGCTATGGAAAGTGCGAAGATTTTGTACACTAAGCCCATGAGGAAAAATATGGGACCGTCAGGTTGGCGTTGGTTGCCATTTTGAAAACGACAATTATGTTCAATAGAGGCAAATTAAATATTTTTGTTATGGACTTGCTTCGCGATATCATCAGTCAGAACTCAAGGAATACAGTGGTCACAGACTCCAGATTAGAGAAATCTTGTTGTCAATATGTGGGGCTTATTATATAAATATAGACAACTGGTTCTGTACTTAATTAGCGCACTTTGCATCAATCTATTTTTCTTGCAAGCTCTACTGCGTACTCGTTCTCAATCGTATAACTTTTTACCATCTTCCGGTAATATTTTGCTATGTAAAACTATGACCGTCTTTGCCATTGTTGTAATGGAGAAAAATAGCCTTATCAAGACCCAGAGGTATCTCTTGTTCTTTTACTATAGGTGTGCAGTCGGCGAATACACTCAGTCAGGGTGAACCTTGTCCTTGTCAAGTATTTTACGAGGGTTTCGTACTGTTTTACTAGTCAGATTATGTACAAAAATGATATCTCTTTGCTTCTTGCATCCGGTACAATCGAAATAATAAGAAAAAGAGAAAAATTAAAATAGACATGAAATCTTGAGGACGAAGGAGATATATTCTCGTTAGTGGAATACTCCTAAATATTAATAAATTCAAAGCCGATTGATTAGGAAATATTGATCGCTGTTTGTCAGTAAACTATACGCACGCTTTAGCCAAAATCGCGTACGGTACCCTAACAATTCATTATGGTTTAACGCAGCTCCTAGCGGTGCCCCACGGGACATCAAAGCGACGCCGACAGGATCCAGGAGTCTTCATATAGCCTGGAAGGTAAGCTCTCACACAAGTTTTCAAGCCGCTAAAGCGCTTTGATGAGCAGCATTAATGCAAGAGGCAACCAAAAATAGATTACAAGTGGCATTTGAATTGTTCAGTGATGGTGCTTAAAGGCGACCTTACGTAGCAGTGTTGAGTACTCACGAACTTCAAAGCAACATAATTTTAGATGCATTTCTTTCAGAATGTCTCGCTCTTTATTTTGGTGTCCAGATTTGGTCGAACGATTGTCACTTCTCTGATGCCAATCTCTTTGTGCCACTGCACAGCCAACAAGCTGTCTTTTCTGATTCGGTACTTTTCTCTATAAAGATAGGGCGAACAATTCACTGAAAGCAGCAGCCTAAAAAGGGTAACGTCGCCCTGTTCACTTTTCCTCGTTGCTCTCTCCAGCCACCCTTGGATGAAGACTCCAACGGCCTCGTCCAGGGTTACTACGTCGGATACCGAGTGCACGACGCTAAAGAGTCATTTGCATACAAGACCCTGGAGAGCTCTCCTGCTTCGTCCTTACAACAGTGCGAGCTGACCGACCTGCGGCGGAAAACACGCTACAGCGTTGTAGTCCAGGCGTTCAATGCGAAAGGTGCTGGACCCGTGTCTGAGGAAGTCCACTCCCAGACACTCGAAATAGGTCAGCTCAATCTCCACATGCCGCCACTCTCTCATGCAATTTTGATTAGCGGATTCGTGTACAATATCGGTGAACATAGTGCCGTTGTTTTTATTCTTTGAACCTAAGCTCTGATGCGTTAAGTGTAGCCTAGGGAGAAAGGTCAGATACTATACAAAAAAAAATTTCACGCTTCGGAAGCTTAGTTCTAACTAATAGAAATTTTCATAACAACAGCACAAGTGCCTGACCGATATCTCCTTAAAACATTCATGATAATAACAGCAGCAAAAAGCTAATTAAGGCTGCGAGTCACACACTACAATACTTTGTTTTGCATTTTTCAGATAAGACTACTTTTCTATATTCCTTGTTTCCTTAGCTCTGTTGAAAAGCTTGCTTGCAGAACATTGGGAGTCATTTGTAGCTGCTCTGGTTCACTTTGTCCAGATCCTCCCACCGCACCACGGCTAAAGCTGGTTTCTTCGACGTCATCATCTGTTCATCTGAGCTGGAATATCGAGAGAGAACAGCCAGTCAATGGTGAGTATTTGAGCACTGTATTGATAAATAACTAATTTTGCGTATATTTAAACACAAAATATTGTTTGAATTCGCTATTGAGCTTTGCAGGACAGCTCTATTGAACAAACTGAATGTTAAGAGCAAGAAGAACGACAGTTTTTATTGAAACGCCAAAGAATATTTAAGGGTAATGATATGTTTCTTAAAGCAGCAAGCAAAAATTACATTTTTTTCGTATGCACAATAGTTGTTAAGAGTATGTCAAAGGTTTAAAAAATATTCACGCTGAAGGTTTTACCCATGATGTGACGTAAATATTACTGGGTAGCACTGACATTTCTTAACGAAAGCCTAACTGCCCTAAGGGAAAAGGCCACCTCGCATATGTCAATCTATGTCACGTAATATGCATCAGCGTCACATAATATAAAAACAGACATCCGCGGCAAGTGATTCGCTGCTCAAGCAAAATAAGCATAATGCTAAGCGTAATAAGCGTGCGAGAATCCGGCAGGCACTCGAAAACTTAAGGGACAGTTTGCTAAAGCAATTAGCGCTCAAGTTTTCAAGCCTCACCCTTTATGATGGAACATTTTTTGGGAATCGTAAAACTCGCCTCTTTTTGTGTTTTTTGTTGGTGATAGAACATTGATGTATGCCGGGAGTTTGAAAAATAGAAATAGTGTTCGGCAAAACACAGCGTCATTTACCGCAAATATGCAATTCCTTTCGGAGCGTAGTCGACTCCGTACGTCGTAAACAATAACTGTGTATATCCCATGCGCATTTCTCCAAGTCTAACGAAACAAAAATGTCTTGCCGACTTGCAGGTTTCGTGCTCTTCCACAAAGCAGAGCGTGCCATGTCTCTGGACACCCAGTCAGCCGAGGGCGCTGGCGAGTGGTCCGAGGTACAGACGGGAGCCGAAAGGTCCGCCTATGCTTATCGCGGCCTACGCTGTGGCCGCAAGTACTCCTTCTACGCCGTGGCCTTTAATTCGGCGGGGCGAGGACCCCGCAGCAACATCGTACACGCCAAGACAGATGGATCCGGTGAGTGCGGACGCTTCGCTGCGCATCAAAATTGGCGGTAGCGCATCGTTCGCAGTGCTATATTCTAAACGGTTACGTTTATTGAAAAAGTTACCCGCATGGAGAGAGAGAAAAAAGAAGTGCTGTTTAGACAATGTGCGTGGTATTTTGTGTTCGTGGACTGCGCAAAATTTACATCGCCTTCTGCTCGATTCTTGTCGCTCACAGTTCCGATGGCACCTGAACAGCGTGACCTGATAGAGTCCAACGTGACATCGGTGACGCTTCAGCTTGGCACCTGGAAGAGTGGCGGCTGTCCCATCGCGTCGTTCGCCGTCCTCTACAAGCCGCAGCCGCACAAGGATTGGTCTCCAGCGACGAGCGCCCACTTTGTGCCAGACCACCAGCAGCCAGCGGTACTGGTCATACCTGACCTCACGCCTGCCACCTGGTACGACCTCCTAGTCACGGCGCAGAACGACGCGGGAGCTACGGAGGCCGAATACGTGTTCGCCACGCTCACGCTTTCTGGAGGTAAGGCGGGCAGCGTGTCATGTTCCAGTACTAGTTGACGTAGCATGAGCTGGATATGTTGTGTTGGGATGTGCTTTAATGCGTAGGCATTCTAGGGCTACTTCCCTCGGAAATTTGTCCGTCTGCCTTTAACACTTGACACGATGGGAGGTGTACATGGGATCCTATAGGAGTATATAATCATGGGAATGCGTTGAGTGCGTATGACTACTGATATATATGATTACGACTATATGTAGTGAGTACTGAAGAGGCCGTAAAATTAAGGCTAATAGAAAACTAATAAGAAAAATTACGATGAAAATAATTAGGCGGTAATAAAGCTCATTAAGTCAAATCAAGATGAAGAAAGCCTAATGGAAATCTGTTATTCAATTAAGTAATTAACCGTTTAACTCAATCGAGAGATTTTTCGGATTAGAAAATAGACGCCTAATCAAGAATTATAAGGGTAATTAAGATTAAATAATCCTAATTTCAATTAACAATACATTTATTTAGGCGCATAAAGAATAGTTAGGGGTAATTTGGATAGCTTTAGCTTAACTAAAATAAGTTATGGACACATTACTTAACTCCAATCAACATTATCAAGGGTCATTACGTTTATTTCATATTATATTACTGAACTCTAATTTAAATTAATTGCGGTTACATTGATTTGCCCTGTAAGATTAATTCCGACTAACTTGGTTCAACCAATTAGGTAATTGTAACATGTCCTCGCGATGTATTGCGTTCTCCTTGGCACAGACAGCCGCAGTGTGCGTAACTCGGTCACTCAATCAATCATCCGTTGCATGAGTGCAGCATGAGCGACTGGAACTAATGCTTAAGCATTATCTGACAAGTCCCACTGGGGAGTTTCTGTTAATTTTTTTAACGGAGTATTCTTACCTCTTCGCGATTCGGTGCGTGGCCATCACCATCGTGGTCGTGGTCGCCATCCGCCTCGCCGAGTGGAATCTGTCCCCGCGGCTCTAGCCACCAAACTTTCGCTGTCGGAGGAACGATTACTTTAGCGAGGTTTTCGCATTCACTCGGCGCCGTACTTGTCGGCGTATGTGACCGATGGCGTTTCTGGCGCTGCGCCAAGCTCGGTATTTCTGCTCAGTTCCGGGAAAACTTTCGGATGTCCACTTCGACGCGTTCGGCGACGCGTCTCGCAAAGTATGAGCGAAAGCTACGTCATCACCTAAAGTGATCGCGCGGGAATATTGCCCCAAATCTAATATTTGCAAGGCACATCACCGCGGCTATTAGCCGTTACGGAACCCTTTCATCGCCGAAATGCGTTGGTCTTTTTCTTATAGTGATGGGACGTTTTTTACTTGCCAACTGACCGAAAATAGTTTCCTACATTGCGTGGATTTTGCATGATCTCTTCTCCTTCTTTTTTTTTTATTTTGTTAGTGCTCTCACACGTTTTAACGTTATGATTGTCTGCACATGGGGCGTTACTTCACTGCGTTCGTCACCGCGGGAATTTACAAAATATTAAAGATCACCACGCACTGAGTGGCGATGCAGCAGCCGAGCTCCGCCTATTATAGAAATAGGGCCCATTTCCTGGTTATGCGTCAGAGAGAGATCAAGTTATTTTGTCTCTGCAATGGGCGCATCGCTCAGGGAGCAAAGTCATTCAGTGCTTTTTCGATGATAGTCTATTAAGAATATTGCTAGAGAGTTAAAAAATAGAAATAAACGAAAAAATTCAATAAAGCCGTTTCCGCATATTATGCAAGCAGTAGAAGATTTCTATTACTTACTTTAACGTTGACGAACGTAACTTTTGCAAAAGAGACATTCTTGAACGGCTTCTAGTATTTGTGCCATGTTTCTTGACAGAGACTTCCTCTTTCTATGCTCTAAGCTTCTGGAACGGGCGGCTTTATCATTTTCTGTTATTACTTCAAGATAAGCGTGAACATCACGTGGAGCATCGCATATTCAAAAAGGCTTTCACGCGGTATTATGCCTGGAACAGCTGTAGCGTTTTCCGGAATCGCAAGCTTTTAAAGTTGAGTCTACACTGTTCCACGCATTGCTCTGCAATTGTGTCTTCATAATCCCTCATATATTTATTCGCATGTTCTATACGAAGTGAAACGTCGACACGCAGGCACGGTACCACCGCCCCAATGGACGCAAGCTGTGGATTCTCAGCGCCGCCAGATCCGCCTTATTCTTCCTATAGTGTCCACTTTGCTGGTTCTGGTGCTCGTCTCTGCCATCGCGTGCTACATCTTTTCACGTAGACGACTCTCGGCGGTGCCCCGGAGACGTTCAGGTAAGATCATTAAGCACTACTTCGACTCTAAATTAAGAGTGAGAGGAGACTTTCCAAGAAGTTCTTGCAGACTCCGACAAAAAAACAGTCTTGAGTTTCGGGCCGTGCCGATTCCTGTCACATATTTTCGATCAACTGCATATAAGCCGCTCGGGGAGAGCCACGAATAAAAACATATCAAATTAATGTGACTGGTCAGTGGTCTTAGTTCACATAAATATATGTTCCCAAGGCTTACCGATCGGAAGGCAAAATCAGACACAAGTATCTCGTATCGACCATTTCTGGTCGTTTCGATAACGGATGGTGCAAGGAACTTGATCAAAAATATACAATTTCAGCTCACTGCGTTACCTGGTAGCAGTCGCAGCATTGTTGCCTGAATTGGTGTCTTCTGTATGGCTATTTAATATAATTGTAGAGGAAAATCTTGGTTCCTAGCGACTGAAGCTCCGATTTGATCATAATTCTTTATTGGGCATACGCCGTTGTTTGATAGCATTTCACTAAAACAGAAGAGTAAAGCTATGAGGGTTGGCAGAAGCATGAGTGTGCATTATTCGGCAAGTTAGTTGAACATGTGTTTGTCTTCTACATTTTTTTCCCTGTACCTATGCATAAATCACTGTTCAGACTTGTAGCCAACATGAAACTCAGTCTTCCGCCCAGATATTTTGTTACTCAGTTCTAATACACTTGCGTATCTCTGATTATAATCGTTTCTGCTTTGTATTATTGATGTACTTGGATGTTTGTCTCGTTTCGCATTAGCGTTCCGAAATTGCGTGCTTGCGCATTGAGTTCAACGTCATTGTCGTGAACATCTTGTTGACAATAACAAGCACTGTGTGCTTCCTGTGTTACCTCTTATGGACATTGAAAAATTTATGCGGGTCACGGCAGGTAACTGTGAAATGCCCGACGTATCCTATACCCTACGCAAACACCGATTTGAGATCGGGAAACTGAATGCAAAGCCCATATTTGAGTTCTTCATGTGTTGGCAACATTTTAGCTACGGTAGCCTAAAAAGCAATTACTTGATCCCGAATTAAATAGTATTCTAATTAGCTTTTACCTCAAATATTATTTCATTGGTTTTTATTTTCCGTACAAACGTACTCCCCGTGCTCAGGGCTGAAGGTGAATGATTTGTTCTAATTTTGACGATGTGGAACATTGTTCGGGCACATTAGCGCTAAAAGAAGCAATAAGAAGGGTAAGGGCTAAGTTGCCTTTAGTTGTATCACTCTCAAGTGTGGGAAACGTTCCAGCTGGCTTTCCCATGTCGAGTTAATTGTCCTCGAGGGCAATTAACTCGGCATGAAAGCGTCCCCTCCCCCCCCCCCCCCCCCTGTGTTCCCTGCCACATCTTGAGCTGACACGGGTAACCAGCAGGCCACGAGGGGGAGGAGGTCGTCGACTTCACAACTTGACAAGAGGACGCAAGAGTTCGCTGAATCTGAAGGCACTGACACCTCCATGGGTGCAACCCCAAGCATGCTTCAACTACAGCAACACCAGGAGAAATTAATGACGCTTTCGGGGGAGACCTGTGCACCGAATGTAACGGCTCTACGCGAGGGTTTATTTAAGGTTGTCCTGACTCTCGTGTTAGGTAGAACCGTTCGAGACTCAGAAAGAGCCACAACCATGTGCCACTGAAGTGGATACATTTTTGTTCTCCTTATTATTGCGGTGAAGACCCACCTCACGCCGTCGAGATCTTATAAGTTGTCTGTCACACTTTTAAAGGCTACCTTAGAGAATGTCAAAGTAAAGTAGCAACTTAGCAATAAATTTCGTTATCTAGCCTTGTAATAAAATGAAAGTATATATGTCACATTGTTTTGTATTTTCTTTAGCAGAAGTGCCCACCGTATTTACGAGCACCGTACTGTTACGAAGTCATCATGTATTTATCGGTTACACTGCAAATGTCATTGGAAATAATTTTTACACTACTTCAACCCATAACTCATCGTTTAAGTTGTGTCTGACGCAGTGCTTCGCTTCGTCTTGTCGGGCCAATAAAACTATTTTACGGCGGCTCTTGAAAGACAAAGGCCGAGCGAAACCGACGGAACGTTGCCCCTCAGGGCGACCGACCGCGGTAGTAACACGCGCTGGAGTTGAGTAGAGACCACCCGCTGAGAAGACGTCTGGGCCCGCTTCACGGCGCCATTTAGTCATGGTGTCGTTCTGCAGGCGACTACATGAAGTTGTCTATCTCTCATCCAATTTTGGTCAGGGTTCTTTCTATTGTTATAAGAATTTAGTCGGTGACGTTGTAACACAGCACCTTTGACTTCTCTTGAAAATGGCTTGTAAGGGAATATACTCATCTAGGTATGGGCGTTTCTATCCAAAAGTCGCGCTTACCTGTAATTGTGGAGTAGCCTAGTAAGTTGGAATTATTCTATGTGTTTTCTGACGCAGGAGACATGAACGAGGCGCAGGAAATGACAAAGTCTATCGATACGGTGCCCATGAGTGTGTGGGAGAAGCCCAAGCCACAGGAGAACTTCAAGGACCCTCAGCAACAGGGAGCTGTGGAAGGGGATCAGCTGTACTACCCGTCTCCTTATGACGCCGGAGGGCGCCGCTTGGCGTCTCTGTACGCGCCTGGAGGATTGCATTCCGGGTGGGCGTCGGCACGCAGTCTGAGTGGCGCAGCAGAGGATCCAGAAGATGAAAGGATAGGGCCACATCACACATATGATGTCCCATTCTTGCGTAGTCTGCCGAACTGTCAGCAAGAACTCGAACAGCAGTTGCAGGTACGTCGATAAAAAGTAATGATAAAAAGCCAGTGACTGCGGCTGCAATATGGCCGAATATGCGTTAAAGAGAAATACCCAGATAGATAGATAGATAGATAGATAGATAGATAGATAGATAGATAGATAGATAGATAGATAGATAGATAGATAGATAGATAGATAGATAGATAGATAGACAGACAGACAGACAGACAGACAGACAGACAGACAGACAGACAGACAGACAGACAGACAGACAGACAGACAGACAGACAGACAGACAGACAGACAGACAGACAGACAGACAGACAGACAGACAGATAGATAGATAGATAGATAGATAGATAGATAGATAGATAGATAGATAGATAGATAGATAGATAGATAGATAGATAGATAGATAGATAGATAGATAGATAGATAGATAGATAGATAGATAGATAGATAGATAGATAGATAGATAGATAGATAGATAGATAGATAGATAGATAGATAGATAGATAGATAGATAGATAGATAGATAGATAAAGGCACGGGGGCTTACCAAATTAAGTTTCCAGTTTCAAGATCTGCGTTAGTCAAGGGTGGCGGGGTATGTATAGTTTGAAAGAGGGCAAAAAGAGGGACGTAATTAAAAAAAAGACAGTTTCGCAATAAGTCCGGAGCAACGAATGCGATAAAAACATGTTAGAATATTACACGAAGTGTAAGGCTCGTGGGTGTAGTGGCAGTATGAATTGCAGTAAACGCAAGCTGACTAAGCAAACACGCGTGCTGGGGCGTATGTAGAGACTTCAATAGAGAAAACTTGATTACCGCGAGCAGCATCGGTTAGAACTACAGTGTTTGTCGGCGTTGTCGCCTTGCGTTGACCTCTCATTCCCATGCTGTGGCATGCTCACGGCGTGCACGATGTGTGCGTGCGATTTGCGCTTCTGAACTGTAGGATTTTGTCGACGCTGTCGCTTAGCCTCGGCGTCCTGTTTCCGCAGCGCCACGTTTGGGCGCCTTCCGGAGCTGAGCTGCAGCGTGTCCCACATTTGCAACAGAACTTTGTCTCTGCATCTGAGCCAATAGAGTGGCCGTTGAGCGTATGCGGACCCGCCTTGCTTTATTGCAATTAGCTTTTCGCGGGAGCTTCTCGGCCGGTGTCCTGAGAACAGGCGAGTGCATGTTTGTGCCATGTGAGGGACGTGGTGCTTTGCTGTGGAAACAACGCACGTACAGGTAGTATTCCAGCTACCGTACGTTGGCGAAACTACACGTGCGAAAACGATGACACAAACCGACAGGGTCTGCATGCTCTGCATAGTCTACGTAGGCTGCTTTAAAATTCGTTCCAGCAGGCGAAGTTGTCTGACCTGAGGTGTTACGATACAGCTTCTTCTTTGCGCCAGTTTCGGCCATTGGAACATGAACGCGCCTAGACATCTCTCGTCAGCTAGCGTTAAAATTCTGACGCAAAGTGAAAGTGTTCAGTTAATCTGAGTAATGTTCTTGAGAAAATATACTAAAACTAATGGAATCAGTATTTTGATGTGTAATTATTGATGACGGTGAGTAAAACGTGACAAGCGTCTCATCGCGCTCGATTGCACGTGAGAAATACTTAATGATGTTATATTCCCTTTACTGAGGCATGCGCGCGTGGCTTAAAGGCTAGGGTATCGAACTGTTGTGCTAGGGGTGCTCCGTTTGAATCCTGCCGTCGGACAAGTTCATTTATGTTAGTTAATTAAAGACAACATACCAGCTTTACACCCACTTCTATGTATCGGGTATGTTTCAAACCTCTTTCGTGGGCCGATCCCGGATGCAGTGCAGCCTGTCGCGCCAGTAAAATCGCATTGCCTTTAGGTTTGCGCGTTGATATTGATTCGCAAGTTTAATATTTATTAGTCTGAGAAAATATAAGATATAAGGCATGCGCTGTCGTTGTCATGTTTCACGACATCTGTTTGTGGGCTACCATTCTCAAAATTCTGAGAAATAATTTGGTCAAGGATGTGAGACCTGGTATGGGCATCTTTAGTGATGGTAGATGTGTAAATATAACCTGCATATACAGCACCTCATATAACATGGCATGGTATATAGTGTACATAAACCTAAGTGTATGCTGAGCTTTACGGTGATGCCGACAGCGGAGATTTGCTTGCAGTGTCCATATATTATTATCGCAATAAAAGAAGTGTCAAGAAGGGCGTTGCCATAGAGGGCGTCCATACAGGCTTTGGCAGATTGGTGTTGCGCACAGCCTATTATATGATGATGAGTCCTGTCTGTGCTACAGAATGTTTTCTTCCGTCGGAGACCAGTCGTCCAAGTGGTGAATGACAACGGAGAACGACTGTCTCTGTAACGCTGTTCTGCGGGCACTATAACAAAAGATGACATTGCTTCCTCGCCACCTCGGTAACGACAAGCTGTGGCGCCTGTCATCTCTATGCGGAATACGTAGCAATTCGTGAATGCCGCACCCAAGCATAACCCGCACAAATGTGTCGTGTTTGCTAGATGCATCTAGACAAGTATAGTACGGAAGCAAGAATGGATAAAAGCTTAGACAAATGTAGAGCCGAGACTGGACACGAAGAAGAAACCACGTCAATCTTTGTTTTAATCACTTGTACAAGTTGAAACTTCTTCGGGTGTGTTCTACTGCAACGGAATAGTTGGCAGTGTATGTCTCTCCTGCCCAATTACAGCTATATAAGCATATGCACTCGTATTTAGTGAACGCAATACGCATCAAAAAGTGCAGGCTGACAATGTATCCATCGACTCCTAGAACTGCACACAGACTAATCTTTCCTTGAGTGCAGTCAGGAGGCGTGCTAGGAAGAACGCCTAAAGCACTAGACTGATGACAACGCAATTGTTCAAATTCTACGCTTTCTCTCAGTGGCCTCAAAAATTCGGCAGCGTCGCGCTTCATTAACTACCTCGCCTTTGTTAATGAAGATAACATGCGGTCAATCACGAAAATAAAAACCAAGTATACGTAGCAACATTTGCGGCTATATATTTATTAAACCCGACCAAACTGCATGAAATCACGGTGGAATTCTCGTCGACACCGGTGTGAAAAACGGGCTCTGTAGTTGAGGCTGTATATGTCAAAAGACGACGTTCTCTCCAGTTTTTCTATCTCAATATGCAAGTGGTTGCCTCAGGTGTGTTGAAGAAATAAATTTTGGAGCAAGGTAAACACACGAAGTCACACAGGTTTCGTGTTTGTTACTGCATTGTTCAGGGAAGGGAAGGGGGGGGGGGAGGCTTTTTGAATGAACTTAATAAATAAAAATCAGTGATAGTTCAACCAAATGCCAAGCTGACCGGAGCTCGCACGTTCAGTTTTGTTAGTAATCAAGGTCATTATGTATCATGTTACATGGTGTGCTTTGCTGGGCGCTTGCCCACGAATGTGCGAAATACCCAACTTTGTCGTGCTTAATAACGAAAACAAATATACCTCGGAGTGTAACGGCAAGGGGAAGTTAACGACAAGACTTGTGAGCGCTTGTATCCGAAAGCAATAGATATTCTTGATAAAGGACCTACTTATGCGCGTTGTTCGTCCTCGTTCGATAAAACTAAAAAAAGCTACAAAAGAACGAACAGCCATTCATACATTTAGCTGAGACTGGAAACACCTTTAGGATTGAAGTCACCCTTATGACGTTAGTAAGCGGTACATAATGGCGTATTTTCCCGTTCTGCAAAGCCTGAGCCGAGTGGAAAAGTTGCTTGGTGGTCTCAACAAATTGCACTCGCGATGAGCTCCCGTACTATAAGCTCTGTACCAATATCATATCACACTTTACCACACTTACTTTTTCTTCAATCCTGCGCTATAGCTGTGGGGTGATGCCACCGTGCAGCTTTTTTTCGTAATGCCGAAAATTCACCCCTAGTATGTCTTGTTTCGTGTTTTCACCGTGCTCGGCTCTCCTTCAGCAATAAATATTTTTCCTCGGATAATTTTTTTCTTTGTTACACGCTCCACACACGAAGGTTTATTTTTCGAAGCTTTACCACACGGGTCCCGAAAGTGCTCCACGGCTGCTGCATTGCCAGACACTAACTTTTGTAGCCAATGCAGTTTTAAGAGGCTGTCGTGTTGCGTTTGGTTAACGTGTTAGTGTCCACAGCTACAAGCTCAAGATTTAAAAGAACGCTCAGATTTTAAAAAATCATTATGCACTTGTTTAGAGATTACTTCTTTCTATCACCACAGCAAGGCAGTGACAATTCTGTAATTCGACAGGCGACGTTCAACGCAGTCTCAACGTTTCAGTGCATTTGACATATAACCAGAAACGTGCCACACTATAGAACGCAATTGAAATACCACTTAAAAACTAAAGAAAAAACTTATTATCATAAAAACAAGAGAACAGAGAAATCCTGTTACTTTGCAAGACAGCTTTACCAGCTTTTCGAATTCGTGGAATTTTCTGGGGAACGTGATAAATGTTTCCTGTGCCAGAGAATAATACAAGCGACTCGCATTTCCGTAAAGGCTTACGTTGAGTTTGCGCATTTATTTGTGGATGCATGTGGTAGAGTTTACACGATGAAAGCTAGCCATGGGTTATCGAGTTTGTGCCGCCATTAATATGAAATAGAAATAGAACTAACCTCCTTTCGGGGCAGTACTATTCGTAACATATGCCAAGAATATTGCCTGAAAGGTACCGTATTTATTAAAGAAAGATTTAGACTAACTTTATAAACGTTCTTAACTCCTAAAGTATTCGGCAGATAAAAGCATGACTTGGGCGTTTGAACAAAGACATAATCATTAGTAGTAAGAAAAACGAAGAGAAATATCGAAATAAAGACATGTCAACAGAGTAACCAGAATGTAGCTTTTATTCTGTGCTTTCATATTCTATAGCTATAGCTATAGCAAATGACTACATGACAACTTTTCACGTTGAAAACCTCCCTTTTAAAATTTCCTTTTCTTCTTGGTTACAGATAGGCACAGAAGAAGATTTGCTATCTTCATCAGAGCGTCTTGAGAAACACATCTATTCCAAACCAAGTAAGTAATCTGCGTTATAGCTAAATTGGGTTATTCATACACTTCTTCCCGGTAATCCATCACATCGTCGATATTGTTAACTGATGTTTCTATAATTCCAATCCAGATTTCGTTTTTCCTAAACAACGCGTAATATATAACAATCTTTTGGCTCATATATATTTCTTAATTATTAATGGAGTAAAAATGCTCATTATTTCTTGGCAAACTTACGTCCTCTCAGCGATCTTATGAGCGTTCATAACACCAGATACCATATTACATTCACAGCTGAATGTCGGTCTTAAAAAAATCCGAGGGCACCGAAACACTTCTTGTGAGATGTGAGTGCAGATGCATCAACTCAATTAAACCGTGCTGCGCGGTCCTTCAAGTTGTGCGCGGCGAGTACTGTATAGCAGCGGTATGCGCTGCCCATGCCAGCAAGCAGCAGCAACAGCAGTGGCGGCGACGGCAGCTACCGTCTGTGGTGCCAACGGCGCATGCCACCTAGGCAGCGAGTCCCATCGGGCGACGCATCGCAGTCGAGGTCGATGCGAATAGGTCGCGATGGTTCGCGCGAAAAGCGTTTCAGAACAAATTCTCGCCGACATCCGCAAGGGTGGTTATGAAAGCAGCGATTGAAGCGTGACTACGTTTGGAGAGAGCAAACTTCGAGAAACAAGAAAGCGCTTTTTAAATTAAACGAAACGAAATTAGAATCATTCAAGAAAAATAATATTCCTAATCAATTTTATATATGCTTGACGGGTAAAGATAAGGCAAGTCTGTGTTATTTTGTTATTATCAATAAATACCTTTCAGCACCCGTCTTAAGAGGGCGATGTGCCGCTATCTTTGGCAATGCAGTGTAGCTCTTGAAGTGCGCAGAAAGGCGGGCTCGTAAAGTTCACCTGTTACAGCACGCCTCTCTCACACGTTGCGCTGTTTTGCTTGTCCACGTTTGTCGGAATTCGGAGACGCGGGTAGCTTCATCGTTCATCACATTATTTTCGTTTTGATCATCGTCCTGAATTTCTATCTCCCGCCTTACCCGTGTTTTCCCAGTCAAAAGTAGTGATTTACGACCACCATATTTTACTTTAGTTCTTTTCTTGCGACTGCGCTGGCCGACGGTCTTGGCGTTCGACGATAGGAGAGGCACTCTAGATCTAAAGTTTTTGTCGGTCTCCAAAGAAAATATCTTTTGTGCAGGGGTGAAATTTCGACATCCGTATGGCTGGCCCTTTATTGCATCCCTTTCCGTGTTGAAATCTCGAAACGCCCATGAAATTGAATGGCGGGACATTCTAATATACATCTCTAATGGCAGGTGACCAAAACAAATTTCGCGCGTTAAAAAAAGAAGTGACGTCACTCTTGTTTTTAGCAGATATGGCGTCTTATCATTTTCGGGTGGATCCATTCCGCCGGAAGGGATCCATCGTCACACTGATGGCGCTAAGCCCCATGAACTGGCGATGGACCACCATGTTTTGAACGTATGGGCTTCTATGGAAGCTTCTCTACCAGGTATAATTACGTTGTCGCGGCGATGCCCTTACTCCTCACGCAATACCTGGCGCTCTATAGCTGCAGGCGTTCGCTTTAGCCCACTCCTTCAAGGCCTCCTAGATAGCACAAGGCCTGTGCACTTGATCCATGACGTCATGCTACCTTGCCCGACTGGCATAGAATCCATTTGGGTTGTTCCCGAGTAAGCCACGGGGATTTTTATTTCACCGCTTTCACCACACCGGGCTTTGACAGCCGAAATTTCGGTCCAAGTAGCATGACGTCATAAAGCACAGTGCACAAGCCTGCTATCTAGGAGGAGTTGGCTCTGGTCCGTCGAGGAGCGATCGTGCCGAGAGCAAGGGTGACGTGGCATCGTGGCGATGCCCTCTCCTGTCACGCAACACCTGGTGCGCTGTCACAGCAGCAGGTGCTCTCTTTCATCCGCTCTGCTCAGTCGAAGCGCAGTTCGCGACGTGGCGTCACAGCCAATGGGAACTCCGTTGAGGCACGCTCGTGACGTGACGTCGCAGCCAATCGCAATGCGAGTTTAGGCGCCGTTTCGCTACTACAGACGATAGACTCAAGCTTTTTTGGTTAATGGGCCATTTGAGGCTTTCGCATCAACGAGAAACAACACAATATGGCCGGTTACCACAGTAACTGTATGCGTATATACAATTCTTATTTTGTAATCTCTTTCTCGATGGTATCTTCTTTATTCTGACATAATAGTTGTTTCTTATGTGAGAGGTAGCCCCATTGCTCCACTTCTCCGCTCAACCATTATATGTAGAGTGACCTGTAAAAAACTCTGAATTTTAATATTAGGTGGTGCTTGCTCACACTCCATGTATACTAACTCCAGTGCGTTCCAGCATAGAGTCACTATGCGTGCAGTGTAGTGCTTGAGTGTACTCCTTGTGTGGTTTTGACAAACACGGCATTTTTTTTTTATTTACACAGGCATACTTTACATGTCACCAGAGAAATGCAACAGCCTCCGAAAGTCCCTGCAAGCTGGAAGCATCATCGAAGGTTACCCGAACGGAAACGTTTCTTATGTCTACTCACGACCTAAGAAGAAGCACTGGAGAAATCGCGATGAAGAATTGCTCTACGCTGACCACAAACTGCGCAAGCTGTCGAGGTTAGTGTAGGTGAAGTGACCATTCGTTGCGCTTCTCCCAATGAATGTCCAGAATGCAGCCCAATGCAGCAATACAGAATGCAGCAGGCTATCTGCCTTGCGCACCATTCTTAAGTTTATGGTGCGGTGTTGGTTTAAAATTCTTGAATTGGCGATAAGCGCCCAATTTTCTAAGCATGCCTTCCTGCCCGCACAACTCGCCCTTACCCCAGTGGCTGACTTCCCACTAATGAGCACTCCTGAAGCTAGGAGACGAATTTTGAAAGCCTAGATGATGCGAGGAATGAAAGACAAGCAGGGGTATCAGCACTGGTCTGCACGCTAATATCTCACTTACGAGTCTAGCCTGAGGTCTGCCATATTGGCTGGGAATGACGAGGCGTGGAGAAGCACACTCACGGATTTTGCGTGGTGTGTATAGATTGGTATAGATAATATGGTTACGTCATTGTTACGCATCGTTTTTTTTTTCTTGTATAATTGTAAATACATCTTTATATGTGACTTCTGCAACGTAACAATATAAAAATATTATACATCAAATGTGTCACTTACTTACAAAACTTGTCCCTTTGCTAGGCGGTTTATATTTGTTACGGTGAAGTAGAACGCGAAACAGTTTGAAGTGAGAACACGCAGGGAAATGCGTGCTTCCTGCCCTGTTCTTTATATAGTTGCAAGATAACTTCTTCTTTGGTGAGTTGGTGTTGACTGTAAAACATGATATTGTGGCGCAAAAATTCAGAAAATGAAATACCAGTGAAAGGAAAGGGGCGGAAGAAGCGGCTGTCTTTCTGTCTGCTCTCTCCTGAACATAATGCTCACACTTCATATTGTCACGCGCCAAAGCAAGAGCAAGCAACATAACAGCAGCCAGACACGAAAAGCCAGACATGAAGGAACGGCCCATGAGCTGGCGCGGGATCTTTGTCTTCGCCTTCTTCCTCTTCGCCATTTTTGCTGGGCACGCTATGCTGACCGTTTACTGACTCAAAACACCAGATGGCATTACTGTGGCACGTTATAAGATACTGTAACGGGCATGTCAGCAGGGTTTTGTTCAGGAGTGTGTTTGAGTTAAGAGAAATAGCTGTTCGTGTGGCGCTGACCGATTCGCCAGACTTGTTGCCAATACACGCACCTAATATTTCTCAGGTACGCCGAGGAGCTGAAACAGTCGCAGATGAGCGCGAAAGAAAGTGGCTTGGAGGCCGCTGTCGAGGCTTACGAACTGTCCGAGGCCGAGTGTGACATGCCCACAAGACGCTTCGCCATGCAGAGATAGGAAGGACCATATCGCCAAGTGCATCTATAGTGTGGCTGCCACTTATTTATTTGTGCCTGGTTGAGTGCTGCTCCAAACGAAAGTGATCATGTGCTTCAAGAAGAATGATCTTTTCTCGTGGCGAACATGTTCCCAAGTATGTCAGTGGACTGCAACCTATGCGCGTGTCTTGCCATGCGTTAACCATGCTTCTATGGTGAGATAACGCGAATGAGTCCAGTCAATACGGCGCTCATGAGAAAAAGGTGTGCCAGATTGCTGACTTCGTAAGTAAAGTTTGGGTATGGCAAACTTTACCTGCGCATGAAAAAAAGAAAGAAGGAAGCATAACGCTAACTTGGCGAGAAAAATATTCTGGTCATGTGCAAAGCAATCAAAAGCACTGCCGTTAACAATGGTAAAGTGCTCCTGAAGTTCAATTGCTACGAATCCCAAATTTCTTTTGTACACAACATTTTGCTTGTTAGATGTGCTATTGCTCTATATACGATGTACTATGTACAACGTTGTTCTCAATTGCCTCATTATGCATTTTTCAAGAATAAGCATCCACGCGTGAAAGATTTGTCATGACGGCGCAAATGCAGTCTCGCGAGGGCATACAAAGATGGGTTACAGATGTGAATGAGACGTTCTTACACGGGATGTCTTGTGGTATAGTTATCTTGCGACAATACTTAAACACTTTCTTAAAGACCGTAATTTATCTACTGTTGCTAGCCAGAAAGAAGTTTTCACAACTTCCAAGCCATCAAGGTTTGCTTCAAGGATTACATTGCTCCTATAAGAGAAGCACATGTCTTAGACATTATCTTTCACTATCAGTATGCAGAAGTAAGAAAGAAGGCAACTAGCAGCATCTTTGTAACTTCCCTAAGTTGGCCATGTCTCACTTGAAATTCCAACATTTGCATTTGAAGTGTCATTCACATAATCACTGGCTTTAAGAACCGAAAAGTCGCAAGCGTACTTTTGCAGGAGCACTTGTGTAAAATATTATTGTGTGCACCATCTTTCACAACATGTGGCTTCACCTTGCCTGCCGAAGAGATTTCGGGCCCTTCGTAATAATTCAAAGGAGGAGATGAACAAACACTCACTGCGTGATATGCAGATGTGTTGCGTTTTAATTAGCCTGAACTACTGAACAGAAGAGGGTGCGTAACGTGCTGCTACACGCGTGTTTCAAATTTCAAGAGCATTGTTGATGTAATCACATATGTGTTAGAGGTAACAGCAAGAATGGTGTAAGTGAGCCTATAGGGAGAAAAAAACTAACAAATGAAATGAGTTTGTGTTTTGTACTATACTAGCCTGTATGTGTGGGATTCATGTGCATCAACGTTAGAAGGAGAAGTCATATGTTCCGTTGTATATAAAACTCCAAAGAAGACATATTTTTAATTCAGTGTTGACAAGAATAAACCACGTTGAAATACCTACTTTCAGTTCATTGCCCACGTATCTTGGGTTTCTGAACATACACAACGCCAGCTGGCTACGCATGTGCTGTTACATAAAGGCTATTTGGCATCTTAAGCTTTAAATGATGGTATTTTCCAGCAACGAACGGCATGCGCGTTATCAGCATGATAGCACTTCCTGTCGGCAATGCTATCGTGCTGATAACGCACGTACCGTTCGTTGGAAAGTACCGGGCTCGCAGCGTTAAAGAAAGGAAACGCATCAAGGCAGATGACGATTGTTGTGTGGCAGAAGGGGCACTCCAAAGGGTGTAAACTGTTCTTAGAGTGTAAAAAAGTTTACGCCCTCTGGGGTGTATATCTGCTACACAACAACAATCGTCATCTGCCTTGATGCGTTTCCTTTCTTTAACGCTGCGAGCCCGGTACTTTCCTGTCGGCAATGCTATGCCATGCTGATAACACGCATGCCGTTCGTTACGGGGAAATACCGGGCTCGCAGCGTTAAAGAAAGAAAATGGGGACAAGACAGATGACGTTTTTCGTTGTGTGGCAAAATACGGCTCAAAGGGTGTACACTTTTCTTAGAGTGTATACGCTCAACCCTTACTAGATATAAGTGAAAGCCTTCTTCGTTTTCGCGTGACGTCGCAGGCGTCACCTCGCGTAGTCCGCCGCAGTTAGGTGACGAGCCGGCGGCTTGGGAGCGCGGCTTTTTGTTGTCGTGGCATGCCGTGACTGAGCTATCTTGGCGCATGATGTGCGCATTCTGTTGTGGTCACCGTGTAGTTGTGCTACCCGCGCTACTACTTCGTGAAAGCTGAGAGAGCCCACTGGTCAGGTCATTTAAATGTCGTGTGCGAAGATGCCACGCAACGTACCCCAACGAGGCGCAGCTGCCTGTGTCCTCCTTCCCGAAGTAAGAAAGCCGTCGTCATGAGTGATGCGGGCAGTACCGTAGAAGGCATACGAAGTCATGAGCTCTCCAGAGGTAAGGAACGTTATTTGTAAGAGCTGTTCGAGAGGTAAAGCACGTATTACTTAAAAAAATTATTCTGATAACTGCGACATCCTCGTCTGCTTTTCTCGACGGTGTTTCCATAGTGAAAGGAATTCAACAAGACGGGACACTCGGCGAAAACTGGCAACAGGAAATACGTCACGCGAGTACTAATGTCGACCATTTGCTGCCACGAGCATCGGAAAGAATAAAGAATGTGAAATAAACCTAATGGTCATTTATTTTCATTTATTCTTTCCCTGCAAAACTAAAAATATCTGCGTATAAATTAAGAGTATCGTTTGCGACTTACTTTTCTTCCGTTACCTAGCGCCAGGCCAATGACGCGCCAGATGCCTGCGTCATGCATAACACACACCACCGAAGTCAGCGAGGCCGGTTGCGCAGGTGAAGTTCGCCTGTTCGGTGACCCGTCTCTTTTGTATGTAGCGTGTTTGTTCGGCTCCCGGTGTATTCTTGCGTTTCTTCTGCACTTTGACCCGGCCCCACTGCACTATTTGACTACGGCAAGGTGAGAAATTTCGTTTGACAGACTGCGATGCAATGCAAGTAATTAGGCTTATGGCATGGAACCTAAACTTGGGATGGCGTTAGCGAAAAACAGCTCAGCTGCCCAGGCGCAGTTAGAGTTCGTGACTCGTACTGGAAGATGACGCTTTCTAACATCGGTAGCTGTTGGGCGCGCTCGCCGCGCGTGGTGTTGTGGCGCAGTTATCGAAAAGCAGTTAAGCCGCATGACGCTGTTAGTTTCGCGAGTGGAGAACCTTACTGGGACAAGTTCATGACGCTCTCTCTGACCCCAAGTATAATTGCAATTAATTTCATTACTTCTTGGGATGCTTTTGAGGTACGCTCGCCGCGTCTGGCGTTGTGACGCAGTTTGCGAAAAGCAGCTGGGCCGTGTTACGCTGTTCTTTCGCGTGTACTGAATCACACTGGCACAAGTTCGTGCCGCTTTCTCTGAGTACGAAAATAATTGTAGTTAATTTCGTTACATTTTGGGATCATCTTGAGTCACACTCGCCGCGCCTGTCGTGAAGCAGCGAAAAGCAGCTCGGCCGTGGTGACAGTTAGTTTGGCGTGTACCGAACCTTAGTGAGACAAATTTGTGACGATTGTTATGGCCATGCAACAATATATACCTACGTTCGCTACTCACGCTTGTTGAAAACGCGACGACCAATCGCCGAGAGTGATAACACAGGAGAGTGCTGCTTCCGCCGGCACAACGTACAAAAGATAACGCCATGAAACTCAAACACCAGGAACTTCCAACTCGAAAATTCCGTCTTCTGTGATGAACGAATGAAAACGCTTTGCAACCGCGCACTTGTCTTGCGTACAAATAGCAGGAATTGGGCGAGCTTTTAGCATGATCTCGTTGAGAGCCTGTGTTGTTGCCATCTCTGTGTACGCGTGCTGCTTCAACGAACTACCATGTTTGTTGAATCAGTTATTTTGTAAAGGCGCAGTCGCCCGTGTATTTGTGCTCCTAAAGTGCAGGAAATAAAGGCCGGGAATGGGAGAATGCATGGAAATCGGATATTTTCGTGATATGTGCGGTATAGTTTGGAGTAAGTTGGGTATTTTCTACGCCGCGTATGTAAAAGCGAATTGCTTTTATTCGTAATGTCAGCCACTTTTCGCCTCTACCCGCATTATTCCTATAAGGGGTTAATACCGAAATGACACATGCTTGTAACTTACTTTTTTCGGCTGACTTTGTCCTGTGGAGCTACCTACGTACGGGAATTACTGCTGCTTAACTGGTGCCACAATGTTAGATGAATACACGAAAAGCCCGGAATGAGCATTTACGTAGAGAAAAATAAATATTTCCTAATTTCAAAAGGCGTCGTGCGTCTGCTTTATGAAAGAGCACTTGGCACATATTCAATGGAGGCTTGCAAGGACCGTTCGCAATCATTTCTGCACAAGGACCGCGCGCGGTCGAGCAGTAGAAGTGCCGCGCCGATCACCAGAGCCAGCGTTCTAGCTAGCCTTCAAAACGCACGTGCCCAAAACCGGTATTGCGGTTCAGGTATTAATGTCGGCGGCTTGGAGCACTACTGAGAGCCCAGAATTGACTGACTTATAGCCCGCTGGGCTCTCTTGGAGTGTCCGCTCTTGTTTAATTTATTTCCCTATGACGTTTCTTTGGCCTTTTTCTCAAAAGAGAAAAGAAAAAGAAAACGGTGTCAGTCAATGCTTTATCTTTCTGGGTGGTATATCTCAGAGAGAGAGAGAGAGAGAAACTTTATAGAAAGGAGCACATGAGCGTAGCTTAGGTGGTCCCCTCAGTCCAGGAGGCCAGTGGCCTTGGCTGCCTTTCTCGCTCGGTTGACCAGGTTGAGCTGGCCCGTCGAGTCTGAGCTGAACAGCGTAGCTTCCCATTACTGTGTGGTGGAGTCTGTTATGGGTGTGAGCTGTCGTGTCCTTGTGCAAGCCCATACCATGTGGTAAAGCGTTGCGCATTGATCGCAGTGAGGGCATTTATAGAAATACAGGGCAGGGTGCATGGGGTGGTAGAGACTCAAGTGAGGATGTGTGTTTGGAGTTTTCGGGTGAGGGGGGTGGCATATTGCGGCTTCCTCTCGCGTTAGAGCATTATGAGGTGGTGGTAGTGTTCTTCGTGAAAGGAGATAGCATTGTAGGATGTGCCTATCGGTTAATAGTATAAGCTCGAGGTGGAACTGCTCCGCGTGACCCTACCGCGGTACCCAGTGTACGTGCGCTCGGGCGTAGGCGTGTGCCTGCTGATTGCCACGTAAGGAATCATGCCCCGGAGTCCACACGACTTGTATGTATGGCAGGAAATGGTGCACCCCAATAAGAATGCGATGTGCGGGCCTGGAAATTTTGGCCCTGGAAAAATTTCTGCATGCCGTCTGAGAGTCTGTCGCAACTATGGCGCATTCTCAGTGCGGTCTCGTCGTTATGGCTAACGCTATAGCTAGTTCACCTGCCTCCGCAGCGCTCGCTCTGGAAGCCGACGACGCATTTATTTCGGTCCCTTGATTGTCGACCACGGTGGTGACAAATGTAGTGCTTCTTAATGTGCTGGCCGCGTCTACGTATAGGACATTGGGGTGGTTCTCATACTTCCTCGTGAGCGCCTGTGCTCGGGCATGTCGCCGCCCGCTGTGGAAGATCGGGTGCATGTTTCTAGCTATTGGGGAGACATGCATAGTTTCTTGTCGGGATTTTACCTGACAGTGGCGTTCCAAACGACCCTGCCAAGAACTGCTCATTGTTTTGTCGAGTGTGTAAGCGGTATTTGGCTAGAAAGCACACGTAGTTGTTTGAGCTTAGCTGAATGTATTTATTTTTCTTTCATTGCAGAACAAACAACAATGAACGATAGGCTTTCATTAGAGTGAAACAGCAAAAATGTTCCAAAGTGGTGTAGTCGCCACGTCAGTGATTCTTTTTTTTTGCCTACGACGTTAAATGCACAATTTTTACTACGTCACTATAGCATAAACCACATGAATACGACTAGGATACTCCCTAATGCGACATTTCAGCGCAGCTCTATACGCGTTTTCGTCTTGCAATCTCGTGATTTAAAATACACTTACAGAGTATTTACAACGCATCCACTGGCATGAAAGACATGCAAAACGGAAGGGAGTCCGCGCGACATCTGTACGCGGCGTCGTTGTCTTCTGTAACGTCGTCAGTTTCGTCTCTGGCAGTGCTTCGTAATATTATATTTTTCTGACGCAGATAATCGCTCCGTACGGCACGTTCCGTACGGAGCGAAGCTGCCTCGCTAATCGGGAGAGACAGGGCGTGTGTGACGTGTGGGCGTGATTCAGAACAGCCGCCACAGACAGACAAAGCTCATGCAGCGCTTGGGTGAACAGACAATGCGCGCTACGCCGGCGCCATCTCGCAGCCATCGTCGCCGCAGAGCCTCTCTTTGCTTTCCCGTACCCGCTTTCGCCATATCCTCCTCCTCTGCTTTCTGCCTCATGGTTCCGCTGCACCCTACTACTCCGCTTCCCTCTTCGCGCTCCATTCGCTATCGCGTTCTTTCATTCTCCGCTACTCTCCGCGTTCGCTTTCATCTTTCGCTGTGGACGTTCGCATGGTTACGAGGTAGCACGTTGACGCTGAAGCTCGCCGCAGGAACGGGCGCCTAAGAGCTGTGCTGTAAAAGGAATAGCAGGCAAAAAAATCATGATCAGTCGCGGCTCAAAGAAGGAACTCGTCGCTGCATATCGTGAACTGCGAGAAGCGTCGTCAGACCACGATGGCGACGTGACGGTTGGAGCAAGCGGAGAGAGAGAGAGAGACAGAGGAAAGGGGAAAGGCAGGGAGGTTAACCAGAGGGGAAGATCCGGTTTGCTACCCTACGCTGTGGAGAGAGGGGAGGGGGAGGTAAAGTGGTAACAAAGTACAGATAAAGAAAGAAAGGAGCGTAGACATACAATCACAGTTGGTCACTGTCGCCGCATACTGCCACCGCACAGCACAGTAGCACTTGCAGCACTATAAACATCGGTTCAGGCTACAGCCGCTTGTACAATTCTGTCACCCTCAAAAACCGCAACAGTGCCCTCGTCGCCCTCTGCTGCGATGGCTTGTAATGGCGGCATTTTAAAATAAGTTCCTTTGTGAGAGGTCTTCGGTCTAAGCGTGCTATCGCGATTGCGAGTGATCGTCTCTGTAAATTATAGCGAGGACAGTCACAAAGAAGGTGTTGGAGTCTCCTCGTAACCACAGTCATCACACGAGGCGTCGTCGGCCCATCCGATTCGGAAAGCAAAATACTTCGTGAAAGCCACCCCGAACCACATTCAACAAAACTGGGTAGTTTCGAGACGGCACAGTCCAGCTGGAATGCAAACGCGTAGGGAGGAGTCAAGATTGTGGAGTCGGTTGTTTTGAAAACTTCCTGCGTTTCAGTGGCTTCTAAGTCACTGCGGAGTCATAGGGAACGAACACGCCGTTAACGCTGATCGGTCGGCTCCTCAAGAGGACGAAGAGTAGCCGATACCGTCATCAAGCACTGATGCCGCTAGAAAACTTCGAATGCTCAGCGGTGATATCACGTTCTCCTTGTCGGAGCAAGCAGGTTTTAGTTATATCTACGAGGTGTTGATACATTTCGATGCTCAACTTAGCCACTCTCATCGCAGTGTTACCGACGGGGACTAATGAAGCGGGATGAAGTTAAAGATAGCTGGAAGGCATTGTTTCATTCCTACTTTCGCGACTTCGTGAAATGTCAAGGTGGTTTGGTCACATGGATCAGAATTTGCAGCGTTTCAAAAGAGCAGCTATCTTTTCCTCGGTATTGCAGGAATCGGCGAGAAGAACGAAACAAGAACCGTGGTAACACTCCGTCCGTTCATATCGCATGCTTGCCGCCAGTGTTCGCTTGCCATGGCTTTGTCTTCGGCTGTCTCGTCACCAAATTCCCATCCCAGGGTGCTCCGAAGCGACAGCTGGTGACGGTGGTCGCGGTTATGCGCGCTTGCTCTAAGCGGGTGTGCGAGAGTAAAATATACTGGTTTGTACCCTCTTCTGGCAACTGGACACGTGGTAGTTTGACATCGCCCAACTGCAACTATCGTGACAACGTCATACCACATCCTGTAGGAGACGTTTTGCTTTGTGCTTCACCGTTTGCGTTTTCATTTGTCAAATATTATATTGACCGTTCCACTGCATGTGAATGAAAGGCACTAATGCACACACTCACTTGTGAACACGTTTGACATCACAAATGGGAATAAAAAAATTAAAACAAGCGTTCGGGCGTTTAATAGAGACTCAAGAAGAACAAACTAACGACGTAGATCGGTAGACTGTATTTAATTGCGCTGTCACTCTTGATGGCCCAACAGCACCTTTCTTTAAGAGCTTTAGATTTTAACTTAGGCGAGTTTAGCCGGTGCAAATTGCCAGTCAAAAGCCGTCGAACTCTGCGCTGACAAGATGACGCAAAATTGGTTTCATCAGGCTGGAAAGAGAAATGAACGATTTAATAGTGACGCAACTAAAAGAAAATGAAAAAGCTTACCAGTTCCAATTCAACATCACCATGCTCCATCCTACAAGAATGATAAATGAGGTCGCGCTCATGTCCATGCTACTTTGAACGTCTATTATTACTTTAAATTTTTAAATGTTTTTTTTGCGGGAAATATTTAGTTTTGGCCTGTGTTTCTTTTTCTTTTTTTTTGATAGTGCATAATACCAGGCTTGTCCGAACGTACCTGCATTACGCCATTTTCTAGTACATTTGTCACTCTGTCGATAAAGCCAGGAGTGGCTCAAGCTCCCGGACCACGAAATATCCTTGACTTGTTTTTTTTACTCTTGATAATAACCAAGCGCGCTAGAAATAGAAGCATCTTAGTCAAAGATCACCGATACTACGCATCTGGTGTGTTCTACAACACACGCTGCAAAGACAAAAGGCAAAGTATCGTTAAATAAATATCCCTCGTGGCACCAAGTTATACAGTTATACAGCCCACGTATTCTATCGTAAACTCAATTGATCAAAGCTTTCTTTTTTCTATTCCTGCCCCGAAAAATGATCTAATCTACCGGTTCTCAACGCCCCACCAACCTCCATGTTCCAAAAAGAAAAAAAAGAAGAAGAAACAAGAGTGTCGGGTGGCATAGCGGAGCTCTGACTTTTCAAAAATGCTACGTGTGTGTTCGGTGATTTCTTACCGGAGTGATCATCAACGCCGTCAGAACGAACATCGCCGTTCGGCTGTTCTGGTGTCGAAGGAGGAATTAAAAAAAAAATAGGCGAGCAAGCATTGAGATAGAGCTGATCCGGTGGAAGTTATAAGACGAAATAAACGAATAGTTTAACAGCTTTAACTCCACAACTCGAAAACGGTACTTTTGAGATAGTGCGAAAGCATTTAAACTTTATGTCACTTTTCCCGCCGTCTTCAGCTGTCTATTCTAGTTTTATTTCCCAGATCTCATTCAACTTGCAGCACTAAGAATGCATATAGGTATAAAACCTGTTCTAATCGCTTCGCGACTCGCTTTTGTTCTGTTCTTGTCACACAGCTTTGCGCGCGCTCGAACGGCGGGAAGCGCTGTCAAAAGAACAAGAAAAAAAAAAGAAACGAAGGAAAAGCAAATAGAAAAAAATATTAAAAGCTCAGAGAGACAGCGTTTGTCAGCACGCTCCATCGCTTGAGAGGCTTAACATTGTACCGTCGCCGCTACGGCCCCCGTTGCTGCTTTCGTAGTTGGCTGCTCCTGTGATCCGTGAGAATTCGAAACGGGTAATTGCCTCTTAGTACTCGTGCCTTTGAAGAGTTTCGAGTGGACTCGCATTCCCTTTGCCTGGATGTATTTGCAGATATATACTGTGTACATTGTGGAACTTGTAGATGCATAACGTTCTGAAGTGAACTTCGATAATATTACTCATTGTCCGTCCCGGTATAGCGTTTCCAGAGAGGCCCTTGATTAGCGCGACACAGCCTCACCAAAAGAATAAAGTTGAGGCTCGCATGCCATTCTCAGGATGACGCAATTCGCTACACCGAAGGCCATTTCCAGCTGTTAGATTCTGTAGGCAGTAATTTTGCGCAACTTCGATGACGAATATCATCTGATGGATGGCGTATAAGTGGTTTTAGTACTCTGAATAATTTATTACGTTACGCGCTGTTTGTTCTGCAATTACTTTGACATGTATTTGTCTTCGTTTCAATTTTTTAAATAGGAATACCCTTTGTAATACCCTATTACAAAGGGTAAGATGCCTACTACCTTAACGTTGTTCTGTGAGGCTACTTGAGAGAGAGCGAGAGATCAAAAAGGGAAGGCACGGAGGTTAACCAGACTGAGCCCAGTAGGCTACCTTGCACTGGGGAAGGGGGAAAAGGGATTGAAAGATGAGAAGGAAGAACGAAGTTCACAATTTATACTGTTACACATACAATCGTTCATCACTGAGTCAGTCACATGTGGTCATACAAGCTCGTGCATTTCAGCAAACGCACCAGCGCCATTGTGGCCTTGCACATAGCAGAAGCACAAGGCCACGGGTTCGAGATCTCATCTGTGTAAGCGTGGTCAGCTAAGTGCCCCAAAGCTGTATGAAGGGCACTCCTCTCGTCTTCGTATGTAGGGCAGCCACAAAGGTGATGTTAGGTCGGTTCTTCGAGACCACACCTGCTGCACTTGGGACTGTCGGCCATTCCAGTTAAGAATGAGTAGGTGTTTGTGAAAAAAATTTCTACTCGCAAGCGGCACAGTAGCGTTTCTTTCCGTCGGTTATAACCAGCTAAAAGTTGCAATGTCATGTGTGGGTCTATATATATATATATATATATATATATATATATATATATATATATATATATATATATATATATATATATATATATATATATATATATATATATATATATATATATTGGCGCCGGTGGGTGAACTCCGGTGTGTTTTATTTCCTTACAGTAATAATAGCGGTAAGACCGCTGATGTGCCGCGCTGCATCCGTCCTCGAAAATTGTATCGAGATGCTTTCACATCCATCGTGTTACTCACGGGCAGCTTTGCTGGTACTTTGATTGCCAGTGCTGTTGCAGTGCCCAGGTAGCCACTGAAATACGGTGTCGTGGCCTCCGTCTATCGCTTGATGGTAGCGTAAGCGTATGTCTGCTACTAATTATTCATATGGGCTGCGGCGCAGAGCTGATAGCAGTGTTTGTGGGGCTGCCGAGTGATTTGGTGATTGTTGCTGCAAATAACTAATGAAGGCGGGAAGTTCGGATCCTGTCGATGTTGCGACGTGGCTGATCTTGAACTTCTTGCAGATTGACATCGACGGAATGAGAACCGCACCAATAGAACTGGTTATAGTCGAAGAGCCATGTGTATAAATGTGAACTCGATTGGAGTATGAATCATGCCGTATATGTAGAGCGGCTTGAGTCAGGGCATAAGTTGACAAGTCGGACTTCTTTCGAACTTCTGGAATTGAAAGCGACACTTGTGGCAGCCGGAGATACCACAAAGGACAAGGTGATCTTGCTGCAGGCGTGAAATCGGACGGAAGAGAGGATCGGTTCAAGGCTTCAATGCCCGAAATAGTTTCATTTGGTCTACTTTCTGAGAGAAAAGCAAGGCGTTCAGGCTGGAGTCGGGAAAGGTGACGAAGATGGTTTATAATAGTGTCTGTGGCGACATACGTATGCACTGAAGAGATGTTCCCTGGCAATGACAATTGTTACTGCTGTTGAAGCACATCATGGCCCTTTCAGTGACATTGCGCTTCTGACGTTGGCTTGTTGATGAGCTGAGCGTGCTACAGATTTCTTAAGCGCACTGCCTGTCGAAAAGCCAGACGCTTTCCTATAGGGGTGAAATGCATCGTGCTTTCAGTGCACGTTAAAGAACCTCAGGTGGTCAAAATTGATTCCCAGAATTGCAATTTTTGCAAAGTTCTTGCTAAACAAAACAATAGGATTTTCCTGTTTTTTTTTCCCAAAATAAAATCAGCTGAGCTCACATTCCAAATAACTTCAAAACCCTAAAGTAAGCTATAACAGTGCGACTCACCGAAAACGCTAAGTTCTTGCGACCCTGTACGGCAGTTCGCAGACAATACAGTGCCAACTGCATACGACTCGGATCACCTTGCCATCATCGCGTTGGCACAAATCTATGACTCACGTTACAAGTGACCTCAAACAGTCGAACCTTTGCTCTTTTCTTCTCCCTATAATAGCTCGCTACAGGAACTTCTTCAGGGAGGGCACCTCCTGTTGCATTCTAATAGTGCTTTACTATACTTCTTGAACAAAGAAAAAAAAACCACAAACTTGCTCGAAACATTCACTGCTGCGCTTTGCGCATGCGCTGTAATGCTCCCGTGTTATCGCGCTCTACAGCCGGATCCTAAGCACAAAGAATCGCGCCATTAGGTTGTCATCACCACCAATGTTTCATAGGTACTTTCAGCTGCTTCGTTTTAGAACAGTTATCCTGATGTTCAGTGGTATAGCGCGGCCTCGCCAAATCTTACTCTGACATTGTATATGACACACTTGTCCAGCTGAGCGTTGAATACGCAAAACCCTATCATGAAAGACGCATTTTGCATCTTCACCTGCAGAAAAGCTGAATTCCGATTGTGCTTTTAGCCTGATGCATATTACCATGCGCCTGTTTTCAGCTTTGGCGTCTTCGACTAAGAGTATTTCCCCTGAACATATCAGCTTCTTGTGTTTTATGTGAGGAGTACAAGATAATACGAATCAGTTTTATCAATGTGCATTTTTTTTTTTTGCAGGCGAATCATGTTGTACTTACTGCACTGCTGTCTATTCCTTATCAACGCAGATACAATTTTGCAACTGCTAGATGACGTCCTGAAAACACGCCAAAATAATTCTGCCTACCAATCCGTATTGCCGGTTTTACTGTGTTAAGTGTACGAAAGAATGAAAGCGCTCCACCACCGCGAACAATTATACTGAATCTCGGGATGATGGCGCATGACCTTCGTTATGCTCGTCGTTACATGGAGCGAAATTACAGGTCACACCGTCTTGAACACCGGAAAATTTGTGCAAAGCTTGCATTTTCTGTCCTAAATGTAACGCATATGCTTCACAATCCCGGTTTGCGCAACGCTTTTTACTTTACCTCGTTTTGTGTTCAAAGATTTGCGCACACATTTCCATTTCCGCTTTTCTCGTTCACTCGGCGGTTAATATCTCGGAGCAACGGGGTGTCTAGATCAAAAATAGAAAGTGATAACACCGGTGATAGCGTTTTTCGCGGTCATCATCAAAGACGCGTTCGGCGAGCGCCCTTTCAGCGTTATCTGCTTTAAAAAAAGCAGACTGGTGGGATGCGGCTGTCCGACTAATCATCGATCGTATGTATTGACGTGGAACTTCAAAGGAGTGTGGCGCTGACTTTTGGTTTTCTGCACTCCTCTAATAGAAATTAGTGTAAAACCTGCGCTGGTTATTTAAACTCTTTCACTTGCATGCTGCAACCGCAGCAAAAGAATAGCGTACCGCAGACAAACGTGCTCGCATTTTAGCGTAAGGGGTCTATGACAGTGCGGCGGGCACACAATTTGATAGACGTCATGAGGGCCTCGACCGCTAGCAGTGCCATGTTTATCTGTGCTAGATGCTGTTATAGAGTGTCTCATGATTTTTCTTTTTTTACATCTGATGTCATTGCCCCTAAGGCCACGTTCTACGTTGGCCGCCGGTGAGGCATTGTTTATAGACTGCCTGTAGTGCAGGCATTTATTGCAGGCTTTAATTAATGCGCACGTTATCTTCCTTTAGCTCGAGCTAGGTCGACAGCTAGAAGACTGCAGTTTTTAAACTTTGTAAACTATAAGGGTCAAACACTGAAAAAGCTGTGTTTTACAAAGACAAAGCATCGATAATTTTCAGCGAGGAGTTTGCTGCAATACTAGAAGTCAACAGGCATCCGTGACAGTTTGTAGGCTTGGAATCTGCGCGCCATAAATCAGGTGTGAGCGAAACTAGTGCTTTCTGTCTTCCGATATTTCTCTCTTTTCGCCCATTTGTCCCCTTCTCCTAGTGCAAAGTAGCCAAACCGGGCGTTTGTCTGGTCAACTTCCCTGCAATTCCTTGCTTTTCTCTCTCTCTATTATTCTCTATTATATTCCGTCGACAGGACTCTGGATCACAGTCGTCGACGGAAGAGGTGAGCCTCGTTTTGAAAGCACTTCGGCTACAACAAGAACAGATTTCGCAACAAAACCAGCTGGTGACATCGCTTATAAGCTCTTTAAACGCTGAGAAGTCAGTGACTAAATTTGTAGAACCCGATGCATTCGACGGCATGTCATCAAGTCCAGAAGGTTGGCTTGAATTCTATGACTATGCTGCTGGGAAGAACAACTGGCACTCTAATGAGGACAAGATTACTAACATGCGTAGTTACTTAAGCGGTGTTGCACGGAAGTGGTATGATTTGCACATTATTGAAGAGGCTGGCAACTCTTGGAATCAGTGGAAAGAAAAATTCTTGACGACATTCCGAAGCAACCCAGTGCAAAGGTGGGACGCCGCGCTTAATTTCAAATTCAAGCAAGGCTCCCTCGTCGAGTATTTCTTTGACAAATGCCGCCTTTTAAAGCTGGCCGAGCCTCTGCTTCCTCCGTCTGCCGTAGTAGCACTAATAATGCACGGTCTGCACGCGCAAGTCCTGAAGCAAGTGCAAATACGGTCACCTAAAACTATGGACGGGCTCCTGGAGTGCCTTCACGACATATCATTTACTTCAGAAGAAAATATAAACGCTAGCTCAAGCGGTCGCTTCACACGGTCCGGCGCGGATTGGTCAAGCCGTAATCAGCGAGAACCGCGCCGCCTTGCAGGCGGCACAGAGAACTTGGGTTGGCGCGCTCCCAGAGGTCGGGTGCATAACGTCGACAGCGACCCCGTTCCCCTCCTTTCGGACGCTGAAGAGGCTCCGACGACAACAAAACTGATAAACAAGGGTGATCAGTCCGACCCGATGACCACAACTGAGACTGTTTATTTAACTTGCTCTAGCCTACTTCACATCCCTGTCAAAGTGGGAAACAGACATATGATGGCTTTGGTTGACAGCGGTGCCTCTGTGTCTATAATTAATGCCAAGCTGGTAGATGCAAGTCACCTGCATAGTGGAAGAGTACTACGGGTGCAAGGCTACGACGGAAAAGTGACAATGCATAATCAATGGGCCTCAGTAAACATCGAGTTCCAAGGTCATCAAATAGAGAGTGAAGTACTGGTGATTGAGGGGGTGACGTATGACTTTCTGCTATCCAGACCAGATATAAAGAAACTAAAAATCAACGTTTACTGGGACGATGCTGTTTTAGTGGAAGGACTATCAAGGCAAGAGACACAGCCTGATAGAAAAGATAACCTGCGAGTTGTCAAGTGCGCGAGGGATATTGCAACGACCTATCCTGAACTGGTATGCATAGGAAGCTACCCACCAGCGATGACGTCACACAAGGTGCCTTTCGAACTAACCGACAAGACTGTCATCCGAAAATCGCCTTATAACATGTCAAGAGAGCGCAAGATATGGTTGAAGAAGGAATTGCAGGAGATGCTAGACGCGAATATAATCCGGCCTTCGGTGTCACCCTTCGCCTCTCCCATAACTATTGCGCCGAAAGAAGATGGAACTTTCAGACTGTGCACAGATTACAGGGTTCTCAACCGCCAGACAGAGCTTATACCATTTCCCATGCCGAAGATAGACACGATTATAGATGAGACAGGTGGTTGCCGATGTTTTTCACGTATTGACTTGTGCAAAGGTTTCTGGCAGATCCCGCTAACCGAAGAAACAAAAATGTACACTGCTTTTATCACGCCCTTCGACCTGTACGAGTATAACCGGCTTCCTTTCGGCTGGAAAAACTCACCAGCATGGTTCCAGAAGATAATGAACGAAGTCCTGAAGCCTTTCCTAGGTGTCTTTTGTAACGTGTACATCGACGATATTATCGTCTTCTCCAAAACAGAGGCAGAGCATCAGGAACACCTGTCCCAGGTATTAAATGCCTTGAGCTTGACACACCTCAAGGTTAATTTTAAGAAAAGTGCGTTCTTTCAAAGAAAAGTTGTGTTTCTTGGAAGAGTCTTTGATGGGACTACCAAAAGCACGAAACAACAGTCCGTTGAGAGGATATCCCAACTGGTAAAACCATATGACGTCCACTCATTGCGTGTGTTTTTGGGATTAGCAGGACATTTCAGACCTTTCATAAAAGACTTTGCCATAAAAACAAGATGCCTCACGCGCCTAACGCAGAAAGCAGTTCCATTTGTGTGGGATGAGGAATGTGAGAGAGTCTACCGTGATCTGGTGCACAGAATCTCTGCTGACCCTATTCTACGCATACCAGATTTCACTTTACCCTTTGAACTGAATACCGACGCCTCACATTATGGAACAGGTGCAGTCTTGTACCAGAAATGTCCAGAAGCATCCGGCCGAGAAAAGCGACACGTAGTAGGCTACTACAGCTACACCCTCAAGCCACCTGAAGTCAACTACACCACTACTGAAAAGGAAGCGCTTGCAGTCCTTAAAGCAATTCAGTACTTCCGTACGTACCTAGAAGGTGCGAAGTTTACTTTGTTCACCGATCACCAGGCCCTCACTCATCTCTTGAATATGACCCAACCTAAGGGCCGTATCGCCAGATGGGTGAACTATTTGCAGCAATTTGATTTCACCATCTCCCACAGACCTGGACCCCTTTTGACTGATGCAGATGCATTGTCTAGACTGATGATACAGGCCGAACAATCTGAAGAAATCAATGAAGTAAAATTGTGGGAAGGCACTGAACAATTGATGTTTATGGAAGGTCGCTATCAAGTCCCGCCAACGCTGATTTCAAAGGTTCTTTATTTGTACCACGATAGCCCAGAATCTGGAGGACACGACGGATTTTGGCGCACCTACAACAAGCTAGTCAAGAGATTTACGTGGCCTCACATGAAAGAAGACGTCAAGCAATACGTTCGTTCATGCCACCTTTGTCAAGTCAACAAAGTGAAATATAAGCAGCCTACGGACGCCATGATAATACCTTGCCACTCAAACGTGCCTTTTGAAGTTATACACCTGGATTTCGCCGAGCTAAATAAGAAACGAGAAGGAGTCCGAAAAACGCAAGCTTTTCTTCTGGCCATAGATGAATGCACCAGGATGGTCGCGGCACGGGCAGGAAAAGAAGATGCGAATAGTGTCATCGCCCTTCTCGAACGGGATATGTTTAGGACAACCAAGACAATTGTATGTGACAACGGTCCAGCGTTCAAGAGCGAAAAGCTAGCAAGATGGGCTCGAGACCATAATATATCAATCCAGTTCTGTGCGCCATACCATCCCGCAGCGAATGGGCTTGCAGAGCGTGCTATACGAGATGTAAAACAATACATCAGGATGTACGATAGTTTCCCTGGTGGTTGGAAATGCTCTTTAGAAGCAGCTGTACGACATCACAATCGCTCCTACACCAGTGGCTTGGGATGTAGCCCGCAGTTCGCTTCTTCAGGAGAGACCCCTATTCTTCAGGCGGACCGTGAATTGGGGCTGTTAGAAAATCTCAAGATCGTCGAGGAGAGGAAACAAAAATCGCAGGAGGAGAGGTACCGTAAACAAATGAAACAAAATTTTGACAAGAGACATTGCTTAGATATCCCAGACATTCAAGTCACCGACCTCATTCTAGTTAGGAAAGGAGTAAGAGGATCCAGTGCCAAATTTTATGGTCCTTACTCTGTGACAAAGACAGCCACTCAGAAAGGAATATTGAAGACAGTGTGGTACATTGGTGAACGGGGCGCAGTTGAGTGTGCTTCGATTGGAAACGTTTTCAAGTATTACCCCAGGAGGGGTTAGCAAAAGAAACCTGGAAGGGTGAAGCGGTATGAGCCTTCGAATAGAAGATGAAGAAGCGCGAGAACCGGGAGACAGGAGAAGAGAAGAATGAAGTGGGAATAAAAATGTAGACAAGATGGACGCCAGTTCCACAGCAATGCTTTACGTCTACTGTGTCCTTTAAATAGGAACGCTACATCCTTGCTTTTCTCTCTCTCTATTATTTCCGTGGCTGCTTCACGTTCATCTCCTGTCACGCCTTCTTGCGTGGAATTTAGTAAGAGACCACGTTCTGGCTTACTTTGTAAGTTGTGGCCTTGCTCGAAGCTCACGCAAGTGGCATGTGCTCTGCACAAAGTGGAAAGGGCTCACTGCTACTATTGTAAAGGGCTCACACCAACCTCAATTAGCAAATGAGGGTTGATGTGCCGAGTTGTCCACTCAATTGTCAGACGGCACCTTGTGCGGATCTACTGTACCTGAATTTGGGCGCCTTGAGACTTCTCGTATGTTACTGCAGTGTCCAAGTGTAAAATTGTAGCGCCTTTGGGAACTGATTGTAGGCTAAGCTACGAGTTTCCGCTAACTTCAAAACTCTTGTTCTTGGTCTGCCTATACGTTATAATAGCTATGTTGCGTACGTTTAGCAGACGACTTGCTCGTGTAACTAAGATTGCTGCCCTCACGTATAAACATCCGCAGGAGTGATGCTGTGATACTATTCAGGAGTGCTGTGAACTCAATCTTGAAAATTAATTGAACACATATTATTTGCCATCCGAGTTGTACGACGTCAAAGCAGTGGGGCTAAATAGATATATAAATTTTATTTTAGCTTGCGCGGTGTTTCAGTTGCTAAAAATTCTCTAAAAACAAAGTAGTAGTCATTAGGAGTGTCCAGGGATCTGCAGATTATAAATGTGCGTAGTTATTCAATCAAGGGAATAAAAGAGCTTCCGGAGTCCATCTCTTTTCGCACGCCATTTGCCAGAAATTGATTTTTCATTTCTTTCTCATCTCGGAAAACATACTGACAGATAGTTCTGTTGCCACAACTGTTATTACGCATCTTTCGCCTCATTTTAACTGGGATATATCCTGCTTTTCTTTCGTCGGAGGGAAAAATAATTATAACCACACCTTCAGTTTGCAAAGTTAACTCCACAACTTTAGAAAGTGTGGGGAGCTCCTGAGTTCACGCATCTCTTAAAGTAAAGATAAAACAACACAAATTCCTACCAAAAATAAAAATAAGATCGTAGTAATCACTTATGACACTGATAGCTGATTCACTCATTCTATGCAGTCAATTCTTTTGAAGATGAAGCGGCTGGGAGGCACTGAGACTGTATGAATTTTCAAAAATTTGAAGATGTGTCGCTGTAAATATTGACGTGTGGCAAGGTAGGGTCTAATGGGGAAATAAATCAATTTGGCTTGTGCAAAACTTGAATAGTGTTCACGTTGAAAAATAAAAAAGAGATAAAAAAAATAATACTATAAGCAATAAACCTGGCAGTTGTAAGCAAATAAAAATAAATGAGCAGAATGCTAGTAGCTACTGACCGGTTGCCCATATTTTCTTCTTTCTATGTATGTAATTATGCAAATTCTAATGAGGCACACGGAGCCATGTTTCACCTCAGTAATAAAACACTGCCCCACATTGCACATCACATAAATTTCCTGAGAACTTGACATGCTTTAGACTGAATCACGCAGTGGCATTAGTGTCAGGCGCTCCGGGACGTAGTGATTACCGTCAGACAGTTCTTAATTCTACTTCATTCAACGTTTGCACATTTCGGAACGACTGGTGCGGCATTCTTACGACACAACTCGCTGGCGCTTGCAGTATTAACGCCGACAAGTTGTAATTGTGAATACGCTACGCTTCTGATGGAATTCGCTGCCTCAGGGCATGCAGCATGGTCGCTTACAGTTCGAACACTCCAAAAGAAATGTCGCATTATATTACGCTTCTAAGTGCTTCGTCCTTTTCCTGGAAGTAGGCCGCGGCGCTAAATTCGATGAACAGAGCAGAAGCGGAATAGATAAGGGAAAATAATTGAACAGTACTTGACTGGAGTGTCTCGAATGCAGTTCCCACTTCAAGTCAGGATGGCATTTTCATCTCCATGAGCCCAAATTACCGGCGCTCAAGTGATTTTGAGCAGCTTGCGTTCTGCTTGATCAGCGTGAGCGCTTCGTGGCCGCAGAGTTCATCACAGCTTGATGTCTATCTCCACTCATTGAGTGGACATACGCTAGCTTCTTCTAATAATAAGTGAAGTAGGCCATTCTAGTAGCACGTGAAACTGCAAAAAGATTCCAAGACGCATTGTTCAATGTTAAAAGCTATTAGAACTACGTCGAGGCTTCTGAAAGCAGCATAAAACACATGTATGCGTTTTCTTTTTTTGTGTGTGTCTTTATCAGCACAATACGTTGGCGGGCTAGTTGGTGCGAATCCATAATGACTTTGTTTAGCTCTAAAAAACGAACACGGAGTGCGTTCTGGTGATCGGATGTTGTGGTGGCTCCTGCACTTGGTGCTCATTGGGCATGTTCTTCTGGATTCCGCTCTCTATGAAGGAGTGATACGATCAAGTGATGTGGCGCTTTGTCCTCTCGTCTTTATTGTGTCCGTTGTTTTGCGCTAAACGAAGTAATTGTGGTGTCTTTAGCAGCTGGTGACAAACGATGGACTCTATATCGACTTTTACGCACTTCCAATTCAGTTCAGTAATTGTTGCAGTGAACGTTTATGATCAAACAAACTATTGCAAAAGGCCTACAACTATAGTTTGCATTGCTCAATGAGCAACTTATTCAGGGCTGGATGCGCAGTTGCGAAAACGAGGAAACCAGAAATGTCGGCTGGACGCAATCCTCTAGTGAGAATAATTTGTTAGTTCGGAATGCAGACCCACTCCAGCCGCCATTTCAGTGCTCGGTTCTCCTATGATCTCATCTTAACGAGGAGTCAGAAAAAGTGCCGCCACTAGTGTGCATTGTTTACTGAACACAACTATAATGTCGATGGCCGTTCGCAACGACTGACATTAGATTCATATTTGATGCGCATCATGTGCTTCAACTGCGGTATAAAGGAGACTAGAGCAGGCGACGAGCTACAACTGTAAAATAACCGACTACCGATCTTCTTGTACCGCGCCTAAGAAGGAAATTTAACAATCGACTGTGGCATGGCCACCCACAAGCGCCATCGATCTGGATTAGTGAACTTTTTGGACATTTACTTACGAAATATTGAAAGTTCTACATAGCCTTGTGAAACGCGAATCTTCTAGGGAAACACTGTCGTTTCTAATTATAGCCGCTGAAAAAAGTTATCTTTCCCGTGCACGTTTCTCTCATTTCTCAAGAGGTTCACGGGTGGTGAACCGTTGAAACCACAAGAAATATCTGACAAACGTGACCGCTCTGCCACGATGCACTCGGTGTCAGCTCCTTCGAATACATATATATATATATATATATATATATATATATATATATATATATATATATATATATATACATATATATATAGGTTAGGTTTGATCATGGCTCTGCGCTTCTCTACGCTACAAACCCGACATCCGAAAAAATTCTCATCCCTAAAGGCACTACATTGGCTTCCGCCACCGAATCGGAGTCTATATCTGTTGTTTCATTTAAACCAGCTTCCTCTGAAGTTCCTTGTACCGGACGGACCGCATCTCCTTCAGCTCTAGCAGCTGCCATCAGTTCCGACCTGACACCTTCACAGTCACAACAATTGCTTGCTTTGCTCCAGAAACATGAAGCTTCGTTTGACGTGCATTCAGCTTCGTTGGGAAAGACTTCGATTACGACGCATCGGATACAGACAGATGGTACATCCATCGTGCGCCGTAGACCATATCGCGTATCGCTAGCCGAGAGGAAAGTTATTGACGAGAACGTCGCGGACATGCTCCAACGGAATATAATACGCCCTTCTGCTAGCCCTTGGTCTTCCCCCGTTGTTTTGGTTCGGAAGAAAGACGGCTCTGTTCGATTTTGTGTCGACTACCGAGCACTTAACAAGATCACGCGCAAGGATGTATACCCTATGCCGCGAATAGACGATGCCTTGGATTCCCTGCAAGGTGCTGAGTACTTCTCCAGCATCGATCTACGTTCCGGCTACTGGCAGATACCTATGCATGAGGACGATAAAGAGAAAACAGCGTTTTCAACACCAGATGGGCTCTACGAATTTAATGTCATGCCATTCGGCCTCTGCAATGCACCCGCAACGTTCGAGCGCATGATTGACACCGTTCTTCGTGGCCTGAAGTGGAAGACGTGCCTGTGCTATCTGGATGATATTGTTGTTTTCTCGTCAACTTTCTCTCAGCACCTGCAACGTCTGGATGAAGTTCTCACATGCCTTGCCAACGCTGGACTTCAGCTAAACACCAAGAAATGCCATTTTGCGAGCAAGACGATTAAGGTACTCGGTCACATTGTGAGCAAAGATGGCATTCGTCCTGATCCTGACAAGGTTTCGGCAGTTCGGCACTTCCCTCGTCCCGAAAAGACCAAAGATTTGCGCAGTTTCCTAGGCCTCGCCTCCTATTTTCGCCGATTCATACGAGGCTTCGCCTCAATAGCGTCACCTCTGCACAAATTACTGGGTTCTAATGTTCCCTTTGTGTGGTCTCCCGAATGTGAATCTGCGTTCGCCCATCTGAAGCGCGCTCTCACATCGGAACCAGTACTACGCCATTTTGATGAAGCTGCTCCTACCCTCCTGCATACGGATGCTAGTGGTCATGGCATTGGTGGCATTCTCCTACAGCGAGACGACGCTTTAGGGGAGAGGGTCGTCGCATACGCAAGTCGCGTTCTGACAAACGCCGAAAGGAATTACACCATCACAGAGCAGGAATGCCTAGCTATCGTTTGGTCTGTACAGAAGTTTCGACCTTATCTTCACGGCCGCCATTTCACCATCGTTACAGACCATCATGCATTGTGCTGGCTTTCGACGCTGAAAAACTTGTCTGGACGGCTTGGTCGGTGGATCCTTCGTCTACAGGAATACGACTTTACTATTACCTACAAGTGCGGAAAAAAACACCAGGATGCAGACGCGCTTTCTCGCTGTCCGCTTCCTACGACGCCATGCAATGGACCTCCAACTACCATCCGTGACAAGCTTTCGCATGACCCCTCTTCACATGCTTTCTTGTTGGCCCCTGTAGACGAGATGCCTAAACACGACAACGGATTCTTTCAATCTCATCAATTGGCGGACTCTTACTGTCGGCGCATCATAGACCACCTTCAAGGAGCTTCGCGCCCACCTAACGCCCGCCTTCGTCGACAGCTGACGCAATTTAAGATTGACAACCGCGTCCTGTACCGTCATGTCTATCACCCTGACGGTCAGCGCTGGGTTCCTGTCCTGCCACGCTCTCTACGTGCTCATGTCCTGCAGGCTTCTCACGACGACATGACTGCTGGTCACCTTGGTTTCCAGAAAACCTATGACCGCATCAAAGGTCGCTTCTACTGGCCTGGATTGTCCGCCAGTGTAGCGAGGTATGTCGCTTCCTGCGCCCTATGTCAGCGTCGAAAGCTCCCTACATCAGCTCCAAGCGGACAACTGCAACCGGTTCCTTGTCCGTCGCAACCATTTGAAATCGTTGGCATTGACCTGTATGGTCCTCTTCCTGTGACTCCCACCGGTAAACGATGGATTGTGACAGCCGTTGATCACTTGACACGCTACGCCGAAACAACTTGTGTGAGCTCTGCCTCAGCCTCTGAAGTTGCTGCATTCATACTTCGATCCTTAATACTGCGCCACGGTGCTCCTCGCGTCCTCCTGAGCGACCATGGAAAAGCATTCCTCTCGCAACTAGTAGACGAGGTACTCAGAGCCTCCGGAACCACCCACAAGACTACCTCCAGTTACCATCCGCAAACTAACGGCCTCACAGAGCGATTTCATCGCACGCTGTCAGACATGCTAGCCATGTACATCGAACCGGATCACAGAAACTGGGACGCAATTTTGCCATTCGTGACTTTTGCGTATAATACCGCGGTTCAACGCACGACCGGTTACTCGCCATTCTACCTTGTCTATGGTCGTTCGCCCAGTTCCTGTCTTGACGCCTCTTTCTTCGCGCCAACTGTCAATCAATGTCCATCCTCCTGTGAAGAATATGTGTCCCGCATTCTGCGTTGTCGCCAGCTCGCTCGCATCAACACCGAAGCACAGCAACAGGACCGCAAGCAGCATTACGACGCCTCTCATCGCGTCGTGTGCTTCCGCCCTGGCGACGAAGTGCTACTCCGGACACCAGTTCGTACTCCTGGCTTGTGTGACAAGTTTCAACTTCGGTTCATCGGCCCCTACAAAGTCTTGGAGCAGACTTCCCCGGTTAACTATCGCGTGGTACCAGTTATTGTTCCAAGTGACCGCCGCTGCCGCGCTGCTGAGGTTGTCCACGTGTCCCGTATGAAGCCTTTCACGCGGCGTTCGCCGCCCCTTTGAATTGCGGCCAGGATGGCCGCTCTCGCGCGAGGGGACATTAGTGTAGCGAGATATAAGCTATTCTTTGTCATCTGTACATGATCATCATCATGTGGGGCTCATATGGGGTTCTTCTTCATCATCGCTTGTGGGGCTGGCTCTCGAGTGTGATCCGTGCTGTGGGCGTGATCGCTTCGCCGTATCTTCGAGTCGGAATAAACGTAGTGACGACTGCTACGTCACAATATATATATATATATATATATATATGTGTGTGTGTGTGTGTGTGTGTGTGTGTGTGTGTGTGTGTGTGTGTGTGTGTGTATAATTTATTACATGACTGCAAATATTGGTATTGATATGAGAGAACTTGTCATCAACAGCGAACATTACGTATTTTCTCTTCTTCATCGGACCAGTGCCAGGCGCCTACCAACATCGTATTAAAGAGGCCATGACCATTCTCATTTTATTATTGTAACTGACAGTAGAGGGGCACAATATGGTTACAGAGGCGACAAAATCGAGTTCCCACCCCTCATTTTCACTTGAATTTTAAATTTTAAATCACTGCGTCGAAGTCAATTCCACCAAAAGTGACCGCCATTTCGGCATGGGGTATGTGAAGTCGGGAAATGCGAGACCACGGCTGTGTCGTCTGCTACGAAACATCTCGAGAGCACATCAGACGTCTTCGTCCCCACGTTCTAGCATCGAACGGCAAAGCAACGGCGTCACCATTGAATTTTACACACAATTATTTCATTCACGTGATAAAACGCAACAGCAGATGACAAAATGACTCACCGGCAAGCTCTTTTCGTGCTCGCAGTACACAAAAGCATGGCGTTCGAGATCGGCTCCTATTACTCCGAGGGAACCATTTCCTCTGGCGCGATTTTATTTCGTGACCACTTAGCGTTGCAAGGCTGCTGTACGGTTGAACTGAGATATAAAAAAAAACATCAAAATACAAATTTTCCACCGCACCGAATGCGCTCAGATGTTGCCAGCTTGCAGCGGGTCACGTGTAGTTTAGTATGCAGTGCATATTTCAAGCTCATAAGTTTGGTGTCCTACTATTTATGCGTCTGTAGGTGAATCGCAACACATTGTTGTTTCGACTCTAATCACGGCGAGCTTATGCAGCAGGCTCGTCAGCTCTAACAAGCGCCAAATTTGAGAAATTGAAAGCTTTGAGAAATTTCGAACGATAAGAAGGGTCCCGTCACCTCATCGACCAATGAAATTCAAACCCAAACTTGCTGAAATTAGCAAAAAAATTATTATGCTGACACACTGGTTCTTATAGCCACGATAGTGAGAATAGTGCAACTATACACAATAGCTTGAAATATTCTTATCGTATACCTACCAGCAAAACTTATATTAAAAAGGGAAGTAGTTGGTTTTATTGTCGGAGCGAAGGTGAAACGGAAGGCCGTCCAAGGTCACAGTTTGTCGGCATGGCGAGCGCACCCCCATGCACCCGCTCGCTGGCTGCTATTAATAATATAATAATATAATAAATAATAATAATAATAATGCCTTTATATGTGTCACATGTAGAGTACACGACATTGGAGGCCACCAGTAAAAGCTGTCATAAATGCCAGCTTGACAAAGCTGGCTCGGCTCGGCTCCTACTGGCTCCAAACGCCCGCACATCGCTACTGGTTCGGAGCATTCTCTTCTTGCTCAACCCGGTGGTACGGATTTGCATGCCACAAATAGACGCCTCTCGGTTGCGTTAGCTCAACTATCTCACGTGTAGGACTGCTCGCAGATACAACATTGAGCCCTCGAAAGTATCACGCGTAAGACTGCAAAGACTCTGCAATGACTAGAGAGGTATGCCAGGCGTACCGAAGTGGCGAAGCAGCAGGCGAAGCCACGGACCAACGAGATACGCTCTGCTGCGAACCGCGAGCAGCAAGAGAAGCGTCGTGCGGCCAAAAAACTGCGGCACGCCAAGCGAACCACCGCTAAATAGGCCACCAAGACGAGGCGGCGCCCATCGGAGGCTCGCCACTACCGCGACGCTGACACAAACTTTCAAAAGCAGTAGACACCTTGTTTTTCATCACTATAGGAAAGTGATAATAAATTAATATTGCAAGCGTAAGTTCCGTCACAATATTTTCTCAGACGATGACGCCCGCAGTTGTGATAAATCGCGTCGTCGCGCGTGTTTCGGGGAACACGGATTATTATTGTTGCGATAGCTTTCACATAAACACTTCTAGAGCATTTTCGCAGTCGCCGTTGCCGTGATGTTTCGCATAGAGTCCAAGGGTGATGACATCGCCGCCGCGTAGTATACTGTATGTGCGAGTGAAAATACGCCAGGGAAGCCTACGGTCGCGGCTAAATATGGCGCGCGCGAAGGATGAAAGCGGTGAGCAAGCGCGCCGTTTTCTGCCGCCGGAAAGGCCGAGGAGGGATGAGAGGGAGGGAGGGAGGGAGGGAGGGAGGGAGGGAGGGAGGGAGGGGGGCGCCGTGCTCCAGCTGGAGCTGCGCATGTCGCGACAAGGCGCTAAAAGAACTGATGATCGCCACTCATTCTCCCGCGCTATATGTGGAGGCAAGAGGGTACGCAGCGCGAGAGGGAGGAGGGATAGGTGGCTTCGTCTCAGCCGACAAGTGTGTACTTTATGCGGCCACTGGCGGTCGCGGGCGCCGTATCTTGAAAGTGATCTGCAGACGACTCGTACCTTTGCGCGGGCTGTTTGCTCTCCGCTCTTGCGTTGAAGCGGTAGACCGCACGAAGGCCACTTCGCTCGCTGCTGCTGCCGCGTTGCTCACACCGTGCGTTTTGACAGCGAGTGTCCGCACTCATCGAGTGTGACGTCTTCATCTTGCTCGTGCGCGTCGATACCGTATGCGTTTTAATTCAGTTAGTAGGCGAATGTTTTCATTTTTATACAGTTGATAAAACAACCATCGTTACTTCGTATAGCTCTGGACTAATTTCCTGTCCCAATCGATGCTTCGCCTTTCGGGCGAAGCTGCGACTTTTTCCTTTTTACAACTATGTTTACTGCTTCTTCATGCTTCAGCAATTTTGCTTGATAACCGAAAGTGTGGGCACAAGGATTACGGAAAGCTTTCAGTTCTTGTGAACTTCAACAGTATATTTAATTTTCTTTTGTTCGTGAAGTGGCAGGGATTGTTGAGATAAGAAAACAAGGCCTGTTCTAGACGGCCGGTTTACGTCAGAGCGGTGTTTCTGCGCATTAAATAATCGCTGCAAGGAGATTTTAGTTTTTTGAGTCGATGAAAGTCAGAGTGGGTACAGAAAACTGCTCACGAAACTTTCGTTTACATCCTACATATTGTTTTACATTACGTGAATAATATGGCAAGAAAACCTCCAAAACGTGCTACCTTTATCAAAACGGCAAGATTGGCAAGTCTATAAACAAGCATCACAGCTATCGAGCTCTTCAAATTTCTTGTACGTAATTTAATTTTAGAGAAAAGCATTAGTATTCGTATCAAGTTGCTGTCTAAAGTAATGAAAACAACCCTACACTTAGCAAAGTTAAAGATTGGACCACGCGTGCCTGTCTCCTTCAGCTTCAATTTCGTCAATAACCTAGCGTTTGCCATAAATGTGTGCGTTCGTATAACCACTGAACATCAATTAACGCATCTGCTTTCCTGAACTACCATCCACACAGTATATGTGAGAGTTAAAAGTTTTGTGATCGGGGTGCCGTAAAAGCAAAACAAATAAGAGTAACGAGTGAAGTCTGGTTTGTAGGCGTAATAAATTTGTGGATTTGCTTTTGGAAGAGGTGGCTATTCAGTTTGAAATGAAAAAGTCGCCATTATGCGAGTGGCTAAAGGGAAATTGTAGAACCGATTTTTGATGCCAGCATAATTAAGTTTTGAGTTCATATATAGTGCTGCCCACTGTGAACCAACAATTTTGGCATGGTTTCTTATGAAGCCCTACCAATTTAGTTACAGTGACTGCTGTCCCTGGCGCCCACTTTCCTGTAAATTTGGAACCACGAGAGGTCATCATTAACGCCTCGAGACCTGTGTTACATGCACGTGTACTAGTACATTTGTGGTTGCCTGAAAGAAAACGAAATCTCGGGAATGCTGTCCAGTATCAAGGTTAATCTTCCTAGTCATGTGAATACCTCGTCTAATATACCTATACTGGCAGCAGAAAGCACAACGCAATTTCTATCAGATCGAATCTATCTTCTTGTTAAAAGTATAATTCAATATCATTAGATATTTTTGTGAAACACAAGCATAACGGTCAGGGATAAGAAAGGAAGTATTTGCTACAAATTAGGGCCCGTTTTCACAAGAATCTCTTGCTCTAGAACCACTGGTATTACCGAATTCTAGTTAATTCTGTTCTAGGACATATAATTCATGAGCGTCCTGCCCATCACGAATAGCAATTAAAAACAATATCTTTGTGTGTTCGTCCCTGGTTCCTCTCGTGTAGTAGCACTCGCTTATCTGCAAGTTTGACTATTAGTTAAGTCTACTCTGCATTCCAAACGAGCAATACTTAAGCTCTATTGGTGTAAGGCAAGTTTGCAATTCAAGGAATGCCGCCCAGTCGCAAAAAGATATAGGTCTACATTTTGCAATAACGGAGCAACCCACAACACAATGCAACTGGGAAATGGTTGCTATTCTTTGCCCAGATGAATGTGGACAAAAGTTTGTTCCTCCATGTCTTAAAACGAAGATCATCTTCATGCCTTACTGAACAATGTTTACATGTCTTCTGAGCCATAGAAACGAAGTAGTCGAAGATGGGTTATAAGTTTCCCCTAAATTTAAGATATCACAACAAACCACGTGGCTCTTCCTGACACAACATATTTAAATCCAGTGGTATGCTGACATTTTAGTCAGGATGACTCATTCCTGCGGACAAACGCCATCTGTCTGTGCTCCAGAGAAAATGAATCGAAGAAACCGTAAGTAAATACTGCACTTCCTCGTCTAGTCCTGCTCCTTCCGTTTGCACGACATTGCTTCGATAGGTACTAGGCGCGCGGTGATACAAGAACACCATGAATCTCGGAAGTGACATTTCAAGAGACTCGCGGGTGAGGTTTGGCGTCCTCACGCGATTCCTTTTCCGCACTCAGCCTCCTCGCTGGGTTCGCGGCAACGACCTGCGCAGCAGCAGCACCGTCCGGAAAAGCACGACACTCGAATGGCTGGCATTTTCCACCGTTCCCGTGCTTTCCTGGGCAGTTAATCTCTGGCAAAGTGGTTCAGGCTGCGAGCCCACCCCCGTTTGTCCGGGAACGGGTGTGCGTGTCAGCCGCCCTCGTCGGAGCCGAGGACCATATTCATTCTTCACCGCCCAGAGTGAACGTCGTCTGAGAAAGGGGGGGGGGGGGTGCACTCTGCGCTGGAATGGGCACTCTTGCACTTCCGCTGACAGCGGTCATTTCCTTGGGTCGACGTCCATTCTTCACTGCCGACGTAGGCCCGTCTTGACACTCCCGCCCTTCTTGAGTGCGAGCATGGTCCACCGTACCGAGCGTCTACCTATCACCGCGGCTAGCACTGTAAAGCGCAGTGCGCAGAGGTCACAAACGTAATATTGAAACGATGTATATAATTTTCCAGTTTCAGTCAATTTGCATTGTAAGTTGTACAAGAATACGCAAAAATTGGCGTCCTTTTTTAATGTTTGTTCGACGCAAACAAGCTGAACTCGTCAGTTGGCAGGATTGCTTGTGCCAGCTGTGAACTTTATGCTACTCAATTTAATACACTTATTCAAATGGGTGACGCGTGTGAGCTGTTCATCACAATCCACAGCAGCGTGCACGTTCTGATGTTCATGCACCTCGCGCATTATTCTATGTTCGCGGCTTATATCGAAAGGTGCAGGGCTCGTATTCACAAAAAAAAGAAAGAAAGAGAGAAAGAAAAAATGAAGAAAAACCTGTTTACGTTTGTGCTCTACGCAAGCGCATGATCATACCATGCAGCCAGCCAATGTCAAGCAGATAGTTTTACCGAATAGCTTAGTAAATTTGGATTCGGCGGAGTAAATATATGCTGCATGGAGAAAAATTAATTAAATTGCAGGTATTCGCGTATACAGGGTCTGCTTCGGCTATGAGAGGAGCCAGTACGTTGTCGTGAGCAGTAAAACAAGATGCACAAAAAGAATAAAGAAATGAAAACAAACGTTTTTAACTCTTTATGAAAGTTGACAATCTTAATGTGGATCCCACACTGAAGATTGCTGTATTAGATGGTGTAAGCAGATCAATTGAAATGCATGAGGAGAATAAATAGTCCTGAAAGATAAGTTGCTGTTAACAATATCATATGAAACCTCCTTGAAGCGATAATATTGCTTCTGTGAAGCGATGCCGGCTACCATTTTCGAAAGCAATTTTACTACGTTTCCGCCATCCACTTCAGCTAGGGCTATTTTGCTTTCTCGTTCAGAGCAGCGTCGAACAAGCAGACACGTGTGGGAATTGCACAATTATGCTTTCTTTTTGAGAAAGCCATAACCTAGCTGGCAACAGCTGATGTACGATCGTGTAGCCATGATAATAGATGAAAGAGAGAAGGCGACAGGAGCATACGCCGTGTGACAGAGGTCCCCTCAGAAATTTCTCGCTAAGTCCATTGCCGACGAACGCTCGCTTTTCATCGGCGATAGAAAAAGCTGCGTCGGCATTATTGATTTAGGTATCTGAGTAATCACTACATCTTCTCGTTCTATGTCGTCATACGAGTGCCTTTCGGAAGCTTCATCTTGCCATACTGCTGAGTTGAATCCCAAAATGTGTTCCCTATCACATACATAGCAGCGCATTTGTTTTGAAGGGATTCTGCTTGCCGTATATATATCACCCATCATGTACTCTCATTGCAATTACATCGGTAAAGCTTTATATTTGATCTCTTGATCCGTGGCACCTTTGTGCTGACATAGACTATAACGTGTAATTATTCGAAGGCGTAGGCTATCTCAGTTTCCCCTGCTTTGCCGGGCACCCGAAAAGTGTCGCCCATCTGAGCTTTATAAATTATTGTGGCTTGCAAGCTGCAGAGTCCAATTTTGAAGGAAATGGAAACGGGAAGTCGGAGTACCGGCTGGAAAACCAACTGGTTTTTGCAGACAGAAACAGGCTATTGAGCTCATATGTCAGTCATGTCATCTCTGCTGGCTGACATTAGCATTCGTTTTGTGCCTTATTTTCTTGCAGCATCTTCTTCAGTGCTTCCTTTTGCTTTTCTTTAATGATTCTACCAGAATATTTCTTTTTTCTCTCACTTCTCTGTCATACTAAGCCATACACCAGATGGTCCCTGCCATGACTTGTTCATTCGACCGAGCGATAATTTGCTGCTACCTACAAGGGTGGAGGAGCAGGGGGTTACTAGGGATGATTAAGCTTCACTCTTCTTGCTCCTTTGCGCAGGGCCGAAAAACGTGCGTGCGTGGGATTTTTTAGTTTACACCCTCAACCAATGCTTCTAGTTGATCCATTTGAAGAAAATTGTTGGGCCTTCTGTTCGGGCATCGTTTTGCTTTTAGTAAAACCACTTTAGTAAACCACTTTTCCAAGTAGCACAACTTTCAGCGGACCTGTACTGGCGCTTTTCCTTCGTTGGTGTCGCCGACTACCAGAACTATGGGATAGTGGTTTGAACAGCTTCTACGCATTATTTCCTCCCCACGACCCACATGATGAAAAAAAGTCTCCGTAGGTAGAGAAATTAGGTTGTTGATACACTATCGCGTATGAGTGAGCTCCTTTGAGGCATTCAACGGTGGAAGTTTTGGGTTGCTTGCTTGAGTCCTGATTTTTGAAGGATGCAGGGTCCCACAAGGGCCTTAGCATGGATAGATACAGCTCGCTTAATTAGGGTCGGCGGGCTATACTTGCCTTTCTTATATGCGTCGGCAGCCTTGTCTAGCAAAATGGCTTGCCAAGAGTTATCAGCCACTGAAATGCGTGAGTCCTCGCTTTTCGCTGTAATGCTCTGTCCCATATTTCTGCCCATTTGAAGATGAATCGGAAATATTTTTGAACAGTGACATGTACTCGCATAATATGGAAAGATTACTAATCCGAGTTATTGTTATAATATTGTACCCATTTCCAGTAGGTTTGTCACTTAGTACGTTATCAAAGATGATTATCTATGTCTTACTTCTTTAATGCGGTTAGCTTTCTTTCCTAACTCCAGGTGTTTTGAATCCATGCATCCATCCATCCATCCATCCATCCATCCATCCATCCATCCATCCATCCATCCATCCATCCATCCATCCATCCATCCATCCATCCATCCATCCATCCATCCATCCATCCATCCATCCGTCCGTCCCCCCAACCACCCACCCACCCCCTCATCCATCCATCCGTCCGTCCATCCGTCCATGCGTTCAAGTCAAGGAAGAAGAACGTTCAATCAGCCTAAAGTACTGTACACAGCTGGTTGAACTTAATGAATTAAACTGAAATTGTTCAAAGATATGAAGTTTGAAATGACGTTTAGATACAGTAATCATTTTATTTTAGTAAGGGAAAAAACACGAGCGCAATGCCCCAGCTGTTTCTTAAGTAAGCGCTTTGATTACGACCACAAGGTTGCGTTCTTGCGGTCGTAATTGGCGACTACAGTGTGAACTTCTTTGCTACTGAAGCTCTACAGCACAGTAAATAGGTGTCCTAGACAGCCTGCCTCAAAATAGCAAATTAAAAAGGGGGCACTTCAGTGCAAGAATGTGTCACCTCAAACAATGGTTCTTCGCCAGTGACATTGTGCACCATGATTTTAAAAAAGCTTTTCAGCTTTAACGCCTGAATGAATATATCTACGTCATCCCAAGTTGTTGCCAAACTGTGTCGCCAAGATCAGTTGCTCTATAAAAAAAAATTTGAAGAAGGTATTCCATGCTCCATCTGCAACTTCTTATTTTCCATTGCTCGTGGGGATGGGTGGATATTGATGCGCGTATACTGTCTGTATTGTGGCATCAGAGACGCCATATTTTAGTAAGATATAACGTCACACCCCACGTCAATCTTTGGAGTCATCTGTTCACTTCCTTTGTTGAGGAGCAAGAACCAAAAAAAGCACGTGGTACACGAAAACAAAAAAGACATCTAAATAAAACCCAGAGAAAGCAAAGCTGTTAGAGTTACCGGAGATGTCCATCATGAGTACCTAGATCAGGTTCGCTGGAAAGAAACGGGAAATGGGCTGGATACACGACACAAGTTCGGGAAACTCGCGGCAAGAAAGGTCAAGCTAACGAAGAAATAGTCTAAAAATGAAATAGGGCGAACTGTCTTTCATATGCCTCGAGGCGGCTTTTCCATTTCTGTGGCTATGTTTATAGTACTCTAGCGGGCTTTTTGGTGTTGGTTTTGTTTGCAGCTGCCACTTCAATTTCATTTCTTGACTATGAAATTGTCGCAGGAGAAGCTATCCACAGTCAGAGATAGTTTGCAGCTTCGGATCAGCGAAGCATGCAATGAATTGCAACAGCGCCGCTTTCGCAAGATGATATCTATATTTCAAATATTGGAAGTAGAACAGTATTCATCAGTAATCGACTTAGGAATGATATTTCTTTGCCTGCTATGGGAAACCTCTTACAAAGATTCAAAACTAATGCCATTAAGCTCATAAAAGGTTAGCGTTAACCTAGCAGTGAGGCAGATGAGACTTGACATATCTTCCTTAACTATGCTAAACCTTTCCACAATAATTATATATATTACACGCGCACGTAAAAAAAGTGCGCAAGAAGTCTTAAAGAAACTATCTGCTTCTAGCACCAGATCACACAAAACGGAGTCATTAGTCTTTGTTTTACAACATCTTTAAAAATAGATTTGGCAGATTATAGTAGTCTGATGTGGTAGTCCTGGAGCTAGGTTATTTAAAGCAACGGATATTACATGCACGAGAAATGTAAACACATAATGAATTGAAGAAAATTGACTTGTACGCTACTTAAGTAATTATGTTGCGGCACATATTGCAGTTTCATAATTGTACAAGGGGAGCGTGCAAGGCATATCCACTAAGAACTAATTTTGAGGATGACATGGGTTTTGAAATAATCGCAATTAAAGTAGCGGTTAAAAATTCACAGTTGTTTCACCTCTTTTTTTTAAAGAAAACACGCTTTTACTTATGGAAGCACCAAAGTAACTGGAACGACGTCTTTCATCGCAAGCTTTGGCACTGAATAACTCAAAACTTATGTCATCCTGAACATTAACTTCAAGTGAATACGCCTTGCAAACTCACCGACTATAGTACGTACATTGCAAAGTGCCGTAAAGTTATTTATTCAGAAGACAGTTAGTGAATTTTCGGTAATTAGCAGAATATGTCTTTCGGCTTATCATGCAAGTAATGCCCGCCTCTTGGAATGATCCAGCTCAAGGACTAGAATTATGCTACCTGCCACAGGTGATATGAAAAAAACATGTAAAACTAAAAAAAGGCTCAGCCAGATATTGTTTGGCACTGAAATTGCATTGAAGTGCTTACCCTAATTGATCGTAAAAGTGGTTGGTGACCCATTGTCCGTCTATAGTTGCAAAGCTAAGGGTTCGCGTCTACGAAATTCGAATAAAGAGATATGGTTGATCACAGATGTCAGTTTTGTGATGTCAGTTTTGTTCATGAATGCTGTGTCGTCTTGCGTATCTGGCTGCAACATTCAGTTCTCTCGAATGCCACAAAAGGACATTTTCGATGCTGCACGAGCTTCGATTGTTGCTGTTCTGTGCCTTCTGAGTTGCTATAATATTTTGCTCTTCTTATGTTGTAGAGTGATGCGTCAAAACCTGTTTCATAGAAGCTTTAATTTCATCTTTAGATGTTCCGGCCTACGCACCACAATGCTTTGGTTTCCTAGGCTGTTAATATATTTGTGCTAATATTCCTGTCACAAATAGATAAAAATAATTCACCTCTGCACATATGCATTCACCTGTACAGTATTATCGTGTGCTATGATGAGCATATACATACTCGCGCGAGATAATTCCAAACGACTGCGATAATTCCCAACGACTGTACTTCGATAATAAAAAGCGAATTTTTTTTTCATATACACAGTTCTCGCCAAGCAAAAGAAAATTTGCTGACTTCCAGTTAGTAGTTGGGTGAAAAAAAATTAATTTTAATGTTTCAAAGATTACGTTGGAGAACACGTAAATATCGTGAAATTGAAAGTAAAGCTAAAGCTACATCCACATCCAGTCATTAAGAATACAGAAATTGAAGCACGAATTCACAGCTGTCCATATGTAAACATGTGATATTACGTGGTGGCGGCGCCGTCGCCGCTGGGTGAATGGTCTATTAAGCTCCATCTTCTTTCCCTTTATCTCAACTACGAGTAGAATATCGGCTATCCTCGTTTGTTCTCTGCTCTGCACCGCTACCTTCCTGTTTCGTAACGGTACATCCAACATTTTCGTTACATCAGTCATTGCGCGGCCCTTAACTCGCCGTATACACGGCTACATACTGCAGAGTAACGTAGCTATAATCCAGGTGTCCGTTTCAGAGTTGAAGTAAAACGATATGTTCTCTCTGCGTGAAAAATGCGTTGTTTAATGATGCCTCCCCCCGCACCCCCCCCTCCCCCCCCGAAGGAAAAGTCATGAAACAAAACACTGACAGCACACGCTTTTATGTTAAATGTTCTTAGACTTAAATATTAAATATGCGAGAAAACAACGAAAACCAGAAAATTATGTGATTTTCTTTGCGCGGCGGGGCAGTACCTACGGGAGAGACCACGCAAGAGGCCGCGTTTCTACCAGAAAGCTCGCCTTTTCTGTTTCCCGGTAAACGTTATGGTTACATCAGCTTCAGCTGCCGGGAAGCGCGAGAAGCAGTCAGGGATTTTTGAACGTTATTGCGTTCCAGTCTAGAAGGCGAAGCTCACGCGTCTTTCAAGTGTTTTGCGTGCCTCCTACGCTTCAATCAGGGCACTGAAGGAGTTTTATTTCGGCAAACGTTGCACGGTTGCCCACGCTGTCCTGCTATAGGCAGCGCTTGCGCGGCCCACGCTGGCACTATGAGGACGCTTCTAGAGACGCCAAGTGCGCTGTGGCTCCAAAATGGACAAAGCCAAGCGACGCACCCACACGCTTTGCTGTGTGGGTGCGTCCGCTCTCTTATTTCTTATTAGCTCACTAGCCCGAATTGCCAACGCGGGAGCGTGAAATTTGACTAGCTATGTCGTAGTTTATAGAAAACTCTGCTGCCTCTTAACATTACTACTGTAAGATAAAGCTGGTATTTAGCGTACTTTTATTGCTCAAGAAATTGTGGGTATACGAAAGAAATCGCTGCAGTGAAAACTGTATCGCGCAACACTATAGCTTTTGTTTGCCAGGAAAAAGCAAACGCCTCTCCTCATTGAAGTCCTTGATGAATGTGATACCCGCAGCTTTTCTGTGTTTGCTCAAAACACCGGGCAATGTCACATACTGATATTGAAAGCGGAGAACAGACAGCTCGGCGAAGTTTTCGCGAGTTGGCGGAAATGGAAGAGAAGTGGCCGGGGCTTTTAAAGAAATTGAAGTTCTCCGCGGGAACCGCAGGAGGCGCTTCCTGTTTGTTGAGTGCCACGTGTGGTTGGCGGCTCACGAGGAAGCTGTCACTTTCCTTACGTTCTTCCTCCTACGAAAAAAAAAACCCATGCGCGAGCTTTCCAATTCCAACTCAGTTTACTCCTGTTAAACGATGGGACGCGCAGGCCTTGCACCAGTGTACTCTAGAGTAATAGTCTGCGGAATATAGTTGAAAGTTCATCGGAAACGTCAGTTATTTTTTCGCATCTTGCCCAAAATGCTCAAGAATATGTCAGTTGCGTGTGGCACTGGTGCTGCGCGACTCCCTCAGGTGCTGTGAACAGCGGTCACAATTGAAATTTTAGGTATGCTTAGAGTTTCTTGTTTATTGTCTTGATCTGTGAGGATGATGGCCCGCGGGATGTTTTTACCTGCACATTAGCTATCCAAATGTGTGCCGATCGTGTCGAATGTAAACTAGAAATTTGGGTAATGCCAATGCACCGACAAACTCTCTCGTGTAAATGCCGAGTAAACTGGCTCTTGTTTGTTTGCTCTTATGGCGATAGCTGTTTCAGAGTTTCTCCTAGCAATCAGAGAGAAAGGAAAAGAAAAGGAAAGTAGGGGTGTTTAACTGACTCAAGACTAATTTGTCCCAGTTTGCTGGAAACGGAAGAACCCCACCGAAAGCTCGGTATGTGTACTCATTTGTCACCTCCCCCCCCCCCCTTGCAATACGCACCATGTCCTTTCATTTCCCAAACCCGACGCTTTCGATGGACGTCCAATGGTCTGTCATGTTTGGGAGCCGGCTTATGCATAACTGGAGGTGCTAGGACGTAAAGGTATTCTAATCTCTTTCTTTAAAATTTGTATTTCCGCCACTAGACTCCCCCCCCCCCCACCCCCAAACTTTCTCTGTCTGTGACAAAACTCCTTGAAAACCGCAGAAACTCTGCACCTGATAAGACTGATATGACGTGTACAAATTAATTATATATTTTTTGCCCGAAGACAAAGATTTTCCGATTCTATGCGTTTTTCGGCGTTAGTCTTCTGTTATTGGTGCAATCTTTTTTTTTTTGCTTAGCCCACTTCGCCTGACTGTCACGCAACATCACTAAAACACAAGGACTCATCACTAAAAGTCACGTGTACGCATTAAAGATGCATTATTATGCCAAAAAACCATCATTTGTCATTGGAAAAGACGGAGACTGGCTACTTGGAGGTGCCAGAGGAGAATGAAATCCTCTTCATATAATAAGAATTTCTCCGGAGTAGTGTAACGTTGTGAAGCAGTTTCGGCGCGTATACAACATCGCACTGCCAGCGCCTGTTCACTGAAGATTTGTTTAAGCGTAAAAATGTTTTACCTTCCATTGCACACCGCCTCAATTTTCGACCAACCACCGCAAGCTAGGCAAGTGAAAGTGGACCAATCGCAGATGCTGGCACCATCGTCCTCTTCCGGTTATCTACTTTCACTGCGATAGCTCGAACTGACCGAAACCTCGTCCACTAATACGTGCTTCTCACCTCTCTTCAGTCAATTAGATAAGAAAAAGGTGTCAAGGCAGGCAGTGCTGTTTTCTTTCACAGCAAAAAAAAGAATTAAAATAAAAGTTGCTTCCTATAAAAAAATAAAAATGCTAGCGGGTCAACGCCAGTAGCTTGCGTTGGCGGTTGCGTAAATTTGGCGGCAGCAGATTGGAATGAAATCAGAATCAAATAGCTTTATATTAAACAGCCCTGGGTCAATGGCCATCTTCATGCAGTGCCACGTTACGGTACCGATGAAACAATGGCAGATATGACATAAAAAAAAGAAAGCAAAAACTGCCTTTAAACCCGCGCAGCATGAGAAGCTGGAGGTTGTAGCTCTCTTAGTAGAACTGAGCGCAGAGTGGTCGCATCGCACCAAATGAGAAAGCAGCGTGCGTATACTGAGACAACGTCGATACCAAGCGTTTAACTCTCACAAATATCTAATCAAATCTGGTCGGCCCTGGCGTTTGACTTAAGGTTCATGAAGTCGAGGGTTCGACTGATGCCCATCTGGTCGGGATGAAGCGTGAACTAATAGAACGACGGACACCGACTAAAACAAGTACTAAAAAAGGAATAAGTCTATAAGACGTTTCGGCATCTCGCCAATGGTTTCCCTACGGAAGCCATTGTGAACAAGGCTTCCGTAGGGAAGCCGCGACAACTTTAGGATTTATTTCTTTTTTAGCACTTCTTTTGGTCTGTGTTGCTTGTTGCTTCTTGACTTCAGGCTCTTAATTCACTGACGTCATTTGTGAAGCATGCGCATAGCAGCAGCACAAGGTTTCAATATGTAGAAATTGACAGCACGGGGTCTTTCAGCAGCAGCAAGAGTAGTTTCACTTCGAAAATAGCTGAAAAAGCAACTAGCAACGACTAAATAGGCAAATAGCCAGTCATAAATATACTTATCACTGACTATCGATCATCAGGCCAATTGCCTATTGGCAATTGGCATGATCAGATGTGTGTGGAAGAGACTGCAGAAGACTTTTCCTGTCAGTTCGGAATGGCGGCCCCTTGGAAGATCGAGACAGCTACGGAACAAGAAGAAACTGCCAGAAACTACGAACACATGATAATGCGTAAATAGAGAGGCCTTCGCTTTGTAGATACCATGTGTTCTTTTTCAACGCACCATTCTCCATAACTAAGAAAGCTTCGACTCCATGGACAGATACCACAGATGTGTTCTGCCTATTTTTTCTCTTGCCCATTTCTTGAGATATTTTAGAATGTTGCTTTTCTCATTATCTTACAGACTATGGGAAGAGCCCGTTCTCTGGAACTTCCCACTATTAGAGATTCGTTTTATGCCACCCTCTTGCCTCAGTAGCACTCCACCACTTTCCTCAGTGGTCTTGGCCTTTCCTAACTGGAAGAATTGCTTGGAACTGTAATTATTGCACATGCACGTTCCTGAAGCTATAGAGCGGTAAAATTTAGGAGCCATCTCGCATTCTGCTAGTGCCGAAAGCAGCTACACGGTATTTCTCCTGGTGCGACTGACGATCATTTTGATGACCAGGTCGTTGCTTAGTGCGTGCCCACATTTATTTTGTCTGATTTTGTTCTACGCGCAATCCACAATGGCTGACCGTTCTTTTTGTCAACCCCACTTTTTTTTTACACTTTGGCTACTTGTACCTTGAACTGCTTTGCATATGCCATTGAATTCAGGGCACGACTCTGACACCTAATCTAATGCAGGACTGTGTTCAGGACAGTTTTGCCGTGAGTGGTGAAATCTGCATCCAAACCAACAATGTGAGCACGGACGACGTATGGCAGGACAAATGGATGGTATAATAGGTTTTTTTTAAACACTGCTGGTTTTAACGGGTCATGGAAATTTAACGCATACAGCTTAAGTGTGGCCATTATTCCTATACTTAATGATGCCGTGCCATTCCTTCGTAGTTCTTCTGTGTACTATGCAGGTTTTCTGAGATATTCCGACGCTGCAAAAGAGGGTGCCTTCCACTGCGGGAAACGCTCGCTTATTCCGGATGAATGGCAAGAGATACGGGGATAAATGTTAAAATTCAATAAGTCAAAGACATCTCACCGTGAATTACGAATTTTTATGACGTAGAGACAGTTCTAACTGGTGTACATAAGTGCTATGTATGGAGTATTTCACGACTGAGAACCAAGCCTTCCGAAAGCAACTCAGAACGTATCGCAAGCACACATGTAAAGACGAGGTCAGTGCTCAAGAAATGAGAGCAAGGAGAACAGTCGAGGAAGTTATTATAAACAATTTGAAATGAACTGCTTATGTCTTGAGGTGCAGCGGTAGCGTAGAGGTAGAACACCCGCCTCGCGTGCAAGAGGTCCGTAGTTCGAATCCCGGTGCCGCGCAATTTTCCACAGGTTTAAAAAAAAATCCGCGTGTTGATAAAATGCATAAACAGGCCTGGAGTGTGGCCTGATCCCGGTGACCAGAAACGGCAACGCACTCCCTCACCAGAGCAGGATTGGCCACCCTGGTGCAGTACTTGGCCACAACCACAATCAAACCAATCAACAATCAAACCCCGGCACCCAGTTTCGAGCCGCTGCGGAGCAACTGACCGCGGCGGCAGTCAGACCTGCGACGCAGCAGAGGGTGCTAAGAATCCCTGGCTCCGGACAGGCCGCCATTGGAATATGAACCTGGCAACGTTTAACGCTAGAACGTTATCTAGTGAGGCGAGTCTAGCTGTGCTATTGGAGGAATTAGAGGGTATGGAAAGAAGAATGATGGGTGTAACGTTAAGGGATAATAAAAGAGCAGATTGGGTGAGGGAACAAACGCGAGTTAATGACATCTTAGTTGAAATCAAGAAAAAGAAATGGGCATGGGCAGGACATGTAATGCGGAGGGAAGATAACCGATGGTCATTAAGGGTTACGGACTGGATTCCAAGGGAAGGGAAGCGTGGCAGGGGGTGGCAGAAAGTTAGGTGGGCGGATGAGATTAAGACATTTGTGGATCGCTAGCGAAGCCGAGTGCTAGAATTTGTAAATTGCAGTATGGGTCATAAGATAATTATCTAAAAAGGTAATTAACGAATTCTTGTTAATTAGTCAATTTTTCTATTCAATTTCCTGTGCAAGTAGCGTCCACCGCTTTGAGTAGGTCGGCTCATCAACTATAATTGAGCTATCTGCCATAGGCAACCTTTAAAAAATTTCGGAAGTGGTCGCTGATACACCCTGTATGTTGGCGACAATCTTGCGTCTACGCAATTATTTTGACAGAACTGGTGGGCCGTATATAATGCGATGATTTGGGATGATTCTGCCCCAACTGAAACAATTTGACCCGAGTATAACTGGGAAACGTGATATTGCTAAGACACTTCGCGATTGCCTGTGGTTGCAGATAGCGCATTGCGACTGTTGCATTATTCTTTCTGGAAAGCAGCTTGTGATTAAGCGGACTGTCATAGACTGCTATACGTTCAAGTGTTTACTGCGCGCTGTGATGCATAAACAGGCCGCTGCCAATGATAGGTATGTGCACTTTCCACGAACACTTTTTTATATCTCAATAAACAAAAATGTCAAGACCTGTTGTTAAGCGTATACACTTCGAAACGGCTCATGTGGTGCACCGATCTTGATACTACATTATGCTTCTGCATGATGTAGTATCAAGATCGAATGATCACCATACTGCTACATCATGGCACCGATCTTGATAATACATAATGCTTCTGCATGATGTAGTATCAAGATCGAATGATCACCATACTGCTACATCATGCTTCTGCATGATGTAGCAGTATGGTGATCATTCTTCTAGTTTCACATGTGCATGCACACGTGAAGCTAGCAGAAGCCAGAAAGAAAATTCATCTGCTTGTTCCTCAATGCTGAGATATTTGCGGTATTTGCGATTTTTCAGGTTGGTTGGTCAAAATCTTTACCACACCCTAGAAACATGCTTCACAAAAACGGGAACGTGCATGAGGGACTCTTTATTCGTGTAGTTCCAGGAATACACAAACATATATATTTTTAGCTTTTTCTTTTCTTGTTTGCACATCATGAGCACATATTCGTTTTTTGAGAAAAGGCCGATCCGCTTATGCTTCAGTCTCGGAGATGGCTATCGAACCGTATGCCATTTTTCGCCGTAAAGGCAGACACAGTGAAATAAAAACGGAAAAGAAATAAATGGAAAGGGTTCTTAAGCCGTGAGTGCACTGAGGAATATTGACACGTGGACTTGTTTATCTTTTACGGGTGGGCGCTTTTTACCATCTTACAGATGTTATCGCTCAGCGCGGGATGGGTCCTCATGTGTTGGAAGTTTCTCGAATGTAATAAATGGTGATTTCGTCACCAAAGCTCGTGCAATCTGGGGCCGTATAATGTAAAAATATTCCAATGTGTTTTTATTCCAATCTCCTGATGTCAAGTTTGCGTAACCGCCGGCGCAAGCATCGGGTGGTCAACCACAGGGTTGTCTGAACAAACCAACCAAATTTTCCCCTCGTTCATAGGAGGTCACTTTCGTTTGCTTGAAAAACGAATAACATTGCCTGCACTGAGTGGCTTGTCTTATCTAATTGGCTCACAAGAGGCGAGGAGCACGTTCAAGTGGAGAGGGTTTCGATGGGGCCGAGCCACTGCACTGAATATCGATAACCGGATGAAGAGGGTGGTGCCGGCGTCTGTGATTGGTCCGCTTTCTCTTACTTAGCTTGCGATGGCTCATCGACAGTCGCGGTGGCATGCAACGGAAGCTTGAGAATGACGCTAAAACGGATCCTCAGCAAAGAAGAGTTGGCAGAAGGAGGTCGTAAACGTACCGGCAGTTCTAGAGAATGCTACACGGCCACGCAAAAAGTTTTATTACGCGCAAATAAACCCGTGCTCTCCAGCAGGGGCGAACAGCCAGTGCGGGAGAAATCAGCGGCAGCCATCTTTTATTCCTTTCGGAACGGAGCAGCCTGCGGCTATTCAGAAGAAAATTAAGTTTTTTTCGGCATATTAATGCATCTTTAACGCTGTAAGTTTTTGCGGTTTTGTGACGTCACGTGAGAGGCAGGTGAAGTGCGTGCAGTCCGAAAACTTTTGACCAATAGCCGAGGGCTAATGGAAAAAATCGTCGAATCAGAAATAACAAGTTTTGTTTTGTTCGGTCAAATTATGCATAATCAGTGTGTACACCTCATATCAGATGGGGAGCTATAGCGGTTTTTGTGACGTCGCGTGACAGACAGGTGAAGTGGAGGTGGTCCAAAAAAGTGTTTGACCAGTCGCGGTGGGCTGATGCAGAATTGGAATGGAAAAGTTTTGAATAATTTTACAGTATAGCGCCCCTGGTTGCAGGTGCGACGCGAGTTGTGTAGTACTTTCTGGAAGACACGCAGGCACCACTGATTACTCTTGAGCCTTCGACGACTCGTGTATAAAACCTGAAGCATTTGACCGACAGAGCAATTTTCGACGATTGCCGACTGTGTTCGCCGCTATCGCGGTTCTTTGAGAGTAGCGTGCTTTTGAGGGCACTCGTTCGCCCAATAAAACGCTAGTTTCGTCATTCTTAGTTTTGCTGCTTCCTTCACCGTCACTACTGAGTGACAATATCATCAAGGATGTTAGATTGACTCTAAAATAGATTTTGTCCCTGGACCAGGATGGCAGCGGGAATTCAAAAGACATGCCCCGCTAATCAAGATTGGATACAGCACTGCACCAGGTGTCGTTGTAGCGAGCGAAGTTGGGTAAAAAGCGGGCGCAGCTTACATGACCGGGCATCACGGTTTCTAGATGGAGAACAAATAATAGTAATATACCAGCAGTTTCACAACCCAAAACCTTGTGGCTGAAAAAAAAAGGCATTACCGTAGCGTGAATGGCATTTGCATACGAGTGCATTCGATGTGTTCACAGGCCAGGTCGGTGGGTCCCATCACCATTTATTCAAGTCTTCTAAGGAGCGGCATAGGCTACGAGGAATATACGATGCCCGGGTTGCAGCTTCACCGTTCCTGAGCAGGCCTTGTTATTCATGCATGCTTCGCATTCTCCAAGAGCTGATGGTAGTGGGGCTGCCATAGAAGTAATAATTGTTACGTGCAACTTTATGATATATGGAAGGAAAATTTAGCCGCCCGACCTGCATAAAATTATATGCTTCAGGAACACAAGTGTGTCTTTGACAGTGGACGCAGAATACGTTTCCGGGATTACACGCTGTTTGACATATCGTTGCGTAGAATAGCAGGTTTCTTAAGTCCACTTACCCCGGTCTGTACAACCATAATTTACGTAGTCATGAGCATGAAACACCAAATAACGGAACAGTGAGCCTTGTCAAATTTCATTGCCACTCTTCGACCCTTTGTTTCGAGTGCATTATTGTTTTTAACCAAGGTAGTTCAAGTATACCTAACAAGACGTGATGTAAGGCAGAATTTCTGGCATAAAGCAGTTTGCGCGACTTTGCTGCAAACAAGAGAGATATAGAATGCAAATTTGAATGCGCATTGTATTTTTGTACGTATATGAAGGGGATATTTGGGTGTTCGATCAACGCGTTGTGGTGAAGCAAGAAAAGCGGTGTGAAAAAGCAACTAAGTTTTTACTGCTTGCATACAGCAAAGTTGTCTGTCCCCAGCTGTGTAGCGCGGCCGCACTACTCTTAAGCGAGGACGCGAATATACCATAACAATATCACTCTCCAGCTATTGAGCTCATGGGAAGTACGACTACATTTATCACTTCCACAATATGCGTAATAATCAGTGCCCAGTCATGGTTTACCAACGTTAGCATGTTTTGAAGTGCCCTAGAGAGTATACACGTACATTTTCCTAGCGAGTATAAACTGCTGCTGTAAGATTCGTTTGGATAGATGTGTGCAAAAAAAATATTTTTCTCCTATATCATTAGTCTGTTTTTCATCTGGTGTCTTAGAGAGCATAAGGCCTGCTACACCACAGGGACAGCAGTTAGCTTACCACTATTTGCTTTTTATTCGCTATTTCCGGCAATCCCGTGATCAGGACTCGTTTCCCCGCGTTTTATTGACGTCGCTATACATCGTCGTAAACCAACGCTAAATCACCCTAAGCAAAAATTAATGGTTCGCAGACGTAGAACAAATGAGGTATACAGCAACACGTCGGAAATATAATAGAGCAACAAAAGAGGACAGCCAGAACACGCATGTGATTTGTGTGGAACCAATCGATTTTCTATCAAGATAACAAGCAGACTAAACGTTAGCAGCACAGAATGACTTTGGCCGTTTCTCTAAACAAGGAGAGAGCTTTTGGAACATTGATCAATCCATGCACCACGATTACTTTCAAATATTTTCTTGTTCTCTTACTTTAGCAAACATCGCAGAACCTGTGTATCACAGAAAAAAAAATTCTGCATGATATGTCTTCTATGGCAAAAAGGCCGGCCTCTTTGACTGCATTGTAAGCGAAGGAACGAAGGCTCAAAAGAGTGCGATCTGTGACTATCCCCACGTTTCAATTCTTTTTATTCCATAACACGCCAAGCACTCGTTATGTTCTCACGTGGCCGGCTCAGGCCTTAACAACGCACTCATTAGGACGATTGCTTTCGCTATGATAAGAATCCATCGATAGCTTCGTTGTCTCTTGCTTCATGGCAGTGTTATCTTTGCAGGATAAGCAAAATGGTGCAATTGCTTCGTGCCATACACTTAAGCCTTAAACAAACATAAGTCCCTGCCACATCATTCCTGTTATTATCAATTGCTTCATTGAAAGCGTTACGTCAGCTCTTTTTAGTTTGCGAAAGACCATTTGCTTATGTCATTGTAGGTATGCTCCAGCGACAAAGCGGTGCATAGGATCCTTTTTCACCATTTCAAGAAGCTGCTGCTCACTTGATTTACCTGATGTCTTATAAGCCTACAACTAAACTAAACGATATGATCATTTCTTAGGACAGGCATAAAAAACATCTGCTTGCTTATATTATGGACTTATGGAGGCAATAACGCATCCATAACTGGTATTCAACATGCATTGCGCGTGAAAGCAGAACCAAAGATGAATAAAACTTGTTAGCGAGTCGATGCTTCTCCACCCACATAGCGGCAGATTCCGTTATACGACTTTATACGTGCGGTGTGCTTACACAGCGCTCACCATTTGCTCGCCGTGCCGTGATTTCCGCAGCGATCATACCATCGAAGTGGCTCTACCTCTCAACCAGCCAACCCCTTTCCATTCATAGTCGTTTGATTGTACTTTCTTGTTGACTTAGTAGGGGGTATGCCTGTATTATCGCCATCATCCTGTGCAATATTGATACTTAGTGATCTTGATAATTCGTGCTTGTTCACGTAGTAGAATCCCGATGTCGGCGGCCGCATTTCGACGGTGGCGAAATGCAAAAGTGCGCGTGTGCCATGCATTAATGCCCGTCAAAGAAAATATTATTGAGTCCCCCACTACGGCTTGCAGCATAATCATTTCGTGGTTGCATTAGATGAAATCCCAGAATTTAATTTTATTGTAATTCCTGTCTGCCATAACGTAAAAAGCATTGCAAGCACTCACGCAAGATATGGCGGAGGCATGATGTCGCGTCGCGTGATATGGTGGATGGATTGTACCGCACGCTATGTCCTCGGGCTACACTCGCAGCTTAGAAGGTGCTATGGATACTCGCGCTAAATAAAGGCCATCATAAGTGTTTATAAACTAAATTTTTAGCCTGGTTGAAGTAGCACAGCCTTGCTTTCCCCAACAGTTTATGGATATTTCAGTGAAATGAATATTTCAGCACTGATACAATCCAAAGGCCCTTCTGCGATATCTCCGTCGCAAGCTAAACAAGTATACGAGGTTTGTGACACACGAGAAGTCATGACGCTGATCGCGCTCAGGCTCGGGACGCTCAGGTTTTGGCACTGTCATCTCTCCAGTCCCGATGATAACGCACTGCGGTTCCTTGCAAAGATGCGCAAAGCCCTCAGTAGTGGTCGAGACGACGAGGTGCGCTCTATCAGTGAGTCGGCATTCCGCGACAAAAAGAATGCCTGCACGTCTTTCGTAGGCTTGTCGCATATATGATCTTGCGTGTCACGTATCTTAACACAATATCAGTATGTGCACAGTCTTGTGCTGTAATTTCTTGACTGCTCAGCACACGGGTCCCATTGACAGTCAGGTGTAAGCTTTGCAAATTCCTAAATATTCTGCCTTTTTTTCCTCTTCTTAAAAGGAACGTTTTCAGAAACGAAACATCCATTTACGTCGACATTTGGCCACGGAATTCTTCCTTGTGTGTTTGCCAAACCTTTGCAGAGGGGTTCCCTGCTAGGTTATATTTTTGCATGTCGTTCTTTGTACTTTCTAAACCAATTTTTTGACTGCTGAATTGTGAAGCGCACGGTTACGACTCGTGGCATGGCTGTTTCAATTCCTTGCGCGCACCTAGTTCGTACAAAATGCGGCACCGTTGCGCTCATCCAGCAAGTGGGCGCATACGCACATGTGCTCAGGACGCTGTCACATTCTGACACTCGCGTTTTCCATGTCAGCCAACAGAACCCCGCCTCAACTGCTTTGCATGTGCATTAAATTCCGAGCACGACTCTGGAAAAATGGTGACGCCCTGAACGTATAACAGCCCAATAGAACGGCGAGAGAAAGTGGTTTGTCGTGAAGGGCCGGGTGGTCTTGGCGCAGTGTCACAGGGCGAACAATAGAGGAGGGCATTACACGCATGTAGCGATAAGTAAGAAATGTTTATTGAATGTTTACGGGTTTGAGTACCAAGTATTTGAGCGTTGAATGCTTGAGTGTACCGATGTGAACAACGTGGTGGTTCGAATCGAAATCTGCTGGGAGAGAAGACGTCCACATCGAAGCACAGTTAATCGAATTCTGTGCTCCAGTTTGCCTTTATCGGCACGCATCTAAATACCAATTCACCGTTCATTGTCTCCGAATATTATAGGAACGGCGATTCGAGAAAACAGACTCTTCCTGCATACCGAAAATTCCTAGACCAAGCGAACATCACAATTTCTGCTATAATCGGCAATTTCACGATACCATTATCTAAGTTTGCTTACATATTGCAATCGAAAAGTCGATCCCTATCCACTTTTGGCATATCAATTATACAGTGTTTCCTAACTATGATACACCAAGATTTAAAAATATATATATACAAATGCCACGTAGCTGGACAGAACTAAGGTAATGTTTTCCGTCGCTTGGAAATACTCAGAGCCTTTTCTGCATTCCACCTAATTACATAATTGCTAATAAATAATTGTTCAACTTCCTAAATATTATAATTCGTTGGAAAGTGTGGATGAGAAAATTGTAGAGCAACGTAAAAAACTCCCGACACAGCTTTCTGTTGCTCAACGCGCGCTACACAAAAGTGTTTTTCCGAGAGTGAAAGATACCCGCGAATATTCACAAAATTACCGCGCGCTGCAATTTAGCCTGTTTTCACGGGCTTTCTTGTTCCGTTATTCTCTTGTTCTTTCCCTTGTTCCGTATTCAAAGATAACTAGTTATCCCTTTCCAGCACCCCGTAAAGTGCGCATCTTTCTGACCAGCAATAAAGGAAGTCTCGGTAACTTGATCGTTTACGGGCGAGAGTATAGGCGAACGATTCTCCACTAAATCGCTGCAGTACAGCTTCTGCCATATCTCGCGCTGGCAGCGAAGTCCGCAAGACTCGGCATTCTCAGAAATACTGCCCGAGAACTTCGCAACAAACTCCCTTCATTGCATCTTAAGAATGTAGTCGCTATATCTGTCTTGTGCAAATTCGAGAAGGCGTGTTCCCGTTTTGGTGCTGCGTGCTTCGGCGAGGCTCTATTCCCTCGAATATGGAGAATGAATTTACGACAAACCTCGACTATCTCGATTATCTCCATAATTTCGCGTAATGGCTTCTCGCGTTATTTTCGCTATTTATGCGCTTAGAATGCGGCATTCCGCCAGTGGGGCATTCCGGAGTTCTTAACGACCAGGTTTCCGTGGCATTACCGCGTATCCATGATTAGAGAAAGAAAATAAGAATCGGGGTGATAATGAATTAGAAGTCTAGAATTATAACGGCGAACAAATAAATACATGAGAAGATGCAAGTGATGGGAGCTTAAGAAGAAAAAATCTAACTGGATATTTATCTTCCGCTTAACCTCGCTGCCTTTCTCATCCGTTTTCTCTCTCTTTCTCACTGAGGCTTTTAAATCGCGCCTTTTTTGTAGCGAATCAATTTCAAAGTGCCTATACGTGGTGCTTTGAGCGCCATTGATTTATCTTGCCTTCGTTTTATTGTGTGTACCCAAACTTTCAAATTATATTGCTACGGAACAGTATTTGCGATGACAAAGAGGTGAGCAGGGTGAAGACGACGACGACGATTACAGGGTAGCGCAGGCTGTTGCATCTTGGCCAAATGCGGCATATTTCCTTGTAAATAAACTTGTATATAACTTTTCGTCTCCATCTTCCTACGTAAAAATATTTTATTTTGTAGAGAGCATCATGACGCGTTTGAAAAGTTTCGTAAATTTAACAATACCGCTTTATGCCCATGCATTACATTACCTCGGGGAACAGTTCCACGCGTAGTCCTAAGAACAGCCTTGCCCTTTATTTGCATTTAAATAAAGAAAGACGACATGTCAGTGCTTGCGGAGTACATGATTTGCTCGTTTCGACACTTCGTTCTCGTTTCGCCGTGATCAATCACGCATTCATTCTCTTTCCTGCGCTGAAACTTTCTGACAACGCTCACATGATGAGAGTCTCAATAAATACTAAGCAACATACTTTGTCGATTGAACGGTGCGAATATATTAAAAGTTCATCTTTCCGTTCTTGCCAAAAGTCAATTCTCACACAGAGTGCCGCACTTATGTAACGAAGCGACTGATGCTGCGCAGCCCCCTCTGCATTTACCCTAGGGATGTGCCGGTGGCAGGCTTTGATGTTTAAGTGAATTACGCAACGAAACAACAAATGGTACCAAAATATCTTCAACGTAACAACGATGCGCCTTGAAGCGCACAATCTCGTTAAGGCCTAGTTGTCCACGACTTCTTTGCGTGTAGAACTTGTTGCTGGGTGAGTTGGTTGGGATCTAATGAATGCAGTGTTGCGCCAAAAAGGAAAATAAAGACAATACGGCGGAGGCGAGCACCAGCAAGAGGTATTGCAAGAAACCGGGCGCGTCGCTCCGTGGCCCAAGACACCCGCGCGCCGGCGCGAGCAAATGGCGGACGCCGCGGCTGGTCTTTGAATGGTAGAAACGCTGGAAAGGGGCTTTTTCGAGTTTTCGTGTGACTAATTTATGTTTTCTCGTATAGTCAAATTATAATCCGACGCTGTCATGTCTGCAGGTTGTGTGTAAGTCAGTTTGCGATTATTCGATGTATATTAGCTTGAGAAATTCAAATAATTCAGTAAAATCCTTGCGTCACATCGAGGGCCTGTGTATGGGTGCTACGCCGACGTCGGATTTTCTGCAATACGGCGCCCTTAACTCTTTTGCGTTAATAGGCTTATCCCCGAGGTGGCGTGATGAAACAGGCACCGAACCCAGAAACAATGTAATCATCAGTCGCGCGGGTCACGTGGGGGGAGCTTTTAGCCCTTTGCTGACTAGCCAGGTAAGCGCGTAATGCTATGCAGCAATACGCGTCCCAGTAGATGAAGTGTTTCATAGCATTTATTTAACCGCTTTACGAAAGCTTCGCCTAACATCGATTCAAATATGCGTTTTCGATGTGCGTAGTTTATGTTCGTTTGGCACTGTCAACTCGACCTGCACTGCTATCGACAGGATCCTTTCATGCACTGCTTGACACGAGTGAATCTGTCGATGTTGCTCTTCGCGTACGTCTGCGAACAGCAGTCCTCATCAGCCGACAATTGCTGCTAAGCTTCGCGGAATCATCTGTGCGCAGAAGGCAAGATGTAAATGTCTGCGAAAGCAAGCTGTTTAAAATTAAATTCCGGGGTATTACGTGACAAAAGCACGATCTGATTACGAGGCACGCCATAGTGAGGGACTACAAATGAATACTGACCACCTGAGGTTCTTTAGCGGCACCCAAGGCACGGCACACAGGCTCTTTGCTCTTCGCCGCCATCTAAATGCGGCCGCCGTGCCTGGAATTTGATCCCGTGAGTTCGTGCTTAGAAGAGCAGCGCCACTTCCACTATGAAACCATGGCGGGAAGGAAGTCGTTTCTGACATTTTTTTTTCCAGTAAGGTTGGTGCAATCTCAACGGGCCTCAGACCTAGACAATTGTCGCTAATATCATGAAAAAAATGTCACAGATCACGTGGTGAGTTATCTTTATCCAGCGTAAGCTAGTACAAACCAAATTAGGTACACATTCTTCTCTACACTTCCAAGTTGGTTGATGCTGCCTGGATCTGCGGCGACGGGGCGAAGACAAGGCTCCGCACTTTCTCATTAAATACGAGACATTCTCGCAAAATTCGGCGATGTGTTTCAACGGAGAGACCTCTATGACGCTCACATTCCTGGTACAGGCAATTATGTCTCGCAAGACCGAGTTTTACTGGCGTCCTGTGTGGGAACAGAGAGTAAAAATATAAACCGAAACGAGAGGAAGGAAAAAGAAGGAAAAGAACAAACGATTACCTGCCGACCGCGGTGGTGGCAGCTTCGCTTAATGGGTTCTGAACAAATTCCCGGCCCAGAGCGGCCACCATTTGGGCAGCATGTTCATTATTCACGCGGCACTGACCTCCCCCCCCCTCGACCCCCACAGGACTCCCATTTGTGTTCCCATTCAATCTCTTACGCTCCATTTTCAAAACCGTTCATTCACTTCGATGTGAGATCTTGAGTTTATTTCTGGTATTGTTTTTATACTGCGCTTATAACCAATTTCACGTCAAATGATGCGGACGTTTACATTGAAATGTATACCGGCATCATCCCTTACAAGCACTGTATGCGCACTGGCGTTTTATGTAGGTGTTACTTCACCTACCGAAGCTCTTTCGTGGTGTTTTCACCGGCCTTAATTAAAGGGACTAAACTCTCAGTTGCTATCACTTGAACAATGCTCCTCGGCATGAAGGTTGCTCAACCTATTCCGACACTCTTTTCCATTTCATCGAAGATATCTTAACATTTCATGTATGGGCCCGTTTTTCTTTTGGTATGTAATTATTAGGCAGAGCGCATAGCTTGCTCTTGAGCTTTGTGTGTGCGCGTGTGCGTGTGTGTGCGCGTGTGCGTGCGTGTGTGCGTGTGCGTGCGTGTGTGCGTGTGCGTGCGTGTGTGCGTGTTAAAATTTAGTGTAATCTTTTTTTGATGCAACTGCACTCCTTAGACACGTAATTAGCGCAATGAAAAAAAAAACGAACCTTGGCCTCAACATGGAAATTTTATGCAAATAATTCTAGTCGTATTGCTGAAACTATTTCTTGAAATTATAGGGTTTTACGTACCAAAACCACTTTCTGATTATAAAACATGCCGTTGTGGAAAACTCAGGACATGTCGAACACCCGGGGACCTTTAACATGCACCTAAATGTAAGTACACGGGTGCTTTCGCATTTCGCCCCCAAACAAATGCGGCCGCCATGGCCAGGATTCGATCCTGCGACCTCGTGCTCAGCAGCCCAACATCATAGCAACTTAGCATCCACGGCGGATAGTGCTGAAACTATATGCTGCAAGATGAAACAGCAATTTACGTTATCTTAAAACATAAATGTGAGCCATTACGCCACATAACTGCACAATGTGTTATTAGGTACTCCGTTGTGGAAGTGTCTGGAACAAGTTTAAACGCGACATATTCTTTAAGTTGCACTAACCCTAAATAAATGGCACTCTTAGTGCGAAAGATTGTATCGATGGTAGAGAATATCTTGTTCGAAAGTGTGAGTGATATTCACGTAGGTGTGCTCGACAACTATTAAATTCCGCTTATAGGTAAATTGTCAATCTTTCGACCCCACATTTGCCACACAGAATTCTGGCAATTGTTTAGCTATCAGATTTTTAATATTTTGTAAGGAATGGTTGATAGTCCCTCTATCCACCTCAAGCCTATACATAACACGCGGGAAACAAGTTACACAAGTTACGCATGAGTGTGTGCAAAAGGTACGAGCTGGAAGATGATAATTATCGAGTATTGTAAGTGCCGAGTCGCTCTAACTGTAGTCGTTCGTATTTCGCTGAACATACGCTCTCCCTCTACATTTAGGGTGACTAAAGAAGTCCACAGCGTCAGACAGATCCGCTAGTAACACTCCCTGTTTCAGGGACTACATAATCGTGCTGCCGAATATGAATCCAACATGCGCGGACCGTTAGCTGGCAAAAAGAAACGAAATGGCCGAATTTGTGCTTCGCTGTTGCCACTGCCACGCCTTGGGCGCTGCCTGGACGTGTCCCGAATTCATTTCGTGCCTACGTTATGTTATGCGCATCCTCTCCCCCCCCTCCCCCGTGCAATGCGTCCGTTTCTCTTTTTGTCACTTACTCTCAGGCATCGGCACTTTCCAGGTTAGGCGTCTGCGGCAACAACAAAGGCACCAAGCTGCGATGATGGCGCCTTCTGATTAGCCTAATGGGTTTCTTTTAGTCCTGTGCTCACGCGCTATCGCTTTGTCGTGAGCTTTCCTCGTCTTGCTGCTTGCCTTTTCTGTCTAACGCTCCGTTTTAGCACGTAAAGAACACGGTTGGAGGAAACATTGCTTGTGAGGCGTTTGTTTTCTTTATATGTGGTTGCCACTAAATTTAATTGTTTGTTTATCTCAAATGCTAGAGAAGTGAAGGAACCTTGTGTTGCTATAAGCTTCTTCCTGCATCGCTGTCAATTGCAATTGGTCGTAGCCCGCGATCAAGGCACACCACAAGGGCACCTCTGGTATATATATATTTTTCCATGCCTCGTATGTTTAATTGGCTACTTAATTTAGTAACAGTGCCTTTCATTGCTCTGCGTTTGACGGTTGTATTTATTTTAGCTCTCTATGTACGGCCTTACATTTGGTAACGTGCCGCTTTCTACAATGCCACCTAGACCTACAGGCAGGTACCTTTTTATGAACGCGCGCAGTGGTCGCTTGGCAACGCACGCATTGTTTAACTGTTTCTAGTTGAGGCATTCACCTCCCGAGAATAGTTCCGGCGCATTTTTCAGTTAGGCGGTAGCACTTGCACTCGTCGTCTTCATTTGAAGTTTTCTCTCGCTAACTCTTTCTACGCCTGTCCTAGCTACATGACCGCAAAAATCCCGCACAAAAGAAGCAATAAAAGGTGCTCGCCTTCTTTGAACATCTTGGCATTCCTTATGCACGTGAAGAATTCGAAATCGTATTCGTAACCGTATGGTAACATGGCGTGGCAGTGCGTAACATTCGACCTTCTTTTGTCAGAGATCGTGAGTTGCTTACTTTCTCGCGTTTCTGGTTGTGTCTTAGTTACAGGCATTCGGTAAAGTGTTGTGCTATGGCAGTGATCAGAGATTCCACCTAGCAGTCTAACCATTTTAATGCGGTGATATCGAATATAGTGTGTATAACACAGCGTCTAGCACAGGATCACTACAGCACCGGTACAACCTCGAGCGCCACTTGCTGAAGAACCAGTTCGAAACACCTTGTGGCGCCCTGAGTAACTAAATATTTCACTCAGCATACACTTCTTGTAAAACCCATAAGATCACCCATGACACACATAGTGCCCCAAATACGCACCTCTGAAAGTACGTTAAACGCGTTCTTCGATAGTAAGCGGAATTGGTTCTTTACAAGTTTTTTTATAATTGAATGCCGGAGTGCACTACAAAAAGCAATGAATACGCACTTTGTACATGTGTATCAACACTGAGAAGCATATTTTCGCACAATATTATGGCGCTATGTTACCAAATTTCATACCAATTTCTCGGGTATTTCTGGTGTAAACGAATCCGTTCTCGAACAACGGTTTACATGTGGTTCAGCAGGAGCAAAGATCTAGCAATAGTCGTCTTTTTTTATTTTCCAAATATATGGCATCATAAAGGGTTGAATTATAAGAACCGGTTTAGCACATTATTCACAGTATATAGAAACTTGTACCAATTGGTTAAATTTTAAGAGAGTAGCTAATTAGCACTATGGAGTGTGAAGGAAGGCTATTTCAGTACATTTTACACCATGCATACACTGTCACAAGGGAATCGCTGTCTTCGCGCACCACATTGCAAGGTGAAAATATTCACTCCGTGAATAATTTCGCAGTCTATGACCCAACTCCATCCCACTCCTTCCTTCTCTAGAGGTGTGGCGACCTAAGTTTCTCCTCTCCATTCATTTCTTTGTATAAAACGTTAATCGTTTAGATGCTCAAAAGCTTAGAACGGGTGAGCACTGTACACACGCATAGGGCCCACGTGTTGCTAGGTTTAGCGCTTGTGCATTTCAAATACTAAATCATACTAAGGTACCGTCCATGCTTCGTGTCGGCCAAACTTCACATTTCTTAATCTGCGCGACAACAAAATTAAATTTGAAGGCGAAAGATACCCTTAAAATGCACATGCAAGGATTCTTTCTGGTCGTCAGCGGAATTCAAAAAGGATCAAGTGCCTTCACATAATATCAGAATGTATATCCAACATCGCTGTCAAAATTTGTTCCTCCTTACCCTCCCTCGATACTTTTCCTTCCCTCGTTAAGAGCACATGCAAAAAAAACTATTAAAGTGCAAGCATTTGCTCTTTAAAAAAAAAAATTGAAAGAGAAGGAAAGAGGGGAGTACACCATGCTTGGTATTTCATCTGAGCTTAGCACTGAGGGAGAGAGAAAACCTCTCAGCGATCGTGTTTGCACAGAGGGCCCGCTTTCCTGACTGTCTTTTCATGCTCGTCCAACTATCGGGGCCAAACAAAGACCTCAGCAGCTGTGCTAATGAGATGGAATAATTAAGATGCAGTGATCTGCTGTGTGACGAAAGCAGGAAAAAGACGGAAGGTGACCTCCAGCGCTTCAATTATTTCAAATCATTGTTGGATAATGCAAGTGTTATTTTCGCCTTTTTTGTGATCTCTTTGGTAATGGGAGTCAAAGAACAAATTAAGGTCTCTGAGATACGCTGCACAAATTTTATGGAATGCACGATGTCTTACGGAGGAGTAACTTGAAAACTGAAGGAAGTGCGCTGAGGTATAGTCGTTTCGTGCTATGGTCTTGCAGTGACTTTCTATGCTGCTATTTTTGTTCCTTTATTTATATTCGCCCATGAAAGCCTCTTCCTTCTGGATTCCCTCCTTACCATGTCAGGAAGAGTGCGTTCTTAACAAAGAACGTGCTTTTTTTTCTCTCTTTAGTTGATTAGTAAGTTTCGTGTGATTATTTCATGACACTGCGCCTACTTAATCCTATCCGGCATGTCTCTTTTCTGTTCTTTTGGTTCTTTACAGGCCACTAGGTTCTCTGACCTTGCTTCGCTTTAGAATTCCAGGTGTAGCACCATTTCATTCAATTTGTTATATATGAGTGTGCTATTCCCTGTTCTTCCCCCAACTAAGCTTTGCTTTAGTATACCTGCTCAGCCAGCTTCACTGTGCCGTATAAGAACATGAGCGGAGACTGAATGGGTAAACAGTCTTCATTAGAATGTAAAATTTAGCCAATTGGTCAGCATTCATGTTTCTGTTCATGCAGTTCTCACAGAAACTAGGACTAAGAGAAGAACAGCTCATATTCTGTGCATTTCTTCTATTAGCCCTTGTTTTTGTGAGTGATGCGTGAACTGAAAGATTGAGAAACAAAGCTTAACAATTAAAGGAACGCTGGAGCTTCACATTTATTGAAGCATTTGTGTGAAAACGATGTTCATTTTATGTTTATTTTTTGACTGTTTAGCTCAGTCGCAACGTATTGGTACTGCGCGCCTTCCGTGTGGCTTCTACTGAAAATTTCAGTATTTCTTATTGTGAACTCAGTGGAATGTCGAATTAAACGCTTTTGTATAGGCATCGTCCTTTGTTTAGGTTTCAGCTACTTTATTGAGAATCATTGATTGCTAGCGGCAACGATTATATAGTATGTTTAAGCCACTTTGTTAATGTAGTCAATTTGTGTCGCAATGGAGAACGCAGAAGTGTCAATTTTCATTTGGGTGCTTCAAAGGATTAACTACTACTGGCTACGTACGCTTACAGATGGGTTATGAAATCGAGACTGTCCTTTTGGTAATACTTTGTTCACGTGGCCTCAAGCCACATGAACAAAGGTGAAAAGTGAAAGTATGCTCCGACTGTTTATATTCCTCTTGCGCATCTTTCTTCGTGCGTTCAGGGATCCATCTCTCTCTCTCTCTTTCTCTGTTTTCCTCCATTACCCCACCCCAGTGAAGCGTAGCAAGCCATACGTCCGTCTTGGGTGAATCGCCGGCACTTCCTATCATGGATGCTTAAACGAAGTTTCCTCTTCCTCCCTCCCACGGATTAGTGTAAGTACTTAAGAGGAAGGTTTAGCTGGGGTCGACCTCTGATGCCACATTCAAATAAATGTGGAGATCAGGAACGACTTCCTGAGATAACCACTTGGTTTATTATAATGAAATTTGTTGAATTTGAAAGCGTAGGTTCAATTGGAAGCGGAATATGGATTTTAAGCTCGAACTTAAAGAAAATAGAACATATACGGCTGTTAGTAAATTTCAGCAAAATAGAACCTCAATATTTACAAATTCCTAGCTCTGCAACAAGTGCAGATATTGCAGTTTTATAAACTTTATCCATAACAGCACCCAAAAGGGACCAATTTATTATATCAAGTTATGTCCTACGTGAATTTGTTGCATTGTCCACGAGCGTTTTGCAATAGTCCTACTCACACTTTAAGGGTGTACTTGAGAGCCATGTATAACGAATCAATTGTGTTTGCTTTCGATGCAGTGTTTGATGAAATTTACCGAATGGCAATATATTTTTTTTTGCATAATGCAAAAAAGTGGTAAGGCGTGCAGACACGGACACAAGAGAAGAGAAGTGGACAACACGAACGGCGACTATCAACTGAGTCCTGGGTTATAGCGCTGCAACCTTGATAGTTCCATTTTCTGAAAATATCGGATTTTCAAACATTTTTAGAAAATATTAACGGCTTTAATAAAAAAATCGCTACCGACAGGAACTAGGTATTAACTGTTTTATTTTAAATGTAACACACCTCATCAAATTTGGTGGAGCGGTTACCAAGAAAAAACCATTTCTCCTTTCCCACGTCATAAGATAGGATACCCGGAGCTAAAAGGCTTCTTCGTAAGTAGGTGTGTGTACAAAATTCCCGCTGAATCACCGACTTGTACGCCACTGTATGTTGGTCCACAAGTCAGTGCCAGTGGGCGCAACGATGGTGTGCGGGACAGACGAATAAATCCCGACATGAATCCTGTGCATAGGATGCCGGCTCGGAGGTATTTCTGAAGCACGCAGCATGCCAATTATAGAATAGGGCATGACGATCGACGGCTCGGCAGATTTCCTTGATTTCGTGTCGTAGGGCTAACCGATTCTGCGACCACTGGGCACGTGTTCTTTCTGGGCCAATTCCCCGTTATTGGGGAGCGTAATGCACAGTGTTCTAGAAGAATTAAATGCATTGAGGCATATTTGTCGTACTTATATGTGCGTACGGCCCTCACCGTATCTATTCGGTCGACAAACATCAGAGATCGACCTCGTCCTTGTGACATCAGTGCTTTGGCGTCTGACACTATGCATCCGCCTCACTCGGTGCTTGCATTAGCGCATAGCTTGCGATTAGTAAAGTGCATTATCGCAAACATCGCGTGGTTTCAGGCATCGCATTGTGTAAAAGTCGTGGCATTTGTTCGTGATACGTTTAGTTTTATTCTAATGAGCCACTTCACGAAAGCCTATCGTCACACTGATTACAGCGTGTGGCTTGAGGGCACCATAATTGTTTTCTCTTTTCAAACGACTTGTTCGGTGACCGTTCTCGCACTTTTATAGAAGATGTTCATCGCGACACCCAGCACATAATAATGCTAATCTCTCACCTGATGACACCCGTATGCAATAAACACAGAATGCTCGCATGTCACTCGCCATTCACCATGTGAAACAAAGGCACTTGCAGTGCTATCGCCACATGATTTGTATCGCGTATGCAATGGTATAATATGGTATGGTATGGTATGGTAAAACTTTATTGAGGTCCTGCAGATCGTGAGTTATCACGAAGCAGACCGCTCTAGTTTGGGAAACCGAAGGCCAAGCCGCTCGGCCACATCATGGGCCTGCAATAATGTACGTTTCTTTTTTCTCTATGACATGTGTTTCTGCTTGCTCTTTTTTTCTATCCGCATATAGTTTTAACTAATAAATACAATTTCCGGAGTATTACGTGCCCAAGCGAAGATCCGAATATGACGCACAACGTAGTGAGAACTCGATATTAATTTCGACCCCCTTTGCTTCTTTAACGTGCAAGCAATGCATGGTACCCCCATGGGCGTTTCTGCATTTAACCCCCATTGAAATGCGGACGCCGTGGTCGGGATATGGTCCCGTCATCTCGTGCATGGCAGCATGACACCATAGTTACTGTAGGGACATAGTTTTGGCAACCAGAAACACGAGGCAATTTCTTGTCGTTTTTCGAGTGTCCTGCCTTAACAGGCACAATACTCGACCACTTCGCAATATTTACCGACATTATTCGCTGATGCCATAAGCGTTCATTTCTTCTGCAGCTATTATGTTGTCACGGAAAGTTACCACGGATGTGGTAAAGAAGAACGTGCCCATGCATTTGCATGAGAGGGAAGTTACGGACGGGCTGCTGGGTCATGCTTCGTCATCTTGCCTGCAGCAATGCCACTTAATTTTTTGTGAATACCGTATATTTGTCAAGTGTATGCTTTTTAGGCACAATACATTTTTTTCAAGCGAGAATGTAACGTTCAGCACTCTACAGTTTTTTGTATGTAGGCTACTTTTTGCTTGGATAGACATTAGCTGAAAAACGTAAAGCAATATAACTTTGTTGCATCAAAAAAGGATGATGACGTAGGCGAGATACGTACACAGGATGAGCGCTTACTCTCTACTAAATATTTTTCTGAAATAATTCAGCGATGCTTGGTTAATTACCTAAAATATGCTGTTTAATCTTTCGATTACTAACTTTAAAATATTTGTTGTAGTTGTGAAATTTAAGCTGAGGGGTAGCGAAGTCATGTCTGGTTAGCAGAAAATCTATACCTGGCCTCACATTCGAGATATGTGACCCTAAAATGGGCTACAGAAAACAGAGGTTTTTCAGTTGATAGTTTCCTAAAAGCTCGCCTCTAACCGTTTGGGACAATCTTAACAGGAACGCCGTGGTATCATATTGCAGATTTTGGAGACGGCTATTCCTAAAGTGATGCTGTTGAGGATTTCTCATACGTAGACATGGCTTTACTACTCCTCTCCGATTTCGAATTTGCATCCGCGCTGAAGTTAGAAAAGGTATTTGCTTTATTTTAGTCATTTAGAGAAATTTTTATTTTAATTTTTATTGCTGCTAATGTCCGCCTAGCCACGTAGCCTTTTTACGAAAAGACGGCAGGAGCAAGGTTATCGCAATTTCTTTTCAAGAAAACTGTTCCGCATAAAAAGAAACACCTGATATATAGCGCTCGCAAGTACATCTATGCTTACACGCTTCCCTATAACAACGTTCAGGGCCTCTAATTAAGAGGCTAGCTTGCCCGATTTACTCACTGTCATTTTACGAGGACTTTTCATGAAGGAAATTTCGTCTAGAGACAATGGCCTGTAGAGCATACAATCCACGGCAATTGCAATTGCTATGTCAGATTGCATTTCCTCACCTCATGTGACTGTGCATTGGGCGAGGTGCAGAGCGTCATACGTGGTAGAGAGGTTTCTGGCGTGTTGCGGGCTTTAAGGCAGCGCATAAAACGAAAAGGGCGCCTGCATAAAGGACGCTGAGTTATTCTTGCTGGTACATGTGGTTTAAAGAGCGATATGATTCTGCGCGTTATACTGAGCATTTATATATCATGTCAGCAACTAGCTCGCCCGTTATTTGATTTGTCGCGCGATGTGTCTTTCTATAGGTGCACGCTAGTTGCAACAAGCTACCGTCATAAAATTGCATAAGGTTGGGCCCGAAACATATGCTATGAGCTTCCACTTCTCACGGAAAGGCTGAGAGACAATCGACTAGAAAGCAGAACGCGGTGGCACTCGGCGTACCTTTTTTCCGAAGTCAGGTGGCTATTGCTTATGCCGTAGTTCCTACGCAGTAAGAATTTTCGCTCCTTTAAGGGTGCTGCTTTTTCCTGTGTGCAACGCCCTTAACTTTAAGGTTGTAAATGAACTCATTGCACACGACAGAGAACTAGAACTACATCCGAGATACGATAAGCCGTAGTAAAAAATTCTGTAATAATTCTCACCATAAGGTGCACGCCATAATAGCTAATTGGGGATAGTAATGGCTATGTAAGTTTAGTTCATCCAGTTTTCGTGTAGTCTCTAATAGCTGCTAGAATGTTTACTTGTCACGAAAAGTCGCTCGTTCCCCCACAAAAAAGACGGAAAGAAGGACAACTAAAAGGACAACTAAAACGTAGTGTCGAACTGTGACAAGTTCTCTACATTTCAACGTCTTATTTGTATATTTTGTTTTCTCTGTAGTTACCTTGTGATCTACTTTGTCACAAGCTGATGGTCTTCTTGCGCAGGCGCCTATACGCTCACTTTTGCGAAATAATTAACTGCTCCGAATAAGTGCACTTTGGAACACTCCAAGCTGTTTTCATTATTTATTTATTTATTTATTTATTTATTTATTTATTTATTTATTTATTTAAAGCTTAGCAGACAAATAAGACTTTCTTGGGATACGTTCTCAAGTCTTTGTTAGCTTGAAACCGAGACATTGGGCATTGAAGGATGGCTCCACCATAGCCTCCAGATGCAAAAAAAGAAATGAACGGAGACAGAGGTAGAAAGAGAGAGACAGAAAAAAAAAGAAAGAGCATACATACCACTGGAGTAACGATCTGGTGCTATTGTGGTAAGCTGATCCAAAAAGTGAGGCACGAAGGAGAAAAAAGTGGTAACAAATCATGATTTTCACTTGCTGCCGGAATCATTCTGGCAGAATTTAAATCTCCGGTGGAGCTGCATATATAATTTAATATTGTTGAGAGCGCAGCGCTATCTTCCTCGTGAGCAGGACGGCTTTATGGAAAGATCCCGCTGTGGGCCAAGCAAACTGTGAACTGGCGAGTGTATAGGGCAAGATTAATGCTTGAAAGAAAGCCAATGCTTATCTTTTGATTGTTGAAAGCGAAATAGAATACATTATGACATCGGATTGCAGATGGCAAGGTTAAACGAGACAGACATCACGGTTTCATTTTCACATGTTCGCATTGTGTACAGGTTATTTTTTCGATGATTTGGAAAGGTACGTTATTGCAATTAAAAATGTAGAAAATAATTTTGGCTGTTTATATATTGAATGAATAACGCGATCATGTAAAATAAGTATGAATAATGTTTGCTAAATATCCGAAGCTGATGCGAGATAAGTATAGTAACACAGCGCACACTATTTTTAGGTGCTCAGCTTCAGCACTCTAACATCAGAACCTGAGACTGTGCTTGTTAGCCATAACTGTGCATTTATGCCGGCTTGTTTTGTAGACTGAGTAGGACAGACTTAGCTGGGGGTTTAGGAGGAGAGTTTGAAAGCATATATATTTGCTATTTATATCTCTCTGCTACATGGGCTAAGGCGCTATGAGCGATGGAAATTGCGTGAAAACAAAAAGTGGTGACGGACAGAATTTATTTTCAAAGGACCAAATAACAGATGGCGTATGGTCACCCTCACGAGTGAGGTTTTAAGACAAAATAATGCTCAAACATACGCCCACTGTCAGTACTTTGAGACTGGGCTGCACGAAAAAAAAAAAACTCAATTTTGTACAATGCATATTGTCTTCCTTGCAATGTCTGCAGAAGGAAACGTTTAAATAGGCCCCAAAGAGAGCGTGAGATGGCCAACTGTCATAAATTTGATGCGCAGCTCGCGACCCTTTTAAGCACAAAGACAACCTAACATCAAATGCGAGATGCGATGTTCACGACAAGTACATGGTTCACGACAAGTACATGATAATTCAGCAAGTCAGGCTACACCTAGTCGATAATGGAGCGCAGCAAATTTGCACGTTTCTTGCTAAGTTAACTACAACTGTGAATTTTAGTTCAGGGTCCACTGAGGAATTGTAACCATGAGTTATACCTTTAAGCACAACACACTTCGCATTCGCATTATCAAAATGTTCTGTTGCAGGCGTCCTGACGATATTCCTTTTTTTTATTTGTCATCTTATTGGGTGTCGATTGTCACAAGCGCCGATAGATGTAAGGGTGTCTTTAGCATTGTATTTATTAGACTTTCGTTTATTTCTGCTATGAAATAGGAAAACAAAATAATAATATTGCGACAATATTATATAAAATAATCTGCTGGAATTACAATCTTATTTCCACCTGCGTTCTACACGGCTGCCGCTTCGTGTTACGTTTATTGCAATAATCCTGTTTATTGAATTCCTCTTTATTGCAATAATCCAAGTGCTTTCTGCAAATGGTCTCTCCTTTGTCTCCTCCTCCTCCTTTGGGGAATATATGCTTGAACTAAATATCTATTCATTTTCTTTATTATCTACAAAATATACCTCAAATGCCCAGATGAGGAGTACCGGAGAAAGGAGGGTGGAACAAAATTTACTCGATGAGTTGTATAACAATTCCCTTTCATTTTTTTCAGGCTAGTGGTATGCAAACCGTTGTTGGGCGAACTGTTCCAGTCTCTTAGTGCTTGGTCAGAAAAAAATTAAACTGGGCGGAGGTGCGAGCTCACGGGACACAGACGGCTTTGTGGCGACTGACGCGTTGAATATATAGAGAAAATGAATACAAAAAGAAAATGTAGCATGTCACAATTTACCGAATGTCAAATGTAACATTTGGCTGGCATATCGCCGCCACAAACCTTAGCCCTCGTGACTTCTTGGTTTAGTTAGTGAATGCTTAAACTATACGAGCGAAATGCCTCGTTCATGCAAAAAAGTATGGCTCCATCGTTTAATAGTAACCCTAGTTATATACGACCCAGCCTGTAGAGACTCTTCAGTATAACGAGGAAGCACGCTGAAGCAGTGCCAGACAATGTTCATGGTGCTTCGTGAGGAACAAGTTCAGTGCCAGTTATAAAACTAGGGCCTTTTGTTCACTGCGCTCAGTGAGCGTTTGAGAGGCTTAGCGAACTTCGCAATCGTGGCTGCCCGTTGCCGTGCATCTAGAAATGGGCGCACTGGGTGAGGCCTCTCATAATTAACGCATTAATTAAAGTCGACAAGGCTGCCTGCACTTGCTCGAATTTGCTTCGCAGCGGGATAATGAATGCCACACCTCGTGGAAGTTCCTCATTCTTGCTTGTTCTGGCCCTACTAATTAGTCTTACGACGTAACAAGGAACATACCGGCTGCCACGAAGTAATTACGACAAATTCGTCTTACAGTGCATGCTAGAACAAAAAGCATAGTCAATTAAGATCAACAAAAACTGGCGCCCAGGCAACAGTCGTCTTTTCCGAAGCTATTAGGCAAATCTTTCACCTATGGGACACTCCCTTAATTCGACTTTATTTTCCAGCCTTTTATGCCACATATGCTGTTTGAGTCTTCTTTGATTGACTCTAAGGAAACAAAATGTATATTGAACAAAAATGAACATCTTAAGTACCCTGAGTTAATTAGTACTCTCATTCTGCTCTTGCGCGCATTGGTAGAGATGAAGCTGCTATCGACCTTGTTGGTAAAGCACTAGGGTATTAATAACTGGAGCATCTCGGTCGTCGAGGCAAGAAAAGAAAAAAGCGGACTTGTCTTTTGACCTTGTATATGTGCTGCTGTATTCATTGTGGTTGGCACTGCGCGTATATCTCTCATGCTAGGAGAAAACAAAACATAAAGACTAGATTCTCACTGATCTCAGTTTATGTTAGAGGTGAAATATTTTCCTGATATTTCTCTACGTCAATACACGAAAGCACTTTCATTTCAGCATCAAGTTTTCCTGCGGTGCCTGACATTTGAATCAAGGTTTTGTAGAGTCTCGGCAGCTTTGTTTTTCTGTTGTTTCTTTTTCATGCCCGACGGCAGCTATCGCATTTAGCCACCATGTGCGCGTTCATGCGCGTCACTTGTTCTATAGCGTGGTGGCAAGAAACAAAAATACATGGACATTAAGCTATGGTTAAATTCAGCCCAGTGCTTGCACAATGTGGCTGCATTTCACTTTGGTCGGCAGTGTCCTTGACCTACGATGTGTGACACTCGACGAATGTTTGTATCCTAGTTGTTGTGCGTCCCGACGCGATCAGGCTTACCACATTCTCCTTATTTTTCTAGAAATAACTGACTTAGGTTCATGTCTGTAGCTCAGACACTATTTCATCTATTTAAAATACTTCAGTAGCATGACCTGCAGTGTCCGGCCCTACTGTGTGTGACATGTTCTGTGTGTTCTACTTTTTCTTAAATTTGTGATCTTGCCCTTTCTGTCCCCTTTCCGCCCCTTCTTCCTGTATTCCATTTCTATGTTTCTGTCTCTTCCTTTCTGAAGAGTAGGCAGGCAATGTGCACCTTGCAGGGGCAGTTGCCAGCCTGCTCCTCACTTTCCCTTTCCTGTCAATTGTATACATCTTTTCAAGAACTGCTGTGACATGACCACTTCAATATTATCATCATCACCATCATAATCGCCGCCGTTATTTATTATTATTATTATTATTATTATTATTATTATTATTATTATATTAGCTGGAGTTCCTCAGGGGTCCATTTTGTCACCATTGTTGTTTAATATCTTTGTTAACGACTTCCCTTTGGCAATTTCGAAATGTTCAGTATTCCAGTATGCTGACGACACTGTATTATTAGCGAAACACCTTTCTTATAAAACATCCACTGAAATGTTGCAAAATGACGTGCACAAGGCAATGCTTTGGTTCTCTAATAATGGAATTGTTGTAAATGCCCAAAAAACAAAACTTGTTTGTTTTCGCTCCCCACTTAAGACTACTGTTATTAACTTGCCTCTCTACCTGTATGAGTCAGACTGTGTTCATTGTAAATGCGCACCTATTCCATACGTGGATTGTGTGAAATATCTGGGAATCTATTTCGATAGTAATTTATCGTGGCAACATCACTTATCACTTATTTGTTCCAAACTGAGGTCAGTAGCCTGGCTGTTATTTAATATCAAAAGTATTGCACCCTTGTGTGTAAAAAAGATTATAGCACAGGCACTAGGTTACAGTGTGTTAAGGTATGGCATTACAGTCTTTGGCTTTTGCTCGGATCGTTGGAGATGTAGAGTTGACCGGATTCTAAAAAACATTCTTAAAAACGTTGCGTACAATTCCCCAATAGTAACATCTGCAAACATCTTCCGTGAACTTGGGCTACCAAACTTCCATTCATTACTTATAGAAACAGTTGTCGTTAAACATTTCTGGAATTCCGATTTCAAACAAAAACGTGCCGCCGCAAGGGAGCTAAGAAAACATGTCCGTTATGTTGTTCCACGTTCAGCCACAAGGTATGGCGCGGCCAGACGCTGTGCTTATGTGCCTGACATATTTAACAAACTACCAGAAGAGTTATTTAACGCGACATCAAAAAGAACGCTCAAACACATCTTAAAACAGCTAGAGTAAAATTACCCTCTTGTACGTCGCTTTTTTTTTTCATCGCAATATTTACCTCTTCAATTTTTTGTTATATGTAGATAAACAAATGTTATCTTGTTCTTAATTTTTTGCCTTTCATTTTTTTTGTTTTTTTTTCTTTTTCTCTCATCAATTTTTGTACATCTTTTGCCTTGTCTATCATATTCATTGGCACGGTCCTACAAGCCAACTAAGGCTTAGACCGGCCTGCTTGTGTTGTTTTGTATATTGTGTGGCAATAAACATTATTATTATTATTATTATTATTATTATTATTATTATTATTATTATTATTATTATTATTATTATTATTATTATTATTATTATTATTATTATTATTATTATATTTGGTCCGAGCACGAAGGGCAACAAACAGTGTATACAATGGCAACAAACATGACAACGAAGGATACTACGATGAAAATTCAAAAAAAAGTAAAGGTACAAGATGAGGACTGTATTCCGTTCTGGAATTCCTCTCTGTAATTGCAGGAGGGGGGGGGGGGGGGGCACCTTGCATAAGCCAACCGATGGTTGGCTTATGCAAAACAGATAAAGAAGGTTCATCCAGTATTTCAAAAAGCATAAGCCAACCATCGGTTGCAATCACTGAAAATGAATTTGCTTATTTAAATACTGGTTGAACCTTCTTTATCTGTTTTTAATCTGTTGCTGTTTTACTGACCACTCTTGTTGCGTATGTTCCGCGCTGATAGCTGGGGTATATATATGTTCTGTATCTTTCCGAAAATAAAATAGTTGTGAGTAAGCGCTCGTGTATCCCCCTTCACTATGTCCTTGTCAATTGTGCGCGCTAAATATTTTACTATGAATTCGTACCAACTCGCCCAAGTATCAGTTCTGCTGCAGTTCGTTTTGTACGCGCCTTTAGCATGGATTACAATGCCTCTCTTTCCGGTCAGCTTTATATCAATTGCACTCGAGACCATTCTCTGAATCAAACATACTCGGATGGTGGCAACCATACGTCAGTAGTGTGGGAGAATACTCACTCACATTCGCTCACCATAATATTTCCAGGCCCCGCACTCACTCACGTTCACCCTTACCTCCGCTCACATTCACAAGCGCCTGCCCACGCTCGCACTAACCTCTACTCACTCTCACTGGCACTCACTCGCGCTCACGTCCATTCACACTCACTGGCACTCACCGGCACTCACCTCCACTCACTCACCTCCATTCACTTGCACTCGCATTCACCTCCGCTCACACACACCTCCACTCACACTGACTAGTACTCACACTCTCACTCACCTCCACTCACGCTCCCTGGCGCTCACTCGAACTCGCACTCACCTCCGCTCACACTCACTGGCGCTCACTTGCACTCACACTCACCTCCACCCGCGTTCACTAGCAACTAGCACTCACTCGCACTCTCACTCACTGGCACTCACTCGCACTCGCCTCCACTCACACTCACTGGCACTCACTCGCACTCATGTCCACTTACACTCACTGGCACTCACTCGTACTCATGCCTATTAAATAAGTGCGAGCGAATGTGAGTGCACTGATGAGTGAGTGTGCTACCCTTTGCCGGCCACAATTCGTGTATATTCAGACCAAAGCTTCCAGTTTAGCACATATTACATCTGTATTGTGAGAAGGGAGCGTTTTGGACCAAGTTTTATTTTTAATACACATAAACAATTTGTCTTCCAGATTACATGGTAACATCCGTCTATACGCTGACGATTGTTTTTCGTACAGCAAAATTAATTGCAAAGATGATCACCATATACGAAATTCTACCTTTTCTTGGTGTCAGGAGTGGCAGATGACTCTAAATGCTCTAAAATGAGTAAGTAGAAAGAAACAGATATCTGCTTTTACGTACATTATTAATGACACATCTCACTCGTGTATTTCCGGGTAAATATTTAGGTGTCGCTTCAACACGCGCTTTCTGATGGGTAACCCATGTTAACATAACCTCAAGTTGAAATCAAAGTATATGCTGAGCACCAAAGCGACTGTCTTTCTGGGAAAACGCTCTCCTTTTGCACGATCAGATACAAATCTGCTGGCCTACAAAATGCTTGTTCGACCACTGCTGGAGTACGCATGTATTCTTTGATTTACGTACGCAAAATAACTCATAACAGGCGGGGCAGAGAAAGGCAATAAGACGCATTTATAATAAATAAAAGTTAATGGATTCATCGATTGAATGATTAAAAAGAGCCGGTTTATTAACACTGCAAAGTAGGGCAAAAATAACACGACTAAAGCTTTTGTTTCAATTTATTCATCGTTACAAAACGATTGACACATCCGTACAAAATTCGTTAAATTTTTCTACGTCAACACGGCACAAACACTCTAAAACACCTAATGAATGCACCTTTACGTCAAATTTCTTTAAATATTAGTATTTCCTTAAAACAGTTAGGAAAGCGAGTGAACATGGTCGTTCCATTACTAACACTTTATATTTAAGTAACTTCATGACTACGAGCGGCCGCCAACGTCAACAGCGTTTGGTCGGAGCTTGCCCCTCGTTGAGCATCGAGGAGGGAATGGCACCTACACGAGACGACGTAAAACAAACTGTTTTAATACATCGAACATCGAGCAACAGAGCACCGTAGTGTATGCCAGCCATAGGTCGGCAGTGTGGAAGAATACTCACTCACCTAAATTTTTCCAGGCCCCGCACTCACTCACGTTCACGAGCACCTCCCCTCACACTCACAAGCGCCCACTCACGCTCGCACTCATCTCCACTCACACTCACTGGCACTCACTCGCACTCACCTCCACTCACACTCAATGCCACTCACTCGAACTCGCACTCACCTCCACGCACACTCACTGGCACTCACTCACCCTCGCACTCACCTCCACTCACACTCACTGGCGCTCACCCACACTCGCACTCACGCATTTGAAATGAGTGCAAGTGAGTGTGAGTGAGTGCACTCATGAGTCAGTGCGCCGACCTATGCTGGCAACATCCGTCACTGGCCCAAAAAGTGATTCGTGCACTAGCGCACTACTTGAATTGAACTGGCCTGAGAGCCCACTTATAGTTCTCCTGTGCATCCTACCTTACATGCCTGGTGCTCACTCTCTTCCTCTTTTCCTCTTTCCACATCTTCTTTCTTGTATTCACAGTGTAGGGTAGCAAACAGGACGTTCATCTGGTTGACCTCCCTGCATTTTCTCTTCTTGCTGTCTTTCCCTGCTCTTCCTCTTGTGCGGGACAGGAAGTGGAGTAATGTTGCTTTCTGCAGGTGAAGCTGAACTAGCGCGATAGTGTCTGAAGCACGTCACATTGCATCTTTTAACACAAGTCATGTGGTGAGTAACGGAAGGGCCATTTGTAACGCAAGCCAGGACTAATGGCCAGGAAATATTTAAGCAGTCTTTGTGGATCAGAGTCTGTGCATGTATTTTAGAAGCATCCGTAGGCAATAGGCTCAGGCAGCCTATATAATGCGCAATGCGATATTCGATCGAATTTTGAGGGCAGCGGTCACAAAAGCCAGAAATTTGCCGAAGAATTTTAAGCGTACAAGAAGGACCCCAAGCATCCAGGCATTGTGCTGGCTTAACTTGAGAAAAAGTGTTTATTTCTTTTGACTGGATCATGACCATGGCAGCATGTCATTGTGAAATCTGCACAAGAAATAAAGAAAATTGAATAAATATCTTGTCCGTGAAAGAAAAGTTTCTTTCAAATTTTCTTTTCAACCTCTTTTTCTCGACTTACGCTTTCTGATGCCGCGTTCAGTAGTCAACCAAATTTCAATAAGAACATGCAAAGAAGCGTAGATATAACAACAGTATCATACGACTGCCATACTCTCAAGAGAGAACATGATGTAACACAGTGTTCCATGCCATATGTTCCTAAAATATAAAATTGAGTCATTGAATTCTGCATATAGCGCAATTAGACCTCCTTAAGTGTGCATTACCTGAAAAAGATGTTCGTCCTGCACAATAAAATTTTAAAAGGGTTATTACCTTCTTATTCATGTACTCTATTGCACATGTGCCAATTGCGATATTGAAGTCGAGTAGTAGTGAAATCACGTAGGCTTAGCAAAAATGGTAACATTAGCGTTAATTTCGGCATATACATGCTAGTACAAAAATATTTTGAATCTGGCTCTGTTTTGAAGAAAGTAATTTATTTAGGTACATTAAAATAGTTTTACCATTGACATAGGACCCTTGCGCAGCATTAGAGTGCTTCTAGCGTTACCACCCTTTTGTGAATAGGTCCTGTAGGTCTGCTTTCCGGAAGGAGTTGTGCACGCTTCGGCGATTCGAGCTTCATTACCAGGAAGCTTTAGCTCGCGCTCTACTCTGATGGCGCTCACTCAGATGCATGTATAACGCAGAAGCACTTTTCTGAGATAACCCCATGGCCAACTTTAATTAAATTTGTTGCGTTTGTGAAGGAAAGTTATGTTTTGCAAAGTAAAAGGCAAGCTTTTAAATTAGGGCATTCATGTTTCTTGCAAAGATGGCCGGCAATATACAATCTTGACAAAAGATTGACGCACGAAGTTTACAAAGCAGTAACTGAGCACCAAAAGCATGCATCTACTTTTTGTAGACTGTAGTCTTAGAATATCAAAAACAGACAAATATGATATGAATATTTGTATCTCACTTGAAATTTTAGAATTTTATAGGGACTTTGTAAAAGTCTTATTCACGTATTAGTGGTGTGTTAAAGAGCCATGCATACCATAATAATTTGGTCAGCGGTATACGCGCAATTAACAAATTTGTGATATCGTTTTTATTGCTGCTCAGAGAGTGAGAAATTTCACAATTTCCTTTTCTGGAAATTTGCGAACGTCATCAATTTCTAATACAAAAATATGTGTCCCCAATAAAAATCTGCTTGCAACAATCAATACATTCTAATTTTTCTTGTCACACCACCGGTCTCATCAAATTTAGTGCATTGGTCGCCGCGAAAAACGATTTCACCGCTCCTATGTGTATATTACGAGGCCTCGAGCTATACTTTCCTGCCAATCAGTCGTGACAAAATGGCGACATTTGAGCTAGGTTTTAAATTGCGTTGAGAGAGAGAAAGAAACGGAAGCTAAATCTGACGAGTAAAGTAAGACCTATGTCGGCGAAAAAGTGAATACAGTGATCTGTGACAGGCTGCGCTTTCATCGCGCAGCATCCAGCTCTTCGTGCGCCTCACGTAGGGCCGTTTTCACCAAACGACCTCTCACAAACACCCTAAACTTCGCTAGTAAAACTCGTCATTCATTGTATGGCCATTAGGGACGAATTCCTGATGCACAATACGGTGAAAGCCTAAAAACTGCTGGCTCGCCCGTAATCGAGGGTAGATGCAAGCATGAAAAAGGCAACCGGCAAAGCAAATCGGTTGGAGATGACAGTCGCCACAATATTAAAACGGGTGTAGTGCATGTTTGCAATGGCACACCATACCACGCTACACTGCAACACGCCATACTGTGCATTAGTCCATATGGACGCTGCACAGCTAGAAGAAGAGCTAGTTTTGCAGGCACGAGAGTGCACTGCACAGCTAGAATCTGCGTAGCCTGAAGGAGGCGCTACGCAGCGTGGCGCCATCTCACGAGACGAGGCGAAACCCGCACCGCGGAACTGACAGATCACTGGCGTTCAAAGAGCATAGACAGCCCTGTCTCAGCACCAAAAGATGACACTGAAGTATATGATACCCTGTATCTGCTCTTTGAATGTCCCCTATTGGAATTTAGAAATAAAACTTCAGCGCACAAGGAGTTACAGCTTGAGTGATAGTGTTAACAAATATTAGAAAGAACTCGGAAGCAATATTTTTGTAACTTGTTTGGGCGATAACTAACATATGTAATGCGGTCTTGTATAAAGGGTTGGGGACCAGAGACCACACATTCTATATCTTTTGTTCTCGCAACTTGCACAGATTTACTCTTATGAGTGCCCGGATAACGGCTCTGGCTTTAGGCTCAAGGGTACATGAAGGTCACTGACAACGGGTGCTAAAAGCATCTCATGTCTAATAACACACACATGTATCGTGTTCTTTTCAGTTGTGGAGACGTTGACTCTCTCATGGAGACGACTGTTGCTTCATCTCCGCGTTATATCCCAACAATCAAGTTGTGTTCCTAGGGATGACCCTCAACGTTAAATACACGTCATTTGTAGAGATTCGATTCCGCTAATTTCGCTCTTTTCCGAAACTTCAAAATCCAGCTCGAAGGTAACTGCTTTGACACTATTGCTGACATGAAGCGCCAATCCCTGAAAGCGCTCCACGCGTGCAGGAAATAAGACTTCAAGGGCGTATTTTCAATATGACAGAAACACTGGGAGCACTGCATAGCTGAGCAAGGACACAATTTTTAAGATACCAGAGTTTGTATCCTTACAAATAAATTGCTGCCTTCAAAACAGAGCCACCCTGAAAACATTTTGATACCACTTCGTATAATCGGCATCCAATGACAACAATCGCAAGCATACTTGCAGAAGCCAATTTAAGAAATAGGGCATTGAAGCAACCACCCAATTGAAGGAGTTCATGACTCCATAAGAAGTAATTTTCATTATTACTGTTATTATTACTATTATTACTATTACTGTTATTATTACACACTGTTGTCTATGGTGCATGCTTCTTTTTTCACTATAGAAAAAACACAACGACGAAAAGTTTTGCGAATTAGCATGTTACGTGTCGAAAACCTTCTTTTCTCGAGAGCGCTAATTAAACACACTCAACTGTCAAGCGTTACAAGCCGTTGCGTAAGGAACCTGCCGAAACGACGACTTATGGATTACTATGATTGCCGCTATATTCGAGCCGACGAATCACCCCACTGTGCGCGTGGTGATTTTAGGCTATTTGTTTGCGTTAACGTATCACTCACCAGCGAATGCAGTGGACTGATTGGATTGTCAACTGCTAAACTGGTGCCACACATTCCTTCCAAATGGTGAAAGGGCAAATAACGCAATGCTTCACCGATTAAGAATGTATGATCGACAGCCGCATTTCATTGCGACGCACTGCTCTAGCTCGCTTAGTCGTCGCTTGTCTGTTCAGGCAATAAAAAATAACATTTTAATTGCCCCGAGACAAAAAAAAAGTAATCTTGGCTACGTCTATCAGGAAAAGCAGCATTTTCATGAAAGTCCATTTGTCCTTCCCCTAGATGAAAATTACTCGGGAATACCTGTGCTTTACTAGGAACTTCCATTAGCTAGGTAAGCGTAGTTCTGGCAACCGTTAATAAAAACGTCACTCTCAGATTCGCACAGGCTATACATTTACACAGCTGGACTAAATAGGCCACTGAGTTTAGTTGCTAAGGCCTACAGAATTGCTTTACGCGCCAAGAGGCTAATTGAGAGTTGATAACAGGTGCTTATAATTGCCCATTATTCCCTCCACCTGATCACATTTGGTTCTCAGTGTCTTGATTCACCGAAACCGAAGTAAAACACAGAAACTGAAGCAAACCGGGACAGCAGTTCGCGTCAGTAGGGGATAATGTTCACGAAAAAGGGTATAACGTTTTAAGACAAAAATGTAAACTACATTTGTAACCATTCATCACCGCGGCAGTTTCTTATACTAACTGCAGGTAGCTTGACTCGAACAAAAATTGATAAGCATGCGACACGAGGCTATAAAATATATGTTGTAAATGAGGTAGCAGAACCAGACAGAAGAACTACAAAAAAATACCTAACTAGTGTGAGTACATTGATAATAAAGGCAAGTTAAAACAATGCTTTTACATGATTGGTCTGTTTGAAACCTTAACGCATGGAATACCATTATGGCACTTGGTGAAGTAATCTTGCAAATGAAGCAATTTATCCACTTGCATTTTACCTAGCAAAAATATTGGCCATATTATTCCCCCTCCCCTATTTTCTCGATATGAGATCTTGCGAGAGTCTGCAGTACCCCCAGGGTAGCGTGTTATTCTGCATGGTTTCAGCAACACAGTTATGACGCTTTGGCTAGCCTGCATGCGTATTTAACAGATAACGCATACAATTTGTCCACGGACTTCAAATTTTGTTTACACATCGCCTATAAGAAGCCATTAAGTTTAAGCAAATATAGACAACGTGCCTTTAGAAGTTCATCGAGGATACCAAAGAGACCTATTACACACCTCGTATAGAGGAAAAAGAGGCGAAATAATGTAGAGTTCAGTTATTATATGCAACACTTCCAATTCGGCCAGAAAAAGCTGGGATTCGTCGCACATTTCATTTACCATGTTCGCCGTTTCCAGTAAACATATACTTGACGTAACATAGAGTCATCTCAGGTTATTGGAAAGCATAGCTCATAACGTCCGTACGACAGTTTCAAACATTTGCTGAAAATTTTAGCTAAGACAGTATTTATTTCACACACATTTCTCTCAATCGATTTCAATAGCCTCCTACCTACTTTCGCTAAACTTGCTCTCCGTGGCATTTGATGTTCTGCTAGGGAAATGGGATAAATTCCGCTACTTGTAGAACATCCGTAATGCTTCAAAGCGCTTTCATACGTTATTTATTGCAAAAGCCACAATAAATTCATGCAATTTGAAATTTACTTAAACCCATACAATCAGCAAACAGAAACAAGGTGCGTCGTTTAGTTCACCTGGGACACTGGTGAATCTCGTATAACGCTTGGAAATACTGTAAAAACGAGGTTTCATGGAGAACTCGATTGTGTAATTTATTGCAAAGAAAGTAATTAACCAAAAAAAATAATTGTTCGTGTAGCTTACCCATAGCGCGCCCCATATTTTCGTCAAATGTAAATTTTCTGTAGCACGGGAAACATGATGCAAAAAGTATACACAACACTTTCGCGCACATATGTAATAATTTTTTATAGAACGTTGTGTTTATTCCACAAACATATGACTTCGCGCACTAACTGGGCACACATTTTTTCACATTTCTGCTAAGTTAGACTTCGGTGTATGTTTGTAGTTGTGTCAGGGCATAGGGCGTAAAGGTTGCGTAGCTCGTTAAGTACACTCATAACTCTTTAGAGCACATATAGTAGTAATTTAGTACTAATATTGTCGATGTGTTGACAATGTTCAACGTTAACAACGCATCACTCATTTCCTCGACCTTGCTTTCACCAAGCAGAAACAAAGTTCCTCGTTGAATTAACCGAGGATACCCGGTGAATGTGGTATGACGCATGTAAATACCGAAAGCACTTGCGTTCAAGAATAAAGAGTTCAGGGCAGTAACAAAAAAATATCGGGACATATCACATTTAAGATGTTCCCATTTGTGAAAAATATAAGGACTGCGTAGTGGAGTTACTTCCGCGAAACGGGAAACGCACCTAACCACGAGCGCGCCATTTGGGAACACCTTTCTCTGAATGTTTTTCCCAAAAGCTGTATGTTACCTACAGGCATTACTCTTTGCACATGGTGTTTCCGCGATAGGCCACATATTTTCTCTAAGTTTGATTTTGGTGGCGCACGTGGTTATGTAATGACATTAGGCCAAATTCTGTATTCCTCGTAAAACGCGCTCAGAACGCTCCGGAGCGTTCCGAACGTTCTGAACGCTGCATACGCAACTAATTGCAAACGCTGCTAATTAAGCCATATTTTTGTAACCTTGCGTACCAATTAAACATAGCCTTCAACTTACTTTCAAAATATATAAACAAGTTGCCTTGTATAGTTTAGCGAGGACGCCGGAGAAACCAACTGCAAGCTGGACATGACAGGTGAAATTAAGAAAACAACGACGGTTCAAATTATCTGTAACGCTTCTACTTAACTCCGAAAAAACTAACGCGTTTCCATACAATGTTCGTGGCATTTCCACTACCTTCACTGTATTTGAAGTTGCTGTCTTGTGCAGTTGTCTAAGTACCTTGTGAAACAGTGAGCAGTGCCAGTATGCCCCTATAAAACTGTTGAATAGGTAACTTCGGACAAAGGCTGCATTAAGCTACAGGGATGACACAATTACAGTTCGTTGCGGACAACATGTTCCATACTTCAATGAATTATAAGCACCGGGCTTTGCATAGTTTACCCAGGAGACCGAATAACAGCGAGTACATGCCGTGTATAGTACATAATATTTGGGAGAATAGGGGTAATCAGTAATTATTCATGCTGCACGTTCTTGGCCTAGGCCCTTCAAACTTTGGCTGCACGTCACCCATAAAGCTGCCCCAATTTCCTCGAAGCAATAAGTGTATGCCTTTTGTTTTCCACCCACGGAAAGAAAACATTTTTGTTTTTCATATAACGCTTCTATACGGGCAATAAACGAAGGTTTACCAATATTTCTTTAACCTCTATGGGACACAGTTTCTTCTAAATTTGCCTGCCTATCCTCCATAGCAAGCGCTATATTTCCTCAATACCTAGACTTCGTGCTTCATCACGGAATCGGTTTCTTTCACGAAACCGTAAAACTGGCACATAACGTTTTTGTGCAGTTCTAGTAGCAATAACAGATTAGCCATAAAATAAGCAATCGTGTAGGGCATTAGGGCAGTGGCTGCTACTGCAATATATGAGTTCACAGCTGCAAGAATCGGTGATGCACGCCTATCTTTCTTTGGGTTTCATCGACTTGATTGTTTTTAAAAGAGAAACTCGTAAAACACATCATGCTCGCCCGGCACGAAGAAAAAACAAAAAAAAAATGAAAGCATGAATGTTTTCAGAGTATCTGCTGTTCACAAATTGGCACTAGCACCAACTTTTTCTTCTAAGAAAGGAAAGAGGAAATCTGTGAATAAAAGAGGGCTTCATGCAAAATGTAGTGGCCATGCAAGAAACTACAAAAGGACCAGGGCGGCCACCAAAATCTAGTAGCACTCCAGTGACCGCACAGTGCGTGCGTTGCACGGTCCGCAAACCTGGTTCCGTAAATGGCGAGAAAGAAAAACAGAAAACTGGAAAAAAGTTGCGCAGCAGTTTTCATGCTCGGTGATTGATACCTACATACCAAAGTGAATATATAATAATAAATGATCGCGCTACCCTTGCGATGGGTATACAATGACCTTGTCTTGCACGAGGTTTCGTTCAACACCAACTATTGTTACTTTTAGCTTTTTTTTTACAATGTCATAGTGCTTCACTGAAACCCCTTTATAAGTCTGAAGGAGGTACATTTAACTCAAGTTGTCTTCAAGACGATGAATGGCAGTGTTTCATGCTACCAAATGCCGGTGAAATGCCCTTACCTGTTCATTTTTCACAGTTTACCAAAACAAATGCTCAGTCTCATTCCCATGGTTAAAAGCACGCAAGTCGGACCTACTCATAAAAGCCAATTATAAGAAAGCAGTCAAAGTAGAGCCAGGCCCATTTGCTGGATTCTTGAATGATGTCAGCTTGTTGCTCTAGATCGAACTTGCTTCTGCGGATGTGTCCTCTGCATCCGCTTTACTTCAGCTGGGCCGGACGCGTCCCCCGAGATTTCCATGAAAGCTCCCAGACTGTTTCTTTTGCCGTATCTTTGTCTCTTCACTGTTCTGCTCAAGTTTGTTTTCTTTCACCTTTCGTCTCACGGGTCAGCGTGAGTACACTGTTATTGGCCATATCAATCACGCCAGAAACATCGTTTTCCTTGGTGCAACAGCACGTCCGCTTGAACAACGTTTTGATAAGTGCCTGCAACAGCTGCTCAGAAGCCATCGCTCGGAGGCGCAGATTCCGCCTTCCCCTTTGAAGTGCTGATACTGCGGAACCAGCGACATGTTTGTTTTTGTGGTAGCTTGCTCCGAAACTTCCTTCCACTTGAAGCTCTGGCTGATATTAAAAGGCCTGTTTCTCCAAGTAGGCCATACGACACTCTTGAAAGGCCACTTTAGGATTTCGCAGCGCCTTACATTACACCTATATTGCCTTCCGTAGCTTATAGATTTAATTTAGAGTACATTACCAAAGAAAATTCTATGACGATGCTCCGACGTTCTTGATGAAAAAGTATTGACAATTATCGCGTTTCATTTGCTGCACACTGCAAGTACATGCGCGAACTACTAGAACTGCCAGTATTGTGCTCATTTTCAATATGCGTCATGAATCTTGGTTGGGACTTGGAAGATCCTAATAAAAATTTCCGCCTCCGCACCACTCCATCAATTACTTAAGCTTGTAACTAATACCTCCACGATTACGCCCCGGCATCGGCCTTATGTATGAATCATTATTGAGTCATGAAAAATTATTTCCGTGAAGCAGCGCGCTCTTCTGAAGCTCCTAGTCATCGATATGCGAGCGCAGTGTTCATCTGATCGCAGTAATAATAATCCGACCCACTTGAGCAGGTAACGCTGAAAATCTCGCGGACTGTGCTTATGTCTTGCTTGACGTCCCTTTGTGTTAGAATCCTCAACTCTGTTTCAGTGGCTGCCAATCTGTCCTGTTTCAGAAAAGGCGTGTTGGAGCTGTGTATAGGAACAATATAGGCTTTCACGTGTACTTATCTAGTCATTAATTTCGGTCCCAAACGTCCATTAGTGCACTGACGACTGCGAGAAAACTCATAGTAAAAATGAGCTTCGGTTGCTCAAGAAGACAACAAAACACCTAATAATTTAATTGTTCATTTGCAGCCGGCAAAGCTAGTTAAAAGTTCTGGAAACGTAACTTCAATGACGAGCCATTCAGGTGTGACGCAGCTGTATTGGCTTTGGGAATGCCCCACAAAGCGCTCTTCAACATGCGCCATCAGTATTCATGCCACGTTTAGTTATGGAGCGTATTTTTCGTTATCTCAGAAAATCATGGCACAAAATACATTCACCGCGTGACCACTGGTTTCTGGTTAAAATAAAAGTTCGGTATTGCATCACTTTATGAAGAAATCGGTCGCACTGCGTATCTCCCACACTCAATGACACTGCTCACTCCCAACTTTGGCCCGAATATCTAGAACACCACTTCAGACGACGCTTTCAGTGCTAATTTTGCTTAACAAATTTTGTTGAACATGGCTGCTTAACAAATTTTTTTAATGATTTAAACTTAATTCATTAAAAATCTTGCAATTTTCTTGGCCGTGGACATTTTACAAAACTGCAGAAGTGCTAAAGGACAGCAATAAGGGCGCTTTTCAAAATGTCACAACGACTTACACTGATATTGCATATTGATTTGACCAGAAAGGTAAAACCATGCTAAAGTGACAGTAATTTACCCTTCCTCTTTAGTTTCATGCATTTCTTTCGATTAGTTCTCTCCGCAGACAAGCACGTAAGCGTTCATCGAGCAAGGTATTTAGCCTGAAATATTTTCCCGAGAAGCCTGAATATAATTATACTAACAGCTTAGGTGTGGTAGCAGACTACCTTGGCTTTATAACTATTGCCTTTTTCTATTCGAGACCCGCCGTGGTTGCTCAGTGGCTATGGTGTTAGGCTGCTGAGCACGAGGTCGCGGGATCGAATCCCGGCCACGGCGGCCGCGTTTCGATGGGGGTGAAATGCGAAAACATCCGTGTACTTAGATTTAGGTGCACGTTAAAGAACCCCAGGTAGTCAAAATTTCCGGAGTCCTCCACTACGGTGTGCCTCATAATCAGAAAGTGGTTTTGGCACGTAAAACTCCATAATATATTTTTTTTCTATTCGAGCACATGTGTAAACTTAGTGCTCCTTATCACGTGGCCACTTGATCGGAAAGTCGATGTTCGAGACTGTGAAGTCACAAATCCATCAATATTAATTGGTTCAGCTCAATGAATATGAGATGCTCTGTATGACAACCACAAGTAGCTTCGGCAATGAAGGAGTTAATGTGGGATAAAGAAAGGCAATTCGTTTCGAAAAGCAGCTTGTGGCTACGATCGATTCGATAGGGGCGTCCGCGCACTTCATAGAGCAAGGTGCGCCTTCAGAATGCTTATTAGTGGGCACGTTGGAAAAGGAGAAATCTGTAATCATCATAATTCGCCTAAAGGATTTCGTGCATGTACCCTGAATTCTTCACTTCAGCAATCATTGCATGTTCTCAATTCCAAAAACATATCTGGACATGTACGCTTATTTATTTTTTTCCGCGAACGATTAAGGAATGGAACAGTTTGCCGGCGTCTATTTTGCAGTCAAGTAACATTAAAATCTTTGAGGAACGCGTTAAAGACCTTTTATGAAATTTAATTTTTGTAGTGTCGTGCAAACGTTGTCACACTATTTATGAAATACATACAGTTTCTTTCCTTTATGCTTTTTCCAATTTCACTGTCACAATGTTACCAACATGTATTTCGTTATTTGTTTTGCATTGTATTTCCAACATTCATTGATTCATGTCCTATTTACTTTTGTAAGATGTTTACATTTTTACGCTATGTGCAAATTTGCTGTACCCACCCTGTTACGGCCAAGACGGCCAACAGTATTTGAGAATAAAATAATAATAATAATAATAATAATAATAATAATAATAATCTAGCACACGATACCTTTTCAGCGGGAATTAGGAACGGTTTTTCTCAAAGGAGTACAGTGCCACGTTTCTGAAGGCCCATAAGACAAACACTGAAATGTGGCGGTCGGCAATTTCAGATAAAAGTACTTCATGATCCAGCATCAATGGAGCTTTTTGACGCACATTTATAACCTAAAGTTTTGTTTGCACATGCCGTATTATTGTACGCGATGAAAAATAACAATAATTACATGCACTTTCTATTATGTTTCAAAGTCTGTGTCCAAGACGGGGAGGTCCCAAATAAGTGAGTGTCCACCACTTGCTAGGGCGAGTGATTGCAACTCTAAGAGCTTGTCAGAGACAAAAGATAAACTCAAAAATACTTTCTGTGACGTGCTGTGCTGGGCAAATCAACGAGATTAGGATCAATGCCCGCAAAAACATCCTGACAATAGATGTGAAAAATTCCTCAATACTGGAGAAGTTAAAGACCATTCCACAGTTAAGCACAATCTCCGTCCGCTCCTTTATTATTTACGGGAAGGACACAACAACTGGAATGATTTCCGACATGGAGTTTGAAATCAAGCATGCGGACCTCAAGAGTATTTTGAGGTCATCGGGGAGCATTCTTGAGGTTGACCGCTTGGGGCACTCCCGATGTATCAAGTTAATATTTGCTTATTCGACATTACCAGCGTCTGTCAAGGTCGGCTACGTGATGCACCGTATATGAGCATTCGTTCCGAGGCCTGTTCAGTGCCGAAAATGCCTCAAATCAGGACACGTGAGCGCTGTTTGTAGAAGTAAAGCCGCCTGCTCGCGTTGCGGCGGAGAGCATAACACCACCGACTATGATGTGTCTTCATTTAAATGTTCCAACTGTACTGGCTCTCACGAAGCGACTTCTAAGGAATGCGCGAAAATTAAACGAGAAGTTCGTATTCTTCCAAAAATGGCCAGAGACCAATCTTCACGTAAAGAGGCTGCTCAATCTGTTCGCGAAAGTGACCAACGCGCATGAAAGAAACGTCACAAAGCCATTTCAGAAGAACTACATGGCGGGGCACAGGCCCCATGACCACCTCTGCCCGTGCGTGCTTCGAGGACGGTAACGGCGCCTACTGCTGATTCAAGGTCGATGACAGCATGCGGCAAACATTCACCTCCACCGGCGGATACAGAAACGGAATGGCCTTTGTTGTCCTCTAGGCCCACGGCCATGCCAGCGGGCCCTAGTGGTCTTCTGTGCAATGAAGCCAAGAATTAAAGGGCCAATGAATTTGGTGACACTGTGGGCAAGCAAGAAGATGGACACAATGAGAAGGATAGCGTGCAGAAAATGCTGAAGCACCTGGTAGAGTCAATGCATGCGATTCTCGGTGGTGTCGAGAATCCGGCCGCTAAAAGTACCCTGCAGGTGCTCACCGTGCTGGAGCCGCTTATCGCAGCTCTTTACATGCTATAAAGCTTCTGTTTGGCACTTGTGCTGATCACGCAGGGGCGGCCTACGCACTAGCTTCGTCTTAGCGCCTTTATCTTTAATTTCACTTGAATTGGTGACTACAGACTTGATACGGAACCTGATATTGACTTCATGGAGGAGATTTCTGAACGTTTATCATCAGAATGTTAAACTTGCTTTCCCCGTTCCGCATCCCTCTCTCTATGTCAGCACCATCCCTCATTACACCTTTATGTCTCAGTTCCCCCTCCCCCTGTGCAGGATAGCAGGCTAGAGCGTGTTAGCTCAGGCCGACCTCTCTGCCTTCATTCAAATTAGTTATTTCTCTCTATGTACTTAACGCATCCCTGCACGCTGAAAATTCATAAAGCTCATTCTGAAAGTACGTGTCATGGCTCCCAGAACAACCCGCCACAGACATTCATTTGTATTTTCTTAATAGTAGCTCGGCGTACCTTCGTTCTTGATTTATTTATCTGCTTTACCATCATATCTTGGACTGCGCTACGAATGATTCCGTGGGGAATAAATGTGCGCATCAGGACTTTTATTAAAGTTTGTCCAATCCAAATCAGACGCACTTCCGTAGTTAATAAACAACAAAGACGAGGAAGACAGCACCCAAAACAAACCATTATAGTGGGAGCTGGACGTATACTTCAGTGCACTTGGGTATTTAAGTTCTTTGAAACAGTGGCACAACAAGACTAGAAGAAAGAAAACTGGGACCCGTGTGGGGCGGGGATTTTCGTTTGCTTTCATCTGTTACGGTACTTTTTTTATGAGGGTGGCTAACAATACTGGCCACGCCGCAACTCCGTCCGTTCGCTTCCGTGGGGACACAATGTTGACAACTTCTTTCCTTCAAGAACACAAACACGCAAACACCGCCACCGAAAACCCTTGATTTATGAGTTCTCTAGGAGAGAGGGAGTGCTGGTAAACTTAGGGAGCAGCATTATTTATCGAAGGCAATCCGAGCGACTCCTCTTCCGAGACACACCCGACATCTAAACTTTGGTAGCATCCCGATTTAATGCTTCTCAACTATTGGTGTCTTGCTCTGGGCTTCTTTGCTGCTTTTGTTTGAAATACGCTTGCGGTGCGGAGATTTTATAAACTCTATCCGTAAATATTGGGTGTCCTTTGTTGTGGCAGCGGTCTTGTCTCTCTGTACGAGTGCCACTTGTCGCTCTTGCCTGCTGTGAAATCTACGCTATATGGGAGTCTAGTTTGTTTGTTCAAATTCAATTTGGCCTACCATAAGATAAATCTAAATGTGGTTTATGGCTGCTCCGATTAAACCATCTCCCATGGTTACATCCGAATCATTGCTCACGTAACAAGCGCCTTTAATATGTTACCGCCAAACAAGCGGGCAGAAATATGATACTCATTTGTTCGTGATTGTCGATTCCACTGCTCAGGCACTAATATATAAAATTCCCTTACATGAAGTGTTTGGACCGGTGACTGAGATTTGCTGCCGCTTCACTTACGTACGTAGTTCAAGGAATAAGTCCTTCTTCGATGTGTCATGCAACCTTTGATTCTTGAAAGAGCGTAGGTTAGGGCGTGTTGGTATTCCATAACTGAGGTTTTTTAGCGCACGAAAAGGGACGAAAGACAGTGGCAAAACAGTAGCAAGCGCTGTGTCCGCGTCTTGCCACTGTCTTTCGTCCCTTTTCGTGCACTGAAAAACCTCACCTTTAATTCTATTACGACGAATTGGTCAACATATCCGTCACGCCCAATAACGTCGCATTATCAAGATCACGGAATAATGCGTGTGTGTGTCTGTGTTTGTGTGCATGCGTTTTCCTTCTGCGCCGCTACCACTGAACATCCAACTTACATGGTATATGACGGCTCTTATCAGGATATATCAAAGGTGGTCAACAATTCTTCGAAATCACTCTAAAGAAAATAAAATCATCGTCATGTTCCCACGGCTACATCTGCAGCATTTCCATACATGCATGTTTTTACGGCTTCACACACAGACAAGCACGTGCGCGCGCGCGCGCCCGCAAAATCAAAAATTAAGGAAGAGAGCAGAAACTGCGAAAACATCACTTTCAGCCTATCATAAGCTTGAAGAACACAACCGGACAGTACTAATAAAAGCGGCAATGGTGCTGAGTAGATAGGGCGTTGCATACACTGCCATGCAATATCTCGCGCTTCATGGCGCCAGTCGCCATGCAATGACGGCGCCGTTGGTTATGTTCTGCTCGGGCAAATAAAATGCATACGCGAACAGTCCTGCAGTTTTGGAGAGTCAACGTAGAGTAGTAATTAGGGAACCCAGTGGTGGGACAAAAGATGATCAATGAGAGCCATTAGCAGCACAATATTCAATTAAGAAAGGCGATTCCACCCGAAAAGTAGCTTGTCCCAACGGTTTATTTGGTGGGAGTCTCAGTGGCACGTTATAGAGCTAGCTACGCCTTCAGAAATGTCTATGAGTGGACCCCTCTGAAAAAGAAGGCTGTGAGCGCAATAATTCATCTAAAGCGTTTCGCGAGTATGCCGCCAGCAGTGTTCTGTGGCACATTATTCAGTTGTTTTATGTGCCATGCTTTGTGCCAGGCTTTGTGTTTCATGTGCCATGCCATGCAGTTGTTTTAATGTGCCGTACCCGCAGGAATTAGGATCGGCTTTCGTCGAAGCAGGATGTGAAGATTCTGCGTCCTCCAGCATGACTGGAGCTTTTTCACGCACATTTATAACCTAAAGCTTTGTTTGCACGTACCGCATGGTTGCACGCAATGGAAAAAATAAAAAACTTGATTACGCGCACTGTCCTTCATGTGGTATTGTATTGTGCATATTACAATACTTCTTATAAGACATTTTTCTGGTCGAAGTTGTTCAGTGCGCACCTATGGTAGAACATTTAGAACGAACTGAAAGATTTCTTGAGTTAAGCTGACTGTACGTTAGACAAGAATATTTGAATAGATATTTGACCCATTTCGCGGCGACTAGGATCCGCGATAGCCATTAGCCATCATGCTCTCTTCCGAAATTACTGAACATTCGGAGAACTCCGCAACTATATAATGCGCTCCGCTTGGCGCAAATCTGTCTAACAAAACAGCAAACCGAAAGTCTCCACTGTGGGTCAGGCAGCACACACTGCATTCTTGTTGTGGTATATCTGGGGAGTGCTATTCCCATTAAACGTGACGAATTCTGCTCCTTCAGAATTTTAGGTCAAACTGTCGCGCTCACGTTCAAGTTGTTTCGCGAGTCGGTCCCGCACGCAAATAAATGCCGGTGAAAGTGACAAACGCTGAGCTTCGAGGATCGTGTCAGGCGTCTCCGCGAAAGAAGCGGTGACTGTTGAATAACTGGCGGTTGAACATCATTACACCTAGAATTTAAACGCGAGCTTGTTGAATATATGGTGCTCGTATTCAATACCCTGATGACGGCGACATCATAGAAACAAGAACCTAAAGAACTTCTTTAAACATTTCCTCTCTGTCCTTTTTCTAACCCCTACCTCCCAACCCCAGTGTAGGGTAGCAAACCGGACGCGAGTATCTGGTTAACCTCCCTGTCTTTCCTCTTCATTTCTCTCTCTTCTCTCTGTCTCTGCCTCTCTTCGCCAAAACTAAGTATCAGGACGGGAGGAAGTAAATCACCGTTTCCGGCCTCACAAAGAGGACAAATTTACATGCACGTCAAACAACAATATTGTGCTTTAACTGCTGTCACCGTAAAGCGCTTGAACAACTTATTATTGCGCCATAGCTTGCTCACAGGAGTAAATGTAGTCATCGATGGATATGCAAGCAATAGAGAAGCACGGAAAACGTTTGAATAAACACAGACAAGTTCGCCTGACCTATAGGTTCCTCTTGTCTGCGACTCTACAACAAGGAACGAGGACGCAGGAGAAAAAACAACTGATGAGTTGGGGTAATGTTTAAGAACGTGCGTGTATAGGAATCATTCATGTTCTTTCTTTTAGGCGCTGTTTATTTCCATAACACTCCGACAGTTATGCGTGCATGTTTGCCATTTTTCACACACATCACTCATTGGGGCTGGGAAGTTTCGGCGCCAGATCGGATGCTTATTACGCCGTAAGTCTCAAATATCGTTTAAGGGTTCCCTCCAGGGTACGTCTTTCATGACGACAGTAATTACGTGGAAGCTCTAGAGCTCTAGGCGAATTTCTACCATCGTTGGCGTTGGCGTCATCATCGAGGTGGTTTTTCGTATAAAGTCCTAGTGCGACAACATTGCTGCCGCGCGCAGTATGCTGCAGGTGAGAGTGAAAGTCTGCGAGGGGTGGGCCGAGAAGGATAGTAACTCGATCGATCTCGCGCGTGCGTGGGAGGAATTCGGGGCGGAAGCGCACTGTCATTTATCGCACTCAAGGCCGCAAGGGGGCAAGGAGTGTTCTACTCTGGCGTCGGCTGCATATGGGTCGGCTCAGCGGGCCCACATGGGCCCGCGGACCTGTTCCTTAAAAATGATTTGCGGCGGGTGCCGAATCTAGGCGTGCCAAGAGTTGATGGCTTCGTTTTTTTTTTCGTGTTCTCATCGTATAGTTCCCGTTGAACCGAGATGCAGCACGAAGCGATTCGCTGGCTCCTGCGGCCGCTCTTCCTTACGTCATCGTTTCGACAGCGAGTGTCAGCGGTCATCGAGTGAGATGAGCTTATATTTGCCTATGCGCGTGACACCATGCTTGTTTATTTAGTTAGTAAACGAATGTTTACATGTTTATGCTGCTCTTAAAACTGCTATTCTCACTTCATAGAGCTAAGGAATAATTTGCTATCGCAATCTCTCTCTCGCCTTTCGGGCAAATTGCGCCATTTTCTATCATCACACATTTCGGACGCATGTAAAAAACGTTGTGACTGGGTCAATTGCTGTGTGATTCTGGACTTGCGGCTTGGTATCCGAGATTGTTATGAGCATTCCCTATTGCATTACATGCTGGACACTAAGTGACGTATGTGTTTGATCTTAAACAAAATATTTCTGTATATATTCTAATTAGTTTATTCGTTGCATAATACATTAAAAATGACTACAAGAAGTGCAAGCATACGAAACTACTGTAGCTATTTGATGAAGTCGAAAGGAGGTGAACTAACCTCTGCAAGAAATGCATTTTCAATATGCATTATTGTAGTAACCTCCATATCTTGTGTAGCTGCAAATTCTTACATATCTGTAAGTGTAAGGCCACGTTAGTTATTTAACGAACGAAAGAAATAATACATACACATCTTCAGTTTATGCATTATTAGCTAGTTGTAAAGTCGTAACTTTCCTGAGGCTATCTGGTAAACCGCCGCCTTTCGGTTTTATCTTCCTGGCCATCTTTTGCTCTTGTGAGTTTCAGTATGACGTTATCAATGCTTCCCTTTTCTCTGGCATCAGTGAGTACAAAGACAAAGATTTCTTGCTAAAGATCGAAGATAGCAAAGCCAGGTACTGTTAGGTTGGCACAGGAAACCCAACACGTTGACGGATAGCTGCCGGCATCTATGGAGCCGCCCTCACTTGCACCTGTCGCACAATAGCGTCAGTCAATATATCCAGCCTGCCCTTTGGGGTGCGCGATGGTGACCATGGCGATTGCTTCTTTCACTCGAGCGCGAAGGAGCAGACCGCGAGACTGCTTCAGAAAAACATTTTCACTCCACGGTAGTAATGGTCTTCCAGTCTGTGTCGAACACACGGCGTAAAGTTTTGTGTACTTGTGTTTTTTTGTTTATTTTTTTTGGGGGGGAGGGGGGTTGCGGAAGCTTTCTTTTTCGATTGGCTTCTTCTTTTTTTTTTTGGTCGTCACATATCTCTTCCGTATAAGTAGACCTGTTTTCTGGAACGCTCGTTGCAAATTACTGGGTGCACGGTTCAAACATACGGTCTAGACACCGGGCGGAAATACGCCAAAACACTAGGGATCGAATGTTCCGAACAAAAAGCGTAATATATTGTCTTTAGTGAAGAAGCAAGTAAGCGGGCCGAATAATATCCGAACTTGAAACTCCGTATGAAAGATGCACCTTTACGACGCAGGATTGCTATAGAAAACCTCGGTTTCTTTCTGCAGGACAATAACAAAGAGGTGACATGGGTGTGTAGAAGTTGGGCATACAGTTTGAACAGATCCTTGCACTTACGCGCAGAATAACTAGGCACAAGAGGGAAATGAAAGAACAAGAGCCTCGGTAAATTTGTAAAAGTCCTGTTTTTCTTTTATTTCCTGCAGAAGTATGTACTGTTTTCCATGCGCTAATATAACTAACACCCAACGCAACAATAAAGACATGATAATTAGAAAGCTTGCTAGATTTGCCCTGGGAATTACTAAGTGCGCAGCCAACCGTAAAATTGAAACCAGCGGCATATTACTCTCACTAGAGTAGAGGTATACTGACCAGACTGGAGAAACGAAACCGTTAACTTACCCCCAATTCCACAGACATTACCACTCCGGGATGATTCGCCAAGGATAAAAGTAGACCCAACTGTAAAGAATATCAACACGGAAAAAAATTCAAGATGGTGGTCAAAAAGAACGAGAGAGAGAGAGAGAGAAGGGAAGAAGGAAAGGCAGGGAGGTTAACCAGACTGAGTCGAGTTCGCTACCCTACACGTGGGGAGGGGAATGGGAGAGAACTCAGGTGAGGGATGTCTATAGTCGAGCACTGAAGTATATTGCCTTCAGGTAGTGAAAAAGCGCTCGAACTGCTTCCCGAGCTAATGAACTGTGAGGCCAGGCTCCCAAGATCTTCGCTTCCATAAATTGCCTGTCATCCAGTCTATTCAAGGCACACTGGAGAGTCTCACGTTGATTATCGAAGCGAGAACAGTGGCACAGAAGATGACTGCTGGTCTCTTCACACTTGCACTTAGCGCACATCGGTGAATCCGCCATTCCAATACGATAGCTGTAGGAGTTGGTGAATGCTACTCCTACCCACAGCCGACATAGCAGTGTTGCGTCAACATCATGCAGCAGAAAGACAATGAAAATGCACTCATACAGATGCCCGTTATAACGCCCAAGGCAGCAAAGCAGCAGTAGTGGGCCGTGACTCAACGCTGGTGAAAAGTTACTCGAGAGTGCCAACGCCTCAAGAGGAGGAATTTCTGGCGACAATGCTTTCCCTAACGGAAATTACACATACAGCTAACACGATTACTTCGCGACCAGACAGTCAAGGCGCTTGCAGAGGCGGTTAAAGTGATGACCGTTCAGTACATATGCGCGCAAAGCTCCACATGTACACGGATGCTCGTTTCATTCTGCACGTATACGTGTACCATGGGTTCCAGACCATGAAGAATTGCCAGGAAATCTAAGAACGCACCAGATCTCCCACGCAGACAATCCGGAGCCTTCTATCTTTCGGCGCGTCGAAAATACTTATAATTGCAGGAAAAAGTGGAAGATGCAGAGGAAAGCAGTGCTGCAAGGTTTTAAGCCGCGAAAGGCAGGATCAAGACTTTTCAACTCATCATCCTACACGTGTTCAAGAGAGGACGCTTCAATCATACAAGAAGTGCAGACGCAAATCACTCATACATACATACATACATACATACATACATACATACATACATACATACATACATACATACATACATACATAGATACATACATACATACATACATACATACATACATACATAGATACATACATACATACATACATACATACATACATACATACATACATACATACATACATACATACATACATACATACATACATACATACATACATACATACACACACACACATACATACATACATACATACATACATACATACATACATACATACATACATACATACATACATACATACATACATACATACATACATACATACATACATACATACATACATACATACATACATACATACATACATACATGCATGCATACATGCATGCATGCATACATGCATAGATGCATACATACATACATACATACATACATACATACATACATACATACATACATACATACATACATACATACATACATACATACTACAGGAGAACGTAACAAGTCAATGCACCAGTTGTTATTTGTTTGAAGAAATGATCGCACAATGGAGAAGTCACAGTAAACGAAAACTTAGTTTATTTATGCTAACATTTTCGAGAACGGAACTCTCTTCGCCTGGCCAGCTATAAGAAGCCATCAAACAATGACCCCAAGGATAGCTTGGGGCAATTGTAATTAATACTTGAAATAAACAAATGATAAAGTAATGGAAATAAAAGTGGATGGGAAAGTGGCGCCATGGTAGCTCAGTTCGTAAGAGCATCGGACGCGTAATACGAAGATGTGGCTTTCTACTCCACCTGCGGCCAGTTGTCTTTTCATCCACTTTCATTTCCAATACCTTTTCAGTTGTTTATTTCAATTATTAAATAGAAGTAATTGCGCCTATGCTATCCTTGCTGTTTTTGTTTGTTTGTTTCTTATGATATGACTAATAAAAATCGGCCCCTCGGTTTCCTTTCTTCTCGGATATATATATTAGGGTGTTTGCGGTAACTTGAACCAAGGGTTTAAAAAGTGGTTAACCACAGCTGAATCAATCCACCGACACATGCTTTGCCGTCATTTGCCTCTGCTTAGTGTATTTTTATATACCGCTAAATAAGTGAACTAAGATCAATTATACAAACTCTTAAATATTCACTTGAAGGCCAAGTGCGTTTTGTTGCCTTATTGAGGTGATGCAGAAAAGACTGATCCAACCTTTTGCTCCAACGTACATGCTGCGGGGTGGTTGTTTTCGGCGTTTAATGAAAGCCCGCGAAACATGATATCAAACGACGTGACTGCGCTCATGCGCTATCGTATTGCAGCGCTCTAAGCTCTTCTTCGACCGAAAAAAAAACAACAGTGCGCGGGGACCGTGGCAAATTGAGCGGCCGCGGCACTAGGCATCGGCTTCACAGTGCGTCAGCATCTTTCACGGTAGCACGCGGGAAGGAAGTGCCGTCACCCCGGATAAGCGATATGCTTGAAAGACGATAGAGAATTCTAGTTAGATTTCAGCTCTAGTTTCGATTTAGGGATTGAATTGTTTGATAAGTGCTGCCAAACATGGGTGACATTAAAAAGAAATAAAACCACAAAGTTTAGAATTTTGTTATGCTTCGCAAAGAACAGATGCACAGTTCTCTAAAGATCATACGCTAGAAAGCTGAAAGCGGAAACATTCGTTGTAATAACTAATATCTTGAGTGAACTTTTACAATGCTTACAAGGGTTTTGAAGAAGTCCTACTCACAAATTGGTGGTTTACTTAAGAGCCATATGTCATACAGGAATTTTGTTCGCTTTAGATCTGTACTACTAGATGAAATTTCCAGAATTGTTATCATTTGTCATTACTGTTTTACAGAGTTGATAACTTGACAGCTTTGCATTGTTTGTGAAAATTTACTATTTTCAACAATTTTTATAAAATAAATATAGTCTGAATAAAACATCCGTTCATGGAAGTCACGAGATTGTAACTTTTCTTTTTTTTAACTACTGCAAGCTTCGTGATGTTTGGTACAGGAGTTGCCGAGAAAAGCGATTTCTTCTTTCCCGTGTATTTGGACAAGACCCTCCGAGCTAAAGCTTACTATTTTCATCCTCTGAGGCATAGAGAGAAAATTGGGGGGCGGGGAAAGACCCTTTAATAAATCCTGGAAAAATTTGCGTGGCCGCACGCTTATACTGCTACTGCATATGGGCCTGACCAAGAACGAAATTACATGCAAGCTACATGTCGAGACTGCAAACCCAAACTGCTTTTGTTGTTGAACACCTCAAGCTTCTCCAGATATCGCTATATAGTTGTTTTGGGCGTGGCGCACACCTCTGATGAGTGTTTTGTTTCTAGAGCGCAGCCCTTGTGCTCCCGATCGTATACGGTGAGCGTCGGCGTCGGCGGCGGTGTAACCTGGAGAACGAGCACACCCAACGATGAAAGAGCAAACCCGGAGCAGGCGATCAAAGACGCGAGAAGCGAATGGCGGACACCAATGAGAGTGGCTGTTTCAGTGATGTGCGTCCAAGGAACTGGTGGCATGCGAACACGCCCGACCGCTCGATGCGTACTCGGATCTGGTCTCGGCCGGACCACTCGTTTCGTACTACCGTCTCCTCGCGTCAGCTCTCGCTCGCGCTTGTTTGGTTTGCTTGATTTGGTCTCGTTCGCGCTTGTTTAGATTGTCATGGTTTGCGATAACTTTGTAATCTGTTTGCAGGCGCGACGCCAATGGTGCAGTACTTTCTGGAAGCCACGCGGCACCAGCGATTACACTGGAACCTTCGACGAGTCGTGAATAAAAGCCGACGCCCTTTACCCGCAGATCAGATTTTCGACCACTGCCGAATCTGCTAAATGTCTCTCAACATCTTTGCCTCAATATATCGCGAAATGAAAACACCTATAGAGATCTGCACTCAAATTTCGAATTAGGAAGTCTCCTAATCGCCGGTGAATGTTTTCCCCCAGATTTCTCCTAATGTCGTTAATGAAAATTGCTGTGCCATTAGACTTTCACGTTATGAAATAACTCCTGCCGCATCGAATATTCATATCTTCATAATGTCCTGGGCTGTAAATCCTCCAAGGCATTTTTCTTTAGCTCTAACCATTCTTGCAGTTTCTTAACATTGATTTTCTGTCAATGCAGTAGAACAATCACAAAAATTATGCATTCTTGCAACTCAAGAAGCATTGCACCGTTGCGTGGACAATGAGATTCTTGTTGATGATTTTCACATATACATGGGTCATTCGCATTTTCAGAATGCTTGCAAAACCAGGCACAACTGGCGCTCTTTGTTCTTCCTTCGCTATCATGACAACTCCTGGGGTTAACAGAAAAAGGAACCCGGACGACCTGATAGGCAAAGTTACAGCGCTTGCTTATGCAGCCGGCCAAAGCCCCTGGATGTTGCAAGCTGTATTTCCTTTCAAGCGCGAACCTCATCGCGACGTTGTTGCCGCGATAAAGTTAATTGCACTGAAACCCGACGTCCATATCGATGCTTGGGCAACAGAGCTAACGGCAATCGCTTTCTTTTTTATATCCCTTTGTGACGCTGCCATCGATCTGAGAAAATGGCGCGTCCTCACCGCCTGCCTAGCGGTGTTTTTTATCTATTTTTGTAACGCCGTCAAAACATTTCTGCATGAGGGGACCCACATAAGAGGGTCGTAACCAAAGCCTGTATGCGGTTATTGTGCGCAATATCGTGAACGCTCAGTTTAGCCCAGTGGCTTTCCAAGAAATGACCCTTTGTCTTTGAAGACTGAAGCGAGGAGTTGTAAGTGCTGAGTGCGCGAACATAGCCAGTGCATACAAAAAGAATGTGTGCAGACAAGAACTAGCTAGCTATTGAAAACGATTTTTTTCAACAAACGTTTTACTGGTAAACGCAGTCACGTATTTATCTCATAAGCTTATTGAGCCAAATGTAAGCAAAGACAGTGTGGAAAATAGCTGGGTACTATCGTGCTTAGTGTGAGTTGCAACGTGCGACCATGTATACAGCCACTCACTTTCACGTTGTAGCTCGTACTCAGCGTACATTTATATTGAACGACTGCGGAGTAAGGTGCATTGCCGACATACGAAACAGTGTAGATATCCGTACGTTAGAAGGCGTCATTTATGTTAATTTCAAGCATATGTCACCACGACTGCACAGTGGTATAGGTGAACTTTACGCAGACGTGTTGATGACCTCGGTAATAGTGCCACAATCTTCAACTGACCATCACGGCACATGTCCAGTTCCACTGGGTATGTGTCGCTCATCAATAAACATGTTTCACACCAGTTTTGCTCCAGGGGTACGGTCCGCCAGGCACTAGGCCCACTAGGTCCAAAAGTACTACCATGTTATGACAAATTAGTCCTTCAGCAATGATAAAATTAAAAAAAAAATCAGTTTTGCCCAACAGGCGAAGCATCGATTGTGATAGCATATTAGACAGATATACTCAGTATCAGTAAAGTTGAAAGTTGGGCTAGTTGGTGAGTGATCATCATACCTTGCTGGTTAAGCAGCGCACTGACACGGACACAGTGAAGACAAACAGGAAAAGAAGCAGCGAGTGTCGTCTTTTCTTGTTTGTCTTCACTGTGTCCGTGTCAGTGCGCTGCTTCACCAGCAAGGTATGATGATACTTAGTATAGTTAGCAGTTTTATTAGCTGTATAGACTACTGTAAATATTTGCTTACTAGCTAAGTAACCAAACACGGTGCCACATGCGCACAAGCAAGCTTGAACACATCTCACTCAATGACTCCGGGCAATTGCTGTGAGATGACTGCCGGTACTTGCTCTCGGAACGCTGGCGTGCTGAAGAACGGCAGCAGCAGCGAGCGAATTCCGCTTCGTGCTGCCCCTCGCTTCAACGCGAAACAGGCGCACTGAACACAGCGCGCACGACGCCATCAGCTATCTCGGGTCGGCTAACCTTCGAAATCACTGCAGATTACTTCCGAGATAGGACGCGCATGGCGTCGGTCAACCGCGTCATGCCGCGGTCGGAGTAGAAGCGGAGACGCACGCTACTGTGCCTCCTTTCGCGGCCCCATGCCTAGTCCATGCACATCTCCCCTCTCCCGCTTTGCGCGCGCGAAAAGCCGGCGCGCACAATCCCTGCCTTCTTGTCTTGCAAATGCGAGAACAGGTTGCCGCACCAAGCCACCATCTTTCTCGGCTCACACTCGCATCCTTTCCCTCGTACCTACAGCATACGGCACACGGCCGCACTCCTATGGCACTTGGATTTTACGGTGCCTCACGACGACGCCACCGACGCAAGTTCGCCTCGAGTGTCCGTATAATTGCTATCGCAATAAAAAAAATTGAGGGTAATGTAACCGAAGGGTAATGTAGCAGGAGAAAGAGCTGAGTTAACAAATTTGGAGGACGCTTAAGCTTCGCCTTTAGGAGTGGAACGCGATACATTTCAAAGATCCCTGACTGCTTTGTAGCGCTTCCCGGCTACCACCGCTTTCTTGCGGATGCGCGGAGCCGAGTGCGATGATGGTGTTGCAAGAAACCGAGCGGGCCGCGCCGCCCGGTAAAGAGGTTTGTGAGTGTCCGCGTAACAGAATTATGTTTTCTGGTATATTCAAATTAAACTTCGACGCTATCATGTCCCTAGGCTTTGTTTGTATTGTACTTTGCAATTTTCTGACTTATTTTCCTTTGAGGCATTCAGTTAGTTCACTAACGCCATGAGCCACGCGGAGGGCCTGCGTGGTTGTGGTTCGGAATGATTTTTCCCTAAGCGACATACGACGCCAACATGGGATTTTTAGCGACACGGTGCCCTTAACGCTATTGCGTTTAAAAAATTGCTGTGTAAAGACGAGGCCGCCGACTGAGGAAACTACCACCTTTGCTTCCACTAGAATGTTGCTTAAAGGTGCTCGTCGACCATCACACGAAAGCGGAAGATTAAAAGGCACGGCGCTGTCACTTTCAAAGCGAAGCTTTCTTGGCGACTTCGGGGCACTTTTCCCGCGCGTATCTGGTCTGAAACGCCAGACGTGTTTAACGAGGGTAATGGCGCATGTAGAAACTATGCAGCGGAGTCAGCTACTGGCGCAAAGAACTAACACGAAGCCGGTACCCTGCTAGTGCCCCGATAGTGCCTACGAGAGCTGCAAGCGAGGCAGTTGAGCCTACGTGAGAATGAACGTTAGTACAAGGAGTTGCCTAATTTCGTACTTCTAGCTTAAATGGCTTCATGACTTTCGACATAGAACTGTGTTATAAATAATCAAACAAACATCAATAAAACTGTATGAATGCCTTAATGGAACACGGGGTCTCTAGCAGAAAGCCTGACAGTGGAACCATTAGGTCATGGGCGCATGCATCGACAAGCGGCATAGAACAGCCTTATGAATTTCTCGCGGCCAACCCAGCGCGTTGAGCACGTTTGGCGCGTTTTTGATTGGGCCATATCGACAAGCTGAACCGTTGCAATCAGTAGAGATTATGATTTTGGCTTCTAGCGCGAAGGGAAACACGGACACAGAAAGGAGCAGACAGGAAGAGCGCTAACTCTCAACTAAATTTTTATTGAAATGAAGAACATATATATGTTATTCGTTTCAATAAAAACGAAGAACATATGTATGTTCTTCGTTTCAATAAAAATTTAGTTGAGAGTTAGCGCTCTTCCTGTCTGCTCCTTTCTGTGTCCGTGTTTCACTTCGCGCTAGAAGCCAAAATCATGTTACCGTACCAACTCGCCCAACTGTCTATCCTTTTGCAGTAGAGATTATGCGTGTTCGCAAAGTCTTCTGCATTTAGCCACCACCGCATGTGCTGTGTATGGTGGTGAAGTATCTGAAGTGTAGTATCTCCACGGGCACTTGCGGTTAGATTTAGAAACAGCGAAGCAATTACTGAGGCTACCAAAAAGCTGTCGTATATACGTATATAAAATATCCATTCATTTTCCCCCAAAATGAAATAATTTCTTCGTATAACATGCTGCTCTTTAATAATATTCGCAGCGTGAGACCTACATCTGATATGCACACGCACATTGTTGATGAGCCAAGTGAGACCAAGAAAGCATCGCTATATGTAGATGTCAACTGTGCTTTGTCGACATATATACTTGAAGAAAAGAAACAGTGCTACAAAGACGCGGACTAGAACGCGTATGACAGACGAGCTTCAAGTGTGTTTTTCTCCAAGTACATATGTGAAACCAACTCACCCACATCAAGCTTCGGCTGCTTCATATATATATATATATATATATATATATATATATATATATATATATGTATATATATATATATATATATATATATATATATATATATATGGTATTGCCGATGAGCGAGCGCCTGCATGTTATATTACGCATATCTTTGAACGTTGAATACTACGATTGGCAAATGCGTAAGTGGTATTATTTAAGTTGAATGTGACCAACAATGAACATGTCAATGGGCGTTAATCGTATAAGAATCAACGTGACTCGTGTGGGAACAAGGCGACGTGTTACGCCTCGGGCGGAACAGTCCGGGGAGATGTAGCTCGCATTGAAACAAACGGTGCAGGAAGTTTGTTGTATCTCCGAAGACAGGTCAAGATTTATTTACTCCGGCACAGTGAGCATTTGTCTTCGCATCCGTGACGTGGGGTTCGTTCGTTTTTGATGACTCGTTCTTTACGGAGAGTGGTGTGTTATTGCGCTGACTTTCTTGTTATATGCCTCGCTTTTGTTTTATGATTTCACCCAGCTAAGCTGTTATACTTGTTTTTTGTTCATTTGCTGTCGGGTAATAAGGACGAATAAAACAAAGCACTTGCGGAGACACACAAATACTTGACACTGTTTTCGCGGAAGTTCAGTACATTTGTTTCAGATACATTCCCTTTGCTCGTTTATTTGAAATGGACAGCGCACATAAAACATATTTTCGGTGTGCTTTTGGCATGGTCATGGAGGCTTCTTTTCTTATCGAAACATGGCGACGCTACAGAGACGACTGAATTTCATGTAGTACGATGAAGCTGCTGGTCAAGTTCTACAAACTACCGGACGGTGACGACAAGGTTTAGGGCATCGTTGTTAGTAGGAATAACCTCGACGCCTACGAAGAAATGGGGGAAAGTAATTGCCCTTGTCACATCGGGTAAACTGAATTGACTTTTTGCATATGTAGAAGAACAGCGCGCTATAGGTTGAGTTACATAGCCATTTTTACTGGTTGTTTTCGTGACGAATATAGACCCCGGTATAGGTGGCATGGCGGCACCCAGTAATGGCGGTTCCCAAATCTATACCATGTGAGCTGCGTAGACTGATTTTCACACCGGCTGCACAATAGACTAGCGCTTGAGGTTATTTGGTTGCAGTGAGCACTGAGTGTTTAAAAATTAAGTCCATCATGATGACATTTACAACATTTTCTCCCGCAACAAGTTTTTCAAGCCTTGAGTTACGCTAGCCAATAAGTTATAGAAGCACTGTAATTGCCTTTACAGATTTGCTCATAGCAAGTCGCACTCACAGTATATAGGTCGGCACCACCCGTTTTGTATAATGCGCGGAATGAGTTATGGTGACAGCTACTTTAGTTTTGGAAGGAACTTATATATATACAGTTTTATACCATTGAGTATGACATTTCTATTCTGTAAAGCCCCCTTTCTACTCTCGCTCGAATAGTCATTAGAGAAACAGAAATATTTGAACGATTTATGCTCACTGCGAAAAGGTAGATATGAAAAACACTAAAAACAAAGCCATATTCTAAGCGGCGATTTGACTCCCTCAAATTTGTGCAGTTAATTCGTGCAATAGACTAGGCATGGGGATTAATGAGGATTGCGCAGAAAAAGCTTTTGTGTCGTTCTCGGAAACAATAGCTACATGCATAGAAAACTGCACCACTTACATTACTGTGACGAAGTGGTTTTGTTCACCGAGAAATCCATGGATTACGAACTCACTGTTAAAGTCCGTTAGTAAAAAGAATAATCCTCATAAGAAAAATAAAGTCGCAGCCTTGTAACCTTACATCAAAATCCCGCTTTCAGAAATATTCCGCAACGTTATCTTCTTTATTAAGGCGCGCTAAGCGCAATTATTGCCAGGATCTTATCGTAAAAAGCACAAGCAACACGACCCGCTGCTGGAAAATTATTAAAGACTTTCTGAACAAAAAAGATTGCTCAGAGACCACAATAAAAATAAAACAAGCTGACGAAATGTATACTGATCCTCTTAGAATAGCTAATGCATTCAGTGAGCACTTTTGCACATCTACGGATACGCAGCAGCCGGCGTGTCCTTTACCTGATGTGACTCGGTGTAGTCATTGCTTTTATCTGCATTTGACGGCTGCAGCTGAAGTTCACCAGGCCATCACATCACTGAAGTCTACAAGCGCTGGCTTAGATCACATTGATTCTTGCAAAATAATATTTCGCATGATATATCTGGCACTAATCATTAACAAACTGTTCTCTGCAGGGCTGTTTCCGAGCTGTGTTAAAGCTGGTAGAATAGTTCCTGTTTTCAAAAAAGGTGATCAGATTTCGATGGGTCATTACGGGCCAATTTGTATCCTTTCTTTTTTTTTTGGCAAAGTGATTGAAAAGATTTTCCACACTGGATTATTGCGCTACTTAAAGAAATACTATCTTTTGTCCCCTCAGCAATTCGGATTTCGCCAAGGATATTCAACTGAACTGGCAATTATTACTTTAACTAAAGAAATCAAGCAAGCTATCGACAGTGGTCTAATTGTGGGTTCTGTATTCATAGATCTGACGAAGGCATTCGACACGATAAAGCATCGCATACTGCTTGTTAAAGTGGAATCATTTGGTATATCTGGTCTTCCACTAAACTTTATTAGAGACTACTTGGGTAACCGGTCTCAAATGGTGCAGGTCAACTGTCATCTCTCGTCATCCAAGTTAATTAAAGTCTGAGTCCCGCAGGTTTCAATTTTAGGCCCACTTTTATTTTATATGTTTATTAATGACCTACCCACTATTCTTGCTAAGACAAAGTGCATACTTTACGCTGATGACCCGACCATCTTTACATCCAGTAAATCAATTGCCACACTCTAGTCTAACCCTAACACTGACCTATACAATATTACTTTATGGTGCCAAAATAATTGTCTGTACAATAATACCACTAAAACCACATTTGTGGTGTTCCATTCCCAACGAAATTCAATCGACGTCCGACCTTCTGTTCACATTGGCGATTACGACATACAGGTTTCGAACGAAGCACGGTTCTTCGGTGTCACCTTACATACTGAACTAAAATTTCATGGACACGACCGATCACTTGTGAAAAAAGATTGCATTTGGAATCCACATTATCACCAAGACAAGAACTTATTTTCCACCTCACATCGTACGATCTTTGGATTTTGCTTATATTCAGAGCCACCTTTCGTATTGTGTATCGTCATTAGCCAATACGTATTCTGCGCATATTGAACGTCTGCAGCGACTTGAGAACCAAGCTATGAGACTAATGACTTTCAGCCCATTCGATTTCTCCTGCAGGTCATTGTTACCTAAACTTAGCCTTCTCCCGTTACGACAATTATTCCGTCGGAAGCTATCCATAATCGCATATAGACTCATCACACATGGTATCTTCATTGAATGTACCGATCCTGAACACATTACTAACAACATCAGTACCCGGTTTCACCTGCGCAATCATCTTCTTTTACCTGCCATAACGCCGAATAACGGAAAGTTCACAGCCCTCTACTCTGTCATAGCAATATAGAACTCATTACTTTTCGAAATAAAATCGTCACACAACGTTCATACATTCTCCGCGTGCACCAAGAAATATTTCACATAGGAACTAAGCAAGTCATCTTAATTTCTTAACTATCTATAAGTATGTCATTTTGCTGCATACGTTTTCTTTTTGTATTGGTAATTAATTTTATTGAGAATGAAACCAGGTTTGTTTCTCATGACGGGCTGATTATTTCTGTTAATACCCGTTATTCTGCTTCTTCATACACGTTCGATTATTTTTCTTGTGTTTTTCAATACTTATCATTTCTAAACACTTATGTATCCAATTCCCTGTTACAGATAATCAAATTGCCTAATTATTCTTATTTTTCACAAGACCGTACTTTGCTGGCTTTCTATAATAACCCTATTTATGTGACTATAGGAGGTCCCCCTGGCAGTTTTTTTTTAAACTATGGGACCTCTTGCTGTAATACTATTACCGTGTAACTTTAACATGACTGTTGCAACAAACTTGACTTGACTTGACTTGCCACAGGCAAAAAAAAAATTAAAAATGTATAGTTTCACTGAGCACTATAACAGAACGTTTGGTGCTTCATTCAAAGCATTTTGGCGAAAACAGAGATTTGAAAATCGCCTGGGACATGTATTTCTGACCCATCACGCTCACAAAAATAACAAGTAGTAAGGCCGATCGAGCTACGACCCAGAAAGGGGTCAACATGAGTCGCTATAAAAGATACTCGATACCATTGCGGTAAGTTCGCGCTTGTTATCTCTCTCTTTTTATTCCCTTAAATTGCGTGATGATTCTTGCAACTACATTAGGTTGCCGAGGTTACAAGGGTTCAAAGCTTCAAAAATTTGTGAGGAGGAGGAGGCAATAAAGAGAGAAGGAAGGGATGTTAACCAGAAATGCGTCCCGTTGGCTACCCTACTCTGGAGGACGGGAAAGAGCGAATAGAAAGATAAGATAGCGCGAGAGACGGGAGGGGGAGGAAAGGCGCGGTGAGCTCGCACACGTACGCGGAGGGCAAAAAGTATTCCTAAGAGTATATGTACTATGCTGAGAAGGCCCCTGCAACAAAAGTTTGAAAAACCGGAGGGTTACTTTTTATGCGAAGCATATTACGAGGGCTCAACCCAGCTCCTCAGGCGCGGCGGTGACCATGAAATCACGTGACACCGTGACGTCACGACAGAGGAGAAGTGGCTTTGGCTCAACTCTTGCAAGACGGGCTGGGTGGGAATCGAACCAGGGTCTCCGGAGTGTGGGACGGAGACGCTACCACTGAGCCACGAGTACAACGCTTCAAAGCGGTACAAAAGCGCCTCTAGTGAATGCGGTGTTGCCTTAGAAACGCGCTGTTTCTAAGGCGTGCGTCTCTTGCTCAGGCGCACATTTCGTTGCCGCGCCGAACGCTGCTTTGCTCGACGCTCACCGCGTCCAATGCGGGGCGCGTAGTCGCTGCCCTGTAGCCCATTGTCTTACACCCCTTGGCGGGTCGACGGGAACGCTGTCGCGTTCCACTCTTGAAGGCGAAGAAGTAATGCATGAGTTGTTTCTTCGTCTAGCCGAACCAAATATAGCCAAGCAACAGCAGTTCACCAGGCTAAACAGTGGTTCAACAACTAAAATAAAGGCTAGTATGCTTCGCATCCTGGGCTTAACCTTACCTAAGCCACAGCCATTTTTTTGAGAATTTTTCTTTTATCTTCAAACTTCAAACGTACTTGACGTACAAGTGCGGGTAAGGTACAAAGACAGCAGAGTCATCATGCGTGCCAATTCATGCTTAGCCACACTGCAATTTTTCTTCATTATACCGAAACATGCCTACGAAATTCCTATCTTCAATCATGTGAAGAAAGTGACAATAGGAGATATTCCACAGCGTCACCAAGAAGTGTTTACAGACGAGTGGAATAGAGAAGCGAACAACTAATATTCCTGCGGGGCTGCCGTGACTCTGTTCTGTTTACATATATATATATATATATATATATATATATATATATATATATATATATATATATATATATATATATATATATATATATATATATATATATATATATATATTTATATATATATATATGCACATACAATGCGCGAGCAATACATGCGAGCCCATTGCAGACTCCAGCCAACCAGTTTATCTTAAATTAGCCCTAAATGCCGACTGACCAAGTAGCGCTATGAGTGCACCTCTGTTCGGCATAACGAAAGCAATAATCATGAATAAAAGCCGCGATTATGTTGTCAGCTAACATGTATGTCAAGTCACGACGATCTAGTGGAATAGCGCATGAGTTTTAGCGGCTCATTTACTTTTCTCGATTTCAATGCCTTTGAGTTGGCCATTTGGCGTGCGCCCGTTATTGGTCAATTTCCCAGCATGGTCACGTACCACACAATCCATAAATGTGTTTACGTATGTGTCCTGCTTATCTGCGCACGCATCTGTCACTAACATTGCTCTCTTGACATCGCATTCTCACAAATCGTATTCCTCCTCGTGACATGGCTGTGGCGATGTCTCGCAGGGAGCGTCCGCTTGGACTGGTGTTTGCATTTCAGCATAGCTTGTGAGCGCTGTCGTGCCTAAGCATAAAAGCTGCATGATAACAAACTTGGGACGTTTGCATCGATAAACAAAAATATTTCGTGAAATTAGACGTCAGGTGGGAGGAACAACAGTACGCGTCGTACTTATTTGTATAGCATTTCTTTATATGTATTTATATTTATATTTATAAGAAACGGCAAAGTGTTCCTAACATTTTCTTTGAAAAATTATTTATTTATTTATTTATTTATTTATTTATTTATTTATTTATTTATTTATTTTTTATTTATTTATTTCATTACCTTCAGGGCCCGAGGGCATAACAGAGGGGAGGGGGTACATTCTATCAACTGGAAAACAAAAGCGCAGCAGTAAATTTCTTCCTACTATTGAGAAACATTCGCGTGGAAAACTGAAAGAAGGAATGGAAAGAGAAAAGCCATAACAAACTGCCAAATCAATGGTAAAGAGTAATGCATGGCAATATAAAAAAAGACATTCTTCACATATCGCTTTGAATTCTGGGGTCTTAGAGACAAAACCATTATTTTTATTATGAGGCACGCCGTAGTGGGTGACTCCGGATCAATTGAGACCACCGGGGGATCTTTACCGTGCACCGATTGCACGGGACACGGGACTTCTTGCATTTCGCCCCCACCGAAATGCGGCTGCCACTGCCGGGACTTTATCCCGTGACCTCGTGCTTTGCAGTGCAACATCATGGCCGCTGAGCCACGGAGGTGGACACCACATATGTCGCTTTTAAAATACTGTTTCCGAAATCAGAATAAAAAATCTTCAAGGTCTTTGACGTAGTAGTTCTGCGGAAACCCGCAAGGTGGAGAGAAGTAATGAATAAAGGGAAAATCAGACATCCACCCGTTCGTAGCAATTGGTACAAAGGAAACCCATATGGGTTCCTCGAAAGAAAAGCCTCATAGTTGAAGAAAAATTCGTCTTGGTACAACTACGTCAAACTCTTGCATTTGCTTCGTGTTGTCGACAAATTCGACTTCGCCCTATCATCTGCTAGCCGCCTGGTTAGCTCAGATGGTAGAGCGGCTGCCCCGGAAAGGCAGTGATCCCGGGTTCGAGTACCGGACCAGGAGGAATTTTTCTTCAACTATGAGGCTTTTCTTTCGAGGAACCCGTATGGGTTTCCTTTGTAGCAATTGCTAAGAACGGGTGGGTGTCTGATTTTCCCTTTATTCAATCTTCAAGGTTCTGTTACGTGCCAACAAACACAAATATGCGCAATAAGCTCTAAGTCATGTGAGCACCTGACTGAAAACTAAGGAGGCTGCAATAATCATGGTCATGTCGAGGCACACAACCAATGGGAACAGGCACTCATCGAGGGTCGTACACCGCAGGCAAAGGCCACGATAAGGTAAAGTCTAGGCAGCTGCTATGCGCAGGACTCCACAGACACGTCGGGCTACCCTTGTTTATGGTACTGAGGTCATAATCAGAAGCCAGCGACACAACATTCCTTCCCTGGAGTTGATACTGGTACTTCCCTAAAGCCAGTGATGCGCATTGAAGTCCCCAGTGATGATTCAGAAGCCATCAGTTTCCTTTAATGTATACTTCAGTAAAATTAAGTGGAACGACAGTGCATCCTTTGCCCAAGTTTGATTGCGCATATCTCGTAGATGATGCATCCACACAATTATTTTTGTAAATTGCATATCGCAATTTGATTGCTATATGCTGTAAGAAAATTTGTTAAAAAGCTTAATTAGTAATTTTTTTAAGTTGGGAGTATGCATTAAAATTATTTTGTCCAAGTAATGAGCGCCTCTTCTTATAGACCAGCTCATGGGGCTAGAATTGTGCTATGTGCGACAGAAATTGTTGAAAAAAAATTAAAGTGTTCGCTCAAACATGTTGTATATCGACAGCATCGTACAGCGCTATTTACTTGGCGGAGACAAGGAACATGCCTGTGCGGAGAAAAGCGCTAAAAGACATAAATTCTCTTTAGGGCACAAGAAATAAACACTTGGAAGCGTTCCTTTACCCGTTTTTGTGTGCGTTATTAGCAGTTCGCGTCTCTTGACGCATTCCGGTGCACTATGGGTTGCCAACTTTCCGAAGAAGCAGAAATTTTGAAGGGCTCCTCACCATGTGTGGCCATATTGAGCTGATACGCGCAGTTCATATAATGCGCGCTAACGATTGTGTCTGCTAAGCATTACATCGCTACGCACCGCTGAAAGAGGTTAACTTTCAAACCAAATGCTATTTCCCATTCTCCTCGCGGTTGCTGATCTACCAGCCGGAGAGGTGACGTATATGCCCAAGTGCGCCTACGTACATGTATATGCTGTGACGTCATTCCTAGTGACACGTGGAAATGTTTTTGCGACTCACTAGACCCCCGCAAGCCATTGTCCTGTGTATGGCGTACCCTACGGGGTCTTTGCTCAAGTCCCCAGCAACGACACCCATTCAACGCCCTTGCTCTCTATCAAAACCGCTGTGAGATAGACGTCGCAGAGGAATTTTGTGCGAACGTCGCCGGCGGCACAGTTTCAGTCCCTGACATGGCTCTAGGCAACATCCCCGGCCCACGAGATGCAAGTATGGACGCTCCATTCTCTATGGAAGAGCTAGAAGCTGCTATGGCGCTCTGTAAGTGTTCGTCTTCACCGGGGCCCGATGGCATAACATATACTGCTTTGCGTCACCTAGGCAGAGAAGCACGAAGAGAACTCCTCGGCATTTTTAATAGTTCATGGCAAGATGGTGTCGTCCCACAGGAATGGAAACGCAGCCGTCTGGTACCGCTTCTAAAGGCAGGAAAGTCCCCGCTCGAACTGGCATCCTATCGGCCTATAGCTCTTGCCAGCTGCGTCGGGAAGCTCATGGAACGTATGATCCTCATGCGTCTCGAATGGTATCTTGAACACCACAAGATTTACCCTGACTCTATGGCGGGATTTCGACGGGGTCGTTCATCGATTGACAATGTCATCGATCTAGTAACATCTGTGGAACAACAAAAATATCGGAAGCGATTATCAGTAGCACTCTTTCTTGACGTGAAAGGCGCTTACGACAACGTTTTCCATCAAACCATTCTAGACGCACTTTTGACAATAGAACTAGGAGGACGAGTATATCGATGGGTCAGTAACTACTTGACACAAAGGTCCTTGTTCGTACGAACGGAACATGGTCCGACTACCGACCACTACATATGCCGAGGAGTCCCCCAAGGTGGTGTTCTAAGCCCTATTCTTTTCAACCTCGCGCTTCTTGGGCTGGCCGAATCCCTACCGGAAACAGTGAGTGTTTCAATCTACGCCGACGATATCTGCATCTGGACATCAGCGGTCACTCGCCTGCAGGTTCGCGCACGGCTACAGAAAGCAGCAACACAGGCATCTGACTACCTTCACGCACAAGGCCTTACCATCTCAACAGACAAATGTGCGTTAGTCGCTTTTACGCGAAAAGCGATGACTCCTTATCCGGTATGCATCAATGGTCAGCCTATCTCCTACAAGAGAAGTCACCGGTTTTTGGGCGTTATTGTAGACCGAGACCTTACTTGGAGCCCTCATGTTGCCCACTTAAAGAAGAAGCTCACTTCTATTGTTCACGTCTTCAAGTTCATCGCCGGCAAAAGATGGGGATCGTCAGTGGGCTCCATGCTACAGTTATATCGAGCACTGTTCATCGGATTCCTACGCTACAGTTCTCCCGTGCTTGCTAAAACATGCAAGTCAAATCTTCGAGAACTTCAGAGCGTGCAGGCGCAGGCACTACGTGTTTGCCTAGGCCTTCCGCGCAGCGCCTCAACAGCTGGAACCATTGTAATGGCTCAAGACCATCCGATCACGACTTATATTAGTACCGAAACGCTTAGAGCCCATGTTCGTCATGTTTCACGGATGCAGTCAAGCTCTCTTGCGTGCCTGCCGGAACGACGACCACAGGCGTCTTTCTCCAACAAGGTCAGCATCCATCGTGCCTCCTTACCATCGGGTTTCACACCCTCTGCACGTTCAACCTCAGCTTTGTGGTGTTTAAAACAACCTCAAGTGCGTCTTACAGTTCCAGGAATAAGAAAGAAGACCGACCTGCCTACCTTGGCCTTGAAGCAAGCAGCTCTGGATTGTTTGCACACTTTCTACTTTGATCGAATACACATATATACGGATGGCTCTTCCACTCAGACCAGCTCCACCAGCGCAGTGGTTATACCATCACAATCACTAAGCATCCAATACAAGATTTCTCATCTGACAACATCGACTGGTTCGGAGCTCGTTGCCCTCCGAGGTGCCGTTGATTATATTAATAACCAACCGGCTAATCGGTGGGCTATATTCTGCGATTCCAAGGCGGCCTTACAATGTCTTCTGGCATCTCTTCGTCGCGGGTCATGTGAACAACTCGTGTCGGAGATACGAGAAATGCACCATATCATGATCGCGAAAGGACACGACGTCGTGTTTCAGTGGCTGCCTGGTCATTGCGGTATCTCCGGCAACGACCTCGCTGACGAAGCTGCTAGAAAAGCACACGAAGGAGCAACCCTTGTTTCAATACCTTTATCGCGGACCGATGCAGCCCAACACTTAGGCAAGCTAGCGCGCTCTTTGACATTGGAGACGTGGCACACATCTGAATTCACTCACCACCGCTTGCATTCCCTCGATCCCTCTATGCAACTGCGGCTGTTACCAGGTCTTCCGCGAAATGAGGAAACAGTGCTGTGCCGCTTACGTTTGGGTGTCGCATTCACAAATGCTTATGCATTTCTGATTGGAATGGCTGATAGCGCCGAGTGCAATGCCTGCGGTGTCGAGGAAACCATAGAACACCTACTGTGCTACTGCCCATCTTATGAAAACGAAAGGCAAGACCTCTGCACAACTCTCAATCAGCTAGATGGGAAGCCGTTCACCTTGAAGAAGATCTTGGGACCATGGCCTCGCATATCGCAGCTACAAAAGGCCACAAAAGCGCTGCTGCGATATTTGAAAGCGACCGGATTGAGTGAGCGCCTGTGATTCGGACTGAGTGACCGACTAATATCTCCAGTGGACTTTCTCTTCTTTTCATCTTTCCGTCCCCCTTTCCCTTTCCCCAGTGTAGGGTAGCCAACCGGGCTCAGTCCTGGTTAACCTCCCTGCCTTTCTTTCATCATTTTCTCTCTCTCTCTCTCTCTCCCTAGTGACACGTGAGTTCGATAATTATTCAAGGCAACATCTGTTATGTGTGTAATCTGTTGCTTCGATAGACGAAATAAAGTTTAGAGAAATAATGAAACACACAAGCCTATAGTGTCTGCGTGTTCTTGGGTTTCTGCGTACCATAGCAAGAGAGATGTACTACCGTTTCGCCTGCCTATTCCCACGTCGTTTAGTCGCGTGCGGGCAACGAAACTATCATTTTCTACCATTTACAGTGCGCGATCATGCTTTGTGATCCGCTTGCGTGCGCCTCGGTGTTTGTGTAACACCGACTTACACTGCTAGTCAGGTGTTTTCGCGCACAGTGCGCAAAATAGTACACTGCGCGAAACGAGGCAAACAAAGCAGGTCGCGCGCGATACCTTTAACGGAAGTGCTCCGCGCAACAAAAAAGAAAGGAGGGAAAAAACGTCAGAAAGAAGACGTACTCGTCACGTGATCCTCGAGCTCCGGCATGGGAGAACGCAAGGAAGGAATTTCGCTTGCGAAGTAAGCGTAGAGAGCGGTATGTTGCTGGTGACACTTACCTCCTGAAATCATGGGTTCGCGGTACTGAAATATTTTTATCTCGGCTATTAATGAACTAATTTGAAACGACTTCTTGCCGTAGAACTCTCCCTAGAGCACACGTAACAACTTCCGGCGAATAACCGAACTTTTCTATGTGGCCTGGTGAGGGTCTCTTTATTGAGCCCATTTTGCTTTGAGTTATGCTCGAATGTATCCATTCTAGATAAGTGGTATGTCTTCCGGAACCACTGGCATGAAATTATGGTATTACACTTTCATGTAAATAATTTGCACGAGTTCAGTAAATGTATTACTGTAGGGGTTTGCCATAGTACAGAGAAAAAAAGATTCCTTTGTATTTTTCAAGAGAGCGTCTTAGCGAATGATGTATTCCATCCTTCACTGTAATACTTCCTGCTTTCAGAAAATTGCAGTATCTACATCAATGCAGCTGCGACTGCTATATTTAGCTGCGGGCTATATGCTTTACATATAGGCACGCATAGCTTCACTTTACCCGATATTACACAAAGCAGGTAAACATTCCCTGTTGCTTTAAAAAAAGTAAAGATCAGACCAGAAGCCATTTTTTTATTCATGGAAACGTCTGGCAACCATGGCGCAATATTTCGTTCGTAACAATGACACACTCAAAAACCTAGATGCAGTATCGGAGGGATTCACCAGCTGTAAATACAGGTTGCTAAATTCTAAATTTTACATTTGGACCAGTGTTACTGCACTCCGAGATTTTGCATTTAAAGAGAAACTATCTCTTCAAAAAGTGGCATGCAGGTACCTTGAAAGCTATAAATTCTCTTTTTTAGATCCGGTAAACGTGAGTAAGATGTGTGGTATCAGAAGGAAATTGTCAAACTTTAGCTGCACCTTGAGGTAACTTCACAATAAATCTCTCAATAATGTTGCCAATAATGAGAAAATTTTTGTAAATGAGGTATGAACCTATTTATTCGAAAATAAAAATAAGAAATAGATATTAGATTTTGTTAACAACATTTAAACAGGTAGCTTCATCCGTGAATTCAGGGAGTCCTTTTTTTCCATTATCTAGTGCGACGAGTTAGGTGAAGGTAGCGCACAAGTTTAGACGCTCCCGGAGTTTGCCGGAAAGTCAAAGAAGCGCTGTTGGTAATAAGGGAATGGCCCTTATGTGAACAAGGGAACGACCTACGCTAGAAAACTGAGAGGGGTGCATACAGGCTGGCTTAAGGCCTGCCTGCTTTGAACACGCCACTGTTTTGCATAGTAGAGACTTCGTGGTATGTGAGGCACTCATGTCGAAGTGCTCTTGCCTGCTATATGTAGGACCATGAATAAGCAGCGGGTGCGCTGCAATTAGTGGCAAATTGTTAGCGAGACCATCAGTTGAACACGCTAGACGGAAGCTATATGGCTGAAGGACGTTGCTGTGCGTTGTGACGTTTCTTGTAATTTCAAGCTCATTGTCTATCTGCTTGTTTTGTACTTTGAAGTTGTCGCTGCACGTGAAAGAGGCTTGCGGGCAGGTGCCTGTAGTTACGATGTCCTTTCTTTCTTTCTTTCTTTCTTCGTTTCTGTGTTGTGGCACAGGAATTGATGGTATTACTCTGCTTTCAAGACGCTCCACACACACACACGCAAGTACGCACAGGCACACACGTATGCAACATGCCGCTTCTGTGTGTCAAGGGGAGAAGAAGCTTGACAGGCGATTTTAGTGACGTTCACTTCACTGCACTTTGTTACCTTAACGACTCTGTCTAGGGTAATACATAAAGGATTCTTAGCATGAACTTAGGGGAAAAAAGATGGCCATGGTTAAATAGAAGTTGAGATGGTTTCCAAAAGTTTGAATGACATCTGATGGCGGTAACATTGCAGGGAAGCTCCTCCCGTCTTTAGCAAAATGAAAAAAGATTAAGGCTGAAACCTGACGACTCGTGTGCGAGGACGAACAACTTGCAGTTGATGGCCTGTGCACTGTGATATGCCTGATGACCGTGGCATGATGTAACGAGGGTGATTCAGCGAGGTGTAAAATAATTTCTGATAAAAAGAGAGCGTGGCCATGCGGTGACGAAAAACGAGAGATGTCAAGCCGGATTCTGCTTTTAACAATGAAATGTTGATGTCATACGAATACAAAGAGTGAATAAACCTAGGGACAAGGATTGGGCGAGTTGGTATTGCATTCGAAAACTGGTACAGGGCAACATAGAAAGGAAGAAAAAAGCCGAGCCGGCCAGATAAAGGAACAGAGCAATGTCTGTTTCTTTATCTGGCCGGCTCGGCTTTTTTCTTCCTTTCTATGTTGCGCTGTACCAGCTTTAGAATAAGCCTAGTCGCACGATTCTGTGCCGATTTGAGCGCATTGGAGATATATGTTTGGTGCAGGTTCCAGGTAGGAGCCGTGTATTCCCGTTGAGGTCAATCATATAAGTTGTACGCGAGTAATTTCACGCGTTGCGGAGCATGACGGAGGTGATGCTTCATGAACTGTAAGGCTTTGTTTGCTGGTGTAATTAGGTTAGTCGCATGTGTATTCCTGTGAAAGTTGTAGGACAAATTTGCCCCTAAGTACCTGTACATTAGAACTGATTCCACTGGCAAGTAAAGAGAAGAAACTACGATGGCTTAAAAATGAAGCAAGTTTGCATAATTTAGGGTTCAAGGTCGCTTTCCAAAGCTCGCATCCATTTGGTACGTTGTTAAAGTTACTATGAAGATATGTATGATCAGAACGTTGGTCACATCATGGTAAATCACACAGCATGTCATCAATTAACTTGCGGATTGCACAAGGTACATGTAGCAAAATATCTCTAACATACATAGGAAAAGGAGTGGTCCCAAGATTGAGCTCTGAGGGACGTTTGCAGTAATAGTAAAGAGTTTGGACGAGTGATTATTGACAAAGAAGAACTGTATACGCAATGTTATGCTAGTTGGTTGCAAGAAAGTGTGGGGTAGTAGTATCATTAGTAAACACAGAAAAGGATGCGGCGTTGAAGATATCTACGCACTCGGCGTCCGCAGTTGTTTCACCTTCTGTATTTGAGACGGTGATGGTGCGACACCCTTGATGACTTAAAACGCGCAAAAACTGCCAAGAGTTTTGAGTAAGTCGATGCGGTAGGTCAATTTTCATAAAAGAATGTTTAACAACACGAACAGCAGTCCAAACAAGTGGCCTCAACCCCGTAGTATTTTGACCGTGCGTCGGCACTCATTATACGCTTGGACGCTCGGAAGTGACTTTTTTTTCTTGTTTTCTCGCCTGTTTACTGCTTTTTTGAACCATCCCTTGTTTTGATTCGAACGGAAGTGATTCTCCGGATATAGTTATTTACGAGGTGGTTAATCTTATTCTAAGTAGTGTCCAGTGTTGTTGAATGGAGTGCACCATAAATTAGGTTTGGAAGGTTGGAAAGAAAGCGCCTTATTCATTATTAATAGCTTCGTGGCTTCTCTTATGATATAGGCACATTGCATCGTTGTGTTTTATTTTTTGTCTCATGGACTGAAAGTCGAAGGCGGCGTATATTATTCGTGGTCGCTTACCTTATACACAGATATCGATAATATACTGTCGGGATGATGGGTTAATATGAGCTCCAGAATATTAGTCCAGAATATGAGGTCCAGAAGTTTCTTTTGTAACCTTCTTAGGCGCCTGTGCAAGGTCTGTTAATTGATAGTAAGGCAGCTGCATCGGTAATATCGGTGAACTCTAGTATTGGTAATATCGTTAGTCAGTCCACCTTCAGATATTATCAGGAACCTAATTTTAGTGGAGAAAATGAGGCTGGACAGAATATAACATTTTGGAAAAAAAGCTGCTTACGTTGACAAAGATTACAAAGATTACAAAGATCTCTTGTAGAGATGGTAAGGCAGGCTGATTTCTTGTAACTAGGCAACTGCTATTGCGTCTCTTTCTCACATTGCGAGTGCTCGTCGAACAGATAACGTTTCTCACCAATGAACAGTGGTTCAAAAAGGAGAAAGAATGACACTGATTTGCTTTTCGCGAACGCAACTAGGTGTCTGCTGGCATATTTAACAAGACGTGTAATGCCTTCGCCAACGCTGAAGCTCGCTCCTTTAAACTTGCTCTCGTTAGAAAATATTAGCTTTTTTATGTGTGTGATACGTGAACTTCACTATATTAGGGTGGTTACGCTTAGCTGCACAGTTATCCAGGCGATGTGCACGTCCGATTTCTTTCCGATCGAACGGGACGTTGAGATGTTTGCCTCGGTTGTCAGGGATTATGCCTTCCGATTGCGCAAACGAGTCTGACCTGAACACAGGAATACCAGAAAGAAAAAAATAGGTTGTTGCAGCATGAATGGTTTTAAGCATCATCAATGCGCCCTTCAAGGCTCTACGCCAAGAGTGCTGTGCAAGCAGCATCCTCTTTTTCACAATTTGTAAATCGGAACACCGGGAGCTTAGCTTTTTTAATCTTTCTCTAGTTCAGCCTTAAGAACGAATGCGTTTGCTCCGATCCGATATAGCTTTTTCAGCTGTTAGCGACTGAGACTTGATATCTTGAATCTGGACAATCATCTGTTATTGGCCTCTGGATAGTTTCTTAAGTTCATTTAGTACGGCTTGAGGTTCAGGTACATGGTTAGTCCCGACGTCACCCGACAACAACAGCAAAGAGCCAATAATACCGTAACAATGAACGGCAATGAAAAGGCAGCAGTGCGGACTTGGCAGGTGGAGGAGAAAATATTTAGTCAAGCCTTCAGTAAATACACTGCACGGTTTACTAACCTGCAGGATGAAGATTTGTGGATTAGCATGCTTTGTTGATGACGCTAGCCACCGAGCCCATAAAATGTCTCCTGACGCGTCTGCTTTTTCATAGCTGGCGGATGAATTGATGTTGGTGGCCATAGGTAGTCCTGCGACAAATCGAGTGATGGTGCCTGCTGTAAAAAGGCACAGTTCTTGCAAGGAGCTCGTTACTGGAACGACTGTGACAATCAAGGGGGACCCAGGCAACCATCGGGTGAGTGACGGCAACTCTATTGCTGTCGACGCTCCAGGTAAAATATGGTTGACAGAAACCTAAAGAATTCTTCGCCAGGACAGGAAACAATACATTGACAAGCATGTGAAGAGACCCCTGCGTGGCAAAAATTGGTGGATTAGCATGCTCCGTTAATGCGGCGCCGCCGAGTCCACCAACGCTGAAATATCGCAGCTTCACCAGAAGGGCGTACCGCTGACAGTGACAGCAAATTATTGAACTAATACACGAAGCAGAGCATGTATAGAATTGTGGGCAGTACATATTTTTAGAGCAGTGGGATACTAACTAGAAACGTCTGGTTTTACGTGGTCAAACAGACACGTGAACCCAGATAACTCGGTGGCCGCGAGCCCTCCTTGTCACAAAGCTGGCGTAATGGGGGTTGTCGACAGCGGGGAGCGTGTATGTTTGTATAAAAGCCAGCGACAGCGGGAGCGTGTATGTTCCGTCCTGCCATTTCCTTCACTGTTCAAATTGCGCTTCTCTCCCCAAAATCAGCACATCACGTGCCCTCCAACGCTGTTTGTGCGAAAAGACAACGCGCATCAGGGCACTAGCCTTCTCGGGTCGCCCTTTAATGCTCGTCCTCGCAACCGCAGTAGATGAAGTGAGCCCAAACACATGGGTCATGGACAACGCATGCGCCGTCACACACAAAAAAGCAAGGCGGCGCATACGTGACGGCCAGAATGCCGCTCTAATGGCTGAATAAATTCTGTTGCAATAAAAGGTATCTTTGTCAACACCATTACCTTTATACAAAGTTAGCTTATTTATATACAACGCCAACGATCTCCACTTATCTCTGTGCTAAATCACACGGCTCTTTCTAAAACCTGCCGATTTTCTAATCACTTATTGCAATCTTCTTACTCTTATAAAGCATCAGCTGTCTTTTCTACGCCTAAAGTTATTTGCCCAGCTAGATTTTTCTCCTTTGTGTACCCGCATTTCCGCTTGATAATCTCCCTGTGCAATGGTTAGATTACCTTCGGGTTTCTTGCTTATACTACAAAATTCTGCCCCACAAGAACACACAGCTATCAGGACAGGCTTTGTGTAAGCATTTAAAAGGGCACAAATCGTTATGTGATTCGTCTTGCTTCCCAGCTCGCTGTTGCCTCTGCATTAGGTCGTTCACTTTATCCTTAATGTCTACGCTACACCGCCTGCCCGCGGTGTAGCATAAAGGATATGGCGTTGCGCTTCTGACCTCGTGGCTGTGGGCTCGACGCCAGCCACGGCGGTCGCATTTGGCGAAATGCGACAATGCTGGCCTTACTTGGATTTAGGTGCGCGGTAAAGAATCCCAGGTCTTAAAAATAATGTGGAGTCTCTCACTACGGCGACCCTCCTTATCTCATGGTAGTTTTGGTACGTAAAACTGCGGAATTATAATAGATTAGATTCGCCCTAGACAGGTAGGGAAGTACTTAAAAATGGGCAACATTTTAATCCTGAGGTGGGTTATGGGATACGCACTAGGCCACGGGCCTGTGTAACTGCATTTCAGATGTGCGCCGTTCGCTTACCATTTTTCCGAATGTATGCACCGGTAGCGGTAGCCGGAATAAAGGAAGAAAAGTACTCGGGCATGATATAACAACCTACACTTACGTTTATGAACATGGAGCTTTCGAGCGTGTTTTTACAGCGAAAACTGTATATGATGAACCTCACGTAGTTTTTTCGTCGTCCAGCAACCGAAACGGTCTTGGCACTTTCTAAGAAACCCATACGCAATAGATTTCATTGTTTGCTTTGTGTGTGGTCACGTACGGGTGCAGTGAGGTGGTGCAGGTATCAAAATGCGGAACATGTTAGAACGTTCGGCTTAAAGAATAGCGTGACGTCAAAGTTATCGCAGTATATAAGCAGGAGAGGCATGGGCGCTAAATGCGGCTGCGTTATCGATGGGGCGGAGAACAACCGAAGAACAACATGCGTAAGAGGAGCGCCGGAGGGAACAGCAACGAGAATGTAAATGTTGCCGGCTCGAAGTCACCACCAACGAACATTCTCGCTATGATGAACGAAAACGACAATCGTGACCCCGGGCAGCCATTCCCCTCTGTGAAGCTGGAATGGCAGCGAAAGCACTTTGCTTTTCGTTTGAGAGCTTTGACTGTCGTCAGCTTTCGCTGCCATCCCCTCTTCCCAGATTGGAATGGTTGTCACTTTTTCGGAACAATTTTTCAAGTAAACTGAAGGGCAATTCTTTTTTGTGTATGCTTCAAGTGGACTCAGTGTATGAAAAAAAAATAAGTGGAAATTCTCATTCTATGCTACCACTATTAAATTCATATTTGCTGTAGTATCATACGAAAAAGTCTACACAAGAGCGTTTAATTCGTTCAATCTGGCCACTCTGCTATATTCTCCTACGCATCCATTGCCATGAATGCTGTAGGAAACAGAAAGCAAACACGTTTTTCAGCCTACGAAGATAAATTATGGTAATAAAACCCTTGCTGCGGTGGTGCACGCTATGCGCCCATTGTCGATGAAAGGAGACTCACAAAAGAAAAGCTAATGTATTCAAGCAACTTTCGCCAAGTTCGCTGTAGCTTTTTTCGGATAATGATAGGTGATGCAAACGAGAAACGCGCAGCAAGGAAATAAATGACTCAATCAGGGCTAGGGTCATCTTTTTGTGATGGTAATGAAGCAGTTTCTGCAGCCTTTTCGATACTCTCAATATCCCAACAAAGGCTGCAGCCGTCAAGGTTCCGTGACCATTCTGTCAATGTTCACAACAAGGCTACCGCTAGGCGCGCGCGTGAGCTTGCGTGCATGCGCTGCTCAGCCCGAGTGCTTGACCTTCCTGGACCTTAGTATGGCGCTCATGAAATAACGCCCATTGCGTGCCAACAGGTTTATACATCATTCGCACATACTTCCAGAGCATCCTTTGCTAGTATTAAGAGGAAGCTTTAGCTCTGAGGTTCCTATCGAAGTGCATTGGAAAGGAGAAATCGTTTTTTCTGGCAAACCAGTTCTGATCAGGTTCATTGGACTTAAAATGAAAAGTTAAAATCTAATGACTTCAAGTTGAGGATATCGTGTTCTTTTGTTATTTTTACAAAAAAAAACGCAGTTTTATGCATTGAAGCACAAAAATAACTGGAACTCCAATGTATTTCATCGGGCACAGAAAATTAATATCTCGAAACTGGTGCAGTCAAGCGAATGATTTCCAAATAGATATGCCTTGCGAACTCAGCGGCTATAAATCGTAGGTTGAAATATGTGCCGTAAAGTAAATAATCAGGAGGTAATTAGCGTAATTAAATTAATGATTCAATTAAGCATTTTGATTTCCTGAAGTAATGGCTGCCTCATTGAGTAATTTGGATGAAGGGTTAGCATTGGGCTAATTGCCAGAGACAATTGGAAAAATTTGCTGTAGCTAAAAAGAAAACACCTTATATGACGCTCGTTGAAGAAAGAATTGAAGCTGTATAGGCACACTAACCCGAGGCACATATATAATTAAACTTGAGTATTTCGCCGGGTGTTTCTATAAATACATCAAGTAATATTTAAAGATAACTGTTTTCAAATGATAGGACGGTTCCTTCGGATACATGCCGCCAGTAGCGGAAATCATGAGGTGACGGGTGACACGTGATAATTAGTCGCTAATTAAAAAAACTCGTCCACCTGACTTCTAAATTTTAGGTTCTGTGGGCTCATCGTAATTGAGCCGTTTTGAAATACAAGGGCGATTCCTTCGGAGCCATTCCGTCAGGGGTGGTGATCTTGAGTTGACGGGTGATGCATCATAATTCATCATCATCATGAGCCTATTTTTACATCCATTGCACCACTAAGGCCACACTCCTTGCGATCTGAAATGACCCCTGTATTAGGCTGGATGATTTCAACTTGCGCCTGCAAATTTTCTAGCTTGGTCCCCCCGCCTAGTTACCTGCCATCGTCGACTGCGAAACCATAACCGCGAGGGTGCAGCGATAGCAACACCGCCCCGCTCGAAGCGACGGTCTGCTTACGTCACCTAGCAGCGAGCAGCTAGCATGTGGCTGGGTAAAATACTCAGACATAATGCATAGTGCTCAGATGTTTAATACGACGCCTGTCGTCGAGGTAATGAAATAGTTGCAGCGCCTAGCAAAACTACCATGCGATTAAACGGTGCAAAGACGTATTTTGAAATTTAGTCGCCATTCACTCCTCCTATCGCAATTTACTGCAGGACGCACATGAAGATCGAAACAACTGTTGTTTCGCAGGCTCGCAATATCTGTTAGACGGTTGTTCAGATTGCATTTTACTGCAAAGCTGTTAAGCAGAGTTACTCAACGGGTAGTTGCGACGACCGTAAAAACCGTCGTTGGAGGTCGCCATGGGGACGTGTGGTCTGTATCAAGAGTACGTCATAACAAATCACTAGCAACGCAGCCTGCATCAGAGTACTGTATTTGCTTTGAAACGTAAAAACTAAGCAATACAACATAAGTTGAGTGGCGATTTGGCGCTAAAAGAGAGAGGGCATTACGTCGCACATCTTTGAGGTCCCGGATCCAGGATTTAAACCGCGTCCAGCACATTGGGAAGTAAGGCCCAAGAGCTTACATGACATCATTTAAGCTTGACATTCCGCAGGTAGCGCTGCTCGCATACAACAGCGAATGTCTGCATTAAAACATTGCATGTTACTATGCAAATATGGCTCAGCATTGCAGCTTAAAGAGATGCCAAGCCGTGTATTATGTGCTGTGTTTTTCTCGAGTGTTAACTGACGATTGCATATTTCTTATTAACAATTCCCGTTATTCTGTTCGGCACTTCGCGCTATTAACAGTGCGAAGTGCTACCCGCTGGGGTTGCTTAGTGGCTGTGGTCTTGGGCTGCTAAGCATGAGGTAGCGGTATTTCGATATTTCGATGGGGGCGAAATGCGAAAACACCCGTTTACTTAGATTTAGGTGCACGTTAAAGAACCCCAGATGGTCGAAATTTCCGCAGTCCCCTACTACGGCGTGCCTCATAATCAGAAAGTGGCTTTGGCACGTAAAACCTCATAATTTATTTATTTTTGAACGCGAAGTGCTATTAAAGAACGAAGGAGATAAGGAAGACAGAATTCTGTCTTCCTTATTTGTTCAATAATAAATAATGCCAAAATAACTGGTAAAAGATACTCTGAAATGGTAACCAGTTGACAGCCGAGTATGACTGACGAGTTCTCAGTATACAGCTGAAAATTTTACGAAATTGTTAACCGACCCAATAACGCGCTGCCACGATTTAGGTGCTTATTTTTTGCAGATGGCAATCAGGACCTATAGCAGACAGCTGATCAGGGAATCTTGCTGTTAACATTTCACGATATCGCAACGCTTGAAAACGTAGCAGATTCAATCAAGTAATTTTTTGTTGTTGTCGAAAATGCATGTAATGGCGTATTCTTCTTTTTTCATAACAATATTTGCAGCGGAAAATTGCCTGTCAGGAACAGTCGAACTGTCCTGAACATCCTAAGAGCAAATTCATTTCCACTTTAAGGAGAAATATATTAAGGTTCGCTTAGAAAGTTTCTTACAAAAAAAAAATAACACCAGAAAGCAAATTCTTTTGCTAGCAGCGCCGACAAATGACAGGTACAGCAGCACTCACACTCTGATGACTTGAAGCCTGTTCGTCACTACTTGTTTCTTTTGACTTGATTTGTGCCTTTCCTTTTTTGTCGCAAAGCAATCCCAACGTTCTTTTTTTTTTGCGGTTTTCCTACTTCCGATGGGAGCAACAGTAAATTTTACGCTCTGTTGAAGTTTTTCAGGCACCGTAACCCTCCTGACTTTTTTCCATTACGTTCTCGTCAACCCTGCTGTCTTCGTGACAGAAAGAGAGCACTCTTTTTTATGATCTACGGCGCTTTTTCTTTTTCACGGCTTCGGATAGACATTCTTCTGTAGCCTTTGGCATTTTAAAACGTTGAATGTATACGTATGCATAGAGAGAGAGAGAGAGAGAGAAGGGAAGAAGGAAAGGCAGGGAGGTTAGTATGCATAAAATTGTTTTGTGGGAATAATGTTGTTGTGCGCCTGCAGAACGATAACGGAGAAGACATTAAAAATGTGACCTTCTTCCCTGCTAAGCCTCACGACAAGCTCTCAGCCTAGTGAACCGAGCGTAGACTAAACACATATTTAGGCCACACGGCAGGGGGCTATATATTTTGTCTGCACTCTGCAAAGGAAAGTTTCGCCGCAGATAGATTTAGCACGCTGAGGAACTTGAAATGTAAGAAGCTTCATTTTTCAGAACAAAGGTAGGAAAGTGTTGGCGTAAGAATAAAAGTAACTAGAAAATTCTTGACACTTCGTAATTGCTAAGATATTGAGAAATCGCATAAAAATTGTATCTGCTTACTTTATTAATTTATTCGGTTTATCGCCACAAAGAACCATAAGAATTGGGAATTCGATAGGTTATTTTACCGTTCTTTAACACTCTATGAAAGCAACCGCAGTGGAGGGCTGCACATGAATAAATGCGAAGCATTTCTGTTCCTAGTAAGCGCCAAGGCAAGGGCAAGGTCACGTGCAAGGACGCACCAATTCTGTCTCCAGAAATTGAGGGCCTCGCCAAGACATCGCGCAGCTCGAAAAGGCACTAAGTATAGTGCAAATGACAGCCGGGTATAGCATGAATGAAGGCGGCCTGCCGAGGCGGTTGCTGCATATAAGCGGAGACGGGCACTCCAATACCAACACCCCATCGTTGTCATGTTCTCGTTGTCATCCCGTCGTAGTCATTCCATTTCCTTCGTAAAATTGTGATTGTTATTTTGTTTTGACGTCATCGCCATCTTCCAATCGGTTTTTCTCCGTTGCGGTCGGTGCGTTGTCATGTCCACATCATGCCATCTCCTAGCCATCGTCATAATACCGTCGTCATCATTCCACCGTCATCATGCCATTTTCGACGTTACGTCATCATCACAAAGTCGCCCGTCATGCCATCGAGGTCTTTCCATCATCGTCATTTAGTCGTAACGATTGCACTGTTGTCAACTCGTTGTCGTGATAGCTTTGTCCTAATTGTCGTCGCCTTGATTCTTCTTTCATCCTCGCTTTGTCGTCGTGCCATGGACGACACGCCGTTTTCGTCATACATTCGTCGTCATACCAATGTCGTCATGCAATCGTCATCACTCCAATCATCATCATCTTATAATCGCAAGAAGTCATCGTCCTACCCCCGTCATCAGAGTCATAGTCGCCACCACCTCTTGAACACATTTGCATCGTCTATACCTTTCAGAGATGCTTTGCATGACGTAGATGACCATCACGGCAGGTTTCTCCCCTGATTTTAAGGTTCGTAACTGCGCAACACAAGACACGAACAAAAGGAAGGTAAAAATGATAACAGAGTGCTGTGTTGAATCCTAACCAACTGGCAGAACTTACCATTTGATACAGTATATACCTGCCACAATTTTTTTTGTCATTTTGTCATTTATTTTTTTCACCTGCACCCCGAGTAATTTACGTAAGTGTTTCCGCATACCGCCACTAAGGAAATTGAGCCGTTGCAACCAGTAGTCGAAGTCGTGGCCTTCTCTTGTGCAGCACAGCGCCACAACCACAGCGGCGTTAAGCCCAAGTGGTAACTGTGCTTTCGCGTGTATTCCTCACTATCGTATTCCCTGTACTTTCCACCTCTCTCTTAGCCCACTCGCTACCAGTGATTCTTAAGAAGACCAATGTTGCATGAGTGACAAAGGCAAGCACATTATTTCTAATGAAGCAGCAGTGGGCGACGATGCCTATGGCTTGACAACATCGATACGATTGCGTGTGCCTTGAGCGAGATGATAGCGACCGATTATGCCAAAAATTTTGCTACTCAGGATTCCTCGGAGTTAATGAACATATCGAATACCTGCACATATCGTTCCTTGTCAGAAGCTTTGAGTGGCAGGCGATAAATGCAATGAACCACGCTCCTCTTGTTCTCGTCGGTTACAGGAAAATTTTCAGTACACCGTCATCGACATAAAGAAAGTAAATCTACTGTGCCGAATAAACGAAGGCCATTTTCCTATTCGTGTTATGGGAATTGGCACACGTACGGATTACATTACATATCAATATAGATTTTAGTTGCTTTCATGTCTCTAAATAATACTTTAAGAAAAGTGCTGAAATAGGTAATAGTGGCTACTACTCGGGTTAGGGGAAAAAAGTGCGCTGATAGCGTATGTGCATTTTCTGATCAATACATCTGGTCCAAAGCTACGCGTTGCAGTGCCACCTTTATGAGCAATCACAATGTTTAAAGAAATTATTTGAAAAACTTACCTAAACAGCCTTTGACTTTCCAGAAGAAAATCCCTTATATATACAGGTAAAATAGAGAACCAAGATTTTGCTACTTCATGCAAATGATGAACTTGACGCACGATGGCATTAATTTTATTGGCATTGAAGGTAATCGTAGAAATCGGGCTGTTCACGAAGAAGTTGACAGCATCGTCAAGTACGAGCTCATTTCCACACTACTTTATACCGAGATAAGGACATAACACAGTTGCCCATTTGTGCCATGCTGGCAACAGCTTAAATTAGCTCATGCGACAAAACTGAACATATGATAAAAACTGTGATCCCACTTTAGCTGAACGCCCATTGCAAAATTTTAATTAGTTACATAGTTTAGAAACAATACTGGTAAATTTATCGTTTTAAGAAATAATTTGCTGCTGCATTAAGAAAACGTTTCGGATTTCGGAAAAGAAGAGCACATCTCTTTAAGTACAACCTGCAGCTGAAAGTATGCTTCTAACTCAGGTTTCAATTAGGTGGGAAGGAAATTACATCAGACATAACGAACCCTTCGTCAAACTTCTTTTAGGATAACTAGCAGGGAAGCACTACAAACAGAGGTGCATATCTCTACTATACCTTAATTTTTAAAATGTGCGACCGCCACTTATTTCACTTTGAACACTCTTTCTATTACTTAGCAGTAAGCTGAACGGCGAGAGAATCTAGGAAAGAAGTAACACTTAAATAACGTATACCGACAAAAACATTATTCCCGGAAAACGCTATAATATCCAAACGATCTCGCACAATAGTTTGTGACTGATATTTACATGGCTTGTCGTAATGTTTTTACGAAAGCGCGGGAAGAACTATCGACTAAATTTATAATTGCGAAAAGCGCCAACAGAAATAGAATAAATTCCCTCACAATATCCAGTGCATCTGACGGCAAGCGTCACATACGTTGCAGGGGTGTAGGCGCTGTCAAATTCTAAAAAAAAGATATTATCCTTCATAATAATAATAATAATAATAATAATAATAATAATAATAATAATAATAATAATAATAATAATATAATAATAAGGAAAGTCAAAGGTACTGCGGAAACAAGGGCGCTTGTACAGCATAGCATTTAAGGCGCACAGGATGCGGGTATCTACAAAGCGATGCGCAATAAGGCCAATAACATGTAATGCCAAACACTGGTGGCAAATTTAATTCGATACCGAATAAAGAACTGCTACCATGCTAAGCATGTGCTAGAAGTTATGGAAACGATTGTATAATTTATCATAGAAAGATACTAAACTTACTTGTTCATTAATATTTACTGAAAACGGCTTTTGTTTAGTGTTTATTGCTTTTTCTTTAATTTCGTTCTCTGCTAAAAGCTGTGAAATCCTTAGTTACAAGTCACTACTGCATACAGGAGCAAGAAAATATTAAACTATGAAAACATAGAACATTTCCCTAAATATCGCATGCTAGAGTAAATATACAAGGGATGATTTGTATAACAAGCTCAAAGGGGCCTTAAACCACTTTCGATGGAAGTGGAGAAAGGCATTTTAATTCAAAATGGCCTATTTGAGAAATACTTTGCCGCAAAAAAAAGTACTTCCATGCGTTCAGCAGACGCGTAGTTGTTGGCAATCAAACACGGCTTCCATTGAGCTCCCGTTCATTCTTCAGTGCCTTCTTGTACTGTGAAGGCTATACACTTTGGGGCATGCTCACAACACTCCGCCTTCTAATTGTCACCGTGGCGGGCAGTTCAAATTTCATATTGGATGTTAACGTAGATGCCACGACTTCCACCTTTGGTGCCTACGACGCGTTAAACACAAGCCAAACGCGGTTATCCTCAGCATGCCGCCGTGCGATTAGCCAGTGGACTCGTGGCGGCACCCCACGGCGGCCGCGGTATCTACACAATGTAGCCGACCTCAGCTACCAATAGCAGTCGCGTATGGGAATACACTTTATTACGAAATAAAGCGTAAGCCTGCCTCGTTAAAAGAGTAAGGATGCAGGCTTCTCTTGAAGAGAGAGCGTTTGAGAGAACGGTGACTTCGCGATCCACTTGCGAGCTCCACGCACCGCGTACGATAGCGAAACTTGGCTGAGGAGTACACAGCTCACCGTGGCGTATGCTACCAGCGGACTATGGTGTTGCGCCAAGCCCGATTGGTGGTTCGGGGCTCGCTTAAACAGACGTGCGTGCCGCACTCAATTACGTCGAGCATCGTGTGCGCCAACTTTGCCCAGATAATTGAAAATAGTAATGACAGATAAACTGACATTGTACGCCTGCTGCGGCCGTTTCATGGGGCAAGTTACAGACAGATTAGAGTAAAACAGGTCAAAAGACCTGCTTGTTTTCAGTGACAGAACCCAAAGCTGCAATGATACTAGTACTATATGAAAATCAATCACTCCAAGCGTCACTTGTCGCAAGAATTTCTGGTCATGCACGAGTCTCTTGTCGCTCAAACAAAGCCTACCTAAGTCAACTGAAATGCTTGAACAGTCATAGTATCAGCGTCGACGAATACTTCTGTCGAAGTAAGTGCGAACGAATCAGAATCAGAAACGGTTTTTATTGAGATGGTTAGAAAGATTACAAGACGTTAATATGCAGAAGGAGGTCCTGAAGTCAAAGATTGCAATGGAACCTCCTTTACAAAGTAAACGTAATAAAACAAAAATCACAGCAGTTTCAACAAATCGTTAACGTGGAAGAATTACAAGTATTCATATGAATAGCATGATTGAAGAATTACATGTGCATAAATGTCATGAAAAAAGCACTGTACCATAATCTCGTTGACAAGTAATAAATTAGCAGCGTAGATGACGGGACGAACACAGTGTAATATGCGAACTCGAATGTATATGTAAGGCACAAGCAGAAACCTAATGGTATGGCAATAAAAATGAAATGAAGGCACCCTGAAAGAATGGTTGTGAGTACGAACTAGGCGTCAGCATTTGACAGAATGTAATCTTTTAGTTGTTTATGAATTTTAAGTGTTTCATATCTAATGGTATAGTGTTCCAGAGTGCGATAGTTGAAAAATGGGTGCTCTATTTGCAATAACTACTATGTATTTTGGGTAAAATGAAGTTCCTATTTACTGCAAACCTGCTAATATTAGTAATTATGAGAGAAGATTGTGGTATCAAGCTATCACATCGTGTGTAATTGATTTGACGGAACAAAAAGGTACCTAGGTTATATTTAACGAGTTGTGTGACTGAAAGAATGTGATGAGTTCGTAAAAGATATGAGGCGTTGTTGTTATATGGGCTATATGTAATTATCCTAATAGCCTGATTCTGTAGAATTTGCAATGAGCTTAAATGGCTTACGTAAGTGCTTCCCCAGCAAGCAACGCAGTAATTAATGTGGGAATGAATAAATGAAAAGTATAATAATAGTAATATTTGATGTTTAAATATGTTTCGTGCTTTTAGAATCCCCCTAATCCCGCATGTAATCTGCTGCTTTACTTTGGGTAAGTGTTCAATAAATTTAAGATTTCTGTCTACTACTTCTATGCCAAGATATTTACTTGAAAAACTTGCAGTGATAGGACCTGCACCCAGAAAAATAGGAGGAATGGAGCGTAGTGTTTTTTGGTGTTAAGTGAATGCAATAAATCTTTTTTTCGATGGCCTTATCTGTAGCTGGTTAGTATGGCACCACTCCAGCGGGCTGTGTAAATCGCCATTAAAGTTAGATACTAAGGTTGTAAGACATTTATCGGAGTTAATGATAGTAGCATCATCTGCATGAAGTATACATTTCAAATAACGGAGGCAGTTAGGCAGATCATTGACATATAATAAAAATAAAAGCGGACCCAATATGGAATCCTAGGGTACGCCAGTATTAGTGAACATGGTTTTAGAATGAACGCCTGAATTGTTGCTACCTGCATTCTGTCTGTTAAGTGATTGATAAGATGTGATTATTTATTTTCTCAAACGCTTTGCTTAAATCTACAAATCCTGAAACTGCATAATTGCCTTCATCGATAGCGAGTTTTATTTGATCGGTCAGAGCAACAAGAGCAAGTTCGGTCTAGTATCTCGATGAACGCTAGACGGCTCCTACGAACTTACTTTGATGAGTACTAATCACACGTTTCATGGTGGTACCACGAAATCTAATGCGCACATTTTTTGTGCGACAGTTTTCCTAAAAACGCCTTACATTCGCTCTTCTTTATCAGTGCAGTGAATGCGAAAAATTGTTCCGTTTATTTTTCTGTGTTTTTTCTCGTCGTGGCAGCAACATTTCGCACGCTAACAAAAAAAAAACATGGCGCAAGAAAATAGGACATATAATGTGGTAATTACTGAACATATCGTCGGTTAATTTCCTTTTCCGTCACGTGCTCCATTTGCTAATTATAACAACTGCACCGGAACATATTCCTTAAAATGCAAAATATAATATTTCTTTTGTAACACACGAGAACGTGCAATAAGGAGAGCGGAACTTCCAATATGTCACCGCATTGTGGTTAAAGCACTAGAAGGGCAAGAATTTATTGCAGTGAATGCCGAGAAACTTTAATGTTTAGTTTTCTTATTCTTTTCCTTTCCTCAATTACGCGTTGTAGAGGCTTCTGGCTAAATGGAACGTTTTGCGGCATCAGCCGAACTTTCAATAGATTCGTTAAATACGTGACAGGTCTTCGACAAGGCCACAGATTTTATTTATTTATTTATTTATTATACATACTTTCAAGGCCCTAAGGCACTACAGAAAGGAGTGGTACATACAAAGCAATGTAATATGCAGACAATGGTATGCAGGCAACGTTAAGCGATAGCGTGGTAGACTGCTGTTTTGAATGAAGTCGCATCTGTGATATGAACGATGGAAGCAGGAAGGTGGTTCCAGTCGACACTTGTGCGGGGTAAAAAAGAATCATGATACTTGTTCGTTCGGGAGGATGGGACGGCAACTTTATATCTGTGGTCTGAACGGGACGAAGTGTAGGAAGGTGGGGTGATAAGTTGATTCTTGAGCACCTGGTTTGAGTGATAAACCTTGTGAAATAGGCAAAGACGAGCACATTTGCGGCGTAAAGAAAGATCTGGCAGATTCAGGGTTATTTTCATACATGTAACATTGGAATGGCGGGAATAGTTAGATAAACTAAAGCGAGCTGCTCGATTTTCAATTGCTTCAAAATTGAAGTTGAGTTGAATTGAAATTGAAATTGAGTGATTGATGCTTCTCAGTGCTGACGTTGCGAGAAAAAAATTAGCTTTGTACAGTTAACCAACGCCTCGAAAGGAAGGTCAAGGCCGTGGGTTGCTTGCATAAGAGCATATGAAGCAAAGCTAGCAGACTATAAAGCGCCTGTTCCTCATGCATTGAGAACGCGTGCACGCGAACTGGAACCCGCTGCTCATCCGCTTATGTGGACGAGTTACGCAGCCAGCGAGCGGGCACCGCTGTCCAATCTGCCGCAGTTTCTGCTTTAGCTGCTGCTGGCGCCGCAGCCACATTAGTCTGCATTAGGGATGGCGCTCACTGATGCATACGTAATTACAGCAAGCAAGCCACCATTCGCACTCGACGCAATCTGCGATGAAGTGTTTTTAGCGCCAAATGCCAGTGACGCTGACGCTCGTTCACGGAAACAGCCATGTTTCCCACATTTCTGTGTAATGATGGCGTTTGTCGTCGGGGTGCAAAACGCCATGTCTCGTATGTTTATTCCTTACGCTATATGTCTGGGTTAAACAATACAGCATGAAGAGACAACTACCCATCTTCGTGAAGGAAGAAGGAGGCGCGAGAGTCAGTATCATTTCTCTTCTTGGTGACGGGACGCATTTTTCGTAATGCATCGGCGCATCTTCAATTTATCCGCCTGCCATCTAATTCGGCAGTGTGGCTTCGTCTGCCCAAACTGTGGACTTTCATACATGGTGTCCTAGGGTGGCGTTCAAGGGATTTCGTCGCTATATTGATGGGGACAGTGCCGATGCAGTATTGCGAGCGTGGCATGTCTGTTGGGATCATTTGTGCGTGGTCTTCAGAGAACAACCCGCACCATCAAGCGAAAACTATTCTGAATACACGAAGAATGCAAGCGATAGACAAAAAACATACGAACTAATGCATCCATCTCGAGGTGGACAGTAATTAAGCTTTCCTGACCAGAAATTTAACCGGTGCCACTGAGGGTAGGTGAAGCTGACATTCGGGAGCTACAGACGCCTTCGATTTATACAGTGTCCCACGTAACCTGAGTCAAACATTGGAAATATGCAAATGACACGTAGCCGGGCAGAACCAAGGCAGTGTTGTTTGCCGTCGCTTGGAGATACTCAGATTATATTTTCATTTCGCCTAATCGGATAAATAGGCCTAATTATTAACCAATTTTTTATGTATTATAATTAGAGAAAAAGTGCCAATTATAAAATTGTAGAGCAAATTGAGCAAATTGTAGAGCATATATTGAGCAAATTCTATTGCTCAATATATGCCACACACACACACACACACACACACACACACACACACACACACACACACACAAACACACACACACACACACACACGCACGCACGCACACGCACACACGCACACACACACACACACACACACACACACGCACGCGCGCACGCACGCGCGCACGCACACACACGCGCACGCACACACACGCGCGCACACACACACACACACACACACACACACACAAACGCGATCACACACACACGCACGCACGCACGCACGGACGCACAGGCAAACGTCCGTGCGCAAATGTTGATTGAAACTTTGTGGCACGCATACGAATCAGTTATAGCGATAGAAATGTGGAGGTGATTCACACATAGTAACTTAAATGCGCAATTCCGAAAGGAGGCCGCTTTGCAGGTTCTTCCGAGCGTTTAGCGAGTAGAACGAAGCTACGATGGGTGACGTCATGTGGTCATTGAACCAAGAGAAATTTTCGCAAGGAGATGAAGACAGGGCAATCGACAGGGGTCGAGCAAGAAATGCTTTAGTTCAACCAAAGGTTTCGACAACAGGGCAACGGAACGGTGCAAGTGGTGACAAATATTCTAGTTTCTAGTTGTGGACTGTGAAATTTATTTCGTCTGCCCGGTAAATGGGACGAAATGTAAACACGAACGCAGAAATGCATTCTACTCATGATTATGTTCCACGTGTTTTATTGTGTTCCATCGTGCCCCATATGACGGCATGGCAAACATACATTATACTTAATACACCAGCAGACGAAGACCGAACCTTCAGCGCAGTCTTTCTTCTGGTTTCTCTTGTTGATCACTGGTGGTAATCTTGTAAATATTTAGAAAAAAGTGTTATTCGTTAAAAAATATATCCTAGCAGGGGCTCCTTTGCTCGATAAAACATACGTATTCGCAAGTATCCCAACTTTCTTTATTCATTCTTTTTAGGCTTATTTATTTATCTTGTGTTAGAAAATTATTGCCTATTTTAGTGATTCTTTAAAGAACGCTTTAAAGAAATAACCTGCCACGAAGATCGTAAGCTCTTGGTGCATCGGCGGCTCTTAGCTTTGTGCCAGCCGTGTGTTCTCGGCGCTCACTCTTCCTTCAAGCGATAGACAGCACAAATGTCACTTCGCCAGCTGCTGCAGCCGCGTTTCCTCACACCAGCGTTTTGACAGCGACTTTCCGCCGTCTTCGAGTCAGATGTGTTCATGTTTGCTTCATGACACCAGTGTGTTAGTTAGTGTGCCTATGTTTACAAGTTCATACGTCTGATAAAACTAAGAACTTTACATCGTGAAGCTGTGAATGAATCCTAGGGTTTTACGTGCCAAAACCACGATATGATTATGAGGCATGCCGTAGTGGGGGACTCCGGATAAATTTTGACACCCTGGGGATCCTTAACGGGCCCTCAATGCACTGGACACGTTCGTTTTTGCACTTCGCCCCCATCAAGATGCGGTGGCTACGACCGGAATTCATTCCCGGTACCTCGTGCTTAGCAGCGCCACACCAAAGCATCTAAGCTACCACGGCAGGTTGTATAGTTGTGCACTAATTGGTTGTCGCAATAGATGCTTCGCCCTTTCGGGCGAAGCTGTGACTTTTTTTCTTAGCTTGAGTGACCAGCACGTTCATCATCAAGTTTGTATTGGCAGCACCTATAACTCTGTCTACGTGCTTGTGAGCCCCCGTGGTTGCTTAATGGCTATAGTGTTGGGCTGCTAAGCATGAGGTCGCCGGATCGCATCACGGCCACGGCAGCCCCATTTCGATGGGTGCGAAGTGCAAAAATACCCATGTTCTTAGATTTATGTGTTGGTTAAAAAAAAGCCAAGGTGGTTAAAATTTCCTGACTAGCCCACTACGGCGCCATTTTTTATAATCAAAGGGCATGAAAACTATCCTTTCAATACCACTGTTTGGAGATTGGGGGCAGTGAATAACAAACAAACAGCCTATCATTGCAAACGCGTGGCACAATTTCATCTGCGACTGTTAGTGCTGTCTGTATACATATGTGACGACAATAATTAGATTTGCTGCAGGAACGACAGCGAAATGTTGAAGTGATCGTGTCTCACAAGGGAAGGTGAGCTAGTGTTTCAAGAAGTTAAAATCGTCATACTCACGGATGGTGCGTATTCAGACTCCTCGCTGCACTACATGCATAGAGATATCATCACGCGCTGCGCATTCGCAACGTATTTAGCTGCATTTGGTCTAGATATGTTGCTGAACAAAAAAAAAACTTCTACGTCCCGTTTTTGTGCTCAGGCAAGAGCACATACGCAGATGGTGGTTGCGAAGTAAGGCAAAGTGTGATATCAGGCCCTATTCATCTGCTCATGCAGAAGGTGACACAAAACCTGCCTTGATTGCCTACAGTCCCGTCAGCCAAATGCAGCACACGACATCGTAGCCTTTGCTCGACACTACACTAATCTGTACGAGCCTGCATGAAGTCTAGGTAAAAAATAGCCCTAGTGTCGCTAAAGAAAGGCATGTTTCCAGATTTACTCATAGGAGAAATGCTCATGCAGTCTTGTTCAGGTTACAGAAAACAAAAAACAACAACGACGACTTAAGATCCTTCAACAACATTATATTGTATTTCGTGAAGAATGCCTCAGCGTAATGTATTACACGCAGCTCACTAGATTGGCAGTTCAGGAGGTGGAAGCCTACAATCGTCATATTTTCGCCGTTTAAATCCTCTGTCCCCGCCCACTTGAACTCTTCCCTGTCAGTTGAGGTAAAAAATTGATTTGGTCGATCAATGAAATCGATTGCGGAGAAAGCGGTTTCCCTGAAATGCTATTGGAAAAATACCAGGTCACTCCTTTCCCGTTCGTGTCCGTAGTGGGCACATTCTAAACAATGTATGTTCGGCATGAAAGATGGATATGCAAGGAAAAGCCATTAAAGGGTTGGATCTTTATGCGACGCAAATTGAGAAATATAAAGAAAGGAGAAAGAAAGCTTTTGGCTTATTTCGGAGATACACGAGGATTTCGGCTGCTGAGAAATTTCTAGGATTTGCCGCAGTTATGATTTCAGGGTCTTATGACGCAAAGCTATACTAATCTGTATTTATTCCAATCTCCTGACGTGAAACTTACGTAACTGCCACGCAAGCAATGGGCAGTGACCCACAGTGTTGCATGAACTGCCCAATCAAACGCTCTCCTCCTTAATTCGAGGTCACTTGTTTACTTTCAAAGCAAATAGCATTGTCTACCTTGACAATATTCATTGGCGGACAAAAGACGAGGAGTACGGAGAAATGCAGAGGGCTTCGGTGGGGCTGAGCTATCGCAGTGAAAGTATAAAAGTGCATGAGAAGTGCTCTACCAGTATCTGCGGCTGGCCCGATTCCCTTTGATTAGTTTGCGGTGGCTGGTCGAAAATCGCCAGGGCATGCAAGGGCAGGTTAAGTATACCGCTAACACGGATCCTCAGCGAGGAAGAGTTGGCAGAGCGATGTCGTATATGCCCTGAGAATGGTCGACAACATAAAATTGCCACGTAAAATGTTTTATTAAGCTAAAAGAAATTCGTTCTTCCCGGCAGCTCTGAGCAGTCAGTTCCAGAGTGATTGGCACTGACTGATTTCATTGACTTTCGGAACGGAAAGCCTCCTCATGCATAACCAGTGTGTACACATCCTATTAGTTTGGGAGCTCTCGCGGTTTTCATGAAGTCGCGTGAAAGACAGGCGAAGTTAGAGTAGCCCTAAAAAATGTTTGACCAGTCGCAAAGTGTTTATTGCGGAAATGGAATCGAAACAGGTTAGAAATAGCTGCACATTATTTTGTTCTGTACACAGTGCAATGCGCGTTTGATTCTTAGAATTGTTACGACATGTTGAATCGACCATGGGAATATTTCACGAGGTCTATTCCATGCACGCATAGTGGATTTGATTTTAAAGCTTTCGTTATCTCGTAAATTATTCAGCCGCAACTCTGCGCACGCAAATGTGCATTCAAGTGTTGATATGAAAAGGAACGTGCATGTGGGCTCATTAACACTTGCACAACATTGAGGGCAAGACCCAGGTGAACTTGATATATACAGCAGGGTACAGGTTTCGGCAAGTTCGTACATCGTTCCATAGTTCGAATTGTTCAGTGGTGTGTTCGTCTTGCCAATTTAACTCTTTATGGACTAGTGGAATTTTTATTTCTCCTCCTGTTCGGTTAGTTGAAAATTGGTACCCTGCCATTTTTTGAACAAATACTTCTAACAGGTTATTCACCGCTTAAATTTCGAATCTGCGTGACAGCCACGAAACTACAAGCTCCTTAGCTCTATCAGATTTCCTCGGAGATTAAGGGCACAAACAGATTTCATGGCGTCATATAAAAAAAAACGTTTATCTATTTCATTTTTTTCAATTTTAATCCCGGTATATTTTACAATATTACCACGCGTCATTACTTTACTTTCTTTTCTTTTTTTGGTGGTTGTCGTTCTCACAGAATTCTTGGTCTTATCAAGTTGTCACTCAATGCACTAAAGAATTTAAAATTTCTGAAGCTTCTTGACGATAGATGCTGCTTTACGCTTAAGCGACAACCATGGCCAAAGGAGCGCCTTGTTTCATACAGCTTGTAGCAAATTCTATTGCAAAGAGAAGGGAATCATGATATTGTGCATGCGTCGAGAATCGTGTTGCACATTCTCAAATGCACACGAGCACCAAAATTTTTCTGGAATGTACGACAATTCATGTAAAATTATTTATATGACGCACTTGACCCGTGAGCTCAGAACTGTACTTATCGCTGTCGTTTGTGTTATAAGTTTTCTCATTTTTCTTCTTGGCAGCAATTTGCGTAAGGAAAAGGTTATTTTTTTCAATATTTTCTTCTTCGCTCTAACTACACTGTCACAATGCTAAGAGCGCAAGAAAGGTTTGCGTGAGTATTTATTCTACACCACGTTGTGCGTGACAGCACTAAGCACCCTTATTACACGAAATAACGATTGCATAGAAATTGTCCCTGAATAGAGTCCACGGCAGACGGAGCAATATAAGCGATTTATGGCTGTTGTGCGAAACTCATTTTTTTTTCACGTAGCCTAATATGAAAGATAAAAACTGGCATTTTCAGCTCAGGCATGTTTTCTCCCTCCGGCAGATGCCATAAATTAACACAAAAGCTGGGCACGAAAAATAGAAGCTTGGTCAGCTCGAATATCACTTTGATAACTTAGTCACCTACCAAAATTTACGACCAATACGAGAAAGCATCTGATTCTGTCGAAACCTCAGCAGTCATGGAGGCATTAAGGAATCAGGGTGTAGACGAGCCGTATGTAAAAATACTGAAATATATCTATAGCGGCTCCACAGCCACCGTAGTCCTCCATAAAGAAAGCAACAAAATCCCAATAAAGAAAGGCGTCAGGCAGGGAGATACGATCTCTCCAATGCTATACACAGCGTGTTTACAGGAGGTATTCAGAGACCTGGATTGGGAAGAAATGGGGATAAGAGTTAATGGAGAATACCTTAGTAACTTGCGATTCGCTGATGATATTGCCTTGCTTAGTGACTCAGGGGACCAACTGCAATGCATGCTGACTGACCTGGAGAAGCAAAGCAGAAGAGTGGGTCTAAAAATTAATCTGCAGAAAACTAAAGTAATGTTGAACAGTCTCGGAGGAGAACAGCAGTTTACGATAGGTAGTGAGGCACTGGAAGTGGTAAGGGAATACATCTACTTAGGGCAGGTAGTGACTGCGGATCCGGATCATGAGACTGAAATAATCAGAAGAATAAGAATGGGCTGGAGTGCGTTTGGCAGGCATTCTCAAATCATGAACAGCAGATTGCCATTATCCATTTCTGCCCAGTACTCACGTACGGGGCAGAAACCTGGAGGCTTACGAAAAGGGTTTTACTTAAATTGAGGACGACGCAACGAGCTATGGAAAGAAGAATGATAGGTGTAACGTTAAGGGATAAGAAAAGAGCAGATTGGGTGAGGGAACAAACGCGAGTTAATGACATCTTAGTTGAAAACAAGAAAAAGAAATGGGCATGGGCAGGACATGTAATGAGGAGGGAAGATAACCGATGGTCATTAAGGGTTACGGACTGGATTCCAAGGGAAGGGAAGCGTAGCAGGGGACGGCAGAAAGTTAGGTGGGCGGATGAGATTAAGAAGTTTGCAGGGACGGCATGGCCACAATTAGTACATGACCGGGGTTGTTGGAGAAATATTGGAGAGGCCTTTGCCCTGCAGTGGGCGTAACCAGGCTGGTGATGATGATGACCAAAATTTACTCAACCCCTTCCTGGTCGCTCTTTCGGATGTGTAGCATACTATTTCCAACGTAATTTATTTTGCGTCAGATAGGCCATCGTATTGTTGAGGATCTCTATTATAAAAAGTTGCTTTCATGTACTTAGGCTAGCTGGAACCGAATGCGTTGGAAGGAATACCGACAGTGGCTCGGAATGACATTATATAAACGAAATATTGCAAATATTGAACGAAGAATCTTGTATTATTGTTTTCATAATCAACCTTTTGGGCCATGGAGTAAAACTTCGTAACTTGCAAGTGATGTTTTGCCTTACAAGAAAGCACCCTTTACAGGAGATGAACAACTAAATGGAGCTTTTATTTCGAGCACCTATCATGAGATTAACTGGTAGAGCGCAAAATAGTAGTAATCTATGGAGCAGATAAAATGTTGATGGGAGGCTGTCTTCGATATTAATGGTATGGAAATGCACGTCAATGTTACAAGCCATAGATAAAGTAATCGTTATTTTGTCATCATTCCTACTTACTTTAGTTGCATAACTTAGCAACGTCCTCGGTGTCAAGAATTGTGAAGACCACCTAATGTCAAGGTTACTTCAAGCAACGCACAGCGCTTGTGAAAACACATTGCCCTAATAGAACTACCTCCTCGGAGTAAACTTTAAATTATGTAAAAATTGATAACGCTAAAGAAGTAGTGCTAGCACTAAATCAAGATCTTTGATAAAGCTGAGGAAAAACGAAGCGATCAATAGAAGCTCAGATATCCGGTAGCTATGAGCCACAACCCAAAAATACCACAAGGAGAATCACACAGTAGTTTCAATCGATTGAAAAACACCAATTTATACGAATTATTTATTACGAACTGCTCGGTCGAGTCGGACAACAAAGGAAATAATTTTGACAGCTGAGCGATCTCTCACTAGTTCTCATTTACGCGTGTTGAACTAAATGTTTTGTTTGAAATAAGGAACAGAAGAGTTTTATCAATACAGAGGCTGTCAATATTTACTAATAAATGTGTTCTATCATGTGATTGTTTTACCTTTATTATTTCCTTGTGCGTGGCCGGATCTGCAACATGGCCGTTTATGTAAAAAGAGCAACATTTGGGGACCTAAAGGTTCATTTGCTGATGCTATTTTGTAATTATTGTCGGTTTTATGACTTAGTAGCAGGGTTCCTACTGCGTAGTGGTGCTTCAGTATGTTGTACTTATGACTGCTACTTCCTCCGATAAAAAGACGCTTATACCTATTGTGCGCCTGGAGAAAGTTGAAAGTATTACTCGCACACACAAAACAACCGTTGAAGAATAGGTCAGCATTTTCCTGAAGTTATATTTCAATATCCTTAAGTAGCATTTAGGATAAGCGCAATGTCAATCTGTTCATCCTCGACACACCTAGCTTCGGACTCACAATTTAAAATAAGTGTTGATTTTTTCACCTTATTTATTTATTTATTGGTTTCTTTCGAGTGAAAAGGGAGAGGAAAATGACGCCATAATTGCTGGAAGCGCAGCTGAGCTTTTAATGAAATGCAAAAACCATCTTCCTTCCTTAAGAATAATATGTCGGAATGAGGAAACGTTGTAATAAAGCAAAAATATAACCCCGAAGAAGTGCGCGTAAATATCGTTCATGACAGCAAGCGTCACAAATCACAATATTATGGTGTTGCAGCCTTCGACGCATAACGATCGACACATGTTAATTGTGAGATAACGTACGAATTAGGTAACATTTGTCTTGCAACAAGCAATCACTCGCCACCAGAGACTTCTGTTACGGAAAATACGTGCAGATATTTCTACAGCGAGGCTGTATATAGCTACCCTCTGGTGGTTGTCGATGTCCGTCCGTCTACGCATCGCGTCGACACGAAAAAAGTTTTCGCCTCCAGTTTCTCGAAAATGCTTTGTAGCTCTCAACCTAATGTAGATATCTTGAAGAAAATTAAACTGAAATTGGCCGCTAAGACGATTCTATCATTACGCTGAGTTTCATTTACTTGTCATTATTAGGTAGTTCACAGTGAAGTTGTAAAGGTAACTGAATTCCCGTCTGCTTTCAATACATGGCCATCTACGGATAGAGTATGGTTACAGAAAACGGCTCTAACTCTTGTTTTATCAAAACTGTCTTGAAACACGTTATATGACGATTAGCCGCTAAGACGACTCTATCATTACGCAGAGTTTCATCTACAATTTCATAATTACGTAGTTCACCGTGCAGTTATACATCTTGTGGAATTCCTGTCTGCTGTCAATATATGGGCTTCCACGGAAGGCAAACGGATGGCACCATGTTTGTATTTGTAATAATAATAATAATAATAATAATAATAATAATAATAATAATAATAATAATAATAATAATAATAATAATGAGAGAGGGGAAAGGGAGAAGGAGGGAAGGCAGGGAAGTCAACCAGACACACAGCATGTTTGCTACCCTACACTGGGGGTGAGGGAAGGGGAAATACACAGAGGAAAAGAGGGAGAGAGTGAACACTGCGTGCGTGTGGGAGGATGCAGAGAGACACTATAAGCGGTCTCTTAAGCCGATGCACTTCAGGTAGTGTACAAGTGCACGAATCGCTTTTCGTGCCAGTGGCAGGTGTGGCCACGGCCCCATTCCAGTCGGCTGAAAGTTGTCCGCAGAGAGAGGCGTAATCGCAGTGAGGGCAGGTACACAGTAGGTGCTGGATGGTCTCCTCGCACCTACAGGAGTCGCAGATCGGGCACGAGGGTCTTGGTGCTGGCGCACTGGGCAAAACAATGCACGGGGAAAACAGAACACACCCACGCACACACATACGCACGCATGCCCACACACAAAGAAAATTATTAAATTCGTGAATGCAGATTTTAGCAGATCATAAAATGGGTACATGAAGAGAACCCAATGCAAAAGGCGAGAAACAGAAAATGGTCGCAGAATCATGGAACGCGCAACAAATATCGAAGAAATATCAGTTCAGGTTTTGAAAGTCCTGTGCAGCTCCTTTCAGGAAACTATTAACGTTAGGTATGCAGATATTCAGGCACTCTGAATGGGCGCTATATGTCACCTGCATGCTAGATAGAGGGTCACAAAAATCGGAATGTTGAAAGGCGTGCTGTTTCCTTGTGCTTTACTGCGGAATGTGAAAGCGCAAATGAGAAAGCAAGTGAAAGCAGCACATTTTTCCATGTAATTATTTATGGAGAAATAGAACATCCGATTTGTTGCGCCTACAGGTGAGGGTAGGCAACGTGAGTGTCTGTGCTAGCTCTATAGAGACTGGAGGCTTTTGAGAGAATCGATGTTTAAATACAGATGTGAACTTTTTTTTTGCACACATTCGAGAAGTTCATAATTTGACCTACAAGTGCCGCCCCAAATGATGGAAGCGTACTCAAGAAGTGGATGGCACGCGCTTTCATGTAAAGTTACAAATGGCCTAAGTTATTTGAAGTCTCTCGTCACTCGACATACAGTTCCGAGCGTTCGAAGTGCACGCCGCCTGGTCTGTTGGACGTGGGGCGAGAAACTCGGAGAGCTGTCGAAGTGCTCTCCAAGGTCCTTTGTTCCCTGAGCTCTTAGCAGGAGAACGCCTCTACCGCTATAGGGAAATAAGGTCATGTTAGACTTCCGCGCGAAGCTTACAATTTTCGTTTTTGATGTGTTTATGACCAGCTTGTTTCCAGCGGACCATGATGGAAAATTCGCAATGTCCTCCTGAAGAGCGGCGCAATCATTAACATTTTTTACTACTTTGAAAAGTTGCGCGTCATCAGCATATAACAAAACTGAAAAGTTTTGAATGACTGCCGAAACATCGTTAATAAACAGCGAGAAAACAAGAGGGCCCAAGACAGACCCTTGAGGAACTCCACTTGTAACCGCATAAAGTTTTGATGACTGACCACTTACGCTAACGTAGCAGTACTGGTAGCGCAGGTAGCTTCTTATGAACATTGTGACAGAATTGTGCAGATCAAGTTGCTTCAACTTTTGAAGAAGTATTTTGTGACATACAACGAACCAACGCCTTGCTGAGATTAAAATAAAAGACACCCAGCTGGACTTTCCAGAACTCTGCTTGAGAGGCATGCACCATGAAGCTAACAAGGTTGGTAGGGGTGGAGCGTCCGGATACGAAACCATGCTGTTGAGGACTGATAGTATTTTTAATAGACGATGAAATTATATAGTCCAGAGTTGACTCGAATAATTTAGATGCTGCGCATAGGAGAGGAAGAGGCCTATAATTGCACGCAGCAGTTTTTACCTCTGACTTAAAGATGGGAACGACCCGCGCTGTTTTCAAAGCCTTTGGGGTCGTCTTCAAAACAGAATTAAAGATACTAGCAATCACTGAAACAAGCAAGACCCCGTACGTCTTAATCAAAGCAGGTGAAATGTCAATGGGGAGCTAGAGAGAAGTAAGGTGCTTTTAGTATTCAACGTGGAACTTACAATTTTTCCTTTCGATTCATTTATGACCAGCTTGTTTCCAGCGCACCAGGACGCAAAATTCACAATGTCTTTCTGGAGAATGGCGCATTTATCAACGTTTCTTATCACTTTGAGCATAGACTGAGGTAACACACAAAACTTTGCTGCTCGTCCTTCTCCACAAAGTGGAAGGGCTGATTAATTTTTTCTTCGCATATAGTGCACCCCTCTGCAGATTACTTTTAGACTGATTTTATGACTCGCGTAGCCATGATTCAGTAAGTTGGATGGAATAAAAACATGAGTGCTTAAAATATGTCTGTTTCCTGCTATTCACAAAAAATACTCACAAATGTGGGACTCGTTTTCTAGTATATGTCAAGAAACAAAAAAAAATAAGTGATGACGAGCCCCCTTTTCTGAATCATTTCCAGCTAGCACAATACTACATCACCCTGTTCCTGTTTATGCTTTTAAAGTATGCTGCGTGAGGGAACTGCATACGCAGTGCCCCCCCCCCCCCTCGAAATACGTTGCGTGTAGCGCTTACGGTAGCTCATTTTATGGGATTGCTAATGCAATGGATAGTTTGCACTGTGTGTTCTTTACTCCAAACTTTCCTCATGGTGGATTTTCGATGCATCAATGCTTCTCTGGACGCTCTGACGAAGACAAGCTATAATTCCAATTTCTCCAATATTTGTCATGCGAAAGTACTGAGTATATATGCCAAAGGGAGACGCTGTCTATTACTCGGGCGACTTCCGGCCAACGCGTTTCATTACTGCTGAATATTTGCTTTTCTGGTCCGGTAGCGGTATTACACGCCATTTATCAACCTGTTATGTATACTGATAACTTCTCCACTCCATAAATGTCCCACTACGACACCTGGCAGTAACTTATCCTGCTGGTTCAGTTTTCTAGTAATGTTACTAAAAGAAAGGCAATAAAAATTTCTCGTCCTATCACTTTATTTCACGAGGAGTTTGGAGATTTGAGACAGCATCACTATTCCCAGTGTTTTTGTTCTTTGTTTGTTGCTACCATACTGTCAAGTCCGCAATAAAAGAAGAAAAGTGCATGTGTAGTACCAGAAAGCAGCGGATGAGAAAGAAAATAGGTTTGACATTACTGATGAGAACCTCAAGAAAATGGGAGTGCTTGTTGCTTTCCAAGAATGAAACAACTCACTATGACTATTGACTTATGGGAGCATTATATAATTAACCTTGTACTATCGAACGTTACCCAGTAATACGCGCTCATCGGTATTTTTTTTCTGGTAGTCTACCATCGCATACTTCAAAGAATTAAGCTGGTAATTTGCCATCTTGCATTTATGTATTCATTCCTTGTACATCTAGGGCATCATGACAACTGCAGTGACGAAGAGGCATCCTGCTGAAATTTGTCCGTGATTTGATTGACACATTTCAATTTTTGAAATACTAAAGGGGTTTCAGGTACAAAAACTATTTGGTGACCCTCATTTAATGAAAAAGTGCAGGTGACCACGCAAGTGTGGAGCTTCTGGGCGTTTTGAGTGTGCTCTCCAACACAATCTCATATAAGGCCAACACTTATATAAATTCTCGAAGATAGCTAATTTCCTTGTTATACAGGTTTCGGTGGTTCCTATTCTAACTTCTAAATGTGTCCTATTCTTTTACAGTTTGTATAGTGAAGGCTTCTTCCTCATTTATCAATAGCTGGGTGAGGGCGAAAGCCGTAAAGAGAACGAGTGCGTGTGACATGCCATGAATAAAACACACCCAGCGACGTAGGCAGAGGAGATAGTTGGTTGAAGCACGAACCTCGGTAAATAAATGACAAATTATTATGACGAAAACTCGTTTCCATAAATTTGGACTTTATCTTTGAGGCAAAAGTGTGCATCCCGCTCCCCCCCCCCCCCCGGTCACCATTGAGTGATCCTCAAGTGATCCATTGAAGATCGTCCTGATGCTTTTTATCACTATAGCAAATACACGGACGCTCGAGGCACATTCACACTGTTAGCGCGGCCGCCGTTGCTGGCGCTGACGTCGCGCTGTCTAAATGACGGCGCATGCGTGGTTCACGCACTGTTAATGCGCAGACGATTAGAGGGTTTGCAGAGAGGCGAAGCGTGTTCAGCTGCAAAAACGGCGAAGCGAAGTGGACGCGCTGTCAAGGACATATACGCTCAGACACCTCGGTGGCCGGGCAAGGGCAGTGCTCTGCGTTACAGTGCTTGCATAAGCGTTGTGCGCGGGCACCTTAACAGCACGTTTCTGCTGAACTTCTCCGTGCGTAGTGTTTGCTACTACTTTAAAGGCGAGTTTATAATCTGACGCTGTCGCCGCGTGGGCGAATCTCGCATGACGCCGGGCGCGTCAGAGCGCATTGGCCGCAACTGATTACGTTGGCTGGGCCAGTGCGTCGAACCATCGGTACAACTATAGGCGCTTTTGTTCTTGCCAATGTGACGTAACGTGTACACGCGCTCACGCTCCGCTGGTCTGTATTTAGTCCTTAATTACCAGAGGGAACAATGGCGCTGCTATCGTTCAGTCACCATGGCAACAATGGTTATATAGCTTGTGCATTTCCCCTGATTTTAGTGCTTGTAGGTTTAGACATTCTTGTAGCTTTGTTTATTACGTTTGCTGTGCCTGCAATGCCCTAAATTTCAAAGCAATGTACGCTGTACAAGTGCAAAAGACCCTATGAACCCTCATCATCGCTACTAATTGCACTGGTTCTGTCTATCCAGGTGGTCAAATCGAAACGCGCCGACCGTCTCAACGCGGGTGCTCGCCCGCGAAATATTCATAAGGCTGTTCTATGCCGCTTGCCGATCAATGCGTCCGTGACGCAACGGTTTCAATTTGGCGCTTCTGTACTAGACGTCCTGCATTTGAATCCTGCCGTCGCAACATTTCAGTGGTTTAATTTAATTATTTATAACAAAGTGATTTATTTAAAGTGATGAGATTACAAAGTAACGAAGCCGTTTGAAGCCGGAAGCACCAAGTTTTGGCATATCTATGTACTAACCATCATTCTCACCTGGCTGAACCAGCACCCTTGCAGCTCCAGTAAACAATAGAGACCTTTAGCGTGTCTGGTATTCCGGCAAGCGCGGGTGGTTTGCCGGTTTAGCGGGGGCGTAAACGTGAGCGGCCAGATTGGTGGCGCCAGCTGGTGGCGCAAAGCTAAACCACACAAACACAAAGCTAATTACTATATTCTGCTTAGCTGCTGGCGTAAATTTTCGACAGTGGCGTAATCATGTTCATAATTACGCCTGTGCCAAAAATGTGCACGAGTAGTGAAGCAGGATATAGTGGGTTACTGCAGTTTTAGCTCTGTGTTTGTCTGGTTGAACTCTACGCTACCAGGCGGCTGCACCGATCTGGCCGCTCACGTTTGCGCCCCCGCAAATCCGGCAATCTGCCCAAACCGCTCCCGTTTACCGGAATAGCGGACAAGCTAAAAGTCTCTAATAGCGCTAGAGTCCACTCCCATAACTATTATACGAAACTCAGTGACTGCGCGTATGCTCTAGTCTAGGCAGTTAGCGGCAAGCTATCGTTACGTCATATTTCACTGGCCGCTGGCTAACTGCTGACGGTTTCCCAACCATCTCATGCCATGCACTACCGAGGTGCGACGCCTCCAATGCTACTGGTGGCGTTCATCCCGCCAGCGTTGTCAGGCGCCTGTTAGCTGCCAGGGCACTGCTCCTTCAGCCCGGCAGGAGTGCATTTATGTGATGCATCAAGCCAACATATCGCACACACGTTCAGTTAAACAACGTCCCAGGGGTTCAAGCGCAGTCGTAAACCTTGCTATCTCTGTCAATGCTTTTACATTTTCGTGGGAAATTGAAACATTGCATTCAAATGGCATTGACATAGCATTGAAACAGCATTCAAACATGGGTAAGCTACCCATATTCCTTGTCCCTTTCATCCCCACGCGAGTGACTGGCACAGCTGGACACTCACACTGGATGGTTACCTGCACGTGTCCAGAAAGCAGTAAGAACGTGCGCCAGTATCTGTGCGTGGAATCGGAGGGGGGGAGCAAGAATTGTCCTTAATTCATGGAGCCCAACACACGTATTGCGCAGACTCTGAGTACGAACGCCACCGGCGGCTAGTCTTCTAATGCGAAATTGTTCTATAGAAAAAGTGATGGTGCTTTGCGATTTCGGTTTTTCGAGAAAATCCTTCACCCACAGCAGTATTCTGGAAAGGAGGGTGGATGCGCGTTGTGTAATGAAGAACACCGTCGGAGGAGAGAGGGTACTGGAGCGCCACCGGTTGGTTGGAGGAGGACGAAATAAGTCGATGGGCAGGACACTGGTGCGGTGCCTGATCGATTAGAAGAGCGATGTTTTGTTGGCAGTGTACAGTTCTGCAGTCGACAGTGGTTATATCGTACCTCCAAAATGCAGAAAGAGGATGGAAGGCTTCGCTTTCATACGAAACGTGGAAACATATTCATTCTCATTGCGAAATGCATGGTTTTATTTCAAAATGTCACCATGATGAAAGCGTTCCTTAGGAGAGGAAACGACTGATTGTTCAGGATATACAGCCTGCAACAGTGCAAATATTTAGGCTGAGTCTGCTAACGATTTCCAAACGCGCTTGTTCGAAAAGTACAAAATAACACTTAGAGCATTCCGTAGCACGAACAGGGAGAAGGTATTCCGTGAGTGTCCGCCTAGTAGACATGTCCGTTTCGGCTGCTGCTGAAGTATCGATATCAGTAATTACTTGTGGATGCACTGTGTAAGAATCAAAGGCACATTCCCCTAAAATATACACGTGAAACAATCCACAGGGCATTACTAAAAAAAACATTGCCTGTAATATAGAGCATAGAGCTGTTACTACGTCGTCGATATCACCAAAAGCTTCTATTCGGCTCTTAATATTTCCCACCAATTTCTCAAGTACTGGGTATCTAACTGGGCTCAGTCCTAGTTAAACTTGCTGCCATTAATTTATTCTTGTCCTTTCTTTAATTTTTATTTCCAGCATCATCAAAAATTGGGACATGCTGTTATAACGAACGCATTATGATGTTCTCTTGAACACTGAGTGTGTACGACACTCAAGTTGAGTTTCATTTAGAACACTTAGAGACACTTATGCATTTGATATTCACATAGCACGCCTAATTTTGCAGTCAAGCAAGTACGTATGTATTTGATTTTAACCTCTCGCTGCGGATGCATATTTGCGCACACACACAATAACATTTGCACTGTGCGTGAAGCATACCCACTGAAATTATTTACGCAGCCGACGCAGCATGCATATTTAGCAGCGTTGAACAACTCCAATAGTTTAATGGTGAGAGTGGCTTCGACTTGTCATAAGCTTTTCTCGCTTTGTTGGTTACTTTTTTCCACAATCCGTACGTTTTTCCAGGGCTAAAATTAGTCCCGTTTTAGAAGGCCTGGCCTGACTGTCCTTGAGTGGTTCCAAAAGACCGGTTCCACTAGCGCAACGAATGTATGCCGACGTTTTCGCACAAATAGCCGACAACCTTTTCTGCAGGATCACCGTTGCACTGTGCTAACGCATCCTCCGTAGGGAGTACGCGCCCGCCTGTTGCAGGCTGATAAGGAGAAAACCATTCTCCAACAGCCGCTGTACAGAGCTGTTTTCGCTTTCCGCGTGCTACATCATTCTCTATAAGTGCAGTCCTTCTCCCGGTGTTGTACCATCGATTTAGGCGCGGCTTTGCAATGTCCAGCAGCTCGCCTGAAAGTCCATCGTAGCATCTAAGCTCGTTACATCTAAGTAGGACTCTCGGAAAGTGCCTGCTTTTGTACGTGCTTCCCCGAAAGGGAGTCAGCAAAATGCATTTCATTGGCGTACGGATAGGGACATTCACAAAGTGACCTTCGTCCGTGTTGTCTTCTTAAATGTGTTGACGCTGTGGGTGACGGCAGGCAGGAGGAGGCTAACATGTATTCAGATAGGTGGTCAGTGCAACCAGGGAATTAAGTTTACGTAAGTGGCTTCTGGAGCAAATGCAGTTGGAAGACAAATTTCAGGCAAACATCTGGGAACGCCTCTGTAGGAAGGTACTAGATGACACTTCACAACTAACAAGATCATTATATATTCAGTGAACGTTAAGGTGAAAGTATCATGCAAAGCTAACGTGTCGTCCTACCACGCTGATAACGAATTCAATAGAAATTTTATAGTACTTTAGTAAAAGGCGCCCCTCAGTCATGCGACACAATCGGTTGAAAAAAATGGGGCTTACTACAACTCGAGTGTCTATTTATGGGAAATCGATATCATTCGCATTATCATAGGTTATTTGGTAGGCGTGTATTTCACTACGTCATTAGTCGGGGAGCGTAAGAACTGCACTACGTAAAGAAATAATTGATAATGTGCGCAATGGCGTGCTCGACACACAGAATGGCGTGTAAGGGATCTAATCTGCGGGAAATGTCACGGTTGGTTCACTCGTTAATTTTCCGTGCGACGCGCAACTGCATGCATCTTTCCAGAGCATACGCCAACATCGAAAATCTGCACCTCCAAACCAGTCTTGCTCTCTGCTGCCCTGTTCGCAAATACGGAGGCTTCAGGTGAGAGGGCAAATGAACTATCATTAAGATAACATTGTTTTTTACAGTATTATGCCGTTTGAAAATTAGCAATACTGAAGAAAATTCATTCGGCAAAGAGTCCCAAGCGAAGTGTTAGTTTTCAAAGTATTATCCGGTCGGTATTTACGGGTAGTTTTGTCGTTGGAAATTATGTGCCGTGTCCATGTCTGGTAATATTTTGGGGCACACATTGTCGTCAATGTGAACTTGCCATGTTCGCAAATTTGTTATGATTTCGGTAATATTGTGCATGTTTCGAAAATATAAGCTTTTCTGTATAGTTCGGTAGGTTGTGAAGAATAGGAGACCGAAGCAAGCGCACTGCACTTGGGCACTGTCGTCGACATAGGGCGCGAGGGCGGATCAAGAGCTGTTGGTTGCCGAGCGCGGTGTTCCGTTGATGTTGTACTGGTTTTTGGCCGCGCGCTTGGCGCTAATAAATCAACTTATTAAAGTGGTGGAGGTGCGGGATGCTTTTCAAACCTGGAAATCCGAAGCCGGACGTTGCCCACTGCATCGGCAATACCAGAGCTTTGACCCGACCTCTACCGGTCGTCGTGTCCGATGTGCTGCGCGAGACCAAGCCCGCTTTCTTCAACAGAATCTGTACAGAACCCTAAATGCCGTTATTTTTTCATTTGCTTTGCTCTTTACAATAGTGATTCACATTACGTGTCTGTATATGTGTGGGATCTAATTATTTTTGTTAACTGACCGCTGCAGCAGCCCGTGTAGACATCTCTTTATCTTTTTTTTATAGGCAACCTTATCCTAAATTGTGAGATTCAAGGGCTAACGGTTAGAGAAAAAAAATTATGAGGTTTTACGTGCCAAAACCACTTTCTGATAATGAGGCACGCCGTAGAGGAGGACTCCGGAAATTTAGACCACCTGCGGTTCTTTAACGTGCACCTAAATCTAAGTACACGGGTGTTTTCGCATTTCGCCCTCATCTAAATGCAGCCGCCGTGGTCGAGATTCGATCCCGCGACCTAGTTCTCAGCAGCCTAACACCACAGCCACTGAGAAACCACGACGGGTGAATTAGAAGAGAAGGACTAGGAACGCTCTGGTCACTACCAGGACATCACGCCTGTGGACTTCCGAAAACGACTCTACAGAAATGATCCTTGACTACCATTCACTTCAATAAAGATCCTACGCTTTTCATAAATGGGCAAAATGCAAATGCGTACGTGGCAGCTCGTTTTAACAAGTGCAGATTTTTGCATGAGTGCACGGATCAGTCGAAATAAAAGTAAGCAGTAAACATAAAAGGAAACATAACAGCGTTTGCTTGCATGCCTGTAAGAAAATGAGAGCGTTAGGGTTTTTATAGTGATTTCGAACCAACAAAGTCCACAGCCAGGCAATACTCTGCACCGGGAAGTCACGTTCTTTTTGGAAGAGGCGTGTTATGGAGACAAATGAACGGGCATAGCTCACTAATATGCGATTTTCTAAGGCTCTCACGAGGGGTTCTTAACTGCACTTTTTTTCAACTTCCATTTCCATCGCTCAACATTAATATTATTCGCCGAAGTGCAATATCTTTTTTCACGCTACCATTCGATGCACTAAATATTATATTTTCTCAATTTTCTATGAAAGAGGATTATTTTACAAACATCGATGATGAGTATAAATGCTTCCCATTTTCTGTAGTTCTACTTGGCTATTTCACAAAGACGCGCACGCAGCAAGATCGGATTCACTAATCATTTTTAAGTGGTGCCCGTGACAGTAGAAAAAACGTAAATACAACATTTGAGGATAAAATAATAACTTCTCGTGGAAGGTCCTCCTTGAGAAAAAAAAATTACCGAAACCTAAGAGGCCGCTAGGATGATGCCGTCGATATTTCCGCATATTATGTCCTCCCCACAAGTTTCGTCTTACCCCTCTGGGCCCCTTGAAGCTACAACCTATGTCTTGCGCGTTACCTAGTTCCGTGCTCATATGAAATATCTCAATCTCGAAGAAACTCTTCGTTATTGTAGATTTAGTTGTCTTTTGTGAAGAATCTGCTGTCACTTTCCTCTTTTTCCCTTAAATACAGTGAGTGCAAATCAAAGTACAGCTATTCTATTGAAGACAGAAGACCAAGGCTTGTAAATTGAAACACAGCCTATATTGCACGCATAAATGTAGAAATAAGGTACCCTAAAGCATCGGGGCCTTACTCTGGCCTAAAGAAGCCATTGCTTTTTGAAGCAAAAGATGCCATTTTCGAAAACTCGGGCACTACGACACAGTCACCTGTGCTTTTGCATTGCTTCCTCACAAAGTGAACAAATCCAGGCTTATAGAAAGGGCACGGGATTTTGAACTTGTTTGCGCTCTCGTCGTTATAGTGTACTGCTTCAATCTTGGCTTCTCCACGACTCCACTTTCGTACATTTTCTTGCTAGAAACAGTGCAAGGACTTTATGGTGTTCTCTACTCTTTATGCTATGAAGGGGGCGTGTGTAGCTCAACAAAAAGAAAATGCAGTGACATACTCCCCAGAGTATTTTTCCACCAGCTGCGCTTGACAAGGTTATACTGACACGTACATATTCATATAAAACTGGAAAATAAACTGCTTGACAGTTAAACAGAGAAGCACTGGCCTAGACCTCGAATGCGGTGTTCAGTAGAGGCCTGGAATTCATTTTTATATTTGCGCGGTTTTGGAGACCTCTAGACTGGTTTCAATCTGGCCGCTTTCGTGTTTTTCCCACGTCTTGGGATGCCGCAGGTTTCGCACTTTTCCGATTTGTAAGTATTCGTATGTCATGTTAAACGACAAAATATTTTTGCGTGTTTGTCCTTAGTCACAGTTGTGCGACGGCCCATCTACGTCATAACTGCCGGTGAGGGCACGTCGACTCCGACTGCAGCTACATCTGTCGCCATATGTACGTCATGTTTTCCCAAACCTGTGATACTGGCACAGTCTCTGGCTAACATCAGCTTCGATGTCGATGACCTGGACAGTACAAATGTGTTCAACGCAACCGGGGGACCCTGCCGCTACACCGGATAACACAATTTTATAGTTGGTTGGAACACCTTGTGTCTGGCACCACTCACGGGAGGACAAGATCTCCAGTTGGCACGTTCAGAAACTCCCCAAAGTTATAAATCGGTCCTGTCGCCATCTTGCAGCAAGGAAGCAGTTCGCTCTTCCACACTACTTTAGAAATTTGTTCAAGTGAAGCAGTAATTACACTGGAAACATTAGCCAGATTATGCGTAATTGAGGAAATGACGTAAAGGCATAATTACACACTCTATTTAGAACAGCAACGCTCACCGGAGTAGCTTAGATATGTAGATCCACGGGATATACTGGCGCGTACCCATTCTGGGGAATTGGCCAAGAATCGGGTAGGTCGAAGTAATGCGTTGAATAAAAGTGCAAGATTTTATACTGGCTAAGTTAGAATGGAAGGATAAAGATGGGAGAGCCTGCATGATTTTGCAAATTTGAAAATTCTACCATACCCATAATATAAAATACCTGAAATTCAATTTGGGTGAAAGAAAAGGAGGATTGGTTATTTGTGTTCACAGTTCAAATCTTACCGATCTTTGAAGAAAATCTTTGATTGCAGTGCTAACGTTCTCGTCGCTATGGCCAAGTGTAGAGGCATCCAAATATATTACACACTGAACAGTTAAATCTAATTCAAGAAGGCAGAAGGGTGTTTCTAGAGTTCATTTTCTTAAGCTAATAAATCGTCCACAAGAAATTTAAAAAAATGTGTTATGCTCTCCGCTTCCCTACACATGTGACAAATCGGTGAGGGCGCCAGACCACTCCTCCGTAAATAAAGATCTATATAAGGTACGCGACAGCGAACTTGGCTAATAATTACTCCAATTTTTCTCGGTTGGTATAGATTATTCTTCTATGTGTACAATAAGTGTGCAAAATTCGCAGAATGTGTTATAGATGGTACAGAGTAGGGGTGTGCGAATATTGAAATTTTCGAATACGAATCGAATACGAATAAGGCGAAAAACTGTCTTCGAATATCGAATCGAATATCGAATATATGTGTAGTATTAAAAAATTGCAAAACGAGGTAACAATAGCTTCATTACCCTTTTAAAAATAATATTGCATTTTACGAGGCTGCTTCAGGTTAAAGAGGCACTCATTATAGGTAATGCACTCAGGTAATGTCAGGTAATGCTCTGTCAGGTAAACGGTTGTTACAGATTATCGCGAAGGAAAATATACTGCTCAACATGTTCAGAAAGTAAGGGCTCTCTATGCACTGTGACAACATTTGTCCAGGTAACATTTTCTAGGTGCATATTTTATTGCGCATACTTACAAAGCCCGAAAGTACATCATATATTGTTATGAAAGAGCCCTGGAATGAAGCTTGGTAAAAAAAAATCGAAACTGATCATGTCTCACGGGCCTGATGCAGATAGACTAGAACAGAGCGTACACATTCATAGTAAGGTTCGGTACAGCACTTAAGATCACAGTGCTGTAACGCTGTGTCGTCGTTTTGTACCTTCTTTTGGCCCTGTTTTGTGTTGCGCTGTAACGAACCTTACTATGAATCCCAACAAACTGGCCCAACTTGCCATCTTGATGTAGAGCATACAGATAATGAGCGGATCATGTGAAGCTCTCAGTGAATAAACATGTTTTTAGGAGAATGTGGAGCAAGCATATAATTCGTTAATTGCTAAATTATTCACAGTCTGTCCGAATATTCGCCGCTTTGACATTTTTCGGCCGTCCTCGAATATTCGGGAATTTACGAATATGCATTTCTCGAATCGAATACGCTTCGAATAAGGAAAATATTCGATTCGTATTCGAAATTTCGAATATTCGCACACCCCTAGTACAGAGCCTTCTCGCAGCATGATATGCCTCCGATTAGCTGACAGCTCGCGCACGGACGTTAGTGCGTCATCATCTCCGTAGGGGCCCCTGTTCTCATCCTCCTCGAAAGACAGGTGTCATGAATGCCACAAAATGCTGCCACTTATACTTCTACGGCCGTCTTGCTGCTTTAGACATAATTGAAGCACATGTAAATTTTTTAGCTTACTTTACTTCTTTTACGGCTTGAGTATTCTTGCTTTCTGATTTTTTACTTGTTTTTGTGTGGTGTCCAATAATTAACCACCATGATTCGTGAAGATTTAGGACACTGTTAATGAAACGCTAGCTTTCTCACGTAGCACTTTAAAATTTTCATTCTTCTCATACGGGATAGATGTTTCTGTCCTTGTTGCACATGTTTGTAATAGAAGTTGGCTAACTTAGGCTGTTTAATTTTTTCTTGAAAACTGAGTGGACTAATGTTTTCATGTAGTAACTAATTCATCCACACTACCGCTTACTCAATGAGTCAGTCACTGACTTTTACATGCACTTCTACGCGCACTCTAAGGCGCAGCTGCAAGTCTATTATTTTCGACTCCTTGCTTCCTTTGTCTTTCGGTACGCACTTCGCTATCTACAGTTCACTGTACTCGACGGTGACATTATAAAAGCGATTTCACAATGAAATTCACTACGATGACCCAGCTGCAAAGGATTAGAGTAGTAGTAGTCTTCATGAGACTGAACGGCAACTGTGATCTGAAACACGGTTTCGTTTAGACGTTTATTTGCTCGCCACCCCTTTCCTTCTTTCCTGCGGGGACCAACGGGCTTGAGCGTCTAGATAAATGGCCATGAAAGTAATAATAAACCTCCAATAGGAGCTTGGTTAACAGAAAGCACGTGCAAAATGAGCTAAATAAACCGAAAAAACAACAACCAAGAGCTGCATGTTTCAGCATTCCGTTCAAGTTTCCTTTTAACTCAAGTACAATGAAAAACGGTGAGGGCTACCTGGGCCATCATGACTTCGTCAGGTTTGCCTTAATAGGTCAAGGAAGTCAATAACTCGAGAGAAGACGACCGGACAAGCGCTATCCTGTTGTTTTCATTTAGGTCGTCGTATGCCTTGCGCTATCAAGACAAACATGCATACGTACAAGATCACCCGAATTTCACTTCTTGTAGTCTGAATCATGCCTGCGAGAGAAAAGGCGCGCATGCGCTGTGAACGGAGTAAGCTCGGTGTATTCAATTTACGCCGCAGCGCCATGCAGGCAAAAACCCGACGTTCGCAGTCATTAACCTTGCGCGGGTCGATAAGTGAGGCTTTCATCTTTCTTAACAATAAAATCAGTCCACGTTAAGATGGCACTGTTCCGTTTCCTTTTCTTCGCTTTCCTTTCTTGCAGTTCTCAGGACCGCCTGTATACGCAAATAAGTTCTGCTTCTTCTCTTCGCTTTCTTCCTCTGAATACCGGGCGGCCGAATACAGTGACTTACTTAACGCACCGGTCGCGTTGAATGGACCCCTGTGCCGCAGTTCCCGACTCTGCATCGCACGCACTTTCCTCCGAGCGCTGTAAAAGCGGGGATCGTAAAAGCAACGGGCCGTCTCTAACGAGCTGTCCACTGCCACGCCATAAGGTCGGCAATGAACGTAAAAAAAAAACGGAATGGAAGGAAACTGTTGTTGCTGAAGAGACAAAAGACGAGAGGTTAAAAAAAGAATAAGATGTGCAGAGCGAGAGGATGCAGGAGGTCCTTTGCTCGACGGGGCACTGTCGGGTTCCGACGTCTGGGACAGCATTTTAGCACCAACAGAAAGTAAGTGGTCGTGAATCAGATGGAAAGGAATGTAGAGAATTTCCGGAATTCTTCGCAAGTTGACCTGGCCGGCGCTACTCCCAGAGTGCTGTAGAGAAGGTGGCCTGTCGCTGGACGATTATCAGAGGAAGCGAAGCTTGAAAGGACGGTACCTCCTGAAAAAAAGCAAGGAAAACAACGTCCCATGTGAACAGAAGCGTGAGCTTATGATTAACATCTGAAGTCATTGTGCGCCAAAGTGGATAGAGAGACGAGTAGTTTCGCCGAGTAGTTAACCGTTGATGAGAAATTTCTGTTACTAAAGACCACATAAGTATACGCAAGCTGATAGTGCGCGCTAGCAAACATTTGTAAGGGCGGCGCTCCATTCCATGTTAAGAAATAAATAAAAAGAAGCGACCATTTTACGAAGGCTATGCAGAAATGCATACACTATTTTGCATACTTTTTGCATACTACTTTGCAGAAATGCATACACTATATTTCCCCTGATAAGAAAAAAGTAAAGTAACATTTTAACGTGTTCCTTATAACTCTCATTACACGCATACCACGTAAAGTGACGGCTAAAAAGAAATCCCTAATGCAAGCAAGGACTTCGTACTGCAATTCGAGGTGCCCGGAATTTTGTTCAAAATTGCGGGCTTTTAGACTTCACCGGGAAATCTAAGTGACTCTCACTGTAGTATTACGCTTTGTCTACCTCTGTCTACTCTCTGTGTTTGAACAATGGGCCTATACGCTCCTGCATACGAATGTTCTTTAACAATTTGCTCAATGAACCTAACCTCACGGCAGGTTTGCAGTGGAATTCAAAAGAAGGTTATATAAACTCTGGTGCACCTGGTGAGGCTCGGAATGTTTCTTTCACGTGTTTTCAAGAGTCGCTTCAAGACTTATGCTCGTATGGAAATTTATGGAAGAGAGCAAATGCACCTGCTATGACCGAATGAATTGCATGTTGTAGCCAGCTTTCTCAAACTTCTTGCACTCTCACGTAGTGCCTCCAATTTACGTATCCATTCACCTGGCTTGTCTCGTTAAGATGGGGGTGTGTTTACAGCGCTCTGTCAGCTGGAATTTCTCACGCCGGACAAACTCGTCCTGTATACAGCATCTTTAGGAGTGCGTTGAGTCCCCGTCCCAGGTGTCATTCATGTCTTTGAGCAGGAGCAGGACCAAGAAACTAACGTCGACTCGAGTGAATATATTTGCTGGCTTCTAACGTGTGGACCATTGTACCGCTGTCTCTTTCATCCCGTACGTCATTCATCACGCGCCTCGTCATTAAAATAAAAAAAATATGCCAGACTCCTCTTTTGCTTTGCCCGTATTAAACGCGTGATGTTTTATCACTTATAGTTGCGGGGCAGATTTATTTCTGTTTTCACTTCGTATTATCGCCTTTCTGATTTGGCACATTAAGAGAATGAACAGGCTTTTCTTTCTGCGCACTTTCCACAGAATAATTAATTGATGCTGTTATGCAATGTTTATGTGAAGTCTTATAATTCAAGTGAATACTGTCAGGTTGTTCTTCGTTTAGGTAGCGAGAAGGGCCAGAATGGCTGCTCACATCCCTTGCATGCTCTAGAATGAGAATATTGATATTTTAGTAGCTATATGCACCATGCATATTGCTGATACATTAAATATTGCAGGAACTGCCGCCTCGCGCGGAATAGCCACATTGGGAATCCAGTGAGCCCTTGCAAAGAGAGGGCGGCTGCTACAGCAGCGACTGAAGCCGCGAGTTGCCCAATGCGTGATTAATAATAATATTTGGGGTTTTACGTGCCAAAACCACTTTCTGATTATGAGGTACGCCGTAGTGGAGGACTCCGGAAATTTTGACCACCTGGAGTTCTTTAACGTGCACCTAAATCTAAGCACACGGGTGTTTTCGCATTTCGCCCCCATCGAAATGCGGCCGCCGTGGCCGGGATTCGATCCCGCGACCTCGTGCTCAGCAGCCCAACACCATAGCCACTGAGCAACCACGGCGGGTTCAATGCGTGATTCTTTGCAGCTGTGGAACGTTGGAAAGTTCTGATCATGCAGAGATAACAGTGATCGATGTAGAGGCCACCATTTCGAGTTTGTGAGTCAGTGAAGCGAGATGATCGAGTGACACGTTTGCAGCAGTAATGGCGCGACGTGCTACAGAAAGATTGAACTGCAAGAGCTTCCCCAGAAGTGCAAGGTGTAAATCGACTCGGTTCTCACCTAGAAACTGAGTTATGCTTCTGAAGATCTTCAGTTTGGCATTGTTGGTGTTTACTGTATATCATATTGACTGTAAATAAATACGGGGACATTTGCGGTCAACGTGATATGAAGAATCTGAGTTATGCTGAGGAAAAATTAAAACATCCTCGCTCGTAGATGCACTTGGGCTTAAAAGTCATTGTACGGCTATTTGAGAGCATTTGAGGCTATTGTAAGGCTATTTGAGCTTGAGGCACTTGTTGAACTTAGCTTTCAGCTATAGGCGAAAAACATCTGAAAATGTTTTCCCGTTATCTAAATATCACAGCGTTCCACAATAAACCGAAACGAAAAATATGTGGAACGGCCTTCAATCTACAGGAGATAGAGATAGAATGGTAAATAAATGTCAGAGAAGTCACTTGGATTGAGCCCGCATGGCCACCCTGCACTGGGAGAAAGGGAAAACGGGATAAAAAGATTAAGAGAAGGAGATAAAGTTTAGCGTCGATATCGCTGACGTAGAGGAAATTCTCAGCGCTGCATGTATTGCAGACTGTAGCTCAGTCCAGTCAGCTTCAGAAATCGCAGCAGTATTTTTGTGGCATTTGCAGCTGTTGTATGCGAGACCATAGATCCAAGCGTTAGTCCAACGGTAAAGGCGTTCATTCTATAACGGGCTTAGAACGAGGCGATGGCAAGCCTGTCATTTTTAAAGAACGGGCAAAGCGGAATATATTATTCTTTAAGTACATGCAACAAATACGTCGAACTCCTTTCCAGAAAAATAGCCACTTTTATCCAGAACCTCGTTTTGCACACCTTTACCCATAACTGTATTTAAATACGTGCGACGATGTTTCGCCTACTTAAACATGTCTCCACGTAGACATGTGGGAAACGATATTCGCGATAAGGGTGGCTTTTTCCCCGGAACAGTTTCGCACATTTATTCTGTGTATTATAAATAGAAACAATTACGATACATGGAACGTTCTTGCGTACGTATTGCGACTTTATGTGGGACGTCATTTCATTTACGTAAGTGGACTATATGGTCTATACTTCCTACTTATAGCAAGAACATAAGTGAAACTAAATTTAAAGTGTATGACGTGTGGTGCGCCCAACATGGGTCCACTCTTTAGAGAGAGAGAGAAAGATATTCAAGACCATTCCGCCCTGCCAAGGCTGATGGCCAGCGGAGCTATAAACATCGTGGTAACAAAACATGTGGTAAAGACTTTATTACTACTTTCATTGTCACTTATTAAGGACAGTCACAATGGTTTCGTGGTCACTATGACATACACTGATCGGCATACTCGCAACTGCAAACACATTGTTTGGTAATGTGAAATTGGTGCGCTTGTGCCGCTGGGTGGTCATTTGGGCCGGATTGGTGTATAGCATAGCAAGCGATGACTGCAACACGAAACGCGTAAACCACTCCTTTTTCATTCCCTACACGTCCCCATTGAAATCACCGACAACGACAACAGGGGTAGAGTCATCACAACTAACTCACTAAAAGTGAGTAACCATGAACCTTACAGGGCTATGAGTTATTGCATTTTTTGCTTGCTTATTTCCCCTTTCCCTTCCCCTAGTGCAGGGTAGCAAACCGGACGTTTTAAGTCTGGTTAACCTCCCTGCCTTTCTTTCATTTGCATCTCTCTCTCTCTCTGCTTGCTTACGGGGGTATAAGCCATTGCTTGCGAGGGTATGAGCCATTGCATATGGGGCTTTGAGCCATTGATGATGAAAGTTTTCGACATGCTGTTCTGTATGCTGTGTGCGGCATAAGAAAGAATTTAGGCACTGTTCACTTCACATCGCTGAGTGCTTGTAGCCTGTACCTTACGGGGCTAGGAATCACTGCATTTTTTGCTTGCTTACGGGGATATGAGTGCTTACCCAGGTATGAGCCATTGATGATGATAGTTTTTGTGTGCGAACCCGGAAATTCTATGGTACCCTAGCCATATACAGCTCCACTTTTGAAAAAAGAAAAGATTAATGAAAGGAAGGAAGGTTAATTAGAAATCTGGTTTGCTAGCTTGCAAGGGGGAAGAGGAAAAAGGGTATTTAGAAATATTGGCACAGGGAAAGGCGGGTGCAGAAACGGGTCTCCGCGGACAAAATTAAAGTGACACATGCCACCACCACAGTGTACTCTGCACTCTCGAGCTAAATGAAGGTAGGTAGAAGTGACAGCGCGGTACATAGAAGCGCAGAGTTAGGGATGTGAAGTTAATTTCGCTTGCAACTCCCACTAGGTGCGCTGTCCAACCCGCTGTTCAATGTCCAAATAGGCATGTGCACGTAGTACGTACGTATGAACCGTGTGTAAAGTTTCATTTGGACATTTTGACAAACATCCTATGCTTATTTATAAAATTAATGCGCGTGAGAAGGTGCGTTTTAGTAAGTAAATAATTAAGAAAATAAGTAACTAAGTCAAGTAGAGTCAAGTAGGATAAGTTAAGGTAAATCCAAGTAAAGTAAACAAAGTAACGAGTTACTAGTCGCTTTTAACGCAGCTCAGGCGCGTTAGGCACCCCAGGAAAGAAATATACAGGGGCCATCAAATAACACCTATGCAAATACGTTATGTGGCCTGGCGGACACCAAGTGAGATGATATCTATTGCTGTCAGCAGCCTAATTAACTAAATTTGAATGATTAACTTTTTGTTGGCTGCAGTGAGTGGGTATGTTTGTATTGAAAAATTAGGCACTCGTGTTTCTACACAGTATCAGTTGGAAGAATTATTCTATCGTGTTTGTGCTTCGAGGTGTCCGAATCCGAATTTTAATTTTCGTTCGCATGATTACGCATGCAACATAGTTAGGATCGGCGCAAAGCTCCTCTCTGATGTGACGCAGCTGTTGCGTGCGGCGTTTGGTCTGACAACGGGGCGGAGACATTGGGAGAGATGATAACTCTCCCGCTTCCGCTCTCGGCTGGCGAAATGAAAAAATCGGAGAACCCGGAACCGCTATCGTAACATGCGACCACGCAGCCTGTAACGATGGTGGCAGCTGCCATGCCGAGATAATGGCGTGAGTGGAGAAGCTGGAGGACAGTGCGCGTGCGTAGTGGTGACTAGATGAGCGGGCATGGTCCTTGCCTGGCCTACGCAAATAAAGCGACGGTTGATTCCGAAGTATTGTCAGTTTTATTGAAATCAAGAACAACAACCGCACCGCACACCGTGCTGTCATATCTTGATTTGGCCAGCCGAGAGGCGAAGGGGAACAGTTATTATCTTGGCCTAGCCTCCGCCCCGTTTTCAGACTAAACGCCGCACGCAACAGCCGCGTCACATCAGTGAGGAGCTTTGCACCGATCGTAACTCTCTTGCATGCGTATTCATACGAACGACAATTAAAAATTGGGGCCGGATATTTCGAAGCGCAGGCACGCTAGAAGAATTATTCCTACTGATACTGTATATAAACACGACTGCCTCTAACTTTGCCATATAAACATACCCACTTACTGCAGTCAACAAAAAGTTAATTATTCAATTTTAGTGAATTGGGCTGCTGACAGGGATATCTATCATGTCACTTTATTTCCCTCTAGGAAGATAACTTACTTGCACAGGTGGTCTTCGCGTGCATCGCAGTGCCTAACTTTAAAAAAGAACACCATAAGGCCTAATTTTGAACACCCGGCATAATTCTTTCTGTCTCACACAGTTCACTTTAGCTTTTTGTTGGCGCATTGTCAAGTTTTACCGCAGTTTCGCATAAGAATGCCCCGTCCCCCACAGTTTCGTAATAAACGCCGCGCCCAGACGAGCCAAGCCGAGCTTGGCGTCGCTAACTGAGCAGAATGGCGTTGAAAACATCTGTCGCATATCATAGCCTGTGGCCAAGGCTTTGCTTACTGTCGAAGGGGTAGATATGGCTAGACTCCGCGCGGGTCCCGAGGCGAGGTTGGCGTAGGTTGCATACTGCGCAGCCGTCGTTTTCACATCGATGTCCAGGCGGGGGCACGCCGGTGTGCGCTGTTAGCAAAGGACATGCGTGGGGCGTTACCCAGCCGGTCTGCTTTCAGTTTGTCTGCAGAGCCGTTCCCACCGCAGCAATAGGCAAGTCGCTCAATGGACCCGATCGATTTGTGTCTCATACGTACGTTTGACCAAACGGGCTCAAGAGTTAAATCAAACTTGCCGATGTTCGGGGTTTATTGTGCAGGCGTGGGCAGACATGCAAGACATGAGCAACTGTTTCTTCGGGGGCGCCGCACAAACTGCATGAATTGTCCGAGCCCAACTGTTCGTGTCACCGTTCCTGAGTGGCCAAAGATCCTGTGCGAGCTTGGGAAGACTGGTGCGCTCGATATGTCTCCCCTGTGTCGTTAAGTTCCAGGTTTCAGCTCACGTTCCATAACGTTTTGTGCTCTTTTGCGCCAGATGTCTGTCCTGGTTCGGGTTATCCATTTGCTTACTTCTTTACCCCATTCAATTTCTCTTTTGGTTTCCTGGAGCTTTGGGCTTGGGCCGAATTTCGTTTCGATAGGGGCGACTCGTTGCATTCAGCGAGTCTTTCTGCCGTTACACCGCAGGTGTAAGTATATTCGGCAGCTGTAGTTTGCTTCGCGCTTAAATTTGAATCTGCCATCGCATTGTGATTCTGACCTTGCTTCTCGAATTTCAAGCGATGATCAGCCGATTTCACTTTTTATGGCGGCATTATCTGTGAAAATGTTTCCTCCCAGCGGTCACCGCCCGAGTCCGTTCTGGTGTCGGTTTAGACATGTTATTGTTGAGGTCGAGTATGCTAGTGCGTCACTTGAGTATATTGTTGCTGTGACTGCGAGTGGTTTCCATGGTGAGCTACCCACTGAACACAGTTTGTACGAACGTCGGGATGGGTGCCATACTTGGCCTTTTAGACGTTTTCACTTTTTGATTATCGAATCAGTTTGTTTTTAAAGATAGTCTTTTTTGTATAATATTTCAATTGCTATTTAGACTGCTGCCTTTGTTATAGAATTTCCTGGTAGTGTGAACGTAATTCCGTCACATATTGTGTTTAGGCTCACCTATTGCGTTTATTTCTGTGTTGAACTTCAGATAGTCCTCAGTCGCAACTCGGGAAGAGATATCTACAACGTTTAGTAAGTCTGCTGCCGATTGATTGTCTGTTGTTACAGTAGAGAGTCGCACTCGAGGTCCTTCGTCCTTTAGGGCTCTCGATAGGTAATGTATATAGATACTATATAGGGCTGGTAATAACAGACATCCCTTTTTTCATCCAGCGTCTAGGTTCACTATATGAGATCTATGTTCATGGTGTTCGTATACTGCTGTGGATTTTTTATAAAGTGCCTTCAGTAATTTAACAAATTCCTGGTACAATTTCATGTTTTCAAGTTTTTCCCATAGTTTGAGAGGCACAGGCTTTTCTAGATCTAGGATGGCCAGAGGAGCTGCGATTTTTCTTTGTACTTCATGACGGTTGTTTGGGTGAGAGTGAAAATGTGATCTCTTGCCCGTCTTTGTGGGCGGAAGCTTTTATGTGATTCACTGTATACGTTTTTTTCCATAAGGTTTGTAATCTGTGATTTGGAATTGTGCTGAAGAGCTTTAAGATATTCTTGACCACAGCTATTGGACGATAGGCATTGATATCATTTTCTGCTTTGCCTTGGACTTTGTGAATTATTTGTATTCGAGTTTCTTTCAATGATTCTGGTATATCTTTTGTTGAGAGGATGTCATTGAAACAGTTAGGTACACACTAAACATTTTAACACCCTTAAGGGTGTAAATCAGTTTGTCGCCAGACGAACACCCTAAGGGTGCTGTTGTCTACACCCTGCAGTTGGGGTGCCATTATAGCACCCTAGTGGAAGGGTGCCCAGCAAAATAAATTTAGGGTGTAAGCGTGCTCGTCCAAATTAACACCCATCTGTGTGGGTGTTCGAAGGGTGTACACTCTTTTATCTCTAGCGTGTATGGAAGGCAGGTTCGGCAGTACACGCCTTCAATTACTACTATGTACAGCGATCCACGCACAACTATTGCGTGTGCCAGAAGGTTCAAGTTCGGCTACCAAACGCACCGTCGAACAGCCGGCCTTAAAGCTTCGATGGGCATACACAACACCTATAAGTGTGGATCACATTACATATTAGTAATTCATGGTGTATATTGGAAAACCTGTATTCACTGCACAAATACAAGCTAGCAAACTTGACAATTTTGAGCATGTATATCAACACCAAGGCTATCATGATTTCTATATCCAAATAACATGCAACACAGACTGGTAAGATATATGCTGCATTTTCAAGAAAATGCAACTATATTTATTGCATGCTGCAATACAGAGTACAATATATACATAAATCATATTAAATATAAACATGCACAATCACCAAACACATCGGTAAGTACAAGAACATGTACATTTCCCACAAAGGTATCTAAAATATAAGTATTGATGAAATCTGTTATTAGAGAAGAAACTATGTATAGCGGCACTGAAATAGCCTGGGTTGATTCGCAGTGTTTTGGGCCACATAAAGGAATAAATTTTTAGTATTAGGCTCCAGTGAACGAAAATTCAAGTTCTGATGCCTTAAAAAAGGCATATTGCAAAGGTGAATTAGGGAAGCAATTGAAATGCAGAGCAAACGCACAAGAAAGACACCTGTTATTTTGTACACTAATGTAATCCCAAAACATTATGAAAAGTTTGGAAAGTCGATGTAAAGCAGAACTGGCCAACATTTTTCAGACTGAAACAATACTTCCCAAGCATAGACATGCTTTAAGTGAGGTTTAAGCCAGGAGCCTTATTGGTAATTTTCTATTTCCCACAAGATTACTTGAGCACAATAATACGTAGAATTTTTTAGTGCCTACATAGTTTGTCCTCTTTTGTGAAACGAGAGTTCTCTGGGCTAAAGGTGCTGTGTAGCGGTTTTTCTAACTACAATACCAGTCTCTATAAATTTTTGTTTTGTAACTCGAAGGCACTGGTACATATACAATATGTAGTTTGAAAATAGGTTCTTTTCTTACTATAAATCAAGAGTGCATATTCCAGATCTACTAGTGCCTGGGTGCAAACTGCAGTAGGAGGCCTGATAAAAACAAACCACTGTTGATTAAACGATTTAGCTGAGTACAAAATGTAGACAGTGTTTTAAAATACCGAGTAAATTTCTAAATTATTTGCACTTGGATGCAGTAATTCAAGATTAAGGCGTGCTGTAGCATGTGAGCATGCAAATTAACAAATTTCGTTTAATAAATTAGCCATACTCTGGTTACTAAAAGAACACAGGCAGAGGCAGTCATGCAAAAGTTCAAGTTAAATATCACACTGTTAACATTTGCCAGCAAATGGTCGTATCAAACATGATAATTATACTGAACAAGGATAGTTTCTTGGGATAGTTTAATGAATGAGATAAAATTACGTACAGCTTGAATGACAAGAACTGCGAGAGATGACAGACTGCGTTGACTTCCAACATTTTATTACGTTGCCACATCATGTGTATATGTACAAAAGCGGGCATGCGCAGAATGAGTCACAAGGGGTGTCTAACAGCAAATTACTGTAGTAAGAACGTCGTCCTTTGAAAAAAATAAACATTAGAATTTCTATCTGTTGAGATACAAGACTTCACTAGGGGTCAGCACGATAGAGGGGTCACTAACGCACACACTAACCAGTTTTCTAGTGGAATCTGCTTCTATAGTTACCCGGATGACCTGTGTCTCGCTAAAGCTTCCGTACCTTCAAAGAGGGGCACGCAGCCGCAGTCCCAGCAATGGATGCCGAAGTGGCCTTGAACAGTGTTATGGACGTTGTTATCGTGCTCTCCTAAATGATTGTTTAGGCGCCTGCCTGTCTGTCCAACAAAGTCAAATGAGATATTGTAAAGCTTTGCCTCCTTAACAGCCTCAATAAATCTTGCTCACACGAGATGCAACATAGTGTTGCTGCACAGGTTGATTGCCTTTCTTGGGTTGGCTACCCTTTGGCCTTAATTTCAGCCATAGCGGAACAGCTTCTGAAGTGCATAAAACATGATGAGCACGCTCGGTCAAGGAACCAGCCGGTTGAAAGACACAGGTTTGCAGTGCTATTGTATGTTCATGATGTCTCCCATAGGCTAAAAAAGATTGGGGAACCTGCAGGAATCACAGTCTTTTCTCAGCCCCGGAAAAGCTGGCAAGGCTCTGTAAGCGTGTAAACGCGCCTAAATCGCATCAGAGTTGTTGCTCTGCCGGGCACAGAAAACGTTTTGCGATGGGTGCAACGAATGTGGTTTCCCAAATTCCCATTTTGAGGCAGTAAATATATTGGACAGACAGGCAGGCGCCTGATTGATCGTTTAAGAGAGCACTATAACAACGTCAATAACACTGTTCAAGGCCATTTGGGCATTCTTTGCCGGGACTGCGGTTGCATGGCCCTCTTTGAAGATACGGAAGTTCTAGAGAGACACAGCTCACCCAGTAAATTATTGAAGCTGATTTCACCAGAAAACTGGGTAGTGTGTGCGTTAGTGCCCCCTCTATCACGCTGACCCCTAGAGAAATTTTGTATCTAAACAGATAGAAATTGTGATGCTTTTTTTTTCAAGTAACATGTTCTTTTTACAATGACTTGCTGTTAGAACACCCCTTGTGACTGGCTTTCATTTTCTGCGCATGACCCCTCTTATGTTTACACACACGATGTGTCAACGCAATAAAATATTGTTGAAAGTCAGTGGAGTGTGTCTGTCGCAGTCCTTGTCCTTCACGCTGTACATCATTTTTTATACTGAACAGTCAATATTGATTCAAAATTAGAAAAATATAGTACACATCCGAGCTGCAAAAATGCAAGTCATGCAGCGAATGGCCTTTAGCTTTCCAAAAGAAAAAGAAATGTTCACGGTTAACCACGAGGTACAGGGACTCCATTCTCTGAGCATCTTGACCAACGCAGCGCATGGCATTGCTGGAATCTTGCATCCTGCATTAGCAAAATAAGAAGAGAATCATGAGAATTCAGTCCGTGCAATTACACATGTACTTTGCGGAAAATTTGATAAAGCAACAAGCTCCTCAAAGTAACAAACTTAATTAATGTGATTGGGCAGAATGCACCGCTCAGGCAACTGGGCAAGACAAGTGAAAGGTAGAAGTTTCTATTTTGCAAATTAAGGAATTGCATGTTACTGTGAATGCTAAACCACTATGTCATTGTGAACACAAGGCACATACAGCAGCAAAAACATATAAATTTACAGTAGCCTTTTCATCATAGAAAATAAGAGTGAATAAAATTTAAAGACTACCAATGACATCTCTCAACATAGACATTTGTCCAAGAGTGTGTATGCGACCCTAATACAAAATTGACATTATGAAATCTGCAATATATCTGCATTACACTTTATAAGTACTGCAGGTGAGAAGCTTACGGGATATGGCACATTAAGAGTGAAATGCACAAAGCATTAAAAAATGAGTGTTTTTACACAACATTATTACACTAGGAGACAAAGAGTACTGTTTTCCAGAGAGTGCACACAAAATGAAAATGAGGGAATCCCCACTGGCATTCTCATTTGCCCTGCAATACATGCATCCAGCCCAACAATATCCAACCCTCCAATGCACTTTATTAGACACTTTCTGCATCCTAAAATTTATCGTGTATTTCTTATTTACTAATTTAGTAAGAATTGGCATTTTGGCATACTTTCCTCGAAAAATTTAGCATGTGTTGTCAACTATTTTTCTTAGAGCATGCCCCCTTCTTTCAATGGGTTAGCTTGGCAATGCACTGACAAGTAATATTCCCTTATTTAAACTTATGATCCTTCCTCATGCTCCCACTTCATGCTCTAAACTGTGATGCCCCTCCAACGCAGTTTATGTTAATCTGTGACTATTTACATGGTCCTTCTTTCTGTAGCCTCTCAACTAGAGCCTGAAATTTCTTGTCTCCTAGAACAATCGTCTTTCTTGCCCAAAACATATTGCACGGTTACCCCTCATAGGGGGGGGGGGTTACTGTATATGAGTTTTCACATATTCAATGAACCTCAGGGACACAACCATTTCTCATCCTGTGTTGCTACTACCCGCATGAGTCACAATGGTTGTAAATTGGCTACCTGCCCTCTCTCGCTTAAAAGCACATTTTGCCATGTCGAAAATGACCACAAGCATCGCATTTCATTGAATGAGTGCTCCTGTGCATGTTTTTTGGTTAGGTTCAACATGGTCAAGTTGTTTGAAAACTGTCTAGCCTCAACCAATACTTTGTGTAGTTTCAAAATTATGAAACATTCATTTTTCAAAATTTGTCCCAAATTAAGCATGAGACATTTTCATGATGCAAATGAGGTAAGGTTGTGCTTCGAGACTATCATAGGCCTGCTATATCCTGCAAAACTGTGTGAAATGAAATATGCTTGCAATTTTCATGAGCAGCTAGCTCAGTACAATTAGGCACATTACCTGCGGAAACGTTTTTTTAACGCTCCCGAGAGGTCCTGGTTTCTTGTAATTTCTTCAAATCCCTTGCAGTCTAGATTGCAATCCGGTGCATTTTGATTTCGATATTGTATCCAAAATAAAAACAGCTGAAATTTTAAGGTATTGATAATTATATGGGAATAAATTAAAGGTAGAAGAGTGTAATGCAATGAGCAAATAAGCTCATTGCAGGGAGTAAACAAATATTCCTTTCCTGCAAATAAATTGGTAGCAGAAAGGTCATACAAAATTAGCAGTGAATGCACAATAAAGAATATGATGCTACAATGCCCCGGCATTCTGTGAATATTCTTGCACAAAGAAAATCCTCATTATGAAAGACCATCAAGAAAATGCAAATGTATACTTTGGATCAGCAGTCATACCTGCAGTATGCACTGTAGCATTGGCAATATTTACAACCACAGACAACTGCACATCATATCAAGCTTAGGCGGCCAAGGAGCCTGAGTTTTAAATTATAACTTGACTTATAATATTACACTACACAACTATATCTACTTACAATGTTGTCTTCTCAACCGCTTTCAAGAAGACATTAACCATCTGTCTGAAGGCGAACGCAAGTGGCTTGCTCTTGATGGGGGGCGCCAAGGCTGGGCATTGTGAAATTTCTGCTGCCATCTGCATGACCTGCGAGAAACGACGCTCTAAGTACAAGATAAACAAATGCTATTAGAGCAAAAGACAAGATCATTGGCAATGAGCCTCGTTTTGGTTTGCACAAGAAAAGCCAAGAATATGGACTTTGTGCTGCTTACTGAAGAGGAAGCAAGCCTCCTTCCAGATGCTGCAGTCATGCATTAAGATTGTCACACAGCTGCATGCTCATATGCTGCTGTCGCCAGTACGCTTTGAAGTTTATTATTTCAAGTTAAATAGATTATTGTGTTTTCTTGCCAATTCTTGGCAAACAGACCAGCAATGAAGTAGCTCACTTACACACATACTCCCTTTTGAGGAGCGAATTCACACACACGCACGCATGCATGGGCGCGCACACACACACGCACACACATGCCTCTACCACATGAGCAGCTTCCTACGCTTGACACACATTTTTTTAATCCTGTGTCACTCCTACTGCTAAGGCATAAAAAATTCTTTGAGTTACCAACCCCAAACTCCTCAACCTACACCTCCAGCTTAAACACTTTCTCGAGAGCCAGGACAAGCCTTCTAGCTTCCCCAGTGCTCCAAACTGTAGTTACGAATTTCAATAGGGCTATAGGCGACAGCTCTCGAAGGGCATGCAAACTACCCGGAGACCTAAAGCTTGTATATGATACCTCTAAAGCACAACACTTCAAATTTTCAAAATTCATTAAAGCTCCTGAAGACAATTGCTATATACGTAGAACGTCTCGAATAACCTGCCGCTAATAATTTCAGCGGTTGTCTGCATCAAAAGAAATGTGGGCTAATGAGAAATCCACGTCTTTAAGATCGGAACTATTGTAATGGCGAAACACACTACCAGATTTCTTAATCATTTATTTATGCTCTGGATGTAATGTTCCTTTCACAATAACAATCAAGGATATCGATCCATCAGGGCATGGGAGGAAAAAGGACGAAGCGTATACCTGGCGCCTTCCCACTGGTGCTCCAGAGAAACGGCGCCTCATACAGCAGTTGTCCAGAGTGGCTTGAAACCAAACTCGGCTTTCAGGCGGGAACACTCGCTGCACCAAATCGGAAGAGTTTTATTGCGAGTAAAACTACCGGCCTCATGCAATACATACGCACGCACACACAAGTATACGCACTCTCAAAGCGCAGACACAAAAATGCGCACGCACACATTGATGCACACAAACAAGCACACATACATGCATGCAGGCAGACCCGCTAACACGTGCTCGCACACACAGCGACCCACAGGCAACACACTCACAAAACACGTACGCACTAGACACGCGCAAACACGCCGGCCCATACAAACCGGCATGTACTGTGCGCGCGCACGCACGCACGCACGCACGCGCGCACACACACACACACACACACACACAGCGAGCCGAGCGCACGCACACACACACACACACAAAGCGAGCTGAGCGCACACGCACGCACGCACACATACACAAATCGAGCCGAGCGCGAGCACGCGCACACGCGCAGACAAAGCGAGCCGAAAAAATGCTGAAGGCGTCCGGCAAGCAGCAACAGCAGCACGCCACCGCATCAGGGAGAACCAATACCGCGCCGGTTCTTTCGAAAGGTGGCAAAGCCAGTCGTCCCTTTTCTACGCGACGCAAAAGTGGTCGACCACATTTAACTGAAGTGCGAACGACCGTATTACAAGCAGCCGCGCTGAACGCACAAGAGAATCACATCAATGAACGCCCAAGCGCTGAGAAACAAAGCGTAACTATGCAGGCGCACCACGCCCGATGTAGATTTGACAAACATTAGTCACACGGGACGCGATCGAGGTAGTTCACTTGCCCTAGTAGGAGTGCAGCTGCTCTTGCTCTTACATTAGCGAATTATGAATTATGCTACGAGATCACAGTGAGATATTTCTAAAGCGAACAAAACAAATACCAAATAAACGGGCACTTGCCTGAAAATTTCCGTCATGCCAGTACAACCGACCGGGCACGTTGCAACTTCTCGTTTCAGCCTTCGTGGATCCATCTTCCAGTGCGTACGAACGCTTTGCTTTGAAGTGGGGCACGAGTAATACACAAAGCAAGGGCCACATCTTTTGCTACCCCGCGCGCAAAACTAATCACACGTTTAAAATTATTTCACACAGCGCGCGACGCGAACGCACGCGAAAACGAGCATGATGGCGCAGCTTCCGCCTTCCCGTCCTGCCGCGCGCCGAGGTGATGGTACAGCGTCGGCCGTCACTTCCGGTCGCTTTTCATTGGGCATGGGATGGCCGCGCAAATTGAACGTTTATTCTGACAGGTTTGCTTGCTCGCATGGCCGCCTGTTTGCTGCTGCTTCGTTGTGGTCTCTAACTACACACTAAACATTTTAACACCCTTAAGGGTGTAAATCAGTTTGTCGCCAGACGAACACCCTAAGGGTGCTGTTGTCTACACCCTGCAGTTGGGGTGCCATTATAGCACCCTAGTGGAAGGGTGCCCAGCAAAATAAATTTAGGGTGTAAGCGTGCTCGTCCAAATTAACACCCATCTGTGTGGGTGTTGGAAGGGTGTACACTCTTTTATCTCTAGCGTGTATGGAAGGCAGGTTCGGCAGTACACGCCTTCAATTACTACTATGTACAGCGATCCACGCACAACTATTGCATGTGCCAGAAGGTTCAAGTTCGGCTACCAAACACACCGTCAAACAGCCGGCCTTAAAGCTTCGATGGGCATACACAACACCTATAAGTGTGGATCACATTACATATTAGTAATTCATGGTGTATATTGGAAAACCTGTATTCACTGCACAAATACAAGCTAGCAAACTTGACAATTTTGAGCATGTATATCAACACCAAGGCTATCATGATTTCTATATCCAAATAACATGCAACACAGACTGGTAAGATATATGCTGCATTTTCAAGAAAATGCAACTATATTTATTGCATGCTGCAATACAGAGTACAATATATACATAAATCACATTAAATATAAACATGCACAATCACCAAACACATCGGTAAGTACAAGAACATGTACATTTCCCACAAAGGTATCTAAAATATAAGCATTGATGAAATCTGTTATTAGAGAAGAAACTATGTATAGCGGCACTGAAATAGCCTGGGTTGATTCGCAGTGTTTTGGGCCACATAAAGGAATAAATTTTTAGCATTAGGCTCCAGTGAACGAAAATTCACGTTCTGATGCCTTAAAAAAAGGCATATTGCAAAGGTAAATTAGGGAAGCAATTGAAATGCAGAGCAAACGCACAAGAAAGACACCTGTTATTTTGTACACTAATGTAATCCCAAAACATTATGAAAAGTTTGGAAAGTCGATGTAAAGCAGAACTGGCCAACATTTTTCAGACTGAAACAATACTTCCCAAGCATAGACATGCTTTAAGTGAGGTTTAAGCCAGGAGCCTTATTGGTAATTTTCTATTTCCCACAAGATTACTTGAGCACAATAATACGTAGAATTTTTTAGTGCCTACATAGTTTGTCCTCTTTTGTGAAACGAGAGTTCTCTGGGCTAAAGGTGCTGTGTAGCGGTTTTTCTAACTACAATACCAGTCTCTATAAATTTTTGTTTTGTAACTCGAAGGCACTGGTACATATACAATATGTAGTTTGAAAATAGGTTCTTTTCTTACTATAAATCAAGAGTGCATATTCCAGATCTACTAGTGCCTGGGTGCAAACTGCAGTAGGAGGCCTGATAAAAACAAACCACTGTTGATTAAACGATTTAGCTGAGTACAAAATGTAGACAGTGTTTTAAAATACCGAGTAAATTTCTAAATTATTTGCACTTGGATGCAGTAATTCAAGATTAAGGCGTGCTGTAGCATGTGAGCATGCAAATTAACAAATTTCGTTTAATAAATTAGCCATACTCTGGCTACTAAAAGAACACAGGCAGAGGCAGTCATGCAAAAGTTCAAGTTAAATATCACACTGTTAACATTTGCCAGCAAATGGTCGTATCAAACATGATAATTATACTGAACAAGGATAGTTTCTTGGGATAGTTTAATGAATGAGATAAAATTACGTACAGCTTGAATGACAAGAATTGCGAGAGATGACAGACTGCGTTGACTTCCAACATTTTATTACGTTGCCACATCATGTGTATATGTACAAAAGCGGGCATGCGCAGAATGAGTCACAAGGGGTGTCTAACAGCAAATTACTGTAGTAAGAACATCGTCCTTTGAAAAAAATAAACATTAGAATTTCTATCTGTTGAGATACAAGACTTCACTAGGGGTCAGCACGATAGAGGGGTCACTAACGCACACACTAACCAGTTTTCTAGTGGAATCTGCTTCTATAGTTACCCGGATGACCTGTGTCTCACTAAAGCTTCCGTACCTTCAAAGAGGGGCACGCAGCCGCAGTCCCAGCAATGGATGCCGAAGTGGCCTTGAACAGTGTTATGGACGTTGTTATCGTGCTCTCCTAAATGATTGTTTAGGCGCCTGCCTGTCTGTCCAACAAAGTCAAATGAGATATTGTAAAGCTTTGCCTCCTTAACAGCCTCAATAAATCTTGCTCACACGAGATGCAACATAGTGTTGCTGCACAGGTTGATTGCCTTTCTTGGGTTGGCTACCCTTTGGCCTTAATTTCAGCCATAGCGGAACAGCTTCTGAAGTGCATAAAACATGATGAGCACGCTCGGTCAAGGAACCAGCCGGTTGAAAGACACAGGTTTGCAGTGCTATTGTATGTTCATGATGTCTCCCATAGGCTAAAAAAGATTGGGGAACCTGCAGGAATCACAGTCTTTTCTCAGCCCCGGAAAAGCTGGCAAGGCTCTGTAAGCGTGTAAACGCACCTAAATCGCATCAGAGTTGTTGCTCTGCCGGGCACAGAAAACGTTTTGCGATGTGTGCAACGAATGTGGTTTCCCAAATTCCCATTTTGAGGCAGTAAATATATTGGACAGACAGGCAGGCGCCTGATTGATCGTTTAAGAGAGCACTATAACAACGTCAATAACACTGTTCAAGGCCATTTGGGCATTCATTGCCGGGACTGCGGTTGCATGGCCCTCTTTGAAGATACGGAAGTTCTAGAGAGACACAGCTCACCCAGTAAATTATTGAAGCTGATTTCACCAGAAAACTGGGTAGTGTGTGCGTTAGTGCCCCCTCTATCACGCTGACCCCTAGAGAAATTTTGTATCTAAACAGATAGAAATTGTGATGCTTTTTTTTCAAGTAACATGTTCTTTTTACAATGACTTGCTGTTAGAACACCCCTTGTGACTGGCTTTCATTTTCTGCGCATGACCCCTCTTATGTTTACACACACGATGTGTCAACGCAATAAAATATTGTTGAAAGTCAGTGGAGTGTGTCTGTCACAGTCCTTGTCCTTCACGCTGTACATCATTTTTTATACTGAACAGTCAATATTGATTCAAAATTAGAAAAATATAGTACACATCCGAGCTGCAAAAATGCAAGTCATGCAGCGAATGGCCTTTAGCTTTCCAAAAGAAAAAGAAATGTTCACGGTTAACCACGAGGTGCAGGGACTCCATTCTCTGAGCATCTTGACCAACGCAGCGCATGGCATTGCTGGAATCTTGCATCCTGCATTAGCAAAATAAGAAGAGAATCATGAGAATTCAGTCCGTGCAATTACACATGTACTTTGCGGAAAATTTGATAAAGCAACAAGCTCCTCAAAGTAACAAACTTAATTAATGTGATTGGGCAGAATGCACCGCTCAGGCAACTGGGCAAGACAAGTGAAAGGTAGAAGTTTCTATTTTGCAAATTAAGGAATTGCATGTTACTGTGAATGCTAAACCACTATGTCATTGTGAACACAAGGCACATACAGCAGCAAAAACATATAAATTTACAGTAGCCTTTTCATCATAGAAAATAAGAGTGAATAAAATTTAAAGACTACCAATGACATCTCTCAACATAGACATTTGTCCAAGAGTGTGTATGCGACCCTAATACAAAATTGACATTATGAAATCTGCAATATATCTGCATTACACTTTATAAGTACTGCAGGTGAGAAGCTTACGGGATATGGCACATTAAGAGTGAAATGCACAAAGCATTAAAAAATGAGTGTTTTTACACAACATTATTACACTAGGAGACAAAGAGTACTGTTTTCCAGAGAGTGCACACAAAATGAAAATGAGGGAATCCCCACTGGCATTCTCATTTGCCCTGCAATACATGCATCCAGCCCAACAATATCCAACCCTCCAATGCACTTTATTAGACACTTTCTGCATCCTAAAATTTATCGTGTATTTCTTATTTACTAATTTAGTAAGAATTGGCATTTTGGCATACTTTCCTCGAAAAATTTAGCATGTGTTGTCAACTATTTTTCTTAGAGCATGCCCCCTTCTTTCAATGGGTTAGCTTGGCAATGCACTGACAAGTAATATTCCCTTATTTAAACTTATGATCCTTCCTCATGCTCCCACTTCATGCTCTAAACTGTGATGCCCCTCCAACGCAGTTTATGTTAATCTGTGACTATTTACATGGTCCTTCTTTCTGTAGCCTCTCAACTAGAGCCTGAAATTTCTTGTCTCCTAGAACAATCGTCTTTCTTGCCCAAAACATATTGCATGGTTACCCCTCATAGGGGGGGGGGGGGGTTACTGTATATGAGTTTTCACATATTCAATGAACCTCAGGGACACAACCATTTCTCATCCTGTGTTGCTACTACCCGCATGAGTCACAATGGTTGTAAATTGGCTACCTGCCCTCTCTCGCTTAAAAGCACATTTTGCCATGTCGAAAATGACCACAAGCATCGCATTTCATTGAATGAGTGCTCCTGTGCATGTTTTTTGGTTAGGTTCAACATGGTCAAGTTGTTTGAAAACTGTCTAGCCTCAACCAATACTTTGTGTAGTTTCAAAATTATGAAACATTCATTTTTCAAAATTTGTCCCAAATTAAGCGTGAGACATTTTCATGATGCAAATGAGGTAAGGTTGTGCTTCGAGACTATCATAGGCCTGCTATATCCTGCAAAACTGTGTGAAATGAAATATGCTTGCAATTTTCATGAGCAGCTAGCTCAGTACAATTAGGCACATTACCTGCGGAAACGTTTTTTTAACGCTCCCGAGAGGTCCTGGTTTCTTGTAATTTCTTCAAATCCCTTGCAGTCTAGATTGCAATCCGGTGCATTTTGATTTCGATATTGTATCCAAAATAAAAACAGCTGAAATTTTAAGGTATTGATAATTATATGGGAATAAATTAAAGGTAGAAGAGTGTAATGCAATGAGCAAATAAGCTCATTGCAGGGAGTAAACAAATATTCCTTTCCTGCAAATAAATTGGTAGCAGAAAGGTCATACAAAATAAGCAGTGAATGCACAATAAAGAATATGATGCTACAATGCCCCGGCATTCTGTGAATATTCTTGCACAAAGAAAATCCTCATTATGAAAGACCATCAAGAAAATGCAAATGTATACTTTGGATCAGCAGTCATACCTGCAGTATGCACTGTACCATTGGCAATATTTACAACCACAGACAACTGCACATCATATCAAGCTTAGGCGGCCAAGGAGCCTGAGTTTTAAATTATAACTTGACTTATAATATTACACTACACAACTATATCTACTTACAATGTTGTCTTCTCAACCGCTTTCAAGAAGACATTAACCATCTGTCTGAAGGTGAACGCAAGTGGCTTGCTCTTGATGGGGGGCGCCAAGGCTGGGCATTGTGAAATTTCTGCTGCCATCTGCATGACCTGCGAGAAACGACGCTCCAAGTACAAGATAAACAAATGCTATTAGAGCAAAAGACAAGATCATTGGCAATGAGCCTCGTTTTGGTTTGCACAAGAAAAGCCAAGAATATGGACTTTGTGCTGCTTACTGAAGAGGAAGCAAGCCTCCTTCCAGATGCTGCAGTCATGCATTAAGATTGTCACACAGCTGCATGCTCATATGCTGTTGTCGCCAGTACGCTTTGAAGTTTATTTTTTCAAGTTAAATTGATTATTGTGTTTTCTTGCCAATTCTTGGCAAACAGACCAGCAATGAAGTAGCTCACTTACACACATACTCCCTTTTGAGGAGCGAATTCACACACACGCACGCATGCATGGGCGCGCACACACACACGCACACACATGCCTCTACCACATGAGCAGCTTCCTACGCTTGACACACATTTTTTTTAATCCTGTGTCACTCCTACTGCTAAGGCATAAAAAATTCTTTGAGTTACCAACCCCAAACTCCTCAACCTACACCTCCAGCTTAAACACTTTCTCGAGAGCCAGGACAAGCCTTCTAGCTTCCCCAGTGCTCCAAACTGTAGTTACGAATTTCAATAGGGCTATAGGCGACAGCTCTCGAAGGGCATGCAAACTACCCGGAGACCTAAAGCTTGTATATGATACCTCTAAAGCACAACACTTCAAATTTTCAAAATTCATTAAAGCTCCTGAAGACAATTGCTATATACGTAGAACGTCTCGAATAACCTGCCGCTAATAATTTCAGCGGTTGTCTGCATCAAAAGAAATGTGGGCTAGTGAGAAATCCACGTCTTTAAGATCGGAACTATTGTAATGGCGAAACACACTACCAGATTTCTTAATCATTTATTTATGCTCTGGATGTAATGTTCCTTTCACAATAACAATCAAGGATATCGATCCATCAGGGCATGGGAGGAAAAAGGACGAAGCGTATACCTGGCGCCTTCCCACTGGTGCTCCAGAGAAACGGCGCCTCATACAGCAGTTGTCCAGAGTGGCTTGAAACCAAACTCGGCTTTCAGGCGGGAACACTCGCTGCACCAAATCGGAAGAGTTTTATTGCGAGTAAAACTACCGGCCTCATGCAATACATACGCACGCACACACAAGTATACGCACTCTCAAAGCGCAGACACAAAAGTGCGCACGCACACATTGATGCACACAAACAAGCACACATACATGCATGCAGGCAGACACGCTAACACGTGCTCGCACACACAGCGACCCACAGGCAGCACACTCACAAAACACGTACGCACTAGACACGCGCAAACACGCCGGCCCATACAAACCGGCATGTACTGTGCGCGCGCACGCACGCACGCACGCACGCACGCACGCACGCACACACACACACACACACACACACAGCGAGCCGAGCGCACGCACACACACACACACACACACAAAGCGAGCTGAGCTGAGCGCACACGCACGCACGCACACACACACAAATCGAGCCGAGCGCGAGCACGCGCACACGCGCAGACAAAGCGAGCCGAAAAAATGCTGAAGGAGTCCGGCAAGCAGCAACAGCAGCACGCGACCGCATCAGGGAGAACCAATACCGCGCCGGTTCTTTCGAAAGGTGGCAAAGCCAGTCGTCCCTTTTCTACGCGACGCAAAAGTGGTCGACCACATTTAACTGAAGTGCGAACGACCGTATTACAAGCAGCCGCGCTGAACGCACAAGAGAATCACATCAATGAACGCCCAAGCGCTGAGAAACAAAGCGTAACTATGCAGGCGCACCACGCCCGATGTAGATTTGACAAACATTAGTCACACGGGACGCGATCGAGGTAGTTCACTTGCCCTAGTAGGAGTGCAGCTGCTCTTGCTCTTACATTAGCGAATTATGAATTATGCTACGAGATCACAGTGAGATATTTCTAAAGCGAACAAAACAAATACCAAATAAACGGGCACTTGCCTGAAAATTTCCGTCATGCCAGTACAACCGACCGGGCACGTTGCAACTTCTCGTTTCAGCCTTCGTGGATCCATCTTCCAGTGCGTACGAACGCTTTGCTTTGAAGTGGGGCACGAGTAATACACAAAGCAAGGGCCACATCTTTTGCTAGCCCGCGCGCAAAACTAATCACACGTTTAAAATTATTTCGCACAGCGCGCGACGCGAACGCACGCGAAAACGAGCATGATGGCGCAGCTTCCGCCTTCCCGTCCTGCCGCGCGCCGAGGTGATGGTACAGCGTCGGCCGTCACTTCCGGTCACTTTTCATTGGGCATGGGATGGCCGCGCAAATTGAACGTTTATTCTGACAGGTTTGCTTGCTCGCATGGCCGCCTGTTTGCTGCTGCTTCGTTGTGGTCTCTAACTAGACCGGTGAGGCGGGTAGTTGCTACTACGGTTCGTGCCGAGCATTTTATTTTGGGGTGGGGGGTGCAGTCTGTGCTGCATCACTGAGGGTACAGTACACAAATCGGGACCATGAGCGAGACGATCGGCGCTCTTCTGCTGGTGCGATTAGATTATTTGCTGCGTCCGAACGAAGCAACTTTGCGAGGTCACAGCGTAGTTTCAGCGATAAAGACGCGCACATCTTGGTCGTGCGACAGCGACGCGTAAACATTCATGAGGAGACTGAAGACTGCGTTTGCAAGTGCGTATGCTCTGGATAAGAAATTACAGCTTTGACGACCCCAGCCCTTAATATATAGGCTCAGCCTTACAAGCTGTATTTGAGGATGCACTTAGAAAGCACATCAGTAGCTTAGTAAACCTCTGAATGAATTAGGCAAGGTACGTGGAAATTCGGGTTTGAGAACTTCCAACGTGATCTCGCCTCTATAAGTGTTCTTTATGCATTCACCATGCAAATTGTACGTTGATGCCATTGTACAGCAGAGGCTCGTCTAACAGCACGTCCCTGTTTGTTCAGAAATGTATCCGAACAGCTTCTTCCATTTCACCACTTTTTGTTGGGCTATTAAGGGCACCGAAATATTAGCGCAGAATTGCGCAAGTTGCTCTCGTATTTTCGCTCTGCTACTGCAGTTTTTCTAGAAGTGTTTAATTGCATGTTAATATTCCTGTGAGCACGAAAAATAATGATAATGGAATTGTAAGTGAAAGGGCGTTCTTTTTCTGGATGATATATTTTTGGAGTGGCCGTCATGCCAGTAACATCAGAATCCTTGAAGAAATATCGACAGTCACTTAGGAATGCGAAAACTTAATCCCTTCACGCATCTACACCTGCAATTGTCACGTGACCATGATACGTTAGTTCGTACATTGTATGTGTTCTTCACAATTCTACCTTAATCTCCCGTAATGCACCGTGCTATAGTTTGTACGAACCTTAACGCAATTTATTCCACCCTTATTGACATTATTTACCCATAATTGCTCATAATTAACGTTGTTGTATTTACTACCTTCTGTATCACTACTGACGTCATACAAGACGGTGATGACTTCACATTTTATTTATTTATTATACATACATTCAAGGCCTAGTAGGAACAACAGAAAGGAGTGGTGAAGATATGCAATAATTGCAATGCAACGCAAGAATAGAAAATCAAACCATAAGATAATTTTAACGGCGACCTTGAATTAGTGGTGTCACAAATTGAGACTGTGGAGGCGGGAAGGCGGTTGCATTCAGTGGCTGTTCTTGGCAAAAAGGAAGAATGGCACATCAATTTTGTGTTGATGGTCGATGCGAGACGAGAACTTGGTGTGGTGAAAAGATTTTCTTTACGAGAAGGGTTAAATTAGCATATTCTATGAAAAAGACAGAGACGAAAGTATTTGCGACGTAACCAAAGGTAAGGTTCACCTAGTGTTCTTTTCATGGACGTGACGCTAGACTGAAGTGAATAATTTGAGAGAATAAAACGGGCGGCGCGATTCTGAATGCTCTCTGAATGCTTTCAAGGGAAATGACAAGATTGGCCTGAGTAGGGTCCCGTATGGATTGCTGTTGCAGAGAACGCCACCTTTCCTACCTGAAAGGCCATGAAATGCTTTCGCATTAAAAATGCAGTACATACACACATTGCTCAATTCGTGGACGTGTACACGTTACTCAGATTTATGCATCAATACGTTCAACACCCTTCAGGCGTCGATTTAACACCCTTCTTCGAGCAAAGTCACACCTTATGTGTGGTATACACCCTTGTGATAGGGTGCTTTGGCCGAAAAGGGTGCTAAAAGGGTGTGGGCGTGGGTGTAAATGACGAAAGCACCCCTATTAACACCCATAAGGGTGTAAAAAGTTTAGTGTGTAGTACAGAGTGCCACTGCTCACAAGGTATAGCGGGGAACTATATGTGTAGAAGGAATTAACACCCAGGTAACAAATTCCATATGACGCCCGTTAGGTCGGAAAGCCATCAACCAAGTGGTCGAAGCTCGACTAACTAGCATGCTATATACTTTGAGTGTTGAGGCTTACCTCTATGCTGTACACGCTTAGCAACCCCGAATAAGGCGAGCATATGTGAAGGGTTAGTACTTTGATTGGTCCTGGGGCGACATGTTAATCTCCTGTAGTAGGAATCAAGTTGTCAACAAAACTTCGATTGCAGATGGACTTACATGCTATTCCTTATTCGTCCAATATGCGGCGAGCGTGCGGTGCTCGAACGCCACAGACGCTGAGGAGGTTGCCATCGCTCTGGCGATCACCGAGGCCGAGTGTCGCACCGTGCTCAGCGACTCGAGGAATGCCGTGCGTACTTTGCCAAGGGGCGAATATGCGCGCCGGCGGCCGCCATCATCGGGAAGCTCCAACTTCAAGACCGCGGCAGCACCGTCCGTATCAAGTGGTTCCCGGCGCACACCGGCGAGTGTGCATCCTCACAGAACCACAGCGAGATGGCTCATTCGGCGGCACGAGCGCTTACCTTCCGTGCCCCCGAGAGTGACCGTTCCGTGTGGTGGTTTGAAACCAAGGACAGATTGACTAGTTATGCCGAAGTAACCAAGTGTTACCGCTTAGCTCGACAGACAATGCCGCCTCCCCACCCGGCACTCAGTCGGGAGGAGGCCGTAATCCTAAGACAAATATAGACCGCGTAACTCCTCGCCCCCGCAATGCTGCACGTGCTTCACCCAGAGTTCTATCCGAGTGGGCTGTGCGGTGTTTGTGCAGCGGGTCCGGCGGACCAATGGCATATTATGTGGGACTGTGCCAGGTTCCCGACGGCAGCTACCTCCAGGACTTACCCGCCAGAACTTCAAGGTGCACTGCAGTCTGCAGACAAGGAATCACAACTATGGGCCGTCCAGCAGGCCCAGGGAGCGCTCGAAAAGCACAAGCCTCATGACCCACTACAAACGGGCCCAACTGGGCTAGTGCAGAGTAGGGTATAACCCCGGGTCGACGCTTGGCCAGCGTCACGACACGTTAAATCGTCGTTTGCCGGCACTTTAATAAAGTTATCCCTATCCTATGCTTGAAGTGGTCATGGGCACAATGAAACACATTTTTATGATTCAATACTGATTGCCGCCACAGTTGTTTTCTTTATCTCACAATGTTTCCAATATCACCGAGCATTTCCAAACCACAGCTTAACGCATAAATATGAATATTGCTACGAGACACAAAAAGAAAGCCCGCATATTCCGCTTCCTATAAACCACCACCCTACGACACCTCCCCACCATTATGTTTCCGTCGTACGGGATGTTATGCGCCAAAACTTCGAGAATCTCAGACTATTCCCTACAGTCCGCGTGGTGAATAATCCTGATGTCGCCCTTGCCTCCACAGAAACATTCCGCACTGCCCGTACGCCCTATCTCGTTACTGCAATCTCTCTGAATTGAGAACTGCTGACGATAAGCCCATCTGCTTGTATCGTGGCCATGCTGGACATATTGTTCGCTGTTGCTGCAGCCAATGCAACTCTCCACCGTCTCGCCTATTTTTTCCCTTACATCGGTCCCTCCAGTACAGCTCATCGTTCTTTTCTTCGCTCCGCGTTCTTTGCCACCGCTGTGCCTGAAAATGGTCTCCGGTGTTCCCAATACTGCCACCCCACAATTGTTTATCTCGCTCCCATGCACAGGCTGCCACTCTCACTCACCGTCCTAGAGCAGCCGCTGACCGGCGACGAATTAGACCGTGCTGCTTCTGGATGAAAAACTGCCCTATCGACCGCTGCCCCAAATCCTCTTTTGTCCTTACGTACCGGGAGAAACACTCTTGGCGTCCGTGTCCACGTCCACGGCATCCCAGTCACCGCTTTGTTTGACACCCGGGGCACACGTCTTCAGGTTTGGCCGAGGCCCTAAAATTGTCACCACACCTCCCACCACTCTAACCGTACGCGTCGCTAATGGTGGTACACTCGCGCTCATTTGGATATGCACTTGCCTGGTTTACCTTTGCCGGTTACCAAGTCATTCTTATTTTTTTATAATAATGCCCATGTCCTTGCACAATAACCTCACGACCTTGTAGTTGGCCTTGGGTTTCTTTGTTACTCATTTCATACTGATCGATTACTCCGACAGTGTCCTCTGTCCTAAACTGCCTCGACTTGCTGACCCCAATCACCAACGTACAAGTCCTCTTCAATGAACTGATTTTGTTCGCCTACCGTCTAAAACATGGACGTATTTCCATTGGTCACATTCGCAAGCTGTTCCAGATGGCGACTGGTTTGTGGCGCCCCTTGCTGACGTGTTACTAACTCACGGTGGAACTGTCATCGTCACAGTCCTGGCAGCTACAACTAACTCACAGTCCTGGCCATTACAGCTAATAAAATCTGCCTTCCGTTTGTCAATTTCAGCTTCAGCTAGCAGATACTCCCGCAAGGAATATCCGTGGCTCACCTATGCTGGTTACAAGGCGACCAGATGGAAGTTTTCGCACTGGATGCTGCCTTCCTTCAGAACGGCAGGCTGACGTCAACAACTTGTTTCAGCCATAACATTTGTAATATGATCCCCTCTGAATTTCTGCCCGACTACACTGAAGCCTTCTGGTGCATTCTCGTATCATATAGAAACATAATCGGCTTCGGCAATCAGCCTTGATGCCAGGCCTCTAAGTCATGAATCACATACACGCTATTATACCAATGCCAGCCCTGTCCGCCGGTGCCCGTACAGACTGTCGGAGCGAAACGTCGTCAAGCAAGAAGTCACAAAGATGCTTGCTAAAGACATTATCGAGCCATCCTCCAGTTCCTGGGCGACACCTGTCGTGCTAGTTAAAAGGAAGTATGGTTTATGGTAATTTTGCGTGGACTGTCGCCACTATCATTACAGAGGAAGGCGCTTATTCTCTTCCACGAAGTAATGACGCCCTTAATCGTCTCTTTGGCGCTGCCTACTTCTCCTCAGTCAGCTTTCATTCTGAGTATTGGCAGATAACTGTAGACGCCATGGACCGGGAGAAAACAGCGTTTGTCACACCCGATGGGGTTTACCAGTACGAGGTCATGCCGTTTAGAACATGCAATGTCCCAGCCACCTTCCAGAGAATAATGGACTCTCTAAAAAATGAGATCAAATGGCTCATACGCTTGTCTTAATTAAGCAATATCGTTGTGTTTTCACCTGCGTTGGACACATACCTTGACACCACATTTAGGCTGTTCTTGATGCTTTTTGCCTGGCCGGATTGCAGTTGAATTCTTCAAAGTGTCGTTTGGACGTTGCCAAATTGTCATCCTTTGGCATTTTGTCGACACTACCGAAGTACAACCCGATCCGGACAAAACCCGAGCTGTGACCAACTTCCCTGTCCCTAGATTTACAAAAGGTGTTCGGAGATTCGTGGGACTATATTCTTATTTTCAACAATTCACCCGCCGTGGTGGCGCAGTGGCTACGGCGTTGTGCAACTAAGCCTGAGGTTGCGGGATCGAATCCTTGCCACAGCGGCCGAATTTTGATGGGGGTTAAATGCAAAAGCGCACGTGTATCGTGCATTAGGTGCACGTTAAAAAAACCCACGTGCTGAAAATTTTCCCGGAATTCTCCGGTATGCCTGCGACATGCCTCATAATACAATCATCGTTTTGCCACGTAAAGCTCCAGGATTTATTTATTTTAAATAATTTTCACGATTCCTTAAAAAAATTTTGAAGTAATTGCGAAACCACTTACTGATCTCAAACAGGACGCCCTCTTTTATCCCCGTATGCAGAAATGCAACTTAAGTCGAAGCCCATGCTTGACTTGATTTAGATGACGCCAGGCGTTAACGTGCCCAAAGACGCTCACTGCATTTTCTTCGGCGCGTTCCCGATAGGCGTCACTCAAATCAAGTCAAGCATGGGCTTCAACTGAAGTTGCAGTTCTGCATACGGGGGTTAAGGGTCCTGAAAAAGCGGCCACTTTCTCCCAGCTCACCACCTTCGATCGAAACACTTCGATCCATCAGCCCTAACTGAAGTCAGTTGATACTAGTGTCTCCGGGGGAGGGGGGGGTAGTGGGGGGAGAGGGGGGGCACTGTCCCGGCCCAAAGTCAACGGAACACTTCGGCTTCTCCTGTAGCTCGGCGTGACATTCACGGACGTCTATTCATTCAGCATTGAAATGGCTCACGGCCCTGTTAATGAGACTGTCGATATGAGTTGTAGTACCTACCAGTTATATCATTAAGATCATGGTGCATGCAGGAACTAACTACGAGGAACCTGGATTTCTGAAGGTGTCCTGGGAATTACTATGCTAAACATCACTTAAGACGGCAGTGCCGATAGGGGTCCATTACCAACGCTAAATTTACTCTGGAACGGAGGTATCGGAAGCGAGCACAGTAGATTACGTGCTGCTCGAACTTACCGTTTCCTCTCAGCTATTACGTGCAAATATCGGACAGGTGCATATAACTGCCTTTTTTGCGTCCCTGTAATTTTCGTTTGTAGGACTGGGGCTCAGTATCAACCACAAAACAAAGCCGAGTAATCTCGTTAATACAGTCTAATATTCCTGCTAATTGGTTCTCGTTATTATGGGAGCGCTTGGGATCACGCGAGAGGTTTTTGGTCGTCTTATCCAGATTGCCAGCCCTCTCCTCAACGTCAGTTCCATGAATTTTCTAAAATACACTGTGAACTTTTGACATAACTGTTATCTCTTTATTGTACGAGAAAAAGCAAATGAGCTAATACGGGTGGAATATGGTGGTCTCACAGGAAGCACCCGTCGCTATTGACATGGCTTATTTTCTATCAGCCTCCAATATCAGAAAGTGTACATCACATCTAAAGCTTCACTAGCACAGAATTCTTGTGTACTGGGGAGATGCTACAATGAAGACCTCCTTGTTTCTCCAATAACTGTGACTGCCAAGCGCGGCGAAGCGCCTACTTTTGGCAGAACTGTTGTCGCGCTTATTCTACAGCCTGCCTATTTACAAGAGCTCGTTCATTTGTTTTCTTACACTCTTTGTTGTTTCTCGTGATCGATATTTACTGATCGCGCCCCTTTCAAGCCAGTGCAACAATTATTCTGAGGGTCACACATCGGGGGTTCACGGCATTGGAACCGCGTGTGCAAGGTGCTCAGTGCTCATTTGTGGCGAACGATGTTAGTTGACGATAACTAAGATGTTTCTTTCTTGATTTCTTTCGGCTCTTCTTTTGTTGTGAAGGTGCTTCTAGTAAAATATTGTTCGTATTTGGACACGTAAGCTTGAGAGTCATCTTTGCAGGAACATTGAGTTGAAGTGGTGCATCGCTGAAAACGGATTAGAAAAACACATATTTTTCTCTATCAGTTCGTGCCTAAGAATTTTGCATAGGACTTTTGAACAGAATATTAACACGCATGCATTATCTTCATCCGCTGACCGCTTTTCAGCGGCTAACAAATGCTAAGCGTTATCGCTCTACGGAGGACGCGCCTGAGTGTATCGGAAGTGTCTCGAATGCTATCGATAGTTCTATCCGTTGTCTGTTGTCACGGAACCTTCTGTAATGTGAGTGTATGTGTGACGCAACTTGCGTGGTACTTCAGGGAAGGCTCGCAGGCACTAGCGCTTTCACTGGTACCTTCGGCGAGTTATGTATAAAAGCCTACGCGCTTGACGAACTAACCCAACTTCGATGATCGCCGACTGTGCTCGCCGCTATCGTTGTGCTTTGAGTGTAATCTGCTTTTCTAGGCGCAGCTTTGCCCAATGGAGATTTCGTTTCGTGATTCACAGTTTTTGCTACTGTGTTATTCACCGTCACTACAACGTGACAATATATTTTTGTTCGAATAGAGGTCAACAGACAGGTTTCTAGAAGGGTACATTTCTTTGGTGAGTTTTGAGCTATAATGTCCCTAATATTCCCAATATCCCTAATATTCCTAATATCCCTAATCCGTAATACCCCATGCAATGCGTCTGTGTCCTTAGTCATTGCAATGTGTGTTCATTTAGCAGCAAATACATAATTAAATCAATGTGTTTACCTCTTTGCCTGTTAACTTAAAGTTACAAAAATTTAATTATGGGGTTTCACGTCCCAAAACCACGATCTGATTATGATTCATGCCGTAGTGGGGGACTCTGGACATTTGAACCACTTGGGGTTTTTTAACGCGCATGGGATTTCTTGCATTTTGCCCCAACCTAAATGTGGTCGCCGTGGCCGGGAGTTGCTCCCGCGACTGCTTATCGTGCTTGTCGACCTCGTGCTTATCAGTGCAACACCATAGGCACTCTGCAAGCACGGCGGGTGTTTACCTGTTGCTGGCACTGAAATAAAAAAAAAACGTGTCCAATGTCGCACAGACAACTACACAACTACACGAATAAATATGTGGGTAGAGTTCGTGTGAAAGCTAGGACAGCTCCCAGTCATTCCAGATCTCTCCTCGAAGAAGAGCTGTGCGGGCAGCAAGGCACCAAGTTAGGATTATTGATGCAGCTTTCACAACGGAGGACTCTGTTCACGTAGTGAATTTTTTTTTTCGCTGTATCCGAAATGACTGCGCCTGTCCACCGATAGAACTACAGCTTCTGCATTTTTTGTTCTATAAACGTTGCTAAAATGATCCCATACACCGAATAACTCCGCACTACATTGCGTTCAAAGGTAGACGTTTCTTTTACGTTCATTCTAAGACAGAGAGCGAGAAATTACTTGAAGATGGGTGCGAGTGACTAACACAGGATTACCCCACAGCGGGTATCAGATCCCATCATTAATAATAATAATAATAATAATAATAATAATAATAATAATAATAATAATAATAATAATAATAATAGCTGCCATCAAGCTGTTGCACCGTATCATTGAATCATTCCAAGTTTCCACAGGCCGCTTTGACTACTGCATAACCCACAGCAAGAAAATAATATATCTTCGGGCAGTTCTACACGAATCGCAGTATACGTGCATACCGTAAATGGAGAAACATGACAAGAATCGTTCTAAATAGAACCGCGCACAAAGAAACATGCTCAAAACTGTGCAAGCACGTTGCAAATCTTTAGAAAACAAGCACTAGTAAGAATGCGCCGAACTGAAACTCTGAGAGCGGTGTGCTTCCATATTTCCTTTTTCTATAATTTTCCTCATATGTTACGACAAGATACCGTAAATAAGGCGCGGAGTACCGAAGGACATGACTCATGAGCTGAATTCAAGAACTGGTTTTACTCGAAATAGAATGGAATGACTATGCATACAAACATATCCCGCTCAACTATTCGGCATAGATGTCATGCAAACACTAATCAAAGCTCGAAAGCATGAAGACTCCTTTTACCTAAATAGGGAACAAATGCCCATGCACTGAGGATCCAGTCTATCAATTTTTTCTTAGCAATCACCACTCTAGTTACAGAGCTTCTCCTTTTTTACTTCTCTTTGTCTGTCTGAAAAAGCGTTATCGTTCAGTAAAAGATTTTCTTGGTTGAGTTTGATTATAAGCGAGAAAGAAAAACAGAAGCGCAAAAGAGACAAGAAGGAGAAGAGTTTGCACTGCTGTTCTTCCTTCGAAGTGTTATATTATAGTTTTTCAGTTTTGAATAGTATTCACATGGCGCCTATGCTACCTACGGGTGATCGGTCAGAATACGTTCACTGGCACCCAGTTTAGAATAAAACCAGATGTTGAAATTCGCACCTGTGCCGTGTCCTGCCCTAGTTGCGCGTCTTATTTGCAATGCTATATATTCTGCAAACTGATGCTTTCCTTTTTTTACACCGAAGCTCTACACCTCTACCATCCAAATAACTTTTCATGTCGTTGGCGTGGTGAGCGAAAAACTCCCCGATCTCAGAGATAGTGCGATGCCGGGCCGACCCGCGGAGGAGGTGAAGCTGGCGTTAAAGACTCCCCATACGCGAGCCGATCCTGAAGATAGTGCAATACCGGCCCTACCCACGACGGAGGTGCGGTTTGCCATTAAGGGGCCCTCATACACAGCTTCGCTGTTCATCCTTCTTCACAGTGAAGAAGGACACTGAGTATTCATTTTTTATTGTTCTATTGTTTTCCTATATTTTCTGGCCCTTAGCCCGTTCCCCTGTGCACAGTACCCAACGGGACACTTAATCTGGTTAACCCCTCTTCCTTCCAATTCTTGTTTTCATTCCACCAAGTATGAACACACAAGTATGAATAGGATAACATCTCTTCCATCCCCAAGTTTAGTTCCAGTCCTTCAGAATGTTTCCTTCAAAATGTTGCCAGTACGACACCTAGCCTAGTCGTTTAACCTTATGCCATGTATGTGCACATCGGTATAAAAGCACCACAAATCAGTACATTTGTGGACACTAGCTGGTACAATAACTACAATTTTTCTTGGCGGCCACGTTCGCAAATAATATAGTCAATGTCATGGTTTCCTGACAGCGGCTGTTACGAACAGTTTTATAATTAAGCAGTTTACAGGCCCTATGGGCCGAAATTACTAAATATCAATCTCGCTATTATCTCTGAATAACCACGCGCCGAAACGTTTGTTAGGAGCAGCATGAGGGTTGCTTTTTAGTCTGTTTTATTGCCTTCAGGCACCCTCAGGCATTTGCTCGCTCCTCCATGATTGATGAGAACGTTACTGAGTCCTTCGATGATGGATGAGCCTAACCTTTATCCCTGTGTCATTAGCATTCATACACTCGGGCGATATCATTCATCCTGCTACTGGCGCACGATTCCAGCTATAGACGCTTGTTGCCTCCAGAAGCAGGTGTGCGACACTTTATATAGGTAAGTAATTTTGATTCGCTTGCCTGATACCATCTATGAACTAACGTGAGAAGTCTAAAAGAAAACAACATGCGAGCACTCACTGTTTCGTACACTCGAACGCAGACCATATATAGAGAGTTGTGTTGTGGAGAAGGGTGAATCTCCCACTTCTCAGCAATTGTCATACTGCATGAGCAATTATTTTGATGCTGCTACAGAAGCGGGAGTTGCCGCTTATTGTAAATAATCATTCTAATCCCCTGCATGTTATCTTTTTTTTCATTATAGGCTAGATGCATCCTTTCTGTGGTCGCTTCGGTAAGCATAGTGTTAACATCTGAAAAACATCAAAGAAAAAAGTTAGAGTAATAAGTATTAACCAGTGGGCAAAGGAAATATTTCATTCCAATAAATGTTAATTATCAGCAAGCCGAATGAAGTAGGCTCGTGTAATCGTTGACATAGCTACTGGAGGTTTTCGTAGCAGACCAGTACTTTGTTTGCGAGGAATGGCTTACGTATAATATTCCACGATTACCTTAGGCCACCTGCTGTTCTTTAAGTTTCTCTCGCATCCAAGTACTTGAGGGCTTTTACGACCAGGCTCCCCGTGGCTAGAAATCGAACCAACGACCTCGTTCTGAGAAGCAGAGCTTCATAGCAGCTGAACTAATACAGCAGGTATGCTCGGTGCTAAAAGTTAAACCTTCCGTATAGTTCAATAAGACACCCTATGCTGATCCTATCGAACCACCTGTTAGCTTTCCATACATCTATTGACATCTGTAGCTGCACAGGATCGCACATTCGACGTGCAAAATGCAAAAAACGTGTCAAGTCCAAGTTTTTTCAACATGGTAGGATTTCACCCTGTAACTGGAATGTGTGTGCTAAGCGAGAAATTGTACGGCTAAATTTTTATTCCTACGTTTTTCACAACTGTAGCGTTCACATTTGTTTCATTATTCCTAGTGATCTAGAGTGCGACATAGCACATAGAGTGGTACAACGTGCTTGCAAAATGCACGAGGTGAGCGCAAGTCTTGTCATATTTTATTGCTTAATTAGAGAAAACTTATTAGAGAAATTAGAGTAACTGCGGAAATAGGGCACCTGGGCTTGCATTTATTAAAGTGTCATTAGAGAGCTTCATTGGTTAAAAGAAATAAATTTAGGCTATTTCCCAGCATTACAGGACACGCTGAAGGCGTGGCGAAGGGTTGACCATTAATCATGGCGCCGCATCTCGGGTTGAGATCATTATCGGCTGGCGCCACACCATCCAAACTTCCCTAATGGTGACTCTCAAGCCGAGAGAACGACATGTATTTATTTCTGGTACAAAACACCGATCGGAAGCTTTTAGTCTCGGTGCGCAAGTGAAGTGACAAGTAGGTGCCCCTGAGGAACTGCTCTAGATGTCATGAAGGACAACTGAAACCACCTTCGTTCGTGAGGCAGAACTCCTGTTTAGGTCTGAATACAGTATTAACGCGACATCGTTAAGGGCCCCGTGTCGCAGGAGCCCGGTGTCAGCGTCTGGCGTCCGACGTCAGAAATCGCTTCGACGAAAAGGATTTCCCACCCAAGCAGGCCCTGCACGTGGCTCAAGGAAATTACCAAACTAATTGAATATATCAAGCTAAAATGCGGAGAAAAATCGTAAAGTGCCACTTACACGCAACCTGCAGACATGATAGTGTCGGATTGTAATTTGATACAAACGAGAAAAAATAATTCTGTCACGCGGAATCCCAAACACAAGCCCCTTATAAAGGGATAGCGTTTTCCAGCTGTCATTTCAGGTCTGTCTCAGTAGGAGCGGCGCGGTCCCCTCGGTTCCTTGCACACCATCAAAAAGAAATAAAAGAAAAACCACAAAGTTCGCCTTCGTGCATAGCGTTCGCCGCCAGCGTTTCCCGGTAAGCGTTACGGTTACATAAGCTGCAGTTCCCGAGAAGCGTGAAAACCACTCGGAGACCTTTAAATGCTATCGCGTTTGCCTCTTAAAGGCGAAGTTTAGGCGTCCTCCAAATTTATTCTACTTCCTTGCAGTTTCAGATGGTGGAAAAAAGTTGCGTGACCACTGATATGAGCAGAACGTATATAAAGTGCAAGAAAAGGAGTACGGAAAATTACTCGTGCCGACATGTATTCAACTTTTCTAGCCGCCCTCATCACAGTTTATGAGCTCTAATTTTGCCTCTGGTTTATAAAATACTGCGGACATAATCATAACTCACCGCTCGCGTGCCCAACTTCAGCAAGTGCGATTGGGTAAGCGTTTCACCTGTTCATAAGGCCGCATGCGTGAGGTTGAATGGCGATCGTCTAGTACCTGTTCTGGTTTAATCGAAAAAGCTGCTTAATATAAACGACTGTTAGCTCTTTCACTGCTTTCCTATGCTCGTCAGTGTGGCTCTTGCAAAGCGCAACAGTTTGTTAGTGGCGAATAAATACTTTGGGTTCTCGTCTGATAAATGTCACAGGAAATATATTAATCTCAATACAAACCAATGAATTGGGTAGGTAATTATTATATAATAATTAAAATTAATAAATACCAGATAATCTGATGCAGATTCATAACTATATGTTGGTTTAGGCGGGAACGCAATTTCAAGCGAACTACCATAAAAACGATTTTAAACAAAACGGTGACCTACCAGAAATTATGAAAACATGTACACAACTTCTCTGCGAAATATGTTAGCCAAATCTTGATAAAAAAATGTCTTGCGAAGAGTCAGACGACCGTCAGTCTTCTTGGTCAGAACCGCCGTCCGGACTGAACGAACGAGATAAAACTTCAGTTCATGTAACCTTCTGCACTAGTTTCGTTTTCTTCGCCTTTTTTTTTTCAACAGTGAATGTTCAACAGTTCTGACCCAACCAAAAACCCAATCAGAACAACATGCACTTAAAATACAAGAGTGCTAAAATTCCAACGCAATATAATTTGCACACTCGAATACTATCACCGAGAGTACAATATTCATTGCTGCCACACTGGAACTTGCTGCTTGTTTAGTTTTTTCCTTGCGCTTGAATACTGTGACTCAAAATTATCACTTGCCCTATTACATTCAAGGCACTAGCATCCTTAAAAAACCTTAACTAAGCCGCTACAAAGGCTTTTGCTCTCGCTCACGCAATTCTTTATCTGGAGAAAGCAGAGGGGTTCCTTCATTCCTTCAACCACCGTCGTTTCCCTGTCGTAGTTGTTTTCACGTTTTGAGGCATTGTGAGAAACTGGACAGACTCGCACTAGCTAGCCTCGCTAACGGGCCCAGAGGGGGTAAAAGAATTCTCTTTGCCGAAGCATTCGCCTTTGTTTCGGAAACCGGCTTCAATTCTTTGTTTTGGTCCCTTTATGGTGGAGGTGCAGCCGTTTGCCTCACAGCGTTCTTAGAAAAGAAGAGAAAGGATTCGTAGTTGGGAAGCCTCCGCTACCTTTCAGCGCAAACTTGCTTCTTGCGATAGAAGAATGGTGGCTTGTTGGGGTGCTCGTTACGTGGTGGGTTCCGTATATTGAAGATTGTGTTCTTCCAACCAGCTCTTAGTTTTCTCTTTCGCTGATGTAGCGAGTGCCTTGTTCTTGCTTCTAGATTCAGTGTACTGCCAGCAGGTTGGCCGTTTTTGGCGAGCTCTTACCGCATGGCTGCTCTTAAAGAACTGACATCGCCAGATGGGCAGCCTTTGCCGCTTTCTTTGCATCACCGAAGTTTTCTTATTACTCGACTGCTCAATACGGAATTCAGCGCCTGAGTTGGACAAGCCGTGCTGCGGGAAGATCTTGATTTTGTAGAGTCTCCTGGAGTAATCCCTTTAGAGAACTTTGGTAATTTTCCCGTTTTTATGCTTCTGTGTGCGTAATAGAAGAGTGGCACTATATTTGCAGACCGAGAGCGGAATGGAAACCAAGGGGCTCGATTTTGGTAACCATGAACTTATAAAGCCTTCTATTTTGTCGGAGAGCAACGTGAACAGCAGGAACAACAGAAAGGCACATTTGACAAGCACACTGTGCTCTGTGCTTGTGTCAAATGGACCTTTTTGTTGTACCTATCGTTGAGCTTGCGCTACAACAAAATGGAAGATGCCGTACCAACAAGCCCCTCTAGCTAACCTCATCGATTTAGCAAGCCGACAGAAATCGAAACCAAGAAAAGAATCGGGAAAATTAGGTATAGTTAAAATTAAAATATAGAAAATAATGAATTAAGGGGAAATGAAAGGGGACGGAAAGGCAACTTGTTCCCTGTAGGAGCCGGGCCAACAACGTCCTCATTACGCGTTCGTTGCACTGTCAGTTGTGCGATGGCGACGGCTATCAGAGCGGTCACTATATTATGTGCGAATTTATCGACGGCGTCACGAAGCACGTGACGTTCTACATCCACCTGCCATGGCCCTGAGTGACGGTCCTAGGGATAACACTCCAAGGGTTACATCTGTAGTAAGCATAAATACACAAGATTGAGAGGGACAAGCTTTTTTCTTTTTTTTTTTTTTGCTTGAAGAACTATAATAGGACAAGCGGTGAGTGTTAGAGCGCCACTCCGTCACACGCATTGGTTAAATTTCAGAACGTCGTTTAAATCACTCGGTCTGGATTGCTCTCCCCACTGAACTGTGACTGTGCTGTGGACCAACTTGAGTCTCACGGGATGAATGCTTCCAGTTCTTTGCCGCCCAGTTGTTGTAGCTGTCCGCATACATCGTCTTCTCCTTCTCTTCCTGCCTCTGAACTTTCTGCAGGCGAGAGATAAAAAGTTTTGTCGTTGCTCTCTTCGCTTCTCTACGCACTGATTCCATTTGTTTTGTTCTGCGGACTTCGAAAACTCCGCTTTCGAACGAACTGAGTAGTACTGAAGAAGCGTCGAAAAAGCGAATTATGACTGGTCCATGGGGACTGGCTTTTTTACCCCTGCGCGCTGCTGCTGGCATTAAATGGCACCGGCTCGGCAACGCTGGTAAAGCGTTTCGTTTTGCTCTGGGCAGCGAAAAACCGGGACGTTTGTTTTGTTCAACGCTGTTTGCTGAATAGCAGTTCTGGCAATACCTGCTATGATCTGTGCGGCAAATGTTGCTTAGCAAAAAAATAAAAAAAAGCCTGCGTGGGAGCGTCTAGTATCGCGTGCGATTCCGGCTACACTTTTTGACTTCAACAAACGGTACATACGAAAGTCAGACCGTTCAAAACAAACTATCGAAAAAACAAGAAAAACAAGTAATAATTAAGTTGTCACCAAAAGCCAGATTGCACTCCCGCACTCTTTAGATCACGTTCATATGAGCGAATTGTATGACTCAACCAACACATACAGGATTGCAAGCAATATAGTTTGTGAAAACCGAAGTGAAATAAAAACGAAGTGAAAGCTAATGTTCCTGTTACTGAAGTCATGAGAGCATGATAAGTAGTTTCATCTTCTTGTTCTACAGCTGTTCATTGAAAACCGTGAAGGGATTCTTGCAGAATATGAAGTCATTTTACGAAAACTGAGGCATGTATAACATTTCTATGAATAATCAGAAAACAGTATTTATAAGGTGAGGGACTAATTACACACTATGAACGCAGTTAGTATAAAAGCGAAGTTTCTGACACTGCTGACACGTAAAACCTAATAAATATGAGTGGTAATAATGAACGTAGTCATCGCAGCAAAATTACATTCTTCCCTAACTACAATGTCACGAAGCGCTATTGTCCTTATAACAAGAGGAATAAGCACCGAGTGTAACTGACAACGCATTCTGGACAGAAACATCGGGGATAGCATGTATTCCATTTTGCATTATATGGGACTGATTCCGTGTGAATTTATCCCGTCACAAGCGTAGTCCAGTGTCATTCTACTTCAAATGCTGCGATCTAAAATACATGCACTGGTCTCTGGACTTCTAGAAAGTTTGAATAAAGCCATATTTTGAATTAATTGATTCAGGTCAAATTAAATTAGGGAATTGTTTTGTGCCGGAAACACGATCTGATTATGGGACACGCCGTTGTAGTGGACTCCAGATTAATTTTGACCACGTGGGGTTCTTTACCGTGCCCCCAAGGCACGGTACACAGTCATCTTCTTATTTCCCCCCCCCCCAAAAAAAAAATTTTGAAATAACGCGATTTTGTTATAACGAGTGTTTACCGGATATTCTTCCTTTGCATCAAGTTTTGAGCTCCACTCAAGGAGTATTTCTTTCCTTAGGATATTCCAACACTAGCTTTGTACATTCGAACTCTGTATAGTTTACCCGTTGTGTTCTTTGAGGACTAATACTACATTTGTTAGAGAACTTGGCCGGCCTTCAGCACAGAAACATTGCCTGTGCGTTTTACCACTGTCCCCTTTCTGGCGTTCAATTCTCTGGTTTCTTGTTTCATGTTTATTTCTTTTGCGAGAAAGCTGTCCCATCTCTGCACCGAAATTCCAACTCAGTAGCCTCATTAGGAGTCAAGCCGCACACTACATGGCCTCAAAGTTCGGAACGGCCAACTTTTTAAACCGGGACCCAATTCGGCGTCTCGCTGCCCCTCGCGTGGCAGCGAAACGGTCGAGCAGTTTCGAATCTGACCTCGAAGTGGGTGCACACAGCGCGCCTGGAATCGACATCGAACAAGACCTCGGCTTGAACCGAGCGACATGGGGGTGCGTATCGTGAGTTCAAGCGCTTGGAGCAGGTCTCACACCGACAATGCAGAGGGTCGTTCAACGGAACGTTCCCTGTGGAGTTTAATGAATTCTCGTTGACTGGCCATAACTCATCGGATAGCATACAAAAAAGACCAGCAGAATTGCACACTGCATCCCTCTTCGGCAGTTATTTGGGCGGCTTGCAAGCATGTCATGGACGGTGGGGAATATAATGAATATAGGCGGCTTCCGTACAGTATAGGATTCAGCATTGGCATCATTCAAGAGATTCGCTTGATGGGTTCAACGCCCATGGAGATGTTCTAATATTTGTAACGCTCGAATGACTCTCAGCGTGGACGTGTTTAGTTCATCAGACGAACTCGGCTCTGGCCACAGAAGCAGGCTGAAGCACTTTAAGAATGACGAAATTGTTCCTTATGCATCTCTGTAATAAACCTACCTTTTAGCATGTTCCAGTAAATTCAGTTCCAGCAACTTTGGCGACGAGATGGTGGCTTCTGTAATAATTTCCTTGATGAAATGGGATAAGAATGTTGCAATGAGGAGGGAAATGTGTCTTGGCAGAAGGTATTGAGCAAGTCGGCACAAAGATAATGTTACAAACACCCGGACAGAACAAGCGCCTTCTGCTTCAAAGTGTCACTGCGTTTCACCTAGCATGAGTATTCCCAAAATTTGTGTAACTGCGTTCGTAATCTCTATGTAACTTGCGGGTTTAATATTATTTCGACAAAATATTGTGAAGCAGCACCACAGCAATCATCTGTAGAGAGAACAGCCGCTGGGCAGCAGTTAAAATGCATCTATGTATGAACTGTGTTTGAACTCATCTTTTGTTGCCAACTTTGCCATGACTCCCACTGAGGTCAGGAGCACTGTCATATAAAAAAAACTAAACTAAAAAGCGAATGGATGAGCTTTTTTGTTCTATCCATCTGTTCCTCTGTTTCATTTACTTGTTACACTTATTCGAAATACGGGAAATTTTATTTGGGTGGAACTAACAGTGGAAATCCTGGTGCGCAAAAATAATGAATCCTGTATGCAGTAAGCTCTAGCAAAGTAATGAGCAGATATCGGCCATTTGAAAGTTACAGTAAGCAAAACACGAAAAAATAAGACAACACTGTTACGTTTTTAAAGGTAACCCAAATGAATCGATATAACTTCTTTTCTTTACTTTTTCTCAGCAATAAGCACGATTTTGTAAGAACTGCATCCAACTACATGCAATCAATCTATGCAAAAAGAAAAAAAAAAGTGGTGTAGAGACTTAAACAGGTTGATACTCTGAGCTAAGTGCCGTTATAACTCGGCCGCTATTCCGGCACAACCATTAGTTATATGTGTGCAACGGAGAGTTTTCTATGCATGTATGCTTAATTTCGTAGCTTTTTCTTTATAATTCACTTTCAATGCAGGGGAAGAAAGTGTTATACTTGTTCATAATTTAATCAGTCCCAGTCAAGTTCAAGCATATTGCACCGTACTAATGTAAACCGTACACAAGGAATAAAATAAAGTAACAGGAGAGGGAATACATGCCAGAACCGCTTCACGGAACGCTAAGTTTCCACGTAGGAAAATATAAAGCCTATAAGCTTATATTATACATATACGAGAGGGCCGTGGTACTTTACGTTGAACCCTTTTACGCGTGATGTCACTGTTTTTTAGTAGTAGCACATCTGCGGAAATTTTTCGAACCATGGTATAAAACTACTTCCATGTTTACAAAAACGTCCCTACGATGCGAGCCAATCGAGACGTCTGACGTACTATTAGCAAAAGCGGCTAACCGAAAAGAAACATCACTTACAAACTAAAGATTTTTAGTTTCGTTTCCGGGTTGAGTGCTGCGAAAATTTGTCAAAATTCTTCCGCACTAGCTAATCACCTCCTTCTCAGTGATTTGTTTTTTCGTACAAACAGCGTTGCGTAACCTAACTACTTCATTTCTGAACTGTTCTACCTTCAAGCATACTCCCGTCACGAAAGAAATGTTTGCTGCACTAATGTGGTCTTTATTATTAGTAAACATGCCAAACTTTTTGAGTAAAAAGCTCAAGAACTGTAGTGCCACAAACGTGGCGGCCGAATTTAGGCTCTTCCGAACTTTAGGATAGTAAGAAAAAGTAAAAACGAATGCAGCCCATCTCGTATTTCAGCAGAGTCGTATCGACATACCGCCGCGCGACAGGACACCGATTGCTCTACACACGCCGAAGCTGTTTCTAAAGGCCGTTGCGGAGTTGTCCCTTGGGATGGAAGCAACAGACCCCTTCTAGCGGAGGCATTTGGAATGGTGAGAACGACTGTACTTTAGCGGGTTAGGGCTCTTGGTACTTCCCAGGTGTTGAAACCTGCTCGTTCCGTCTAGGCGGGAAGAACGATGCTGATTTACGAGCCTCTATGCCACCTCGGTCGTGTGGATCGTCTTGGTTAGAACATCCTCGATTTTCCCTGAAGAACAGCGGTACAGATTTATCTTTCGGGTTAGCCAAGAGTTTTCGCAACTTGAGCGCGGAAATGCCGCCGTCTTGTGAAATGGCGCAAAGTAGGCGTGTTTATGTGGCCAGTGAAAGAACGAGAAATAAAAAATGGCTGTGGCTTAGCTAAGGTTAAGCCCAGGATGCGAAGCATACTAGCCTTTATTTTAGTTGTTGAACCACTGTTTAGCCTGGTGAACTGCTGTTCCTTGGCTATATTTGGTTCGGCTAGACGAAGAAACAACTCATGCGTTACCCTGCTTCGCCTTCAAGAGTGGAACGCGACAGCGTTCCCGTCGACCCGCCCGCGACTACGCGCCCCGCATTGGACGCGGTGAGCGTCGAGCAACGCAGCGTTCGGCGCGGCAACGAAATGTGCGCCTGAGCAAGCGTCGCACGCCTGAGCCTTAGAAACAGCTCGTTTCTAAGGCAACACCGCATTCACTAGAGGCGCTTTTGTACCGCTTTGAAGCATCGTACTCGTGGCTCAGTGGTAGCGTCTCCGTCCCACACTCCGGAGACCCTGGTTCGATTCCCACCCAGCCCGTCTTGCAAGAGTTGAGCCAAAGCCACTTCTCCTCTGTCGTGACGTCACGGTGTCACGTGATTTCATGGTCACCGCCGCGCCTGAGGAGCTGGGTTGAGCCCTCGTAATATGCTTCGCATAAAAAGAAGATGCAGTAAACGTTCTCTGAACATTCCGCGTTTGCAGAGATAATGGAGAGGGACGCTAGGCAAAACTGAGAGAACTTCGGGTTTTCCAGCTAAGCAGTTACTTTCGGAAGCATTTTGGTGCGGCGACGGTGAAGGCTGGTGGCATTAGGCGGCGTGCTCGATGTCAAATGTCAATCAAACAAAGTCCAACAACGCCGCCTGTATTAGAATTCTGACTTTGCTTTGAATCGTAATTGTCATGAGTCGTAGAGGAATGGTTAGCTTGAGTATACTTCACTCAAACAGACAACATCTTCGTGTGTTTATCTTAGCCAGTAATTCCCTATTTTTTTTTCATCGTGTCGCGTTTAATCAGTTCAACGGTGCAGGTGAGCTAGGAGGGGCTCAAATTAATACATGTTTTTCAGATGTTGCGTGTCTGGGCTTTTTGGCGAAGATCGGCGTACCAAGCACCTCAGCGTTCGTGCTAACGCAATGCCAGCGTCCCAGTGGTGTATCATCGGCATTGGCATCCTAATGGCCTGCCGGAGACTCTTCCTAAATTTCGAGAATCAGTAGGGGGGCCTTAGTCTTTTACCGCCGGTACTCCCGTAAAAGGAAGGTAGGGGCCGGGGGGGGGGGGGGGGGGGGTGAGTGGCATGCAAAGGTGGGGTTGACAACTCTGCCTCCGACACCTCCCGAGGAGCACATTCAGCCTGCCCCACAGACAACACGTCCATTGATAAAAATCAGAGTCTACATTGAACAAACAATTGGCGATGATGGGCTGCTGTTTTAATGATTTTAAAGATAAAACGCAGGTCACTGTACAAAGCTCGGATGTACTGAATCATATGAAAAGGGCTGGGCATGGCGAAAGAATTGCTCTGGATATATTGAAGAGCTTGCCAAGCCTTGGGTAGGGTTCGAACAGTGGCAAAAGAGACCGCTTGCATTTACAAAGAGCGTCAGAAACCCTTCATACAGCTTCGCGGTCCTTGATGTATGAGTTGCTCGGTTTGGCCGTCATCTGCGAAAGTTTCTTTTTTTTCTTTTTTTCTTTCACGAAGCTAGTTCTGAGGTCCGCCACTTGATATCGGCTAAGAACAAGCTCACTGAATGCTCTCTTAACCATTCCTACGCCACTTTCCACCAATGTTCACTCATTTAGTGCCGGCCGACCAACGAACTGACTCTGCGATCAGCCGACTGAGACACTGAGAGAGTAGTTTACCATCTCGAAGCAACACTTCAACTCCGAAAGATGGTTCCAGGTTACGTTGCCCCCTATTCGTGCGACTGTCCTACTGTACACAAGCGTGTTTGCGTTCTACTGCACCTTGAAAACAGACGCGAAACCACATGCTGCTAAAGTAAAAAGTAATGATTGACCTACGTAGAGAGGAACAACGAAGCATGTTTTTCTCCCTAGAAGTGGGTAATTTAGTATGGTATGGTATGAATAACTTTATTTAGGTCCTGAGGGATCAGTCTGGGACTGATGGGTAATTTAGTGTGGCAGCTTGATTTTTTTTTATGACGAAGAAATGATTGTTACGAATGCTAGTGAAACGTAATATAAAGCGTTACTAGAGAGTTTTATATTAGAGGACGCAAGTGGCTTGTGTACGCTAAAGCTAGGGGCCATGGCACTGCGCATGCGTTGGGCCCTGCGTTTGCACATGCGCACTACCGTGGCCCCTACTTTTTGCTTACACAAGCCGCTTGCGTCCTCTAATCTAAAACCCTCTATTGACTTTGCCGAGTTTTTAAACGCAAATCAGCTGTAATTCTTTTTTTCTTGCAGAATACCTAGCAATGAAGTTTATACAAAAAATATTAAACTGTCAGCTTTGCTGCCTAATTCATGCGCTGCATCATGCTGCTTCAGTTTACCAGCAAAAATTTTCTTGCTCTACGCTCACTGCAGCTGCGCGCCTACAGTATAACTGTAGAGAACAGGTACGTATCGCTAAGTATGGACAGCTGGGCTAGTTGGTTGTGATTGGCATTGTGAAACATTGTTAGAGCGCAGATGTGAACACGGACGAGAAAAGAAGGACGTACAGATGTCCACTAGCTTACCCAGGTGTGGAGAAAAAATTCTCTGCCGTCTTGTATTAAAGATTGCCCGCTGTATTATTTCTGTTACCGCCACATCAACTACTGCCGAGCCTTGATTATTTTCGTCTCTTCATAGTACATTTCCTCACTTTGAGTGTCCTGCCATGACGAGGACCGGCCAGTGCTCTCTCTCTCTCCCTCATAAATTTTTGTTCTTTTTTTTGCTGCGTCACATGCGTGAAGCAAAAATAAATTGATGTGAGCCTCACATCGTGAGCGTGTGGGCGAGCGCGCATGCAAACTCGCGAAGCGTGCAGTGCGTGACAAATGACTCGCAACTGCACCGAGCTTCGCAGAAATTTGAACCACGTTATCTGGTCCTAATACGTCGCGCTTTACACGCCATGGGGTCATTTATTTTCGGACCTCCAAGATTCGCCTTACCCATTTTTGCTTGGCCTGCTGTTTCTGTCGGGCTTTTCTATAACTTCGTGGTTTGAAGCTCCTTGCTTGCCATACGAAAGCGCACGCTCAAGTTACTAATGTGCCCTTTCTGGGATGAACATATTCCACGGTGTCATGCAGCAGTCTCTAGTTTCTTTCGCTATATTCCTTTTTTTTCGTATCTCCTGCGCCAGTCACTGGTTTCTTTCGCTCTATTACTCTTTGTATATCCAGCGTCCGCTTCACCCCCATACCCTTTTCCTCTTTATCTCGCTCTATCTCGGCGCGCCTTCGCTTATGGTTGTACTGGTGGTCTTTTACATAGCTTCATAGTTTTCTATAATACTGAGTGTTGTCTTATTCATGTCGTCACTGCTATACTCGAAGAAAGGCATATATATGGCCAGATATTAGTTTATTCACAACGACACCATTTCATTTGAGATTTGAGTCGTTCAACAGAAGTTTCTAAATCTTCGAATTTAGGATCATTCCAGCGAATCCTGAGTGAATGTATGGCTAGGAAAGTGAAATACGTAACCAGAAAGGATGTGTTGGCAACAGCTTTGTTAGTGCCTGTTAAAGATACTGTCTTCTGGTTCTTCACATTTCTCCACATATGTGGTCAATGAGCGAGCGTTGTTTCTGTCCAGTGAACCTCCCAATGTACATGCAGTTTCATAGTGTCAGTTATCATGGCATGCTTTGGATACGTATGATAAAAAATGCTATTACTAATAGCTTCAATTTGAGACTCACCTTCCCTCTTCCCCCAATACACGTGCTGTACGTTACGATTACTTGAGGAAGCAACTGCTAAATATTAAGTATACATCAAGGACAAACTGGAAACAGTGTTGCAGGCAAGTGCACAAAACAGTTTTGGCTGAAACCTTCAATATGAAGAGAATAATCAATAGAGATATGTCTGAGTAATAGTACCCCTACCAGCAGTGCTTTTAGCGAGGGTTAATATGAGAAAGAACTAAAAATGGTTAATATGACAAAAAATCGCAGAACTTAACAAACAAATCGAACAACACTGTAACACCCTCTGCCAGCAACAAAGGGATGAGTTTCGTGAATCAATCGATGGGCAAATAAGGAAAGGCAAGGCGTGGAAATTGATCAAGCATCTGCTGAATGAAGAAGGCACTAAAGCCAACCAGAGATACAGCTTTGCTCGATCTATACACATAGCCCTTAAAGATCAGCCCATGGAAATTTTACCAAACAACTAATCGACAAATACCTACCGGTTAGAAAAGAGCAGGGCCAACCCCTTCCATCAGAATACAGGGGAGCCGCTCAACCAAAACTCTACCAACTAAATCGAAAATCAGCCGCCGCTCCTGGTGGACTAACAAACAGATCACTTAGCATTATCGATGAGCCGTCAATTGAACCACAGACAGACTTCATCAATGAAGCATGGATCTCAGGCGAAGTTCCAGAAGAATGGAAAACCTCGCAAGTTTTACTAATACCGAAACCTGGTAAACCTCCATGCTTGGACAACTTACGGCCAATATCAATTACATCATGCGTGGGAAAGGTCGCTGAACACGCAGTCCTCAATAGACTAAAGGACCACTTAGAGGATAACAATATATACATTCACAACATGCTGGGCTTTAAGTCCGCACTTTCCACGCAGGTTGCCATGAAGCAAATCAAACATCACATACTCGACCGATATTCTAAATATACCAAGGTCATACTTGGATTAGACTTGGAAAAAGCGTTCGACAACATCAAGTATGAGTACGTCCTCAGAACGATAGAAGACATTGGACTAGGGTTGAGGATGCTTAACTACATCAAATCCTTTCTCGAAGCACGCATAGGAAAATAAAGATTGGAGACACAAACTCTGAAGTGGTTCAGCTCGGAAATTGAGGAACACCCCAAGGATCGCTGATGTCTCCCGTCCTTTTCAACCTGTGCATGAGTGGTCTGTCCAGAAAGCTGAGCAACATTAAGGGCATTGACCGCACCATATATGCTGACGATCTCACTGTATGGTGTCCTGGTGGCAGTGAAGGGCAGATACAGGACGCACTGACTGAAGCGATCAGAATGGTGTAGGGATACCTGAGACCCACTTTACTCAGGTGCTCCCCACATAAATCGGAGTTCCTACATTATTGACGTGAAAAAGGGGGCGGGCCTAAGGGCTGGAAATCTCTATCGGAAAGCGATATACACCTACTTACAGAAAATGGTGTCCATATACCCATAGTAAACGTCATCAGGATATTAGGCTTTTTCATTGATGCAAACGGTGAAAACCATACGGAGGTAAAGAAAATCGCCTTTAAAACGGATAACGTGTAAGAGATGATCAGGCGCCTGGCAGGAAGACACAAGGGCATGAAAGAAAATAATCTCATCAGGGTAATCAACTCTTTCGTACTCTGCCATATTTCATAGGCCGCTGCCATGTACAACTGTACGCAGGTTCAACTCAAGAAGCTTGACGCAGCGATCGAGAAGGTTGTTAAAAGCGCATTGGGGCTCCCAATTCGATCCAGCACTCAAAAATTGCTCAAGTTAGGAATACACAACACGACCATGGAGATCGTGGAGGCTCAAGAAACATCACAAATAGCGAGACTATCTACAACCAGCACGGGAAGATCAATCCTGGACAAGATCACGATCAACCCCATTACGGATCCAGCAAATTACACTAAAGTTAATCAAGATTTCGCAGACAACATAATTGTTGCACCGCTAACCAGGAATATGCACCCAAAACATAGTATCACCAGGAGAGTTGCACTAGCCAGGGAGTTAATCAAGAAAATGGATAAAGGGGGTAGAGGAGCCTGCTTTGTTGATTCGGCTGCCTACACTGATCGAACTAAGTTGACAGTGGTGCTAGTGGATAACCAGGGCAAATGCACCAACCGCGCCACGGTCTACACTAGCAAACCTGAAGTCGTTGAACAAGTTGCCATTGCATTGGCACTAACAGACGCTAGATTCACAGAAATATATAGTGTCTCGAAAACTGCTATTAGAGCTTTCAATAAGGGAAATATTGCCCCGCAGGCTGCGAGAACAATTAACATAAGACAAAGAAATGTTACACGTTACATTTATTGGTTCCCGGCACACCTTGGTTCACTTGATGGCATTCCTGACAATCCAAATGAATCGACCAACAGCGTCGCTCGCGAACTTACAGACCAGGCCACTTTTACATATGGTTTTGATTCTGATGGACTGGTGAACCTATACAGAGAGCTGCGCTCATTACATACAATGAAATTACAAAACATTACTACACGAGAAGGAGGGAGTTTGCACCCCTTCACTATAGGCTAAGCAGATCATAAGCAGCTACACTTAGGCAATTACAAATACACTCTTATTATTCACCTGCACAAGTAAAGCAATGGTATGACATTGCAGACATGAATATTATATGCAAAGCATGCAAAAAGAAGACATGCATGCTTGGACATCTGCTCTGGGAGTGTGGGTCGCTCGGCCCTGGCATTTCCCGGAATCGGTTTTTAGGAAGGATTAGATCCCACGATCATACAATTTTGATGCAACCACCATGTATGCCTTGTAATGGACCATCGGCCTAGTCAAGCTGTTTTCCAACAGCTTTTAGCCTTTGGTATCCACCAGAACACTTGTAATTCCGGAAATAAATTGAATTGAATTGAATATCCCTCAAGCCCTGGCTGTCTAGTACGCCCGCGATAGTGCTGGAGGCTTTACCTCCCGGTCCCAACATGGGACTAGCCAGGCAGGTGGCAACACCTTGTACAGGACCAGAATAAACTTTCTTCCTCCTCCTCCTCCCCCTCCATGAGAAAGAACTAGCGATTCTTGCTTAGATTGTTTAACGATGACTCTTTTTATAGTATTTACTGAGTGACTATTTCATTGTTTATTCATTTCATTGTTCATTCAGCAAATAACAGTGCCCAGTCCAATATTCACGAAACTCGAAACCTGCTTCTTGAGGATGCCGAGCATATGAAGTTGAGCTTCTGTCTTGTGCTTGCTGACTATTTTCAGATCAAAGATATTAAGGACCTATGGTATTAGTCCTCATAATCGGTGTATCATCTTATCCTCCTGTGGAGTTCTAAAGTAAGTTATCTTGTTTTCCAAGTCACGCTGCCACAATCACTGGCTGAACTTACAGCGCAGCCAATTCTGCAAAGAACGCAGCAGAGTGCCTTGTAGGTGATGCCAACTCGCGTATAGCGAATGAAGAACCCCGGGGTCGTGCCTTAAGCAGTTCGTGAAATCAGTATATAATGACTCGTGGTTTCAATTCAGTTATACTTTCAATTCTAGGGCGGCCTTTATCACAAAAGATTGATAAAGAAAGTTATTAAAATGTCGTATTTAGTTTACCAGATAAGCTAATATTTGTTTTGAACACATATACACATATACACAGGTATTAGGAAAGGGAAAGCGAGGGCCAGGCTGGCAACTGCCACCGGAAGGGGCACAACGCCTGCCTACTCTTCTGAAGGGAGGTGACAGCAACACAGAAATAGAATCACATCGCCGTATCAGACACGCGGTTGACTGTGATATGACTGCCCTAATATCCAGGGAGATAACATGCGCGTGACTTTTATGCATTTCAGCTGCTATTAGAGCGTACGCAAACACACACAGCGTTCACTATTTTCAGATTTGTGCATGAAAACTAACGTCATTACCGGCTTTAATTTACCAAACATTACTCACTTTTGTGATTATGCGATAATTACCACTGCACGCTAACAGTAAATTTACCTTAGCAGTATGTCGGCAAGCAGAAACAAACGTACGTTTTCCCCTTCGGTAGCGAAAATAAAGCAGGGCGAGAAGAAAAACACCGTAAGGTGGTTGGAAGCAGGCAATCCTGATGACGAAATCGTTAGAAAAGGACAGATGGAACATGAAGTGCAAACACCATAAAAAAATCTCAGCCAGGCCTCGAAAACGTGATTGTTGCAAGAGTTATCAAACTTCGGCCTGCGCCTGGTATTGTTTAGACACTAACTTCTAAGTCACTCCTGTACTACGTGCCCAAAGTGGGCCGGCTGCTCACTCGCGCTGAAGTTCGGTTATCATTTATGTCCTTTCTCTATTAATGCAAGATAGCGAAAGTGAGATTTGGGAAAATTTGGGGAGCAACCGCATGGAGTGAAATACAAGACGCGGGTACTAACAGAGTGCTAAACGATGACTGGGAACACAGATGACGTTTTTCTCTCATATAGCGTCTTTGTGTTTTTTGTGTTACCTGCTATTCTGAAGCGACAAGTGTACAATCATTGCATCCCACCAGTGCTAACATATGGTGCAGAAACTTGCAGATTAAGAAAGCTCGAGAACAAGTTAATGACCTCGCAAAGAGCGAAGGAATGAAAAATGTTAGCGGTAACGTTAAGAGACCGGAAGGAAGCGGTGTGGATCAGAGAGCAAACGGGGATAACCAATATTCAAGTTGGCATTAAGAGAAAAATATGGAGCTAGGCAGGCCATGTAACGCGTAGGGTAGATAAATGGTGAACCATTAGAGTTACAGAGTAGGTGCTAAGGAAAGGAAGCGAAGTCGAGGACAGCATAAAACTAGGTGGCGTGATGAAATTAGGAAATTTAGATGCGCAAGTTGAAACGAGCTAGCGCAAAACAGGGATAATTGGCGATCGCAGGGGGAGAGCTTCGTCCTGCATAGGACATAAAAATAGTCTCGCTGATGATGATGATGACTATGATGAGATACCAGGCTTTTTAAATAGTCAAACTTCCCATAAATGGCAGTAAGTAAGCAACGGTCAACAAAAATTGATACCCTTCTGAGGCCCGAATACAGCTATAGGACTTAATCACCTTTCAAGCTAGTTTTTGTTGTTTACTGGTATGCCATGAACGTGAATGGTAATTTTTTTATTTGAATACTGCTATTAGAAGTCCAAAGCTGCATCTTCATTTGCGTGATAGAAGTAATGATCTCTTCATGTTTTCTGTGGTGAAACTGCATTTCGTTGCTTATAATTTCTGATGAAGAGGGAACTACGTGCTATACATACATGGCAATGCTCCTACTGCTTCTTGAATTTTCACGCGATCTCGAGGAATTCGAAACACACTTCAAGGTTTATTTCCATCGTCTAAGCCAACACAGCGCTCTGGATCAAGTTATTGTTAAATTTCTCGTAAGCAGGTGACAACAATAAGAGTGAACCACTCCCGTACGGTTCCACCTACAGCTGAATTGGTATCCAGGATGAATATTTTGAGTAATCGCTTCAGTGTTGATTGCGAGGAACTAGTGCAGGCAAAGTGCAACTTAATGAACAAAGACACTTAGCGCAACTAGATTCTTCGTCTGTCGTCGCTTTTGGTGGGCTAACTCTATGTCTAAAAACAATTTTCTTCTAACGCGAACGCCGAAAAGCTAAATGCTTTTAATTTTTTAATGTTTTCAGTGATGAAATTATAACGACAGAAATTCGAGGAAGATCGGAAAAAATATAGAGCTGGAACCACAGTGTCTCTATTGACTATGTCGTTGTTTGTGAAACAAGAATGACATCCCCGGAAAACTGCTGATGTACTTTCTATTCTTCGCAAAATCGGTTTCGAGATCAGAGGAATGAAATAGTCTAAATGACGCTGCGCACATTATTACGGAAGAAGCCTGACGTCATTAGGGTGAGGCCTCTAGACTGGACATTTATAGCTCGTAAATGTGTCATTCCTTTGTGAGAAAAGAAAATAACAGCGTAAAGAATTCGCACAGGTCTTTCTTGATCAATAGAAGGCGTTCAATTTCTGTAAAAGCATTGGCCTCTCTTGTCTGCTGACGTTTACTTTTCCTCGCGGAACTGCGATGTAAATTGAACGAACAGAAAAAAAGCAACAGAAATACTTGACAACAAGATAAAACGATGTAGTAGGTTCCATAGTGCCTCTACACAGTGTTGACATTTATGGCAGCCCATGACATTCGCACCATTTCCGGAAACAAAGCTTCCCTGCTTTTATGGTTCTCAACCACACTGATGAAATTTATTGCCATCCATTCGCCTGCTTGCGCTTCTCCGAACACAAACCCGATCCTGCTGTATAATATATAAAGGCAAGAACACTACTTGGAATGCTTCCATCAAAAATAGGCGCTAACGATCACAGTGCTCATCACTACTGCGATAGCTATACCACAGAGGGCTCAGAATATCTCAGATGGCCTTCAGTAGGTTATCTCTTTTTTTTTATTAGGGCATACGTCGATCATCGCATGTGCCAAAACACTTCAACAAACTGTTCCCCGTTCCGCCCTCCGAAAAGAATCGTTTCGTCTTTAGACTACGGTAACTTTGGGTTTGCACTTCGGGGCTCAGCTCATCAAGTTGGCATCGTCGTGTTGAATATATGAGTCATCTCGCGTGATTCTAAAGATGTCTCACGGTGGCCATGCGCTGTACCTTATATGTGGGAACCAAGAGGAAACCCTGAACACTAACACTGTACAAAAGTCATGGAGTCTCACTCGGGTACAGCAACGCACGCACAAAGCTGCGAACTCATTTTTCTCATTTCTTTCAACTCCTTTTCTCCGCTGTCCCCGATTCCATCCGTTTCACGAATACGCTGCAGCACGCCGCGCGACGGGACCAAGTTCTGGCGGCTGCGACTATAAGTTATGGTAATGATGTTCCTGCCGCGACTGCGTCCATTGCGCAGCTCCGGCACTTCGTGCTGAGAGAGGGGAAATGCGCACACGAAACGCTAATCTATTCAAGCAAAGTTCAGAAAGACGAACGCCACACTGGAACGCGGAAGCGGGGGAGGGCAAGTGAGCAAAAATAGAAGAGAAACGAAAAACGGAACAAAGGGAAGGATGGGCGAAAACAACTACGGAAAGCGACATATTCGATCAGAGCAAAGGCCATCTTTTGTGATGCTAATGACGACGCCCCGAAAGTGTTTCCAGTTTTGCTATTCGCGTGATTGAAGATGTGCGCGCGCACTGCGCACGAGTGTTTTTTGCCTAGGCACAGTTCGCAGCCGCGGCTGAATAAGCGAACAAGTTCCACGCGAAGTATGGGCTAAGCCCTTGCAAAAAGTTTCGAAGGGCGTTCCACTATGTGTCTGCATGCGCCAGTATCACTTTACTAGCAGTAAGGTGGATAACTGGACTAGCTGGTGTATCAGTAGTGAGAAATAGGACGCGGCCAGGACGATACAAGGAGAATGTTCTATACGCTGAATGTTGTTATTTCCTTCGTCGTTCTTTACTTCATCGTGTCCCTTGAAATCACTACGCTCTATTGAAAGCAGAATGCAAACAAGAAATAGTAGGGTCAATTTAAAGAAAACAAAATTGATCATAGATGAAATGAAAGGGTCGACTAAGCTTCGCAGGTTACATAGTCACTACTAACGTGATCAGAGCTTTGCCACTGGCGACATGCGTGGTGGCACTGTGGTGAAAAATTATGGTGCATGCTGCAAATATCCGCACATGTACAGAGTCACTCCGCACTCTCTATACGTCCTGCTATGCAGTGCCACAGGAGCTTCACTGGGTGTCCCGACAACAGTTCGTACTTTTCTTATCAAGAATTCTGCAGCGTGCCGTGGTGGCTTAGCGGCGGGTAAGGCCGAGTTCGAATGGTCGAACCACGGCAGCGGTGGGCGCATTTCTATGATGACTAAATGCAACAAGTGGTCGTGTACCATGCATTGGTTGCTTGTTAAATAAGCTAACGTGGTCATAATTATTCCGGTATTCTCCACTACAGCGTGTCCTATATATCATATCGTGGTGTTACGTCTCAACACCACAAAGGCATTATTTGACGTTTGCCACATGTGAAACCGCTACCCATCCATCAGCATCTATCCAGATGTCAAGGCAGCGTGGACACCGACAGTAGTTGAAGGTTCCCACTAAGGGCCCTCACCCCGCCCTTTACCTGGCCGCCTGAGCAAAGGACGAAAAGAAAGGGAACAACGACGACGATTTGAGAGTCACAGTTTATTAGACGTTTAACACAAGTCAAACCACCCATCCATCAGTGCCTCTTCAAAGGTCAACGCCACGTGGACACCAACTCTTGACGGGTCCCCCATTTTGCCTTCACCCGCCCTTTACCTGTCAGCCTGAACGAAGAATGAAAAGGAGGGGAACAATGTCGATGACCTAAAAAGCGCAGGTTCCTTTCTTGCTACATATTCCAAACCAGTGTCTTCGGACGCGGACTTACAGCGCGTTATGCGAGCATGGACCTAGTATCGCAACGGAGTCGACTTTGGTGACTTGCTGCTGGACGGTCTTCCCTAGTCGACTCGCCTAGGGAAGGCAACGGTATTAAAAGTGAAGACTTTTCGAAAGTGAGGACAGAGGGTCCTGACGTGATCTTGGACGATTGGCTTTCTCTTGCATGAAGTGGGCTTCCGTACTGGCACCATGTAGCTAAGCCAATGAATCATTTTCCGTCATTTTTTACAGCCTGACCTAACAGTCGATGGGCTTGGTGGATTCCTTGCCTTAGCGCCACCCTAGCGGCAACAGAGGTTTTGGCTTGTAAAACCAGTGAATTCCATTAAATTATTCGGCTTTCGAGAGTATCTTTTCTTTAGCAAATGCCACGAAAATAACGAGGACGTCCTTATGTTTCTGTACACTGTGCAGGTGCGGCACCTCGAGCAGAGCAGCGAAGTACACAACGCGCATGAGCTATCTTAGGACGCCATGGAACTTTGATTATACCTCACGTGGTTAGTCTAATGAAATATTTTTACGTCTCTTACACCCGTGTTTCATCCTTGTTGCTTCTTTTCTTGCCTAACAACTTATGTTGACGTTTTTACAGCGTAAGCTGTCATGGCCTCATTCCAATAGCCGTTTCGGCTGATGATGCTGTCCGCCGCCGCCTCCGGTGTCCGTCGCAGGTATAGCCAGAAATGAGACGAAAAAAATAACTGGCTCTCCCGTAATCGAGATGTAAGCTGACTGGCTGGAGGTGATACTAGCCACAATATTAAAATGGGTGCAGTGCATGTTCGCAAGGCCACATCCCACCACTCCGCACCACGCCATACTGTGGGCTGGTTCATATGGACGCTGCCCAGCTAGATGAAGAAAAAAAATCGCTAAAGGCCGCACGACCGGCAGCGAAAGAGGCCAGGAAGACAGAGCGTATACTGCCTATCCAGAACAACAATTAATTCTGGTGTTTTACGTGCGAAAACCACGATCTGATTATGAGGCAAGCCGTAGTGGGCGACTCCGGATTAATTTTGACCACCAGGGGATCTTGAACGGGTTCCCCAATGTACTGAACGCGGTACGTTTTTTGGATTTCGCCTCCATCGAAAGGCGGCCGCCGCGGTCGGGATTTGATCCCGTGACCTCGTGCTTAGCAGCGCAACACCATAGCCCGCTAAGCCACCACGGCGGGTAGAAGCGCCTGATGGAAGTGCCACGCAGCGTGGCACCATCTCTGGAGGCGACGCAAAACGAGTGCGCAGCGCCAAAAGAAGACAATGAAGTATATGGTGCCCTGGATCTGGCCCTTTGAACGTCGCTATTCGAAACGGCAAATAAAACTTCAGTGTACTAGAAGTTACAGTGACATTGTGAACAAATATTAAAACAAATCTCGCGATCAATATTTTTGTAACTTGTTTGGACAGTAATTAGCGTATGTAATGTGGTACTGCACAAAGTGTTGGGGGCCCGAGTATGCATTTTGTTAAGCTTTGGTAAGTTGCCTAGATAATCTGGTTTTGTCATGGCTTTAGTTGTGATAAGCTTTTTTTCTAAATCGAGCCTTGCCCGGATAACGGCTCTGGATTTTGGCTCAATGTCTCTTAAATATCGCTGACAGCAAAAGCTAAAAACATTTCATGCTTAATACGGCGTTCCCTCCGGTGGAAACATGCCTTATAAACACGTTCTAGCAGGCGAGGAGATACGCGATACATTCGCGCCACGTAGCATCGATACGTGCACACTTCGCATTGCAGTTGCATATAAATAGATGAGGTGGCACGCTATGTAGCAGTTGCATAGGCAGTGGTACAAGGTAGACAGAGGTTTGAGTAAAAAAAATGAAAATTATGGAGATATATACAAAAATGCTAGAATGAAACACATGTATGGTATACTTGATTAAATCAAGCTGGCTAGGGGACTGTTTGTCAGCGCACCGTTTCAAATGGGATGCTGATGGTCATTAGCATCGTATCGTTGCTCTTGTAACGCTTTGTAGGATGCGCGCCGCGTAGCCCCGACACATGCATACTTAGCATTGCAGTTGCATATTATTGCATCAGGTGGCACGCCATCTATCAGTTGCGTAAGTAGCGGTACAAGCTAGATAGAGAAGGTTTGAGAAAGAAAAGAAAGTAAGGGGATGTACAGAAAATCGCCGGAACAAAAAACATGTATAACATACCTAACTAAATCAAGCAGGCTAGGCGACTCTTTGTTACCGCCCCGTTTGAAAGGGCTGCCAATAACTCATCATCACCACCACCATCTTCATTAGCATCGTATCGTGCCGCTTGTCACCCGACGTGAGATGCGCGCCGCGTAGCGTCGATTCGTGCAAACCTGCAAAAATAGGTGAGCTTATTTTACTTGGTACTTTTGCATCAAATGTAGCAGTTTATTGTTGGAAATATATTCCAAACACTGAAATAGCACTGTACAGTTTAAGAGAAGACTAGTATTTATTGACACCATAATTGTGAGGTCTTCTTTAAACGAACACGCGAAATGCTGAAAGTATTTTTTTAAACGGCTTAGCTAGACTGTGGTATTAGCTATACGTCGGATTCATGCTCATTTGCCTTTAAAATTGCAGTTCGTCACTGCGACAAGCAGTGTGCAGTGATGATAACAGTAGAGAATGTTTCAGTAGATCTATAATTTTATATAATGTGATCTCGCTAGATTGAAAATATAGGCTTGTCAGGCTGAGCCATCTCCTTTTCTCAAAATTGATTATGCATTGTGAAAATTGTAGTTCGATACCCCTTTGTTGCTCAAAACATTACTAAATAATATAAGCAAACGAAAACTAAGATCGCTTTAGACTACATGTAACACAACAAATCCGGTATGAGAAAATACTTATCGTCATTTGGTAAGAGACAATGAGGTATTGCTCCTGAACAATACTGGGCACTTGCAGTCGTGCTACTGGTGGAACGCCCTGGAGGAATGGCGGCTTGGTAGAAGACACAAATGCAGCTTTTATTGGGCGCAGTGGACAAAAGTCTGTCCAGATGTGCAGCGCCGTGGATCTGGATGGATTCAGGCCAATCGTCCACACCATCGCACCTCATGTAAACTGTCTCGGGGCTACAAGATAAGTGATCTGCTTCAATGAAACAACTGGAAAATTGACCATAGTTCTTGATTGTCCTCCGAGTCGCTGTAGGGATTGACGTGCGGTATCTTTTAATTCACATAGGAGAATAATAATCTCTTCTATTTTCTCACCTGTTAGAAATCTGCTTCTCTTCTTTCCCCTCCTTCTCCTTCCTCAATATATAATACTAAAAGGTAACCAGAAATTTTGAAAGTATTGTTCGTAATCTGCTTATTCCTGTCTTCAGTTAGCAAACAAAATTGAAACTAATAACTAGTACTATTGTCGCTATAAAAAAGACAGGCAGCAATATGCTCAACTTGGTTCGCTTTGTGTAAATTAAACAGCTGCAACAATCGTGATACGCGCCTACAGGCTTATATCACAATACTCCCGTGTACTACGATACATGTCGACTGGAATATCACGATACATACACGTATCCCTATATTGCCCGCGTGTCACGGCGAGCTCTCGCACGCGTAGCACTATGCACATACCCTAATGTTCTCGGGCTCCCCAACAGCAACATCATTTCTTGCGGGTTTGTTACGCATAAAGAAAACACTACGAACGTGCATGACCAACCCCCGTAGCACCGCTAGTGTAGCCTTAGCCAGATTAAACTAAAAGAAATCACTTAGAAAACGACCTATTTTTATCGTGACAGCACAAATTTACTTTACTAGTGTTCACGCGTGAGTAGCGGGATCAAACCTCTCTACGTGTTTGTTCTCCTGCAACAGCGTAGCAGGCAGTGCACTTCCTGTTTCTTTTTTTATTATTGAAGTGAATATTAAGAGAGGTTGGCGCCCTTATGGTGGCACCGGCTACTCCTTGTCCCCTGGCAAAGGAAACAAATTTGCGTAAAAAGGGAGAATAGCGACACGAAATGTGGCACTCAGTAGAATACTGGATGAATAAAACATATACAGTCCAACAGTACATGATTCGCAAAGTTCTGTGCAATAGTTTAGTCCACGTACGGATCTATAAAGTCGGATATTTTGAACAGCCAAAACGCACAACACATGTAATGCACTGCAAGTTCAGAACAGAATTACACATATTGCGTAAAAGTTGCGATCACCACATAAACCAATTATGAACCACGAACAACGTTTGTGTTAGTCATTTAGCGTTTTCGGATCATCTGTTCTTGTTTGCAAGGTAGTGAATACTCGGGCATATCACCGGGTGGTTTCAGGTGCATGAGATCGCAGCAGTTGAGAACAAAAAAAAACTTTTTTTTGGCTCTTGCTACTGGGCAACGCGGGACATCAAAAGGTTAAATGGCCTAATGTGTGCTGCAACATTTTTCATGTTCTAAGCCATAAAAGCTGCGGTAGTCGAATTAAATTCTTTCCGATCTCCTGAAAGTATTCTTGACACTGTCCGCCACATTCATAAGGCAGTCCTTGTTCCGACTGTAGTCCCCGTGGAACTTGATGAGGAGACACAAAGTTATCGCTATTTTGGGCCTTACGAGGTGCGGTTACGAGAGGTTCCTAAGAAAAGGGTTCGGCGAATGACACAGTATGCTTGCTTTTTGCCAAGGTACCTGTCTTTCTCAAGGTTATATGTCACGTTCAAACTACAAATGCAATAACTTCGCTCTGGCAACAACTGTTACCCGTCGCCGTCTGGTATTTGTCTATTATGCTTTATTCCTCTTATCCACTCGCAGGAGTTTTCAAATAATGTACAGACTTTCCTAGATTGCATCGAAATGCCAGCGTAATTTTTCCGATATTAGCTTAGCCGACAATGGAAACTGATGCGTGTATGACACCTCGGTCAATACAGTGAGCATCGTCGAAAGAAAAGAAGCGCCCAATTACTTGTTAACTCACAACTCCATTAGGCCGTTTTTCTTCTCTTTCATAAAATGCCTAACGTACTTGAATTGCGGAATTGGCAAACTGCACTCATGTATAAAAGCTTACTACATGTGTGGACCCATATCTCGCAGCCACAAAAATACTCAAGCTCAAAGGCAGAAAAGTGTTCCCCTTATGCTAATCCATTTCTCTTTTCCTAGCGGTCCTTTCAGTCACAACGTCGCTATCTCAAGCATTGCAGCAAAAACACTACCAGCCAGCAGCTCTATTAGAGACAAGCAGACTTGCATGCGTCACTGCCCAGTTATCTACCATCCCTTGTTCCAAGCCACTGCTTCCTTCTTTGGCGTCCTACTCCTTGTGACCCGCCGTGGTTGCTTAGTGGCTATAGGGTTGGGCTGCTATAAGCACAAGGTCGCGGGATTGAATCCCAGCCACGGCGGCCGCATTTCGATGGGAGTGAAATGCGAAAGCACCTGTGTACTTAGATTTAAGCGAACGTTAAGAAACCCCAGGAGGACGAAATTGCCGGAGTCCCACACTACGACGTGCTTCATCATCAGAAAGTAGTTTGGCACGTAAATCCCCATAATTTAATGTTTCTTTTTTTTTACTCCTTGTGAACACGGCAGCTAAATGAACAATGCTGCACCCTGGGTTGCGTTGTCCCGATAATGCACTACACGTATCGCCCAATACATATACCTTCACTGTCACTACCGCTGCAAAGACCTAATGAGATGGATTATGGTCGCCGCAGTCTGCGCTGTCGCCGGGCGAACGTCGCAAATCCCCGAAATGTCTACTCAGCTAGTTCGCTACTTCGGCGGCGTAGAAACCAATTTCAGGGTTGGGGCTCTGCCTCACGCTTTTCTCCGGCTTGATTTCTCTGGTCTCCTCTTAGTGCCGTCGTACTGCAAGCTGCTGACTTCAGACTTAGTCGTATCGAGCAGACGTCCAGAGCCAGCGGCCAGTTTGCCTCTTCGCTACACCAGTCTGTCTTGGCCATTGCGACATCGTCAATGGCGCATTCCATCTATGTGATGAAACGTAATGCACTTGTCCACAATACAACAATACAAGCAAATGCCTTCCGTGACGACGGGCAGACAGTGCTGGCGTTGCAGCTGTTTGAGCTGCTACTTGCTTTCGCGGCGTTTTTTTCCTATCTCCTAACCCAATGATAAGAGACCTTGCTTAGGCATCTTTTCTCCTAGACGTTCCCAGTGATGGATATTGCAGCATGAAGAGCTCTGAACGATCTTAACCCGCTAGGAGACGACGCTCGGCTGTGCAGTGGCTAGGAAGGCAGAGAGCAATTTCATACCGGCGACATAGCATTGGATAGAGGAAAATGCAGTAGATCATACATTGGATACAATTCTTTATTTGTCGGCTGGCTAGATGAAGTAAAAAAAAAACGCAGATCCTACGCACATTTTGGAATATATGTGAGGCGAAACTTTCGTGACGTGGTTATTGAAATGCTATGTTAGCCCATTCAATTCCCACGTCTCTGGCGAAATGGGAACTGGCACGCGTGCTTGAGTTCTCATGCACCCGCGGTACGTAATGTGAGAACTCTTGTATATTGGCTTGTATTTCTTCATCCCTTTTTTTTTTACTTTAAATGCATCGCCCACCTTTTTGGCCAATTTTTAGTTGGGTAGTACGGAAATCGCCATCATAATCAACGCATGGCAATCATCTGAAAACAAGAAAGGTTACTGGCGTTGGCATGATAGAAGTGCACGTGTGGTTGTGGCCTAATGTTTAGAAATATTGGCTTGGAAAGGTTGGAGAAGTCTGCTTTATAAAGGAATAGTGCTCTTGATCACGTATATTTGTCGTAATGAGGATATTTAGGTGTCATTCGTTTTACTACTCGGTAATTCCGTAAAGAAACAAGGCCAATGCCCTGAACATTTCGAAGGGTAGTAAATAGGGCAGTGCTGTCCCGCGTTTGAACCATTTGGCAAGGCAGAAGTTGCGCCAAGCTAGCAGCCATGGTGAGCTAGTGTCGTTTCTGTCAGAGGAGTTGTTCTTCCTTGGGGAAGAATTCCTTCGACAATGGTCATGCCGTTTCCGATCGGTAGCTGATGGACGCGTAAGGCTTAATTTTTTACCAGCCTGGTTCTTGTAGCCAGGCCATCAAAATTATTCATTGATGGGCATAGAAAGTAGGTGCCTGTGATTTCTCTGTGTGAGTGCTCTCATATACATAATCATTTTTGCATATACAGATCTCATAGCATCACTTCAAAGTTATGTAAAGGGTATCTGTCACATAATCATTGTACATAACCATTGTGCACACTGTACATATTGAACATCATTTTATAAATGTAACAATTCCTCTTTGTGTCATTGTCCCTTTCCGTGGGTCTATGTGGGTATATGTCATTCAGTCTTGATTGGATTCCTTGAAGAATCTTACTGGTAGCTCAACTGACTTGGCGGGGTAGTTCAACTAGCTTGGTGGTAATCTCCATTAACAGACTCCATTAAGAATTCCATTGACAAAGGACTTGTCATTGGTTCTGTATTCTTAGATTTCTCGAAAGCTTTTGACCCAATTATTCACGACATGTTACTCAAAAAATTAAAAACCTATGGAATAACAGGTCCAGCGTTAATCTTATTGAGAAACTCCTTGAGTAACAGAAGACTAACACTATATTTATCGGGCATGTTTTCAGACTCCAAAACAATTAATCAGGGGGTGCCACAGGGCTCCATTCTGGGACCGCTATTAATCACTCTACATAAATGACCTTCCGCAACACGCTTCACCTTCCTAATGCATGTTATATGGTGATGACACAACTATCACAGACTCAGATATATCTTTAACATCATTAACTAATAAATTAAAAAGTGCGTTGCTGAAATTGTTGCCTGGTGTTGCAGTAATCATTTGATTTTAAATCCAAACAAAACTAAATTCGTGGTTTTTCGCTCCCCTCAAAGGAGACTACCATTTTCACCTCAGGTTTCCCTTGTCTCACACGTTATTTCTTCTAGCGACTGTGTATCATTTCTTGGTATCTACCTCGGTCAACAACTAAAATTTCACAAAGATATTGCGCAAGTTAAGAAAAGAACCTCTTTCGGTATACGAGCTGGATCTTGTCTCTCTACTCCTTCTCTCCTTTCACTTTATTATGCATTCATTCATAGTCATATATGGCAATACGTATCAGTGGCACTTAACATCTGTTCAGTACATACAAAACCAAGCTCTGCGAATTATTTTTAACTTTAGTCGAGATAATATTAATATCATGCACATGGAGAATAAATTGCTGACAACTACTGATTTATTCGCACTTAGTTAAAACAAAGCAAAGTTAATTACTATGCTTTTCAGATTGATTAATGAAGATATCGCACATAATGTTATTTCCTTGGATTGCTTGAAGAATATTAACCATACTCGTTTTGTCCACAAAAATAATTTCTTGCTGCCTAAAGCTCTTAGTAATTACGGTAAAATACCAGCATCATTCTGGGCTAATTAAATGTGGAATTCGCTTCCTTACCCGATAAAAGTATCATAATCCCTTACTGAAATAAAACACACTTAAAACCCATCTTTTAAATAAATAACTATGTCATGATTTATATGTTATATTTGATCTGTTCTCTTGTTTGTTTGTTCATTTCCTTTCTTCTTTCTAAATTATTTTTTAATTATTTTACGTGAGAACGATGCACTGTTACTGTTCATGTTAGCTTTACATGCATATTTTCAGTGTTAGTGTGAATTTGTATTTCTCTATCAAATATTTATGCCATCACAAAGCAGATTTATGTATACATAAACTTTGTATATATATATTTTACCCGTTTCTTCTGTTAGCGTGGGTAATTCCATATTTATCTGCTCATTTCGTAATTTGTATCTAATAATTATGTACAGAGGGTCCCTGTACGGTCTTGTGACCTTGGGACCCTCTTCTGCATATTCTTCTTTTTGTTGTCATACTTTGAAAAAAAGAAAGATAAATAATGTTTTGATTTGAGTGAGGACTCGGACACTATCTTGAAAACATGCCATGTGTACAATGCTTCTTTTTTTGTATACGTTATCGTCCTGGTGGAATTGTGCCGTGATTGTGACTCAGTGTTCGTATCGTCACTTCTTGAAGTAAACTCTTTCTTAACAGGAAAGTCCGGCAGTGCTCTCAGACAAAGCAAAAAACGAATCTGTTCAGAATTTTTGCATGCTGTTGTGTACAAGGCACTGTATATTTAATTCTCTGCTTTACATAGTGACAACAAGAGTTACTTATCACAGCTTAACATTTTCTGTATTATTTTGGAACTCCCAAAGAAAGGCATGGGCCAATAATCACTATTTCAGAATTGCTCGGGTACCCGACAATCTTTCACGCAAGAGAAAAGCAAAGCAACTGGCATTGTAAAAAGGCAGGAGACTTCCGGCAAGTACTGTAAGTATGACCACAGCAATGATGTCACTCGGAAGTCTGTACGAGCAATGACTGAGCAGTATTACGTGCCATTGCGTCATAAGGCTGTCAAAAAGAAAAATAAATATAATGAATTTCCTGGCACGCGAGCCAGCCACTGATGATCCCGCCGCTGATTATTTTGGCGACTACCAAAGGCCGCCTAATGTAGATAACTTTTCTTTATTACAATAAGCAGTAGAGAAAAATAGAGGGAAATTAATTGCGAATGCGCACAAGCCACTAAACAAAAAAAATTGGGGAGCTGCAAGGAAGGAAGGAAAAAATGGAGAAGGAAAAGCAGCAAGGTTATCTAGTTTAGCTCAATCGGTTTGCTACTCTACACATGAGAGCGAGATGGGCGGGGATGAAAAAACACACTAAAACTTAACAGGTAGCCAGTGAAATGCCTGAGTCGTACGTGGAAATTACGCACAGTGCCTGGGCTTCATGATCGCAGACAAAAAGTGCGTTTTCCGCATCCATTTGTCAGCATTAGTTTTTAAGCTCTCGAACGTGTTATACTGCAATGTGCCGCAACTCCAAAGCATTCCATATGAAGCAGTTACTGGCACAAATTGATTCTCAGTAATGTGCCTGTGCTCTGAGAAATACGTACCGGTCATTTTGACAAGAGTAAATATAGGAATACTACAAAGAGCGATGCCAAAGAAAAAAATTTCAGGCGAATAGTGCAGTACTAGCACCATAAGATTAAAAAACAGAAGCAATTCTGTTTCTCATATGACCTTGAGGTTCCGTTCTGAAATAAAAACCGTTCCGTTCCGTTTCCGTTCTGAAAAAAGTGAACACAGCCTTCAATATTGAACAATGCAGTATTACTGTATGTCTTGTTACAGCAGTTATCTGGTAATATTGGCATTTCATTCTTCTACTGATGATTTGAAAACTCAAAATGCAGCAGGCCATTGCTTCTACTGCCTTGGTATTACTTTGTTTGTTCGTTATTATCCATGTATCCTTCCACAACATAAGCGTCATAACGCTGGCAAGAATGAAAGTTAGAATCTACAAGACATTTTTTTAGGGAACAATGTTGCAAATGCACATACGATTGGCATTGATTGTTGGTGCTTGAGAAGGGGCATTTTGCGCACGCACAGACACACACACCCACACACACACCTATACATATAGTCATTAAGAAACTGATTTTCTTGATCGTTCTTCCCGTTCTGCCTGAAATTATGTGGCACCAATGTCACCTCAAGCACTTCCATAAAAGAGCGGTAACGACCAAAATGATGTGACAGACACGAAGGCGCACTTGATCCATATACGAAATGTACTTGCCTACAGCGATAATCATGACTTGTTGAAAAGTGTACTGAAGGTAGCTGTACCATATCGTTTCTGCTGCTCTACATGCGTCTCACACATTTCTCCACCATCATGTTTCCTGCAGCCTTTTTTTTTTTTTGTCAACTCAAGCGATCTCAGAAAACTCTCGCCAGCTACCCGGATTTTGCCATCTGCGCCGACGTCGAGTCGGTTAGCTGCCAATAAACGAGCCTTGCTGCGCGTGGGCGGCGAAATGGAGAAACTCTGACCCATATCGCAATATCCAGTCTTCTCTTGGCTTAGTGACTGACACGCTTCGTCCCGTCCATCCACTCCCTTCGCGCGGCGATGACACTCTTTCCAATCTCGCGAGCTTGCTTTGCTGACCTTCGTGCCACCCGCTGACTCGTGTCATCCAAACCTGGACGGTGAAAGCAAGAGTCGAGTGTCACATCAGTTGCTCGCCTGCAGCCGGCGCCAAAAGGAGCACAAACAGGAGCAAAAAGATCAAGCAGACAGCCTGTAAACACGTCAGGCAATAAACCCCTCCCAGAGTGAAAGCAATGTATAAGCTACATAGCCAACGAAAAAAAAAATGCGTGCTAGCGCTCCTCTTTCTCTTTTGAAACTTAGTGCTCTGCCTAGCGATTTCATATAATATTTAGTTGTTTTTTTTCTTTGCGTGTAGTTTGCCCTCGGAGTACGCTTCGTTGCAGACGACTCATGTCAGCGTACTCTGACTAGCTTGTTCCGTACTTTGGCTTTTGCCATATAGGATGTAGAGAAGACCCTGACATTTCTTTCTTCTTGTTGTCGGGAATGTTTTTCAAGTTTTGTTTTGTGTTTCCGTTACTGGCATTGGCCAGCCCTGCTCAGATGCTTTTCTGGATTTCCCCACTTGTCAGTCTTATACACTGCAGGATAGAGATTTTGAATACGGTTGGAGGTCGACTCTTCAACAACTGTACCTATAGGTTTATGCTTTGTTTTCAGCAGCTTCATAAAATGAGGAGGAGGAGGAGGAGGAGGAGGAGGAGGAGGAGGAGGAGGAGGAGGAGATGTTAATGAAGACAAAGGCGGAGAGTTCGGCCTGGAGAGCGTGTCTCTAGCCTTCTACTCCTCAATGGGGAAAGAGGAATTGGGAAATACAAGAAAAGGGAGGTGGCGAGTGATTAGGTTATGTTACAACAAGCTACTATATATGCTCTACTTTGTTATCACTTTACCTCCCCCTCTCCTCTTTCCCCAGCGTAGGGTAGCAAACCGGATCTTCCCCTCTGGTTAACCTCCCTGCCTTTCTTATTTTTCCTCTATCTCTCTCTCTACATACACGTTGTCCAATACGCAGATGCGCGCTATAAACACAATGCACGCAAGAGTAATCTTGTCCACACAGAAAGTTATCGTGCAAACACATTTCGCACTGTTCGCACGTCCCACAGTTTCTAGAGGCGATCACCTAAAGCCGTCTAACGTATAGAAAGTTCAAAAGTTCAATGTTCAAATCTTTTTTCCTGAACTTTAATAAAATGGTTATCAGAAAGGCGGGAGGACGGTAATTGGTATTTGTCTTAAACGATGAGTTATCTTCTTCACAAAGAAGTCCGAAGCAAGAACAATACCCAACTGTAAAGGCGCAAAGTTAACACTGCCAAAGAGTGGTTACAAATTTATTCGTCATTTCGAGATGCCTTACTTGGCAGTAAAGAGCACTTGTAGGTTCCACATATGAGAGCATTAAATCACTAATTTAACTTCCAGCCACCTTGCCGTTTTCACCTAAACTATAGCTTCTGCAAGGCATGTGTCTTGTATGGGTGCTACTGCAGAAGTATATGACATATATGCCAGTCTTCTTGGAACGCTCCCAAATGAATTTCCTTTCTGTACAATATTCAATGCGCCGTTGTATAACACATTCAGTATTTAGAAGTACTTGAGCGATGTAATTTGCGCTTGCGGGCGACTTGCGTTCTCATAAACGACGCATGTTGTAACAGAAACAAGGCAACGCGTATTTCTTTTTTCTTTTCTCTTAAGCTATTATGCTCTGAAACAGTCTAGCCTATGCCATCGTCTCGAGCACTGACAGCAAATTATTTCATCGGAAACGAAACGATCAGTTTTAGTAACACACGCTACACATGGGTGCACTTGGTCTAACTCGTGTAATGTGCACTCTATTTGCTGAGTTTTTCTTTATTACGCTTAGTTGCCCTGCACGCCACTTGTAATTTATATTAGAGACGTTTAGCTTGTCCGCTATTCCGGTAAACGGGAGCGGTTCGGGCGGATTGCCGGATTTACGGGGGCGTAAACGTGAGCCGCCAGAGCGGTGCAGCCGCCTGATAGCGTAGACTTCAACCAGACAAACACAGAGCTAAAACTGCAGTAACGCACTATATCCTGCTTCGCTGCTCGTGCAAATTTTTGACAGCGACGTAATTGTTAACACGATTACGCCACTGTCGAAAATTTACACCAGCAGCTAAGCAGAATATAGTAATTAGTTTTGTGTTTGTGTGGTTGAGCTTTGCGCTACCAGCTGGCGCCACCAATCTGGCCACTCAGGTTTACGCCCCCGCTAAACCGGCAAACCGCCCGCGCTTGCCGGAATAACGGACACGCTAAATGTCTCTATTTACTTCCAAGAATATTTATTTACTGAATGCTTGTTTCTCATGTCTTCCTGATGTTTTCTGTTCGTATTTTTGCTTTGCATTATATTGATAGAGTTTACGCTTATCACTAAACCAGTTCCCCCCCCCCCCTCCCCCCTCCCACGTCTCTCGCCCTGTCCATTATTTAATGTGCGTTCGCGTCTTTGAGGCGGAAATATTTGAAATTAATGGAATAACTACGTGACAGGCTGCAAAAAGAGTGGCTGGTGGGACATATAAATGACAGAGTATGAGCTCTCACGATAGTCTACATTATAGACTTAGAGAGTTCAATTTTGTGTTGGAAGAAAGCATGCCTAGGTCGAAAATCGGATACAAGTACAATACAATTAAACAACGTTGTATCCTGCGTATCTGGTCTTAGTTTAACCAAAATGTCGGCGTTGAGTGTGGAATCGACGAAAAAAAAGGATTCAAAGAAACGCCAGTTAGAAGTTGACACGATGAAAGCTGCGTTAAATCAGCATCAACCCTGTACGATGGATCAACCACCACAACAAATGACTTTAGTGACAATGTCATCACTGGGGTCACCATCGCATCAACTCTACGATTGCATTGTTATAGCGTTTAAGAAGGACAAACCTGCACAAGCGAATTTGGCGCTGACTAGGCTAACTGTTACCCTGTGCTGTGAACAACTGTCATGTGCGTATACGACCTCCCTCTATTCTTTCTTATGTTTCTACTCTCACGCCCCCAGTACTGAGTAGCAAACTAATTTTCTTTTTTTTTTTGCTAATACCTTGGCCTTTCTGCTTTCTCTCTTGAATAGAGAGTGAGATACAGAGGCTTTAGTCATAATCTGTAGATCTTAACATGCCTGATGGCCTAGCGTGGTACACCAGGAGCTGGATGAAAGCTATGGTATACACACTGATCATCTAAACAGACGGTTGTACAGCATACAACATACAGCTATAGACGCACGCTAATTGGAACAACACGGCGTTGCTGCAGTAAAACACGCGCAACTGGGTTCACTGAGAGAACCGCCGATCTTGGCATATGTCGTCTGAGGCAGCGCTTCGCTCTTATCGCCGCAAATACGTATAGCCTGCGGCTAAGCCTTCCAAAAATGGAGCGCTGTTGGCGCGTACAGCAGAAGCGTGACATGGGAGGTGCCGTGGAGGTGTTACAAATAATTCATTTGTGTATCCGCGCGACGTTCACCGAGTAGATCTACGCGGTGACTTACTTATTCATGACGCCACAGATACTCGGTCCGCATGACTGCGCGTTTCCATCAAATAAGCATGCGCATCGAGGCACGTGCTGAATGACGGGCGTGCTCCCGGTACCGCGGATATGAATATTCATCAGACCACCTCGATTTATTATGCCACTCGGACAGATTTATCGCTCAGCGTTTGACCGCGTACGCTCAAAGGTTCGGTGGTATAGAGCATGCAGCTGGGATGTTTCCCTCTTACCCTATAAGTGTGGCGTCGACGCGCGTGAGCAGAGTTGAAGTGCAGTTGGGAATGCGCATAGACACGAATAGAAAGTTGCACGTATCCTGACAGTGGACTCGATCACAGTTAGGGCGACGGAGGAGAAGTCTATGTGGAGATCTCTTCTACGGCGCTTCTACGGATACACCTTCGGTGTTATCGGGACATGTTTTCCAGTTGTTCAGAACGCCTAATACGCAATGTCGTAAGTTCATTGTCCAGCGAGAACTGACTTATTAGCACCAGCAAAAGGCATGTACGTTGTGTTCCATATTTCTTTCATCAGAATTGAAAGGGGTGCTTCGCGACGCCCAGGAAGACAGCATAAAAACGTCGCGTGAATAAAATACAAGGGCCAAAGAGGCGCGCCTAAAAGAATGTCCTCTGATCAAAGCTAGAATTCATTTTTCCGTGGATGCTATGTCAAGTAGGCTTCAAAGTAACGCGAGCTTTCATTTTGGAGGGGAAGGAAGGACAGTGAATGAATTCTGGGGTTTTATGTGCCAAAAACCACGATTTGATTATGAGGCACGCCGTAATGGGGGACTCCGGAATAATCTTGAGTACCAGGGTATCAAGATTATCAAGATGCATTGGGCACGTTGAGTATCCTTAACGTGCCCCCAATGCACGGAACACCGGCGCTTCGGCTTTTCGCTGCCATCTAAATGCGGCCGCCCCGGTCGGGATTTGATCCTGCGACCTCGTGCTTAGCAGCGCGACACCGTAGCCGCTAATTAAACCACTGCGGCGGGTATAGGGAAAGGAATGTCCACCAGTTGCGCATGTGCACGCTACGGAAGCAGTTATCCGCAATGAAAAAAAAATTGAGAAGTCGAAGCCTACTGCATTTTCCTTATTATAGGCCCTACACCTGGAAAAATGAATGCAAGCAATTTTTAAACGGTCTAAGTGGTCGGGCAGTTCTAGAAGTCTGTGTATGAAGTTTTGATTTTGCTTAGTTGTTTTTCAGACGACGCAAGTTTTCACAATCAAAATATCTATCCTTAAAGGGAAGCTGAAGAGTCTGTCGAATTCAATAAGACGCTCATATACGGATGCGGGAACCTTATAAACCATGTCGGTAAAATTTGGGTTTTTTTTTTTCAATTAGGAGCGACGTAATCGTCGGTTGAAATTGCGCTGTAGCTCCGCCCCCCTTTGAGTGAGCGAGCGGAGCGGAGACCGGAAACCGCGGTGTTGTGACGTCAACTCTGCTTCGTTCCTTCGCAGCGTCCGCGACCGTGCCTGACCGCGCTTGTTTCTGCGTGCGTGCCATCGTGTATCTGCTTCGATCGACCCTGCATTCCTTTGTTGGTGCGTCTGCGTGTATGTAGAGTGGTAGTCAACGTGCGTGGTAGTCAACGTGCGTGGTAGTCAACGTGAGTGGTAGTCAACGTGAGTGGTAGTCAACAGATGAAGGTCGCTACACGTACCGCATGAACCGGGAAGCTTTTCGCGCGTTTAAACCGTCTTTGTAGATTGCCGACAGCTTTGGACAGCGCACAAATGCCGACGATCGCATCCCCGCTTACGTTCCACGAGGAGGCATGCAGGAACACAACACTACAGTTGTTTGACCGGAAACTAGCTCACTAGATCACCGAAAGATCGCCGAGATCACCAGATCGCTTTGGAAAAAACACACTCACTAAAGAGCATTTCCAACACGAGGAGATCACAAGGCTTTGCTTTCGTTCGCGTCTAAAGCACTGCTCGCACCAGCATCGTTTGCTTCTTCGAGAGGCCGGCTCTTCGCAATCGGCTCGTACATGTAGGGAGTAACGCCGAACTCCTCAGAAAGACGCAGTCTCTCTAAATTTTCCATTACCGTCTCAGAAAACAGCACCAAACTACCTGGCACCGCGCTTCATGTGTAGCGGCAGCGGTCGGCAGCGGCAGAGTTGACGTCACGACGCAGAGTTGACGTCACAGGCGGAAACGAGACGCACGAGCTGGGCGTGTCCGCTGCTGCACTTTTCGTCAAAATAAAATATATTTGCGCTTTCTTTCGCTCAATTTGGATACGATATTCGAATTCGGAGGGTTGAAAACCATTATGTACAGATGTTCACTCATTTTTTCTGGAAAACCTTTCAGCTTCCCTTTAAGCCGTTGATCGCCTACTGTGCAAGTGTAGAGCGGATCGAAATTGTCTGGTAACAATTGGGAAAAAGAAAAAAAAAAACATCATTACGAAGAAGAAAACTGTTATCGGACTAACGCCCCTTCCATTTGCGGGCAAGACAATGAACGATGACTTATGCTATTATACCAAAAACTTCATTTTCTTTTTTTTTATTCCCGCATGTAAAATACTGTGTTATAAAGCTGCTCTTCAAGGAAAATCAATTTTCCAGGTCCCGTCGAAAGCCTAAAAAAGCGGTGTCCTTCGTTGGCCACGTGGGACAAGAAAAAAATAACTTCTCATCTCTTGGAAGGTAATTTGCGTTCACTATTTTGAAGCAGTGACCCTCATTTAGCAATACTGATGCATGCTCTGTATACTTTCTTATTTTCTTCAAATATTGAATAAGTTCTCGTGCCATACGTGTTAGGTGTAAAACATTAGGATCGGAACTCTCGCATAAGGTCATAATCTGATGAACTTACCTTACCAACTTAACAACAATAACTTGCCTGACGACGGGGCTCCAACAATGGCGTGGCGTAGAAGTCAGTCGTCGGATGCTGAACAATGGCTTGCGCAAAGTCTGGGAACGTTCGATATTTGCTACTATTAATTTCTTGCCCATTAGTCATTAGCGTTCAGGCGGGATCGACGAGAAAGCACCATGTTTAGAGTCGAGACGTCATATAATAATGAAAATATAAGCAAAACTGTAGTGAGAGGCAGTCGTGGTGCTATACCTACAGACAACTCTACGCACGTGCATAGGATGAGGGAACAAGGGCAGCAAAGCAAAAAGGGGAACCGAGATGACTACGAAAGGACTAACTTTATGCAACACCCCAAACGGAGTCGTTAAGGTACTAAAGTTATGTAATGCAAACTGCTATGACAGAAACAGACAGGGACTAAAGCGCTACTCGAGTTCCTTCGTTTAAGTAACGCATAATTGAATAATTTTAACATATCTGTGGTATCTTATGTGTGTGCATGTGTGTGCTTTTATCTCTATCTCTCTTTCTCTCTCAGTGCTTTGCCTGTTCAACTTTCCGCTTCCCTTTACCGCTTCCCCGGTGCAGCGCGGCAAACTGGATGTCTGTCTCTTGGTTTTTCTCCCAGCCTTTAACATCACGTTGCTTTCTTTCTCTCACTTCGCTTGGGGAAGGGTGTTTCGGTGCACATAATGGGTAGTGCCGCATTTCATATGTGAAAACACTTTAGAAGTGGCAGTTGGGGTGTCCATACATTTCTTTATTGCCCTCGCATCGCGTCTTCACGCCACCACCTCCACCCTAGCTTCAACTCTACCACATGGCGAAGAAATTGCCACAGGAGTCCTGGAATGAGGGCACCACCCACTCGACCTCAAGAGCAAAGACCTCGATCGTCCAAATAAATGTTTTCTCTCTCTCTCTGCTACAGACACTGTTGATCGAAGCTTTTAGCAATGTCTGGGAGCCGGACGCGTTAACCCCAGTGCTATGTGAATACATTCGCGCTCGGCAATAGATGATGTCCTAACATAGCTACTATATGACGTGCTTCCGGATCCTGCATTCACTTCCGGCACTTGCAATAGATCAAAGCATCGCTTTCTAGTTTGATGTTTAGCAACTGCGAGGGAGCCGTCGCTGCAGGTTACATATGGGCTCCACCCAATTGTAGGACGTTTGTAACTCCATGCGGAATCTGCGTTTAGAACATCCGCGCAAATTGCGAGAACCAGACGAGGTCATCTGGGCAACCAGTCAAAACCCTTAACACAGGACCGAATTACATGCATGGGCTAGTTACTGTCCAAACAAGCTGCAAAAAATATTGCTTCCAAAGTCTTCCTAATGTTTGTTCACACTATCACTCAAGCTTTGACTTCTAACGCGCTGAAATTTTATTTGGCATTTCCAATGGGCGATGTTCGAAAGACAGATACAGGGCCCCATACACTTCATTTTGATGTTTCGACGCTGATACAGAGTTGCATGTGCTCTTTTGAACGCCAGCGCTCCGTGAGTTCCGCGGCGCGGGTTTTGCGTCGCCTCGAGAGATGGGGTCACGCCGTGTGGCGCCTCCTTCAGGAGCCTTTCTTCTTCAACCTGGGCAGCGTCCATATGGCCCTGTGCGCAGTATGGCGTGGTATGGTGTGCCATTGCGAAAATACACTACACCTATTTTAATATTGCAGCTAGTATAGTCTGCTACCAATCTGATTTGCTGGTCGCCATTTCATTCTTACACCTACTGTCGATTACGGGAGAGCCAGCAAACTTTTCCCTATGCATCTGGCCTTTAACGCCGAACGCGTTTAATGGGATGGCGCCATCTAGGAACACTGCAATGAAGAATAGTTTCACTCAGTAATTACTAAAGGGAACTGTGGCACCAATGTCTATACGGGAGCTGCTGGCAAAGCGATTGAGCGAGCATGAGAATGATGGTCACTGGTGCATGGATTTGCCTGAAATTCGTCGTGTCAGCTTCAAACGGCTTTGTTATTTTGCAAACACGTCACTTTCACAAAGTACGACGTTGTAAATAATTAAATGAACATAATTAAATTTGTCCTACGGCAGGATTCGAACGCAGGGCTTCCAGCACACAATCCTGGTATTGAAACCATTAGGACAGGGACAATGTCATAATGGTTTCCCAAATCAGCGGAGGATACGGAAACAATACCGCTAACTTACCAAGCACTATTGCAGCGCTAATGGCTTGGACCCTCCGCCACATCGAAAACTAACGAGAAACGAAGGCACCGGCTACAGGCGACTCCAAAGCAATACCTTCACCCACGGAAGCTTACAGCATCATTTCCACCCGACGCTATACAGCTACACCTGTCCACACTGCAACGTGCCAGAGACCCTGGCACACCTCCTACTGCAATGCAAGAATACCCGAGCAAGCATCACAGCGACACAACTAGTAGCCAGCAGGCGCAGATCCAAACCTCCTCGCTGACACGTGGGAGGCTGCGATCTCCAAGCCGGGCCTGGTCGACCAGCGCGAACTCGTCGCCCGGGCCCGGAGGGTGATCCAAGCCAGAGGGTTCCTGTAATAAGGGACCCTCCCATCGCGACTGACAAGTCACTGCTTCAAATAAAGGTTCATTCATTCATTCATATACTATTATAAAATATAGTTCAGTGCCAATGGCAAGACAATTTCGGTATGCTACCGAGGAAGGAATGCGAGCACTCTTCTGCGTACTACATATACTGTTATCTAAATATAGTCTAACCTGTGATTATTAAATTAGTTCAAAACAACTTTGATTTATCGAGTAAATAAGGACAGCGCATTAAGTAGTTGACGCTTGCTTAAGTTGCTTCTGTCGACATACAAATGTTTTTTATCGCCATACATGCTTACATTCCTAGGGAAAAAATAATTGGACAGGACCAGCTCACGACGAACATCAAGCTAGTTGACCAGATGAACACTTTTAGGAAGCTATTCGCGTTATCAAAAGGAATGATGCGCTAGAAGGCGCATACTTGTTCGAGTGAGGATGTCTGGCAACGTTCATTGGTTCATTGCGTTATTACGTGCAGAAAGGAAGCGTTAACCAGCGCATCCGTATAGTGGCAGTTTAGTAGCAGTGGCGCTGAGCATCTAGGCCTGTTCTTCTCATCTGTGTTCTTTGTCGCGGCACGTGCGCTGGCATCGAAGGCGGCTGTCATCCTGCTCTACTTCTGCCAGAGCCCTTTCCAGCGGCCGCAGCAGAGGGAAAGGGAGGCGGAAGAAGAAGCAGGCTGTCCTTGCCGACCGCTCCATCACATCATCCGAGCCTTCAGACACGCCAAAACCTCTCGCACGACAGCACGTTTGTCTGAAAGAGCTTTATTAGTTGGCATTCGGCGACCGACAGTTGCGAGCAAACACTGGCGCTTTGCATCGGCGCATTTGTATTGACGGTGTAAGTCCAGCCAAACTGCGCCTTACACTAACCACAGTAATGGAGGAAAGAGCCAAACTATTCATTTTAAAACTAGATATTCACTAGCTGGGGGACAAAGTATGACAAAAACGGGGCAAAATAGATTGGGACAAGTATGTGTCAAATACCTTCTGCGGACAAAGCTTTATAAGGTAAAATAGATATAAGGTAAACTCGACATAAAGCAACGCCAAGCTACTGATGAATGCCGGGAAGGCTTGAGCGGCAGACTCTCCTTAGCCCAATATTTTGTACTTGACCATATCATTTTTTTCTATTTGACATTTTTAACTATGTGCACGTAATGTGCGTGACGCTTGTCTCGACCTCGAAGATTGAGAACAAACGCAGTGACGAAATCTGCGAAGTTATTCAGAAAGAAGTGGACAAATATCCGAGCAGCAACAGCGAGGCTAGAGCCAATCAGAAGTTGCGAGAACCAGGGACGCTCTGAGGCACTCAGAGGAGGAAGCATAGAAAGTATGTTGCGGGGCCGCAACGCCTGTACGCACCACCACAGTCCGACCACTCATTCACGCTCACAAAGACGCAGGGAAGGAAGGGGGCACCTTCAATACTCCCCTTCCTTTTTGTTCTCCCCGCCACGAAGGCCACGGGACCATTAGTCCGTATTAAGGACGACGTGCGCTGATGCACTTGCGATTACCGGAAGTGGGCCAGCAGCTGCGCTCTCTTCGGCTTCTGGTGCAACTCGGCCCGTGTGCGCTGTTGAAACGTGCTGAAGCCCGCATCCGAAGAGGCCCATCTTCGCTTTCTGAGACAGAAACACGGTCATTTCTTTCCCTCTTTGGACCATGGCTCTCGTTGTGGCTCTAAGCAGTTTTCGCTTAGATGCGACTTTCTTATTGCCCGTTACCAGCGTCATTACAAAGTCTCCAACCAAGAACTCGGATTTATTACAACCCCTGCATCCGCGAAACTAGGCTCCTTACTCGTGCATTAATGACGGATTGCATGAGAGTGCAGGTTTCAGTGCATCTGAAAGCGGGAAGAGGGTGTCAAGGGCGAGCTTAGGTCGCTTTCCTGCGAAGCCTTTTTATCTGTACACAAAATTGGACTGAGTGAGGAAGACAAATAGATGGCATAGATGAGGCAGTGAAATTAGGCTTTCACATGCCTTTTTCTGACTTGCTAATATTTCGAAGAGTGCTTATATGAATTAATCTAACCCTCGTATTCAATGCTAGGCCAACAACATCCTTGCAGAAAATCGCTTTAGAGGCACTAAATGCTTTTCTCGAAGACAGCGGCATTGCTGGCCGTTATGAACGCTTTTAATGTTCCTTTCATTTCAATGTCGCTGTATATATGCATGTCTTTGTGGATTAAGTTATGTTGACTGTTCTGTTGTAACTATATGATAATGCATTTACGCGATGCATGCACCAGCCCTTTCAAACTACGCGCCAACCGGTGCATGTATAGGTATCACGGTTGTTTCTTTTCTTGTTGTTTTTGTTGCATTCGAATGCTGCTTAGCTGTCCTGTGGTTTCCTTTGGATAAATGAGAGATTAGAAGTCACGTGCGATAAAAAAACCACTGCGTAAGGAGGCAGATGCATATAGAGCGTTTGGTATGCATCCATCTTCCACTTGTATTGTTCTTTCAGTTCTGTCAGCTCCTCTCTAAAGAGTATTAGGGCCGAGCGCTAAGCGCTGCCCCTGGAAAGACTGGCGCTTCAGTCGGCGTGACGTGCATGAGGAATCACGGGAGGACAACTGCCACGTCAGTCGCGTCACTAGTGGGTGAGGGGGCTGAAAACTAAATTTTCAGCAACTGCAGGGAGTCCTTAGTCAACATGTGGTTTGCAGACACTATGACGAACAAGCAGACCAAAGAAAGTAATTGAGAGGAAAAGCTTATCGTTGAGAAGGGGTATTGCATGTCCCCATGGATGACGAAGTGTCAAGCTGCAAAGCCTTGTATTCTGCAAGAGCCCCGGAATCATTCACACAGCGATTACTGTTTATGTCTGCTCAAACGCTCACATGCTTGCACCTAAAGCCTACGGAATGATGCAAATACGCGCATTACATAGAGGTTTATACCTCATTCGATTCGAAAAAAAAAGAACTATGCCTGAAATGAGGCAAGAACGAAAAGAATGCCTCCTTGTCCTGTCCGCTTTTTATTGTCCCAATTTCTTAGTTGTTTTTCAAGCAGCGTCCCAAGCTTAAATTCAGCCACCTTTGCAATATTGTATGTTTGCTTTATCTATGTTTATTTAGTGAGACATTTCTTAAGATGGCTTTGAAAGGACAATTGTGTCTTTTCAGATAAGCTATCTAAGAGGCAGATATTCATTGCACGACAAATCGCAGTGTCGAAGAAGTTATAATTGAAATTATTTATATATCACATTTCTATTCTTTACTTTGTGACATGTAGAGAATACGAAACTGAATAGTTCGGAAGCGGAAATCCTAAAACTAGCACCAATTTCGACATCTCAGTCTACAAATTGTGGGATGAAATGTATTGGCATTTCTGTTTGAGGTTTCACGAATGCCTCTCTTTATATGAGTTTTGGAACGATAACAACTGCAACACCAACTTATATTTTAGCACATCTTTGTGACCGATATCTAGAAAGTAATGCTACACTCTCAGGATTTCTGTTCGGCCGTTATGGCCGTCAATATGCCTCTGTTTCAATTTCGCAATTTCAACCCGTTAATAATCGCAACAAAATATATCTTAGTGAGAAAATCTTCACTTTTTCATATAGTTGACTTGAACGAACCGAAATGCGTCATCTTTCACAGACAATCTTAAAAAGTCCGTTCCAACTAAAAGGCGAACGAAACGCGCAGGTGGTACCACTTGAAGCGAAATGGAGGTATCACGCGATAAATGAAGTGAAGTTTTTTTTCCCTTTTGTACAAAGGAAATGGAACGAAATGAAACTCAATATATCATGTAACGAGATATTTGCGCGCACGTGCAACCACTAATTGAGAAAACGTGCGATCGATACATTGGAAAAACATTGACTTATTTTTTACAGACGCGTACAATACGAGTACATTTGATTGTTTCTTTCACGCAAACAGCAGATACGACGGACTCCATTGCTATGACAGCCCAGAGTGGCACTGCATTGTGTTTTACGAAGACTCGACAGCGTACGTGAAACCTTCTGTGGTTGCAGTTTGCCTAGGATCAGTCAAGCAGCAGTTACCAAATATCGGTGTTATGAAGGCACGCTCAGGGATGTCCAGGAATGCGCTCGTGCACTGCTTTTTTAAACATCATCATCATCAGCCTGGTTACGCCCACTGCAGGGCAAAGGCCTCTCCCATATTTCTCCAACAACCCCGGTCATGTACTAATTGTGGCCATGCTGTCCCTGCAAACTTCTTAATCTCATCCGCCCAGCTAACTTTCTGCCGCCCCCTGCTACGCTTCCCTTCCCTTAAGTCCGTAACCCTTAATGACCATCGGTTATCTTCCCTCCTCATTACATGTCCTGCCCATGCCCATTTCTTTTTCTTGATTTCAACTAAGATGTCATTAACTCGCGTTTGTTCCCTCACCCAATCTGCTCTTTTCTTATCCCTTAACGTTACACCTATCATTCTTCTTTCCATAGCTCGTTGTGTCGTCCTCAATTTGAGTAGAACTCATTTCATAAGCCTCCAGGTTTCTGCCCCGTAGGTGAGTACTGGTAAGACACAGCTATTATATACTTTTCTCTTGAGGGATAATGGCAACCTGCTGTTCACGATCTGAGAATGCCTGCCAAACGCACCCCAGCCCATTCTTATTCTTCTGATTATTTCCGTCTCATGATCCGGATCCGCTGTCACTACCTGCCCCAAGTAGGTATATTCCCTTACGACTTCCAGTGCCTCGCTACCTACTGTAAATTGCTGTTCTCTTCCGAGACTGTGAAACATTACTTTAGTTTTCTGCAGATTAATTTTTAGACCCACTCTTCTGCTTTGCCTCTCCAGGTCAGTGAGCATGCATTGCAATTGGTCCCCTGAGTTACTAAGCAAGGCAATATCATCAGCGAATCGCAAGTTACTAAGGTAATCTCCATTAACTCTTATCCCGAATTCTTCCCAATCCAGCTCTCTGAATACCTCCTGTAAACATGCTGTGAATAGCATTGGAGAGATCGTATCTGCCTGCCTGACGCCTTTCTTAATTGGGATTTTGTTGCTTGCTTTATGAAAGACTACGGTGGCTGTGAAGCCGCTATAGATATCTTTCAGTATTTTTACATACGGCTCGTCTACACCCTGATTCCGTAATGCCTCCATGACTGCTGAGGTTTTAACTGAATCAAACGCTTTCTCGTAATCAATGAAAGCTATATATAAGGGTTGGTTATATTCCGCACATTTCTCTATCACCTGATTGATACTGTGAATATGATCTATTGTTGAGTAGCCTGTACGGAATCCTGCCTGGTCCTTTGCTTGACAGAAGTCTAAGGTGTTCCTGATTCTATTTGCGATTACCTTAATAAATAGTTTGTATGCAACTGACAGTAAGCTGATCGGTCTATAATTTTTCAAGTCTTTGGCGTCCCCTTTCTCATGAATTAGGATTATGTTAGCGTTCTTCCAAGATTCCGGTACGCTCGAGGTCATGAGGCATTGCGTATACAGGGTGGCCAGTTTCTCTAGAACAATCTGTCCACCATCCTTCAACAAATCTGCTGTTACCTGATCCTCCCCAGCTGCCTTCCCCCTTTGCATATCTCCCAAGGCTTTCTTTACTTCTTCCGGCGTTACCTTTGGGATTTCGAATTCCTCTAGACTATTTTCCCTTCCATTATCGTCGCGGGTGCCACTGGTACTGTATAAATCTCTATAGAAGTCCTCAGCCACTTGAACTATCTGATCCATATTAGTAATGATATTGCCGGCTTTGTCTCTTAACGCATACATCTGATTCTTGCCAATTCCTAGTTTCTTCTTCACTGTTTTTAGGCTTCCTCCGTTCCTGAGAGCATGTTCAAGTCTATCCATATTGTACTTCCTTATGTCAGCTGTATTACGCTTGTTGATTAACTTCGAAAGTTCCGCCAGTTCTATTCTAGCTGTAGGGTTAGACGCTTTCATACATTGGCGTTTCTTTTTGTTTTTTTTTGCTTTTTTTAAACGCTGCCGTCCAAACTGCATGAGAATCGGGTCGTGCTATCCCTCATACCCCATTCAGCGGCGCACTCCCGGACGGTGGCTCCACCACACGTCCTAGCGCCCAATAGGCATGCGTTGTGCCCCTTCCGATGGCAGTTGTCTGCTTGCTCCTAACTTTTGTTTCAATTCTATGTGTATTTGAATGATGAATCAATCAATCAATCAATCAATCAATCAATTATTCAATCAATCAATTTTGATTTTATGTAAGCAGAAACAACCGGAGGCCTAAATACTGGCCTGCAGGGAAACAAAATAAAAATGTAAAATGGTAGAACAACTACGACTAAACGTTACAAGGTAGAAAATAGACTGAGAAACAACATATCACGGAAAAATTAGATACAAACTGACCAGCAATCCACCAATAACACAAAACTGATTGCAGCTAGAAGGAATGCTTATTAAAAAGTGTGAAGCTCAGAACCGAAAGAAGAAAGCATGTTTTGAAAGATGTCAAAATGAAAAAAATAAATAACGACATATCATGACAAATAACGACGGCATGACGTGACTTGGATGACGAAACTAGAACGACTACGATCGAACGACCACGACGGCATCATGACCACAAGCAGGTACCTAGTGGCGGAAGGTTGTAAACTTCGGTCACTGGGTGGAAAAATGCTGAGATACATGCATGGACTTGCATAGATAGATAGATAGATAGATAGATAGATAGATAGATAGATAGATAGATAGATAGATAGATAGATAGATAGATAGATAGATAGATAGATAGATAGATAGATAGATAGATAGATAGATAGATAGATAGATAGATAGATAGATAGATAGATAGATAGATAGATAGATAGATAGATAGATAGATAGATAGATAGATAGATAGATAGATAGATAGATAGATAGATAGATAGATAGATAGATAGATAGATAGATAGATAGATAGATAGATAGATAGATAGATAGATAGATAGATAGATAGACGGACGGAGAGCGACGGCTACCCTGAAAAAGTGAAGTCAAACACATGCAAGACAAGGCATTTACCAGCTAAGTTGGCAATGGTGCTCATTAGTTGCGCTTATTGTGGTAGCTGTGGTCTATTTTCAGCCGCCCGGATAGAATACCGCATTCGAAATTCCAATTGACAGGAAACAGCTCTGATATAACTCTCCTAGCTATTGATGCCATCAATTGAGTGTATTTTTTGTGCATACAAACGTGATGATAGGCAACATTAAGACACGTGTGGCATTATGTACTGTAAGGGCCCGTGTTCAACGCAATAAACGCTGACACACAGAAGATGAAACTAGTGGCGCATTCTTTGATTATTGTGGAATTGATGCATTCAGGCTGCAAGACGAGCTGCACTGCAATTCTCAAATGAACGCGCTATACTCATATATCCCTTATCACTGGAAAGTTTGCGTCAGCAATAGGTGATGGTGCTCAAGTAAATACCTATTGGTAAGAGAACTTTGAACGCCACCCTGCTAACTTTCCAATAGAACGGAAATTGCTGTTCGCTATATATAGTTCACATCGAACAAGCCCCACGCTCACTCATCTTACTCGGCTGCTACATACAAAGATATCATGAAAGAAAAGAACTTGCGCGACCATAAAAGTAGACTTCTCTTATTCTACGACTTCCATTAGCTCGGCTAATGCCACTAATTAAGCGCGTGCTGAAACTTCCTGACTCGGGACTTTAGCTCCGCTTCTTTGTGGGGTCTGCTGGCCTTTATCGATATCCGGCTTGAGTTGGAGTATCCCCTACGCCATTCCTTACGGGGCTGTACAGGGTTTATGTACACGTGGCAGTGCGGTAAAAAAATGAAAGGAAGAAAATAAGCGGGGAAAGTAGCGTGCCTTCGATGACCGGGAGAGCAGTGACCTCCCAGAGTTCTATCTTTATCACGAAATATTGCAAGTAAAGAAAATAATTAGGATGCCCGGGTAATTCTGCTAAGTTGGCGTGAGTGAATAGCATTGAAGCTTTCTTTTTGAAAAGATGCGAAAAATTTTCAGCAGAAGTGAGGAGAGGACAGGTAACCCTGTACATAATGCCAAAAGATGACACGAAAAGTGCCAAAGTGCTGCACCCTGTTCCACATCAAGTAAGCCAATGGAAACTCAGTCGAGGCGCACTCGTGGCGTGACGTCGCAGCCAGTGGCAGTGCGAGTTTAGGCGCCGTTTCGCTACTACGGATGACAGACTCCGGCTTTTTCGTACAATAGGCCACTTGACGCTATCGCATCAATACGCTCACGTAGTCACGTGTCGGGAACATAAAAATGTTGAGCAGGAGGCCAGCGCCTACCCGAAGGAAATATATTGGTGGGAGCCGAGAGAAAGTTAAGGCAGGTATCGAAATCAGGGTCAGAAAAGACTTATAAGCCATCTAACTTTGTATGACTTCAGACAATGGTAACAAGTATTGTATTTTCACTTCTTTCTCATGGAGGAGACAGCAGCCGAGTATTTTTTGCTTAAATGTTGAACGCCAAACGTTGCACAGCAGGCATTCACAGCAGAGCTCAACGTGTCGACTCAGACTATCAGGCTGGGCCCGCCTGAAGGGAGTACTTTAACCGACCAAGTCGGTTCAACGGTGAAAAGAAGACATGTCTCTTAAAGCTCGCTGCATTTGCCAGTAATATTCTGATTATTTCAACATTTAAAAACACACATGTTGGCAAGCTGCCAGGAACTTTCTTTGAAGAATTTCCCATGTAGCTGCATGTCGTCTATTGAGCACTGTAATGTTGCCATCTGATTCTGCTTGCTGGGACGTGACTCATAAGACATGATGCCCGAAATCTGAAATAAATTGAAGGTCGTTTTATCGCGTATGTACGGGTGCACTAGCTCGAATTCGTCCTTCTCTGTATTTGTACCAGCACTCTACAAACTTTCTCTTCAGTACTGCGCAAGAGTGACGGACTGTACCTGACGATGTGTGCGCTGTGTTATGTGCTCTCTCTCTCTCTCTCTTTCCTCCCCATCTTTCATCTCCCCATCCCGCTGCCATGTGTAGGGTAGCAAACCGGTTAAGCTAAACTGGTTAACCTCTGTTACTTTCCTTTTTCACTTTTTCCTTCGTTCCTTCTCTTCAATATCATAAATCATTTCATTCGCTATTACAACTAATATATTTTCTCAATATGACGACTTTCGAACACTAATCTAATTGCAGCAGATGTTTTTTTGTGTGTGTGTGAACCAGTAATGTTCGCCTAGCTGTATTTTTTTCTTGAATCACGCTGCAGTTTGAACACTGTGATCGATTCACTAAAAGCTGCAGTGTCCACAAAAAGAAACAACAGCAACGAATAGAGTTTGAACAGCGTGACGTATACTGCATCGAAGCGCGGTTCTGGCGCGCACGCGTAGATGTCTCAATGTTTCAGATCCTAATAATGAAGGAAGTAGTAACAATGACGTGAAAAGTACATAGCGGACTCGTACAGCATGAGAAAAAAGAAAACGAGGAAGCGAGACATTTGAAATCCGCCTTGCCCAGTCCTCCACTTAATCCGATGTTCCACGGGCGGTGCAGCTCGAATAGAGATCTTCTGCTGCTGGGCCGCCAACGAAAGGGACCATTTATTATGGATTGATATTACTACCATGCTTCAAACAGCCTAGTTCTCTTGCTTTGTCTTTCGGTTTTGTCTCAGTTCGTCTTCTCCCTTCCTGCTTAGCCCTCAGAGCAACGATAGCGAGTCAATGTTGTCACTGTAATTAACCGTGGACTGAAGGCATTAGATATCTTCCCTCTCTACAGCGTGGTTCAAGGCACGGACGAAGGACTCACTCGCAACGTGGTATTACGAAAAGTGGATCCTGGTGCAAGAAGACGCCAGGAGACTGCTTTACTGAGCAGGCACGCTGTTTCTCTATGTAGCGAGCAGCGCTAAAAGCACAGCTTCCGTAGTAGCCGTGTTCACTCATTCATGCTTGATTGAGCAATATGGATTACACTTTCTTAATAGCGCAATAAAATTGTGCCACGTTTATGACCGTTAGGCCATATAAATATTGTGTATGGTGACCGGTATATGTTCTTCTTCCTTTTGTTTATTATTATTATTATTATTATTATTATTATTGTTGTTGTTGTTGTTGTTGTTGTTGTTTGTTCTAAAACATATAGATAGTTGAAAGAGAGGCAAAGGAAAGGAGCAGGCTGGCAACTGGTAGCGAGACGGGTACAGCGCCTGCCTACTCTCTCCTATGATGCGTAAATAAAAGGACCAGCTGCGTAGCTGTTCTGGATATAGACATGTATCCGTTCTGGCTACACTAAGGTGTAATTTACCACACTGGGGTTATTTGTTTGTGCATGCAATTTTATTACTTGCTTGTTACGCCCAGAACAGATAAGAAATATGCCTCGCATGCAGCGTTGCCAGACGAAACAATTGCTCGGAAAAGGGATAAAATAAACTGGTGGAAATGCATCGAAGCTAACCAGGCCGACAACCGTCTGCTAGCCTATAAACAGGCGTAAGGAAAAGGGTGAATCGGAAGAGGAAACGAGGGAGAGAGTCAGCGCTCCTCTCGCATAGTATAGGACGCACAGCAAGACTACGATCAGTCACTGAGGCCAGTGTCATTCAAAAACTGCTGTAGCTCACGAATGGTTTCGGATGGGGCCGGGGTCCGGGTATCTGCGACTCAGAAAATTATTTCCATTCTAGCTGGTTTAAAGTTCGGAGGGAGAAGCCGTTCGAAGCCGCACCAAACAAAATATAAAAGGGGGAAGGGGGAAAAATTATAAGAAAGCTTTAAACTCACTGCCGCTCACGCAGTCAGTGACGCCAACTGTCTGTCAAGAATAACTCATATGTACACCGAGGTGAGTCGTTAGGTTTGATATCAGTAGAACTGGTTATAAACTGGGGCAACGAATTGTAGGCGAAGACACACGGCGGTTGAGCTAATGACGTTTATGAACAATCCATCCTCGATGTTTTCGCTTGCGCGTCACTTTTCCGATTTGTATGGCCTCCTCTTGAATCGCCTCCTCCTTTCTTCTACCCCTGTCGCATCCTGTCCCCACAATCAAAGTAAACAAGTCTACTCGACAGTGGCGCAGCAACAATGTTGCTTTGGGCATGGTTTATTGTAAGGAAATAAAAGAGAAAGACGCCTAATTTTTCTTGGTTGTTTTATGTACTTACCCTGAGCTTGTTTCCTTCGCTGCTGTCTGCCAACGCATCATAACACATTAAATTAGCCGAGTTTGAGCAAGCAGTCTGCTACACACCGCTGTTTCTGAGCATGATGGCTCCCCTCGGTAGACAACCAATCATTCTCTTGTTCTGGATCACGCACGCATGTTAATGATTGACCTCTGGTGGTCCCAGTGGGTTCGCGTGGTGGGAAAACAATATCTAGGCGATAAAAAGCAGATAGAGAGAAAATTCATTACCTTTCCAGAAATATCCACTGCATTGCCGCTAGTAATTTTTACGTCTGCAGCCTGCTGAAACTAAAAATTGGTAGGCCACACTAATCTTTGGCTCAGGTGTCTCTTAGTAGCACTCGCGCCTCGGCGTTTGGGTTCTTTAGGTTACGCTTAGGCGAATGCAACGCACGCACCGAACTCGGAGGCAATTGATTTCCATTAGTTACCGGTGAAATATTATGCCACAGTCTTGTGTGTGACGTCATTCATGAAGTCATTATTTCCGCTTTCTAATTCCGGGTTTCCAGAAATTTCGCCAAAGTCGTGCTCACGTGGTGGCTCTCTAAAGTATACGATTCTGAGTTTTGGTATGCGGTAATCAGTGATATATAATTGATTCTAATTATTCCATACACTTCAGTAACTCAACTTGTAACTAAACATGTGCTTTGATATCATGTCCATAATGAAACCAATGAATTTTTAACTGTACTATGTTTTTTCTATTTTTTCTTATATATATTGGATTTCGTCCCCGGTCGTCTCAGTGATTTCTAATTCTAATTATTACAGAGTGTTCAGTAACTCAACTTGTAACTAAAGTTCAGCTCTTATGTCTATAATGAAAACCATAAATTTTGTATGCACTATTTCTTTGTATTTTTGTAATTCATTTCGCACTCATTCCCCGGTCGTCTCAGTGATTTCTAATTATTTATAATTATTTAGGGCACTTCAGTAACTCAACTTGTAATTAAACTTATGTTCTGATATCATATCTATAATGACACCCATGAATTTCGTACTGTACTTCTTTTTGTATATATTTCTGATTTATTTTGAATTTCCTCCTCGATCGTCTCAGGAGGTGAATCGCAAGCGCTCTTTCTTCCGAATCGGAGTCGGAAGAAGCAAGAGTGTCATTCGATGCTCGTGCCACAAATAAATTGAGGTGAATCAGCTAACTTGATCATTCGTTTAAACTTGCGAAAACCTGTCTGCTTTCTTCAAACTTTTCTGCTAACACATTTTTAACAGATGAGACCTACCAGTTGTGTAGGCATTTAAAACTGAACACCTTTAAAATTGTTTCTTTGGGGAAATTTGAAAAGTTCACGGGGGAGAGGGGGCAGGAGCAAAGGAAAAATTGCTTCCACCCAGCTGTTGCCTTCTAAGAATTGAATGATACAGCCACGTAGATGACGATTTTGCCCTTCATGAACCTTCGTCCATCATGTTGGCATTTGCAGAACTTATTTGCCGTATTCAATTTCCCTGTGCTTCGAGTTCCCGAATAAATCCGGATAGCATTGCTATCTTCTAGCCTTCTGGTTATCCCAGATGGCCGATGGACAGCCCCGAGAAGATGTTGGCCTGGTTCAGTCTCCTCGTGAGGACGAAGTTTTGTTCAGCTGCGACTGTTTGCTGCCTAAGAAACTCGTATGCGTTTCCTGTGTAATGTCGAGCTACAGGCAGGTCGACTGCCATTTCATCTTTCATTAATTGTGTTTTTGCCTATCACGTTATACAAGCCAGTTATTGATACTGCTTAGGAGTCAAATAAAAAAAAATTATTGGGATAGCAATTACTTGGACACTCCAGACGCATCTCTGGCGCCGCCGTCGGTGTCGCCGTGTTGTTCCTTATAATGTTCAAGGATGACAACATCGTCGCCACGCGCCGTGCGCTGTATGTGCAAGTGAAAGCATGTGAGGGTGAGCCGACGACGGTAGCTCAATCTCTCGTGCGCAAGGGAGGAAAACGGGGTAGAAGCGCGCCGTCTTCGGTCGCGCTCAAGGCACCGTGAGGAGGGGAGTAAGGGGAGGGAGTGCTATACTCCGGTGGCAACTGCGTATGGCGCGGCCGCGCGGGCCGTATTTTCTAAGCAGTCTGCGGTGGGGATAGGTTTTAGGTGCGCCGACGGCTCTTAACTTCATGCGCTGTATCCTCACCACTCAGTCTGCGTCATGCGATAGGCAGCACGAAGATCACTGCGCTCGCTGCTGCTGCCGCGCTTCCTCACTCCAGCATTTTGACAGCGAGTGTCCGCGGTCATCGAGTGTGATGTGTTCCCGTATGCCTGTGCACGCGTAACACCATTCTTCTCCAACTTCGTTAATTTAGTTACTAAGATAATGTTTACAAGCTCATACGGCCTGTAAGACTACTATCCGTGCTTCGTATAGCTGTCTACTAATTTTCTAATTTGCTATCGCAATTGGTGCTCCGCCTTTCGGGCGAAGCTGCGACATTTTTTCGTATAGATAATTAAGTAAAAAAATTGTTAATCAATCGACGACTGCTTATTATTCGGCAGTTTCGATTTCTTACTTGTTTCATATATATTAGAAACCAAACATTTGCGTACGCTGCTGAATATTGCTGGGCTTATTACGTTATGCTCGCGTGCAGCATACCTGTGCGATCTAGCTGTTTGCTTTAGTGAGAATGGCTCTAATAGGATAACAGAGATAATTGCCCATATTGTCTAAGAAGCCCACGAATACGCGCAAGGCGCCTCGAGCGGCCAGTCGCGGAATAATTTTCTGTGTATTGTAATATAGCAGAGTGCGGATGTAGGCCAGTTGGTGATTCATAATTTAGGAAGTTTAGAAAGGGAAAGCACGAGGCATTACTGACAACTGATGGTTTCAGGGGTCCTTCGACCACTTTTTATTGAAGTCGATAAAGGCATTTGAAGGGAAAATAGGTTATTTCAGAAATACCTTGACTCAAAAAGTACTTCAGTCCGTTCCGCAGAAGCAGGGTTATTGGCAATCGAACACAGCCTTCACTGTGCTTCCATTCCTTCTTCAATGCCTTGCACTGCGAAGGCTACGGTGCAGTGGGGCGTGCCCACTACGCTCCGCCTTCTAAATGTCACCGTGGCACGCAGTTCAAATTTCAGTTTAGTGGTTAACTTAGACGCCACGAATTCCGCCTTTGTTTGCCTACAACGCGCTAAACATGAGCCAAACGCGCTTGTCCTCAGTGAGCCGCAGTGCGCTTAACCAGTGGACTTGTGGCGGCACCCTGCGGCGGCCGCGTTATCTACGCTATATTTAGACAACCGCAGCGTGATGTCAGCTATCGGCCAATAGCAGCCATCTAAGGGAATGACGAAATAGTGCGTTCGATAACGTAATAGTGCGTCTAGAAGAGAGTAAGGACGGGGTCTTCTTTTGAAAAGAGCGTTTGAGAGAAATGTGACTGAGAAATGCGACCGACTTTCGAGCTCCACGAACCACGTACGAAAGTAAAACTTCGCCGAGATGTTCCCAGGAGCGTATGCAACCCGCGAACTGTTATTTAACCATGCCTCAGGCGTGGTTCAGTGCCCCTCTAATGAAACGAACGCCGAGTTTATATATAATACATATATATATATATATATATATATATATATATATATATATATATATATATATATATATATATAGTTTATACCCGAAAAGCAACGCAACATCCAATAAAAAAACACAGAGCAATCTTAAACAGGGGTGCTATGCAAATGCTAAGATAAACGCTAAGGTCTACTGCGCACCGAACAGGTATGTATCACATAAAAAGAAACAAAAGTTCTTTCTGAAAAACAGCAAGTAACGGCGAGATAATGCAATCACCATCCTTAAAGCATCGTATGGACAATGCTTCGACAATCTCTCTTTCCAGCTGGCCATTTTTTCTACCGATAATATCAGTATTTGATAACAAAGGAGAGCAGCCCCAACAGGTACGGCAATGAAAAGCCAAGTTCGACCTTCCAGCAGCCCCCGAGGACCACTCATGCTCATGCAAGTGAATGTTAATGCACCTACCGGTGTGTATAATGTAGTATCTGCCGCACTGAAGTTGAGTCGTATAAATGACACGTGTTGAGCAAGGCACATGCGAATTTGCATGCCTCATTTCAGAGGAGGCCGAGCCCATGGTTCCTCTTGCCGCCACACCGCGCAACTTGAAAAGTTTACAAGGTGCTGAGAGGACAGCATCAGCCCCATATGTACGAAAAATCTTCTTGAGATTATGGGAAACCTAATGTATGCAGAGAAAAAATGTGAAATTTGTCCTACTAGCCTGTTCATTATAAATCGATGGTACTTTGCACTTTTTCCGAAGCTTAACAAGCAGTTATTCGGCAACTGAAAGCAAAAGAGAGCTCGAAAAACCCGCCTTTTCCAGACGCCCCACTTGAATTCGAAAACTAGAAAACTGCTTGCGATGACGTGAGTTTAAAAGCGATGATTTGAAACATGATGAAGGTATGCCCCATTTTATATGCATTGCATCAGATGACTCAAAAGTCAGCAATGCTTTTTTGTACCTGGACTCGAAAGCCCAGCAAGCATGGTCAGTGGATGAAAAATATAACTCTAAATCTAAAAAAATGGATTGACCCATTATGCAGAAGCTCGTTAATGAAGCTGAAATGGCTTGAGCAACTGGAAGAGACGGGCAAAATCTCAAGAGCCCTTTCTGCAAGGTGAGAGTTTAGTATGATTAAAAAATCGTTTACATATCTAAATATTCTCAAAATGGAAGAATGAGGCTTAGCGCATGGTCTGTGCGCTAAATTGCTGTCCCATTCTCAAGGGACACCAACCACCCCATCTTGTCCCTTTGTTCCATTCACGTGTTTTCACTGCTGTAACTTCTCAAATCTGGTGTGTATTCTCGGGCTTACTTCAGGCTCGGAAAAACACTTTTGTGCAGCACATATTCAGCAACGGAAAGCTGTATCGGGTGTTTCTTATGTCGCTCTAGAATTTTCTCATTGACTCTTTTAGAATAATAGTAATTGAGAGGTTGGTAAATAATTCAGACTATCTAATCAGGTGGAATGAAAAATAATCTATCTCGAAGCGACGGCAAGAAACATTACCCTGGTTCGGTCTAGCTACATGGAATTTCCATATTTTAAAAGTTTGGATCAAGTTTGGATCAAGTGTGTGTGTGTGTGTGTGTGTGTGTGTGTTTGTGTGTGTGTGTGTGCGTGCGTGCGTGTGTGTGTGTGTGTGTGCGTGTGTGTGTGTGTGTGCGCGCGCGTGTGTGTGTGTGTGTGTGTACAGCAGCATGCGTGCGTGCGTGTGTGCACGCTCTTAACGTTTGATCTTTTCAACGCTCCTTACAAAATCTTACCTGTACACATAAAACAGTATGCAAGAGAGAGCGTAGTTGTATAGCCAGAACTTTAGGGAGGTTTACCTAAGTGAAGGGCTCCTCTAACCGGTTACTTTTCGCTACTGCAGTTGTTGTAGTGATGAGAGGCTGTCCAGGCACATGTTATCTTCTTTCATGTTATAGAGTAACTGCTACTCATGTTTTGTTGCGATGCATGACATCAGCTATAAGGCCTGTCTTATTTGAGTGTTCACAGTCGATCTTGTTTACGATTGTAGCACATTCGATTATGCAATGGTTTTGTGACGAGTGCATAGCACACAAAGCGAACAATATCATAGATATGAATGTTTCTGGTTAGATACACTTGTTTTGTTTTCTTACTTTGTTTACATTCTTCTTTTTTTTTGGGGGGGGGGACAGCGAAATGCCCCACTTTTCTTGAATCGAACGCCGTCCACAGAGTAGCTATAGGCTCTTTTTTTTTTCTTCTTGTCTTAGATAACGCTATGGTGCGTGCGTTTCGTAGGAATACATGGCCCACGCAGCGCGAAAGGCGCTTGAAGTGCAAACGCTGTTTGCAGACTTGTGCGCATGAATGAATGAAATACAAATAAAGCAAAAAAAAAGTTAAACACGAAAGGAAAAATGCCGGTGATAGGAAACATTTTGCAGTGATTGATGACGATGCATATTATTTGGTTCTTATCTTTAATTTATCCGATGACTTCTCCGAAATAGAAAATAACTTCGAGAAAAACTAAGATGTTTAAAGTTAAGATAGCATACGGGCGCTAGAACTATAATACATTTTCATGCTGCTGAAAAGCAATTGCATAGTCGGATGCGCCGAAACAGCTCCCTTTGTTTTCTACTGCCTCGTGTATTCTAAGTAGTTTTAATTCAGCATCACAGATTCTTTTTTTATCTTTTGGTATCTCCGAACTCGGTTCTAAGAACTTACCTGAAGAAAACATTGAAGGCTGTTTCGCGATCATGAATAAATAAATTGACAGCATTTGCTGCGCTGAATCTGGAGCACGTTGTGCTGCCCGAGAAACAGGCTTCCTTTATCGATAAACCCAGCTCCTGACCTGTACTGTTACGCCTCCACACGCGCCGTCCTGCATCCACGCGAATGTGCACACACATGCATATATCTTTCTATCTAAGACTGTACACGGTGTTGGAAAAGTCTATGAATATTATAAATGCCGTAGGAATTACAGAAGCGTGAATGAGTGTGAACGACACAAACTCCGCGTCCTAAGCGAATGCGATCATTTTCCGAAATGTCTCGAAATCGTACGTTAGCCCCAGCATTGACTCTGAGTATAATGATAGGCTTTTGCGCAGTGTGTAGGTTTTTGAAACTGTTGTGGAATGTTTACGATGATGTTTCCGATCCGTGTTTCCATTTGGGTTAGAAGTCCTGCTGGCTGGTAGAAGAAAAATTTCTCCTTCGTTCGGGTGCGCAAATAGGAGATTCTCCAAACCTGGGCATCGTGACTTGGTTTCTAGAAGGTCCGGTAAGCATTGTCACGCTTAAACCCGCCATGAAATTTCAGTGGTTTTCCATTTTTGTTAAGCGGCTCTGTTTTCGGCGCTCGTGGGCTATCGCCTTGCGTGCCCGAGGTATATTTATTTACTCGAAATTCCGATACATTCAGTTCAGTAGCAATGAAGTATGACATTTATGATTTTATTTGAACTTTTACTTTCTAATTTGCTACAATCTTTATTTTCGTTTATTTACATTTCTTTCTTTTTGCAACCTAGTGGTTGTGATATCACGTTCTCTGAGAGTAGTTTCTTTCTAAATTTTTTTATTTGATTTGGTAATTTAGTTGTGGTAATTTTTATCGCTCATTGCGCCTGAGGCCATATATACCCATGGAACACCTTCACATTACGTTGCACATTACTTTCAATCCTTTTTTCAAAACTAACTCGGGTACGATAACGGAAACTATACGACCCGGATATGAAGTTTAATGCTTGAAGAACTCCGTGAAAGGATTTTGTGTTATTTATTCCGTAAGCTTCCAAAAAAACTAGGCAGTAAATTGACGTAGACTGTTGCGCCACCATAAACAACGAAAATCACTGGTGAATTGCGTTTGGAATACCGCGATATTACATAAGAACACAGGATACAGCGTGAACGTGTCAAGCAGCCACACATCGTTACACAATTGTCTGTGTGTTTAGCTAAGAAAAGTGTTTTGTTTGCTCTAACAAACAAATTGAGACGATATTGTCTTTGTACTTGGACATACTGCTATTTTTCGCTTATCCATGTTAAGTAACCCAAAAAATGAGAGCAGGAGGGGGATGCTTTAAGGCTCAGAACATGCTCGTTAATAATCAGAGTAAAAATGAGGCACACACCATATTGAAGATGACTGTCAATGGAACAAATGAACGCGCAAGTGATCAAACGGAAGGGCGAACGAAATAGTCAGAGATAGAACGAGCACGAGCAAAAGAGCGAACGTAAGAGTGGGGGAGAGCAGCAGAGCGATCGAGAAGGACAGCAGGAGCGAGCGAGCGAATGTTTTCCTTTCCGCGTCCAACCAACTACGACCGGCCACCGACGTACCTACCACCAACCTACTACGAAAATCCAAAAAAGAGACAAAGAAGGCTGTTTGACTTAATAGTAATTATGTCACTGAACTGTCTTCAGTTCTCAAGCACATAATAAATGAAATGAAGTAGAAGCAAGCACGTGCTTACAACCTCTCCAACTGATCCCATAGTTACATAAATGTGTCTATGTTCAGTTCATAACAGATTTTCAAAATATTCAGGACATAAAATGGTAGGTGTCGCATCACTTTACTGCCTTAATCAATTTCATCGCCGCCGATAACTTTGAGGTGGTTAGCTGCCAATGTAAATGCCCGCGAGAGCGAGGGACAGACAAAACTTCGACAGGGCGTCCACGCTCCATTTATCTCTCGGCTAAGTGATTGATATATTTCATCATGTGCAGCCACTCAGTTTGCGACGATTCCACATCCTTATTTTGCTCAAACACCATTATTGACGGGCCGTATCCATGACAAATCATTCGGTGATTCATGTAAGAATTAATGTAAGAAAAAGCATGCAAGATGGCGTATACCACGAAGACATCAGACCTTAACTCGTTTGCTCGTGCCAAACAGCAACCGGAGAAACCTGGAAAGAAGAGTCACGCCGATAATCTGCAAACACGACGGCGTTAAGAGAACCCCCAAAACAAGCCAGTGGCAGGTTTGCTCACTGCTACATATTGTCTCAATTTCGGCTTTTTCGTCGTTATAGCGGGTATATTTCGTGTTCTTGTGTACGTTCTTCAGAAAAAAACAACTTCGTTTACAGATTCCCTCCATTTCCTCAGCGCAAACAAATGCGGTAAGGTTATGCTACACATATAGCCTAGTGATGTGTTCTTTTTCTTTTCTATTAAACCTTTTTTCTACATAGATGGTTGCTGCCATTCCGTTTCCCCCTTGCACCGGTCACTTTCTATAAGCTTTTGGCTTGATCGTATGCTTTTTTTCTTGCTCCTAATGCGCCTGTTCAGGAGTTTTCTGCGTTCATGGTCATGGCAGCTTCATTCACAAAAGAACTTGGTTCTGCTGTAAATGTTCGCAATTCTGCGTCAAGACGTCGTGTCTGTGAACCATTTGTGGTATGCTTTCGGATTACGCTTTTTCGCAGGCCTTAATACACAATTACGAGGATTCATCGTGTTGACCGAGAAATATTTCATAGTTTCTGTGGTTTATAGGTTCCGTGACCACTCCAGCTCATTTCCAGCTCTCCACGGAAGGTCGCGGTCTCCTTCCCTAGAAAGAAGTGATAGCAAGGGACGGCAAGACACAAGCAAGCCCGAGAAACAGGTGAGCTGGGTAGCCCAGTTTTCCAAGACAAATCCCGGAAGCAGGAAAAAGACAAACTTGACTCTCGTTATGAGGAAATTCTTCAGGCGATTCGGAGCATAACTAAGCGTATGGACCAGTGGATAGCAGGTAATCAGGCTACTACTAGCAATCTATTCACCAATCCGTGAAAATTCTTCGCTGTTAACCCTAGCCCTAGAACCATGGATGACCAAATCATGGACACTACGGGCAGCAACAATGGGCTCAAACGGCCTGCAACCTCTGATAGGGGAATACCAAGGCAAAACATCATGGAAGCCCCTTTACATGCATCTGTAACCATGTATAAAGCTGATGCCACATGTCTCAATTACATGAATTAGCTTGAGGTCAAAGTTTAAACAATGTTCCTAAACTTTCATTCGGAAATCATGCAATGGCTTGAATCCCTTCAACCACTCCAAACGTCGCTTCCAGCACAGGCAATTCAACATATATCAACATTTTCAACGCACGTCACATATCTACAGCAACCAGGTGTCATCTACGTCAGTGCAGATGAATATCCAGTTCCGAATAGAGTATTTGCAGTGGCAGGTATTACGGGCACACATGCCACAGTCTTTTCCGCCTCCATTAGCGCACACTCCCACTGGCTGAGGAGGCGGCCATCACTTTGGCCATTACAAATTCACAGGCAGATATTATCTTCGGCCACGTTAATACTGCAATACAAGATTTTGCCCGGGGCAGAATTGCTCAATCCACTCTTAATATTCTTATTGAGATCACCTCCCAAGATAGGAACATTGAATGGACTGTGGTAGCGGCACGTTCTAGCAATCCTGGAAACGAGGTGGCCCATCAAACAACACGAGGTTTAGTTGGCCGGGCGGTGAGCCACTCCACTCTTGGGACAGCCAAGGATAGCCTAATTCATTTCACGATCATTTCACGAAGGAAGTTTCCGTGTCCACCTAAAGAGATCAATAAGGAGCAGAAAAATGCTGGAGGAGACTATAACGAAACTCCTTCCCAAAGCAGGTAGTTCTCTCCCATATATTTCCATCACTATATTCTCCCATTTGCATACTGTGCGATGAGCAGACTACCCTCAACCAGTTTCTCGGGGATGGAAGGAAGATTCCCGCCACTTTCAGAATTTGGACTTCCAAACGACTGGAGACGCTGCTGCGCAGCTCGGATCCGAGCATCCAAGACCAGATCCTCAAGCACAGCTATGAAGTCGCAGTAAATTCTCAAGCTGAGAAGGAAAAATTGCTAGTGTTTAGCAATCATCGAGGCGTATACTTTACTTTCTTGTGATGTATATATAGTTGTGAACCACCTCAGGTTGCAACAATGGTGAATAAAACTGTTGGTTTACTTTGTGCGCATACAATGTTAAAGCAAAAATATTTCATGCCCCGTCATTTTATTTATTTGCTTTGTTTTCTTTCAGTGCTCTGTTTGTTTGCTTGTTTGTTTTTTACGAGCAAACATTTTAAGCAACCGAAAAAATTCCAAAATTAAGCCACTATTCTTCGGCCGAGGTTGCCAGAAGTTCCATTTCTGGCACTGCCGAAATCTGCCGCTTCTGAAAGGCGATTACGTCGGCGGCTATACCGTTATCAAATGGGGCATCGGATGACGGCAGTTCGCTTTCTTTCTGACGACGTTGTTTGTTCGTGTGCGCACGTGTGCTTGCTTTTCGGTGTTGTGTCATCTCGCCCGTGAGCCCGCCGCCGTTACCCATCAACCGGAAACTCGAGCAAGCCGCTTTCTTGCTTTGCAGTGGCGCTCGCTTAATCACAGCGTTGCATGTCTGAAAAGAGATCCCGTTCAGGGAAGACGTCATCACCATAGTGGCCTGCATAATGCCGGCGCTGGTCGGTGTCGTGTTCTGCTCAGCGGCAGCTGCCACGCACTGGCGCTATCTTCAGTCATTCAGGCATCGCTGAATCGCATGGACGACTTGTTTCTGCGCTGAATAAAATGACGTGCCAGTTGCCCATGTTTTCTGTGGGTATTCAGTTATGGTGCTTTCTGCATGAGTTTATGCGCAATATCAGTTATCAGATATCTAGCTTTGTCGCTTTATAAAGGAAGAGCAATGTTCGTGTAGACTGCTTCCTTAGGTGTTTGTAATATTTTTCTTTAGAGACACTGGAATAAACCAACAATCTTGCTATGTGATCTTCTTCAGAAATTCACAACGAAAAAGAAAATATGTCCTTTCACCTGACGAGCGCAAAAATAGCGTTAGTACAACTTCACGCCGAGAGTTCGTTCTTTCTGTATTCAACAAATCTACCGTCACTTCATGAGACTGTCGGCTCGACACAAGGATCATCGTCTGCGAAACAAGTTACTTGATAGATCTGGACGGGTCGGCGATGCAGAACAAGCACCTACGGCCATAATGCCCCAGTTTCGTCATCCCTTATGCTTGGACCGCTAACATCCTTATTGGCCACTTCCCAAACCTACTGTAAGTTAAACCATTGTGTGCATTGAGGATGCATCGTTTACTCATGCCTTGGAGGTGAAATATTTAACACTTCTTCAAATGAGTAGTCAGCAAGATTACATTTCTTTTTAGAGACGGTTAAAAAAACCGATGAAAGTTACACGGCTGCATTTTACGTTCCTAAATATAATCTCAGCAAGCACTAGACGTTATTTACGATGACTGAACTACTCTGGCTACTGCAGATCCTTATTGGCCACTTCCCAAACCTACTGTAAGTTAAACCATTGTGTGCATTGAGGATGCATCGTTTACTCATGCCTTGGAGGTGAAATATTTAACACTTCTTCAAATGAGTAGTCAGCAAGATTACATTTCTTTTTAGAGACGGTTAAAAAAACCGATGAAAGTTACACGGCTGCATTTTACGTTCCTAAATATAATCTCAGCAAGCACTAGACGTTATTTACGATGACTGAACTACTCTGGCTACTGCAGATGGTGATATTCATGTCAGAAAATACTTCGAGTGGTAAATGGTTTATCTGCTCTTATTCGAGGGCGACTCTAGAAATGCTGACTACATCGCGCCGTAACGATGACAGTTGCTTGTTACCCTACAGTATCTCAAGAGAACTACAGACTGCATGTATGGCTCACTGTGAAGTCTGTTTCCACTTAATTCTCATCCATGTCAGTGGTCTGTTTTCAGCCCATTCCAGTCCATGTCGGGGTTGAAGGAAATAAGGTGGAAGGCGGATTAATGATTGCAACAAACAAGTTGAATACATTGACTTTTATTGAATATTTATTATGAAATTCCACGGGATTTTTTTTTTTTTGCGGACTGCGACAAATATATAATGACGCCGCCTAGTGGGGAACACTATGCAAACTCAGCACTCCTATTCAGAATTGACCATTCCCATATTGACCATATTCAGAATTGACGCATTCACCATACGTTTGATACGTACGTTCATACATTGACTACAGCTGGAGGCGGCCTATACACAACGTTCCCTATGTATAATCAAGAAGGGATCGTCTGCTGCTTGCGAACACTGTAAAACACAGGATGCGTGGGTGGAACATCTGGTCATCAAGCGTCGGCCATATGAGCTCCAGCCAGAGACCCTGGGCAGCCACTGGAAGGGGCTGAATAGACGTTCTTTATCTGTAGACAGGGCCCTTGGTCCGGGGTTGCGCCTATACAAAGACACGCTGTCACAGCTCCTCGTTCCCTTGCTTATAGATAATAACTTCATGCAGTCTCTTTGATGCACGATCCGATGTGAATGGGCCCAGTATCTGACTTTGTGCACCTTTATGTGGACTTGCACTATTTGATGTGTGCTTTCTTCTTCGCGGTGTATTGTTTTATTGCAGAAGCATTCTTAGACTACCTCACGCACTTTCCGAAGGCTATGTTCGTAGGTTTGTATCTAAGAATCTAATTGTTTTCCCCCCTACTTGGGTCACTTAGTAGTCCACGGTCGAATGGGTAGCGCATCGGGCTGCTGCACGTGCTGAGGAAGCAGCCATCGAAACCAACCCATTGGCCCAACATGGGTCACTGTGTATGTGTCATTGCGTACATAAGTGCCGCCGCTGAAGAAGCATGACTGTTCGACAGTGCCACTAGCTGGCGCAGCATGTAGAAAGAGAATTCCGAGATGCGAAATCGCGTCATGACACATTACTCAGTTTTAGCGCGCGCCGGCGTGCCATGCATTTCAAAGGCCACGCGCTGCCTTCGCGGCAGCGGCGCTAGATGGCACCGAATGTCTTTAGAGAAACGCCCAGCGGTCGCTTTAGGCACCTCTGGCCTTCTTGAAGCCCTTGGGCTCAGCGAGAGCAGGGGGAAAGTAAAGATGTCCGCAATACAGATTAGTAAGTTGCGATTGAAAGATTGGTGCAAGTAGGGAAACGACAAACAATGGAGATGGACAAAAGCAAAGCTCTCAAAAGGTGTTCAGAAAGTTTGGCTAGAGGAATTCTCCGAGCGTTTGTTTCCGTTTCCTTCTCTTTTATCTTTTGTAACATTGTTTGGATATTACGAGAGCTTGTCTCAAAATAAACCAAGCCACTTTACTGCTCCGCATTCGCACGGGCTCTGCTCGTACCCCCGCGTGGATGTATAAGACTGGCCCCGCGTTGTCTCCTTTATGTTCAACGTGTGGTGTGTGCGGTGACATAGAACATTACCTTATGGGCTGTACACTGTATAACGCGTGAAAGAGTGTGTTATTCGGGTCCCTCAAGAAGACAGGAGTTCGTCACAGCACTCTTCAGGACGCTGTTTTTCCGCGCGGGAACCAGTTGTTAAGGAAGGAGGTTTCTCGCCTTCTTTTAAATTACCTGCAGGAAACGGATTTGGCCTCCACATGGTGACCTTAGGAGTGACTATTTGTAATTGTGAGGTCTGTGTCTGATTTATGTGATTTATTTATTTTAAGTGTCGCTACGGTGGAGCAATTGCCGGCAGCAACTGCAAGGCTAATCCAACCAGTAGCCTACAAACACTCAACTCAACTCAAAAACTCCGTTGGTGGCCCAACCCGCTACCCCGTTCCAAAAGGAACACTCATAGCATGCACCCCTCTATTCACTCGATGCGCCAAAGAGGAAGCCCTCTGCAGTACACGTCACGCATACATAACTCGTTTCGATGGTGGCAATACGTTGTGTAGCTTTATTCAGTTAATGGCTATGGTCGACAGTAATCATGAGACGGGTGCAGCCGCAATTTTTTTATGCCATGCCTGTAAAAATAGAAAGTGGTTTGGTAACGCACGCTGGGACTTCCCGTTAGCATGTCACTGACACAGCGCTCTTTCACATATCGTATAGCCGTATAAGCTTGTGGTAAAGGTCACTCCATTCCTTCACTATTGTCTTCTATCTAATTCTTATTTCATTTTGTTTGGTTTGTCTTTTACTACATGCTTATTCGCTGAACTTTATGCACAAAGTTCTGAACGGCCAGCCCTTCAGTGATCTATTCGTTTTAGGTCTCATCATTTATTAAACAACAGACAAGAGTCACTACTTCTTGTCGAAGTATCCAGTGAAGCTTATAATCCGAACTTAACTTCTGAATTTCCAATCTGTGGTGAATAGCAAATGTATAGGTAAGCCATTTTTTAAAACATGGCTAGATAGCTGATCTGTCGCCTAAAGCACATTGAAGACTCTAACTGAACAGAAAGTTCGTAATAAAGCAACGTAATAAGCAACTGTAACAAACACCGGAATGCGATACTCCAAAGCTGAGATCTCTTGTTTTTTATCAGACTCCCCCATAATAAATCACGAAGATACAATGGGCAAACTGTCTCTTCCTGGGGTGTTTTACGGCTCGTCAAAACAGCTCCAAGACATCTTTCACAGCGCTCTTATCCCGGTTTCTATTGCGCGGCTTATACGCGCACTTAAATAGGAATCATGCGGCATGAAGACAAGAGAACGTGTAAACATCATTTGCATAGTCATTCGCGTGCTCAGTAATGGAAGAACACTAAAAAAACAAGAATACAACCATCGGAATTCTTTCTTGGCTCCTAGTTACATGGATGGTTTTTCATTTTGTATTCATTGGCTCTTATCACGAAAAGGAAACAAGGGTAAGGCAACAAAGACAAACAAACGCAATGCTTATGCAATGCTTCAATGATTGGTGAGCATCTTTTAAGAGCATGCTCCACTCGAAACATTCTTTTATCTTCCATAAGGCACCCTGATTGCTGTTGTTCTTAGTGCCATCGTTTTTTTAATATTTTGATGCACAAACATAGGGTAGGCTATTCTTGTTGATATTGTTGTTATTATTGCTGTGGTTGTGGTGGTAGTGGTGATCGCCGTCTTCGTCATCATTCGCAAGCCATCCATTGAGCCCTAACTTTGAAAAGGAGGCGCCATTAGAAAACCCCAAATTCAGGACGTCAACAATTTTTCACGCCTAACTGTTGCGACATAAACCTTGCAACCAAACTTTCACCATTTTGCAGTTTCACCTCCGCAAACAGGGCAGTGAGAACGGTGAGAATTTAAAACTTCATTCACAGGAGTGTTTTCCTGTGTATGAAAGTTTAAATTCTCACCATTTTAAATGCATTGGTAGCACATCGTTGTGAATCACATTAAAAATTAGGATTCGTTATAGCGATCTTGATTTTTTATTTCGCTAGAATATGAGACATGTGCAGTCAAAACGCATATCACACATTCGCCTATGATATGGAGCCGCAAAACTTAACCAAAGCTTTGGGATTGAAACATCTTCGAAAGTAACATACCCAAGTCGAAAAGAAACAATAGAAACAAAAGATAAGGCATGAAGCGAAAAATAACAAAATAAAGAGCATACTTGCAAAAACAGAGGACATTGCAGGCTTCAGAGTCTTTATGTAACGACATCGCCGGCACTATTCTCTAAAGAAGGAACACAATAAATGTGAGGAAAAAAATATGCTCATGCTTTCCGTGGCCTCGATTGTGGCCAGGGTGGGAAGCTTTCTGTCGGATATATTTCGAGGACGAACCCATATACTGACCGAGGCCCATAAAAATTGCGGTCGATGATGGCAGCTGTAAAGGAAATCACCCGTCCGTTGGCAAAGCTGCGACCCAGGGCAGCAGTATGCTGTAAACAAGCACACTGAAGATAAATAAACGACCCATAGAATTCCCTAGGTTCGTTTTTGTCTTCATTCCTTTCTCCTTGATCCGAGAAAGGCAAGTACGATGAGACGAGTGGTACTGCATTCCTTTACTTTTTGAATCTCAGCTCCCTAACTCGGAATTCGCTGTTTGCTCGTCTCTCTTTCTCTCCATCTCTCCCTTCCACTCTCTTTTTCTTTTTATCCCCCTTAGCCGCTCCCCCCTTTCAGGGTAGCCAACCGGAACTACCTCTCGTTAACATCCCTGCCTTTCTATGCATGCTTCTCTCTTTGTCTCTCTCTCTCTCTCGTGCGAGCGTGGTGTTGCTGTCGTTTGGTCCGCTACTTTTAAGGCGAATTCATTTTGTACAGTGCGTTTCAGAATATGGCCTTCGCCATTGCCTCCTATCTTTTTCACATGAGCAGACAGAAAAAGAGAAGCAATGGAAGCAGAGACAAGAGGTCATTGCAGATGCCATGGCAAATGCGAACGAATGATGAACAGTTGCTATGTGAACCCTTTGAATGTTCATGCTTCATATATGCGACGTCGTTGCCTACCTTTACAACAGACACGTTACTACGGATGCCGAAATAAGGCACTTTGCCAATGTGTAAATGGTAACTATAAATTTTGCTACTGCTATACTCCTGCCCATTATTCGCGGTATGAATCATATGGCCCTGAACAGAGGATCAAAGCGAAAAATATATATCCACTGAATATCATCAAGCTGAGAACAAGTTACTACCAAAGGATGTGACGATGACCGTAACACGGGTGGGTATGATGGCAGTAAGCACTCTCTGAAGGGTAATTTTCGAATTGCGTGTTTCTTCATCTAAGGTCTCTTTTCTTTTGGCTTGGACTGTCCCTTATCCCATGTTTAACGTGATACTATTTGCCTCAAGTAACAGAAGCAATTGCCTATTTGCCTAATACAGCTAGCCAAGAACTATTGAAAACCAGCTACAGCCCGTTCTACACCCCTCCTCCCACCCCCATCCTGGATAATGAAAATCACATTCAAAGCCTTCCGCCGTATTTAGGTCATGCAACGAATGTCGACAGCACACAAACATTTGCATACACAGTAGCTCATATTGAATACGATTGTATATTACTCAATATGATGCCGTGTCTATAAATGAAAAGCTGCATATTTTATGGCATCAGCTCATCTTCCGCTTTCATTTCAATATTCGTCACTGTCTGTTATGCCGCTAGGCGAGTCATCTTTATGAATTTCCGTTTATCTTTCTTTTTAATTACCGTCTTTCTCACGTATGATTGCTGCAGCGTTCGCACCGACCACACCCGCCATTCGTGCGCGTCGGTCTTTCATTCAGACTGCTTGTGAATGTTTTCTGGAAGGAACAGCCAACAAAAGACGCAGGCTCCTTTGTGATATTGCTTCTATCCCCAGCCTGATCTGCGTCTTCCGTTATACAGTCATACGCCACTTCAACGAACGCCTCTATAATGAAATTACCTGTATAACTAAGGATAAATTACGTCCCTGCCGAATTAGTATATTTTATGTGGGCTAAGAAATACTGGGGTTTTACGTGCCAAAACTACGATTTAATTATGAGGTACACCGTAGTAGAGGACTACGGAGTAATTTGGACCGCCTGGGGTTCTTTAACATGTACCTAAATCTAAGTACACTGGTGTTTTCGCATTTTGGCCTATCGAAATGCGGCCGCCGTGGCTGGGATTCAATTTCGGTCATCGAGCCTAGCAGCCCAACACCATAGCGACTAAGCAACCACGGTGGGTTTCATGTGTGTTGTGAACGCCTCAATGACGAAGACCACTACAATGAACTTGTCTGCGCGAAAAAGGAGTTTAGGTGCCCCGACGGCTGACTTGTTGCTTTACAATTGACGCCACGTTGTGGTCTCCCTCTGCCCTTCCCAGATGACATTCAGCTGTGCTAGTACCAGCGCTAGCACCCACTTACCAAGTGTGCCGATGTCTGCGTGTGTTACAGTCGGTTGATACTAATTCAGGAATCGCTAAACCTTCTGGCAAGACAGGAGTGGGTGTGGCGGCAGTACAATACGTCGCAGTTGATGACGATGTGATGATCCTGTGGTAAGTGACAAAGTCTTTAAAGCATTCTATGGAGGAAAGTACGCGATTCTGAACGGAGACAACATATTTTAAGGGCCTCTAAAAACGAAGAATCATGATGAAAAGAAAGGCGATAGCTGCCTCCGCCCCATTGGACAATCTTCAGCTATACTTGGTGTCCCTCCCTCATTCTGCCATTGAACATGTCCCGAAACTTGGTTCAATGAGGTCGATTGCAGTCGCACATTCCGCCAGACGAAATATGCGAAAAAATATATCTACTCATTTCACCAAGACTCTCTTCAATTCATGTTAAGCAAAGGTTTTCTCTTGTTGAACATGTTTAGCATGCTCTACTGTGACCTGTACAGCACGTGATCTTCACAACGAAGTGACTTGTGCAGCGAAAAAGTTTGGACCTCTGAAGCACTTCCTTAAAAAGGCGTTTGACGGTGTCTAACTGTATCAACTCTATTGACCTTGACTTCGGCATATTTCATATTGACAATACAAACTTTTCATCCATGTGCCTGTCAGGACCATGTTTACATGACGAGCCACCATAATTTAACTCAATCAGCTAGCAAGTTAGGTTGGTTGATCCCACGGGAACGTTATCAATGGTGAAGTAGAGGAGAAACCGGCCATCAATCTACAATGTAGTGCCAGTGAGAGCACCTTCGTTTCTTTGTATAATGAAAAGTAAATCGCGACATATAAATTGTATATTATCTCAGCTCATAGGCGTCATCAATATACACAGACCTCTTAATGAAATAGCTTGTGATATTCAACAGCTTCTGTTTTCTTCGTATGCAGGTTTACGTAATCTTATATGGGAAATACACTCCGTTCCATAAAACTGTAAATGTCTTTTTTCTCTTCAGAGCACAAGTTTACCAGAGGCATAGGTATGACCGGCACCCAATAGTGACCTAGCTGATGTACTAACAAGCACTTGGTCAAATATAAAGGCATGCGGAAGAACAGCAAGCCAGCCAATGCTTGAAGCGAATACGGCGCAAATAAACAAAATTATCATGCGTAAAATCAAACCGCAGTGCAACTTTGCAGCCATGAAAAGTGCTCGTTATGGCATCGCATTTATTTCAGCCAAAAGATCCACAACTGCCTTTATTCCTGGAGTAAGTCTAAGGATCCAAGCCTGCTGCCATGGAAGTGCAGCGCGTAAAACATCATATAAAACAGAAGACCACCCTTTTTCTGGTGGGAACCTCAGCATAGCAAGCTACCGCGGCGACCCGTATCTATATACGGTGCCGCCAGTCGGAGCAGCTGCGTCTCCGGCTGCTCGGTGACGGCAAAACAATCGCCCTGTTCGCGTGAGCCCAATGGTACAAGAACGAGTGGGCCATTGCCTTCCCGGGGAAGCAAAATAAGGAGTCCACAACACGGAACGGATGTAGTCGCGCAGACAATCGAGAGAGGCAGGCCAGACCGAATGGTGGCCCTTCAGGCGAACTCGCTGGCTCGCTAGTCGCTGCATAATTGCCGAGTCCCTCCACGCTCCTCCTGTTTGGGGAAAAGCGAAAGAGCCGGATGAAGAACAGAAGGGCACTTATTGCGCTCAGAACGCTACGCAGAACATGGGTTACGTCAAAGAAACGGGAGGCCAAGAACAGCAAAATGGCTTCGCGGGTTCTTTAGCGTGCACCGAAATCTAAGCACCACGGTTGGCCTTGCATTTCGCCCCCATAGAAATGTGGCTGCCGTGGCCGAGAGTCGATTCCGCGACCTCGTGCTAAGCAACGCGACACCAAAGCCACTAAACCACAACGGCGGATTTTCCCATGTGAGTCATGGGCAAGCAGATAGAGCCCAAAAGCAATGAAACCAAGTAAATAGTAGGGAAGATTAAGCATTTGCTTTTAGAGCGCAGCTATTAATGGCCCGTTTCTGCGGCGAGCGTCGGCGGTGGCGGTGTAACCTAGCGTAGGAGCGCCACAGCGAAAGATGAAAGAGAGAACGCGGAGTGGCAGATGAAAGACGTGAGCCGTGAGCCGCGAATGGTGGAGACCAGTGAGAGCGGCCCCTTCAGTGACGTACGCGCGAGAAACAGGTTTGATGAGACCCGCCCGGCCGATCGATGCGTACTGGTATCTAGTCTCAGCCGGACAACTCGTTCCATACTATCATATGCTATCATCCTTTCGCGTAAGCTCTCGCTCGCGCTTGTTTGCTTTGCATGGTTTGGTCTCGTTCGCTCTTCTTTGGATTGTCATGGTTTGTGCTTGTTTTGTAATTTGATTGCATACGCAACGCGAATTGTGAAGTACTTTCTGGCAGCCAAGCGGCACCCGCGATTGCACTGCAATTTCCGTCGATTCATCCATAAAAGCCGACGCGCTTGCCCCGCAGATAACATTTTCGACGATTACCGACTATGCTGCATGTCTCTGTCAAATTCTTTCCCTCAATACATTGCAAAAGAAATATGCGTATAGAGCTGAGCTCAAATTTATCATTAGGAAATATTGTAATCGTCGATCAACGTTTTTTTTATGTATCGAAATAGTGAGATAAAAGAAATGGAAATTAAAGATACGTTACCTTAGTTGGGGCTGAACCAACATCATTTGCATGACGTGTGCGGTGCTCTATCGAATGGGCTAAGGAAGTTGCTCAACGCTGTTTATTTCCATGAGTATTTGTGTAAGCGTGTACTAAATCTAGCTGTACTAAACCTATCGATTGCTGCAGTAGCCAGAGTCACTCCCGTCCATCACAGCAGATAAGTAACATTCTGTGAACCATAGCGTAGTACATAACGTACCTTAGGACCATGAAACCTTACAGATATGATCACTCTTCAAGTCCACGTGACAACCCTGACGAAAAAAGATTGTATGCGTTCTTACTACCAATTTGTGTGCGTACGTCGGCTAAGCCACCATCTCTAGATATTTGTTGCGGTAAAAAAAAATACACTTTTCAATTCCTAAACACACAGATGACGATCTAACATCATTTGTTGCCGTGTGAAGCTAACGCTGCATTCTGGGTTTCATAGTCAACTCACAGTATTGGAAACACACTTCTCTGGCGATTTTCGTCGTCCGTAAAGAAACAACTTTCTAGATCAAATTAGTATCAATGTGCTCCAATGCTGACTGCACGAAGAGCATTAAACTATTTGCCTAACAGTTTCGTAAGATTTTACTTACATATCCCGTGTAAGTATAGAATATATTACGCAATAATTTCAGAGGCATCTTCAAAAACTGGTGAGTGAAATATGGTGTATAATGTAAAATTGTTTTCTTGGAATATCAGAATGACATAGGATGAAACCGATAAAAAACTCAGTGTCCTTCTACTCTGTGAAGAAGGATGACCAGCGAAGCTGTGCATGTGGGTGGCTTAATGGCGAACTGCACCTCCGCCATGGGTCGGCCCGAAATTTCACTCCCTTCGGGATTGGCCCACGTATGAGTAGTGCTTAACGCTTGCTTCACCTCTGCCGCACGTCGGCCCGATAATGCACTATCTTTCGAATTGGCCCACGTATGAAAAATCGTTGATCTACCCACGCACGCGATCCGCCAGATCCTAGCCATGTATAGTTTTGCTGTGTAACATTGGCGCAAATAGATTGAGCTTTATTGCGAGCCGTATTCTTAGAGAACTTTACTCAATTCGTAGTACGATTTCCCCATTTAACATCTTTCCGTGAGCTTGTGTCACTTGGTGTGTGTTTCTGTGTATGGCACATACCCAGTGACTGAAGCTGGCCTAAACGAGGCTGGATGCGGACGCCACATCGATTTTTTAAAATTTATCCGGTGCTGGGTGGAATGATACCTCCATCACGCGGGTTCCTCAATCACAGCAGCCCGACGCTTTAGCAAGCTGCACCTGCATTTTATGCACCACAAAAATGGGCGGCTAGCCAGAGAACATTTCCAGAGGTCGCACGCAACGGCAGGCCATGTGTCTCAGAGGTCATGCACAGACTTCGTGGACGGGCCGCTAGATGGTGCAGCGTATCCGGAGGGAATAGCGTGAGAGAAGCCTGTGCCTTGTCAAGGCCTGCACTCGTACGTTTCAATTCTACCTGTCTCTTTCCAATAAATCATCACAATAATCATAATTATAATAATTGAAAGACAAAAAATATATAATTAAGAAGCACATACTCATCCTATGAAATATTGCTAATCGCAATAACGTCTCCAATTATCTCCTGACAATAGATGAGCCACCCATGTTTTTTTTCGAAACGTAGGCCTGTAAAAGGAAGTAAAAGTACGCTACAGTTTCTTGTGGCTACATCAAAGGACCCAATTCTAGATATAATGCAAACCTCTCTTGTGCGCATAGTTCTAAGTTCTAATAAAGAGGTAATAGTTCGCACTACTACAATATGTCTACATGTCTTCCTGCGGTTTTTTTTTGTAAACAATACGTAAAGTAAAAGAAGTGTTTCATTTCTAGGAATTGACCACTAATTTGTGTATGACTGAGTGACTATTGAACTGTACGCTGTGAAAGCTGTTTCGACAAAATAGTAGAAACATAAGCTTTCTCCGTGCGAAGTCCTTTTGCCTCCGAGACGGCGTGCAGGTACTGTCTAAACAAAAAACGGCGCAAAAATGACGTAGACCAGAAAGAGAGAAAGTACAAACATGGACGCTGCTCGCTACTGACTATTTATTTTAATTGTTGCGAGTAGCACTCGTGTTTTCGCTTTCCCTCTCTCTCGTCTACGTCTTTTTCGCGCCATTTTTCGTTAAGATGGAACCACATTAACTCGCCCAGCTCTCAGCTTGTTGGAGCAGGTACTGCGAGGGTGCGCAGCTCTCACGCTCTGCTTGCCAAGGCCTAATTACTTGCAAGCTAAGATCACTATCGTAGCCGGGAAAAAATATTACGGCGCTGTTCTGGGCTAGCCTTTAATGAAAATATTGAAGCAGAAAAAGATATAGAAAGAACTTTTTTGTTAAAAACAAAATGAAAATGAGCGAAACACAATAAGCCGTGTACGCTGCGCATAGAGCTTGAGAGCGAGGGTTTTATTGATTTGAGACATAGCAGGCATTCAATAGAAAAAAATATGCATTAACAAATAAGTCCTGCGTCTGCGTAAGAAATATCGAACACCACAATTTGCATTTCCGTTCTCGAGGCACTGCGAAGGATTTTCGTACACAGCCTACTTACCCATGCGTACAGCAGCAATCTTTTGCGGCACTTTGTGGCGATATCTTTGTTTATTGGAGTTGTTCTTTCTCTCTCTCTATCACTCGCTCAGCAGAAATGAAGCTATGCTTAGCCTAAAAGAAGAGGAATGAGGTCACGGAAAGGGTTTAAATTCTCGCACGTGGCAAAACGTTCTTAATAGAAGGAAAGTTTATAAAAGACGTTGTCAGCTATACTCTGCATTTCTTTCGGCCGTCGCTATTTGTTCACCACACTTCCTTTTACCCAGTTTTCCACTTAAGCTGCAGTGCTTCGTGTTTTTAATTTTTTTTTACCGCAACGCTGCCAACAACCTGTCTGGGACTTCTTTGCTCCCACGGGCTTGCGGCGCGCATTTAGAAAATTGAACGTTGCCATATGGAGTCCCCTGCGGCTTCTTTGTTGCCTTCACTGTTGTCTCGGTGGCTGCCAAAAGTACAAGTAGAAAAAAAAAGTGGCGCGCGCTTACGAACAGGGTTGCGTTGTTGTCCACAAGACAGACTCAGCGGGCAAAGAAAGCTACGAGGCGTGAATGAAATGGGAAACCAATTTCGCTGCTTCCGGAAACTGTGGTTTAAGCAGCTTCTCTAAGTCAGACAACAACGGTAACAACACCAAGAAAAACGCTTTCGTAAGCCCAAAGTGTCAGAACTTTTACCTGCTCTGTTATGTTTCAAGTGTATACAGGCTAAATAAGCTAAATAAAGGGACAAAATGACCATGAAAAATTCGAATGAGGTAGCAATATCTCTTAATCAAACACAAGTCTCTCGATGATGGTTTTCTAAGTGCTTGGAGTGAACACCCGGTTTCTCGGGAATAAAGCGAAATTTTCATTCCCCATACCCAACAAGGACGTCGACGAAGGGTTAGTTTTCTTTTTTTTTTCACTTTTTTTGCGTTTGTTTTTTCTACACCGCTTTTTTCCCACAAGGTATGCTATCGTTAAATCCACAGCGGTTCTTACGCACATTTCTTGCAATTTCCACTTAAGCTTCGTAGTCTATAGTTCTGGAAATGAAGAGAGCCGAGAACGCGAATAGAGTTTTAAGTACATAAAACACGCGTCTTCACAGTGCTGTCGATACATTGCAATAGGGATGCTGAAAGGACCATGGCAAAGCTACTACAACGGTTGTAGCTGCACATCTTCTTGCCCAAAAGACGCCCTTACTCACCACATGTTCACTCGATCACTCGATTAACATTTCTCGTACAAAATTACTGGGCTCTTTTCCTGGCTATATGGCGATAAGAAAACGCGAACACAGGAAAAAATTCAGGACATTAAATTTCTGGCTTTGCTGTAGCGACATTTGTGTAAAGTGGAGTGGCAGTAGCATAGAAGGAAGAGGCGGTAATGTTTAAAAGAAAGATGTAAAATTGCATGTGAAATTTAATGGAAAGCTATGACATGGTACAAGCAGTAACACATAGTTACTAAAAGTTGAAATAAATTCGAATGCAAGTAAAAAGAATGGCGGCAAAATAAAGTTAAGACGGGGTGGAACGTCTTTCCATTTTACTTGTATGCGGCGCTAGCGTTCTCCATATGTGGCGAAAGTTTATAGAAGGTTTGAAACCCGGGCCAGTTGGTACATAATTGAAGGAGAAAACCAGTCACCAAACACAAAGGACAAGGAGAGAGGTTCACACTACAAAGACTGGGCTATCAACTGAGCTTTATTAGAAACGGCGTAGTCCCAGCGAGGAATCGCTAATAACCATAGAATCGCTAATCACAGAGCATGAAAAGACAAGATATCGCATCTATCAAGAGTTTATAGTTGAGTGGTTTCTTAATTGCGTTGGCGGTAATAACAGATTTAGTCATTTGCTTGTATTAACTATATTAAAATTTTAAGGATGGGCCTTGATATAACTGCTTAATATATGTAGTCAGCGCGTGCCACTGGAGTCACTAAGAGCTTAGAAATGTGCTAACTAAGTAATTACCATTCTTCAGGCTGCAAGAATGATAATTGCTTTGTTGTGCTGCCATGCTCAGAAGTGATTTTTTTCCGGCTTAACATTTTTGTGTCTGTTGCTGCCTGGCGATGTACAAATCAACCGCAGGCCAGAAACGACGGCGATATAAAAGGAGTTGTGCGATGGGCAAAAGGCAGTACAAGCCGATCTAGAGAGCATGAGCAAGCGACTGAAGGCAGTTGACAACAGCCTTAAAATATCTGAAGAACAAGCGAGCGCAATAGATAAATTCTCTAAAACAGTCAAAGAATTATAGAGTACACTGCGGAAGCAACAGCAAAGAGCTGACAGCTTTGATGAGAGAAGTCGGCGGAATAACGTAATGGTATTTGGAATAGCAGAAGGCGAGGAGGAATCCTTGACTGACCTTGAAGCAAAAGTGTTTGTCGGTGTAGTCCAAGAAAAAACTTGGCGTCGACTTGAGCACCGCGGAACGAATACATTGGACACGAAAGCAGAGGTCCCGGCGTCGACCGGTAACTCTAAAGTTTTACGGCTGTAGGGAGAAAGCTGAAATTTACAAGCAGCACAGAAAGCTGAAAAGCAAAGGCGTCTCCATTTCTGATGACATTTGAAAAGAAACAGTGGCAAAGCGTAAAATGCCCCGGGATCCCCCGAGACAAGAAAGGGAGGACGGGCGTCGTGTGAGCTGGAATTACGACAACTCTGGCGTCTACATTTGGGATCAATCAAAGCGCAGCCGTGTGAAGGTTCCGAACAGACGTCCTGCTGCTGGTGGGTGTGACTGGTGGAACTAAGAGTGTGATTCAAATGCCTTCCGCTTAATGAATTTACATGCAAGACGTTTAGTAAATAAAATTGGAAACCTATGATACATCCTGGCTACTTACGATGCTCATGTGATCAACATAAATGAAACGTGTCTGCGGCCCAAAATACGAGACCAAGAGCTTGTGCCACCGAATTATAATATCACACGCAGGGACAGTGATACACGTTGGGGAGGAGTTGCTACTGTGTTCAAGGCCGGTAGTGACTGCGAGCAAATGACCGGTATTCCAACACATGAGAGCGTCTGGTGTGAAATTAGGCTATATGAAACAAGGACAATCATTGGAACTGTTTATAGACCGCCTAATTCAGCGATTTCCTATCTTGAATATATGCAGCTTAAAAACGCAGCTATTGGATAATTCTTGCTGGGAATTCAAATATGCCAGGGATCGATTGGTCCAAGTTTAGCGCTCAACCTTTCGAAAAGTCCTATTGTGACCATCTTCTAGAAATAGCTTTCGGTCATGATTTACAACAGGTAGTTCACGAGTGCACCCACGTAGTATGGAAATCGAGATCTATATTAGATTTGGTGTTCCTATACACGGGAGATTTGAGGACCGTGATCTATGGTGGGAACCGCCCTGTGTGATTGTAAGCTAGTTAAGGGGGAGATAAAGCGCACCGCTGTATACCCGAAAGCTGATAGTACTACCCATGTTCTGTGTTTTGATAGTGCCGATGACATAAGCATTACTGATCCTCTTTCGCGATCTTTGGATGGATTCAACCAAATGGAAAGCGTCAGTGCGATGTCGATTGCATTTAGGGATATTGTTTTCCACTGCGTAAACAAATTTGTGCCAACTCGGAAGAAGATGGGAAATAAACAGAACCCGTGGATAACCAGGAAAATCCCACATTTAAAGCGGAAAATTATTCGTAAGGGAAAGAAGCTAAAAAAAAAGATTATAATAATATTTCGGTGCTAAGCTCTGTATTGCGCGCAAGGATGGCTGCTGCAGAAGCAAACTAGTGGGACGTGGCACTAACTAATTACATTAGGCACGATGCGCACCATTTTTGGGGCAATTGGTCTCATAATAACGGAGGCCTCAGTGACATTGTCGTAAATGGTGAAGTTGTGTCGAATAATTCGCGTATGGCCATGTTTTAATGATTCTTTTACAATCTGTCTTTACTGCCACTTCTGCAGATGGTTTCTCAGCTTCGCAACACAACCCCCATTCACATTACCAATGCCTAATATACAAGTGTCGCATGAAGGCAGTTGTAGCTCTTCTGCTTTACATTAACGATAAGACATCTAATCGTCCGGATGGCTTACCAAATTCATTTCTGCAGAGATATGCGGAATGGGTAGCCTACTTTTTATGTGATTATATTTAATGCCAAGCTAACACGAAAGCTGGTCCGAGATAGTTGGCTAGTATCAAAAGTTGTTCCGGTTCACAAGCCTAGTGAAAGGAAAAATATTGCAAACTATCGGGCCGATTTCCCTCACGTGTGTATTGTTGCAAATTACTGTAATACATAGTTTCACAGTTAATCTACACCTACCTTGAAGACAAGAAGGCTTTTTTATCCAACCAGCACGGATTTCGACAGCACCTTTCGACTGCCACACAGTTGATAGAAACGATTAGCGATTTTTCAGCTTCCTTGAACAATATAAAACAGGTTGACGCTATATTTTTACATTTGTCGAAGGCTTTCGAGTGAGCCGTACGTAATGAATTAATAATTAAACTGATGAAAATAAATATAAATTATCACGTTTTTGTGTGGACCCGCTCATACCTTACAGGTCGCACACAATACACTGAAATAAATGGTAACAAATATAACCAATTACAAGTAAACTGAAGTGTTCCACGGGGACACGTTTCAGGATCACTTCTTTTTCTATTTTACATAAATTATATTGCTCATAACATAAGTAATGACATACCCATCCGGCTATTTCTAGAGGACTGTTTAATATATCGTGAAATCAATAACCAAAACGATCAGGCGTCACATAGCCGAGCGCTTAAAGCTGTAGAAGCATGGGCTACAACATGAAAAATGGAAATTAACAAATCTAAATCAGCAGCGCTCAGAGTTACGAAAAGAACATAGCATTATCAGACGAATTCAACTATTCTAACTGATGCCGAAACGATAAAATACCTATGTTTAACAATCTGAAAAGACAAGTTGGAAACCATGCTTAGACAGAATTTGTGGAGCTATGGTTTCTTCACCGTGAACTAAAGCTAGCAACCACCGATGTTAAATTATTTGTTTAGTTAACTTACATTAGACCGAGGTTAAACTATGCCAGTGTCATATGGCATCAGTTTCGATCAGGATTAACAACCCGCAGTGAGAAGATACAGAGAAAATCCACAAGGCTCCTTCGTTCCCGACATTATCTTGCTAACTCCGTTTCTAAAATGCTTCGGCTGCTTCATTTGCCTACACTTGCTCCACGCCGAAAATAGGCTACACTTAAATTTCATTTCACTATATCAAAAGGCCAGTTCAATGCTGAAACCACACTCTATCTTGCTTCCAGGCACGCTAGAAGGGTCAGGTCAAGCAATCATTGCTTGTTGTCAATACCAAAAGTATATCTGGACATATACGTTTATTCATTTTTTTCATTTCATTTAATTTATCATACCACTCAGGGACAAGGGCATTACAGAGGGGAAGTGGTAAATACAAAAGAATGAAGAAGACAAATACAGTTGGTTACATGAGTGCTTAAATGGCACCTGTATATACAATATTAGCTAAGTCTTCACGGAACTGTTCATAATTAATAAGGCCTACAACTTAGGCGGGAAGGTGGTTCCAGTAACGTGAGGTTCGCGGCAGGAATGATTGTGAAAAACTTTTAGTGTTGCATGACAAAATGCCGACTTTGCACTGATGATTAATGCAGCGGGATACATGAATTCGATGGAGGATGAGGTGATCTCGTAGAGTATGATGATGGTACAACTTGTGGAAGAGGGCAATACGAGACACTTTTCTGCAAGATGCCCGCGATGGGCGGCAAAGATTAGATTTCATGTTAGTTATACTCGCTGTGCGGTTGTAGTTAGCAAGAATAAAATGTACAGAGTTATTTTGAACCATCTCGAGGTCGTTGATTAGGTTTTCATGAGCAGGGTCCCATACCGGAGTCGCGTATTCGAGTTTGGGACGTAATAAATTTTAATAACAAAAGTTTCAAATTGGTAGGTACGTTTAGTTCACGAACGATTGAAGAATGGAACAGTTTGCCTGTGTCTGTTTTGCAATCTAGTAGCACTGAAGGCTTTGAGGAAGGCGTTAGAAACATTTTATGAAATTACATCTTATTCGTATGCTATAAACGTTGTCAGACTATTCTAGAATACATCCCATAGCCTTTAAAAACAAGAAAGGGGTTGACAGATGGAATAGCACACTGTGGTATAAAGTTTGTAAACAGGGATAAGATGCCTCAGAAAGGCTGGCCAACGTTTCGATAGGAGGGCCTATCTTCGCCTTTGACGAAGATAGGTCCTCCTATCGAAACGTTCGCCAGCCTTTCTGAGGCATCTTATCCCTGTTTACAAACTTTATCCTGTAGCCTTTGTTTCACACTGCTTGCGATATATCATGGTCACAATGTTAAAACATGTATTTCTTAGCCAAAGTATTGTATTTTGTATTTGGTTATTCGTTTTGGTGGTTATTGTGTTGTATTTCTAGTATTCGTTGCTTCATGTCCCATGTACATTTTGTAATGCGTTTATATTTTGTCCGTTATTTGCAAACCTGCTATATCCACCGTGTTACGGCCGAGATGGCCAACAATATTTGAAAATAAATAAATAAATAAATAAATAAATAAATAAATAAATAAATAAATAAATAAATAAATAAATAAATAAATAAATAAAAAGAATCTGCTGCTGCTGCCCCAAGAACGGCATTTGGTGTAACAAGATCGTTTTGAAGTATGCGCTTCAAGAGGATGGTCATCCAACTTCATATGAGACATTTATAACGATTGAAAGTCTGTACACACTGACGCGGATGTTAAAATCTTATTCTCTGGTTTAGAAATTATGTATACGGAACGTTAATTGCAATAACGTTCCCTTTATCGGTTGCCGGGCCCAGAGCGAGATATTCTGCATGTTGAAAGAGGACCACGGGACCCACCCACATTGCAAGAGCCGCGGCAACGATGTCAACACAATCACTGACGTCAGCGTTCAGATAAGAAAGTGAGTGAGAGCGACGGTCACATCACGTACCAAGTGGCATGGGTCATTCGGACCTTCGAGATGTTTGCTGGCGGCTGTCCGATGTGAACAAAAAATTTAAAGAGGATGAGCAGGAGGAGGGGTAATAACACTAGAAATAGGCGTTCCTGCTTTTTTGAAGAGCTTTTGATTCGCATGTGAAACGTGACTGATAGACATCATTAATGGTGTCATCAGATGCAGAGGAGGATTTTGACAGCAACAAATGTTAGAAATTTCCCCATTTCATTCGAATGCTTAAGCTAGGTTGTTTTCATATTGTATTAAAGAAAAGGTGTAGGCTGTATAGAAGAAAAACAAGTGAGACATTGTTTACGGTCTAGTGAAAACTAAATAGCTTTGAATTGCGATGCTGTTATAACGGTTGGGTCCGTACTGTACCCTAACGCTTCTTCCTTTGAAGATGGGAGGTGGCGGGTTTTTACACCTTGTAGTGCATATTGTGAGCCGACTACCGGTGAAATGGTGATTACGTGCAGCTTTACTTGGCGTGTCATCGTGGAGAACACAATTAGCCGCATAGCAAACTCGCCATGAATGTGGTTGATCATTGTGGAGGCTGTTCGACGCGGCGTCACTTTAATTCCGGCTGCAGAGTTCTACTTTAGTCTTTAGATTTGTCTTGTTGCAGTGTTCTACTTTGGTCTTTAGATTTGTCCTGTTGCTCTCCTTTCCTCTTTCCTTTTTTCTCCCCCCCCCCTTCCTATCTTCCATTTCTGTGTTGCTGTCACCTTCCTTCAGAAGAGTAGGCAGGCGTTGTGCCCCTTCCAGTGGCAGTTGCCAGCCTGCTCCTCGCTTTCCCTTTCCTGTTACCTGTGTATATGTGTTCAAAACAAATACTACTACTACTACTACTACTACTACTACTACTACTACTACTACTACTACTACTACTACTACTACTACTACTACTACTACTACTACTACTAATAATAATAATAATAATAATAATAATAATAATAATAATTGGTTATGGTGTGCAAACTACTGAACTGCAGGAGAAACAGTACACACGAAAGTGAAGGATTCAGGCATATACACTGCTAGCCAAAATCTTCAGCGTATGATCCAGTCTTACCCTTTCATGCGTAGTACCTTTTTTTCTCTTTTTCGTACTTACTTCCTTGAGGATCAAGGTGGTCCCTCATCGGGCTGTGCTGCAAATACAAAAATACGAAGGCTGGCAGCTGAACATGGAGCACCGGAACGCAATGAAATATTTTCGCTAGCGCGCTATATTTCTAAGATTATACCAGAAAGTGCCTGCAGCAACTATTTTTGTGTCTTCAAGTTGTTTCACAATTTTTGTTTGTTTCTGTGCAGAGCCATATTCAGAAATGTAATGCCATTAGGTGCGGGGAGTTTAGAAATGGTATGGGCATCGAAATATCTCCAATCTGTTCAGAAAGCGTCCATAAGCCAAACTACATCGAGAAAAAAAAACAGATGCCTCGAGAGTACGATGGTTCAGGCAAATGCTGAGCAAATTATATAGGCAAATGCAAAAAAATATAGGAACAAGTTTCCCTTTTCAGCATGCAAATCCATATATCTCACAAACAACTTGATATTACTTCGCGAAGCCTAAGTCCCTTTCGATATGGAATAAAATAAGCATGCTGTAGAAGCCCCGAACCCGAGAAGCACCTTAAATTTAAAATAAATCGGTGCAATATGCCAAAGGAAAGAAAGAGAGATGATGACATGGACGCGAAGATATTGGGGATACACGTTTACAGCATACAGTCGCTCATAAAAGCGCACGGTGTGGATACGGCATATTTTAGAGATTTCTCACTAATGTTATTACTGTTATTAGTGAGTGAATAAAAATATCCAGGTGTGCCCCTTTAGGGCAAACTCTCTCAAGGTTTCAGAGACTACTCGGCGGAAGAAAAAGAGAAGGAAATGCGAAACTAACAAATTAGAAAAAGAAGTTACGAGACATTGCCCACTCTTCAGCACAAGTAACGAGCACATTAGCATATTGTCATAACGGGTGTCGATGTCGGAAGTGCAGCCTAGTTATAGGTGACTGCATAAACACTCAACTAACCCTCCTCATGGACAGACCACGAGATTGCTGTGTCCTAAAGAAGTGGTGAAAGGCACTGACGGCACGCAATTTCTTATTGAGGTACGACCACAATCTAAGCACTTTCCTCACAGATAGCAAGCGCCTGTCGAGACCCGATTCAAACCGTCACGAAGACGATCCCGGCGATGGCCATATCCATGAATGTTGTTCCTGAGGTTAGCAAAACTGCGACGTCTACTCAAAGCAATAGACATTACGCTCATATATAGCGAACATTTTTTAATGTGTTAGCATTATGAAGTGGAAAAAAGTGTGTCTGTGAAGTGTGGGAAGTGGGTCACGTAGTAGAGGTAAAAGGGATGGAAGAGCGTATGTATGTATGTATGTATGTATGTATGTATGTGTGTGTGTGTGTGTGTGTGTATGTATGTATGTATGTATGTATGTATGTATGTATGTATGTATGTATGTATGTATGTATGTATGTATGTATGTATGTATGTATGTATGTATGTATGTATGTATGTATGTATGTATGTATGTATGTATGTATGTATGTATGTATGTATGTATGTATGTATGTATGTATGTATGTATGTATGTATGTATGTATGTATGTATGTATGTATGTATGTATGTATGTATGTATGTATGTATGTATGTATGTATGTATGTATGTATGTATGTATGTATGTATGTATGTATGTATGTATGTATGTATGTATGTTCTACGAAGATTTTAGGCAATATTTAAAGAACGCCGTTCTGAAATTCAAAGACGGCTCCTACGGTGACATGCCGTCCGTGGTATTCCGACCACGGGGTGATAAGTCTTACTGGGTAACTAGTCGCTATTAACAAAAATCAAATGAATCGCATTTAAACGTTCAGTTTCATCGGGCTCATCGTAATGAGGAAATCGAAGGCGACTCTGCGAACAGGCCGTATCAAATTTCGGATTTGCAAAAATGCAATGAGCCGTGCGTCTGTGGCACCATGAATTTCGGCTATCAGAGCGTGCGAAACCGGGAGCTCAGAAGCTGCAGCGAGCGAAGCTGCGCCTCTCGAGAGTATATGTTTTGCTTACGTCACCCTGCAGCGCGCTGCGGCTCTGGGCTTCTCTATGGCAATATATATATAAGACAAATGACAGTGGTCTGTCCAGGACTATCGTTAACTGCAATTCGCTCCTCAAAGAGGTGCGACCTATTGCTAACACTGAGTGTTTATTCCAATGACGCTGCTCTGCACACTACTGCGTGTCAGCTTTTTCAATCTTCAGTGGAACCGATGCTTTTATCCACGTTATTTCACTCTCGTGTCTCTACAGTACACGTCTTGGTATCAAGTGAGCGATGCAGTTGAGTGATACTGGGAAAGCATTGCGAACTTCGCACGAAAAGGTGGATGTTCATAAAGATCAACCTAAATTGAATATAACCCAATTAATTTAAAATCAATAACTACTTACTGAGCACTGTCTCATTGAATGTCCACAATGTGACAAGCAGCGAGCCATGATTCACAGTCGTATGAAAACTTTTAGATGGGCGCTGTTTCCCTGCGCAGAAAGTGCTTGCATCCTCGTCATCTCCCAACAAACAAAGATCAGGTATTAAGGTTCAGCGGATTAAGGTATTAAGGTTCAGCGGATTCTCTGATGTTTGGTGATATTGTAAATTTTTTGCCAACGGTAGCTTATGTGCATATTAAGTTTTCGGTGTGCTCGCATAACCTGTTCATGCTTGTGTAGTTCTTCTGCTTTTCAAACCCTTGTTTTTTTTTATCTCTTTATATTCGGCATAATCCATGTACTGGCTCTGTTACTGTACTGTTATTTTTTATAAACTTTCGTCGGTGTTTTGTGATTTCGTTATATATTTGTTCCTTTTTGCTGTTTTTATTAACTGAGATTTTGAAACAGACGACCCTTTCGGTGACCTAACTTCCCATGTTTTGCATCAAATAAAGGGAAAAAACAGCTCTAAAGTTGTTGTTTTTTCTCAGGTATATTGAAAGTTGGCTTAGCACAGTGCAACTATTGTTTTAAGCCCATTGCATCATACGAGCACTAAGGTATGAGCACACAGAATTTTCTTTGCTCGTCTTAATGGCAGCGGGTATGTCGTGGTTTAACATAGAGCCCAGGGCCTTTCACGCAGCATCAGATATTTGTACACACGTTACGCTCCCGGGAAAGACCACAGTTGCTAAACCAGGCACGTCATAGCATGCAATGCCGCGTGTAGTATTACGCATTGCAACTATCCCCGTATATATCGAGCGTGCGGCCATGCGACCTCCAGCTTACTTCATGCGAAGTTACAGGCCACAGAATACTCATTGCAATATGAACGGGAAGAAAGCGGTTAAACGAGGGGCCCGATGTTTTATTAATCATCATCAGAAGCCAACAAACACTCACACCGAGGAAAGATAGGGCAAATTACTTGTACTTAGTAAATGAAATAAAGGAACCATAAGTTAACGGAAATGAAAGTGGATGAAATAACAATTTGCCGCAAGTGGGGAACGATCCAACTAATAATGTGATAATAACAGTTTGACATGACTAGTAAAAATTTTGGCCCCTCGATTAACCTCCTTTCTTCTCGTTTATTACCTAGGGTCTTGAATCCGGCAAAATCGATGCCTTCAGGTAGCATGTGTGGGTTTTTGGACCGCTTGCCTTCACACAAAAAGATTACGTTCTCGTGACAACTGCGACAGAGAGGACGTTCCACATCCGCCGCCAAGGACTGTGTGTGGTGGCACTAGCTAACACTCCCAGGGTTCTACTACGAAACATAAATACCCAAGAAAGTGGATGGGGAAACGGCGCCGCGGTAGCTCAATTGGTAGAGCATCGCACGCAAAATGCGAAAGTTGTGGGATCGTTGCCCACCTGCGGCAAGTTGTTTTAGAGCGCAGCTCTTTGGCGTCCGTTCCTGGGTTTCGCGTCGTCGTCGGCGTTGTCGTCGGCCTCGTAACCAGCTCCGCCCCCCTTTCATCCCCCCAGCGCTAGCAGCGACCGACTGATACCGCTGGATGCCGCTGACGCCGCTAGAGAGTCAAGATAACGTGACTGCATAGAACACCGTCGCCGCCATGCAGAAAGAGGAGGAAAGGGTCCCCCCCCCCCCCCCCTGTTCTTGTGTGGCGGATAGGGTGCTCTTCAGTTGCCGACGCGCCGGTTATTTCACGTAGGCCCCGGCACGTCGACGAATACGTGACCACCTTCCCACGGCTAGACCTGGTTCTTAGCGCTGCGGAAGCGAGGGTATCATATTGTTTGTGTCGGCATCGGCGGCGTTGTCCCTGAAACCAACTCCGCAGCTGGGGTTGACTCACTATCGGCGTCAGCGGCATCAGTCAGTCGCTGCTATCTCTTCCCTCCTCCCTTTATCGTGTTGTCCGCTTGCTGCGCGCGCTTCTGCCCCCATCGTTTGCCGCTGGGTGTACACGCAGCCCCCCTCCCCCCTCTTCCTGCGAGTCTCCGGTTGTCAAAGCGCCGGCTCGAACTTAATTCCTTTCTTCGCTCCTCCTCCAATGCAACCCCTGTGCGGTGGCAATCAGAGAGCCAGATCGGTGGCGGAGGATCTGTATATGTGCACCGCCCGAGCCGAAATTGCCGCTGCCGTTCGCCCTGTGCGGTGGCAATCAGAGAGCCAGATCGGTGGCGGCGGATCTGTATATGTGCACCGCCCGAGCCGAAATTGCCGCTGCCGTTCGCTACTGCGAAATTATCTGCCAGTTCTTTCTGAGCCATGAGCGAGACGACCGATGGAAGTCCTCCGTCTGCTGCTGCTGCTGCTGCTGCTGCTGCTAAACGAGCTGCCAGAGCAGAGGCCCAGCGCCGTCGCCGTCAGAATCCAGAGGTGCGTGCCGCCGAAGCAGAAGCTTACCGTCGCCGCCGTCGAGATGATCCAGGAGTACGCGTCGCCGAAGCAGAGGCTAAGCGCCGCCGCCGAGAAGACCCTGCCGTTCGCGCCGCCGAAGCGGAGGCTCATCGCCGCCGTCGAGAGCAACCAGCAGTAAGCGAGGCTGAAGCAGAAGCTCATCGCCGCCGCCGAGAAGACCCTGCAGTTCGCGCCGCCGAAGCGGAGGCTCATCGCCGCCGTCGAGAGCAACCAGCAGTAAGCGAGGCTGAAGCAGAACCATCGATCCACACCGATGTTAGTAGTGGGGGACTTTAATGTTGACATAAAGACAAACAGCAATTTCCTAACACTTATGCGGGAGAACATCCCGTTCCTCTCATTCGTAACGCGTCCCACGGCTGTGACAACCTCGCGAGGCACTTGTATAGATCTCGTCTTTGAAAATCAAGCATTGGTGTACCAAGTCGAACATATATCAGTCTATTTCTCCAACCACAAAGCTTCCTTCATGACTGTCAAGAACTGTTAGTGCAGTCTTTGTTAAAGGAATACGTGTGAAAAATAAAAAAAAAAATCTGTGATAGCGCATACATGTGTTGCTCGATTTCTTTGCCTCAATCTATCGAAAAGGTGAAACAGCTTATTTGCTGCGCTCAAATTTCGCATTAGGAAGTAACGTAATCGTCGGTAATTTTTTCATTTACTTTTACTTCCCTTAACGTATCGTTTCTTTGTTTCATTTATTAAGCACAAGTAATTTCCCCTATGTTTTCTTGGTGTCAGTTTTTGTTGGCTTCGTATGATATTATTGCAATACGAATATTTCAAGGAATCAAGAAAGCAGATAAAGAAACATGAATGTGCTACAGGAAATATTGCGCACTCCCACTGTCTCCTTGCACAGTTTCCACCAGTGTGGCACTTTTATTTCTGAAAGTATAACTGCGTAGGAACAAACGCTTACAAAAAAAGCAGCTACATGTCTATGCCAGCATCGCACTAGTGATCTTCAAAGGGCCCTATAGAAAACTTGTGTTTTGGACAAAACCAAACAAGAAAATTGCAGAAACTCCACCATTATATTAGGCCCCGTGTCCTCGGAACAAGTCAAAGCATCAAAACAACAGCGTTACGATCACCCCGAGCTGCCGTGCACTGCTTTCAAATGTACGGTCATCGGGCAATATCACATTGGGAAAGTTGACAGTAGCTATGAGCTCAGGGAAAAAGTGCACGATTGCACTGTGCCCCACTGTCTGCGGTCAGACATTTACAGCGGAGAAGACATCATGCTACGAGAAGGGAGAGTGGTCGTGTCGGCTTCTTAAACGATGCCCATAACAACTATATGTTGTCTCGATAAAAGTGGCTATTATCTAAGTGACCCGTTCGCCTCGCACGTCCATTGCCTGGATTGTCCCACCGATATTCTGTCCCACCGATATTCTTCCAAAGACCTGCGTTTCCAGCCAACGGGAGAGGCAAAGTCGAACTTTGTCTGCCAGTTCCCCGGGCGAATTTAGTGAATCACCATCTCCCATATATGGCCTCATTGGCAATGCAAAAGGGAAATTTCGGAAAGATTCATGCAATGTCGTGTCACGTCTTTTTCTGACTTTATTCATGTTTTATGATCCTGTTTCCAAGTTAGGGAGAAAAATGGCCAGGCTTAGCTTGGTTAAGCCAAGAATGCGTTACATATTGCGCGAGTTGGGGCCCAGCTTTTCCTTCGGCTGTCGTGACGTCACGTCACGTGGTTGTGCTAAGGTCAATGGTGGCTGCCCGGCCGCACCCAAGGGCTGAACTGAGTGATTGCAATATGCAACGCATAAAAATAGAAGCAACTTAATAACAAACATAGCAAACTTAAAAGAGAATAGACCCACATATGAGACGCGCAGCAATGAACAATGGCTAATACCCTCAAAGGTGGCTGCCCGGCCGCGCCCAAGGGCTGAACTGAGTGAATGCAATATGCAACGCATAAAAAGCTTACCGATTACAGATGTCTGACAGCTGGCTAATTATGGCAAAAATGACCATGACACGAAGCTATTGCTTCCAGCAGCTGTATTCTTTCCAGGGGCTTTTAAAGCGAAGCTTCCCTTAATTCTTCCTTCAACTTAGACTTTTACACTGCTTCTGCCGCTCCTGTTATTGTCGTTGTTGTTGCTATTGTTATTGACTAGCACACTGCGTGATGGGTGGTGAAGAGCGTGTATATAATAGTAGGTGTGCAGCAGAGATGAAAATCAACGGGAAAAACTCGTTTGTGCCTTACCATCGCGTCGACACAGTTCCATCTGGAGCATTCTGGGCGTCACCACAATACCCTCTAAACTGCTGTTATTACCCGTGAGCCCTCCGCAACATCATTGCAGAAGCTGGGGAGAGAGAGAGACAGAAAAGGGGAAAGGCAGGGAGGTTAGCCAGAGGGGAAGAACTTGTTTGCTACCCTACGCTGGGGAGAGAGGTGAGGGGGAGGTAAAGTGATAACAAACTAGAGATAAAGAAAGAAAGGAGCATAGAAGTTGGGGAGCTTACCTTTGAACTAACGCGTAACACTTCAAATGGCATGTAAATAGAATGGCAGAGAGAAGTTAAAGAGAAGAGGCGGCTGGAACCGACGCAATCGCAAAAAGTGATAAGAGCCCTGCCACTCTTCGCTCGTGGCAACTCGCAGAAAGGAGGGAGCGCAGGTAAGGGATAGGCGACGTAAATAAGCAAGGGAACGCTACTACTAAACACGGTAACAGTTGCGGACAAATTGGGTAAATTTAAATTCACGGTACACTACAGTACCGTACATTACTGCTATTTCTGAAAAATAAACACCGTGACCAGTCGTCATGCAGACCACTGACGCAAAGCGTGTAGACGCGAAGTCACATTGAGACACAGCGCCATCAAACGACAAGCGGCCGCGCATCGAATAGACAGTTCTGTACACGGTAGGTTTGTGGGCATGGCTTTGCTCGTGGTCGTGAGTTCAATGTCGACCACGGCAGCCACATTTCGACAGTAGAGAATTGCAAGAACTCTGATTACTAGAATGGCTCACGGTAAATAATCCCGGCTGGCCAAATAATTCCGGAGTACCCAACTACCCCATGTCTCATAATCAGGTTGTTTGTTTGACACGTATAGCCTCATAATCAAAATAAAGTTAGTCACTTCACACCCGGTGCGATGCACCGTGTGAGGCAATGACAGTGATAACTTTCTCGCAGGATATAAGCTATGGCGCATAACGGGCCTCAAGCAAACACATCTCTCTGTGTACTCTGTGTACGACATACACAAACAGAAGTGTATGGTGCATGTCAGGTAACGTTTAGCATCAATTCGCCACTGTCCTGTTGCACTAAACGCTGAAGAACATAAAGATTCGCCGTCAACATCACCGCCAATTATCATCAACTAACGAAAGCAGCACAGAAAGCTTCGCCGACGTCGATTTCGTCAGTGCGCAGGATGCGGGAAATATTTAGGTACAACGTTTAAACCTAATTTCGGTTTAAAATTGCAATTGTAGTTTCCTCCACAGCTAAGATTATTACAGATTGCTTGAAATTTTTATTGTGCTTTGTTTTGCCCCGCGAGGTCCATTACTAGAGATGCCTTTTTATTAAACATCAGTGCAGGAGAGTTTCGCATAATGAGTGTTACCCGCTACTCTTATCCTAGGCAAACATTAAACTTATAGAAAAATTGGCTGGCTGCAGGAAGCAACCGAGAATAAAAAGACAGAAGCAGTATGCAACGAAATTAGGCCAGCTTAAGCAGACACAAAAAAAGAGATACAATATCAACATAAAAGGTAAATTTAGATACGATACAGCTGACGCTAAGTTCTGACAAAATTCAAGTTCTCGCGTGGTACGTCACAACACAGAACTTGTGCACCAAGAAATGTCACCTAAACATATAATACTCACTTGCAATTCAACTGTATTTCGACTAAACGCATTCTACCGCACAATATTGTACAGGCTTGCACCACACGTTGCAACTGAGTCAAGATCAAGGACATTTGGCAAAATTATTAAAATTCCGTGCATAGCCACATAACATTATTAGTACGCTCCAGTATCTACAGGCAATTCTCGTCGCTTGGAAAAACTATCTTAAGGCACTAACTGCGCGTTTTTCAGTTAGGCATGGCCCCAATATTTTCGCCGATATGAGAGTGGCGCGAGATGCCCAGTGCTTTAGTCCAAACGCCTGGAATTTAAAACTGCCATGGAGAATATTCAAATTCTGCTGGCCAAAAATTATTCTCTGGGACAATGCTGCTGCATTGTTGTATTGTCGCGTGTACATGTGCACGGTTTTTTTAATATTTATTTCCTGAACAAAGCGGATGTTACCATGCTGTATTGCTAAGACGAAAATAATGGTAGCTTGCCTCAACAAGTCTGAGTATCCGAAAGAAAGATTGGCGTGCATCTGCTATATGTCTTGGCATACTTGCCGTCGGACGTGGCACTTACTCATAGACATATACGCAGCCTTCTGGCCAGAAGACAGTCAAGAGCTTCCACCGAGGAGTGGGGGAGACGTTTGGTTCGTCTTATGCTTGCACAGCCCACGCGAAGCAGTGATGATGTTGAACAGCCCTGCTTCGATCCCGGAATGCGTCGCAGAACATTTATCACACCTATTAATATTTTGTTCAGTGTATTTTAGTTGCGCTGTCCCTCTTAGTCCTCTAACAAAAACAACACCTAACAACTGGTGGTGCCGCCTACGACTTGCAGGTTTCACATCTGTCATTAGACCACACTTTCTCAGGTGTGTTATTGTGAATGTGAAAAGAGCGGTACCTTCAGATGAAAGAGCCATGTCTCGACAAATTGAAACTAATTGATGGCATTTAGGCTTTATTGCAGACTGTCTTGTATGAAATATACGCTTTAGCTTAAAAACAACATGCCTAGATCGTCTGTATGCGTTGAGTAGCTCAGGGAGGCAGGCAATGCACTAGGCAGCTGAGACATAATGCAGTTAAATAGAAAAGGGTTGGACACGCTTCCTTGTGCAATATCATGCGTCACATTGCACTACTTTCTCTTTCACTCAGCTTTGTTAATGAATGCTGAGATTTCCTTTAGAAAATCTGCAATCCAACGCAGAGACCAGCCAGAGCTCCGTAAGAGAAGCGGGCCGTATAAAACATGAAGGTTGCCTGCGGTATCAAAATCCCGCTTATTATCGAGAAATACAACTTTAAATGTTCCGCATTGCCATCCATGCTATACATTCATGACAAGACTGACCACTGCGTCCATGGTGCAATGCTATTTTCGGGACTCCATCATGTTACTGGACAGCCTCGGGGCACTTTGACCCACCACTGAAGCCGGCCTTTAATAATTTGCTCAGTTGTTTTACCGAGGCATCTGTTAATGCTTGCTGGAAGAAATGAATTCACAGACAGAGATCTCTTGCCGGTTTGCACGACTGGAGCTGCTATCGCCGTTTTGCAGGAAGCCGGGGGGAGGTCAAAGGTCGCTGAGAACTTCCAATGGGATGTATGTTGCTGTGGGACCAAGATTTCTTAATGTGCCGTAAGTTATACCGTCTGGGCCTGCGGTAGACTTGGCACAATCTTCCCCTCCCCCCCCCCCCCAGGCGCACATTTCAGTTACCCAATATCAAATGGCTGATCTAGTTTAGGATTTTGTTCGTTTAGTGGGAGCTGACTAGTGCTTCAACTTCTGCGGATTAGTTCTGAAACACTGGCGTGTTCAAAGCACTCCCTGGACGCAGTATATTCTGGCAAAATTAATTAGCAATTGGGGTTCCTGTAACTTTATTTGCAGTATTTTATGATATGACCATACAAGCTTCCCCAATTGTCTGAACTAAATAGTGCTAGACTGAGAGGACATTGAAATTCTTCCAACCACTTATTTCCGAGGGTATGCGTACGTGCGGAGGCCGCTCAATATCGCACAAGATAATATTACTTCCGCTCGATGCCGGTGCAAGAATTCAATCGTGCACGTAAGAAAGAAAGACTACCTCGTCTATAAGACGGTGATATTGCGCGCTTCCGTTATGGGCACACTTCTGGTGGGACGATAGAAAGCCGCGTATCTCCTAATTCTCCGCGTTCTCAGTCAGCCCCTCCTTGTACAACCGGCACATTGTGCTCCGTAATCAATTGTCCAAGATAATTCCTATTTATTCTGTTTTTGTTTATTTCTTTAGCAAGACTCTCGCATGTTCTCCTTCTTGTTTCTCTATTGCGTCTGTTGCACAAAAGTTACAAAAAAATAAAGCGATAAACGAAAAACTACTTAAAATTACACTGATGCTTTTGGTGATTTGTCACATAAATGATCATCGACTCCCTTTCAGCGAACGTAGCAACATAAAAGGTAGAAAAATCGTGAAAAATAAACATAACCAAAAAAAGAAAACGAAGCAAGGGAGCTTCTTTCGACTCGAACCTGAAAGAAAGAAATTCTAGGAACAAATTGTAATACTGCATTGCAAAGGGTAGGGCAACGTCAGCTGATGAAAGGGATGCGCTCTTGCGAAATACTTCATCCCTCCGCCTCGGTTTCTTGCGCTTTATCGTCTCACGGCCCATTTAGATGCGCCACAGAATAAGTATCGAACGGCTCTAAATCGTTCTCCCTTCCTGCCGACCCACGTCTCTCGTCTTCACACACTTCAGCCTCATGGAAGCATGTCGCAACACTTTCCAGAGAGAAGAGACTCACGTCGAGACGTTTTTACGTGTAGACGTCTTAGCACCTCAAAGCAGCGAAAGTTAAATATTTTTACTTTTGTTTGTCGTTTTTATTTCTGTTGCTTGTCTTCGTCAATGGGTATTTCTGCGAGCTGCGCAAATTTGAAACCCGTAATCGCCTTCTACGACACGGATGGCTTTGTCGTTCATCGCCCTGGAAGGCGCTATCTTTCTTTTTTGAAAAGTCATTTTGTTCGTATCGCTATGTCGCAGCCACCATTTCTTTTTCTTCATTCTTTTTATCATTGAAGAGGTGGAGGGGGTGGGGGGCGGAGCGCTAGTTGTGGGATGTGTTACATATTGAACGTCGACCATAATATGTCCTGTATTTGAGTTCCTGTAAACCTTGAGAAACTCAAAGTAATGCGGACAGCGGAAATTTCACACTTAGCGTCGAAGATGTAATACAATAACCGGGTACACACTGTTCGATTTTCGATTGCCGATCCTCGTCTTTTAATCTAGTGTTCTATGCAGCTTACAGTTCCGCTAAGCCCTTGTCTCGCGGGCTTAGTTACATTAGAATGTATCACAATATGTATGCACTGTCCCGCAATGCAGGTGCAGTATGCATTTTTTTTTTGCTTCAGTAGTGACTAGAACATATCTCGTACCATCGTCCATATTTCGTTACGTACCACAGGATCATTATGCGCCATGTCGCGAGCATCGACTTGGAATGTGTCAAGTCTTGGTTCCTCTCTTGCATCGAAATATTTCATTTTCGCTCTCTCTTATATTATTTTATCACTTCTCTTTTCATCCTACTTCTTTATTCCAAAGGAGGCAAAGGGGACGCTTGAAGTGAACTCTCGAGCTCTGCATCAGAAATTTCAGCGCACAGAGGTTACGTCGTGCATTTTACATTTTCTCACAAACAATCATTCGGAAGCTATTTCACAGGCATACTGTGCTGAAGAAAACAAAAACAGCTAAAACGCCTCGAAAAGAAAAGAAAAAAAATTAATCACGGCCCACCTTCACTTGAAATCTCAGTATCATATAGACAAGTAAATAAATGAATGTAAAATTGAACAGAGTAACGGAAAATGTCAGTGGTTTCAGCGCTATTGAAAACCATTTCGTAAGGGCCGGCCTGTTTACGCTCGAGCCGCCCATCACCGCAAGGAGCACCACACGCATGCGGTAGCGCGAAAGATTGCACGTATCAAACACTTGTGCACAAATTTCGGTTTACGATGTGTAAGGTATACACTGTGTACACAATGTAAACGGTAATTTCTGCACAAATTCTCAATACGTGCAATTTATCGCGCAACCACAAGCGTGCGGTGCGGCTTGCGGCGATGGGCGGCTGGAGCGTAAACAGGCCCTAAGCTTTTGAAATTTTCGAAGTTCTTTCGGGAGGCGACCACTTAAAAAAGCAACAAACAGGAGCTAAGAGCGACTGGAGTCGCTTGCAGCCTCTCGTGGCAAATGTGAAAATTCACCACCGGATGCAAATAATTGGCTACTCAGGGCTGATTTCGCGTGCGAGTAGGTAACCAAGATCGTGGAATTTTAAATTCTTGTTTTTTTTGTAAAACGCGCCTATTTTTTTCTTCTGGTAGAGGTCGTCGTGTAGTTCTTGAGAGCTCAAGGCTGATAAAGATTGAATATTCATAATCAAATCAGGGGGAAGAACAATCCTTAAATAGCTTTAAAAAAGAACAAAGAACCAAGAACCATCGCCAACGTCGTTGTTAATATTGTGGCAGTAAAACTCTACGTAATGGGCAGGTAATTGCATCATTACGACTGACACATGCGTAACACATTTGTGCTTACAATTGTATAGCCAGCTTGAATCCAGATCAAACCTGTTTAAATGCTCGGTTACTATACAAGTACGTCTTAGGAGTAGTCCTATTCAATTCCCGCAAGTTATAAAACTTTCTTTGCATGGTCCGTGGCATCTCTTTTAGGAAGGTGCGCGTGCGAAACATTTTAATTATCTATTCTTATGGCAATCAACGGTGTGTTGGGTATATGCCACGCAAATACGCATGTTAGTCAATATGCCCTAGACGCTACTAAGGCGTTGGGACTGCACAAAAGAAAAGAAAAAAAAAACTTCATCAGAGAGAACGTCATATAGGGTATCGTGATGTCGGCAGACAGAAACATCGGCAGCAACACAGTGAAGCTCAGTGTGCCCGATCCTGAGGTTCGCATAGCTCAAGCCTTCGATGGGATGCATGCATGCGAGACCCCTGAGCCAACTGTATATACCAGCCCTTCGTGACACTTTTATCAGTCCTGCGTCAGGCTCGACTCCTCGATGGAGAAAAGGCTACATGCACTCCAAGAAAGAGACGGCCCCGAAATATTCGATCAGTTCGCTTTTGGCTTTGGCTTCCCCTTGAAGGCGGTTTGATGGCTGAGCAGCAGCCGGGACCCGGCCAGGCATAAAGTATGACGTGCCTCCCTAAACACTCGTATGCTTGTGAAGAAAATTTACGCTGTATGAGAGCGAGAAACTTATACTGTTTCTTTTTTTCATGCGTTGAATCTATTTGCATTGTTTCACAGATCAGGCGACTTTATCTGAGAGTAATGCAGCCGTATGGGGTCTTTTCCGCATTCGAAGATTTTTTTTTTAAGTAGCATCTTTGATGCGTCGTATTTTTATTTCAGAAAATTGTTCCTAGGCCAACATGAACATTTTTCCTTCCTCAGAGAACCAGCAAAGCTTCGACTTGCCCTCAGAAGATAAAGACGAAAGACAAACTTGAGAAACAAAACAAATGGGAAAAGCTCACTGCAAGAAAAAGAGAAGGATATCGGCTAGCCAATTTTACTGTGAAAATATGGGGCCCGCAACAATTTCTATGAGCACTGTACCGCTTTCAAGACGACGGCAATAGGATTTCGAAATTTCCTGGCTGAATATGATTTCCTTTGTTAGGAGAGAGAGAGAGAGATGTAAATGAAAGGAAGGCAGGGAGGTTAACCAGACTTAAAACGTCCGGTTTGCTACCCTGCACTAGGGGAAGGGAAAGGGGAAATAAAGACGGAAAGAAGAGCGTGACAAAAATGAAAGCATGAGAAAAAAAAATATGAGAAGGGACGAAATGGGGTCATTAGAGTCTTTCTAATAGGCCACTGTCACGTAGAAAAGTCAACAGAGCCTTGACCGACTTTTGCTGCGACGACAGTTCACGTCGGCATTCCAAAACTGACTGTTCTGAAAGCGGCCTGTCGTCAAGGCGCGCCAACGCGGTCACTAGTGACAGCCGGTGTGCGCTGTATCGAGGACAGTGGCAAAGCACGTGTTCGATAGTCTCTTCGCCGCCGCAGTGTCTGCAAGCCGCGCTGTCATCCATGCCGACTCGGAAGGCGAAGGATCTTGTATAGGCGACACCAAGCCACAGTCGGCAAAGTACTGCTGTTTCGAGGCGAGAGAGTCCAGGCGGGGGTCGAAGTCGAAGGGATGGGTCCAGTCGGTGTAGACGTGTATGCTTTAAGCTGGGTGTGTTCCATAAAGTTTTGATGGCTTCATTTGCAAGCACACGAATTTTCGTTGCAGCGTCTGTTCTTGAGAATGGAATGGAGTCTTGTAAGCCCTCCTCGTGTGCAGATCGTGCTGCTGCGTCGGCAAGTTCATTGCCCATTATGCCACAGTGGCTTGGAATCCACTGCAACGTGATGTCGTGTCCTTGCTCGACGAGGTGGTGAAGCAGCAGTCTGATTTCCATAACTAGTTGTTCGTGGGGTCCTCGGCGTAGGGCAGAAACCAAACCAAGACACACCCTAAGTGCCTGGGCCTGGACGCTTTCGAGTGTGCGGATATTACTTCTGCAGGTGTTGGTCAGCACAGGCAAGCTGTATCGCAAGTACCCAAGAAAGAGCGTCCTGTACAGCTGCATCATTGCATGTACTGAAGTACCCCAGACATTTCCTCCAAGAAACTTAAACACATTAGAGATATCTGTCAGGCGCGTCTTTAGGTAGGCCACATGAGGACTCCAGCAGAGGTCACGATCAATTATTCCGCCTAAGAATCGGTGCGTCCTGACATAAGGTATGCTTTGACCGTCGATAGAGACATCGTATGATCTCATTGGCTTTCGGCTAAACGCGACCAATGCGCATTTTTCTGGCGAGATCTTGAGGCCTTGTTCATTTAAGTATGCCGATGTTGACGTGGCAGCTTTTTGAAGCCTGGCGCGTACTTGCGGCCGTGTCACACCAGATGCCCAGACGCAGATGTCATCGGCATACATTGATATGTTAACTGTGCTCGGAAGTCGTTCCACGAGACCAATGAGTACAAGGTTGAAAAGTGTGGGACTCAAGACACCGCCTTGTGGAACTCCATGGTGCGTATAGTATTGCGAGGTTGGGCCAGCTTCAGTGTTAAGAAAGAGAGACCGCCTATGTAAATAACTGCGAGTCCAACGATATAATGGACCGCCTAGGCCCACCGATTCCAATGCTTCAAGTATGGCGTCATGAAGAACGTTGTCGTAGGCTCCCTTTATGTCTAAGAACATTGCGGCAGATAACCTCTTACACGTCTTTTGGTGTTGAACATAGGTTATCAGATCGATAACGTTGTCGATAGAACATCGGTGACGTCGAAAACCAGCCATGGCGTCCGGGTAGATTTCGTAGTGTTCAAGGTACCACTCAAGTCTGGCGAGGATCATTCGCTCCATTACCTTCCCAACGCAACTTGCCAGCGCAATTGGTCGGTATGAAGTAATCTCTAAGGGAGACTTGCCAGGCTTAAGAAGCGGTACCAGGCGGCTGATCTTCCAATCTTGGGGAACGTTGCCCTCCTGCCACGACTCGTTATAGATATTAAGGAGTGTTCTTCGTGCCCGTTCACCAAGGTGACATAGCATGCGGTAAGATATGCCATCCGGACCAGGCGACGACGACCGATTACATAGGGCGAGCGCCGCGTCAAGCTCTTGCGTCGTGAAAAGCAGATCCATGCGTGAATCTCGTGAATCTGGAATACGGTTCAATGTAAGCGAAGCTGTACGAGTTGGCTGGCCCGCAACCATAGCACAGAAGTCTTCCGCCACATCAATGTCTTGTCGGCGCTGGAATAGTGCTAGGGCCTTAAACGGGAAACGCTGTTCCGGAACAGAACGTAGACCACGCACAGTTCTCCATATTTGAGATAGCGGTCTACGGGGATCTAGCGACGCACAAAATTTATACCAACGCTGAGCCTCTAGTTTGTCCATGCGGCGTTGTATCTTCTTTTGCATTCGCCTGGCTGTTCTTAGATCCTGAATTGCCTTAGTGCGTAGATATCTTCTTTCGGCACGACGGCGAATCGCACGAAGCCGCTCCAATTCCAGGTCGAATTCAGAATACCTTGGAGAACACGTGAGTGTGCGCGTGGCTGTCTGTGCCGTTTCCTTGATAGCTTGTTGAAGTCCACAAGAGAGGCCTTTGTGACAAGCGTCCTCAATGTGGGATTTAAAGACAGTCCAATCTATTCTTCGTATCGTGGTGGACGTATACGTGTTAGACATTCCCGTGATCTTGAGGTAAGTGGGGATGTGGTCACTTCCGTGCGTTTCAATGTCCAAAAACCACTTAACATGTGTGGCGAGGCGGTGGGAGACGAAAGTCAAATCGAGGCAGCTGCTATACGTTATTCCCCGCAGAAATGTTGGACTCGCGTCATTCATCAGGTAGAGACCGTTGTTGGAAGCCAAGGAAGCTAGTCGTCTTCCCGTCGCGTTAACCTTAGAGCTTCCCCAAATGGTATGGTGCGCATTGAAGTCCCCGGTGATAATCCATGGACCAGGTTGTGTTTTTAAGATGTCTTCGAGCCTTTTGGTGTCAAATCGGCTTGATGGAGACAGATACACCCCCAAGAGTGCAAAGGTGACATTCCTATTTTTAACAGTCATGCACACATACTGATTGTCGTCATGAGGTTGCACCGGTTGGACGACGTAAGTAAGTTCACGGCGAATAAACACGACGACCTTGCTGCTTTTGATGTCGCTTGATGAGAATGTTGTCTCGTAGCCGGATAGTCTTATTGGATGGGATAATCTTGGTTCACAGATGACAATGATTGGAAATCGGTTAGTGAGAACAAATTGACGAAAATCGGCGATGCGAGATCTTAGACCTCTCGCGTTCCACTGAAGGATCGACGCTTCTCTGACCTCCTTACGAAATGACTGGTGATTGTCAGTCATGGCTTCACTCAAGGCTTGCTAGGACGGGGCTCAGCGCGTCGAGAACTTGTAGCCCACTTCGAGCAGATGGAGTGTCAATGCTTGTCAGCATGGCCCTGATGACATTCACAATAGATCGCAGCACCGGGATCATTTGGCAGTCGACTGTTGAAGCCTCACCAACAGAAGCGGGCTTCGATGGGAGCGTCAAGCGTGGAGGCTCCTTAGAAGACTGATAGCTTGCAAGCGTCGGCCACTCTTCCACGGGGGCAGCGTTTCCCGTCTGAGGTCTCCTTGTGCTCTCGGGCATTCTATTTGAGGATGATGGCGTTGGCACAAGCGGCGCACGAACTCCACCCTGTCTTGAGCGTTTTCGTCGATTACGACGTCGACGCCGGATCTTTTCTGAGGCTTCTCTATGGGTTGAGTTATCCCTGACCATTTGCTTCAGAACTTCGAACTCTTTTTTGAGTCTTGGGCATTCTTTAGACGTCGCTTCATGGGTGCCTTTACAGTTGCCACACCTAAAGTTTGTTGCACGGCAGACATCTACAGTGTGTGACTCCGCGCACCGGGGGCACATTGGGGAGTTTGCGCAGGCGCCCTTAACATGCCCGATCTTGAAGCACTTGTGGCATTGAAGCGGCTTTGGGACAAACCGCCGTACGACATGTCGGAAGTGACCGACCTTTACGTGTGAAGGGATGGAATCCCCCTTGAACACAACCTTCACACAACGGCTGTTGCCGAGTCGGCATACGTGCGTGATGACCACTCCTTCGTATGCCGGTTTGATTAGAATTGGCAGGTCCGAGTTCGAAATAGCCAAGTCAACGTCGTAGATCACACCTGCAGTGCAGGCCCCATCCATAGGTATGATCGGTCGTACTTTTATGTTCCCCAATTCTGTGATCTGTCGTAGCGTCTCCAGCGTGGTTCCACGGGTTGTGTCGACAGATAGAACATTCTTTCGTGTGTTCAGCCGGACTTCCTTGATTTCGTTTGGCGCCTTTCCCTCAAGAAAAACAGAGAGAGCTTGCCTGTTCAATACTCGAAGGTTGACGGAAGAATCCACTGGCATGAAGAGGATGGTGTGCGGCCAGCGTTCACTGCCTGCCTGCATGGTTGACGTACTCACTGGTGACGACGCCTTGATAAGCCTCCTTTTAGCCCTTCGGCTCCTCACCGACACGAAGCTGTCATCGGATGAGTCGTCACCTGTGATTGAGTAGACCTCTGTGTCTTCACTGGTGCTGGACCAGGTGCCTCGTTTCCTTGAGGAGCTTGTCAATGTAGTGATCTGGCCAGACGGGCCGGCAATAGGCTCTGCATCCATGGCCACAGGAGTAAGAGTCTCTCTGGGGCGTTCACTGGTGGTTGACCAGGTGCCTTGACTCATAGAAGAGCTTGCAGTTGCAGACTTCTGGCTGCACGAGCCTGCGGAACGTTCCGCGTCCATCACCTCAAGCCAGGACGCGGAAAGCGCTCCAGAGACTGATGAAAATTTGACGAAAAACTGGCTAGCTGGCACAGGTGCGTTCTATCACTGAGTAACTTCGTCGTCCTCCCCTTTGTTAGGGATTCATAAGACGTTATATGACATGTGAAAGGCATATTGCCTGTTTAGGTAAGACAACTTGCGGCTGCAGTTCAAGAGCAAATAAAGGAGCAACAATATTTTATTTTCCAATATGTTCAAGTGGTCTAGTGGCAGACTTTCACAAAAGCCGTATGTAATATATGGCTATGTTTGGCCATGGCTCTGTGCAAGTGCTCATCCCAGACGAACGCTACAAAAGTGGATTTTCTTTCTACTGTTGTGTTCTGAAGGCCCAAGTTTATTACAAGTGAATCTCAAGTAAACATAAAATAAAGTTCATTGTCTGTCTGTCAAGTAAGCATAATGAATATCAACGACCATAATGTTTGACGTTTGAGATGAAACGTTATTTAAGGTAGCGTGCTAGTCGTGCGGTTAACTCTCTCAATGAAGTTAATTTATCAGTGCCACGTAACACAAAAGGCGTGGTCTTGAATCACAGGCTCAATGAATAAAAATGTTGTACACATCACGTTGACATTGGCCTTCATGAAAAAGTGCTCGACCTAACGCACACCGCGCGCAGACAAGCCGCGTCATTGGGGAAAGCCAGCTGGTGATATTTTACAATCGCCACAGTACTTTGTGAAAACTAAAACGAGTGGCTATTGCAGCTCGGTTATTTTAGAACGCTGACCTCGGAGCAACTACAAATTTTGGATATAACCTGGTAGACCTTACATTGCCGCACTCCTAACCAAACTAGACAGTATTAAATCACCGATGGCATTCATAGCACACGACCGCAAAGAAAATAAGAAAAGGTGAGAGTGAGAACGTCCTGTATCTTACGTGCTTACCAGTTCGCTGATGCTTCAACGCTTGCTTGTTGGGATTTTACAAGAAGATGAAGGCATTAGCGTGCGATGTGGGATTTATCCGGCCCAGAGCTTAACACCTCACTATGGCACGCTCCTGTCACGTCATCCAATGACAAGTGCCTTGTCCGCTTGCCTTTTTCTAAGATGGCTGCCAACATAGTTTTCCTGGGACAAAATCTTTATGGATTGCAATATCAATTGTATATGGACACTCCAAGTGTATTTTTACTGTCGTCTTTCTTGTTGCCGTAGCCGTGATGTTCAGAATAATGTCCAAGTGCGATAAGATCGCGTCCTGCGCAGTAGAGAGAGATTCTTGGTTGGTGGGTGAAAGGTGGGGCTAAGTGTAGCGCGGTAAGTATCTCTCAGTAGAGTACACCTAAACCGCACTCCACAAGAGGGAAGGGAGAAAAATGTGGGGGTGGCAGCAGCAGCGACAACAGAGGATGCCTATAGGCGCGTCACGGGACAAGCTCAAAGACGGTCGGCAAGACCAACATCATCGGCGAAGGTTAGCAGAGCACGGAACAGCACCCTGAGAGGGAAGTTGCAGGCCGAAGGGTGCAGATTGTGTTCCACCGGAGAGTAAGGGGGGCTGCGTAGACCACGCCGTCGGCGTGAGGAAATGCGTGCGAGAGTGATCCAAGAAGGATAGTGACTTGATGCGCGCCACGTTTCGGCGCGCACTAGGGGAGGAGTGAGTACGTCTCCTCTGACCCGGCCTCGGCTACGCATAGTCTTTTTTCCGCGGCTGAGCGAATACGCGGCCATCGCGCCCTACCTTGCAGTTAATCGGGAGTGGGTGCAAAGCTTAAGGGTGAGTCCACGCGGCTTGGTGGCTTCGTGCATGCTGCCTTCTCGTGCGCCTAGTGTTAGAAGTCGCGTAATCGGAAGTTTCACAGGCGCGGCAAAGAGAGGGGCACCACCAAGTGTCCGCTCCCTACTGACTGGGGTGTTCTTTGAGTAAAAAGTGAAAAGAGTCTTTATTACTGCAGAGTTCTCTTAAAACACTGATCTGGAAGCAACTACTTTTCTTGATGGGACCTGGAAGACCTTTTATTTATGCACTCCTAAACATGCTTCATATAAACAAAACTTACAATGGATAACGTTCACACAACACACACACACTACGAAAATAAGTAAGAAGGTGAGACTGAAAAAGACCGGTCCCTCATTTACTACCTGCTGGATAAGTTCTCCATTTCCCCCTTCACGCCAGCTGTGTGACATCGAGTGCTCGCGGTCATTGAGTGAGATCTGTTCGCTCTCGCCTTTGCACGCATAAGACGATGTTTGCTCATTTAATTAGTGCGTGAACATTTAGAGCAATTTATAAACGTCGAGCCTTACCTCGTGTAGTTGTTTAGTGATCCGGCTATAGCTATCAATGCGCTCTCTTTCGAACAAAGCTGTGACTTTCCTTTTTGTTATATTGTATGGTTTCACCAATAACAGAAGTCAAAGACACAAAACTGTGACTTTTTTTCTTATATCCTATACCGCTTTCCCAATAACAGAAGCCAAGGACACTTTAGAATAAAAAGAAAGGTACCCGCATGAATCCGCACAATATATGCAAAAAGGAAAAAAAGAACATCGAGAAGGGAAAAACGACGCCCTACATTCGCTTCTAAATAAATGTGCGTTGCCCTGCCCGACAGATGCCGTTTCTGGTAGTCTTTGTCTAGTGAGGCCCACTGACCTATCTCCTCAAATCACTACTTTTCTGCCAGGAAAGCAAAGAAAACAAAGAAAAACACCATTGAGATGTGCCAGAAGTCGTCCACTTCCCTTTCGCTGCTTGGATTTCTCGTGCTCGTTTACCTGCGGCAGTTTACAACTTTCTCTCTTATGCTGTGCGCTGCAAACAACGTAAACAAAATTTTGCCCTCTATTTCCTGCCCTGGCAAGAAGGCAAAGCTTTATTCCGCAGTTGCAAAGGCGAGAAAGGTGTCAGGCGTGCTCTTTTATTTTCCGCGCTTCGGTGCATTTTCAGCGAAAGGCTTCGCTTACAAAAAGCGAAAGGAAAACGGCAAACGCATATGTGGAGCAAGTGGAAGAGTTCACGGCCTTTCGAGTTTGCCCGTCGTCAGTGTCGACCGCAGTTTTAGTCTTTCTTCTCGGTATTCGTCGTCGCTTGTTGCCTGTAATGTATTTTTTTTCTTTTTTTAAAGACTCTCGCCATTCTTATGCTGTGGCCACGACTTTGAATGCCCGCATATGTGTCACTCGTTTCCCAAAGGAATAAGAGGCTTCCCCGTGGACCACAACAAACGAATATCATCCCTTTTATTGCACTTTTTCTTCGATATTGAATACAGTTCTGCTTTATCTATTTCTTTTGTTTGATGCGGATTATGGCGTCTGTTTGTATCGTGTGCAGCCGTTTGTACCTGACCGGGAATTGTAATTTATTTCTTTTACTTCTGATTTCTTTCATCTTTCCTCCAATTTTTTATCTGTTTATTTTTTTAATTATTTTTTTTCAGCAACTCATGAGGGTATGTACATGTTTGCCCCTGATGGTATGTATGTCCTATATCTTCAGGTTTGCTAGTATTGCTAGTATAGTTTATATAGTATATAGTATATAGTATATTTCTCGTAGAAGAATGGAAAAAAAACGCATAATGTCATAGAAGTCGCTTTAAACTGATAGGTATCCTTCATGCAATGAAGCGACTCCGTGCTTCGAGGCTATATTACACAACTTTCAGACGCAAGTGTAGGGAACTTGGCATACCTCAGAAATTGAATATGATGCATCGTCGGGAAAAACTTCATTGCGAAACATTATTTTGAACCACGCATAAGAAAGCTGTTATGTGCTCACGATATATGCCGTTTCTTTAAGTTGCGTATGTAAGAGCTTAGATTTCGAATGTCATTGTGGTCGACAGAACGTCTATACTACTTCTTCCTCTTTCGGTACTGTGTAGCCGAGTACATTCAATGTGCACTGCAAACATTGAGGAAATACTTGCAAGTGATAGCTTTGCAGAAATAAATTAGGCCGCGTAGGATGTGTTTATTTGAAAAATGACCGAATTCCTCCAACTTCTCTTTATTTAATTGGGCGCGTACAACCGAGGTATCTTAATATGAGACATCCTGAAATGGATCAGGTACGTTGTACGTAAATCTCCAGGAAAAAAAAAGAAAGACAGACAGAGAAAAGGTGGCCAGGTCACTTTAACGTGCCCTTGAAAATTTTCGAAGCATACGGGCGTACATTTAGCCATACCCGAAAAATATATCGAGCTCCGGCATCAGTATCTGCGAAGGAAGGCGATATTAACGAAATCGTCAATAGCCGGGAAGGCATTTGACGGAAGGCGTGGCCTAAATTCGCGAGAGAACTAGTAGAGAAAGTGCCAGAAGATTTCAATGCATTAACACAAGTTATAAAGTGGGTGGGGACATAATTTATTACTGCAATGATTCAATTGCCAAATAAATTATCAAGTTAAACCAAAGTTCTGCCTGACGAGCTCAATTCCCAAGTTGTTCTCGAAGTGACGCCACAAAGGGCCCCAATCTAAATGTATGTGAGTAAATGAAAACTGCGCAAATTCACCGCTGTGTGGCGAAGCATAATATAATTGAACTAAGGGCTTCATTACATTGTTAGGCACAGTGCCACAGCCATTGCTTTGTGCGCATGACATCAGGCATGAATGAGGGTTGCTGAGATTGCTGTGTAGAGCGACACAGTCCCGGCTAAAAAAATATAAATAAAACGCGTAAAAGGCTCATGTGAAAGCACTATCACCTCGACAAACAGCTATATGAAGAACGATACTACGAGATGCCATTTCAAAGGCGACGCGAGCACTTAGAGGAGGGCTTAGTTTGTGTGTTTGCAGACGTTATTCGCTATTTCTATCTCAATTTATCTTTTTCTTTTTAAATACTAAGCGTCCATATACCGAAATTTAGCCTCTTGCGGCCTGACTGGTGAGAAGAACTGCAATTCCTAAATGATCCCCAGACGGCTACGCAAGAAAGAGTGCGCAAATTCGCTGCAGTGCATTCACTGGGCTGCCCGGCTGGTACATTGCATGAACCATAAATGAATGAGCGAATTGTGCACATGTCATTTGAATTTTCTTTACTGACGTGCCTCTGAATTCACGTTTTCAAGCAGGCTCCCTGAAAGAGATGTTGGGTATAGCAGCATCCTTTTACCCGCCATCTTCCTGTCATTACGCTTGCTACTAGCCAATCGGCTTGCGGACTCAGTTTCTTCAGTATTTACATGGCCTAGAATCTACTGAAAACAGACTTGGTGGCCAGACATACAGGAAGCGTGTACTATTTTTGAAAGTTTATAATGTTACATACAATTCTCAACGCAGTTGTACAACGTAGATAAAGCATCGAGAGCCGTCCTCGAGTCATTGATTGCCTGTGCTATTGTCTGGATGTGTGATAACGTCATTGTCCATGAGGTCTACTGTTTTTTTTTTCAATACCCACAATGTATCTGGCTGGCACACACTTTCACCAAAAGTGCAAAGAGGAGCACTGAACATGACCGAAACAACTGCCACTGCTAGCTTGTGCATTTTTGAGCCGGAATGTTTTTATGACATCATACTAAGACATAGACAACAAGCGCTCAACGAGAACACTGTCTAGAACCCGACGAGCGAAAACGTAAGGTTTTGTTCAACGGTTTGTCCACAAAAACAGTGAATCATTTGCGTTTAGTGCAGCAGAATCTGCGATAGAATCGACTACAATATGTCAAATACCCACTGCCACGTTCCTGGCAGGGAGGGGACCATGGGTGTCACTGCGTATAAGCAGCGACCCCAGCCGAATTAGCCGAATTTGCTGTATATATGTTGGTGCGACAAGCTGCCGCCCAATAATAGTGCCTTCCACCACCTGGTGCATGCATGGCCCCTAACAACTACGAGCATGTGCCATCTCAGAAACATCTTTCCTATGTGATTCTGTGCAATTGTAAGAATAATTACATTCTCCATATGTTTCCCAGTCTGAATTCTTCGCTCCGTGTGTGTCGGACTAATGTTCACAAAGAATTGAAGAAAGCAGTGCTGTCGCGATTGGCAAATTTTAGTCTTTTCGCAGTAGTTCTGTGCACAAATTACTACAAGAAAGTTTCTTCAGCCTTGAAAGCCAAAGTGCAAAAGGGAAAAAAAATGCCGCCACTATAATTCGCATTTGAAAAGAAAATTGGCGGAGTGTTATAAAACCAAGCTATACGTAAGCACGAAAGATGAAACTACAGCAATGTAAGCGATGTTTTAAAGCACGCTCGATGGCGTCGGGCAAGCTTCCGCGAACAGCGAAAGAGAATTCAAATTAGCAGAAGAGAAGCCTCCACTTCGCTGCATATATTGCTTCAGGTTTAATTTTTTTTAATCTACATATGTACGCGACCGAAGGCAGCAGGATCTTTCAAGCAAAATAGTTCTAAGCTATTTCTTCATGAAATATATAAGCACGCTAAATATAAGTAAATAAGTAACACGTACAAAGTTGATATAATCAAAGTCGAAAGCACACGCGCGGCCATAGGTTCCCATATCCGCCTTTCCACGAAAAAATGAAGCATAGACGAATATTTCCAAGGAATAAGTTCGTACGTGGCTTTATTTCCCTCTGGATGTCGTGCACTGCACATGTTCTTGGGAAAGTGCATCTGCGATGTGACTCCATTGGAATTACACTGAGATTTAGGAGGTGTACGCACAACGTTGTTCTACCAGTGATCGAAATGTGAACGAAGAAATTTGCGTTAATTAAAGCAGTAATATTTCTATTGCATATTGCTAAATTACCAGAATTGCCTCTTTTATATGTTGGCCTAGCTCTTCGTTAGTAAAGCAATACCAGTGCGCCGACAAGAGAATTCGGCAGTGCAGTCTTGCAGCAAAACATGATATCTGTCAATGTAGTATAAGGACATATTAACACGGAGTATCCCTAAAGTAGAGTCATGGCATACGAAATACCCAAAGAAACGTAAAATTGCTCTCGAAGGCAGTTGCCTATGTGTAACAGGGTTGTTAAGTCGCGTTTAACTTTCTGCACATTGTTTGATAAAAAAAGTTCTATGGTGCAAATGTTTGAGGCAGATAAGCACTGAAAAATTATCTGACAATTTCAAATTTAAGGTTCCGCTCGCAATAACTATACTCCTGCCATTGCTTGTGGGTGCCATTTCTGAAATGACTTTTCTGAAATCCAAGTGCCTCTATTATTATTTTCGGGAACCAGTTGTTGGCGGGCTAAGGGTGAAGCCACTATCATGGGCATTACAGTGCATTATAACTGACCATGATCGCCTTCAGTAATCATCATCATTCAGCAAATTTTCATCAAAATATTAACCATCATCATCATAGCATCATCACTATCCTCAGTATCAATATGATCACCATAATTGTGGTGTCATGCAATGACTTGTCCCAACTTCCAAACTTGTATGTGAGTAAG